>NC_089265.1:42772905-44039125 GCF_963930625.1 Muntiacus reevesi
AAATAAGCTAGTTTTGATACACTGAAGCTCTCCTTTCACTGGGTGTATGGTCCTTATACCCCTTCCCCAGCTTCAGGGGAATGTTCACGCACAGAGTAAACCATCCTGGTTTCAAGAATATAGTTTGGGTTACAGTGTTGGTAGTATGTTAATAACAGGCATCAGTTTGAGGGATTCCCTAGGACAAAGGCAACTACCAACTTTTAAAGATGGAGCTGACACTGGTGGTCAGGTTCATTGGTAGCACGCAAGAGGACTGTTCCCTATACCTTGGCAACTTCACTTATTTAAAAAACCTCACTCAAGCTGTTTTCTTATTATTATTATTATTTTTTTAAGAATCCCAGGTTATTGTGGGACTATATATTGGTACCACCTTTTTGATAAGAAATTTGGCAAGATGAATTAAAATCTTCAAAAGGTAATATACCTTTGCCCCAGTAATTCTACTTACAGAAATCTCAAAGGAAAAATGCAGATATGGACAAAGATGTTTGTCATGCTATTTGCTTAAAAGGCAAAGATAAACATTAAATATTAAGCACTAGCATTAAGTATCAATAAGTACAGAGCTAATAAGCACTTTAGCATATTGCAATCCAGGAAGGTGTGGGGGGATCTTCTGGCTGGGTAGCTCCACCTGGAGTTCCCATGGCGCCCAACCTCTACCTGCCACAGCTGAACAAAACATGCCTCCTCATCCTCGTTCCCCATTCCAGCTCCCAAACCTGGCACCCCACCCCCACCCCCATATTTCCTGTACAGGCGAAAGGCACCACCAAGTCCCCAGTCCAGGAATTATTATTGACTTGTCTCTTCCCCTCACCTCCTTCCCCAAACGGATGACCAAGTCCATTGTCTTAGTAACTCTCCCATCATCCTCACTGCCCCTACATTGTCTTGGTCCCTCTCGCCTACAAAATTATTCCCTTAACTAATTTCTCAGTCTCCTCTGACCCATCCTCACCACTGCCAACCTGCTTATCTTTCTAAATACAAACCTCAATCCCATAACCCTATTTCTTAAACTCTTCAGTGACCCTCCCCTGTGTAGTAGATGGTGAAAGCGCTTAGCTATCTACCACACATTACTAGGCATTTTCCACATAATGACTTATTTAATCCTCCCACTAGCCTATGAAGAATGTACTCTCCTATTGTCTTTATAGAGATTATTGTCAGTTCTTTTAAAAATGAGGAAATGGAGGCAAGTGGTATTAGGTGCGGAGAAGGTGATGGCACCCCGCTCCAGTGTTCTTGCCTGGAGAATCCCAGGGATGGCGGAGCCTGGTGGGCTGCCATCTATGGGGTCGCACAGAGTCGGACACGACTGAAGCGACTTTGCAGTAGCAGCAGCAGCAGGTATTAGGTGATTGCCCATTCATGCACCTGGGAGAACTGCTGTCTGATCCATACTCTCTGGCTCTAGGCTCTGGGTACTGGAGTCCTACTCCTGATGCTTCCTCAAACAAATGAAGCCACATCTCTCCTCCAGCCTCATCTTCATGCTTCATCTGTATCCTGCAGTCTAATACACAGAGTCCTGACACTGGCCCTAACTGCCTTCCCTATCCTAGCATATTTTTTCACTTAGAATTTTTTGCTGGTGAATCTGGCTTATCTTCCCCAAACCGAGTTCCTACCTAATGAGTGTCTATTATGTGCCAGCCTCCAGAAGATATTCTGGGCATAAAAGCAGAGCAGTGGTCAAGCTAGAAAGGCTGCTCTGTTCTTGGGAAACCCCCATTCTAATGCATGGAGGTGAAGGGGAAGGAGAGGGGGAAGAGACAATGATTATGTTAATAAACAAATCAGATAACATCAGAGAACAAAAAGACTTATGAAGAAAATGAAACAGGGTAATGGCAGAGAAACTGAGGAGAGAGGGTTATATGGTGGCCAAAGGAAGTGATTTTGGAGCTGAGGCCTGAATGATAAAGAGTCAAGTAAAGATCTGAGGGCAGGGCCTTGAGGTGAGAAAGGACTTGCTGTATTCAAAGACAGAAATAATGTTTGTGACCTGAGTAAGAGATGATGTGGTAGGAGATGACGATGGAGAGATGGGAAGGGGCAGCAGGGCAGGGCCTGGAACATCACGATAAAGCTGTTTTAAGTGCACTGGCACGCTATTGGGCTGCTCTGCTGGCTCAGATGGTAAAGAATCTGCCTGCAATGCAGGGTTTGACCTAGGTTTGATCCTTGTGTCAGGAAGATCCCCTGGAGAAGGGCATGGCTACCCACTCTAGTATTCTTGCCTGGAGAATTCCATGGACAGAGGAGCTTGGTGGGCTATAGTCCATGGGCATGGTGCTGGGGACGGTTTAAGCAGGGGAATAATAAAATCTGATTAACCCTTCCCATCATCCTCACTGAACTCTAACTATCTAAATATCATATTATAACACCTGTTGTTCTGAGTAGCAATTCTTTATAAATATGAAATCCTTAAGAAAAGTGCACAGGTCATTTATCTTTGATTCCCTAGTGCCAAGTACAGAGGAAACATAGTAGGTAGTCAATAAATTTTTAGTGATTAAAAAGAAAATAATTATCTTCCCACTTTTCAATATCAGGGACCTTTTGGACATTGGCATGCCCAGCCTTTTGAGAACTCATTTCTTCTTTCCATCTTGAATCTTTGCTGCCCTCATCCACCCCTGCAACCTTCTCTACCTTCTTTTGATGCTTTAAGTGCCCAAAGAACTCTAGTGATTCAACATTTGCCTGCGTTTGAGGGCATTGATCCAGTAGCAGGCACTGTGCAAGGTGAGGGGGATGCAAGTTTCTAAACATGGTCCCAGCCTTCAAGGGCAGACAAGCTTCAGTAATTGTAATACCTGGTGATGAAGGCAAAGCAGAAACAGGTTCATGCTACAGAAGGAAGCTAGAGTTAAAACAACAACAACTGCATCACCTTTGTGAATCACAAAAGTGCTGCTGTTCTTACGGGTTCTGGATTTCATAGCTCGGAAGGTCCTAGGAACTAAGGCCTAGGTGATGACTGCCATTATCTAACCAGAGTCCTTGATTATGACCCATGTGCCTCCGGAGGCTGGGAGAGTAGAAGGGAGGAGTTACAGCTGGTTGATGAAAATCCCTTCCCTTCTACAAAAAGGCTGGATGACCTGGAAGACACAGGCAAGGCAGACCCCTCTGCAGGCATGACCATGGAACATGAAAAGGAGGTGCTGTGGCGTCTTGGCTGCAGGAGTCAGGGAACCCAGGTTGTAGTGAAGCACTGGTGGCTTTCTGGCTCCTGGTTCTGGAATGCTCTACAGCTGAGTTGGAAAAAGTGAATAAAGGGAGGGAATCCATTGCAGCGCACCATTTGGAAATAAAGCATTTCATGATTCAGCAGTTGAACCCAGGTGGCTCATAATGTTAGCTGAGGCTCATGTTGGTTTGGGATGAATAGAAGGGGAGGCTATAAATTACTTTGGTTGATATGTCCTTAAGTAGTTGTTAAGAAGACTTTCCAATAGACTGTCCCTTTTAACACATTCAGAAGTAGTTTTAGTAGTTCAGTAGTCAGGCTGAAGACAAAATGAAATGTAAACAGTAGCAAAAGGAATGACATAAGCTTGTTAATCTGGAGAGTGTTGTGTGTATGGGGGGAGGGTGGAGCAGTGATGCAGCCGTAGGGGAGACACATGAAGGTGGAGGCGAGAAGAGTGGGAGAAGAAGAAAGTCTGCACTGGCCATTCTTTCCTCTGAAAAAGTTAGAATGAACAAAATGATTCCATTTATATAAGTTTTTATACTTTTGCATGTATTTGAAGTATAAGAGTAAAACTACTTCTCATGGACTTAATGAATGTTGCTTGTCTTCCCCTGCGGGAGTTGGAAGGGAAGTCCTATATCTTGGGACTGCATGCATGCATGCATGCTCAGTTGCTCAGTCACATCTGATTTTTTGTGACCCTATAGACTCTAGCCTGTAAGGCTCCTCTGTCCATGGGATTCTCCAGGCAGCCTGTCCTAATCCACCTGCACATATACTGTTCCAGTCAACACAACATCTGACATCAAGCCTTTGGAGGGGCCGTCGATGACACTGAGACTATTATTGATAATTTCCACGGAAACAGCTTGCCAAACAAGATTATGTCCTATATGTAGTGTAGGCACATGCACACACACACACACACACACACACACACACACACAATTGGCATAGGTTGGGAGATTAATGATTTTCATTCAAGGGGAAAAAAAAGATGAGAGAATAGGAATACCCAGGTATTCTTATCTACCTTCCCTACTGTACAAATGGGTTTCCCTTCCATGAGTGAAATCAGTCATGAAACATCTACTATGGAATCCAAAGAACATCAAGAACCTCACTCAAATCATCAGCTTTTCTAAACAAAACACATCTATTTATAAGAGTAACATAAAAGACAGAAATACAAAAGACTAGAATTCATTAAAGTTTAATCTCCTGTGAATCATTCAGAAATTAAATTTAATGATATTGGGAGCCAAGATGGATACGGAATACACATTTCACCTTCCTAAAATCATTGTCAGTTTAAACAAGCTCACACGGTCAGAAAAAACCTCCTCACACAGAGTTATCTTGCCTCAACAAACTATTATTTTGTTTTTTCTGATATCCTTGTGCCTGAAATTGTGAACTGTGGCCTGGCAGATAGTATTGGTAATGGTTTCAGAGTGAGCTGAGTACCAGATGTCAACCAGGGTGAGGTCTCTGTGGTTGGAACTCAGGGCTATATCCTTGACCCTGTGCAGCTTTGATGAAGACACAGGGGTTGGACATCTTCCATTTCTCTCTCCAAGTTCACTTTGCACCTTCCCTTCCTTACTCTGTTCCCTGCAAGGCTGGCCTTTTTGGGATGCGTCAACAGCTCCCTATTCCTCTGGCTTCTCTTTGGGTCTGGCCAATGGAAAGCTCTGGTGGATCTTCCTATTTCCTGATCTGCCATTCAGGGACTTGTGTTCTTTCTCTGTGGACAGACTGCTCCAATGTTGGCTGCCTCATCACCTTAGATACTCATTTTTTGGATTAAGAATGCCAACGACTTATCTGGATAGCCACTCGTTGATCCCTTAGAGATAATGCACTGCCTGCTGGATTACATGTCTGACCATACTGTAGCTGAATTTGCCTTCTAGCACCTGCCCAGCACAGGTTAGTGGGTCCTGGGCCTTCTCAACAAGCCATGGTACACTCGATACTTGCATGTTTCAAGGCCACTGCCATTGCTCAAAACACTTTGGCCACTCCTTTACAGGAACAACTTTTGAAGTTAATTTATGGGGTTTGAGGTTACCAGAAAATTGTTCTCGATATTCTATTCCAATAATTAGTCATATTGGCTTTTGACTTTAAAGGATTATCCCCCCACCTTATTTAAAAGAGTTGGCTAAAAATGGTGCTTATTAGTTTTCAAATACCAAGTTTATCCCAATAGATCTTCCTGTCACTCACTGTATTTAATAAGGTATTGTAGTGGTTAATGGGCTTCCTAGATGGCACTAGCGGTAAAGAACCCGCCTGCCAATGCAGGAGACACAAGAGATTCGAGTTCGATCCATGGGTTGGGAAGATCCCCTGGAGGAGGGCATGGCAACCCACTCCAGTACTCTTGCCTGGAGAATCTCATGGACAGAGAAGCTTGGTGAGCTACAGTCTATAAAATCACAGAGTCAGAGAGGACTAAAGCAACTGAGCGGGCAGGCTTGCAGGCAGTGGTTAAGGAGACAGGTGTGGGTAAAAGACTGCCTGAATATGCATTCTAATTACATCTTTCAACTTACTAGTTCTTTGACTTTGACTGACTTAATCACAGAAAATGCTCCCATTTTACCATTTCTAAAACCAATATGTGTGCTTAGTTACTCAGCCGTGTCTGACTCTTTGTGACCCCATATATTGTAGCCCGCCAGGCTCCTCTATCCCTGGGGATTCTCCAGGTAAGAATACTGGAGTGAGTTGCCATGCCCTCTTCCAGCAGATCTTCCCAACCCAGGGATCAAACCCAGGTCTCCTGCACTGCAGGTGGATTCTTTACCATCTGAGTCACCCAGGAAGCCCAGTATATGAGTGAGTCTTAGTCACTCAGTTGTGTCTGACTCTTTGTGACCCTACAGACTGTAGCCCATCAGACTCCTCTGTCCGTGGGATTCTCCAGGCAAGAATACTGGAATGGGTTGCCATTCCCTTCTCTAGGGGATCTTCTCAACCCAAGGATTGAACCTGGGTCTCCTGCATTGTAGGCATATTCTTTACCATCTGAGCCACTCATGGTTATTGGGTGATACAAATTAATATGTATATAATACTTAGAACAATGTTTGATATGTTGTAAGGGTTATTTATTTTTTTTGTAAGGGTTATTTAACATCCATTACTGCATTTTCTTACACACTATAGTCAGTATTGAGCAGACAATACAGCATTTTTAAAAAGCAAAATAAGTTAATATAAATGACTAGGGCACATGGTTTACTTACATTTATTAATATTACCCTTTCCTAAATAAGGCTATGTAGGGGTGGAAAACGTACAGTTAAGCTACCTTTAGTCAATTTTGAAACAGGCTGGGTATAAATAAATCCATCAAATAATCACAAATGCTGTACTACATGTAGGCCAATATATGTGGTGTTTTACATGCTGCTGCTGCTGCTGCTAAGTCACGTCAGTTGTGCCCGACTCTGTGCGACCCCATAGACAGCAGCCCACCAGGCTCCCGTCCCTGGGATTCTCCAGGTAAGAATACTGCAGTGGGGAGGAGGAAATGGCAACCTACTCCAATATTCCTGCCTGGAAAAGTCCATGGACAGAGGAGCCTGGCGGACTGCAGACCATGGGGTTACATGACTGAGCGTGTGTGCACGAGTGTGGAGGGAGATGGGTTGGTAGCAATAAAGTGGTAGAACTAAAAAAAAAAAAAAAAGAAAAGAACACGAGTGGGTTGCCATTTCCTTCTCCAGTGCATGAAAGTGAAAAGTGAAAGTGAAGTCACTCAGTCGTGTCCAACTCTTCACGACCCCATGGACTGCAGCCTACCAGGCTCCTCCGTCCATGGGATTTCCCAGGCAAGAGTACTGGAGTGGGGTGCCATTGCCTTCTCCGATGTTTTACATACTATATTTCTAACCCTCACAACAGCCTCAGTGGGAATTATTATCTCCAATTGCTAATTTTGAAGCAGAAGCTAAGATAGCTTAAATAACTTGTCCAAGGTCACTCAGAGCCAGAAGAAGTGAAGGTAGATCCCTCTGGCTTTTTGCTGTTCTCTTACATTGCACTGCACTCATAAAGTGATGTGATTGATTTTTTTTAAACAAACATCTAAATTGGTATAATCCCTTATGAAATAGTCACCTTGGCAGACTCTATACTTACATGTTCCAAGGGCACTGTCTTTGCTCAAAATACTTTAGCCACTCCTTTATTGGAACTGATTTCAAAGTTAATTTGAGGTATTTGAAGCTACCAGCAAACTGTTTTCAATATTCTATAGTCATATCTAGTCACATCTGATGTTTGACCTCAGAGGGTGTCATCCAAATTTATCTTCCACTTTATTTACAAAATTTGGCTGTGAATGCTGTTTGATGTTCTCCAAACACAAATCCATCCCTAAAGAATGAAGATATGCGACAGCCAAGATTATTAAAAAGACTCTGGGCTCTGAAATCAACTCCAATAGAGGGCTTTAAATATTGTTTTGGCCCATGGCCACATTTTTTCACATCTGCTTTTATCCTTGCAGAGTAAACAGAGGAACTGAGGCCATATGAAGCAATACATTCTTGTGTGATGGCTACAAAATCAGGTTCATTATTTTCATCCACCTTGAAATCTGTATAATTGTGGCTAACATTAAACAGGCAGGAAAATTAATTCATTCACTTGGATGAATTTAGTCACTCTGACCTCAAAGCTCTGATCACAACCCAGCCTTTGATGAAAGAGAAACTTCTGAATGGATGCAGATTATCTGATTGTCTGGCTGTTTGTCTAACTCCGGGAGTTAGACAAATCACTCATTTATCATTTTGATTTCAATAAAATGCATGAAATAAGCTTAAGAAAATCATGCAAACTCAGAGGGAAAATCTTGTAAATTTCATAGAAAACTCAAGGGACATTGTCTGGAGATCAAAGCCAATTAAAAGTCTATCTGAATTTTTATGAAATGACCGTGGTATAAAATCAGACATGGCCACATAATCCATATTTACTGCGGGTTACACAAAATTGGCATTTTCCCCTCATTATAATCCCTCTTTTTCATGCCCCATACATAATTTCCTTTCCTTACCCTTCACTTCTTTTACTATCTCTGTGGTACACGACATTCACTTCTGGGGTACTAATCACCAGTTACAATCAATTTGAACCATTTTCCTGGTATTTCTTTTCTGTTATTATACAGAAAGCCATGGACACACCACACTTTCATGTTAAAGACAGTAAATCTCTAAAATCAGTTCAGCCATGTTAGTTTTCAGAGGCTCATTATTTCATCCCAGAAATAGGAAATACCAGGCTCAGGATGAATTGAACTGTTATTCATTAAAATATAGTCCTTCCTTTCAAGCGATATCATCTCAAATTTACCGCTACTGTTACTTTTACAAATTATGTGGCTCATTAGGAAGTCAGTTAACTTGCTTCTCTCTATTCCCTCAAGTTTTCTGTAACTTCCTCTAACATTTTCCTTCCCCCAAATTAACGCCAGAATGTCAGCCACAGTCCTAATTATGAAGCTTCAAATTAAATTCTTGTCTCTGACGTTCTTTTTATTCACAAGAAGACAGCATCAGGTATGCTGGCCATGGTCCTCAGACATTTTTTCTGTTATGCCTCATACCTGATACTCAAGGGTTACAACCGATGATTAAAAACAGCTGTATCCAGGAAGGATCGCTCCCTGACAATTCAGCTTCACAAAACCCAAAGAACAAAAATGCACTAAGCAACTATTAGGTGGCAACATCGGTGATGACTTGAATTTGAATTTGATGAGCCAGAAATCCCATATTGATTCAAAGCCTCCCTGAACAATCAACTCTCTCAATTCTCTCAACTGAGTCACATTAGCACAAGTTAACAGGGAAAAAAACCATAAAGTGGGGAAAGAGGAAAACCATTTTCTCTTAAAAATGATTCACGGATAATCTGGAAACTCTTAAGAGTTCCTTGGACATGCTGACTAGAATGTAAAGAGGTAGAGTATCTAACGCTCGGAATTTCCAATTTACTGATTTCATTTAGGTCCCAAATATAGACCAGTGAAATTCAAACAGTTTTTTTAGGACCCAGAGGCTTTTAGTCACCTCAAGAGAATTCATGAGTTTCTTCAAAAGGAATTATTTTTATTTTATTTAAAATATACCCAAAATATTATCTCAACATATGTCCAATTAAACAATTATTACTGAGACAGTCTGCATTCTTTTTTCCCTAAGTCACCAAAATTCAATGTGAATTTTATACTTAGACGCATCTCAATAGCCATGTGTATCCACTATACTGTACAGTGCAATTCTAGATCTTCCTTTTAGGCTTCCTAAACTCTCTTCTTTTGTTGGAAAATCTATGTTCAAGCTCTTCCAAAAGTATGTAACACCACCCTGTTCAACAAACGAAAGACCTTCCAGTTATCAGAATTTTCCCTCCAAATAGCAGGAGGTTATGAACATATCAATGAATGAGTGAAAAGCCTGATTGTTGTTGTAACCTGGAACCAAGTGTCCCATACCGTCTGGCTTTTGGTCTCTCAAAGGAACTGGTCCCATGTTCTTTCCTCCCCTGATTTTCACTGCTGTCCTTTAGTCTCAGACCTCCGTGTCCCTGAGGCCAGTGTCCCTGCTCCTCTCCTCTCTCCGTCACGTCCAGCCTCACCCTCCCTTTCCCCTCTGTCCTCCTCACTGATAACCCTTAGGCTCGAGCCCCAGCTAACCCACAGCTCCCCGCTCTTCAGCACCCAGGGCTCCTGCTGCAGAGAATGACAGAAGCTGCTCAAAGATTCCTCAGACAGACAGCGAGGCTCTGGGAGAGCCAGGTAAGTAAGAACAGACGGAGCCCTTTTTGCTCACCTGGAGGAACAGTGGGAAGAGTAAAGAGAACCCCAGTGATCGGGGAACCAAATCAGAGGCGGTGCAGCACAGCAGTTAGAACATCCCCGAAGTCACATCGCTAGGTCCAAGTTCAGTTCCAACACTCACTAGCTATGTGACCCTGGCCCATCACTTAACTTTATGTGTCTTAGTTTCCTCTTCTCTAAGTGGGTGTAATAATAGCACCTACCTCACAGGATTGCTGGCGATGTGTTAATGTAGCACCAAGAACAAGAATAAAAAATATACTTGTTGACCCACAGAATGTACAACACCAAAAGTGAGGCTTAAGGTGACCTGTGGACTTTGGGTGATAATGACGTGTCAATGTAGGTTCATCAATTGTAATAAATGTACTGCTCTCCTGTGGGAGGTTGTTAGTGAGGGAGATTATGCATGTGTGTGAGAGAAGGTATATGGGAACTCTCTGCACTTCCCACTTAATTTTTCTGAGAACTTAAAACTGCTCTAAAAAATAAAGTATGTGAAAAATTCCATTACTTAAATATTTATTAAATGTCTTTTAAATGTAATTTATATAAAATGTGTATAATTTATATGTATGCATAATTTCTATTATACATGCTCAGTCATGTCCAACTCTTTGTGACCCCATGGACTGTAGCCCACCAGGCTACATGGACAGGCTCCTCTGTCCATGGAATTTTCCAAGCAAGAATACTGGAGTGGATTGCCATTACCTGCTCCAGGGGATCTACATGACCCAGGGATCAAACCCTTGTCTCTTGCGTCTCCTGCACTGACAGGTGGATTCTTTACCACTGCACCACCTGGGAGGGCATCTGGTCCCATCACTTCATAGGAAATAGAAGGGGAAAAAGTGGAAGCAGTGGCAGGTTTTATTTTCTTGGGCCCCAAAATCACTGTGGATGGTGACTGTAGCTATGAAATTAAAAGATGCTTGCTCCTTGGAAGGAAAGCTATGATAAACCTAGACAGCATGTTAAAAAGCAGAGCCATCACTTTGCCAACAAAGGTCCATATAGTTAAGGCTATGGTTTTTCCAGTAGTCATGTACAGATATGAGAGTTGGACTATAAAGAAGGTTGAGCACTGAATAATCGATACTTTCAAACTGTGGTGTTGGAGAAGACTCTTGAGAGTCCCTTGGACTGCAAGGAGATAAAACCAGTCAATCCTAAAGGAAATCAGTCCTAAATATTCATTGGTAGGAATGATGCTGAAGCTGAAGCTCCAATACTTTGCCCAGGTGCTGGGAGGAGCTGACTCATTGGAAAAGGACACTGATGCTGGGAAAGATTGAGGGCAGGAGGAGAAGGAGACGGCAGAGGATGAGATGGTTAGATAGCATCACTGACTCAACAGACATGAATTTGAGCAAACTCCAGGAAACAGTTAAGGATAGAGGACACTGGCATGCTGTAGTCCATCAGGTCATAGAGTCAGACTCGACTGAGTGACTGGACAAATTAAAAAAATTCTATATATTTATTTGTATATGTAATTATATATGCATACATATTAAAATATACTTCATATTATATGTTATGTATTATATAAGTAAAAATATAGATGTATAATTATATATTATATGTGACATATACAAATAACATAAATATATAAAATATTTAAATATATCTAACATAAATATCATATTATCTCGACCCAGGGATCAAACCGGGGTCTCCTGTATTATAGGCAGATTTCTTACCATCTGAGCTATAATGAGTGGCTGCCATCATATTATATAGGAATATATAAATACACATATATGTATATATATACATATTTTATAATTTAAAATATGCAAGCAAGGCTGCCTCATTTTAACAAAACTACCCCACTATCCCTAACTAAGCTTAAGTGACATGGTTGGTCACAACTCTGCCACTGAGCTATCCGTGTCCCAAGTCTGAGGCCCAGTGACCCTGGGTGTGGGTAGCAGGAAACTGACTGGCACAGAGAATCACCTCCTGGCCACCTGGCTCAAAGACCACCCCGTGACCAGTGTAACTGCTATTTCTGGAGCCTCTACGAGCCAGTGTCCACACCCTGGGCTCTGGCTCAAAAACGCCTGCTCTGACACTGGTCGCGCTCGGCTCCCGTCTGCTTTGCGACTTCCCGGTGCTCCGCTGTGACCAAGCCTCATTCCTCCAGCTTGCACTCTGGTGAGCTGTCCTGCTCGCCCGCCTCACAGCAGCCCCTCTCAGCGCACAACAGCAGACCCATCACAGCCAGCCGGTTCCGACTCAGGAAAATCACACCTGTGAGCAGGCAAGCTGTATACAGCCCATGATTTGCACTTAGAAATTCTTACCACCAGTCCTTATCTATAAAAGGGGTCAGTGAAGGGTAATTTGAAAGTACCTATCAATATTACCACTCTGAGGCATTTATGTATATATTCATATGCAAGTGTATGAAATGACTTATGTACAACTCTATTTAAATTACTAAAGCATAATCTGTATTCACAAAAGGCTAGAAACAAAACAAATAAATTTTAGATAGAATGCTATAAAACACAGGGTGGTTTTTTATGTACAGATAATAGAAAGAACTCCCTGATATATTAAATTAAAGCATGGTCAAAACAGGGTCTAGTGAATATTGTGCTATATGTAGAGGAGGG
Organism: Muntiacus reevesi; assembly: GCF_963930625.1. Lineage (NCBI taxonomy): Eukaryota > Metazoa > Chordata > Mammalia > Artiodactyla > Cervidae > Muntiacus > Muntiacus reevesi. The sequence goes on from NC_089265.1 coordinate 42,785,618, forward strand.
AAAAGAATAAATATGCATGACAATCTCTAAAATGACAAAAAACCAATACAAGTACTTATTTCTTTGGGGAGGTGGGAGGATGAAGAATGAGAACTGGGCAAATGGGGGGATTTTCATGACATGCCTTTCTATACTTTTTAAGGTTTGAACCATGAAATTATTAAATCTGTAATGAAAATAATACCTGCCCTGCTTACCCTATAGGGATGGTGACGGCTTTATGAGCTGTAAAGTGCCTGGAAAAATTGATCACCCTGAATTGTTGAGGAGGGTTTGTGGTGGAACTAATGAGCTGAACCCCCATAAAAACCTTTCTTTTCTGGAATCAACCCACTCCAGTATTCTTGCTTGCAGAATTCCATGGACAGAGGGGCCTGGTGGGCTACAGTCCATGAGGTTGCAAAGAGTTGGACACGACTGAAGCGACTTAGCATGCGCGCATGCACTGATGGAGATTTCTCGGCATGAGTCTGCTTCCTTGCTAGCACACTGTTTCTCAACCTTGTTTTTCTCTGAGCCTCGCTATTCACGAGTGAAGTCTCTGTGATGGGTTGCAGGGGTGGGTGTGGCGAAGATGACTTTAAGAGTTGCCATACTTCTAGTCCAGACTGTGGTCACTCTGTCTGCACTCCAGAAACTCAGTATTATCAGTTCACTGGTGGAGAGAATTATAAAGGAATAAACAGTAAGAACAGACAGGACTGGCAAAACCCAAGTCCCTTATTTTACAGATAAGGACACCAAGGAGTGGAGAGATTACTTGACCAGTTCAAAGTCACACCCGTGTTAATGAAGCTGTTAATGAAGCTGCCACGAGGGGGCAGCACATTGCCCAGTCTCTCCTTTCACTGTTGAGTCGCCAAGCCAAGTCTGAGTTATTATGACCCCATGAACTGCAGCTCTGTACCATTATGTTAATAACACTGATGTATTAACTTACAAAGAGGACATACTTTCCAGTTAAAAGATACAGGTCTACTAAGTTAAGGGAAATGATTATAGAAACGTGCTTGGTTATATGATATCAAAGCAGAGGAAAGGAATTAAAAATTTTCAAACAACTCAGAGCAAATTTGATCAACAAACCAGCCTTCCTACCTGCAGGGCCCTTGATTCTGCAGGGTCCAGAATCCACATGCCCTTCTGAGGAGGTGCAAGGGGTACATGCCATTTATACTTAGCTATGAGGATATAGAGTGTGGCTGAAATGTTTTGTTTCTGCTTCCCACCAAAACTTGGAGTTCATCCTCCACGATGTAGAACGGTCACCAAGAACTACATTTACAAGCCCTCCTGACATCTAGATGGGGCCATGACTGGTTCTCCCCAAGGGAATGAAAGTGGAAGTGAGGATGTCATTTCAGGCCAGGTCATTTAGGAAGAGAGTTTGCCTTTTCCATGCTGTCCTTCCCCATCCCTGAATACATGCAGAAGAGTCTGAGGTCTGGAGGATATGAGAATCTCAAGAAGGAAGCAGCCTGGATCCCTGAATTGACCACATGGAGGAAAACTGCCTACAGACCAAAAATAACCTGCACTGGACTGCAACTGTTAGTAAATTAACTTTTAACGTGTTACAACAGTAAAATTTGGAGTTTGTTTCTATTATTCTAATCAAGCCATGCACAGGTCCATTTCAGAGAGGCCTCAAAAAAAGTTATTACCTCTCAGCTTTAAAAAAGAATCATTGAGTATCTATCCTGTTACTATTTTTAGTTTTTCTACAGGTTACCTCCTTAGCGCTACATAATATTAATAAGTATCACAATTCACTGACTTAATTTAGGCACTATCTACTGACTTCTTGGCATGAAAGATGATGAAAAATGAGAATTCAGTTCACTTAATCTCCTTTTCCTTTAGTCTCCCAATGTTTAATAATTATATTTTATTGGTTACATTTATAATTTTAAATACTATCTTTTTTTTAAAAAGAAGAGTATTTTTAGAGTAGTTTTAGCTTTATAAGAAAATTGAGAGGGAGGTACAGAGATTTACCATTTACCCCCTGCCCCCACACATGCACAGCCTCCCATATTATCTACATCACTAACCAGGAGGGCAAATTTCTTGTATTTTTTTATTTTTCCTTAAAGTGGGTTTCCCAGGTGGCTCAGTGGTAAAGAATCCACCTTCCAATGCAGGAGACATGGGTTCGATTCCTGAATCAGGAAGACCCCTTGGAGAAGGAAATGACAACCCACTCCAGTATACTTGCCTAGAAAATTCCATGGACAGAGAAGCCTGGCAAGCTACAGTCTATGGGGTTGCAAAAGAGTCAGACATGACTGAGCATGTATGCATGCATGCATTTTGCCTTAAAGTGCTTTGATTCTGCCCTTACACTCGACTGATCATTGGGATAGAATTATAAGTTCATAATAATTTTTTTTTCTTACCCTGAAGTCATGATCCTGTGTGTTCTAGCCTGTCCATGAGCATATGAATCACCTGGGGATCTTCTTAAAATGCAGATCCTGACTGGTGGGTCTGGGATGGGCCTGAGACCTGCATTTCTAGTAAGCCCCCAGGTGCTGATCTCGCTGCTGGTCTGAGGCCCTTGTTCATAGTGAGTTTCCAGCATTTAATGCTGAGGTGTAATTGACATATGACATTGTATAAGTTTAAGGTGTGCAGCATGTTGATTTGTTACACTTATATATATTGCAAGATGATTACCACTATAGTATTAGCTAACGCTTCCAGTATCATGTATGGATGTGAGTAGATCATAAAGGCTGTGTTGAAGAATTCAAACTGGTGTCCGAGAAGACTCTTGAGAGTCCCTTGGACTGCAAAGAGATCAAACCAGGTTTCTTAGGAGAAACAACAATTATATATATATATATATGTATATGTATGTATATATGGGTATATATAAATATGGATATATATTATATATATGATATATATAAATACATATCTATATATATAGAGAGAGATATATAGATCTTTATCTATCTATACCACATTTTCTTTATCCATTCATCATCCGATGGACATGTAACTTTTTTCCATATCTTGGCAATTGTGAATAATGCTGCAATGAACATGGGAGTGCAGAGATCTCTCCAAGATATTTCTCTTTTCTCCACTAACTTCATCTCTTTCTCTTTTTTGCTTCACTTATTTTCCCCAAGGTTTTCTTCCAGATTTCTGGACAGCCTATCTTTAATCTCTAAAAGCTCCTTCTTTTTCTATTATCTGATTTCACGTCATTTCAAAATGGATATTATGAATTCTTGGATCACTCTGAACATACTAATGGAGCTGTTTGAAGTTTCCTGGATTGTCTTTGCTTCCTCTGGGGGTCCATTTTTCTGTTTATCTTAGCCCTTTCTCTTTCATGCTGCTATTATTTTCCCCTATGTATTTGATGGTTCCTGTCTGTTCATACTTAAGAATAAAGGATAAAGTAGATGGTATGAATTTTGCTTGATCCCACACGAGATTTTTTTCCCCTAATTTACTCTGTTTAATACTTAGGTCAACATATATGTTGTTTATATAACCATTTTCTTATTAATGATTATTAGATTATTTCCATATTTTTCTTATACAGTGTCTTAATAAACATCCTCATAGATATATATCCATATGGACAGCTACAGTTATTTCTAAGAAAAATATTCCTAAAAGTGAGAATGCTACTTGAAAGTAATACACATTCTAAAACAATTTTTACTATGGAAAATGTAAAACACATAGAAAGCTAGAGAGAATAGTGTAACTATTCTTTTAATTTGATTGAGAAGATGTAAAAACTTGCAGATATGAAAAAGGACACTTTTGATACTTCCATACCTCTACCCACTGTGCCCTCCTCTTGGATTATGTTGAAGAAAATGGAAGAGACCAAATCACATCATTCAAACGTGAAAGTGAAGTCGCTTAGTTGTGTTCGACTCTTTGTGACCATGTGGACTGTAGCCTACCAGGCTCCTTCATCCATGGGATTCTCCAGGCAAGAATACTGGAATGGGTTGCCATTTCTGTCTCCAGGGGATCTTCCTGAACCAGGGATCGAAACGAGTCTCCTGAATTGCAGGCAAACGCTTTACCCTCTGAGCCACCAGGGAAGCCCATTCAAACGTATACATGTCCAATTAATAGAAACTGCTATAACCAAGCAGGACCCATGGGGCCTTCCAGTGATAGACACCCTGCCCCTCACCCTCATCCTGCTTCTTGTTTGTAGAAAAACCTTAGCCTCCTAGGCTTTCCCTAAAGTCCAAAGAATAAACTTAATGAGAGGAGTGAGAAAATGTAGAAACAAAGGCAAACAGTCAAGCAAGACAAAATAATAATAGTTTGGCCATTAAACAAAGTCAAGTAACTTTAGTTCCTCCTCAAAGGTTGTAGACTGTAGTCTGAGCCATGTCCTTTGAGCTGTTTTGCAGATACTGAAACCCCTACCGGGTGGAAGAAGCTAACTGTGTGCTGACCACAAGCATGTAGACCCCAGACTGACTGGAACCAGAGGCTGATGATATTGACTTCTGGCCACCTCACCACTGACCAATCAGAAGAATGTCTGTGAGCTGATCACATACCTTGCAACTCTTGGCCTCACCTTGTGTTTAAAAACCTTACCCTGAAAGTCTTTGAGAAGCTCAGGGCTTTTGAGCTTCTTGTTTGGCATCTTCAACAAATGCTGAACTTCCCGTCACCACAATCCAGTCTCAGTAGATTGGCCTTACTGTGCTCGGGCGAGTAGACACAGGTTAGGTGTGATAACAGTGGTAGGTATTTCCCCCTAAAGTTTAGTTATTCCCTTCCAACTCCAAGCAATCTCAATCTTCCCATGTGCGGTCATGGATATATGTATTCTTTTCTTTCTGGGAAGAGGGGCATACAGGAATCAATAAACATTCTTCTATTTTCAGGTTATGAGACAGCAAAGAGATATAGGAGGTACACAAATAGAGATTTTAAAACATCATCTGAAAAGCTGGATTGGATGATTTGTCTGTATAGTTTCAGCCAAATTGTCTTACACTTCACCCCTGCATTAAATAAATGTACGCCACCAAGTCACTGGGATATAAGTCAAACACAGGTGTCCCTCACAAGTGCTGTGCCTGTCTGGGGAAGCTTAGCAAATGGTTGGAGCACATCAGAATACACACACACTGCAGGCAGGCAGAACTGGAAAAGAGACAGAGATGGCACCAATCCAACACAGCGTCCTTTCTCAAGTTCATGACACAGTCCTCCTCTTCTAGGCAGAAGGGAATGGGGGCCAAGGAGAGGGGCCACCAGTGTTATTCCACACTGGATCTTGAGACAGAGAAATACTGTTCCCTCAACAGATGCTGAAAGCCAGATATCCTGGAGTGTGAAGTCAAGTGAGCCTTAGGAAGCATTACTATGAGCAAAGCTAACGGAGGTGATGGAATTTCAGCTGAGCTATTTCAAATCCTAAAAGATGATGTTGTGAAAGTGCTGCACTCTATCTGTCAGTAAATTTGGAAAACTCAGCAGTGGTCACAGGACTGGAAAAGATCAGTTTTCATTCTAATCCCAAAGAAAGACAATGCCAAAGAATGTTCAAATTACTATATAATTGCACTCATTTCATATGCTAGCAGGATTATGTTCAAAATCCTTTAAGCTTGGCTTCAGCAGTACATGAACCAAGAACTTCTAGATGTACAAGCTGGATTTAGAAAAGACAGCAGAACTAGAGATGAAATTGCCAACATCCACCAGATGATAGAAAATGCAAGGGATTCCCCCAAAATATTTATTTCTGCTTCATTGACTATGCTAAAGCCATTGTGTTGATCACAACAAACTGTGGAAAATACTGAAAGAGATGGGAATACCAGACCACCTTACCTGTCTCCTGAGAAACCTGTATGCAGGACAAGTAACAACAGTTAGAACCAGACATGGAACAACAGACTGGTTCAAAATTGGGAAAGGAGGACGTCAAAGCTGTATATTGTCACCTTGCTTATTTAACTTAATGCAGAGTACATCATGGGAAATGGCAGGCTGGATGACTCACAAGCTGGAATCAAGACTTCTGGGAAAAATATCAACAACCTCAGATATGCAGATGACACCACCCTTATGGCAGAAAGCGAAGAGGAACTAAAGAGCCTCTTGATGAATGTGAAAGAGAAGAATGAAGAACTTGGCTTAAAATTCAGTATTCAAAAAACTAAGATCATGGTATCCGGTCCCATCATTTCATAGCAAACAGACGGGAGAAAAGTGGAAGCAGTGACAAATGTTCTCTTCTTGGGCTCCAAAATCACTGCAGATGGTTATTGCAGCCACAAAATTAAAAGGCACTTCACCTTGGAAGAAAAGCTATGACAAATCTAGACAGCTCATTAAAAGCAGAGACATCATTTTATACAGCCAACAAACGTCCATATAGTCAAAGCTATGGTTTTTCCAATAGTCATGTATGGATGGGAGAGTTGACAATAAAGAAGGCTGAGCACTGAATTAATGTTTTCCAATTGTGGTGCTGGAGAAGACTCTTGAGAATCCCTTGGACGGCAAGGAGATCAAAGCAGTCAATCCTAAAGGAAATCAGTCCTGAATATTCACTGGAAGGACTTGATGCTAAAGCTGAAGCTTCAATACTTTGGCCACCTGATGTGAAGAGCTGATTCACTGGAAAGGATCCTGAAGCTGCGAGAGACTGAGGGCTAGAGGAGAAGGGGGCAACAGAGGATGAGATGGTTGGATGGCATCACTGACTCAATGGACATCGGTTTGAGCAAACTCCGAGAGATGGTGAAGGGCAGAGGAGACTGGCATGCTGAAGCTCACGGGGTTGTAAAGAGTTGGACACGACTTAGTGACTGAATAACAAAACAACAACAGTTGTTATCAATATATTTCACTTTTGCCAATCTGACATGTCCTGTTTTACCTTGAGTTTCCCTCATCACTAACAAAGAGGACTCTTTTCCACAGGCTTATTGGCCACTGCATTTTCTGTTCTGTGAACTGCCTGCTTTTCTTTCAAGTCCTTTTCTTACCCACTTGGAAGAGGATTTTTAAAAGAGTGAAGAATATTAACCTTTTGACTGTCATACTGTTGCAAATATCTTCTCCCAATGTTTTATTTGTCTTTTGACTGGATTTATAGTTTCTCTTCCTATAGGGAAACAAAATTTTTATTTAGTGGTGCCACTCAGCAGAGATAAGCGCTGCTTGGTTGTGATGAAATACAACAGAATTTTGGCATTCCAGATATATTGAAAATACTGTAAAAGACCACTGAGAAAGTATGAAGCCCCCTTCTCCTTTTTCACTGATGCAGCAAAAAGACAAGCTATAATAGTTTTTATCTTTTTTTTCTCGATTGACAAGGGTAATCTCATTAAAATATTCTAGTAGTTCCCCAGTTATCTATACATTATCTGGCCACTTACATGGGCAGAAAATTGTAAAATCAATTTAAACAGTTTGGGAAATGAATGAGGTCACTTCAAAATGATTTTAATCTGCTGCACTAATTGCACCTAAAGTGTCTGCACACATTTCTCCCAATTTAAAATTCTAATTAAGAGTTGACATCTTTAAAATATCTTGGTGATGCACCCTGGAAGGGTGGGAAATTTGTGCTGATTTTCCCTTCCTCATCTGTAGGTGAAAGGATTTGCTTATATCCCAAATCCATGGAATTTAAGGATAAGAAAGGCTCTTAGAACTTTCCGGGGGCAACCTCATTTGTTTAAGAAGCAATGAGAAGAAGAGCTAAAATGGCTGTTCCTCCTGTCTCTAGGAGCCATCCCTACCTCTCTTTCTAATTCCCTAGTCTGGGTCAGGAGTCTGATATTCATCTCCGTAACCCTCATACCTTACACTGTAATGAAAATCTGGAAAAAAAGGAGAAAAGTTTGATAGCATGTTTCCAAAAAAAAGGTAAATACACTACAGAAAAGCAATTTATCAATAAACATGCTCTTTTAATTTTTCAGTTCCAAATCAGAGAATGTTGCTTGAGAAAGATGATCACACATCTCTGCTCTTTGGGATAATCCCAGTTGATATCCTTTTTTTTTTTTTTAAACAGAAGAATTTTACCTTTGTAAAAATAATCTTAGTTTTGAAAATAGTTAAAAAATATAGCTATCTATAATAAAACTGATTAATACCTATACCCAAAAATTACATAACAAATAATAGACTTTACTTTTTTAGAGTTTTAGCTTCCCAACAAAATTGAGCAGAAAGTATATAGAGTTCCTACATATCTCCCTCCTATGCATCTGTCTCAGCCTAATATCTCCCACTAGTGTGGAATATTTGTTACAACCAATGAAATCTAGTGAGATGTTATTATTATCCAATGTGCATAGTTAATATTAGGGTTTATTTTTTGTGTTGTTCACACTATGTGTTTCGATAAATGTATAATGACATCCGCCATTATAGTATCAAACAGAATAGTTTCACTGCCCTAAAAATCCCCTGTATCCCACCTCTCATCTTTTCCTGCCCCTTAACCCCTGGCAACCACTGATTTTTTTATTGTCTCCATAGTTTTGCCTTTTCCATAATATTATACAATCGGAAACATTCAGTAAGTAACCTTCACAGATTGGCTTCTTTCACTTAAGCAATATGCATTTAAGGTTCTTCCATATCTTTTCATGGTTTGATAGCTCATTTCTTTCTAATGCTGAATATTCCATTGTCTGGATATATCACAGTTTATCTATTCACCGGCTGAAGGACACCTTGGTTGATTCTAAATTTGGGCAATTATGAATAAAGCTGCCATAAAAATCCATGTTCATGTTTTTGTGGACGTAAGTTTTAGACTCCTTTGAGTAAATACCAAGGAGCATGATTGTTGGATCATATATACGCTAAGAGTGTGTTTAGTTTCATCAAGACACTGCTAAATTGTCTTCCAAGAAAACTATATAATTTTAATTATGCTTAGCGCCTCCTTTTATTCCCAAGTGTCCAAATTTTATCCAATTTAAATTGAATGGTGATTTCTATTTAAGACAGATAATCTCTCTTGAATTATAGAAAAACAGTATTTCACCCAACTCTAGGATCTCTGTATAGCTGTATTTTTTTGAGCCAAGTCAAAATGAATTCCAAGTAGCTATTAATCCGTGGATGACTGGGGAGAGGAGAGAGGGCGAGTGAGCGGGCTCTCATTTCCCTTGCAGGGAAAATCAGCTCAACGAGGTTAAGAGGCTTCGCAGCCCCAGCCGGCTGGCTGCAGCGCCGGAGTGCAATCAGGACCTCTGCAAACTCCATTAAGCGCGCCGTCGTCTCTAGACCAAAATCTCCTTTTATTGTCCAATTAGTTAGGGTTCCTTAGTTTCTAAGGATGGCTCTCGATGGATTTAAAATGGAAGTGTGGCCGCCCTGAAAGGGGCAGCAGCTGCTAATTGGAGGGAGGCCCCTGACAGGCCTCGGAGCCTAGACTGCGGGCTGCGCTGGGACTGCCCTGCCTGGCCGGTCTTCCACAGTCCACGCCGCGCCCGGGCTCCTCACTGATGTGTTGGTGCAAAGAGGTCTGGAAACCACTAGCAAGTGGAGAATCACGAGGCTGAAGAAGTACCTGCCGTTGTACCCCACTGCCTTTCCAGACGGCCCCACTGATCTGGCTACTGGATCCCCTGGCTATGTTAACACCCCAAGTGCACAGCGCCTCCAGGCCAATCAGAAGCACCCAGATGGTAGTTTCTGTGTTCCAGGAACTCTCCTATGCACTTAAATATGATTTAACCATCATAGCAACTCAATGAAAGAGTTACTATTCATCTTCACTTAAAGGAGAGGAAATCAAGAACAGACAGGTCAAGTAATTTTTCCAGGGTCTCAAAGCAAGTGAGCAGTGGGGCTGGGATTTGAATGTGCACAATCAGGTTTGTTCCAGGATCCAGTCTTAATGATGAAGCTATGTATCTCTTCAATGTCCCAGCAATGTCTGAATTTTCCCCAGTTAACCTAATGGGTTAATTGGATCTCTATCTGTCAACATTTCTTCCATTCAAGGGAGTATTTTACAAACAGTAAAAACACATCTGGATCCAAGTAATTTGACATAAATTGCAGGCTTCTCAAATTCAACCTCCTTCCTTATAAAAGCAGGGTAGATATGGTATTGACATTTGTTGCAAAAATAAGATGAAAACATGCTTATAAAGTATGGAATTCTTGTATCAAGAAACTGCCACAGTAATACTAGCTTCCACTATTATTTTATTATTACTGTTATTTTTAGGCTGAAATGGGAACTTTTCCTTTGCAATATCTAGTAAGAGAGTTTCTAATAAAATGCTGCAAATAGTACTTTCAGTATTTAAGGTACCGTTAAGGGATATTTTAAAACACTTTAAAAGCATTTGCTCCTGTGTCAACAATCACCATGCAATTACATGCTGGGCTTAAATATTGCTCATGGCACATTACAAAGTTCTTCTCTTTTTAACCCTTTTGTTGGCCAAGTTGCTGAAACTAAACAGAGTTGAAAGTAACACAAAGTCAATTTAAATATTCCTTATTAATCAGAATAGGCTTTCTACCAACGTACTATATCATGGATAAGAAGCACTTCTGTCCAGTAAGGTGGTTATAGACAAATTCATGACAATACAAGAAAATAAAGGAAGGGCGAATAAAATAAAATTCACGTGTCAAGCTTCCTGTAAATAAGCCGTGATCGTCACAGCCAACACTTACAATTATGTACATGATCTCTCAGTCCATACCTAACCTTATACACAGCGGTCTTCAACTATTTTCTCTAAAAGGGACTCTCCTACAAGAAAAGCCTTACTACCAGTGTCTAGTGATTGAAAAAGACACAGGAAGACCAAAAGACAGGATGACTTCATTAACATGTAAAAGAATTTAAATTGTTTTAATGATAAGGGCATCTACACACAATTAAAAACCGCCTACAACTATATGCTCAGGTTCCAAGGCATGACCCACTAATAAGCATGAGACTCTACACTCCCACCTGCATTCCCCACCCGGGGTCGAGGCCCACTGGTTAGAAACCAATGCTTCGTTCTTCAGTCAAACGAGAAGACAGCTTATGACAACCCAACCTTCTCTGGAACTGCTTTTACATCATCCACATGTTCCTAGGGGTTAGCCATTGTTACTCTCGTTAATTCCCCGGGAACTTAGTCAAGTGACCAGGGGTGAGTCCCTCACCCACGACAGGTTAGAGTTCTTTCGGCAGAAACTCAGAAGTGGGACCGAGAGTTTTCAGTTCTCCTCTGGACTGGTTGCATGAATGGAAGTAAAAAAAAAAAAAAATCAACTTAGTCATTGTAAACAAAAGGAGCTTGGTAAAAGAAGTGTTAACTGTCACAGACTGAAACTGAGAAATGGTGGATGAGTGAGGGAAAAAAAGACAAAACAAACACCTGCCTGGATTCTTGCTGGTTTTCCAGTCCCTTCTGTGGTCAGGCTACATGTTATTGGGATCCATAAGATGCTACATATTCTTGACATGCAGACGGCCAAGAGGCATATGTAAAGATGTTCAACATCACTAATTATCACAGAAATGCAAATCAAAACTACAATGAGGTATCACCTCATATGGGTCAGAATCATATGGGTCAAAATGGCCATCATTAACAAATCTACAAATAATAAGTGCTGGATAGGGTGTGGAGAAAATGGAACCTTCCCATATTGTTGGTGGGAATGTAAACTGGTGCAGCCACTATGGAAAACAGTACAGAGGTCCCTTTAAAACCTAAAACTGGAGTTGTCATATGATCCCGCAGACCTACTCCTGGGCCATACATCCAGAGAAAATAATACAAAAAAATACATGCACCACAATGTTCATATAAGCACTGTTTACAATAGTCAAGACATGAAAGCAATCTAGATGTCCATCGACAGATGTATAAAAATGTGGTATATGTATATATATATGTATGTTTATATATATACACAAGTATACATACACACAGTGGAATACTCAGACATAGAAGGAAATAATACCATCTGTAGCAACTTGAATGGACCTTGAGACTCATACAGAATGAAGTCAGAGAAAGACAAATACCATATATCACTTACATGTGGAATCGAAAAAAATGATACAAATGAATTAATTTACAAAACAGAAACAGAATCATAGGCGTAGAAAACAAATTTATGATTACTGAATGGGGAAGAGAATGGGGGGAGGATAAATTAGGAGTTTGGGAATAACAGATACAAACTACTATATATAAAATAGATAAGCACCAAGATTCTTCTATACAGCACAGGGAACTATATTCAATATCCTGTAATAACCATAATGGAAAAGAAAATGAAAAAATATATATATGTAACTGAATCACTTTGCTGTTCACCAGAAACTAACATAACATTGTAAATCAACTATACTTTAATAATAATAAAAAGACACTACATAGTATACTTTCTTGCCTTAATTGAGCTTTCTCCTTAATCTTACTTTCTTCCCTCCTTAATCTATCTTGCCTTGGTTTCTATTAATTACAATCGATAGTCCTAACCGATATAAACAAGATCATGTTAGGTAGGAGACATCTGCTAATTCAGATAAAATGCTTGCAAATTGTCATAAAGACTGCATCACTTTTTTTTTTTTTTTTTTTTTTACTTCCACTTTTTTTTTTTTAAATCAAGTGTTTAGTCTAGCTCTCCCCTTAGATTATAAATATTTCCATGGTAGAGACCAAGCCTCCACTACAATTAGGAGCTCTCAGGGTGCCTTTTATAATGTATATGTTCAGGAAGCCCTCTATAAATTTGCATGTCTCATGATGATTTTTCAGTGTCCTGAATCTTCTCATTTTGACTCAGATATGAAATTATTTTCAATACTAAAAATAAAAAACCCTAGAATTTGAAAACAAGATATTTAAGCCAATTAATTTACCAACAAATGATCTTCAACATAGGGGCTTTTAAACGTCATAGAAGATAGAAGTCAAAGTTGTCACCTTTTCAAAGAAAAGAAAGGCTTTTGAAGAGTGACCTCTGCTCTGCCTGGTGGAAACACTCTTTTTCTCCTCTTTAGTTAATAAATTTTCTAAAGCATTATGATCTTTGAAATTATACAAGATAACATTTACCTTTTAAAATTTCATAATCTGGACTGAGAATTCTTCAGTCCTTCAGATGGGGGCTGTCACTGTACTCTTTGGTGTAGATTTCATGGTTTAATTAGAGGAGGAGGTGGAGAGAGTTGGAGGAAATCAGAGAACCATGGGGTGACACTTGCTAGTGGCTTCTGGGGTCACAGATCAACCCGCAGGGCCTGGCCACCCTCATTTCCAAGAGGTCCCTCTGGCTCTGACCAACTCCTTCTTCATTAGAACCAGCATGCATAAGTTGCCCAATGCTGGGGGGAGAGAAGCCTTGAGAAGGATAATCTTACAGCTTTTCCATGTTAAATACACACCACAGGCAAAGAAAACAATTTTTGTCCTTTTATCACATTTTATGTTAGCAATTCTTTAAAAATATAACATTAAGAAATAAATATTATGAAACCAGGAGCAGGAGAGACCACATGGCTTCGAGTTAAAGACAGAAATAAGGACTCAGGGTCTGTAAGAAGGCCACTAAAGCTCTTTGTGCTTCGTTTCCTGAACTGCAAATGAAAATGCCAGTGTCTGACCTACTTGTCTCATGGGGTTATTCTGATAATAAAATGAGATAATGTGTCTGAAAATGATACTGCAATTCTTTAAATGTATGTTACACATACATGTATACCTACTTTTGTTTTGAAATCATTTGATAGAGTTAAATATATTAAGAAATGGTTCTTTTTCGTAGCTCATTTCCTATTGGCAGGGGGCACTTCAGAATCTGGTGATAGTTCTTAAAGTAATAACCAACTGTGAGGACAAATAAACTAGTGAGGAACTGGATCCAGCTGCTTGGAAACAAACGACCTCTTACTTCCTCTCTCCTCTAACTCTGTCAGTGGCATCTTTTTCTCTCCTAGAAAAGAAACCTAGAAGTGGGCAGTCCAGGGCTGCTCTGGGAGTTCAGCAATCCCGGAGGGCACTTGGCTCTTTCCAGTCTGCCATCCTCAGGGCTTGTCTCATCCACCACTTCCAGGATGGCAGCCTGAGTGCTCGTCGCCATGTCTGCATCCGGGCAGGTAGATGAGGCAGGGCACAGGGCAAGACGGGTGTGCGCCAGCTAAGTCAGTTCCTGCTACAGAGCTTTCCTGGAGTTCCTATTCCGCAATGCCCATTTATTTCTCAACCAAAAATGTGTTGCACTGACCACCTCTGGCTGCGAGGGAAGCGCTAAGCCACAGATGTTGTTATTTGGTTTTTGGCTGTACGCCTCGCTACCTCAACTAAAACCTGGTTTCTCTTAGCAATTAAGAAAGGAAGAATCAGTAGGTCTCTGTCATACCAATAACAGAAAATTCTGGCTACTAGAATGTTAATTTTATTCATCTTTGATTTCTAAGACAACTTAAAGCTGGCCATCTTGGCAGCATCCTAAAAGAAACAAAGCTTCGGAGCCTCAGCTGGGGTCATGACCACAGGACTGGGATGAAATCTAAGCTTTCCCCATCCCTGGCCAAGTGCTTTACTAAGCAGGCCACTCCACATCTGGTTTCAAATACAATTACCATGTGAGGTTCCTACCAATGTAAGAGCCAGGATCAGCCGTGTGGTTAGTAGAATAACGGCTCCCAAAGACATCCATGCCTTGATCCCTGGAATTTGTGCAGATGCTTCCTTATATGATACAGGGACTTGCAGTTGTGATTAAAGGGAGGGACCCTGAGATTGGGGAGATTATCCTGGATTATCTGGGTGGGCCCAACCTAATCACTGGAGTTCTTAAAAGCATGAAATCTTTTCCAACTGTGTCACAGAGATGAGATATAAGGAGGAGGAGAGAGAGATTGGAAACTGGAGGGACTGGAGTCCCATTGCTGACTTTGAGGATGGTCAACGGGGACAGGCTTGAGCCAAGGATTGAAAGTGGCTTCTAGAAGCTGGAAGGGCTGTTAGCTGCTGGCCAGCATGGAAATGCAGACATCAGTCCAACAACCTCAAAGAACTAAATCTGCTGACAATCTGAATGAGCAAAGAAACAGATCCTCCCCAAGTGCCTCCAGCAAGGAACAGAACCCTAAAGACACCCTGATTTTAGCCCCGTGGGGCTCATGTCTGTTTCTGATTTACAGAACTGCAAAATAATTTTTATTGTTTTAAGTTGATAAGTTTGTGATAATGTTATAGCACAACAGGAACGTAACACAAGTAAGTGGATTGACAGCTTTCAGACAGAGGCTGCAAGCTTGTCTACAGCAACAGCTTCGGACAAATTAACAGACAGAAAGCATTAAAGGGTAAAAAGAGGTGGTGACACCCGAATTCCCAAGTATTAGAAGAGCCCCGTCTTAGTAGTAATACAGGCATCACATGCATTGTTTCATTTAAGTAACCTCTGGAGCACAAGCGGGGATCAGAGCTGGGGCTAGGCAGGTAAATTAAATGAATGCAGTTGTAGGTATGTGACTGTCTGAGTGGGAGGGACTGTGGCATGAACTGAACAGCACGCAGTGTCCAAAGACCTTCGAATGCAATTGAGTCAAAACGTACCACTAGCCAAACAACATCCGCTTAAGCACCCAATTCAGCCCGTGTTAGTGTTAGTCGCTCATTTGTGTCTGACTCCTGTAACTCCACGGACTGTAGCCTGCCAGGCTCCCCTGCCCATGGAATTCTTCAGGCAAGAATACTGGAGAGGGTTGCCATTCCCTTCTCCAGGGGATCTTCCTGACCCAGGGATCAAACCCAGGCCTCCTGCATTGCAGGCAGATTGTTTAGCATCTGAGCCACCACCCCTGTATCCCCATCAGTGTCTATTAGAGCCACCAGACGGAGCAGAAAGCAATGAGAAGATAACATGGGATGAAAGAGGTAAAATGGGAAAGATAATGAAATAAGGTAAGAAATAAGAAAAAGGAAAAGATAAAGAGAAATAAAACCTGGGAAGAAAAAGGACAGAGTCACATATGCCACTGAAGGCAGCCTGGTGCCACCAGCATTTGGTCACTGGTGCCCTCAGGGCTAGCCACGTTCAAGATGCTCCAGTTAGATCATCCTGCTCGTCGGTTGGCCCCCCCTCCTCCCCACGAAGCCCTTGGTTCTTCTCTTTGAGGCAAACAAGGTCATTTAACCTCAGATCTCATCTGGAGAAGAAGTAGCTGACACCTCCTTTGTTACAGCAGCTGCTGAGGCAGCAAAGCAGCTGAAGCCCTGAAATGCCCAGGGCAGTGGTAACCAAACCTCTCTCTCTCTCTCTCTCTCTCTCTCTCACACACACACACACACACACACACACACAAAGCCTAGAGGTAGACAGGGTTTGTCTTCACAGTGATAAGGTGAAGGAGGACAGATAGGGAAATCACAGGGACAAAACTCAAATGTCTACAGGAGCCAGGCAGTTAACGTAAAGAGAGTGGAACCAGCTAGGTTTACAATAAAGCAAGCTATAACAGGTATGGGGCAGCATGTGGGCCAACACCAAACACAGCCAGCTGCGGGCCATTGCAGATTTTCTCCTTGCGATCTCACCTCTAAAGCAAAACACAGAGATCAGTGGGCAGAGGCTGTCCGTCACCCTGCTAGACAGTGAGTTTGGGGGAAGAAGGGGCTGTGTCACTGCTGTCATTGTTCAAACATCCAGCACAGTGCCTGAAACACTGCAGGTGATCAGAGTAGTGTTTGCTTAAGATATCAGTTATGTCAAGGTTAATTGTTGCCAGCTGAGTCCTCTGCACTATCTGTTCTCTTGTATTCTGCTACTCGGGGAAGGCAATGGCAACCCACTCCAGTACTCTTGCCTGGAAAATCCCATGGACGGAGGAGCCTGTAGGCTGCAGTCCATGGGGTCGCTAAGAGTCGGATGTGACTGAGTGACTTCACTTTCACTTTTCACCTTCATGCACTGGAGAAGGACATGGCACCCACTCCAGTGTTCTTGCCTGGAGGATCCCAGGGACGGGGGAGCCTGGTGGGCTGCCGTCTATGTGGTCGCACAGAATCGGATACGACTGAAGCGACTTAGCAGCAGCAGCAGCAGCATTCTGCTACTCTCTCATCCAAGGGTGTCCAGAACCCACAGATATTTCAGTCCTTGCCACCTTGATCCAATGAGTCATCAGCTTCACACCACGAGTCCTGACATGGTCTCTAAGTTTGCCAATTCTTTTACCACTTCTCATAAACCCCTCAAGTGGTCTGGCCCCACTGGCCTGTAAGTGCCCTCTTGTGGTCAAAGGGAGTAACTGCAGAGTTAAGTACCTCCTGGGAAGTGAAGTCCAAGTCGCTCAGTGTCCGACTCTTTGTGATCCCATGGACTGTAGCCCGCCAGGCTCCTCTGTCCATGGACTTCTCCAGGCAAGAATGCTGGAGTGGATAGCCATTTCCTTCTCCAGGGGATCTTC
This sequence comes from Muntiacus reevesi, assembly GCF_963930625.1. Lineage (NCBI taxonomy): Eukaryota > Metazoa > Chordata > Mammalia > Artiodactyla > Cervidae > Muntiacus > Muntiacus reevesi. Next base: position 42,803,055 of record NC_089265.1, read on the forward strand.
CAGACCCAGGGATTGAACCCAAGTCTCCTGTATTGGCAGGCAGATTCTTAACCACTGAGCAACCTGGGAAGCCCTTAGATTCTAAATGCTTGGCATCTAATCTGGAATCTGGTATGCATTAAATGTAAGGTGCATGTCATTTAAAGTCTCTGAGACTGAGTCTCCACATCTGAAAAATGGGAATAATAATTATACCTGTCTCATTGATTTGGTTGTTATGAGGTCAGGTAGTGTTTGCCATATTGGATCTTATACTTCAGAACATAATATACAATCATCATTACTCCTCACATGACCTGCTTTTATTTAGCCACTCAGTTATAAATAATGTCACAAACTATATTTGTAATACACAGATATTATCTTCTCAGGGATTAAGGAATAAAAATAGTAAACTCTGGGACAAATGATGCAGTTTATATCCACCAGCCATCTTTCTGTATATAATAGAGATAAAATAATGGGTCAGGTTGATTTCTTCTTCCTCCCTTTTAGATGCTCTTGAAATTTTCCTTCTCCTCTTTCTCAACTTGGATGGTTACTTATTTTATTTTTATCTCTCTGGACTCTGTTTCCATATTGTTTCCTAAGTACATTTTGATTAATATGTGATTGTAGGTTCTTACGGGGAATGATACAGAGGGAACTCATGTGTGTGGTAGAAGGTTGGCTGATGACTTAAAAGTTATTTATTCAACATTCATTTTGCAAATATTTAATGAGCACCTGTATGTGTGTGCTAAGTACAAGGGATACAAAATGAATAGAACAGACAAGATCCTAGCCCTTGTGGATCCCACACTGAGAAGTTTACAAGTAACCAAATACATATACTGTGAGCTCTGAGAAGGACTGTAAAGGGGGCAAACAAGGATGAAGATACAGATGAGGGAGTGAGCACACAGTGACCTGGGAGGAAAGCATTCCAGAGCAAACAGCAAGTGCAAAGGTCCTGAGGCAGGAGCGAAGGCGAGCATTATACTGCTCCCCCCATCATGTGTAAGTAATCTACTGGTCATCTCGCAGATGTGTAGGTACATACTAGGTGTATATGTAAATATGTATAATATACATAATATAGATATTATATATGTACATAAGTAAAATGGGCTTCTCAGGTGGTGCTAGTGGTAAAGAACCCACCTGCCAATGCAAGAGACGTAAGAAACTCAAGTTTGATCCCTGGGTCAGGAAGATACCCTGAAAGAGGGCATGGCAATTCATTCCAGTATTCTTGCCTAGAGAATCCCATGGACAGAGGAGCCTGGCAGGCGTCAGTTCAAAGGGTCGTGAAGAGTCAGACACAACTGAAGCGACTTAGCATGCACACATACATATATATATAACTAAACTTTCACAGCAGAGTGTGGGGCTTTAAAACTTAACATTAATATTTTAAAATATTAATATTTTAAATTTAATCTGTTTACTGTTTACATTTTAGCATACTGAGTTTAAGAATCAATCTCTCTCTTTTTTTTTTTCCCCTGCAACTGTTAAACTATTTTGTTGCAAGAAGTCTGGGTGATCTTTCACGTTCCTGGAACAAAAATCTTAATTACTCGGTATCATGAAGTTCTGAAGTCAGGGAAAGACAAGGCTTTTGAAAGGTTCCATGAAATCCTTTCTAGTGCAAAACTGTGTACCATGAAATGGTAAATCTGAAACACTTCATCATTTCTTTTCATCTTCACTGTTCAGATAGATGCAAGCTTTCTCTTCACTTAATTCTGTAAACTTTCAATTCCTGTTCTGTGTAAAGCATGGTATTTGTGATTAATTCAGAGGTAGGAAGCACGTGGAAGAGGCCAGAACATAAATGTTGGAAGAATTTTAAAGAAATATCACCATAGTTCATTGCGGATAGAAAGCTAGGGGTAGGGATTCCTTCAGAAAAGTTGGGGGAGATGTCTAGAAAGATTGAGGAAAACGATCATGAAAGGCTTTGAACACTGCAAGAGAAGAAGTTGTTTACAGATTTTTCAGTCAATGTTTTTAAGGAAAAAAGTGAAGTGATACAGCTGATGTTTGCCTTCAGATGATCTTCATAAGCTGGGTATTTATATAGGCGACACCTGGATATGTCCCCCCACCACCCCTTGCTTGATTCATTCATTCATGTGTTTTTTTCTTCAGCCTCAGGAAAAAGCACACTTCTGAGCCAAAGGGGAGCAATCAGCTAACGGCTCACTCTTTCTCATAAAATGAAGGCGTCCTGGATGAAAATCAATTTGAGTTCAAAAACTCTCACATTCAACTCTGAGTAATTTATCCTCCTGCTTCTCCCATGGAGTTTAGCAAACCCAAGGTGGGAAGATGAATCTACAACATCACTTGCTCTTCTCTTTGAACTGAACTGTCAATTCATCCAAAGAGACATTTAAAATCAATATTCCTTCTAAAGTCTAACTTCTGACATTTCAGGGCTGGAACTTACTGGGAAAGTGAGTACTGTTGCCACTATTTATTCAGCCTCAGTTAAAACTTTACCTGAAAAGTAAAGGGATCTAGAACATTCATCTACTGGGAGCTACCCGACAAGTTTTATTTTGTTTTAAAATCAGAATTCAATGATAGATTCATTTTTACAGAAACAGAGCTTATAAAAATGTAAACCCTAGAAAGTTTGTTATTTTAAGAGTTGATTTCTTTCTTACCTCACCTTACTTTCTCCAAACAAAACGGCGCTCTATCTTGGACAATTTGTTTTAATGGAGGTATAACTTACATATTGTATATGGACAGATTTTAAGTGTGCAGCTTGATAAACATGTATATGTATGTGTGTGTGTGTGTGTGCATACATACCTTGTTATCTATAAGCTACAGAACGTTTCCATCACCCTAGAAAATCTTTTTGCCTCTTCCTAGTCACTACCCCAGAGATAACTGCTTCATCCCCAGAGAGCTGCCATTCTGACCTCTGTCCTCACAGACTGGATTTGCCTCTTCTCAAACTTTGCAAAAATGAAAGCTTCAATATTTGCTCTTTTGTGTTTGGCTTCTTTGACTCAATGTGATGTATTTAAGATTCACCCATGTTGTTGCATGTCTTCGTAACAGATTTTTTTAACCATTGGGTAATATTCCATCATATGAATATACAATTAGTTCATCTATTCTCTTACTGATGGGTATTTATAGGGTTGTTTCTAGTGTGAACACTGTTTTTGACAGATCTTCATGAGTTTAGAGAGGTATAAGAAATGACCTAAGCTATAAGCACAGACTTTTTTTTTTAACAGAGTGTTCTGGATACTTTATATTACAAGTTCCTGGCAGAAATAGAATAGATCTTTCTCACACCCTATAAAGTGTCTGAATCAGAATTATTAAGCATCCAATTAAACATATTTGCTTCAGCATGGTGCTAATGAATACCCAATTGTGGGCTGTATCCTGTATGAGCTTGTTGGCTTTTCTGGCAAGAAGAGCTCCACCCCTAGGTCTCAAAAAACAGCAGGGACCCCCCTCCCCCGACCATCTCACCAATGCATGCCGTGGGGCACAAAGCTGGTGGAAAGGGTCTTGTGAACCACTTGGAAAAATCCCACATCTAGACTAGAAATTGAACCCAAAATGCACTGGGTTAATTTAGGCGAATCACAAACTCATAAAAAAAGCAGCTTATTCACGTACTTCCTCATACAATATTAATAAAATGCTAAGGAAGTATTAATTAATTAACATGCTGATTCTTACAGATTACATATATAATCATTATTATCACAACTTTGCCAAGCGAGTGTTGTTATTCCCCACGTCAGGTGAAGAATTAAACTTCACCTGATGCAAGGTTGTGTTAAGTAAATTAAGGTTAAGTAGTTTCTCGGAGAAGGCGATGGCACCCCACTCCAGTACTCTTGCCTGGAAAATCCCATGGGCAGAGGAGCCTGGTGGGCTGCAGTCCATGGGGTCGCGAAGAGTGGGACACGACTGAGCGACTTCACTTTCACTTTTCACTTTCACACATTGGAGAAGGAAATGGCGACCCACTCCAGTATTCTTGCCTGGAGAATCCCAGGGACGGCGGAGCCTGGTGGGCTGCCGTCTATGGGGTCGCACAGAGTCGGACACGACTGAAGCGACTTAGCAGCAGCAGCAGCTAGTTTCTAGCAGAGCCAGAATTTGACGCCCGGGGTGACACAGTCCAAAGTCCACCCAACCTCTTTACGCTAAGACATCTCTATAAAATCTGTGGGCACCATAAATCCCATCCTTGAGGAGTGAGACACAGATGCAACTGGCTCATGTGAGATCCACTCACAGTTTTTGATGGAGAGGAATCCAAACCTCTAACATCTCCATGCCCAAAGTGTCAGCACACAAACAGAGCTCAAAGTTTGCATCAAAACCAAACACTCACAGGGAGCTTAAATATACAACAAAGATTTATCTGATGTGCTCACGAGAACAGCTTTTCTTGGGGCTTCAGTGACATGCCAGTCAAAACAGTTCATCATCTCTAATTTTTTTCTACCTTAAAAATGAAATTATGTTGATTGTGAGGTGTTGCTGCTGCCTCTCAAATGAGGCACACCCTTTAGAAATAGCAAAGCATAGCAGATATTTTTAGGTTGAAAGAAACACGCGTGGCAGTATCTCAGATTCTGAAGGTAAGCCTTTCTTTGAGAGCTGTCTCTATTCATCTTGTTTCAGTGGTAAGGACGCCTGCAGAAAGGTGGGCTGTCTTCACAGGGCGGCCTCTAAAGAATTTGTCACAGACATAAACAGATGACAGGACAGAGATAAACCAAGGGAGCTGAAGAACGACTGATGATTCTGATGTCTTGTGTGCGTGCGTGCTAAGTCACGTCAGTTGCGTCTGACTCTTTGTGACACTGTGGAGTGTACCTTGCCAGGCTCCTCTGTCCATGGGATTCTTCAGGCAAGAATGCTAGAGTGGGTTTCCAAGCCCTCCTCCAAGAGATCTTCCAGACCCAGGGATCGAACCCGAGTCTCTAATGTCTCCTGCATTGGCAGGTGAGTTCTTTACCGCTAGCACCACCTGGGAAGCCCTCCGACGTCCTGCAAATGTGCAAATATCTCCATAACTTAAGTATTCAAGAATAAGCGAGGCACTGCAGGCAAGAATGTCTCAGCATCAGAACTCATTTTGCTTGACGATAATCCAGGTCTCTTCCAAACAGTAGTTGATGTTTTCACCATGGAAATGAGTTTTAGTATTTGCACAACCATTTTCCAGTGCATGGGGGGAAGTGGGCTATACCACCAGGCTGTTTCATCCAGGTGTTAAACATTCCTGAGGCTATATGAAGTGGGAATAAAAGGAATGGTTGACCACCCTGGTGATTAGTGGGTGCTTTTATCCTCCCTTAGAGCCTATTTGCAGCCAGGTGGCTCAGGGTTAAAGAATCCACCTGCCAAGCAGGAGATGTGGATTTGATCCCTGGGTAAGGAAGACCCCCTGGAGAAGGAAATGGAAACTCTCTCCAGTATTCTTGCCTGGGAAATCCCATGGACAGAGGAGCCTGGCGGGCTACAGCCCATGGGGTCACAAAAGAGTCAGACGCGACTGAGCAGTTAAGCAGCCGCAGCAGCAACAGACCCTACCTGACTATGTAAGATGTGCGGCTGGGTCTCTGCAAAGGGTCATTTGTCCTTTTCATGAGCCTCTCCTCTGGGTTACTTAAAATCTTCATAAATATTCATTTATTTATGAAAGTATTATATAGTTATACAATAATTTCTTCTCTCGTTGGCAGCATTTTTAACTTATTTTTCAGTTGGAGTATAATTGCTTTATAGCGTGTTAGTTTCTTTTGTACAGCAATGCATTAGCCGCACTTTAAAAATGGATCATCTCAATGTACACGAGAGTGTAGAGAGACGGGCATGTCCTCCCGTAACTGGCATACCTGCGAGTGTACTTGGTACAATACTTCAGCAAACACTTCAGCAACATACAGTAAAATCTATTAATTCAACAACGTACCTAAACATCTTTAATGCCTCATTATAATTAAAAGTTTTAGAAAAACTTGAGTAACCTACCAAAGTAGGTTGTTTTAACTGACACTTTGATGGTTGTTTTACTGGTGGTTGTTTTAACTGATACTTTGTGGTTGTTTCTATGACCTTATGACACTTCTTTGCTTATTAGTGAGTTGAACAGTTTTTCAAATGCATACTGGCCATCTGGTTTTTCACTTTAGGGAATTGTTCATGTCCTCTACTCACTTAACTGTTGTGGCCTTAGTGTTATTCATAAAAATTATATAAGCTATTTATGTAATGAGGATACTGTTCATTTAACTGTCAAATTTTATGACTCAGGTGCTTGTTATAATCTAAGCTTAAAACTGATGAACCTGAAATGAGGAAAGCAGTTAAGTGGTGAAAAAGAAAACATGGAGAAAAAAGAAAACATCAAAACCAAATCACTTTCATATTTATAGCTCAACATGAATTGCTCTTTGAACCTAAATCAGAAAAGTATTTAAGTAATTTGTCAACTAAGGACTCACATGTGGTGAATGAAGCCTTTCATAGGAACCCTTAAGGCACAGCAACTACCCAAACATGATCCAGAGGAATCTGTCAGTATCACCCTGACGTGTCCCCCACTTTATATCAAGTGGAAAATATTGAATCAGTTCAAACATATCCGGGTCTGCAACAACACCAGCTCTCCTTTGGTCTGGTGTTGAGCAAGGGCAAACCAAAGTATTTACATCTCTGTTCGGTGCACTTGTTAGAATCTTAGGGGTAGTTGTGGGTAACCAGAAAGATGCTGGATGCAGACACCAAGACTGCAAGTTTGTGAACACAACTGAGCTGACAGACTGTCAGATTTTATACAGGTGCAGTCAACGACAACTTCCTCTGTGGCAAGAATTCTGATGCCTAATGTGAGCTTGTGATAAAGTACAGTTGTAGTTTATTACTCTTTGCAAAGGGATCAATGGTTAGTACTCTTAGAAAAACATATAAACCTGAGCATTCTTTATTCCTTAGAGCTAGGGGTGATGTTAACCGTTAACAGATGCTTTAGCTCTTCAATTACACTGTAAAATTAACTATGATGGGTTGTTTTATTTCTCTTTTGTCAACCAAAAACACTCATGGGATACATAATTTGGTGATCAAAGCCTTAACTTAAAAAGTTAAGAAAGATTTTAGGAGACAGATTGATATCTAGTATGCAAAGCCAGAGCAGAGAAGGAAATTAGCAAACATTCAGCTAATATGTTCTCAAGGGCAGGGATTCATGATAATAAATGGAATCATTTCAAGCTTGAAGGAGGTTACCTGTGGGAGACTGCTCAGATCGCTTCAGGGATCACTGCATTTCATCAGCCTAAAAATGGAGCTGCCTGTAAAATTTCTAGGTCAGCAAAAAGAGACATAGGAATCTAACAAAACGAGAAGCTATCATGAATCATTTGTAAGAGGTTAAGACTGCTATAGATTAACAAATTGAAAGGATACACACCAATTCTAGAGTATTACAGCCATGATACTGAACAATATTGAACATTATCCATAAACCACAGGAGAGGAGGTGAGACAATTAGATGTCGAAGTGAAGTCCCACAGTGTTTCTGACAAATTCTGCACTCACCCAGCTCGCAGAGAATCTATGTCCAAGATTTCTCAGGGTTGCAAAATTCTTTCAGCCATGACAAGGTGCAGGCCCTTCCTTAATATGTACAATACAAATAAAGTCTTATCTGAATCCAAGAAGAAAATCATTTGGTAATTCTTCAACATCTTCAGAGAAATATTTCACACAGCCTCTTACAGAGGTGACCTTCTGAGGACCAGGGACAATGAATAATCCAAAATTTATCACAGAATCTTTAAACCTATTTGAGACAATAGCCTCTTCAGCCCTCATGCCCTGTCACCCCACATCAGAAGTGTTGACTTCTGATGACTGATTGTGGGGGAGGGGGTCTTATTCACTGATAACTCTTTTCCCTTCTGTGAATATAGCTGTCGGAATTATCAAAAGATCAGAGTGGGCAACAAGATGGAAAGGTAGCAGCAAAGGTCTGTGCTTGGATGAGTCGAGAATAGTGCAATCACTTAGAAGTTTCTAACCCAGGCTATATTCTGCAGAGTATTCTTCTTCTTGTTTGTTTTTATTGTTAAGAAGGCATACACTCTCATTTGCAACAAGCCTCAACACTCCCAGTTGTTTTAAACTTTGATTTACCTTTACTGATATTTCTTTTATATCAATAATACATGCTCAGATTTATAAATGATGTATGTCGCTTGGAATGTATATTGCCCAAATACTGGGGCAGGGATCTTTATATATTCAAAAGATTAAACATATTAACAGTACTGTTCAACTCTTCCTCATATTTGGTCATTTCTCTCTGCTTAAGCTATCATTTTCTGTGGGATGTGTGTTAAAATCTCCTATTATAATTAAGAATTCATCTATTTCTCCTTGTCATTCTATCAAATAATGCTTGATTTACTTTCAGGGTTCAAGATTAGGGTTTTTATATCTTCCTGATGAATTATTCCTAAAATATATTCTCCCTTAAAGCTTATTTTGCAAGCTATTAATGTAGGTATATCAACTTTCATTTAAAAAAATCTTCCCAATTTATCACATTCTATCCCTGTGGCTTTGCATAATTTGGTTTGGGAATCTCGCTTATAAACAATATGGTAGATTCTCTATCTTCTCACATGTTAAAAAATTACATCTGTTAATAAATTATATTTATAATTACTAACTTAATTGAATCTATTTCTTCTATAATTTTTTCCTATTACTAGGCCTTTACTTTGCCTCTATTTTTCTTTTTTCCTGCTTACTATAAGATTGAATAAGTTCTTTTTTATTTAAAAAATGTTACTGGGGCTTCCCAGGGAGCTGAGTGATAAAGAATCCACCTGCCAAACAGGAGATGTGGGTTTGACCCTTGAGTAGGGAAGATCCCTTGAAGAAGAAAATGGCAACCCACTCCAGTATTCTTGCCTGGGAAATTCCATGGACAAAGGAGCCTGGTGGGCTACACTCCATGGGGTTGCACAGAGTCGGACACGACTTGGTGACTACACAGCAGCATCGGAGCTTTACAACATTGTATTTGTTTCTGCTGTTCCGCAAAGTATCAGCTATGTGTGCATGCTAAGTCACTCCAGTCAGGACTAACTCTTTGAGCCCTACGGGCAAGAATACTAGAGTAGAGTTGCCAGGCCCTCCTCCTGGGGATCTTCCCGACCCAGGGACTGAACCCCAGTTTCTTACATCTCCTGCATTGGCAGGCGGGATAGCTCAGTTGGTAAATGAATCTGCCTGCAATGTAGGAGACCCTGGTTCGATGCCTGGGGTAAGGAAGATCTGCTGGAGAAGGGATAGGGTACCCACTCCAGTATTCTTGGGCTTCCCTTGTGGCTCAGCTAGTAAAGAATCTGCCTGCAATGCAGGAGACCTGGGTTCGATCCCTGGGTTGGGAAGGTCCCCTCCAGGGAAAGGCTCCAGTATTCTGACCTGGAGAATTTCATGGACAGCCCATGGAGTCATAAAGAGTCAGACACGACTCTTTTACTTTTCACTTTTCTTTCCCACTAGTGCCACTTGGGAAGCCAGAATCAGTTACACGTATGCATATATCCCCTCTTTGTTAGCACAGACCCTGAGTAGAGTTCCCTATGCTATACAGTAGGTTCTCATTAGTTACCTATTTTATACATAGCAGTGCATACATGTCAATATTGCAGCCAGTGAGGTTTATCCGAGGAGTGGTTATTAACAATTGAATAACTTCTTAATTCTTATTTTACAATCAATTAACATGAGAGTTAAATATTCTGCCTGTATCATTTTTGTTACTACCTTAAACTTCTAACATTGACTCAAAGTGAATTACATTTCTACCCTCCTCCAGAAAAAAGCAAGAATCTTACAATGCTTTAACTCCAACTGCCAAACACCACACTCACTGGTTGTTATATAGGGTTTAATTCCATCTTGCTTTTAGTTCCCACTCTTCAAAGTCATTATTATTTTTGTGAGTCAATGTTTGTTTAAAAGAAACCTCTTATTTACCACTTTCTTTTCTTACTTCATTATTACAACCCACTCTGATCCTCTGGGTTCTACCTCATTCTCACAGAAATACATCTTTAGCAATTTTTTAGTGACATCTATAAGAAGCAAACTTAAAAAGTCTTTATTATGTCCTCCCTGTTTTGAAAGATATATTCTTCTTGGAGAGGGTCAAAATATATACAGTGAGTACATAATACACATGCATGTAAAGGGCTTATCTCAATTTTGCATGGGTACACACCCAAGCAAATCCCACCCAGATCAAGATTTATAATATTTTCATCACACCAGGGGGTACTCTCACGCCCCTTCTCTGTCAATACTCACCCTCATGGTCCAGACATTTTCCCCTAATGATTATTTAGTTTACTTTTTGAATTTCATATAAATGGAATCATCCAGTAGGTACTCTTTTGTGACTGGTTTCTAACAAACATTCAACATAATGGTTGTGAAATTATTGTTTTTATCAGGCGTTTTTCATATCACTGTGTATTCCATGTCATTATCACTCTTAAACGATGGGTTGCCAGGAAGAGAATTCCAGGTTGATAGCAATTTTTTTTATTAGATGTTATTTCAATGTCTTTTAGTTTTTATTGTTGCCAAAAAGAAGTATTACTGCCAGTTGAATGGTTTTTCCTTTAATAGTAACTTTATCTTTTTTTCCTATTTGCTTTCCTTTCTTTTGGTTATGTTTATATTTAAAACGCCCCTTTCATCCTCGTTGTTCTGAGATTTCATACATTATGTCAGAATGAGGATCTGCTTTTGGTAATGCTAGACGAATGGACAGAAATCAATGTGCTTCCTCAATCTGAAGGATATGACTCTTCGGGTGTAAACAATCTCTCCAAATTTATGCCTCACTGGGGTAGATTTGGACTCCACATCAGTATGTGGAATGAGTTTGATGGATGGAATTTTTCAAGTTTCCTTCATGAAAAAAGGTGAACCCTCGAGGAGTTCATCTTCACATGGAGTTTAAGTTGTAGCTCCCTGCGTGCAGAGGGCCAGTCACTGCATGCCTGGAAATTAACACACGGGTCTATTTCCAGATCCAAGGGGCCTCAGCTCCTAGGGCCCTACCGGCAGCTTTCTCATCAGGCTCCCCTGAGCCTCACTTCCTTTCTTAAACCTGGTGACTTTCTTTCAATCTCAAATGTTACAACATTTTTAGAAAGTTTATCTTAAGCAACTTTTCCATTTGTTTTGCATGAGATTTGTCCACCACGTTGCCAGAATCTGAATCTGATTCACTCATTTATCATTTATCCAGCTGGCCCATATGGACTTCTGAGTAACTAAGAGCAAGGGCCCTGAAGCCAAGTAGATCTGATTTTGAATCACTGCTGTAACGACTGATGAGCTATTTGATACTGAGTTGACTCGTTGGGAAAGACCCTGATGCTGGGAGGGGTAGGGGGCAGAAGGAAAAGGGGACGACAGAGGATGAGATGGCTGGATGGCATCACCAACTCAATGGGCATGAGTTTGAGTAAACTCCGGGAGTTGGTGATGGACAGGGAGGCCTGGCGTGCTGCGATTCATGGGGTCGCAAAGAGTCGGATATGACTGAGTGACTGAACTGAACTGAACTTTCTTTAACTTCTCTAAGCCTTAGTTTTCTCATCTCCAAAAAGAAGATGATCAAAATCTTACTGCAAAGAGTTGTGAGATAAAATACACTAATGCATGTAAAGTACTTGGCAGAGTTCCTTAGTAAGCACTCATCAATAACTATTAATATTATGAAATATTGCATAATATTATTTGATTAATTGATTTGTCTACTTAGGAATCAAGTTATGTACAAGTTGATGCTACATAGAAACAGAAATGTATCTTTTATGAAACAGAAATAAGTTGAATAATAACTAAACATGCTAATATAGACTCTCTATATGTGGGATACAGAATGTTGCTCTTTATAAATACTGCCCTGTAAAAATCTCATGTTCTCATAGTTAATACATTCTGAGTTGAACTTTGCAAGTTTGGAGAAAACCCCTGAAAGTCAGAGAGAGAATATTATACGAGAGGACACTGGCACTTCGTTTCCCAGGATGCAAGTCACGGCACTTGCGTCCTTCATTGAGGAAACCGCCATAATGCAAGATGAACTCAACAGTGTGCTTACTGAAGGAGTGGGTTTCCACGGGGGTGTGAGCTCCTTTAACTCCCGGCAGAGCAGTAACAAGCAGTTCACTGACTGGGTATAACGATCACACTCTGAACAGCATGGCTTTAGGGACATGTCGTGTGCTCAGCTGTTAGACTCTTTGGGGCCCTAGAGGCTGCAGCCCACTGGGTTCCTCTGCCCATGGGGTTTCCCAGGCAAGAAGACTGGAGCGGGTTGCCATTTCCTACTCTAGGGCATCTTCCAGACACAGGGACTGAACCTGCATTTCTTGCAGCTCCTTCACTGGAAGGTACCACCTGGGAAGCCCATGTTAGCACCACTGTAAAGAGTGTTACTATTGTTATACAGGCAGAAAGGTGCCCTTTCTCAGGAAAGGATGCTTGGGATCTGAGTTAAGCAATAACCTCAGATGGAGAACAAAATTTAATTATACTACATATTCAAAGAAAGTTCACTATTGGTGTTTAATAAACAAATCAATATCTGCTAAAGAGTCCAGGGGTCCACTGGCATTTTTACTGGAATTGATTTTGGGACCTATACGGATTTGCCAATCCTACAATTTATCACTTGTGGGTCTAGGGGTCCTTTCAAGGGTATTATGATTACCACAGTACTCATTTCTGCTATTTGCCATCTAACAAGTTTTTGCTTTTTTTGGTAGAAGGTGATAATTTTTCTCATTTTTATTTAATTTCCAATAAAAAAGCAGCAGGTGGAATGACTTGTTGTAGCAGATCTAATAATATTTTCCATGTACATTCAGAAGGTATTAGATTGTGTCTGTAAGGTCAAATCACACATGAAATCCAATTCAGAAGAAGTATTTTCAAGTCTTATAATCAGAACACAAGAGAATTAAAGCCTATCATGTAAGTATTACTGACACTCTCAAAATACGGCAGATTTTGTTGATTTTATTTGAATTTTTGCTTACTCAAAACATTTAAAGATCAAATTCATGGACTAAAAAAGAAGAAAACAAAACCTACAACATGTTGTGTGTGCCTGACCTGTTGTAAAGAGAATATTCTATATCTGCCCAAATAGAAAATTTTAATTCTGGGCTTTAAAATATGTGATCTTTAAAAATATTTATTAAAATAATGAAGTTAGAGACAATCTGATAAAACAATATTTGGTAGACCTGAATGCCACAGAAAATTATTTAAAAACTCACTATCACTATCAATTCCAAGAGGTATGGTTCACAAAATTTACCTGGTTACTTTGTAGATGACTGTTTTCTAAATCTTGGACAGAATTTAAAGTCATCTTATGATATATAAAAGCCTTCAGCTAATCTTTGCTCTGGGTGACATCTTCTGGGCTGGGCCAGTCCATCTATAAACTGAATCTTAACCCCCCTCAAGTCTCAAGTCTATCTTACTCTATAACATAATGTCACTGAAATTTAAAAAATTCTTAAAATCTGAATTACATACTCTTATATTTTTGTTTATATATCCTTTTTAATAAATTTAAGAAAAAGTATATACCTATCCAACTTTTCAAGTTCCAGTTTAAACTGTTCTCTCTATCCACTCAAAAGTGGACTTTGAAATTAAAAAGACTTAAATGTTGAATATCTCTTCCATTTTCACTAGCAAAGGAGATACCAACAAAACCTCTCTTCTTAAATGCTTACAAGGGAAAAGCTGTCCCAGGATTAGCACAATTTTCATCAAGATCCAACTTAAAGACCTACATTGTATTTTCTGAAATAAAAAAATTCTTAAGTACAAAAGTAACAAAGGTAAATATACCAATTAGTACACGGTTGTGTGGCTACCAAACAAGCCACCATGCAACTCCCTAAATTAACCTTTTCTGGTTTGCAATAGTGAATATGTTGATTCATAGTATTCCAAGTTTACTGCTTACTTGGTTTTAATTTATAAAAAGTTGCTAGAGAGACCTGTCTGTCCATCCAGCCATCAAGATTCAGATCATGCTGAAGAAACCAGATCCTTCTAGATGACTTGCTTTGCATCCCAGGGTTCCTGTCCGTCAGAAGGACAGCTTTCTCCAAGATGCCTGTGACAACAGGAGGTCTCTAGCTTTGCCAAAGACTGATTATTTCCATAGCACCCGCTGGCTTTTGTTAATGTAAAAGTCACCAGGATAAAATGTCAAGAAATACAAGCTACAGTCTTTGAAAACACACAGTGCAGCCTATCCTCAATGGGGATTCCCAATCAAGTGTGTATGGCTGCATTCATGTGACAGCAAGACAGTCTTCTCGTGGTAGTGTCCTATTCCCAGTGACATTATCCCCATAAAGTGCACACACAAAAAATGCAATTCCACAAACTATGAATTGCAGACGCTCTTTGCAAGCATTCTCTCCTGACTGCTGCACTTCTAATCATACCTCCCAATTCTAGAAGCACAGGCCTGCAAGTGAACAAGGGAACTCAAACCAAATGCAGTTACTCTGAAGAGCAGTGAAGGCACAGAGCCAATTTCAATTTCATCTCCACGGCAAGGCAATGCTCCGAAACCTGGTGATGACCTTAATGGCTCTAACACCTAATGACAATCTCCTTTCGAGAGTTTTATGAATATTAATACCCTGATCAAAGAGGAATATTTAAAAACAAAAGGTATGTCCTCACTTTTGACTCCTGTATCTCTTAAGTTGTAAAAGTTGTACCCCTTATTTTCACAGGTAATGGATGTGCATTTCAATAAGGTGGACTTGACACTGCTTTTGTTGCTAGGGTGAGAGGTCATGAACTGTTTCTATAATCTTCATGTTGTTCTTTAACTGACAAAAGTCAACTCATTATTTCAATCTGTCAGTTTTTAGATAGATACAAGTAAGTAACTCCCATATATTCAAAACAAGGCTAGAATTACTGGAAGTAAAAAGTAAGAGACATCATTCCTGTCTTCAAGGAGCTTATCCTCAAATTGGAAAAAAATTACTAACGTGAACAATCAGCATACAATATAATATACTTTATTTCTACCCTGTGCCAAGGACTCATTCCCAAGGGCATAACAAGATCATCTAGAACCTTTCCGTAGTCCCTGTGTGGAGGCAACAGACAAGCATTCAATGCAAAAAAATGTAATAATAACAAAACAACAATAATAATGATGAATAAGGATTTGTGAGGACTTACTATATATTAATGTGCCTGGTATTGGAAAGGACTAGCATGAACGTCCACATTGACTTTATTATGGGTGGAAATAAGGAATGAACCAATTCTCATTCTGAGCAATCAAAATAAAAAATATCGCCACAATCAAGTCTCACGAAGAATGATCAATTCTGCTTTGGCCAAATATGGTTCACTAGATGTTTGCTTTTTCATGGCCATACCTCTGAAATCTCAACTATCTGTTACACTTAGTAACCCCTTTGAAGTTGTATGAAATATTTTTCTCCAGCTTTATTGGGATATAATTGATACATAATATTGTATAAGTTTAAGGTGTACCAACATACTGATTTGATAAATGCATGTACTGTGAAATGATTAGACCACAATAAGGTCAGCATACCCTCACCTCACAAAATTACAATCTCTGTGTGTGTGTGTGTGTGTGTGTGTGTGGTGGAAACTTTTAAGAACTACTCTTTTAGCAGCTTTCAGATATACACTATGGTTAACGAGAGTCACTATGCTGTGCCTCACATCCCCAGAATCTGTTCATTTTATAACTGGAAGTCAGTATTCTTGGACCACCTTCAGCCATCCTGAAATTTTGCTAATGTGAATTTAGTGAAAAGCCATAGCTCAAGTCTGTAAGAAAGAAAAAAAAAATGCACATCTTCCTTTGTTGTTCCTCATACAGGATGGGGATGTGGCCAAGAAAAGAAAACATTCTAAAATACTCTTTCTAATCCTGTAGTAAGAAACAGAAAACAAAACCGAGTATTCGCCCGCAAAAGCCTCCAAACAGCTGCGATGAAAAGGTGATGGGAGGCACTTGTCAGGTGGAGACCTGCGCTCATTTATCATCCCGAGGCAGCCTTTACCAGGACCCTCCTATTGCCAGGTGCCTGCCCTGCTCCGCAGTCTCAGAATGCTCACTGCGGCACGGCCTCCGCTGTGCCCATAGCCAGAGCTACTGTGAGAGCGGCGATGGGTCTGAGCCTTAAATAGACAGCCGACGAGAGTCCTTGCTGCTGCTGCTGCTGCTAAGTCGCTTCAGTCGTGTCCGACTCTGTGCGAGCCCACAGGGGTCTGGCCTCAGCCCACCAGGCTCTGCCGTCCCTGGGATCCTCCAAGGCAAAAACACTGGGGTGGGCTGCCACTTCCTTCTCCTTAGGCAGTCTCAAATGTGGGTGCTCATGAATTACACACACACATACACAGACTGCAACACTCTCCCTGAGCGATCCATTCCCATGGCCCTGACTTCCTACATGCTAATTCTCCCAAGGATGCTCTGTGGAGTTTCCTACCAGAACATCCCTGCAGCTGTCTTAAAAAGACCAAAGAGTAACTGACTGTCTTTCTCTCCCATCACATTTCTTCTCCGCATCACATCATTTATCTCGATCAACAGTTCCGACGCCCACCACTTCCAGAGCAGCACCTGGCAGTTTTGACGGTTCATCTTTTATCCTCGCCCTACACATCCAATAATTTGTCCAGTCCTCTCGCTTCATCTCCTACATGCTGCCCCGTTCCCACAATGTCCACTGTCATCTAGGCCACAGGTTAGCCCCTCACTGTTTTCTTCCTTGTCCCTGCTCTTTTCTAGAACATTCTCTGCCATGCAACCAGACTGGTCTTTCTGAAATGCAACTCTAATCATGCCCCTTCTTTCTTTAAAATGCTTCCCCCCGACACTGCTCTCTGAGGAACGACCCAAGCCCTGACCATGGCCCCAAGGCCTCCATCCTCAGATCACCCCAGTCAGGCCAGCTTCATCTCTCCTGCTCCCGCTGCCATCCGGGTCTCCCTGCCCTGTGCTGGGCAGTTATCTGAACTCTCCCTCTTGGCTTGACCAGCTACCAAGCCTAAAAATCCTTTCCTCAAAGATTCTCCTTTCCTTCCCCAGACTGAGGAAGGCCATCCTCTTATGTATCCCCATAGCAACATATCCCCATAGCAACAGATGCTCCTGCTTTTCTGACACAGATTAGGGACATTATTGACAATGACCTCATCTGGAAAAGCTTCTCCTTGGCCCTTGCCCTGGGTTTCTTCATCCTAGCTCCACAGCCCTCCATCATGATGACCACAACAATAACCCAGTATGGAGCTGTCCATTTGCCTAGTGATTTCCACTCTAGACTGCACGTTTCTTGAAAGCACACACTGTGTCTTTTTTTTTTTTTTTTCACACTGTGTCTTTTATCTGTCACTGCCTAGTACCTAGGCCAGGGCCTGCCACTACTGGTGCTTGATGATTGCTGGATGAAGGAAAGGTCATGAAAATGCTCTGAAAGTGATGCTTACAAATACAAGTCTGTGCCTGACACTTTCCTGCTCAATGGCTTTGCATCTTAGTTAGAAGAAAATTCAATGTCCGTTTCATGGCCAATCAAGCTCCGCATGATTTGCCCTTGGCTACGTATCTGACCTAATTTTCTAAAGCCCTCATCAGGGCCTTCGCACATGCTGCTCCCTCCACCTGGAGCCGTGTTCCCACAGAGATCCCTACGGCTGGCTCCACGACTGCATTCAGGCCTCTGCTCAGACGTCTCCCTGCCCAGTCTGACTTGAAGAGCACCAAGACCACTTCACTTCCTATCATGCAGGACTCTGCTGCCCTGCTTTGTATTTCTTCATGGGGCATTATTATCTAACATATATTTGCTTTGCTTACCGTTTGCCTCGTTGTCCTGGAACGTCAAGTTTGAGGGGGCTGAGATTTTGTCCATGTTGCTCCTGCCTGTTTTCCCAGACGTTGGAACAATGCCTGTCACCCAGGAGGTGTGCAGGAAATATCTGATGAATGAATAGTGGATGGATAAGTGCTCAAAACTGAGTGGTGTATACACATCAGCACGTCTTGAGTATTTTTTACAAAGATCATTCATTATAATAGCACTACTGTGTGAAAAACAGATAACTGGTGAGAAGTGGCTGTATAGTACAGGGAAGTCAGTTTGGTGCTCTGTGATGACCTGATGAGTGGGATGGGTGGGGGGAGGGAAGTCCCTAGAAGGAGGGGATATATGTATACATATAGCTGCTTCACGTCATTGTACAGCAGAAACTAACACAACATTTTGAATCAATTATATTTCCAAAACAAATTTTAAAGGTATAGATTCTAGTGTGGAAGTGTCCATTTACTCGATAAACATTTCTGCATTCTGCACATGGCCGTAAAGCACAGAGAAGGAGTCAGCCATTTCCACCCAGAAGATACCTCCCAGACAGGGAAGGAAATGCTACAGAGGAAACTGCACTTGCAGAGGGAGGTCCAGGGGGTATGAAAGCTTCTTTCAACACTAAAGAATTCCTGCCACCCTCACCCCTGCCCAGCTTAACTCGAATTGTTAAGCTTTGAGTGTTCAACACTTTTCATTAACTTGGAATCCCAGGTTGCTGACTGCAAACAAGAGGGGGCTAGAGGAAGCAGAGTTGCTTTAGACAAGGAGGGTCTTGGACATCCTGTGCATCGGTGGGCCCTGCATGCTGAGCTTCTCTGACCTGGGTCCCAGGGCTGGGGGAGTGCTGCATGCCCCAGCTAGAAGGAGGCGGGAGAAATAACCGAGACCTCGGGCTTGTGCTGAGAATTCTGGTAAGGGTGGCCTGCCCTGGATGAGCAACCAAACTGTCTAAGGTTTTCCACTTACAGAAGAGCAACAGAAGTCACTGGGATTTCCTGAGAAGGTCTCACATGCCCTAAGCGAAAGTTCTCATTTCTCAAAAGCTCCTAATCAGAGTCAGCTGGTGATAACACTTCAACAAAGCGGGATATGGGGGTGGGGGTTAAGCCTTATGGTTGAACCAGAGCTTTCTCTTAGTTCTCAGGTGAATCACTCTCTCGTTTGAAAATTTAAATTTGAGGAGAAATATTCTGCCTGTACTCTGCATGTTAGGGCTTTAATATGTTATTCATTTATAAGAAAACTATTTACATCTTTGGGCTTCCCTGGTAGCTCAGTCAGTAAAGAATCTCCCTGCAATGCAGGATACCAGGGCTCAATCCCTGGGCTGGGAAGATCACCTGGAGA
Source organism: Muntiacus reevesi (assembly GCF_963930625.1). Taxonomy (NCBI): domain Eukaryota; kingdom Metazoa; phylum Chordata; class Mammalia; order Artiodactyla; family Cervidae; genus Muntiacus; species Muntiacus reevesi. The sequence continues at coordinate 42,822,396 of NC_089265.1, forward strand.
AGGAAATGGCAAACCACTCCAGTATTCTTGCCTGGAGAATTTCATGGACAGAGAAGCCTGGCGGGCTACAGTCCATGGGATCACAAGAGTCAGACACGACTTAGCAACTGAACCACCATAACCACCATTTACATCTTTTCCTGGTGGCTCATATGGTAAAGAATCTGCCTGCAATGCAGGAGACTGAAGTTCAATCCCTGGGTCAGGAAGAGTCACTGGAGAAAGGAATAGCTATCCACTCCAGTATTTTTGCCTGGAGAATTCCATGAACGGAGGAGCCTGGCAGGCTACAGGCCATGGGCTTGCAGAGTTGGACACCACTGAGCGACTAACACTTTTAATTTACAACTTTTGCTTAATTAATATAAAAGTACAGCTGGAAAGCATGCATAATATCACATGTAGCCAACAGAAAGAGAATCTGCCTCCCCAACCACATTTCTGGTCTCCTCTACCAAAATTTTAAGTAGATATTCATCTCCTCCAGCCTTCTCTTATTTCAACCAACAACAGAAAAGATCACATAAAGAGGTAAAAGCCATCTATTGGAGTAGCTTTTGATGTAGTCGTTTGAGGTTCTTGAGACGCAAATCTACTGATCTTTTGGGAGGTAACAGTGCAGCGGTCAGGAGTTAGCTGTGTTCAGTGTTCTATACGTGTCTCCTCACATGTCTAACTGCGACAGTCACAGCGCCTACAGCATGAAACTGTTGTGAAGACTAAAAGAAAGAATTCTCTGGCTTTTTCTATGAACCAATAGATGCTGGCAATTTGGGCTCTGGTTCCTCTGCCTTTTCTAAATCCAGCCTGTACATCTGGGAGTTCTTGGTTCAAGTACTGATCTGATGCTGGGAAAGACTGAAGGCAGGAGGAGAAGGGGATGACAGAGGATGAGATGGCTGGATGGCACCATCGACTCAATGGACATGAGTTTGAGCAAAGCTAGGGAGATGGTGAAGGACAGGGAAGCCTGGCGTGCTGCAGTCCATGGGGTCACAAAGAGTCAGACACGATTGAGCGACTGAACAACAACCAAAAGAAATAATATAGGTAAAGCACTTAGGATAGAGTCTGGCATGCAGTAAACAACGCAAAAACAGCTCTGCAACTTCCAGCTAAGTACGTCAGATGTAAATGTGAGCCAGTGTGTAAGACTTGGATGTTTCGGGAAGGTTCAGTCTCTACAATCCAGTAAATTTCCCAAATCCAGCTATGGAAAAGAATGCTCAAAGCCAAGAGGGGAAAGAGGAAAGAGCAAACACGGAACCCTGCTGTGTCAGTAAGTCAGGGCACGGGGATCCTGCAGAGAGTCCATTTACCTCCTGGGTGCTTTCCCCTAAAAGCAAAGTTAACCTGGTCACCTTTCTACGGAGACTAAGGTTTTCACTCGGGTGTGGCTTCATACACCCACAGACACATACACACACTACCCCACACCAGGTCACACCCCTAAACTGGGCAGGTATTTCTAAAAGAAGTGATTTTTATATAAGAAGTGAAAGCCAAATGGGATTTGCCTGTATGAGATTGTGAGCAGGTGTGTTTATGTACAAATTTCTATATATTTGTGTGTGTGTGTGTGTGTGTGTATCCATGGGTCTCAAGACTGGAGACAATTTTGTCCTGCCCCTTCTCCTTGTGATGTCTGTCTGTATCTCAAGAGATTTTTGATCATCGCAAGTGTGTGTGATGGGGGGGGGTGGTTACTGGCATCTAGTGAGCAGAATCCAGGGGTGCAACTAAATACCCCACAATGTACAAGAATCTCCCCCACAAAAAATTAGCCAGTCCTAAATGCCAACAATGCCAAGGTTGAGAAACCCTGAAAAAATATATTCACATATAATTCTGTTATTATTGAAGGTGACTGGATAACAGTGCATGCAAAGTTGCTTCAGTTGTGTCCAACTCTTTGTGACCCTATGGACTATAGCCCACCGACTCCTCTGTCCATGGGGATTCTCCAGCCAAGAATACTGGAGTGGGTTGCCATGCCCTCCTCCAGGGAGTCTTTCTCACCTAGGGATCAAACCCAGGTCTCCTGCATTAGCAGGCAGGTTCTTTACCACTAGTGCCAGCTGGGAAGACCGGGTAACAGGAGAGATTGCTATTATCAGGAAAAAACAATGTTTGTCCACTAGACTTAACATTCTTCTTGTGAAATAAAACTTTACTATGGAGGTGAATGCCAGGCTTAAAAAGGAAAAACAATTATCCCTGCTTTCCTCTGGGATAGCACTGATTCTAAAGTGGACAAGAAACTTACTAGAATCCTTTTTCTTCATAAGCACACAAGAACAGTTTGAATCAAGCTCCAGAAATAATTAAATCAAATTGCCAAGCATGCAATCTTCACTGCGAGTGAGTGATGCTATAAATTCTTGTTCCCTTGCCAGGTAGGTCAGAACTAAGGGAAAAGTTCGAGTGTATTCTAAGACAGAGAATCAGAAAATATTAATCAGGGTTCTGAGAAGCTTGAGAAAGCACTTAACTCACTACCTCTCCTTCTAGCAAAGAGAGGGTGGTGTGGGTGTCATTCAGACCTGGGAACTTGCCTGGATTCTAGGACCTAAAGTCTCCTTAGCACAATTTAATGAGTAACCTGCTTTCTGAAATGGAAGCTTTTAATTCAACATAAAATATATTAAGTGCCTGCTATGTGACAGGTAGTGAGGACATAAATGGAGGTGAGACCCATCCCCTAACCTCCAGTGGCTCACAGTGGAGAGGCCCACAACAAAACAACGATGGGGTTGTGTCACAACACCTAGGGTTCAATGTTCACAGGATCCCAGAGAAAATGCAGAGGAGTCATGGTGTGGGGTAGTTCAAGGAAGGCATGCTGGAACAGGGAATATCTTCCCTGGATTCCAAAGGATGAAGAATATTCTCCAGATGGATTCAGTGGACTGGGGCGGGATGGCTGTGAAGAGGCCCTGAAGTGTCAAATGGCACAGCAAATTCATGAAGCTCAATACACCAGGTTTCTGGAGCTGAAAGAGTGTCCTGGTATGAGGGTAGAAGATACTCTGGGGGATGCTGCTGTAAAGATGGATCAGTTCAGTTCAGTCACTCAGTTGTGTCTGACTCTTTGCAACCCCATGGACTGCAGCACACCACCTTCCCTGCCCATCACCAACTCCCGGAGCCTACTCAAACTCATGTCCACTGCGTCGGTGATGCCATCTAACCATCTTATCCTCTGTCGTCCCCTTCTCCTCCCGCCTTCAATCTTTCCCAGCATCAGGGTCTTTTCCAATGAGTCGGTTCATCTCATCAGGTGGCCAAAGGACTGGAGTTTCAGCTCAGCATCAGTCCTTCAAATGAATATTCAGGACTGATTTCCTTTAAGACTGACTGGTTGGATCTCCTTGGAAAGATGGATGGGGCCCAGCAAACAAATACATTTTTGATGTATAAAGTTAAGTTTTCTCATTGTCATATAGGATTGCTGAGACAGTTTATAATATTATAATCTATCTTTCATCTTAAATTCAAGTGGCTTCCCAAAGATATTGTGGCCCCCTTTAAGCATTCGTTTTTGTTTTTTACATTTAGAGATATATAAGTAGATATGCTCAAACTGCCGCACAATTGCACTTATTTCACACACTAGTAAAGTAATGCTCAAAATTCTCCATGCTAGGCTTCAACAGTACATGAACTGTGAACTTCCAGATGTTCAAGCTGGATTTAGAAAAGGCAGAGGAACCAAGAGATCAAATTGCCAACATCCGCTGGATCATCAAAAAAGCAAGAGAGTTCTAGAAAAACATCTACTTCTGCTTTATTGACTACGTCAAAGTCTTTGACTGTGTGGACCACAACAATCTGTGGAAAATTCTTAAAGAGATGGAATACCAGACCACCTGACCTGTCCCTTAAGAAATCTGTTTGAGAGTTAGGAAGCAACCATTAGAACTGGACATGGAACAACAGACTGGTTCCAAATCAGGAAAGGAGTACGTCAAGGCTGTATATTGTCACCCTGCTTATTTAACTTATATGCAGAGTACATCATGAGAAACGCTGGTCTGGATGAAGTACAAGATGGAATCAAGATTGCTGGGAGAAACATCACTAGCCTCAGATATGCAGATGACACTACCCTTATGGCAGAAAGTGAAGAGGAACTCAATAGCCTCTTGATGAAAGTGAAAGAGTTGGCTTAAAGCTCAAAAGTCAGAAAACTAATATCATGGCATCTGGTCCCATCACTTCATGGCAAATAGATGGGAAAACAGTGGAAACAGTGACAGATTTTATTTTGGGGGGTTCCAAAATCACTGCAGATGGTGACTGCAGCCATGAAATTAAAAGACGTTTGCTCCTTGGAAGAAGAGCTATGACCAACCTAGACAGTGTATTAAAAAGCAGAGACATTACTTTGTCAACAAAGGTCTGTCTGTCTAGTCAAAGCTATGATTTTTCCAGTAGTCATGTATGGATGTGAGAGTTGGACTATAAAGAAAGCTGAGTGCCTAAGAATTGATGCTTTTGAACTGTGGTGTTGGAGAAGACTCTTGAGAGTCCCTTGGATTGCAAGGAGATCCAACCAATCCATCCTAAAGGAAATCAGCCCCGAATATTCAATGGAAGGACTGATGCTGAAGCTGAAACTCTAAATCCTTTGGCCACCTGATGCAAAGAACTGACTCATTGAAAAGACCTTGATGCTGGGAAAGATTGAAGGTGAGAGGAGAAGGGGACGAAAGAGGATGAGATGGTTGGATGGCATCATCGATTCAATGGACATGAGTTTAAATAGGTTCCAGGAGTTGGAGATGGACAGGGAGACCTGGCGTGCTGCAGTCCACGGGGTCGCAAAGAGTTGGACACAACTGAGCGACTGAACTGAACTGGCTTCCTAAAAGAGGGGTAAATAAATTCTTTGTAATAGAAAAGACCTAACCTCCTAACAGTTCTGTAGCTCAAGGAACTTTTGGAGATGTCTTGATAAAGTAGTTCTCTGTCACATTTTCCCCTCACCTCTTGCCCATCTAACAAATTATATCCTCACTGTTACAGGCCAGATCCTATATTTCCTCTCCCTATGAAATGCTGTAGATGCCAAAGTGAGCGAGCTATAACCTGAATTACATTTCACTCTCAGAGCCATGGATCACCAAAGCCTCTGATTAGAATCCTCTATTTTCCCTTTGGTTTGTTTGTGACTATGTTCAGAAGGAAAAAAAAAATCAGACAATAAATCAGCATGAACAATATCAGCCTAACAAAACAAGTCTCTTCTGGTTTTTATTACTTTTTATATTGACAGAGTAATTCTCCATCTCTCAGGTGGGAGTGGGTGCTGTAAGGCAGTCTTTCATCTCCACACCGGGATTTCTACTGGAGAGCACAATTCCCCACTGTTCTGCAGCCACACTCTCATAGTCACACTGTGTTTTCAACAGCAGTGGCATTGAAAGGGCATTGTGCAGAATTTTTCTATCTCCTTCTCTCCTTTCTCTCTCAATGTGCATTTCCTCCAAACCCAAACCCAGAATGGGATGTCAAACTGAAGTACAATTTTATTATTAATTGGTGATTTTGGCAACTGTAAAATGATGAAAAATTTTTCTTTGTTGAATGAGCTAATGCCAAGGGCTGAAAGTTTTTTTAAAATTAAGTCATGAAAATAACCACATTAGAGAAAATAGGAGGAGAAGAAATTCATAACCCCAGCATTATTAATTTGTTACTTATGCCAATTTTACATAGCTGCAATCACAAAGTCCTACAACTCTGTATTCTTGTCTTTTATCCATTTAAATAATTATTTATCTATACAATGGATTATGCATGCATTAAAATGTATGTTTTCTGAGAATACTTAATGATAAGCATGGGAAAATGCTTTTAATATAATGGGACAAGATATAAAACTATACAACTTACAAACCTAATTTTTTGTGTGTATGCACACATATATACACAAGCATGTAGAAGAAAAGTAATTTTTGGAAGGTATGCTTACTTTTTCATTATGGTTTCATTATGGTTTTCATTATGGTTTCATTATGGTTTCATTATGGTTTTTCTGAATTTTTCAATTTCTACAATCAATATTTATCAATTTTGTACTGGAAAAAGTTCTAAATATCAGATTAAGCATTGTCCATATTTCTAGTGTTGACAATTATCATTTTAATGTTTGCACACTATTCTACTGAATGCACATAACTTTTTTGCTGAATTCTTCTTTGTGGGGAAATTGAGGCTATTATAGATCATGTTTTGAATTTCTCCCTGACTCCACATCGAAGCTGCTTTACATGGAAAATGAAGCCTCGATAATTTGACCTCAGTCAGCTGCTTAGCCTCAGGGCAAAGCGAAGAACACAGGCATTGGAGTTCAATGTTCTGGTCAAAACTTTGTTCTGGTCAAAACTTCTTCATAGCATGTTCATGGAATGAAACAACATGTTACTCTACATGGATACATAGTTCCTGGAACATGGAGGGCACTCAGAGAAGGCTACTGCTACTGTGGTTCTCTCTCCCCATGCCCATCCCTTCCCCAGTCACCTGAAGCTCCAGCTAGAATGAATCATTCCAGCTTGCCTGAATAACACCTCCTTTGGAGCTTCTACTGCCTTTGTGTGTACTACTCTTGCTCCAGAAAGCTTCTCCACTTCATCTCTACTGGGGCTAACTCATGCCCACCAAGTTCAAGTGTCCATCCTTTGGTCATCCTGCTGGGACTCCTTGTCTGGGCTAGTTGCCCTCTCTGGGGAGGTGTCCCAGAGCCCCGAGCAAGCACTCCCATCTGCGCACAGCACGCACACTATGCTTGCCTGTTTGTTCCTCTCTCTCCTCCAGGTCAGAGCTGTGGATTCCACCCCAAGCCTTTAGCACGGGGTTTGACACACAGCAGATCCGCAAGATGGTGACTGCCTCAGTGGCTTTTTGCCATGTCACTCATCTTTAAAAATATGACTTTAGTGGTTACATAATATTTAATTGTGCTATAGGCTTTACAATCTATTTAACTATTCTCTTTTTATTATAGTCCTTTTCTGGTTGGTGAGGCAGGTGGGAGGATGGGAGTGTATCGTAAATATATAATTTTACAGGGAACATCCTAATATATATAAATCCTATTCTTTAAAAAAGAGAAGATTTAAGGTAAAGAATTGTTGACTTGCAACATTGTGAGTCTTCAACTACACATTGCCAAAATGGAGAGATTTGTATCTTTAGATTCCAATGTCTGCCCTAAAAGTCTCCCCAGTGGCTCAGCAGAAAAGAATCCACATGCAATGCAGGAGATACAAGAGATGTGGGTTCAATCCCTGACCCTGGAGGAGGAAATGACAACCCATTCCAGTATTCTTGCCTGGAGAATTCCGTGGACAGTCGGTAGGGTCACAAAGAGTTGGACACGAGTGAGCACACATGCTTTGCTTCTCCATCCTACATTTATGGCTGCTGTCTTTTCAATGAATCGACTCAATTGCTTGTACTGACTTCTTGCCCTGTAAAATGGCCTTCCTGCTGAAGAACCTCAGGGTTTCCTTGATTCCCCAGATGCGGAACCTGGGGCCCCGATGACACAGACACATTCCACCCAGAGGGGCACCCTCAGCCACCAGGCCTGGGTGAGCGGAAGGACCTGCTCGGTTCCCTTCAGTTTTCTGCCTGCAGAGGCCACAGAGGTGACCAAAGCTGAAGTTCCTGCAACTCAGTTCAGAAGCTTAGAAAACAACACTTTGATTTCACCGCCTTCATGTTCAGTGGTATCTCCTCTCCCCTGACCCAGTGATGACACATTCTTTTGAACGTTATTTTATCAGGCAATATGAAACTGGTGATCTTCAGACAGTTTTATCCTGAACAAATAGCAATTTCTGTATATATGTGTGTGCATATTTAATGTATCTCCAGATAAATGTTTTATTGATAAAAACAAAAATCTCCCCCACCAAATACCTTTAAAATGGTAAACTTTTGTACCCAGGTAGAGAACTTTAAAGTGTGGTCCAGTCCCTGGACCTGTGTAAGGATCACCTGGGGCCACACCTGCCTGCTGAGTGGGCACAGGGATCTTTATTTAAAATGCTCCCCCAAAAAATAAAAAAAAAATAAAATAAAATGCTCCCAGAAAAGCTCTTTTACCTCCCAATTTTATTGGGCTATAATTTACCTATATAACATGTGTAAATTTAAGGTATACAATCTGATGGCTTAATATGTATATCCACTGCAAAATGTTTACACTCCATCACATCACATAATTTTTCTGTTATGGTGAGAACATTAGGACTCTATTCACATGCCAAGTTTCGAGGACATAATTCAGTAATGTCAACTACTATCCCCGTGCTGAACATGAGCTTCCTGGAACTTGTTCATCTCGTAACTGGAAGTTGGTATCCTTTCTCCCCGTTTCCCTTACCCTTTAGCCCATGGAAATCACATTCTACTCTGTTGCTGTGAGTTCAGCTTTTTTTTTTTAATGATCTCAAATAAAAGTGAAGTCATAAAGTAATAGTTTTTCACTGTTTGATTTATTTCACTTAGTATAATGCCTTCAAGGTCCAGCCATGTTGTTGCAAATGGCAGAAGTTCCATCTTTTTTATGGCTGAATAATATTCCAGCATAAATATAGATATACAACATAGTCTTTATTGATAGACATTTATGTTGCTTCCTTGTCTTGGCTACTGTGAATAATGCTGGAATGAACATGGGGGTGGTGCAGATATCTCTGAGAAAGTGATTTCATTTCCTCCAGATATATTGCTAGATATAGGGCCGGAAGATAATATGATAGTTCTATCTTTAATTTTTTGAGGACCTCTATACTAGTTTTCATAGTGGCTCCACCAATTTACATTCTTATCAACAGTATATAAGCATTCCCTTTTCTCCACATTCCATCATCTCCTATTTTTTTTTTTTAATAATTGCCAAGTGGGAGGTGATATTGTGGTTCTGAGTTGCATTTTCCTTATGATTAGTGATGTTCAATACAATTCATGTACTTGTTGGCTATTTGTATATATTTAGAAAAATGTCTATTCAAGTCTTTTGCTCATTTTTAACTGGATTTCTTTTATGCTACTAAGTCATAGAAAAATTGTGGGCTTGCCAAAGTGTGTAAATCATTACATTAGAGCTTATTTTGTTATAACTATGATACAGTGACTGTCTCCCCAACCTCAAACTTTCCCTTTCTTCAATTTTCAAGGAACCCATTTTCTTCTATGCATCTTTTCTTCACTGACAACTTCACTTGTTTCAGTTGAGCTGAAAATTTTGGATCCAGAATAGGTCCAGGTTACAAAATTTAAAAAAAAATTTAAAGCCTCTTCCATATAGTTAACTGTCCACAAAGAAATGAATTAATTGATCTCATATTGAAACTCTGGCAAAAGAGATCCTAGGGAACTAGAGAAATTTCTAGGGAACTAAAGTTTAAAGAGTGTAAAGGGTCATGATCATTCTTTGGGCTGGTGTGCTGGTTTTACTCTTATTTCAGGTATATGTGAGAAACATCTATAAAAACTTTACAAATAATTCTGAGTAAGAAGTAAATCCGGCCCATCTGAAGAAAATATCAAATCATTGTTAGCAGGCATGGCACACAGACATGGCAACAGCTGAAAGTCAGATGGAACTGAATAGTTGTTGGGAAGCCCTGGATGACCAACCCCACATCATGTGAGACCCAAGTGGTTGTCTGACTTTCTAATAAGGGCCCATCCAGCACTCAACACACAAGGTAAACAGTTTCCCTCAAAACCATCACAAAATGAATGGGCAGGAATAAGACTCTGGAAAGGACATTGGAGGGTTTACAATTCAGGGCCGGAGGCCCAGGGCAAAAAAGGAGTCATGGTCCGCTTGTGAGTGAAATCACATGAGGAAAATAAAATTATTTTAAAGAAATGATTATCATTATTATGAAAATCCAGTATTACTAAACATAAGTGGAATGGACCATGAAAATATATGGCTAGTAAATAAAAAATGCTTATCCTTTAACCAAACTTGAAATGATGTGACTCACCACAGTTGAGGAAATTTTAATTTAGGCTCCTTATATTTCAGATGAGAAAAATACTGTCTAGAGAGGTGCAGTGACTTGACCCAGTTCACACAGTTGGAATCCATGTCTTTGGACTTCTCCACTACGACACCCCCGGTGTAGCAGCAATCCAGGCAGTCACCAGAACTGGCCCTGCTGGAGAAATCCTCGTGTCCCAAGTGACTCTGTAAATACTCTCCTCTGAGCCTCTAAGCTGATCTAAAGTGAGGTGCCTCAGATCTGCTGTGCTGAAGGTAACTGTTAAAGGGGTCTGGAGGCAAATTAGAAAACACCAATTGTACTTTCTTCCTCTAGAGTGAGGCATTAAATCAACCAAGTAAAATTAGAGCATCCCAGTGGCAGAGTTAAGGGAGCCCCTGACAAGGCCCAATACAGCACGAGAAGGAGAGAGGAAGCCCTATAGCTTGGAACACAGAATCCGAGCACTAGGTCCTCACAGATGCTACTGCTCCAAGCCAGGACATGCCTGGGCACCCAGGGGCTTTCTTTGTGATCCTGTGCTGATCGTGCATGGAAGCCGAGGGCAACTAGGGTCAAGATTTTAATCATCTTTTGAGGATTCAGTTCACAGACCATTCCCTGTCTTCTCGCCTGTACTGATTTCTCCTTTCCCTAAATTCTACCCAGATTTTCTGGGTGGATGGGGCTTTGAGGTGGCAATCAGGTTGAAAGTAAGTACATTGTTTTACTTAGTTTATATGCTTTAAATTAAAAAAAAAAACCTGAAGATTTCTAAAAATCCTCTTATTCCTACTTTTAAAGATTGAGAAATCAATTGTCTATAATTGGAAATATTATCACCCAGAAAGGGGAAGATACGGTGGATTTTATGGGAGCACGCAGCCTTCTCCCCTGGCCACCAACTGGTACCTTCTCTGCTCTTCCCCTTTTAGACTTTAGAGTCAAGTCTGGCACATGCAGTCTGTCTGCTACCACAGGATAATAATCTCTGTGTTAGCAAATGCTATTTCATTGGAACTTTGCAAATATTATATGGCTCCACGAGGACAGGGACTCTGTGTATACCATTGTACCCAGCATCTAGCACCATTTTAGCACATATTAGGCACTAAATTTCTGTCAGGTAGGTGGATGAATACATAAATGGATACATGGATGGAAGAGGATGGATGAATCAATGAGAAACCTTGGGCTATCAAAAACTACCTTATAGAATATCATTCTTTCAATGGGTAAAATGGGATCAGGGACCAGAGTTCTAGAAATAACTGAGCTCTCTTTCCTATAGAAATTTCAATAAGCATTTTGTACATGAAAGGGTAAGCAAAAAAAAAAAAAAAAAAAAAAAAAAAACACAAAGCGTTACTAAGAAAACTCAGTGTTTATTAATATTCAGCTCAATGTTAAGGTTTTCCCTTATCTCCCACCAATCATAACGGGACCAAAGTCAGCACAGCATTATCTACACACTGGAGTGATAATATACAAAGCCATACAAAGAGTGCCAATGGGTTGCACTTGGAGTGGCTTTTTTCTAGGGATGGTACTAATTCCTGATCAAGACTGGGTCATCATTGACAACGGCCACGTGATGAACATGATGTGCCCCAGATTATGAACACTCATGTATCAACTTGCTTTATGGGAACCCCAACCATAAGAGGAATGTCTGTATTTTTGTTTTATTTATATTTTGCCAATCTAATTCATCAACGAGCACATAAGCAAGGGCTATGTTTTATCTTCATCTTTGTGACAGTAAAATCATCTACTGGCTTCACAATAAAGTGATGCTGGTGTCAGCTCTGTGCTACCACGGAGATACTGAGGTTTTAAGAAGTCAATTTGGCTGAGGTTTTACAGCTAGTAAGGGGAGAGGGTGAGGGAAGCAAATAGAGACAGTTTGACTTTTAACCCAAAGCTCGTAAGCATCTTGTCAAACCTATTGAGGCACTCACAGAAAAGTTGTAGATTTCAATTAGTGGATGTTACCTGATTCCCATAAATATAAATGAAATAAGAGGGAAAGGGAGAGGTGAATGAGTAGGTGGAAGAGGAGGAAGGAAAGGAGAGAGAACAGAGAAAAGCCAATTTGGGAGTAGATCTGATCTGATTCTTGCTCGTTCTATTCCATTTTCAAAGGCCAATTAGTTGCAGAGTGGTTTTTATGAGTGTACACACTCGAGTGTGTCAGCCAGACTTTGACCCAGAGTTGTGGCTATCTTTAGCTCCATATGGAGGGGTTTTTTCACCTCCACTTCCTTAAAAAAAGTCACATCTGCCTGTGGGTACCCTTAAAATGCAATTACTAATTTAATTTAACATCAGACCTTCACCAGGCAGTGAATGTAGTCAAACATAAGTGAAGAGATAGGAAACTGTGGTCTCTGTCCTTGAAGAAATCACTTTAAATACCCGGATGGCACCCAGCTGCTATTTTTCCTGCCAACCCCCATTGATTGATTGTGGCAGCCAGGAGATTTGCTAAGGATTATGAGCCTGAATCCAGGCTGAATGGGCGAGTATTGTTGTCAATTAGCAATATCTACCAAGGGCATGTAGTGGGGAAGCTTTGAGCACAATGCCTACATTGAAGCTATACTCAACATATAATGTGTCTTTTACTTCAAATTAAGCCCTAGAAACCTTCATATTGACCAGAGCACCAGAGCACAACCTCTTCTGCACCCAGTCTGACTTCAGGACAGAGAACAGGCATTGAGAAAGGAAGATGAACTTTGTGTGAAGGGTAAAAATCCAGATGCCAGTGTTCATGGACAACCCTCCTGGCCTGCGTTAACAAATCCTATTGGCAGTGATTAGATTCCTATTATCCCAGAAAAGCCCTAAGTTCCTCCTCCTAGTGGTATGACATTATCTGATTGGATAGGACTCTTAGTGAAGTTCAACTGTGGCAGTTATTTTTTGCCCCAGGAAACCTGCTGACAGGAGTCCTTTGAAAAACCAAAAGCATGAAATGCTTTTCAGTCCACTGAACGGTATTCCACATGACACGTACTGATTGAGCCTACAGAATCCTGTCGGCTATATAAAGTACCTTCGGCTCCCCACCACACAAACTTCACAGATTTCTCTTCATGTCACCCCGGCAGCTTCATGGAGTTGTTGTCAAGCAGTTAAGTAAAATGAAGCCCCATTAGGAGCTGAACAGTTGTCCCTAAACTGAACACTTGAATTGCTTTTCCAGATGCCTGGGTATCTTGACCCGGATCCATCTTTGACAAGCCTCTGAGCCTCTGATAGCTTATGTAACTGATAGTCACTCATTCCCTAGCAGCAGGTGACAGAGATCAAAGATGGCCCCGATCAGAGACGCCACTGAAGGAAGGGCCCTGCAGATAGCGTCATCTCCAGGTGCCCCTTCCTGGAGTTGGAATTTCCTAAGCCATCTGGCCGAAATCAAATTCAGGTTCGAAGCAGGCCACATGAACAGCATCAGTCAAAGGAACAGTGTCAAAATGCATTTTCCCCTCACCCTGCCCACAGTTTCCTCACCTTGGGATAATATGTTAGCACGGCCACAGCTATTATTTCTGCTGCAAGCAAAAATAAGATCTGCCAGTAAGAGTCACTGAGAAAACATCCCTGACATTTCCCTTAGTGTATCCAAAAGCTTAACTCATCACAGTTCTCTGGGGTCAGGGAAAAAAAAAAAAAAAACAAGAATTCTGACTCCTTCAATGATATAAGGCAGCGGTCTCCAATCTTCTTGGCATCAGGGACCCATTTAATAAAAGACAATTTTCTCACAGACTGGGAGAGGGGTTGGTTTTGGGATGACTCAAGTTCATTACATTTATTATGCATTTTATTTCTATTATTATCACATCAGCTCCACCTCAGATCTTCAGGCATTAGATCCAGGAGGTTGGGGACCTCTGATATAAGGGGTTAGGAAAATATACAGTCTGCAGGTGCATGTGTTTGACCGGAGAGCGGGCTTGACTGCATAGGACTTTCACATTTCAAAGACTCTTGTATTTAGTGTTTTGCAATTTGGTTTTAGAACAAGAAGGCAGAGGCGTGACCAGCCTGGAACAGTCCCAGAACACAGTAGGTACTCAAATATTTAATGAGTGTAAGAAAGCCTCCACAGCAAGATTACTCCTTCTGACAACGGCCGAGGGAATGAGCAGGGTGCAGGGTGACGGCTGCCCAGAGGAGTAGCAGATCTGAGGAAGTCCTATGTCTTACTTCCCAGACACATGATTGGTTCAAGTCACCTCACTGACTGAGTCTGAGTTTTCTTGAGAGTAATTTGAGGATAAGGATAGGGCTGGCTTTTCTCTCAGAAGTGAAGTGAGGGCAAGCTGGCAAAAGTGAAGGTCATCTGTGAAACAGGGACCATGCTTAGTAGGGTCTAGTGAATGGATAAAAGGAGTCCTGGCTTGAAGGCAATGTGTTAACTGTCCTCATGGGACAGAGACAGCTTTACATGGCAGAAAAAAAAATGGTTGCTGCTCGGTGTGACTCTTCTAAAAGGTCTGAGGCCCTTTCTTTAGTGACCTCCTTATTTCCACAGAAGAGAAAAGAGAAGTTACATTTTTAGCCACCAGATATGCCTATTCTAAGTGCCCCTGGGCATCTAAGTTAGCACTCAACCCATTACAGAACAGCACAATTTGTTTTCTGATTTAAATGATCAGATAGAAACTCAAATAAACCAATACTGCGAGGCTTTTAATAGCTAAGCTCTCCCTTTTAGATACTGCAGGAGTCCAAACAAAGAAGTGAAATCTTGTTTGTGTGTGTGTGTGTGTGTGTAAGAATATTTAACGTGAGTTTTACCCTCTTAACAAAATCTTCAGTGTACATTATAGAAGTGAAATCTTGCATTTTCCAACCTACTTCTAGTACAGCTCCAACAGCTCTCCCGCTGTCAGGACCAGTTACTCACCACCCTCATAATCAGAGATGGTGATACAACAGCCCATCAAGCTAAACCACAGACTTTTAGATGAAGGAATGAGTAAACTGGGTATTTTTACAGATTTTTAGGCACAATGCCTGTTACTCTCTCTGGCTTATGTTGTTTCCCATCCCACCTCTCAAATCTCCTCTCCTCCCTGATAAAATGAGGGAAATACTACTGATGCATCCTGCTGTCTCCTTAAGAATCCTCTCCACTTCTACCCTACTGGCTTTTTCTTCCCATTTAGGCTGTTCTCATCTTGGCGTCACTTCACTAGCTCCACCACTAGGGGTGCCTTCTTCTAATCGGGGACTTACCCTGCCTACATTCCTCTTATTTCCTGCCTTCACTCACTTTCCTGGCTCCTTCAGCTATGAAAGTGAGTTAAGATACAGGCAAGCTGGAATCTGTCACGTTCACTTAGAACAGATCCTGTGTAGGCTCACAATACAGATTTGCTGGATAAATGAACGAATGAAGCAAATGAATGAAGACATATACAACCAGCCTATATAGAAATCCCGGCTGTTAATGGTTTTGACAACTGGGATTTATTTTAAATCTATTACTACAAAATAACCCATTATCAATCAGACACTGTTCTTAAGAATCCTATCTTGAGCTTCTATATCTCAAGTAATTACACTAAAATGGTGTTGCTAGAGCTAACTCAAGAAAATATCCAGCAAATGAATGGATTTAAAGGAAAAAAGTCATCATAAAGGAGATTTCTAATCACATAGTTTTTAAAAAATAACCAGGGTTTCCATTCTGACTACATTGCTGTATTGGGTGGTTTTGCAGAATCACTAAAAGCACTGGTTCTGTCGTGCATGCTAGCCAGTTGGGGAACCCCAGGCCAGTACTTAGCCTCTCCAGGCATTCATCTCTTCATCTCCCAAATGTGGATAATAGTATTTAATCTGAAGGCATGTGGTGAGGATTCAAGGGTATAATCCATGTCAAGTACTTAGCAGAGTGTCCAGTCCACAGTGAA
The DNA here is from genome assembly GCF_963930625.1 of Muntiacus reevesi. Taxonomy (NCBI): domain Eukaryota; kingdom Metazoa; phylum Chordata; class Mammalia; order Artiodactyla; family Cervidae; genus Muntiacus; species Muntiacus reevesi. The sequence continues at coordinate 42,838,342 of NC_089265.1, forward strand.
CACTGAATAAATGTCAGCCATTTTCTTTCTGCTTGTAAAATGCTTTTTATCAGGTTAGTTGAAGAATGGCTAAGATTTGCAATCTCCCCAGCAGTGTTTCACATTCCCTTCCTGTGTGTTTGCTAAATAAACTTCATTTAATATCACTGGCTCTTTCCCCCTGCCTTCTGCCACTGAAATATTGAGCAAGCCCAAATAAAAATCTAATAAAATATATATAGGTATTAAATATCCATAGGTATATAAAAATATAAAACCCATAGATACTTATAAATATCTATATACCCATATATAGATATTTATAAAGCACAGACATCCATGGTTGTCACCTCTACAATACTGTAAGCTTTTGGAGGGTGATGGTGAATGAAAATGAATAACATTTATTCAGTGCTTACCATAGGATAGACACTGTGTTAATTGCTTTGCATGTGTTAACTTGTTTGATCTTCACAAGAAGCCTATGAAGTGGTCAATATGTGTTATTCAGTCTCTATTTACTCAGTTAATGAAGACTAAGGTGATGGTTACCAACATACCATTGTAGGCTGTACTGTCTACTAGTTAAGAATGCTCCTGGCTCCTCTACTTATTAGCAGTATGATTTTAGGCAAGTTACTTAACCTCACTGTACCTCGATTTCTCTAATATAAAATAAGAATAACAATAATAATTACACATGCAACTGTTATAAAGATCTGCTGATAAAGAATGAAGTACAGGACTTAGGTTAGTGCCAGACACAGTAATCATTCAGTAAATTTTAGCAAACTTTACCATGGGTCCATCCGAAAGAGGAAATAATATCCTTCTACATAGTAATACTTGTCTCGATGATTATAAATACAAACAAGAAAAGCTCACTTTTCTTCTCTTGCAGGAAAATGAGAAAAAAGGGTCAAAGTTTGAGTTAACATAAAGACTGGGATTATGCTCAGAGTAGCCAAGAAAACAAAGGAATGTTCACTTATTGTCCAGGATGAAATAGTCATCATTTGCCTACTACATCCAGAGGAAGCTTTTGGTAACAAGTTTGAACCTGTAAATTATCTCCTTCGGGTATAATATGTCAAGGGACAGAATAGAGCTATCTATATCTATTAGAATGGAATGTTCTTTCTTCATTCATTCACTCAGCAAACATGTTGAGCATCTACGCTGTGACAGACGTTGATCTAGGCACTGAGGGGCCCGGGAATGATCAAAACAAAGTCCTTGCCCTCGAGGAGCTGGCACTCTTTTAGGTGAGGTAGACAGCAAACAGGTTAAGTACATAATAACATGTAAGGAGTGATAATACCATGTCTAATTAGTATATTACATTTGCACTTGCAAAATTATCTTTCTCTCAAAATACTTGAAGCAGAGGGGAAAGATTTAAAGACTAAAATAGTTTCTAAACCATAATAATCTGATAGGTCACTAGCTCAGCTATTTGACTCCAAACCTCTGCTGGGATCTTCTGAATGAATGAAAAAGAGATGAAGAGAAGAACCTGGGCCATGAGGGAAGGGGTGTGTGCTGGCTTCCTCCACCCCTAGAGGGGTGGGAGGCTGGCCAAGGTCAAGCTCCCTGGAGATAAGGGGAGTACTGCAGAGACTAGGCCAGCCTTGTCTTTGTTTCCCAGCTTCTGCATCTCTCCCCAGGTCCTAGGGATACCATCTGACCTCCAGCTACAGGCTCAGCCCAACCAAGCCCCCACATCTTATTCCTGACTGGCTGGTAGTGGGATGGCTGGAGCTCTGGTCTGACATCTGGGGCCCAGTATCCAGATCCCCTCGACCATTTCTGATCTGTATTCATGCTCTGAAAAGTGATCTTCCTCCCTCGTCGTGAGTCTTGGTTCGCAACCAATGACTCACTTCTGGTGACAGGATTCCCAGTTTCGTACCAAAGCCCATTCTGGCCATCTATGGCGCACTCCAGAACTCCTTGGACTGGAGTCTCTGCATCTTCTTCTGTTCATCACACATCTCTCATAAAGCCCTGGGGTGGGCGTGCATTCCCAGCATTTTCCAGTCGGGCCTGTTTCTGAACCATCCACTGGTATCTATGCCTGCCCTGTCACTTTATAATGGAACCCTGCCACAGTGACTGATTGGTCCATGAATTTGGCTCTGTTCCCTTGGAGCTTCTGAATCCCTATTGTGGCTGCTCACCAGGATTTCTGCTGGGGCAAGCATTCTGGGTCATCTTGCAACATCCTCTCCCCACCACACATACATCACAACCACTACAAAGGCAGGCGTAGTGGTTGAACCTGGCCACTGCACTAGTAACTCCAAGCATCACGTAGTTGTATCCAGATTGACACCTGGAGTCTTCCTGCTCTCTCCTGCGTAGATTCAGCCCAGAATCAGAACTCTCCATATTAGGCTCTGAATGTCTACACCTCTAATATCAAAGTTTCTATTTAAATATTTGTCTAATTATCTGACTAATGCCTACCTCCTCTACTTGACTGTAAACCCCATGGGGGCAGGGGCCACATCTGCTTTGCTCACACTGTACCTGCTGAACTTAACAGTTCTCTTGACACACCTAGAGAAGTGGTCTCTGATTGACAGACAACACTCTCCTTTGATTCAGCCAATACCTGAGCTGAAATCCTGATAAACTGGCTTCTGGCAAAAGGATCTTAAAGTCAATCATTTTGCTGAACATTATTTTTCTAAGCACAACCTGGTGATTTTATAAAGGCACAGCTGCCCCTCTAAGGTTCTCAAATGGTAGCTAGCTTTCTTTACCACAATCCTTGTTTTCTTAGGCTAAGAGGAGCAGCTGATATCTTCCTCAATCATTGCTGCTTCCAGATAATTCTCTCCTTACTCCCTAAAACTTCCTCAGCTTTGAAACACCCTATCACACAATGAATTAGTCACTACAACTCACTACAACTCAGTCATTCAAAAGTCTGAGTCCCTAAGTTTCATTCCTTGGATTCTGTGATGCCCTTGCCATCACAATCCTGGGTGATTTCAATATACAGGCAGATGATCCTACTAATACCATGACTCCAATTTTTCTCTTCTGATGATCTTGATCTCACCTTCAGCCACTCAATCTTACGCTCAACCTTACCATGAGCTATAACTGCATCCTCTGTAACCTCAGCAGAGGTGGGGTCATAAAGGCAGATCCTCACTGCTCATGGTAACCTACAACTCAAAATACTTATTTTTAAGTGGAATGAAGCCACTGAGGTTTATTCTTGGTCAATAAAAAATTCAAGTAAAGTGAGACCAATCAAAGAATCAAGAGTTTCCACATACTTTCACAAATAGTTGTGGCCATGAACAATATAGCTTCTGGTAGAGACCACTGCTGTCAGGGGTAATTTAAGAAGAAAAACCTTTCTAAAAACGTGGCCTACTGATCCTGAGATAGGTAAATTTGGGAAGTATTTAGAATTGCACTGTGTAGGTTGATAAATGCTATGAGCGGTTGTAGTGAATGTTTGATTTTTTTGTGCCTTTGGCATTTCTTTATCCTACACCCTTAAGAACTGTTTCAATTCCACCTCTTCCCAAATCTTGATCCACTGTGGCTCAGCTGCACTCCCATCTCCCAAATTCAGGGATGGAGAACATAATACTGATCTAAGATCGCATTCCCTTGGTCATAGTAATTAGTTATGTGGTGGGAAGGTAATTCACTCAGAATCAGTGAGACTTCTGCTGAGGTTTCTAGGAAAGGGTCTTACTCTTTATCATTGTAGGTGGCAAGATGTGGAGCTTCTGCACCCGGCTTACTTCACTGAGAGGAAAACCTATCTGAGAAAGGAGGCAAAGTGAAAGAGAGTCCGGAGATGAAGACAGGACAAAAGGATCCTGGTGTCACTTGTATCTTGACAAAACTACACACTTGGATCCTCAGTTGCTGAGCCGTGGCGGTCAACCACGTGTGTTCCCATGCTGTTTCCCTTTCCTGAGCACACAAGAAAGCTACATATCTCAGCCTTCCTTTCAGGGAGGTTGAGTCTATGAGACTGGATTCTGGTTAAAGGAACATGTATAGAACTGAAAGGCTTTTCCAAGCCCTTTCCCCCAAACCCTATGAGATCCTTCAATAGTTCTTCCCATTCTGTAGTACCCTTGGAGATGTTCCAGGAGTACAAAACAAAGCACCGTGATATGTGAAACTGGATGGGGAATGAGTGGGGAGGCAGGGCCAGGGAAGACTTCTTTGTGGGAATGATATTTGAACAGACCTGATATGCAAATGTAAGCAAGCAATGAAGCTAGTACTATGGAGAGGAGAGGAAGAAAGAACATTCCCAGCAGGTAAAACAGCTAGTGCCAAGGCTTTGAGGTAACAAAGGGCTTGCTATACTGGAGGAACAGAAAAGTGATTTAGTGTTATTGGAGCTTAGTGACAGCAGGAGAATGAGTGTCCAATAGTCTAGGTTGGGTAGGCAGGACCTGGTGATTGAGGCAAAAGATGATGGGGCCTTGGACCAGAGCAGTAGCAATGGAGACAATAAAAGAAGTGGGCAAATATGTGATAATTTTTGAGAGCAACATAAACAAAACTTGCTGGGTAGTTGGAAATTAAGGACCAGAAAAAGGGAGGTCTCCTAAGTATTTGGTTTGTGCAACTGATTAGATGGTGATGTCATTTAGTCAGATGGTAAGATGAGAAAAGAACTATTTCGGGGCATAAGTAATTAGGATTTCCATTTTGGGGCCTGCTTAGTTTAACCTTCCTGTTAAAGAGTCATGCGAAGATACTAATGTAGACACCACAGCTTAGATGTCAGAGCTTTGATGCTGTTGTTCAGTCGCTAAAAGTCATGTCTGACTCTTTGTAATCCCATGGACTGCAGCATGCCAGGCTTCCCTGTCCTTCACCATCTCCCCTCAAACTCACGTCCACTGAGTCGGTGATGCCATCCAACCATCTCATCCTCTATTGTCCTCTTCTGATGATGATGATGGCGACAGCTACAATTTACTAAGCATATACTATATGCTAGACATTATGTGAGGTGCTATACATAGACTTAAGACTTAAGATTTAACAAATAGATTTAAGGGACTAGATCTGATAGACAGAGTGCCTGATGAACTGTGGACGAAGATCCAAGACATTGTACAAGATACAGGGATCAAGACCATCCCCAAGAAAAATAAATGCAAAAAAGCAAAATGGCTGTCTGAGGAGGCATTATATACAGCTGTGAAAAGAAGAGAAGCAAAAAGCAAAGGAGAAAAGGAAAGATATTCCCATTTGAATGCAGAGTTTCAAAGAATAGCCAGGAGAGATAAGAAAGCCTTCCTCAGCAATCAGGGTAAAGAAACAGAGGAAAACAATAGAATGGGAACATCTAGAGATCTCTTCAAGAAAATTAGAGATACCAAGGGAACATTTCATGCAAAAATGGGCTCAATAAAGGACAGAAATGGTATGGACCTAACAGAAGCAGAAGATATTAAGAAGAGGTGGCAAGAATACACAGAAGAACTATACAAAACAGATCTTCACAACCCAGACAATCATGATAGTGTGCTCACTCACCTAGAGCCAGACATCCTGCAATGTGAAGTCAGGTGGGCCTTAGGAAGCATCACTATGAACAAAGCTAGTGGAGGTGATGGAATTCCAGTTGAGCTATTTCAAATCCTGAAAGATGATGCTATGAAAGTGCTGTACTCCAGCCACTATGGAAAACAGTGTGGAGATTTCTTAAAAAACTGGAAATAGAACTGCCATATGACCCAGCAATACCACTTCTGGGCATACACACTGAGGAATCCAGATCTGAAAGAGACACGTGCACCCCAATGTTCATCGCAGCACTGTTTATAATAGCCAGGACATGGAAGCAACCTAGATGCCCATCAGCAGATGAATGGATAAGGAAGCTGTGGTACATATACACCATGGAATATTACTCAGCCGTTAAAAAGAATTCATTTGAATCAGTTCTAATGAGATGGATGAAACTGGAGCCCATTATACAGAGTGAAGTAAGCCAGAAAGATAAAGAACATTACAGTATACTAACACATATATACGGAATTTAGAAAGATGGTGGCGATAACCCTATATGCAAAACAGAAAAAGAGACACAGAAATACAGAACAGACTTTTGAACTCTGGGGGAGAACGTGAGGGTGGGATGTTTTGAAAGAACAGCATGTATATTATCTATGGTGAAACGGACCACCAGCCCAGGTGGGATACATGAGTCAGGTGCTCGGGCCTGGTGCACTGGGAGGACCCTGAGGAGTCGGGTGGGGAGGGAGGTGGGAGGGGGGATCGGGATGGGGAATACATGTAACTATATGGCTGATTCATGTCAATGTATGACAAAACCCACTGAAATGTTGTAAAGTGATTGGCCTCCAACTAATAAAATAATATTAAAAAAAAAAAAAAAAAAAAAAAAAAAAAAAAAAAAAAGAAAGTGCTGTACTCAATATGCCAGCAAATTTGGAAAACTCAGAAGTGGCCACAGGACTGGAAAAGGTCAGTTTTCATTCCAATCCCAAAGAAAGGCAATGCCAAAGAATGCTCAACGTGCTTAGTCGCTTCAGTCGTGTCCGACTCTCTGCAGCCCTATGGACCATGGCCTGCCAAGCTCCTCTGTCTATGGGATTCTCCAGGCAAGAACACTGGAGTGGGTTGCCATTTCCTTCTCCAAGAATGCTCAAACTACCACACAATTGCACTCATCTCACATGCTAGTAAAGTAATGCTCAAAATTCTCCAAGCCAGACTTCAACAGTACGTGAACTGTGAACTTCCAGATGTTCAAGCTGGATTTAGAAAAGGCAGAGGAACCAGAGATCAAATTGCCAACATCTGCTGGATCATCGAAAAAGCAAGAGAGTTCCCAGAAAACATATATTTCTGCTTTATTGACTATGCCAAAGTCTTTGACTGTGTGGACCACAACAATCTGTGGAAAATTCTGAAAGAGATAGGAATACCAGACCACCTGACCTGCCTCTTGAGAAATCTGTATGCAGGTCAGGAAGCAACCGTTAGAACTGGACATGGAACAACAGACTGGTTCCAAATCGGGAAAGGAGTAAGTCAAGGCTGTATATTGTCACCCTGCTTATTTAACTTATATGCAGAGTACATCATGAGAAACGCCGGGCTGGAGGAAGCACAAGATGGAATCAAGATTGCTGGGAGAAATATCAATAACCTCAGATATGCAGATGACACCACCTTTATGGCAGAAAGTGAAGAAAAACTAAAGAGCCTCTTGATGAAAGTGAAAGAGGAGAGTGAAAAAGTTGGCTTAAAGCTAAACATTCAGATGTTGAAGATCATGGCATCCAATCCCATCACTTCATGGCAAATAGATGGGGAAACAGTGACAGAATTTATTTTTCTGGGCTCCAAAATCACTGCGGATGGTAATTGCAGCCAAGAAATTAAAAGATGCTTACTCCTTGGAGGGAAGTTACGACCAAACTAGACAGCATGTTAAAAAGCAGAGACATTACTTTGTCAACAAAGGTCTGTCTAGTCAAGGCTATGGTTTTTCCAGTAGTCATGTATGGATGTGAGAGTTGGATTATAAAGAAAGCTGAGTGCTGAAGAATTGGTGCTTTTGAACTGTGGTGTTGGAGACGACTCTTGAGAGTCCCTTGGACTGCAAGGAGATCCAACCAGTCCATCCTAAAGGAGATCAGTCCTGAGTGTTCATTGGAAGGACTGATGTTGAAGCTGAAACTCCAATACTTTGGCCACCTGATGTAAAGAGCCAACTCATTTGAAAAGACCCTGAGGCTGGGAAAGTGAGGGCAGGAGGAGAAGGGGACGACAGAGGATGAGACAGTTGGATGGCATCACTAACTCAATGGAGATGAGTTTGAGTAAACTCTGGGAGTTGGTGATGGACAGGGAGGCCTGGCCGCTGTGGTCCATGGGGTCGCAAAGAGTCGGATACGACTGAGCGACTGAACTGAACTGAACTGATACATAGACTATCTCTTCTAATCTCACCACAGCCCTCTAAGCTAACATTTCCATTTTACAGAGTAGGGACCTGAAGCTCAGACTTGGTAAGACACCTTGTCAACAGTGACATGGCTACCAACTAAACCAGGAGTAGAGTTCTACCTTAGGTGGCCTGAGAGCTTGTCATGAACTGTGCTGTATCTCCTGAACTAGAATATAAGGTGCTTGGGGAAGGACAGTCTTTTCATTCTTTACATTCCCAAAGTACTTTGTCCTTACAAGATGCTCAATCAATACTTGTTGCTCAATTTTATCACTCATGGAAAAAGACCAAATGGCATAAGGCAAGGCCCAAACAAGAAAGTTTCCCCTTTAGTTCTCTTTTCTTCTTCACCTCCCTGTAACAGGCTTCTGACCCATTGGGCCCTCTTTCTCTTTCATAAACATTTAGAACACTCCATGGAGGGGTGTGTACAGTACTTCATGATGAAATTTGGAGCATGAAGTCACCACAAACATGGGCTGGCAGGAGTCATTTAGCACACAGCTTCCATTCAGTAGCTCACACAACCCACAGTTTTCAAGTTAGCCTCTCAAGTTATTGGGGCTGTCTTTAGTACATTAAAGCCAAAACTCACTCTGTACTGTCCTGTAAACTCAGGTAGCTTCCAAAAAAGCTGAAATCATAAGCAGGAAGATCTGCAATCCTGACTGAACCAGATTCAAGTAATTCAAACTAGGATTGCTTTTTTATTTCTGCTTGGCCAAACACTTTAGGTCAATCTTTGACTTGATGAAATAGGAAACAAATAATTTAATACAATTAGGACACCCTCCACCTACAATTTTAAGAGATATGAGGTTACTGAACCCAGAATGAAATCCACACTGCTTCTCAATAGAGGACCACAGGGAGTGGTCGGGCAGGAAAACCTAACGGAGAGGCTGATGCTGTCTCTCTCCTGGATGGCCCTCTCACCTCCTTTCCTCACCAGACTCACCCTCACCTGTCCTGCAGCCTCAGCTCTAATGGCATCCCCTGAAGCACACCTAGGATGACTCTCCCACTGGGTTCCTATGTGTGTACTCATTCTTATTTTAATTTCTGAAAAATGATAAGATATGCTGTCAATCTCACTCTCCCTCCCAGGCTAGAAGTTCCTCATGAACTGCATCTTACTCATCTTACAAACCCCAGTTCAGTGAGATACAGTGAGGTTCAAGAACTAGCTGTTGAATTGAATGGTGCATAGTCTGGCATTGTGCTGTCAGGGGAATAGGAATCTGGGGACACAGGAGAGTCTGGTGCAAGTCCTGGCCTTGGGCCAACTTTCTGTGTGCTGTGGAGTAAGCCCCTTACTCTCTCTGGGCCTGTTTGTTCATCAGCCAAAATCATGGGGCTGGACCAGCTCAGCCCTGAAGGCCCCAGTGCTCTGGCGCTGAGTGAACTGTGTGCACAGATGGGAAAGCAACTGAGGATAATGCATTCATGCAGGCTGGCTCCACAAGGCCCTCAGCATTAATCACAATTCTCCAGTCTGACAAAATCCCTCCCCAAACGATCCCTAAAGGACGTCGCACACAATGAAGGAGAAATAATCACCCTCAATTTCCACACAGAGAGTCATGTTCTAATGTCTGTGAATTGTGTCAGTCTCTTTCAGACACTTCTCCTGGCTTCTCCCCATCCCAGAGCCACAGCCCCTGCCTCTCTAGAGGGATGACGGGCAGTAGACACGCCTGGATATCCAATGCAAGCAGCCTCCTGCTCCCTGGCACGCACTGCACAGAGCTGAACGGCATGGAGAATATTCTGCATATTTTAATCCCTAGATCTGGTTCCAAGCTTAATATTAAGACCAAAGTCCTAAGGGAACGCTGGGGGCTTTCAACAGAAAGATTTTTTGCCAAGATCAAATCTGAACAGATCCAAGAAGAAAACTTTTCCCACTGTTGCCATGACTCCGGAGGGCCCCTGGATCCCTTTTCCCAACTGTGAGAGATGAAAAACTGCATGTGATGCTTCCTCAGTGAGGCCGAGGATGGCTCTGGGCAGACAGAATGCACTGCCTACTCGACTCCATTTTCCAAAATGCTTTCAAGACAGAGCTTCAGATCTGAAGTCCTGATGTTTCCCAGTACTCCATTCCCAATCACTTCTTTCCTACTCTTAATTCTATGTCTTTTAAATACTTTTTCCTCCTATGGATTCCTGAATTCAGTTGATACAAAAACTTCCCAGTAGAATAACATTTTATATTTTCAAATATATTTGTGGCTCACAAATATTCTTAAATGTCTTAAGGTATAAAATGTCCAGTCTCTTCAGTTAAGTGTACCCCTCAAAGCCAAAGGTGAGTATGCCACTTTTGAATGCCTAACACACAAGCCATCAGCAATATAAAGCCCAGTGGCTTTCAGTAAGCTGGTCCTCAGGCCATGCTCCTGCTGTCTTTCATGGGATAGGTGTTTTTAATGATAATGACCAGTCTTCACCTTAATTTCCATTGCTGATAGAAATTTCACAGACTTGTGTTCTAAGTTACATCTTTTTGCTTGGTTTCCTTTTCTATAGATACTTTTATCATTTTCAATAATTACAAAGCCACTTACCCAAATAACCCCTCTTAGAATGCTGAGCAAAAAAACTAAAGTTCCTCCACATCCTATAGTGACAATATTTCATGATAGCGTCACTCTTATGATCCACAAAGCAATATCATTTTTGTGCCAAAGAACATGGTTTCTCATATAAGCTTTTCTTCATTTGTCAAGACTAACATTGTCCTGAAACTGAACTGCAAATATGACTACAGTCCATTAATAGGGCCTGAAGTCTTCTACATACATAGGAATGGTATGTCAGTTTACCATATTGAATGAAGTAAAATGATAAAGGCTTCTGCAATGAAGAAGCGTTATAAAAGTCCATATAATAAATTTACTGGTCATTCAAATACTGCATTTATGATCACTGTTATAAAATCCTAATCATTGGCACTGCAGTGTCTATCTCACACAAGAAAGTATTTTCTGGAGATAATGCATTTAAAATACAAAGCCAAGAGTCTGCATTTCTATTACATTAAAAAAAAATATATCCATTGAAGTCAAATAGCAAACTATAGTTTTACCTGTATTTATCTTTGTCTAGTCATTTATAATCTCTGGGAAGCAAGATATTTCTTCTTCTAGAGCTGGTTTTTAAATCAGCAACCACACTACCATGCATATATGGTATAGGGTTGCTTTGGTAGGAAAAATGCAGTGTGTGGTATCTCACTTGCTCAGATCTCATCCAATTACCATAAAAAAAAAATTCAAGGGATTATCAGTCATCAGTGAGAGAGGAGAAAGCACACAAAGGAAACCCTAAGAAAGGTAGGAGCAGAGTTTCACGTGTAATCAAAGAATAGATATAATATGTGTTTCAGGGAATTACGGGAGGTTAACATAGCAAGCACATGCCTGAAGCAGAAGCATTATTTTTATGCACCAGTTTAGAAAACAATGGAGCAGAAAACAAAGGTTTGACCATTTGCTGAAAGGAAATTTCAAATGAGGTCAATTCTTTCACACCCCTATTGGCCCAGATGAAAGCCAAAATAGAAAAGAGGGTTAGGACTTTAAAAAAACCAAAATATTTAGCAAATAAACAAAATAAAAATCTACTGTTGAAAAAAGGGAAACTTTTTGTTTCATCGGCTCTTTTCATCCCTGAAGGATTCACTACTTAAGCAAAGAAATTTTGTTGAGTGAAGTTCTTTTAAATGAATTCCCTTAAATGACTTTCATGCCCTTGATTACCCAACTCTTATCTAACTCTCTGTAGTTTCCAAGTTGGGCTGACCGTGTTTTAATTGTATTTGTTCAAAATAGAGGTGTTGTTTCTTTTGCTGTTAGATTCCATAATGTTCTTTATTGATTTAGAAGGTGTCTCTCCTTCTTTTGGTTTATCATTCCCCTGAGCTGTGTCACAGGCTCTGGGTCTTCTTCCTGTTGGTTCTGCCCATCCCTTCTGCTTGTAAACAGCCTTTGGGATTAGCTGTGCTGTCATGACTGCAGCAATAGAGAACCCAAATGATTCTCAAATTTTAAATTACCTAAAATTACCTGGGGTGGGGGTGGGTAGGGAGTGTTCTTTAAAATACTGATTCGTTGTGGTGTACAGGCTTCTCAAGAGAAGTCTCTGGAGAGTCCTTTAGATAGCAAGAAGATCAAACCAGTCGACCCTAAAGGAAATCAACCATGAACATTCATTGGAAGGACTGATGCTGAAGCTGACGCTTCAACACTTTGGTCACCTGATGCAAAGAGCTGACTCATTGGAAAAGACCCTGATGCCAGGAAAGATTGAAGGCAGGAGGAGAGGGCAACAGAGAATGAGATGGTTGGATGGCATCACCAATTCAATGGATGCGAACTTGGGTAAAACCTGGGAGATGGAGAGGGACAGGGAGCCTTCGGGTGCTGCAGTCCATGGGGTCATAAAGGGTTGGGCAGGACTGGGCGACCAAACAACAAAGGGCTTCTCTTTGTGGTGGCTTCCCTTGTTGAGGAGCATGGACTCTAGGCACATGAGCTTCAACAGTTGCAGCATGCAGCCTCAGTAGTTGCGGCTCACAGGTTTAGTTGCCCCTCCGCATGTGGAATCCTCCCCAACCAGGGATTGAATCCATGGTCTCCTGCATTGGCAGGTGGATCCTTAACCACTGGACCACCAGGGAAGTCCCCAAAGAGATCTGAAATGCTTTCCAACCTAACATTTTTTAGTTCTTTTCTAATGAACAGACATCCAAAACAATCATAAAATACTTTCTGGTGGGGAAAGAGAACACTGCTTCAGAGGGTGACAAGAGGCCATAATTACACTCTGTTCTTATTAGTTAAACAAGTTACCTTTCTGGACATAAATTTTCTCATCTGTCAAAAGGGATATTAACAACTACAATTTAACTGGAAGAATCAAATGAGAAATGTGGTATGATATACTTAACATAAAGCCTGGCACAGAATAAGTACTCAACTCATAACAACTATTATAAACATTATTAATGATACAATCTAGGTTCTACAACCACGTATTGTTAGAGTTCACCCTTGAGGTGATGATCTGGGCAATGAGGTGAAAAACTGAACCTCAAATAAATCTTGTACGGAAGCTGCCACTGAGTATCCAGGTAATGTCTGCAATGTTGCCTTTTGGCCTGAGGTCTAATACTAAAGTATTAGTTGCTCGGTCCTATCCAACTCTTTGCAACCCCACGGACTGTAGCCCATCAGACTCCTCTGTCCATGGAATTCTCTAGGCAAGAGTACTGGAGTGGGTAGCCATTACCTTCTCCAGGGGATCTTCCTGACCCAGGGATCAAATCTGCCTGGAGAATTCCATGGATGGAGGAGCCTGGTGGGCTACAGTCTGTGGAGTCATAAACAGTTGGACACGACTGAGTGACTAACACTTTCCTTTCTAATACTAAATATCATGCAGGCAGTAAGTCAAAAAAATACTTATCTAATATTTAATTTTTTAACACATATTAAATATTTTCAATAAGTAATTAAATAACTAAATATTTACTATTTCAAATCTTTTTCTCTCTCCTAGTTTGATTTCCATGTAAGTCTGTACTTATGAGAAAGCATGGGCTCTAGGCACATGAAGTTCAACAGGTGTAATATGCAGGCTTAGTAGTTGCAGATCACAAGGTTTAGTTGCCCCTCAGCATGTGGAATCCTTCCCGACCAGGGATTGAACCCATGGTCTCCTGGATTGGTGGGTGTACTTATGGACTAAAGAAAATCCGTTTAGTTCCCAACCTCTGCCTTTCTGTTTACTAATAGAATCATATTTTATTAGAATGGCAAAAACCTCTGGTATTACCTAGTTCAACCTGTTCTCTGGTGCTTGGGGCTATGTCACTCTTTCAGGAAATATGTAAGGGTACCTCTAACTTATATGCCATTTTATGTCCACTGGTGGCAGTCTGAAGGTAGCCCCATGTTTCCCATGCAATAAAGGATATGGGTTGGATGATAACGATTTCCTTTTATTACCAAGCATAGTTTTGTTTATTCATAGATTCCTAGATTATTTATAGGTGGCTAAATTGCTAAAAGTTCACCAGCTTATGGCTAAATCTAACCATATCCACAGTGATCCACTGGGCTGTAAATATCCAGATCCACTGGGCTGGTGTTACATGATGATAATAACAAGATGCCTTTCTGACTTACTTCTTTCTGTATGATAGTTTCTAGATTCATCCACATCTCTGCAAAGGACAATTTGGTTCTTTTTTATGGCTGAGCAATATTCAATTGCACAAATGTGTCACATCTTCTTAGCCATTCCTCTGTTGATGGACATCTAGGTTGCTTCCATGTCCTGGCTATTGTAAATAGTGCTGCAATGAACATTGGGGTGCTTGTATCTTTTGTAATTATGGTTTTCTTTGGGTTTATGCCTAAGAGTGGGATTACTTGGTCATATGGCAGTTCTATTTTCAGTTTTTTAAGAAATTTTCATATTGTTGTCCAGAGGGCTGTATCAATTTACATTTCCACCAACCTACTATATAGCATAGGTAACTCTACTCAACACTCTGCAGTGACAAAGAAGGGACATATGTATACATGTGGATGATTCAATCTACTGTATAGCAGAAACTAACACAACATTATAAAGCAACTAAACACTAATACAAAAAACTGGATACCTAAGGAGCTATCCTAAGGTGAGCCTGACAGTTAGAGTGGTCTGAGGGATGGCTCTATTTACCCCTAAGCTTGGGAAGAGATCTGAAGGTCACACATGCCATTTTTAAACTATGTCCTGCTGCAGCAGTTCATCATTGGAACTGCCTCAGAGTCCCAGCAGAGAGGAAGGAAAGCGGAGCCAGGGGGATTCTGGATACCTCCACTCAATCAGAACTGCTTCCTTTTTATCTGTTTACATGTTGGGGTTCTGCTGCATTTTTTAAACTATTGATGCAGAACTTTTTACTTTCCAGACATCTAAATTTCTTCATCAGATTTATTTATTAGTTACAATGAAGTTTAGCTACAAGTAGCTGAGGTGCAAAGTAATAGTGAAGGAACAAGGTATAAATTTATTTCTTTCACATAAAAATCCGGACTATGGCTGGCATAACAGCACCAGTTATGTGGGACCGTGTGCCACTTCCCAAACGTGTTTTCCTGATCCTCATGGCTCAAGCTAGAGTTCCAGCCATCATATCCACGTACTAAGCATGTTAGAAGAAGGTTATATGCTATTGGTTAAGAACACTCTGTAGAAGATGCATTCTGTCTCCACCTCGTTGGCTAGCACTGTCAGGCTGGCTGCATGAGTAAGGCTGGGAAACTTCCGTGGCCTGCCCTATTTTAGTGACCACGTGCATGCAAGCTCAGTCGCTTCAGCTGTGTCCAACTCTGTGCAACCCTATGAACTGTCTCCCATCAGCTCCTCTGTCCATGGGATTCTCCAGGCAAGAATATTGGAGTGGGTTGCCATACCCTCCTCCAGGGGATCTTCCTGACCCAGGGATTGAACTCGCGGCTGCCTGCATCTCCTGCATTGCAGGAGGATTCTTTACCCACTGAGCCACCTAGGAAGCCCTTAGTGATCCCATGTCCAACTACATATTGGGAATTCTATATATCTGAAGTAGAAAGAGAGACTGAAGAAAAAAAAATCTCTCTTCTGTCACAGTCTATTTTCAGTTAGATGGTTAGAAATATCTGATTTTGTCTTCAGGTCTTCCTAGAGCTAGCAAATGAGAAGGGGCTATGAAGACACCTTGAAAAGTGAGAGCTGAAACTGCAGTGACTGCTAAGTTAAATGCAGCAGCTCACAGCCATTTTAGTGGGGGAACAAACCAATAATTACTATACAGTGAAACACAGACCTGGTTATAGAGGGAAGGCTAAATTATGTTTGGCACATTCTGCTTAAAACGTGGAAGGACAGATACACTATGGAAAGATTCCCATCACGGTTAAAAGTTTTGAATGACATTTAAAGTCACGTGCTCCAGTACCTAGTAAATCTACCTAATGCAGCGTTTCTCATTGTCTTGAGTGTCCCAGGCCTCGATGGAAGCTTTGGGGGTAGAGAGAGGCCTGAGGAAGTATAGGGAATCCAGCTCCCCTCCAGGTCCCTGCACCTAGAACACGGCCTGGCACTTAGTGTGTGCTGAATATGAGTCTGCTGAATTCATAAATGGATGGATGGGGTTGGGGGCCCAAGACTCAGCTCGGCTTTGGGACCTTCAAGGTGACCAGGTTCTTGTAAGAACTAGGAGCAAGATTCACCTAGCACTCTATTTTCTTAAGTCTCTAGAGGATTGTGAAGCATGCCGAAGTTTGAGACTTACTGCTTTAAAGTGTCTATGACCTCCAAAGTGTTGAAAACCAGCATGGTCACTAGAAGGGTGAGCACAGTCAGAAGGTCAATACGTTTCTTTTCTGGGGCTTCAGAAACTTATTCATAAGACTGACCCGATACAGGTCAAAGGTTCACTCTATATTTCTGCAAACGTCTCATCAGATTACAGCCTCACGTCCCCCAGGAAACAAGACTGAAGCTCTCCACACTGACCTTCTGGTTTGTGTCAGGGGAGCAGCAGGGATGGAGTGCTCCCCTGCTGACTTTCTGGTAAGGACCAGGGAAAGAGAATATTTCACCACTGTGGCTATCGCAGAGACCAGGACCTCTGTCAAGCCCCATGGAAGCTTCACAGAAGCTCAGAAAAGGATATGAAAGGGCAGGCTGTGGTTATACACAGCTTCCACTGACTATGGTTAAGGTGATTCCATACAGAAAGCACCAAGTTTCAGGGCTGGAAGACCTCGGTTTAAGTCTACTAACCACATGACCCTGAGCCTTCACTTTCTCATCTGTAACATGGCAGTGGCGGGGTTCTTTAGGAGTTCAAGAAGATGTAAGTGAAAGTCCCTTATGAGAAAGCAGTCCCAGTTCTACCACGTATCAGCTATGCATGACTCAAAACAGGGGTGTCAGGAATTCCTTGGAGTGGACTACAGTGGTTAGAATTTCATGCTCTCACTGCCAAGGGTCAAACAGTGCAGCCAAATAAGTAAACAAATAGTCAAAAAACAGTCATAAAAAATGATAACTACAAGTAAATATAACAAAGTACAGAACCTAAACAGAAAACAATTTTTTAATAAGTGAAAAAAATAGGGATTTCAATCCATCTTCCATCTCAGAGTGGTGTTGTGAGGATTAAATGAGATGGTATAAATAAAGGGCATAGCACACCTCCTAAACATGGTAAAAAATGATAAATGTTTAGGAAGAGAAATAGCAGTAGGAGTAAAGCTTATAGTGTATAGGTATCCTTAGTATAATTTCAGAGCATAAAAAGAGAAAAGAAAAATTGGTAACATAACAACATGTATAGCAGAGTCAGATAGTTTAACAATGGAAGAGATGCAAGCTATTAAGCTCATTGGTTTGATATGAACAAGACAGAATATTCACCTTGCATAAAAATTTTCAAACACGAAAACTTAATATATTCCAAACCCAAAGAGTCTTAAACTCCTGTTTTGATCAGAAGGTCAGTTTCTCTGAACATTGCTCTTTAGACAGAATAAAAATGATACTATTTAATATTCTTATAGCAGTAAACACTCTCTTAACCAATTTCATATCTAATATCTCAGAGAAAAGATAATACAAGAAAATCAGCTGAAGTACAGGAAAGTTTTTTTTTAAGAATTCTATATGACGCTGTGCTAAAGAAGATATAAAACCATTCTCATCTCTACAAACTGCATCTGCTGACTTGACGACTATATAACTACCTGTTGGCAACTAGTAAGTGGCTAAATTACACGAATTCTGATAAATCCTTCCAGGTTAGTTGTCACCGTATAGCCAAATGTTTTGGGTGATGACATAAATCTGTTTTGACAGATTTTGCTCTCTGAAGAGTAACAGATTCATAGGAACTTTAAACTTAACAAGAGCATGGAATAAAAGAGTTGGAAAGATTTGAACTGAAACTGCCTCTGACAGAAGTCTCTCTTCTCCAATATTAAAAAATATTCAGAAAGCATCACACTGCAGTCTCTTTGGTAGTGCAAGAATCAAACAGTCTCTGCAGACAGGCAGTTCTCTTATCTCAGACTCATAAACAAAACTACTTTCCCATAGAGACTCTCCCACATTTTCCAAACTCCCTCTAATCCCAGATGATGCTCAGCCACCACAGTAAGCCCTAAACCCAAATGTTTTTAGCCAGATAACTACCAAGTTTGTGTCACATGTCACAAACTTGCACACACACACACACACACACACACACACACACACACAATGTTTAGAGAGAAACATTTATGTAGCCTATGTTGGTAGAGAAAAGCAGCCATTCATTCATCCAAAACACACATTTATTAAGCACCAACTATGAGTAAAGCATGCAATTCATTCCTTCACTCTTTTCTTTGCAATTAAAAAACTGAGGTATAATTGCTGTTGTTTAGTCACTAAGTCGTGTCCAGCTCTTTTGTGACCCCATGGACTATAGCCCACCAGGTTCCTCTGTCCATGGGCTTTCCCATACAAGAATACTTGAGTGGGTTGCCATTTCCTTCTCCAGGGGATCTTCCCAACCCAGGGATCAAATCTGCATCTCCTGCATTGGCAGGTGGATTCCTTACCACTGAACCACCAGGGAAGCCCTGAAATATAGTTAACATATCATAAACAAAATCTCTTAAAAATGCACAGTTCCATGGTTTTTATTACATTCACAAGGTTGTGTAACCATCACCACTATCTAATTCCAGCAATTTTTTATCGCTCTCTAAAAAAACCATATATTCATTAGCAATCATTCTCATTTCTCTCTCCCTACCTCAGCCCCTGACGCAAGTTAATCTAATTTCTGTCTATGATTCATTCATTCATTCATTACTATTTGTGAAATTTTATTTATTTTTAATTGAAGCATAGTTGCTTCACAGTATTGTGCTGGTCATTTGTTACTATTTTTGAGCACTTTCTCAGTACTTGGTGCTGTTTTAGGCACAGGGGGACAGACTGGTGAATAAACAGGCCACAGGTTTCCTCTAAATGGAGCTTTTCTTTTAGTGACTACATGCATTTCACCAAATTAAAAGCAATATATATTAGTGAGAAGGAAATACAGGCAGGAAAATACTATATTCTCAGTCTGATAAAAAAGAGAACCCAAACACACATATACACACATGCATACCATGAAAATACGCAAAACAGATTCAAACATTTTTTTCTATCAATGACCTTTTTGAGCAAACTGATGTGTAGAAATTTCCCCTTTTTTCTTCCTCCTGGTCCTCTGAGAGGGTTGCAAGAATCAAACTAAACAGCTCAAGAGTAAGAAGCAGGAGGTAAAGCACATTCTGAACCACGGTCAGATTGGACAGTTGGCTCCAGAATACCCAGAGGTCTTTCCTCATCTTGTGTTCATGTGGCCTATACCACAAACCACCAACTAAACCCCCAAACTGGCTTAAGACCTTAAAACCTTCTGATAAAGGTAAGATTATCATCCAAAATAGCAGGTTCCAACCTTAATTTCTGAGCCCGACCCAGGCAATGAGACGCTTTTAAAGGCAGGACACAATGAAACAATTTCACTTTTAATTTTTGAGGAGTGTGTTTAGGTTCTAGAAGTTCACTATAATAGGATTTGCAAGATTTGACTTCCTGGATGTGAAAAGTCCTGATCAGTTCATATTTCACAAAGTTTTGCTGAAGCTCAGACAATCACTGTTCCAAACTGAACAATCCCTGCCATTTCTACGAAAAACTTGCTGTTATCCCTAAGAGATTTCCTACCAACCAGTACATGTATATCGCCGTATCTTTCTTCATAAACACTTCCCAATTGTGAAAACTCAAACATAGATCTATACTTAGGAGTAAATGAAGAAAGAGAATTAGTGATTAAACTGAGTCTGTGAAGCAGTTTCTTTATTTGGATCTAGTAAGACCATAAAGCCAAAGTGTCCTGTGTAACTTGAATACCTTGCAATTTATTATCCAAATAAGATACTTCTGAGAGTGAAAGTGGACACCTTTAATAAGCCGAGACAGCACACATAAGTCTGGACAATGGCAGACAAACAGGGGGACATGTCACCCTGTTTATGGGCACCCTGGAGCCTAGAACCTGGAAGGGGAGATCAGATACTCTATATTACATAGCAGAAAATGCTAATTACTATGAATATATAATCTCATGATTGCTCTTTAATGCTTCTTGGACAGGCTCAAGTCATCCTGAATACCAATACTTTGAAAACAAGTCTTGTAACTTTGCACAAGGAGTTCATAATGAGGACAGGTCCAGAATAAACAAGTGATGAGTTTAATTTAGTCAGAAGGTTATAGGTCGACACTCATGTGAATGTGTAGTCACATGAGTACAAACACGTGTACACATGTGGATAAGCGGACAGGCACGGCAAGAAAGAAAGAAGCTGGTGTAAATTTTTTCTTTTCTAAAAGAATTAATGAGAAATACTTACAATCATGACAACTCAGACATGACTAACATAAAAACAATAGCCTGCAGGATATGGGGGTACAAACAATAGGTACAACCTTTCCACAGAGCCCTTTTCTTATTTTTCTGTGAAAGCAAGGATATAACTAGTTCTTACTAAACTGTCCATATTTCCAAAGACTTTTACCTGTAGAGACACTTTCTCTGGAACATTTCTACACTTAAATAATGGTAGTTAGCCCATCCTTGGGCTAACTAAAAAAATTATAAAGCTGTAAATTCCTTATGTTTTGAGTTCTTGTATAGCTATACAATCAGAACAAATTTATAACTGATAGTACAAACAAACCCACAAGGCCAATAAAATCCAAATGAATCACATTAATTAATCTGATGTGTAAAATACTGTTGAAATTAGATTTCCACACTGTGGCCTGGTTCTTTCAAGTTTGACTTCTTTTTCTATTGTATATGATGTGATAACTCAATGCGCCAACCAATTTCTCCTGTTCAGGCTCCATGTGCAGCTTTCATTGTCACAAACACTGCCTCATATTGTCATCTGACCTTGCCTTAGTTGGAAGGCATCATTTGTGATTATACTCACCTCTGCCCCTTGAGCCACTATTACAGAAAAACCATTTGATGCAAGAGCATTAGGAGCACACATCACTGTGAACACTGAGATCTTGCAGCAGCATTTAGTTTCAAGGTGGTTATCCACTGAGTCTGAGACATGCTGCCACTAAATTTGTTTTTAAATTATCATCAACATGAATTTCATTACCCTTGTAAGCTCCATGAGGTCAGGGATTTGGGTCTGCTTTCTTAACTGTGGTGTTCCAGCACTTAGTAGAATGCCTAGCACAAACTATTAAGAGAAATGCAAATCAAAACAACAACGGGGTGTTACTTCACACAAGTCAGAGTGACGATCATTAAAAAGGTCTACAAGTTACAGATGCTAGAAAGGATGTGAAGAAAACAGGACTCTCCTACACTGTTGGTGGGAATGTGACTTGGTACAGCCACTATGGAAAACAGTATAGAGGTTCCCTAAAAAGCTAAAAACAGAGTTGCCATATGACCCAGCAGCTCCACTCCTGGGCATGTATCCAGGCAAAACAATAATTCAGAAAGACACATGCCCATGATGTTCACAGCATCACTATTCAGAATAGCCAAGACATGGAAACAATCTAAAAGCCCACGGACAGAGGAACGGATAAAGATGTGGTACAATATACAGTGGAATACTCCTCAGCCATAAAAAGAATGAAATAATGCCATTTGCAGCAACATGGGTACAACTAGAGATCATCATACTAAGTGAGGTCAGAAAGAGAAAAATAAATACCATATGATATCACTGACATGTGGAATCTAAAATATAACACAAATGAACTTATCTTTGGAACAGAAATAGACTCACAGACACAGAGAACAGAATTGTGATTGAAAAGGAGGGTGTTGAGGGAGAGAGGAAGCGGGAGTTTGGGGTTATCAGATACAACAAATAAGGTCCTACTGTAAAGCAGAGGGAACTGTATTCAGCATCCTGTGATAAACCATGATGGAAAATAATATTTTTAAAACGTGTTCAGATATGCACAAGTGAATCGCATGGCTGTACAGCAGAAATTAACACTGCAAATCAACTATAATTCAATTTTTAAAAAATTAAAAAGAAGAATACCCTAGTATATAGCTAGCACTCAATATATACTTATTCAATGAATGATTGAGTGAGTGAATGGAAAATTCTCAAAAAGAACTCATATAACCAGAGGAAATATCCATGGTCCTCAGTCTCCTGGAATCTGAAGGAAGAATACAGGCAAAGGGTCCCGCCAACAGACTTCACAACTGTAAATATACACAGAAGAATTCACACATATAGGTACTAGAGTTTATAGCCACACCTTGATAAAAAGCACTCGTGTGCAAGCAAATGAAGTGGTCTTCCTCTAGAGTATTAGTGCAGCAAAGAGAGCTCCTTGCCCTCTATTCATTAGCAGATAATTGCTTTTGATTAACAAAGCCCAGCCCTGGCAAATGGTGGTGTAAAGGAGCAGGGAGAGAAGGGGGAGAGAGGCAGGACCTAAAGTGTGCTGGATCAGGCCCTGTAGTAGGCACTTACTATCCTTCACTTACTGTGAACTTTGTAAGAACTCTACTCCTTAGGCTTTGTTATCATAGCAGTTACACAAGGTTCACACAGCAAGTGACTGGGAAGCTGGTTTTGAATCCAAGTCTGTCCAATTACAGTCCTTTCTCTATTTTCAGGCTATACTGCTTCCTAAAAGAAGTGGCACATGGGAACTTCCCTGATGGTCCAGGGGTTAAGACTTCACCCTCCAACACAGAGGGTGTGAGTTCGATCCCTGATAAGGAAGCTAAGGTCCCACAAGCTTTGGGGCCAAAAACCTAAAACATAAAACAGAAGCAACATTGTAACAAATTCCATTAAAAAAAACTTTTAAATTAGCCCATATTAAAAAAAAAATCTTTCAAAAAAGAAATGATTCATGGCAATAATGGGGCAAGAAAGCAAGAGGTAAAAAATGTGGATGAAGGTACATGAATAGATTAAAAATAAAATGATACTGCCACAATTATTTCTAAGAAACACAGTAGAAGCTCTTTAAAAGAAACCCTCACAGTCTCAACCAGAATTTAATTTGCTTCAAAAATGAAGAGCTCTGCCTTTAGTTGATTCTGTGATCATCTCCCTTGGAGTGAAAAAAGAAAAGCAGCAGCAGCATCCACATTTACCTCTAGAACCAGTGAATGGGTACATTTGCAGTTTTTACTTCAAGCTTCCTCTGACCTTCAAAGCTAAGCTTTATCACATGTACTTTGAATAATACACTGTAGTACTCATCTCTAATAAAAGCACATATTTTCCTTATGTTTCCCCAAAGTATTTTGTGTTAACTTTTGACTTACTAAGTAAAGCATTAATGGGACCAAAACTGGTCAGGTTGTGCCAACCAAGGGAGCATGGGAGGCAGTACTAACCAGTGATGAGACCTGTGCCTCCAGACTCAGACTGAGTGGGTTAGAATTTTGGTGCTGTCTCTTATTGACTGACCTTGAATAAATATTTTAAGTTGGTTAATCCTTAATTTCTCTATCTGTAAAATGGAGATATTACTAGTGGTTCTTTTATAAGATCTTTGTGAAGTCGTGCATGTAACATTACAACATAAAGCCATGTGTGTAACATAAGTCCTGCAAGAAGCCTTGCATGTAACATAAGAAAAGTGAAAGTCACTCAGTTTTGTCTGACTCTTTGTGACCCCATGGACCATATACAGTCCATGGAATTCTCCAGGTCAGAATACTGGAGTGGGTAGCCGTTCCCTTCTCCAGGGGCTCTTCCCAACCCAGGGATAGAACCCAGGTCTCCCGCATTGCAGGCAAATTCTTTATTATCTGAGCCACTAGGGAAGCCCAACATAATAACAACTAAATAAATATCAGTTATTATCATTAGATTATGCCTGGAAAATATTAGTGCTAACAAGATAGCACAGGGTAGAAGCAAGTCACATCTATTTTCAGATTCCTCTGACCACAGGAGATCATCGCCTAATTGGAAGTACATCATACTGTAAACTACCCTACAATTCACCCTTTTTATATGCAATGGTAGTCCCTGAAGAACACTTAGTATCATATTTGGAAAAGAAATCACAAAATCTTTTTAATTATAATCATGAAAACTGTTGGCTGAAAACTCAGTAGTAAAAAATAGAAATGTTTTTACCAAGGTGGAAACTGCTGCAGTGATGAATTAACGCACCCACACACAAGATCAGGTACATCTTAATCCATCCTATTTCCTCTTTTATTTTTTAACTGAAAGGATTTTTATAAAAACTCTATACCATCATCCAATTACTCAAAAGGAAGTGGGGGAGGGTAGGTGGATCAGAGAGTGGAATTATAAACAGTACTCACAGTTAACTTCAAAATATCAAAAACCTCACAGGTAAAGAATAGTGACACTTTGGGAAGGGAAGACAGACCATTACATGCACAAGTCGTCTTTAAGGCACAGGCCCTCATAGAGATAGTGTTTCCAACATACTACTTCAACATACATGGGGAAAAGAGGTCACAAAGTAAAGTTTAAATACCATTATCTTCAAGAGGTCCTCTTTGATTTTCTCCTCCTTAAAAGCAGTGATATAGACCCAGTAGTAATTGACTGCAATTACTTAAAGCAAACAGAATGAAAGAGTATCCATGCTGAGAACCTAGTCCATTGAGTACCAAGAGTCGGACACAACTTAGCAACTAAACCACAACCACCGTGCTGAGAACCTAGGTTTTGGTCATACTCCCATCAAGGATACCAACTTTGACTGCTAATTATGTGATGTTTTCATCATCCTCTGTTCCTGCTCTAAAGATATGACTTTTTTCCATCCTGTGCTACTTTGTTAGCTTTAATATTTTCTAGACATAATCTAATAACAACCACTAATATTTAGTTAGCCCTTCTTATGTGCTAGTAGGTGATATCCACTGTGGGATGGTATCGGCTTTCCATTTAAAATAGCAGTTTAACCTATAATACAAGTAAAGTGCTGCATGTGTGACAGATTATGCCAGGCATTGAAATGAACATAAAAACAAACCAGATGTCAATTCAATTCCTTCATTCAACATTTTTTTTTAAATGCTCACACTTATTTTCTTCTGAGTACTATCCTGGGGATTGGGAAAGAGAAATTATATTAAATGACAGTAATGACAGTTCAGGTCTTAGAGGGTTCATCTTCCAGTGGCTGGCTTATTTCCCATCTGTAGAGAACCTAAAGCCAGATGGAGAAGACTTACACAGTGCCAAGATAGCACAGTGCAGAAACTGACTGAGCAATTGTATTCATACTGGATAACCAGTGACAGAATCTAGTCTAGTGAGTATGTATGTACTCCACCTACATGTAGTTATTATCATCAACAAATATTTATTAACTATTCTCTATACACACAACCCCACTTTAAGAGCCAGAAATACGGTTTAATAATGAATGTACCCCAGATCATGATGCATATCTGCTATAGGCTTAGAAAACTGCTGAGAATTGGGAGTCTGATGGAGAAGAAATAGGGATTACATCCCCCATGCCCCGCCTAAACTGTATTCACCCCTGGATCTCAGACATGCAACTGTCAACACCAAATACCTGGAACTTGTACCTCTGTTTCTGAACTGTGGTAAAATAGACACAATATACAATTTATCATTTTAACCATTTCGGGGGTTTAGAATTCAGTAGCATTAAGTACATTCACAGGATTGTGAAACTACAGTTTCTTTTGGAGAAGAAAATAGCAACCGACTCTAGTATTCTTGCCTGGGAAACGCCATGGACAGAGGAGCCTGGCGGGCTACATCCATGGGTCACAAAAGAGTCAGACACGGGTTAGTGACTAAACAACAACAAATATTTCCTTTTCAATCCTGCTTTCTTGCCAATGAGAAGGTCAAATCTGAGTGTTTACTGACATACTTAAAACAGGCCATGTTAAAGTTCCAGCCTCTCAATGTTTTACTATAAAATCCAGGTGCGCGTACACACACACACACACACACACACACACACACACCCCCAGGTAGACCAAAACAGGAGCAGCAACTACATTTTCACACACACACACACACACACACACACACACACACACACACACACACACACCCCAGGTAGACCAAAACAGGAGCAGCAACTACATTTTCTTAAATGTCAACTTTAATTGCTTGGTAATACTTGCTGGAATGCTGTGTGGGAGGTGGAATGGCAGCATGGATGCTCCATATTTGTCATCCTTGGACTAGTCATTTTAGTACAGGTTCAGAAAAACTGAACAGAGCTCAGTCTCTGACAAGCACACGGCCACAGACAATAGCTTTGTGCAGCACCCCCACCACTTCTCAACCTCCTCGATGACTGCAGATACAAGCAGCCAGCATGGCAGCAATTCTTTTCTAGGAATCAGTCAGCTTCTTTTGATTCAATTTAATTTGCCCAATATTTAGTGTATTCTTGCTCTGTGTAAGAGACACTGCTCCAGATGCTACAATGAAAAGTAGGATAAATTCTAGTCCCCTAAAACTCACAAAGTAGAGGGAGGTTAAGGCAAGTACTAGGATAACTATTACGTTCAAAAGATATGGGACTTTCCATGGAAAGAGACAAGCAAAAAAGGGAGGTATAAAGCAAGTCAATAACACCTGTTACATTCAACTGAGATCGATCATGCTAAACAAAATCAGAGGGTTGTAACCTTGGGAGGATCAGTCAAAGGTGAGAGGTGGGGTGGACCCAGGTAGAAAGAGAAGTATGATTGATGGCTCAGGGCTTAGGCTGAAGCCAGATTCGCTAACACAGAGAGACGTGAGGGCTCAAGTGTCACAAGAAATTCTTAGCAAATATTTTTAGCCTTTATTTTCTTAATTTTTTTTTATTTTCTTAATTTTTAAAAAATTTATTTATATTTTAACACCAAAAACATTTTGTATTGGGGTATAGCCAGTTAGCAATATTGTGACAGTTTCAGGAGGACAGTGAAGGGACTCACCCATACATATACATGCATTCTCGTTCAGTCGTGTCCGACTCTTTGCGACCCTATGGACGGTAGCCTACCAGGCTCTGGGTCCATGGGATTTTCCAGGCAAGAATACTGGAGTGGGCTGCCATTTCCTCCTCCAGGGGATCTTCCCAACCCAGGGATCGAACCCGTGTCTCCTGCACTGCAGACAGACGCTTTACCGTCTGAGCCACTAGGGAAGCCCCATATATGTGTCCATTCTGCCCCAAACCCTCCTCTTATCTGGGCTGGTATATAACATGGAATTGAGTTCTATGTGCTATACATTTTTATTGGTTATCCATTTCAAATACAGCTGTGTGTACATGTACACGCTATTTTTAAAGATATATAGAGGAAAGGTACTAATATGTTGGACCCAGAAAAATCTGGGTTCAAATCCTAAGCTGGCACCTATTAGACTTACTTGGGGGACCTCAGGTAAGTCTCCCAACTTCTCTGAATGTCATACCTATGAAGTAGGGACAATAATGTCTACCTTGATGGGCTGTGTGAAAGTTAATTGAGATGCAGTTTGTGCAGCAGCTAGCAAAATATTCAGCACATGGCAGGTACTTAATAAACACTTCAGTTCCCTTTTATCCAAGGGACTTCTGAGGACTGCACTGGACCACAGCACTACATGAGTCAACATTTATTGAATAAGCACAGGATTTGTTGCTCTGAGGCAATTCAAAAGGGATTGAAGTCTTAGGTCCCACTCTCAAGGAATTCACCCAGTGGTGAAGAAAAAGAAATGTATATCTTCAAGAGCCATCAGAAAAGAAATTACATTCATGGAAAGCAACCCATAATATGAACATTACTTTAGAAACATACTCTCTGAGTGATTACCCAATAGTCATTTGTGAAGGCTGAGAGGACCAGTGAAGCAACTGGAGAGATCTCTGTAGATTAGGGAAGGAAAATATAGATCAGGGAAGGAAATAGGAGACTCATAACAGGATAGTCATAAATACCACAAACATATTCACTATTTCAGTCCCTCTGTTTACTGACTGTGTGACCTTACACAAATTGCTTAACCTCTCTGAAACTCTCCTCCTTCAACCATGAAAGGCAGATTGCATTCTCTCCTGTCTATCTCACATGGGTGTTGTGAAACTCAAAATAATGTGTGGGGACAGACCCTGCCAACTGCCAAGACCATATAAAGACAAGTCATCATCATCATTATTACTATCACCTCAAAGGGCATACCAAATATCTCTCAGTTATTAAAATATAGGCCTCTCCCTGTGCTTAGATTAGGACAAACAGAAAAGCCAAAATGGAATTTTACCTGCTAGCAAAATAAAACCTGATTTATGAGGAAGTTTGAGTCTGATGCACACTTATATCTTAAATTCTGGGTTTTAATAGATGTGTCCTGACCTAATGACATATGCTTAATGACATAAACAGCAAATTTTCCATTCCTTGTTTGCACGACCAACAAAATTCTCTGGTAAAAATACAAATTCTCATTCTGGCTTTCTCTGCAAAAAGTTGCCTGAAATCTCTCAAACACTGGGAAAAAATAAAAAGTTTCCCAACACACTCAAGAACAGGTAATTAAATACTGAACTGAAAACAGTCTTCCCTTGATGTCTTGGTCTCAAAGCTCTGTCTGTCTTCTGGAAAACTAGGTCCCAGTGACTAGCATTGCCTCTTCCTCTCTCTCCCCGAATTAGATCTGGCAGTTCGTATGGTGTATTGCAACTTCTCCGGAGGATAGTCTAGGACATCTAAAAAAATTATTCTATAAGCCAGGGCAAAGCCTGGCATAAATGCTGTTCCCCCTTTTCCCTGCAAAGTCCTCAGGAAGGACAGGAGAGGCTGTAGGGGACAGGCTAAGCTGAGGAGGTGGGTGAGATGAAGAGTCTGTCCCTAGACTGTAGGGAGGTGATACACTACCTCTTCATGCTGTGACACATCAGGGGAAACCCCACAAGTCAGAGAATGGCCGCAGGGCCTGCCCGGGTTCTTTACACCCGCTCACTCCATGGAAAGGTCCAGGTGGGAGGGTGAAGGCCAGGCCAGTCTGGCCACACCTGTGCTCCAGAAAGGAGGAGGCAGCTGGACCAGCACAAGGCAAAGGCAGCAGAAGGAGGTGACGGTGCTGGGGGTGAGCGTGTGAGCTGGGCTTGAGTCTGAGCCCTGCCGTCTTCTAAGTGAGATGCAGGACAAGGTATATAAGATCTCCTGACCTGTAAAATGGGGATGGGTAGGATTTTTGCTAAGATCAGTGCTTGGCTTGGGGTAAGCATTCACCAAATGACGTTATTATCACAGTTATTATCATAAACGAGGTGAGCTTAACTACAGACGCTGAAACAAAAGGTGCTGACTACCCCGTGAGCTGGTCATCTTGATGCAGGTGGGACTTTCTTCAAGTACTAACTCTGAAGGTATTCCTTTGTAGAGTAATTAAGTTAAACACAGCACATCAACATGGTTCCTTGCTGTCTGGTACTTCAACACCCTAAATTCCCTTCTAAAAGTTACTATGAAGCCCTAGTTTTCTATTTGCTTGTCACTGCTCCATCCAACACTGTTTCTCTCTCCTTAATTTGAGAAAATCTGTGTTCTCTTGGTTTTCTCACTCTGTAGCCCCATGGTTCTCCTGTTTCTTCTTTGTTCCTTTGCCCTTGGCCAGCTCCTTGTCCATCTGAGACAGAAGGGAGGCAATCCTCATGGTGGTTGTTCTCTTTGGTTTTCCCAGAACTCTGTATCCTTCTCCTCACCTCCATTACCCATGTCCATTCTAGTATCGCCCCCATTCTTTTCTTCTACCCATGGCTCTACTTCAGAGTCAACTTCTTCCAGGGTCCATGATACATCTCAAACTCTACTTGCCAAATGGATCTTTCCCTGGCAAACCATGGCCCCTCCACCGCCTCGTCTTGAGTTGTACCCGAGCATCCTTCTATTCAATCAGCCTAGCAGTCCACAGTAAAAGCAGACAATCCAGAGACAAACTCTTATCCATGGAGAGACTGTACTAGCACAGAAGCTCAATGTATCATTCTTGAGTAGGCTGCTCAGGTGCAAGTTCAAATGAAAGTGAAAGTCGCTCAGTCGTGTCCGACTCTGCGACCCCGTGAACTATACAGTCCATGAAATTCTCCAGGCCAGAATACTGGAGTGGGTAGCCATTCCCTTCTCCAGGGCATGTGCAACTCCAGGCATCACTACTAATTAGCGAGAGGAAGTTATATATTCTGTGTCTTCAGTTTCCACATCTACAAAATAGGTACCATAATAAGTCCCACAATATAGAGTGGAATATGAATATACAGTGGAGGTGACAAATAGATTTAAGGGATTAGATCTAGTAAACAGTGTGCCTGAAGAACTACGGATGAAGGTCCATAATACTGTACAGGAGGCAATGAACAAAACCAGCCCAAAGAAAAAGAAAAGCAAGAAGGCAAAGTGGTTATCTGAGGAGGCATTACAAACAGATGAAGAAAGAAGTGAAAAGAAAGACAGAAAGGGAAAGGTACACCCAACTAAATGCAGAGTTCCAAAGAATAGCAAGGAGAGACAAGAGGGCCTTCTTCAATGAAGAAGAAGCATTTTAAAATAGAGGAAGATAACAGAAGAGGAAAGACTAGAGATCTCTTCAGGAAAATTGGAAATATCAAGGAGACATTTTTCCCAAAGATGGGCACAAAAAGGACAGAAATGGTAGAGACCTAGTAGAAACTGAAGAGATCAAAAGGAGATGGAAAGAATACACAGAAGAACCGTACAAAAAAGATCTTAATGAACCGGATAACCATGATGGTGTGATCAGTCACTCAGAGCCAGACATTATGGAGTGTGAAGTCAGGTGGGCCTTAGGAAGCACTGCTTTCAATAAAGCTAGGAGATGCGATGGAATTCCAGTAGAATTCCATTCCAAAAACAATAAAAGATGTGTGACACTCAATATGTCAGCAAATCTGGAAGACCCAGCAGTGGCCACAGGACCGGAAAAGGTCAATCTTCATCCCAGTTCCCAAGGAGCAGTACTAAAGAATCAGACAATTGCACTCATCTCCCATGCTAGTAAGGTTATGCTCAAAATCTTGCATGCTAGGCTTCAGCGCTATGTGAACCAAGAACTTCCAGATGTCTAAGCTGCATTTAGAAAAGGCAGAGGAATCAGAGATCAAATTGCCAACATTCACTGGATCATAGAGAAAGCAAGGGAATTCCAGAAAAACATCTACCTCTGTTTCATCAACTACACTAAAGCCTTTGACTGTGTGGATCGTAACAACTGTGGAAAGCTCTTAAGGAGATGGGACTACCAGACCATCTTACCTGCCTCCTGAGAAACATGTATGCAGGTCAAGAAACAACAGTCAGAACCCTGCATGGAACAACTTATTGGTTTAGGATTGAGAAAGGGATACAACAGGGCTGTCCGTTGTCACCCTGTTTGTCTAACTTACACGCTGAGCACATCATGAGAAATACTGATGCACTGATGACATGAGTGCATCAAACTCCAGGAGAAAGTCAGAGACAGAGTGGTTATGAGGATCAAATGAGTACTTGTAGTATCTCAAGTACTTGTATGTATCTCAAATACTTAGAAGAACACCTGGCCCCCAACACTGAGTACTGGTTATCACTACAACTATGCTTTATGAATATGATAGGAAAATAGGAGTGAGTCAGGCTCAGCACGCTTTGTAGGCAAATGTTTTGTGATCTTTAACCAGATATCTACTAGCAAATAAACCACAGCATTTGGCAGAAACAAAGCAATTAATTGGAACCCTATGTTGGCTGTGATAAGCAACAAACCATGTCCTCCTGTCCCAAATGGCAACCCAATGGATAGGTGTTACCTAGTCCATCTGAGCCAGAGGGTTCTGAAAGATCACCTGATGCAGTGACCACCCAGCTTGAAGAGCACCCAAAACACCCGGAGAGTGTGGATTCCCAGGGCCAAGACTCTGCAATTCTGTTTCAGGAGGTCTGGGACGGGTTCCAGGAATCTGGGGTATCTTCCATGTTTGGGATCTGCTGATTCACTCCATTCTCTTTCTGTCAAAGATGATGAAACTAAGGCTGAGCAGAATTAGCCCACCTCCCCCAAGATTTAGAGTCAGTAAAAGACAGACCAAGGCTCACACATGTCACAGATGTCTCCTCCAACAAACCCATCTCTAGAAAGTGAAACAAAGAAATGAATCATACACTGGGGGCTTAATCTCCAAAGGTGACTAGACATGAGTACATTTGTGTCAAGTTCATTCATTACAAGAAGAGGGAGGTTCTGGCTAGGTTTCGTGGGTTCTTTCATTTGCATAGAGAAATGCTGTTGACAAAGGTTTCTGGCCTGTGAAGTCATTCAGTACCAACAGCATTTAAGACCAGCGTGATGAAACCAAGGCCTGTTTTTATACCTCTTTATACCAAGCAGCCTTTGGGGATCTTCTTGCAATTACATGCTCTTCTGTATGTCCTATAACAGCCTATTCGGAGCTCAGGAACTTAATTCCTGCTCAAGCTAAAGATATCTCCCTGGAGGTGTCAGTAACGATGGGGAATACGATTTTCCAACCACTCACTACGAACTCCTCTCATGTTTGCAGAGCAGCTCATGGTCAGCTGTGGTTTTGGCAATCACAGCCCACAGAAACAGCATGTGTTGTCTTCGTGATTAACACAGGCAGCTACAGAATCTGCAACAATGACCTCATGACTCAAGTGTCCACACCCGTGGCATTGCCAGGGGTCATCTCCAAAGACTTAGGAGAGTCCCAAAGGGGGTCTCTAAGGGGGTCCCACTAGAAAGAGAAGAATCAGGCTTGGTTATGAAAGCACCAGTGTCTGACATGATCTTTGGCTCAAACAGCCAAGCTTTATTTGAAAAGTCAAATTAGAATTTCATGGAAGTCTCTAGGCAAGATTACTGGAGTGGGTAGGCCATTCCCTTCTCCAGGGGATCTTCCCAACTCAGGGATCAAACCCAGGTCTCCTGCATTGCAGGCAGATTCTTTATCATCTGCACCACCAGGGAAGTTCACTTGAAAAGTCTGGGAATCAGCAAGTTCAAAATAGGCTCATAGGCACCCTACCCCCAAAACCTATATTATCATTCTGCTGTTGTTTGGAAATTTGCATCTTGTGGGTGAGTGCTATACCCAGAACTGACTGGAGATGGCAATAGAATAGGTGACATGAGGGTGATGCTAGAGGTTCAGGGAGGACCTCATTATCCTTTATTCCTACATGCTTTCTCCATTTCTCCAAAAGATTTTCTTCTTTCTTTCTTTTCCTTCTTTTTAAAACTTAGGTCAGGGTCTCTGTGTTACAAGGCAGAAATCCTATGGAGTGGTACTTTTAGCTCTTGCACACCCTCGTCTCAGATGGGGTCTGATAAAAGAAAGTGGTGAGTAAGATTAATGGCTCAAAGGGAAGTACATTTGGAGTAGGAAGTGGATGGGTCACAGAAAATCATTCCCAAGTTCATGATTTTGCCAAGGGCTGACTGACTAGACCTGTTAACTGTTCTCAATTTTACCACACACAAAAGTGAGCTGGGCCATGGTGCTTGAAAAATACAGATTCTAGCTCCAAACCCCAATCACTAGAGAAAGTGATTCAGGTTTGATGTGGGGTCCCAAACCTGCATTCTGACAGGCTCCATGTCCGTCTGAAAGCACGTGGCTGACCCTGACACTGGAGAACATAGCCCAATCCCCTTCACAATGTGCGAAACATAACTTGTGGGCAGTTCTGTTGTTTTGGGCTTTGTGACCTTGAGTAGATCACCTTAATGTGTCTGAGTCTCCCTTCTAATAGCTCTCTCATGTGGGTATCTTGAGAATTATTATAAGGTAGGTGTGAATGTAGTTTTAGGAATGTAAAGCAACATAAAATGTAAAACATAAATTATCATAATCCTTTTTTTTTTTTCATTTACTCATTTGTAACCTGTATTTAGAACATGCTGGCAAACTGCTTCTGAGGGATTATGGATCTGAAACATAAAGTTCTGGGGGCCCAAATTAGGATACTGTATAGTCTGAGCCAGTTTCTGGTGAAAATCAAACAGCCTCTAAATTTAATAAAGAGAAGCATGAATTTATGATGAAGTGAATTTTAAAAGAGTAACCATACTGTGTAAGATCAACATAAAGATGGATGAGGTACACTTCAGATGAAAACATCCTACACACTTACAGACAAATAATGCTTATTCTCACTGTACCACACAATGTTCTCAGACTGAGAAAGAACCCAAATGAAAACACTGAATTTTGAAAAGATTTTAATAGTTCTAATAATTTCTTTAATTCTCCTCTCTGATTAACTGTTAATTAAAGTATCCACAAAATGGTATTCTTCTTTGAGAGTAGGAGGGTTCATGTTCAATTCCTGCTGCTGGCCTCTTGGAAGGTGAACAGAGCACCCCATCTCAACCTGCAGAGTTCAGGTGAGGTGACTAGCAGGTTACAGACCTGGTTTTACACTCTTACTTAAGCCAGACCTTCCTCCTTCAGTGGAAGGTGAAACATGTTCTTAATTCTAGAAGACAATCCACCGAAGTCAAACTTCCAAGAAATTACATCAGTCTTCACAACAAAATTAAAAGGGTGTGCCCACAACTCTGTTCATGAGCAAGGGTTTTAAAACAAAGCATGATTTACAGTTTAAGACTTCATAAATGCAGAGAAATCCAGATGTGAAACTGAGTTTATATAGATGTCAACAATAAATTTAAAATGTCTTAAATTCTTTCTCCATTGTCAGAGCAGGACATGTTTTTCCAGGTTTTTCTTTTTGTCTTTCAAAGCAAAAAGTAGGTCATGGTCAGCCTTTGTTAGAAATATATAATTGCTGACAACCAAAGCACAGCAATAGTCTGAGGAGCATGGAGGTCCCTTGCCTCCACACTGCCTTCATGGAGCTTCCATTCCAGGGATCTTTGGGCTCTCTCTGTGTTTAATATAAATGCAAGCTCCTTTCCCTACCACATAGTTCTCTGTACAATCTGGCCCCGACTCTGGGCCACCTTTCCCTTTCCTAGTGCATACAGCCCACAAAGGCCTTCTCCCTGGCTTTAAACACCCTGGGCTTGCACTAGCTGTCCCTTCCACCTGGAATGCTTTCTCCCCTCATCTTTCCCAGGACTGCTCCTTTGTGACACTGAGCTCTCCATTTAAAGTCTGTATTTCTCACTGAGACCTTCCCTTTCCAGCCTATTTGAAGTAGCTGCCTGATCAGTCTTCATCATGAGGCCTTATTCAATTCTCTGCATAGGACTTATCTCTGGCTGATACTTCTCTTGAACATTTCTATTTTTGCTTGTTGGCTTCTTCCTCAGAGGGAATGTAATCTCCATAAGACCAGGGATCTTTTCTCAATTGACCACTGCAGTACCCCCGGTACCTGAAACCATCCTTGGCGCAGTCAACCTACCAATATTTACTGGACATGGGAATGGGGGAAACAGGGAGGCTACATTAACTGGGCTTAGAGATATGTCACCCATAGACCAATCAGTTTAAATTGCTATCCTCTGCTGCGGCTAATTTAGTTAAAACATAATTCAAACTTTTCGTTTACTCTTTATAAAATTTAACATTCATCATATTATTATTAGAGAAGTGCTACTAAAGTCTGAAACATATCCCAACAGTTATAAGAGGTTCTGACTCAATGCACGGCCATGAAGTTGAATGTATAAGAGAGCAACATATGTCACTGGGCTTGAGTTTCATCACTGCCTAAATTACTCTCGGAATAAATTCAGCAGCTTAATTCTTAAGCACATTATACGGCAGTATATCCAGTGCTACCCTGATCATCTGAAAAGGTTTTATCTGAGTTATTTGGTAAGGGGATTAACTTGGATACTGGGGGAAACTCAAACATTAACTACCATTTATATATCATTCTAGGTCTAGAAAAAGCAATTTGTTAAGTACAGGTTATGCCAAATTTCCATTCAAGCCTTTAAATGAAGTTGCTATTTTTCCAGGACCAATTGGTAGATTGTAAATATTGTTCACAAGCTTATAAGGTCAGTGAAGGACAACACACACACCAGTGATGTGTGCAGCCATGCTGATGACAAGCTGAGCTTCAGCCATAAGCATCTACCAAAACGTGAAGAGCATCTGTACTGGCTCAGATCTTGACCACAGAGGTCTTCCTAACGCACAGGAATAAACTATTTTTTGACAAACATACATTAGGAGCTGTTAGTACTTTAAAAGGATAATATAAAAGCCAACAGTGGTGATCCAATGAATCAAATTCAAATCCATATTTCTCTATATTAATATGTTATCATGCTTCCCATTAAGGACTAGGAGTCACAGATTTTAAGACAATGCACAAGAAAGTAAGAAAGTGTTGTAAGCTACATGGAATAAATCAACATTTCCTCAAACCTGGAATAGGAAAAATGAGATGTGCTGCTCTCTATCTATCAACTGATTTCTGAGACCTTTGGCTGTTGATATAAATTCTCTTTAAGACTTGGCCAAACCTCCCTGAGAGAATGGAATAGGAACATAAGCTTTCAAAGCCTAAGAAAAGAAAGAAATATTATGATTTTCTGTTCATGTCCTAAGGCACACCAATATCCATAAAAACCAATGGCATCTCTTCTCTTATTTATTTACCTACCAACGCCAGCCATTAAGTCTGTAAAGTTTATAATCCTGAGGCCAGTGGGAGAAAAGCAGCACTTACAAGGGAAAAAAAAGAAAACTTGGATAAATTCAGAAGTATTATTTTCAATAATGCTTCTTTTGCAGATTTCTACCTCACTAATTCCGGTTGTCAGTGCTTAAAAGTGCCTTCCAGTCACTATTCAAAACCTTCCACACAATGGTGCACGCAGCTGATCTATTCTTTATTCTGAATAAAGCTAAAGCACTCTGCGGGCATTTCTTAAAGCACTCCAAAAGCAAGTCATTAGTAAGAATGTAAACACAAATATACTTCATCATATGTACCACAAATATGATTGCTTTCAACGTGACAGAATTTTTAAAATGTCTCAAAATTATGTTTTTAAACTGTGAAGGGTCCCTTTTTGTGTTGGTTTGGTTTAGGTTTTTTTGGTTATCAAATAACACTGGTTTTGGCTTCATTATAGTTCAGTGCAGTTAACAGTCACCCTAGGGTTTTTATTTTTCCTTCTCTCTCTGTCAGTCTGAAAAACAGCTCTTCCGTTAACTAGATCTCTGGGGAATATATCCTTCCTTAACTGGCCTGCATGGGAGGGCAGACGTTCTAATTTTACGGCAAATGCAGAATCTCTGTGGGTGGGATGTGCTTGTTGAGTCCATGTGAACGGGCTCCCACCCTGACTGCAGAATTCCTCTGACAGTGTGTGTGCCGCCTGGGTGTCAACTCGCTGTTGTAACCCAGAGGACTTCTTTCCTCCGTGACGTAATGAGAAGCCAGTGGAAGCTGTGTTCACGCCACATGAAGCGCAGACAACAGCTACCTCAACGCTCTGGAGCCAAACTTCTCCTTCCCGAAGAACAATGTCTCTGATTTTCTTCCATTTCCCTCAAGGGGGCTTCCCTGGTGGCTCAGCTGGTAAAGAATCTTCCTGCAGTGTGGGAGACCCGGGTTCAAGCCCTGGGTTGGGAAGATCCCCTGGAAAAGGGAATGGCCACCCACTGTAGTATTCTGGCCTGGAGAATTCCATGAATTGTACAGCCCGTGGGGTGGCAAAGAGGTGGGGATGACTGAGCGACTTCCACTTTCACTTTCACCCTCCAGGACTCTTTCTCACCCCCAAAGTAACCAAGAAAGACCCCAGAACATAGAAAGAAGCTGGGGAAACAACATGAATTAGTCTCACAATTAGAAAAAAATTAAGATCCAAATTCCTCCATTTTATGCGACCACTCACTTTAGCAAAAGCCGTGACTCACTGAGGCAAAAGCATCAGTGTGGGAAAGAGATACCAGAGCTTGGCAGACAGATCCTAACGTGAGCCTAGTGATGTTGCCTCCTCCTGTTCACACTTTTGTGTGATCCTCTCCCCATGAATGCAAGCAGGACCTGTCGACTTGTTCCTAACCAACAGAACACAGCAAGGGTGAGAGGATGTCACTCCTATGACCATCATATAGTGAGAGATTTTCTTTGCTGACCTGATGAAGTCAGCTCCCATGTTGAGAAGTCCACATGGTAAAGAGCTGTAGGTGGACTCCTGTTCAAGGCTAGCAAAGGCTGGGCCCTCAGTCACACAGCCCCAAGGACATAAATTCTACCAATGACCTGAGTGAGCATGGAAGTGAATTCTTCCCCAGTCAAGCCTCCAGATGCAAACCTAGGCTGGTGGTCACCTTGAGTGAAGTCTTGTGAGTCTCTGAACAGAGGACTGAGCAAAGTTTGGCTCAACTCTTGACCCATGGAAACTGTGAGATAAGAAACGTATGTTTCAAGCTGTCAAGGTTGTGGTAATCAGTTTGGCAGAAACAGAAATCTAATTCACTGAGAGAAGAAATGAAACAAGTCCCTCTGTGCCCACCCTGAAAAGGAATTGAGGTCGTTCTAAGTCTGGGTACACAGCTGTTTGCTAACCCCCCTCCGTACAGATAATCCCAGGAAGAAACATTCAGACAGAGCTGGACAGAGCCAGCTAAGTGCTGTGTCAACCTTTCCAAAGGATGCCTATTAGCTTCTTAGATGTTCTGGGTCCCACGGTGGAAAGCTTATTAACCAGAGAGGAGCTTCTTAAGCAGACAATGAAAAATAATGGGCACAGTGACAAGTTCTAAAATCTTATTATACTATACAGGGAACTTCTAAGTAGCTTTACTCAAAATTCCTGGAAATGCACAACAATGAGACAACCGGTTTTTCTTCATCTGCCTATAGCTCAAGGTTTTGCAAATAGGTTTCCATTAAATTTCTATACCTGTGAGTTTTCATCATACTTCTGGAATAAAAGTGAATTATAAATATAAAAAAAAGAATACCTAATGTGGCCTTCTGCTTTGAAGGTGTTTTTACAGGGACATAAAACTTCATGTGTTAATATCTATCTATGTTAAATCTTAATTACATTTCTTAGACTTTCAATAATTTTTTATACCTTTTTTTATAGGATGGCAACTTTAAAAATTAATCACATAAGACTGCTTATATGAAACTATACAAAAGGTAACTTTAGAATATGTAGCCTGCGTAATAAGTGGAGCATAAATGCAAAAAGGACAACTAAAATCTGAACTGAAACCAATTATAACTCTTAAATATATCCATCATATGTTCAGAATTCTAGCAGGATTTTTCTCCTTCACTTATTTCATGTCTGTGTCAAGTATCTGGTTAATACAAGGTTATATAACATCTAGAATATTTAATTCTTAGTTGAGTTTTTACTACACATTTTAATTAGACAGCTGATGTTAATGTTAGCCCAATTCCTGATATCAGTCATTATACATGATATAGATTTAGATAATCTCTAAGAATAATTCTAGCACTAATAGTTCATGATTAATTTTACCTTCTGAGTCATATTTATTCAGTATATGTAGGTATTAAGAAGCAAAAACAGATATAATATCATCCATATAATGATGACAACAAGTTGCATTAAATGGAGCCAGAATTTATATTTTGTGTTACTGCAGATGTTGAAGTTCCAGAAATTTCCAGAGGGACAGAGCATGGCAAACGAGAGTCCAGGTTGAGAATCTCGATTCAGTAACACTTAAGGCAAATCAAAAATCAAGTCTGAGAGTTCAATCAGTTTAGGGAATGTAATCATCAATCACTCAACAAATATTTATTGAGCACCTGCTATATATTGGCACAGTTCTAGTGCTGGGGTTATGGAAACAAGTAAGACTGACAAGGTCCCTGCTTGCATTCCAGTTGTGGGACAAACGGCTTGTTTATTAACAAGCCGGCCAACAACTGATCAAATATCCTACAGTGGAAAGTTAATTCAAGTGAACATATATTAGGGAGGTCCAATTTCTTGCCAGGCAGTGCTCCACCACTAGAGATGCATCAGTGAACAAAACATAGATTTCTACGCTCATGGAAATCACACTCTACCAGGGGAGAGAAAGAAAAACACAGGTACTTTAGGCACTGTGTTAAGAGGTGATATGTGCTATGTTAAAGAGAGAGAAAGAACAGGATAAAGGTAATTGGAAGTGTGTATGTCGAGGGGCAGTGGGTCACAATTCTAACTGGGGCAATCAGAGTGGGTACCAATAAGGTGCTGGCTTCTGAACAGACCTGAAGAGGAAATGTGCTATGAAGGAGGTGCGTGCACCCTGTCGCTTTAGTCATAGCTGACTCTTTGCGAACCTATGGACTGTAGCCCACCAGGCTCCTCTGTCCATGGGATTCTCCAGGCAAGAATGCTGGAGTGGGTAGCTGTTCCCTTCTCTGGGGGGCCTTCCTGACCTAGGGATTAAACCCCACATCTCTTATGTCTCCTGCATTGGCAGGTGTGTTCTTTACCACTAGCATCACCTGAGAATCCCAGGAAAAAGGTAACACAGGGTTATGATCACGTAAATGTTATTCCCTCTGACAAGTTGCAGGATAAGAGGACTTGTTGACACACCATCTCTCAAATGATTCAAGTTTCCTCTCCATCTGCATACAATCCACCAAGGTATTTGCTACCATGTCCTTAAGAACAAGTTCAAATGCAAGTTTCTCTAACTCTAACTCACCTTTTCCATGCTGGCCTTGAAAAACAGGAGTTGAAAGATACTTCCTGGAGCTCTCCCTATTAACAATCAAGGCAGCAGTAATACTGAATGCCCCGAGGCTGCAGCTCTTAATTATAACCAGGAGCTTAATTTTAGAAGGTGGCACCAGCAGCGGTTACCAGCTTCACCATATGAATTAATCATTAGTTGCATCTTTAGGTCATACTCTATAGGAGAAAATGACTCAATAAAAGTTTGTGGGCTGCTTAGTGCTAAACCATTGGCCCAAGTAAATAAAATGGGTAAAGTTCATTTCAATACCCTGGAGCAGCAGAGGCAGTTCTAACATGGAGAATTTCTCATGCAGAGAAGCTGTTTGTTGTGTATAACACTTTGTATCCATTTAATATAGACCTAAGAGCAAAGGTGATATAAAATATTAAGATTTCAGTATTGACATTGTATTAAAAATTATGATTAATGAACAATAATACTGAAATGACATCTGATTAGGAAAAATGGGTAACAGGTCTAAGAATGGAGCTAAAGAAGAAGTATTTAATATAAGAAAAAAAGAGCCAAGACACATGAGACAAAGGAAATTCAGGAAAATCAGTCTGACTGCATTGTCTAAAACATGTCCAAGACTGGCACATGTTTTACAAATCATCAGGTTACCATGAATTCCTTTTTGCAAAATCCACAACTGAGCAGCATTAGCAGCCTCTGAAAATTGTGTCGTTTCTTCCAAAACAGCGCAGCTGATGAGCTATAATTTTATTGACTCAAGAGAGATGCTGCTGAAGAGCTGCGTACAAATCAGATTTTTGTACAGAGAATCATATTTCAAATGCACTAGGGGATCCAGCTTCATGGACAAAACACTCAAGTGAATACTCTGTAAAGAGAATAATAAAGCCCTTGCCCCCAGCCCTCTCTTCATTTATGTGTATGAGATTAAGCAGTTGGTTTGTGTGGGGATGCATGTGGGTATGCATGAATATGGGTTAAACAGTGTAAAGAATCTCTGGTTCAGCAAAGTCCTTCAGCAAAGGACTCTGAAGTGGTTAAAAATCACATCAAATGTTTACTAAGAAAAGACTATCTTGGAGTCAGTCTGGGCTTCCCAGGTGGTGCTAGTGGTAAAGAATTCACCTGCCAATTCAGGAGACATAAGAGACACAGGTTGGATCCCTGCATCGGGAAGATCCCCTGGAGGAGGGCATGGCAACCCACTCCAGTATTCTTGCCTGGAGAATCCCATGGATAGAGGAGCCTGGAGGGCTACAGTCCATAGGATTGCACAGAGTCGGACATGACTGAGCATCTGAGAATACGTGAGCTAGAGTCAGTCTAAGCAAAGATATGGAAAATCTTTTATATGTCAGATGCATCCGGGCCTGTTCAGAAAGTTCACACACACACAAAAAAAGATAAAACGTTTAACCTTTAATGAAGTCACAAGAGAATAATGTAGAGATTTAGCCTAGGACAGGGCTTCTCAAACATGTGAGTCCATGCTCTGTGCTAGAACTATAGATTTACAAAGGTTTTCATTTCTATAATAATCCAATCTTCTGCTCCCACCACTTGCACTAAATCATCTTATTATTTATAAATGCAAAAAAACCACCCTCTACTTTGTAGAGACAGTTTGTAATTGAAAGACATTTTTATAGTATTATTTTCATCTATTCTTAACTGAGGTCCAAAGCTCATAGAAGCTAAATGGTTCTATGCAAATTTTTCTCTTTTAAAAGGTAGTTATAATCCTGTAGTGTTAAATCTGAATGGGAAGGATCAGTATGAACTTATGATGTGTTTTATCTTTTAAAAAAAATATGCACTTCCCAACTCTGCCAATTATACTAGCCTGGAAATAATGAGCAACCCAGTAGCAATGAGTAGCCCCAGTAGACTGCAGTCTTCACCATTTCTCACTAAAAGGAACCAGTGTTCTTAGGAGAAATGGTTGAATCCTGGTATGGAGCAGGAAATGTGAGAGAGCTGAATCTGGGATATGTATCACACCAGAAGAAAGAGAGACATCAAAGACTAGTAACACTATGTCCAAAGAATACAGGCCAAACTGTAGTGAATGAAAACACAACAAATGTGTTTAAATTCATGGCACTAAAGTCAACAATGGGCTTCCCAGGTGGCACAGTGGTAAAGAATCCACCTGCTAATGCAGAAGCCGCAGGAGATATGGGTTTGATCCCTGGGTTGGGAAGATCCTCTAGAGTAGGAAATGACAACCCCCTCCAGCATTCTTGCCTGGAAAATTCCATGTACAGAGGAATTTGGCAGGCTATGGTCCATGGGGTTGCGAAGAGTTGGATATGATTGAGCACACACGCACCACACAAAATCAACAATAACAATACAAATTTCTCCTTTGGCTACCTCTGGAGGGTGCAAGCAAGCCAACTCCTTACCTTGAAAACTGATAAACAAAGAAAAAGAATCAAGCAATTAGCCTGCCTTGTCAGTGTGAACTGTATTTCACAGTAACCGCATAGCTGACAGGTAAAATTTCTCTTTGTAGAAGACATGCATCTATTAATGAGAAAATTATAAAATTAGAATGTCACCATTTTGTAATGCCCAATAAATTAATAGGTTTAGAAAAACCATTTATGAAATGGTCTTGCAAAAATATCAAAACTGAATCTGATGAAGCTACCAATTTATATAAAATGCAGACACCACAGAGCATGTTAAATGACATCACAGGAGATGGTCAACAAAATACAAACTCTGGGACTACTTACAGGAGAATCGACCTGTTTGTTTTTTCAACAAATAAATTATAAAGGGAAGAAAGAGAACAGAAAATGTGAATGAGAACAAGATTTATTCAGGTTTCATACCAGTCTATTGTTGCACAGTATATGTACGTATAACTTTTGCACAGTATGTATATGTACAACACAGTATGTATATATGTATGTACAATGCATATATACACAGTATGTATATGTACAGTCTATCGTTGCACAGTATGTATATGTACAACTTAAATCCATTACACAAACACAGAAACAAAGATGTCCTACACGCATATGTAAACCAAAAATTGCTTTAAAATTACCCAAAGTTATTACAATTTTAGAATATCATATTTTTGATTGGGAAATCATAGAACATACTGTGAGTCCTCACACTTGGGAAATAAAGAAAGTTTGGAAAACTTATGACAGTTATCCTCAAATAAGGCACAGCACCCTTTAGGGGAAGTTTAGGATGGTTGGGAGTTATATAATTTTCAAAAGTTTGCAAATTATATTAAAATATGTTTATACTTGGAAAATTGAAAAATATTTAATACATATAATACTATTATGAAGAGTCAGCATTTATTGATTTCTTACCAAATGCCAGGTTCTATGCTGGATATTTTTTATATATTACATAACAACCATAGGAACAAGCATTATTATCTCTCTTTCTCATAAGAAAGGGAGTCATTTCCCCAATGCTATATAGGTAGTAAGTGGTGAATCCAGTACATGATTCCAGAAATTTTGTGATTTTGTTTTACCACCTCATCATTCTGCTTCAAGAAAAGCTGGATCAACTCATCTTGGATTCTAGATATATGTGGAATATATGTGGTTTTTAACCAGGATTTGATGTAGAGTATCTGATGGATGAAAAAAAATCCTTCAGAAGCATTCTGGGAATCTCCTAGGGAACATGAGATTTTATATTGGTCATATTACGGCACAGAATTTGAGATGAGGAAATAGTATCTTAAAGCCTAACAGAATACAGAAAAATCTATTAAACCAAACGTTGGTTCTTTAAAAAGAGCAATAGAATAACAACTGATACAGCAGAAATATAAAAAATCATAAGAAAATACTATGAACAGTTAATATGATGACAAATTGGACAACCTAGAAGAAAAATCCAAGTTTCTAGACATACAGCCTGCCAAAACTGAGTCAAGAAGAAACAGATAATTTAAGCAGATCAATCACTGTAAGTCAAACTGCTAAAATCAAACCTGAGGAAAAAGTACAAAGCGGGAGGCACAGCC
Organism: Muntiacus reevesi; assembly: GCF_963930625.1. Lineage (NCBI taxonomy): Eukaryota > Metazoa > Chordata > Mammalia > Artiodactyla > Cervidae > Muntiacus > Muntiacus reevesi. Next base: position 42,883,104 of record NC_089265.1, read on the forward strand.
CTCCATAAACCAAACTTCAGAGAATATTACAAAGCTATAGTAATCAAAACCGTGTGATTAAAAAAAAAAAGTGTGATATTGGCACAAAAATGCACATCATATAGATCAGTGGAAAAGAACAGAGAGCCTAGAAATAAATTCAGACATCTGTAGTCAATTAATCTTTTTTTCAATCAATTAATCTTTGACAAAGGAGGACAATGGAGAAAAGATAGTCTCTTTAGCAAATGGTACTGGGAAAGCTGGACAGCCTCATGTAAATCAATGAAGTTAGGACACTCCTTCATATTATATACTAAAATAAACTCAAAATGGTTTAAAGACCTACATATAAGACAGGATATCATAAAATTCCTAGGAAGGACATAACAAAACATTCTGACATGAACAACAGCAATATTTTCTTTCATCAGTCTCCCAAGACAAAATAAATAAAAGCAAAAATAAGCAAAAGGGAACTAATCAAACTTATGTCTTTTGTACAGCAAAGGAAACCATAATCAAAATGAAAAGACAACCTACAGTCTAGGAGAAAATGTTTGCAAATGATGTGATCGATAGGGATTAATTTCCAAAACATACAAACAGTCCATACAGCTCAACAACGACAAAATCAAACAGCCCAATTAAAAGACGGGCAGAAGACCTGAACAGACATTTCTCTAAAGAATATATACAGATGCACGCGTGCTAAGTTGCTTCAGTCATGTCCAACTCTGTAACCCTATGAACTGCAGCCCACCAGGCTCCTCTGTCCACCGGATTCTCCAGGCAAGAATACTGGAGTGGGTTACTGTGCCCTCCTCCAGGGTACTTTTTTTTTTTTTCAGGGTACTTTTTTGACCCCAGGATCAAACCTGTGTCTCTTACATCTCTTACATCTACCCACTGGGTAGGTTCTTCACCACTAGCACCCCCTGGGAAGCCAACAGGCAAATAAAAAGGAGCTCCATATCAGTAGCTATTAGAGAAATGCAAGTCAAAACTACAGTGGTGTATCACCTCACATTGATCAAAATGGCTATCAGCAATAAGTCTACAATGGAAAAACGGAGCCTTTCTACACTGTTGGTTGGAGTGTAAACTGGTGCAGCCACTGTGAAAGACAGTAGGGAGGTTCCTTAAAAAACTAAAAATAGAGCTACCATATGATCCAGCAATACCAATCCTAGGCATATAACTGAAAAGATAAAAAACCTTAATTCTAAAATATACATGCACCCCAATGCTCATAGCTGTACTATTTACAATAATTAAGACCAAGAATGCTCACAGAAGTACTATTTACAAATGCCCATCAACAAATGATTGGTTTAAGAAGATGTGGTTGTGTATATATATATATACATATATACACACACACATATATATATATATGGAAAAAGGAGAAGGGGGCAGCAGAGGACGAGATGGTTAGATGGCATCACTGACTCAATGGACATGAATCTGCGCAAACTCCAGGAGATAGTGGAGGACACAGAAGTCTGGGATGCTGCAGCCCAGGCGGGTCACAAAAAGTTAAATGCTACTTAGCAGCTCAACAACATGTGTGTGTGTGTGTTGTGTGTGTGTATATAAAGTGGAATATTAATTGGCCATAAATGAAATATTGCCATTTGCAGCAAAAAAAAAAAAAACAAGTTGAAATTCCAAGTGTTGGCAAGGAAGGATGCAAAGCAACTGGAACTTTCATCCGCTGCTGATGGGAAAATCACTATGGTATAGTCATTTTGGTAAACAGTTTGGCAGTATGATGGTTAATTTTATGTGTCAAACTGGCTAGGCCACAGTATCCAGATATTCGGTTAAATATTATTCTCAATGTTTCTGTAGAAATGTTTTTCAGATGAGATTAACACTTAAATTAGCGTTCAGTTTTTTTTTTAAGTAAAGCAGATCACCCTCCATAACATGGGTGAGCCTTTTCCAACCCAATCAAAGTCTTTAATAGAACAAAAACTGACCTCCCCTGAGCAAGAAAGTTTTATCAGCAGATTGCCTTTTCACTCAAACTCTTCCCCAGTTCTCCAGGCTGCTTGCCTACCCTGCAGATTTTAGATTTACTAAGAGTCCACAGTCACATGAATGAAGTCTTTAAAATAAATCTGTCATTCTCTATACATACATATCCTGTTGGTTCCATTTCTCTGGAGAACTCTAGTATAAGGAGTTTCTTATCAAATTACACATATACTTACATATGATCCAGCAATCCCATTCCTAAGGATTTAGCCTTCTTAAAAAAACCAAATATCTACATAAAGACCTTATATGTGAGTATTCTTAATAGTTTTATTCACAATAGTAAAAAATGGGAAAAAGCCCAAATGCACAGAAAGTGGTAAATTGATAAACAAATTGATATGTCTAAATAATAGGACAAAAATAAGAAGACAAAAAAGGAACTACTATTTCATGCAACAACACTGATTAATCCCAAATGTATTAAGTGAAAGAAGACATAAAAGATTATATACTACTAATAAAATATTTCATTTATATGACATTCTTGAAAATAGCAAAACAATAGGGACAGAAAACAGACTGTGGTTGCCAGGGGCTGAGAGGGAGGGGAGGGGATTGACTACAAAGGGGCACAAGAAAACTTTTTCAGGTGGCATAAATGTTCTGTATCTTGACTGTGGTGGAGGTTACAAAACTGCATGTACTAGTGAAAACTCGTCAAACTGTATACTTTACAAATATGACTTTTATTTGTATGCATACTATATCTCAGTTTTTATAATAAGCCTAAGTCAGCTGTGCAGTAAGGATCATAGACACTGAGAGTACTTCCAAAAGTGCCTATAATATTTCCGTTTTTGAGGCCCATGAGGTCTTTCTTCATCTGCCCAGACCTGATGACCTTGCCCTCCTCAACGTCAACAGCCCTCTTTCCATACCACGCATGTGCCGTAGAATGGTGTCTGCCTTCATGCCCACTGGGTTGGAAGAAATAGTATCTGACTCAAGCGAGCTTAAGTATATGTGAATTTACTAATGAGGACATGGACATTTTATGGAATTTGGATGTAGAAAGTACAGGGAGGTTTGAGACCAGGAACTGGCACATCTCTCCTCAAGACCCAGGGTTCTCTCATATCTGCTTCTCCCCACTCATATCTACCTTATGCTTCTTCTATCTTGTTCCAGAAACAGGAGCCAAACATTGTCATCCTGATCCTTTCTGGTCTCCTATCACTTTGCATAGTTTCGCACCCAAATTCTCAGGAGAAAGAACTGAGCCGATTCATCTGGAGTTCTATTCAGCTACGGATACAGAGCTCATACCCCAGGTTCCAATGTTCGGTGAGCAGGGGCTGGCCTAGGAGACAACTCTTGGGGAAGGGGTTCAGCTATCCGATTTGTGAGGTCCTACTTGAGCTCATGCTGACCACCGTTTTTCACACCACTGTCCTTTAGTCTCTTGTTATTCCCAAGGACTCCCGTCATGCCTGGCCTCAGTGTCTCTGCATTTACTGTCTCTTTGTGTTGAAGGCTCTTCCCGCAGATATTCCCAAAGGTGGCTCCCTCACTTCATCAGGCCTCTCTGCTCAAATGTTCAAGTTTTCGCTGGCTGCCATATATCTAATATCTAAAACAACAACCTGTATGCCAAATTCCTGGCCATTACTCTGCTTTATCTGTCCTCAGAGCACTGTTAAAACCACACACACACACACACAAACACACATGTGAATCTATTTTTCTCCATCAGAATGTAAGCTTCACAAGAGTGAGAACTGTTATGTTCTCTGCTGTATCAGTATACCTCTTGGCATCAGGCACAGAGTAAACGTTTTATAACTATGTTTGATAAAGTATTAATTCATTTTTACATACCCAGTTTAATTCAGTGACCACCATCATAGTCCATTTATCCCCACTGATAAGCTCCCATGGTGGGTGGGGTATTTCCTACTGTGTCTATGCCAATATTTTCTACTCTTTCAATGTTGATCTACTTCTTGTCCATCCCCCCAAAGTCTGCTGTTAGTTCTCAATAAGAGGTGCAAATCACTTCCTCTTTACCATTTCGTCACATCCTGGCAGCTTCAGTTTGGCTTTATCCATAAAACTCAAATGCTCTCACTAGGGGTTTCTGTTTCCACAGGTCCAGTAACCCTGTTCTTCTCTCCAACTTGGCCATGTCTTAGATGGGACCTCAAGAACTGAAGCTTCTTTAGACTCACCCAGAGGACTGTGCATAGTAACTTGTAAACAAAATATGCTTAGCAAGTGCTCATAGACCGAGAGTTACTGATTGATCATTCAGTACACAAGAACTAAAAATAAAAACCTTTGTTCTAGACAATTTAATAAGGGTGAGCACATACTATTGTTGCACTGTAGTGGGGGCTGGAGCCAGAAGAGATGAACAATACACAGTCCTTAGACACTGCCAAGGGACAGACTGTTCAGTGCAGGAATTAAAGCATCCATATAAATAACTATTAAGGCAGATTATAAGGCGGGTACTGAGAGAGGGGAAAAGGCTCAAAGTCAAGGAGAGTAGAGTAAAACAGATTCTGGATGTGTGATGAGGGAGGTGTTAGAAAGGAGGAAGCATGTAAAAAACCTTTGAGAATGGAGAAGAGAAATATTTGGAACTGAATTAAAAGGCAGATAAACATTACATATGAAAAATATGGAGTTGTGGCTAAAACAGTACTCAGAGGAAAATTTATAGTTTTAAATATAAGAATCAGGAAACAAGGAAAGCTTTTTATACAAATGAACTAAGCACTCACAAAAAGTTGGAGAAAAAAAATCAGAGAGCAAACCCAAAGTAACAAGAAGAAGGAAATATTTAAGGTAGAAGTCAATAACTTAGAAAACTACAAAAACAAAATTTAAAAATTAGTAAGACCAAAAGATAGTTATTTTTAAAAGTTTGATAAGATAGACATCTGCCAAGACTGCCAAGAAAAAAGGAGTAAAGATTCAAGTAAAACAGAATATGAAAGCAGAAATGAGAACAGACACAACTGAGGTTTAGAAATAAAAGAGTGGAGACTGTCTTAGCAAAAGGAGATGAGGCAGTATGCTCCAGGCGTAGGACATGATGTGAGCAAAACCTGGGGGTGGGCATATTTGGGAGACAATAAGTAATCGGTCTGAGTAGAGGAAGTTGGGGATATCTGTTTATACTGTGAAATAACTCTGGCTGGAGAGTCCGGGTCCTAATGGTGAAGTTCCTTGGAAGGTGATTTTATTCTGAGTAGGGCCTGAATAGGGCTGTCGAAATGGAACTCTAGAAAAGAACAGTGGGGAAAGAATATATCTAGACTGGAAAGTGACTAGAAGTGTGTCTGGGGATGGGAAAGGTGTCAGACTGCTGCCAGAGAGTGAAGTCAGAAGTCACTGGATTGTCTATTAAGAGATGCACAGTAATCATCAAAGTTAACAGTTTCAGATGGTGATTAGACTGCAAAGGAGATAGAAAGAAATTGGTTGAAGGGTTGAATAATTGTAACTTACTTCTTTACTGTTTCCAAAGCATTTTTCACCTTATTTTTGACATAGGCAGGTAAGAAAGACCGTAACTTGTCTAAGTCACATGAGCCAAAAGAACTGAAGTCAGTTTCTCTAATCAAGACAGAAATTCAGTCAGTTATCTGAAAACATCAGTTAAGTAAGGACTCAAAACAACGTGACTCATGTAAAAGATTTTTCTTTCACTGGGCTATCCCTGCCTGGATTTCATTCTGTATTTGGTGAGTTCACTATTTTATGAGTCCAGGTTAAGCGAAGAATGTGAGAGAAGAAAACCAGATACTGGCTTGCCCAGTTTCTCTTGTAGCTCGAGAAAAGGCACATGACCTGGGCTCTGTCAAGCAGGCAAACAAGCACAGAGGCAGACTCAGAGCTCGTGATACAAAGGGGAAGAAGGGAGCTCACTTTCTCTTCAGTGGTGGCAACAGAGTTCATGGCCACTTGGCTGAGTACCTAACACACAGACAGCTTCAGTGATTGTGGGCCCAGCTCCTGTGAGAAAGTTATAGTCCTGCGTGATCATTTTCTGATACACCTGGAACTAGCGTAGTGCTGTAGGTCAATTATAGTTAAAAAAAGAAAAAAAAAGAAAAAACCAAAGAGTAAAAAACAAAGAATAAGTTAAGGTCCTGGCAAAGAAGTCACGTGTCATGAAGCACTCAGAAGAGTTAGCATTTTCTCGTCAGACCAGTTCTGAGGCTTGATAGTGACGGCTGTTCAGGAAACTCAACCTTCATCCCACCCCTGTAGGTCACCCAACAATTTTGCAAGCTATCCTGTAACTTTCCTGAGTGGTCAGCCAATCACTGTCTATTCCTCGTGTCTAAGAACCCTGACTGATAAACATTAATACTATACATGTCACATATTTTGCTCTAAATCCTACATGTATAGATCCATGCACTAATCTTACAACCAGTTAAAGCACTTCCTCCAACATATAAACAAGCTGAAAATAGGAAATGTTTTAGTTTGATAAGCTCCTAGGCATCATCTTCTAGATTTATTAAAATTTATGATATTGTTAAGTGAAAAGAGGCAGGATACAAAATAGCATACATGCTGTATTTTTGTTACACACACAGGAAGAGATTACACCATAATGTGAACAGTCATTGCCTTGGGCTAGCGGGATAAAGAGTGATGCTGATTTCCTTCATTTTGCTTATACACAGTTTATACATTTTCTAACTTGTGTGTGTAACTCAGATGATAAGTGGTCACTGCAGAACACCTAGAAACACGTCTGGTTTTTGTCTGCAGGTATGCCAACCATGACTTTTCTTCATTTTAGGAGCAACTGGTCTGATATTCCCACAAGGGATTTTTGAGGGAGGAACCCTCTGGCCCCACCCTTCTCTTCAACCTTCATCCCCCTACACAAGAAAGGGTGTGTCCCATGGGAGGTGGGAGAGTGGGGAGAAAGCCCTGAGCACGCCCAGCTTCAGCTCTTCCTCTGTCTCACCTCTGCCTGCCCACAGTGGGGTGCACTGCCGTCTGCTCTCTGCCCTGAGTGAGGGTATCTGCCGTGGCAGGGTGGAGGGCATGACTGAGATGGGCTTCAGGCAGTGCTAGTTGGCTGCACACCTAAGGCACAGCTTCCAGCTGGCTTTGTCAGTAACGGAGCTCCGTTTGCCTTCTGCCTTTTGTTCTTATCTGAATCCAGTTGGGAGGGGAATCGTGGGTTGTGATTAAGTGGTTCCAGGCACCCAGGGACCTGTGATGAGCACTATTTCTCTAGGCTTTTCGGTGCCCTCCATGCGTAAGTCCTGGGACACAGGGAATACAGGGTGGTGGACAGTTCCACTGAATCCCCTGTCACTGGGGAGAAGGCAGGCACTCCCGATGCACTGCCGACCTGGCCAGCCTCTCTCCTGGTGCTTCATGGGGAAATATATCATTACTTAATATTCAGAAACCACCCTCTCCCAAATAGGACTCAAGGCCTAGCTACAGCAATACATAACCTGTGCTATCAAAATATCTGAAGCCAGGCCCTGAGGTTTCATTAGCAGCCAGACATTTTAAAGGGATTACAGCTCTTTTTTGTTCAGAAAGCACCGTTCAAGCCTATAAAGCTTATCCATTGATCTTAACCTTTTCCTTCACAAAGTATATGAAAAGGAAGCAAATTATAGAATCTCAAATCTGCTGTTCTACCCTGGCTATTTTATTGTTCCTCGCCTCCCTCAGATAAAACATCTAAGTTTCATAAATCATGACCCTTAAAATCAAGCCATATAAAACACACCCATCTTCCCAAGAGTTTATCAGTATTTTGCAAAGTAGCTGGATGTGGCAAGTGCTTTAAAAACCACAGTAAAGGAGCCAGCCAAATTCCAAATATTACATGTAATCTCTATCTGACAGCTTTCGGGGTAGACAATAACTTCTTTCTCAGGTTTTCTGACAATATTTTTCTCAAATTTATTCTTCAGTTATAACTCAAGGTCATGGAAGCAACAGTTTAAGATGTGCATGTCATTAAATAGAAAAACAAACCTCAAAACACTCAAGCTTTAAAAGCTGCTTCCTTAATGCACCAGAATGTACACTATTAACATATTATGACCCAAGCACACAAAAATACACAGAAAGGAAATAATACTATTGAATACCTAAAAATCTTTAGATAAAATGTTTCTGACAGCATTGTTTTCTAAGAAATCAAGCAAAAGGTGCCAAATGACCAAGGAAGCTCATGATAAGTTTATTTTAATAACAAGAGCACATGGTTGAGTAGGGTACTGGTGCCCGCTTCTCTGGAAGTAGGAACATGGGGGTGACCAAGGAAGGGTTTGAAGGTTGGGCCACACTGCTTGGACCTGAATCCTATCCCAGCCCCCTGTGAGTCTGGGTCAGAGCTTGAAGGCACTCAGATGTTCTTATTTACAGTGTCTTGATGACTGAAGGGATAGTAACCTGCCAGGAAGATCAGACCACAGGTAAAAGTTGTCTGTGCTGGCTTCCCACAGTCTGGCCCCAAGACCTTTGGCCTCACCATTTCTCACTAGAGTGATGCCCTTGGGTCAAGTCTAAAGGATTGTTGTTGTTCAGCCACTGTCATGTCCGACTCTTTGTGACTGCATGGACTGAAGGATATCAGGCTTCCCTGTCCTTCATCATCTCCCAGAGTTTGCACAAACTCCTGTCCATTGAGTCGGTGATGCCATCCAACCATCTCATCCTCTGACACTCCCTTCTCCTCCTGCCCTCAATCCTTCCCCGTATCAGGGTTTTTTCCAATGAGTCAGTTCTTTGCAAAAGTACTGGAGCTTCAGTTTCAGCATCATTCCTTTCAAAGAATATTCAGGGTTGATTTCCTTTAGGATTGACCTGTTTGATCGTCTTGCTGTCCAAGGGACTCTCAAGAGTCTTCTCCAGCACCACAGTTCAAAGATGAAAACAAAGTTAGGAACAAAACTACACCAGAGTCTGTGTCAGAAAACATAGATGGGTTTAACTTCACAACAAAGTTACAAGGAGCACTTGAATAAGCAGCTCTAAAATAACTAAAGCCCAGGACAAAGAAGTAATCTTTCAGTTAATCAGCAATGGATGCTATAAATGTTACTATTAGCAAGTTTACATGTAAACATGTTTATAAACATTTACACAAACCATGCACCTATTTTAAAAACAAATCAATCAAATAGTTCAACAAATTTTCAGTTGAAGAGCAATTGAAAACCTTGGAGCACTCATGCTCTGATAGAGTGCCATGGTTTTAGGACTCCAGATACAGTTTAGAGGAGTGAAGCTTTGAGAGAGGGCAATTCAACTAGCCTAACTCCTGGTTCTCTGCTCTAGCCCTCATCCACACTTTTTTAAAAATAGCACTTGACCTCCCCAAACTCAAGGCATTCCTATGGATAAGAACCTCATTTCTAAAGCTTGATGAGCATGATCTCTAGTCTTGTTAGGTTCTAGACATCCTTATCCAAGCACCCACCTTTTGCCCGTCCTTGCAGATCTCACAGACACCTTACAGTCAGTGTCCTCTTTGCTCCCTGCCCACTCTCCCAATGAGTCACTTTCCATTTTTCCATCTCTTATTTCAGTAACTGGAGACCCCATCCCTCTAGAAGCACAAAATAGAACCTAGGAGCAGGCTGTGATGCCCTTGCCTCCATCCCCAGGTCCTGATGACTTTACCTGCTCAATATCTTTCCTGTCTGTCCATCTCCCAGCTCCTCTGCCAGCATTTCCCAAACCACCACCTCCCCCTTTAGAATCTGTGATGAGCTCTAATGGGAATCACCTTCCCTTTTGCAAAATGTTTACAAATGGGCTTTCCCTTGAGCTCTCTTCCCAATCTACTGTCTCAGAAAAGCACACATCTGACCATGCCTTTCCTTTATTTGGAACATTCAGACGACTCCCTATTGTCCTCAGTGTCCAGGCAGCTGTCCACTCCCCCTCCCAGGACCCTGTGCACCCTCTCCCTTCTGCCTGGGCTTACTTCCCCTACTCCACCTCAGTTACCTCTGCACATAGAGAAGCCCTTCTTGAGAGGCCCCACCAGGGCTGGCTCCCTGTCACACACACGCTCTTACCTGTCCTTCACAGCACACATCAGGTGCAAGAACAGCAATGGCATTTCTATGGTTTGTGTAAGTACCTGTCTCCTGTGCTCACCTTTAAATTAGCTCCCTAAAGAACAGGGCTCCACTCCAATAAACCCCTGGAACCCGCACAGGGTTGGCACACTGTCTGTGCCCACCAAATACGTGTAGGATGAATGTGATGGAGAGGGAACGTGAGAAAGGAATTAGTGCTCAGATCATGGGGGTTAAGACCTCTCTTGCTGAGCATCATTCTCCAGCCTTACGGAGGTCAGTCTTTGAGGGCTGCAGAGGATCTGCCGGAACATCCAGGCTCCTCCCTTAACAGATTTCCCCAATATAACCCAAAGGCTTAAAGTGTGGGAAGGAGGGAGAGAGGTATTCTTTTTTTAAAATTTTTATTGGAATAAAGTTGATTTACAGTGTCATGTCAGTTCCAGGTGTGTGTGTGTATATATATATATTTTTTTTTTTCCCACTCATATAGACCATTACAGAGTACTAACTAGAGTTCCCTGTGCCCACAGTAGGTCCTTATTAGTTATCTGTTTTAAATACAGTAGTTTGAATGTGTCAATTCCAGTCTCTCAATTTATCCCTCCCCCACTTACACCCTAGTAACCATAGGTTTGCTTTCTAAACCTGCAACTCTATTTCTGGGCTTCCCCGGTTGCTCAGTGGTAAAGACTCTGCCTGCAATGTAGGAGATGCAGGAGATGCGGGTTCGATCTCTGGGTCAGAAGATCCCCTAGAGGAGGTCACGGCAACCCATTCCAGTATTCTTGCCTGGAGAATCTCACGGACTGAGGAGCCTGAAGGGCTACAGTCTATACGGTCACAAAGAGTCAGACATGACTGCAGTGACTGAGCATGCATGCATAACTCTATTTCTGTCAGTATTCTTTTAATGTGATTTTTTTTCCAAGACAGTGAGAGCAGGCTGGCAACCTTTAAGCATCCAGTTAATGGAATCTGTTCAATAATAAAGATTTTAACTGCAACAGCTTTAATCCAAACTGAGAAAACTTTTAAGAACTGAAAAAGCAGGAACGCTATTTCCCACAGCCCCCTCCACCATGTATAAACAGAAAGATGAAAAAATGAGTTAAAAGGCAGTGTGGTATAGTGGTTATATATGTACATACTCTGGATCCTGGCTACCTACTGGCTGCGTGATCTTAGGCAAGTCACTTGACCTCTCTGTACCTCAGTGTCCTCATCTATAAAATGTATATAATAATAGCATAGTGTTGTTGTGAGAACTAAATGAATTAATGTACATCAAGTGTTTTGAGCAGTGTTTTAGGTTACTTAACATATTATATAACTTAATATATAAATGTTTTCCCTTCTATTATTACTGTTTTTTTTAAAGCTGTTTTACAGTATTCTAGTGAAAATAAAAATACTTTGATTAGAATGGGGCTCAATTAATGTTTAAACCTAAGATGCTAAAAATGAAAATATGCACTGGCTTGTTCTGTTGTACATAAAACTATTTTTAATGAAAGTATTCTGAATATATAACCTTGTTGATTCAGATAAAGCAAACAAAATGTGTCAGTGGATGGTTGTTGACTTCTTAACAGAGTGTGACAAAAAACACTCTTCAAATATGCATGAATAGCCTATTCAGTATCCAGTGAATTCACAAGCATATGCCTCATTTACCTTTGATATATAAAATAACAAAATCACATTCTGTTAACTGAGGTAGACAATGAAATTAATCAGAAAAGAACCAACAAAACACATCTCAGCCTTAAAGCAGAGTAGTATATCTATATCTATCCTTGAGTTCTGAAGAGGATATGTTAAGATTACATCAAACAGAAAGGTATTCACAAAAACAACTGATTAAAATGTTTCTAATTAGACACACACCTATCCTTGTGATCAAGGAATTCTGTTCCTAAATACATACTCAAAAAATAGGGAAAAAAGCAGAAAGATATACACAAGAATGTTCATAGCAGCATTGTTCATATAGTCAAAAAACTGAAAACTCAAATGTCCATCAACAGGCAGAGATTAACAAATCATTATGTATTTATACAATTGAATACCATATAGCAATGAGAAAAATGACCACTGTTACACATAATAACATGCATGTATCTCATAGATAATATGCCAAGTAAAATAATCTGTACAAAAAAGAAGTACATAAGTGATTCTTTTTAGATGAAGTTCAAGAATCGTCAAATCTGATAAATGATGACAGAAGTCACAACAGTGTTTTCCTCTGAGGAGATGGGAACAGGTATAGACTGGGGGGAACCTATGGGGTGCTGGCAGTATTCTATATCCTGATTTGGGGGCTGGTTACTCAGATTTATACATATGGAAAATTCCTCAAACTGTACACTAAAGATGTATGTACTTTATGTACTTCACTGTATGTGTTTTACTCCCATTATTAAAAAAAAAACTTCCTAATAGTTTAAATCATGACTAACTGTACGCTGATTTAAGAAGACTGACCGCCATTTGAGTTCTTCACACATTGCTGCAGAGCTGGCAGACAGCTCTTTCCACGTACACACCAAACTAAGTGTTACAGAGTGAATTGTGTGCCCCTAGCCCTTCACGTATTGATGCTCCAACCCCCAGTGTGACTGTATTCGGAAATAGGACTGTTAAAGAGGTAATTAAAGTTAAATATGATCATAAGACTGGAGACATAATAGAACATGACTGGGGTCCTTTTAAGAAGAGGAAGTGATATCTCATGTGCCCACATGAGAAAAACCCATGTGAGGACAAGGCGACTAGGTGACTGTCTGCAAGCTGAGGAGAAAGGTCTGCTGATACGTTGATCTTCAGCTTTCAGCCTCTAGTACTGTGAGAAACTGAATTTCTGTTGGCCAAGCTGCTCAGTCTATGGTAGTCTGTTATAACAGCCCTAGTAGACTAACACACCAAGTAAAGAGGCTTCAAGGAAAGCTCTGGGAGCTTGATGTAGGCTCTCTGGAGTTTGTGGTACCCAGGATGTTGCTGTCTGATTCTTGCTGTGAGAAATCAAGAAGGTAGTCAAAATCAGCAGGGCAAAGAGAGAGGGGGCTGTCTTTGCAGCAAAGGCACATAAACCGCCACTGCAACAGGGGTGTGTGTTTCCTGTGGGCTCCTGTGGAAGCAGCCTGCTTGAGCTGGAGGAGAAGTTTTAACACTAGACATATTTAACACCACTACACACCTGAAAGGTCACTTTCCATTCCAATCCCAAAGAAGGGCAGCACTAAAGAATGTTCTAATTACCAGACAATTGCACTTATTTTCCATGCTAGTAAGGTTATGCTCAAAATCCTTCAAGGTAGGCTTCAGCAGTACTTGAATCGAGAACTTCCACATGTACAAGCTGGGGTTAGAAAAGGCAGAGGAACCAACATTTGCTGGATCGTAAAGAAAGCAAGGGAATTCCAGAAAAGATGCTGAAGCTGAAGCTCCGATACTTGGACCGCCTGATGAGAAGAGCTGACTCACTGGGAAAGACCCTGATGCTGGGAAAGATTGAAGGTAAAGGAGAAGAGGGTGGCAGAGGATGAAATGGTTGGACAGCATAACCAACTCAAGGGACAGAAAGCTGGGCAAACTCTGGGAGACAGTGAGGGACAGGGAGGCCTGGCATGCTATAATTCATGGGGTTGCAAAGAGTCAGACACGACTTAGAAACTCAACAACAACAACAACAACACACCTACCAGAATGGCTGGAGCTAAATGAATGATATGAGACCAGGTGCTGACGAGGATGGGGACTAACCACAGCTCTCACAAGCTGCTTTTGGGGGTGTAAATTGGTCCACCACTTTGTAAAACCTTTGGGCCATATCTCAAAACCTAAACATATACCTGTTCCATGACTCAGCTATTTCACTCCTACAGAAATGAGTGCCTATGTGCACCAAAATGTTCAAGAATCTTCAGTGAGACAACCTAACTGTCCAACAGAATAACAGAGAATAGGTATATTCACACAACAGATGCATGCTCATGCTCAGTCGTGTCTGACTCTTTGTGACCCCATGGACTGTAGCCCACCAGGCTCCTTGGTCCATGCGATTTTCCCGACAAGGATACAGGAGTGGATTGCCATGCCCTCCTCCAAGGGATCCTCCTAACCCAGGGATCGAACTGCATCTCCCACACTGCAGGAGGATTCTTTACTGCTGAGTAACTGGGGAAACCCCACACAATGGATTGTCAAACCACAAAAGAAAGGAATGAACTACTGATACATACAACATGGATGAATCTCTAAAAAGTATTGAACAAAAAAGTCAGACACAAAAGGTTACATACTCAAGGATTCCAAGTGTATGAAGTTAAAAGCAAGCAAAATACTCCATGGTGACAGAGGTCAGACAGAGCAGTGGTTACCTTTGGGCTGCAGGTGATACTAACTAGAAAGGGCCATGAGGGAGCTTGGAGGAAGTGGAGGAGGGGCAGGATGTGTTCTGTATCTCATCTAGGTGCCAATTACATGGGTTTTCAGATACACAAAAATTCAACAAATTGCACACTTGAGATTTCTGTACTGTGTTCAGGTTTCACTGCAATTTTTAAAAGTCAAGAATGAGGCAGGAATTTGGAATTTTTGTTATTACACTGGACTGTATTATGTGATTAATAAGCTGGTTTTGACTTTTCACCACTCAAGAGAGGGAAATCTAAAGGACCTGTGCAGGATTGTATTCCAATGGGGAAGAGAAAATAGATCCACTGAGAAAACAGATATGTTTTTTCAGTCCACAATTCTGCTTTAGCTTTTATTTTGAGTAGCTCTGGTTAAAGGTGGCAACTTGACCACATACATTTTTATTAACAGAAAGAGAGAAAATAGCCACAAACAAGAGATTTTTAACACATTTCTTTGTGAGTAGCTGGACTGTAGAGTCCCTGGCCAGGCATACAGGCCTGGCAAGGGATGGAGGTACAGAAGGCTCTGGAAACAGGCGATCCCTGTAACCAGACAGTTGGATCCTGGACCTCTGCTTCATGTGACACACACTTATCACCAGAAGTCAGCAGTCGCTTCTCAGGAAAAAGAGTGGCATGTGGGGATTCCCAGGGAAGTGCTGAACTGGCTCCTTGGTTGACCACTGCAAAGAGAAGCTACTGGTCCGGTGGTGGACAATGTTGGTATCACATCCAAATACTTACCCGGTCAATAGCCAGCATCCATGACACATTGACCAGCTTTGCCTTTTCATATAAAGAACCAGAAATACCTGAGGATGTATGTTCCCCTCCTCGCAGTCCCCTCTTAATGCCCAAGACCCTTACCCAGTGACTGACAGGTATGCAGTGCGTACCACCAAAGCCACTGACTCTGGTAGGGACAGTCCTGAGACCACATCATACCAGAGCTTCCCCACCCTCAAGCCTTTGAGGTCACGCCCTTGTCTGACTGACACCCTCCCCGCCCCTGCACCCCACTTCTCATCCCGGAGCATCTCCTTAATAAAGCAGTGCCTGAACATACCAACCCTCTTCTTAGTTTCTGCTCTGGGGGGCCCAACCTAAGACCTTTACAAACCCTGCCAACTAATACAGACGCCTGGCCATCTGTCATGTCATAGCCCTAATATGAATGGACAATCCATGATGAACAGACATTAGCTGAAAACCTCTGGCAAGGAAGGGAGCCATCCAAATAAGACACGAGATATAAACAAGCCCACTGTAATTCCCCGAATGGAAACAAGAAGGAGGGGGTGGTAAGAGAGGAAAA
Source organism: Muntiacus reevesi (assembly GCF_963930625.1). Lineage (NCBI taxonomy): Eukaryota > Metazoa > Chordata > Mammalia > Artiodactyla > Cervidae > Muntiacus > Muntiacus reevesi. The sequence continues at coordinate 42,898,898 of NC_089265.1, forward strand.
AATTTAACTCAGGAAAAGAAGAAAAAGTAAGACTCACTGTGCAGATAATATAATGAACAAAACCTTAATCATCCACCTTCGTAAGTACAGTCTCTTTACTTCGTCAAGAGGAGCCTCATTCCATACAAGAAACTGCAGACAGATGGTTAATTACACCCCTTCCACACCTTGCAGTTCTCAGGTAAGCCTGTCCCCCGACCCTGACCCTTGTGCCTTCATCCACTGAGAACAGTTTTGAAATCAGTCTTTGCACTGCCAATAAGTGGCATGTTGTGTCTTACCGGGAGCAGCTCAGACATAATAGCAAACAACATGCTGAGCCTCTCAGCCTCCATTCTTCCCCAAGCAGGCTTCGAATACCTCACACAACTTAAATGTAATATGCACTTCTACCACTGGCTTAACATTCTGTCTTCAAGGCTAGACAGCATCTACCAGAGCAGTACCAATTTATACCAAGCTGAAAGCACACTTAATAATTTCTTTTACACCAGCCATAGATCTTTTCTCCAGGTTAACACATTTTGGCAGGCTAAAAAAGATAAGGGCTTATTTGAAAGCTAACCTAACTGTTCTTTTCCTTAATAAATTTTAATAAGGGGTATAGACTATTAATGATTTTGGTTTCTAGCACATTTCTTTCTTTTCACCCCTTACACACACATATACACACATACATATAGTTTCTTCATGACAGAACACAAAGTAACAGACTATTTGGAAAAATAACACACACCCACACTATAATTTCACCATCCAGTTTTTGTCCATCTCATTTTGAGAAGAAAATTCTAGATTCGTATATTGCCTAATGCTTCCACTCCTGAGCTTATATACCTACTAAGAAATAACATGGGAGTTGTGTTCAAGGCTTTGCTCTTAAAGAGACATGACTCCTTGATACGTGTTGAGAAAATACAGATGAAAAGACACAGTACATTCTATCATTCTATCTTCATTCATGCCTAATGCAGAGTTCTGACCCCTGAGTTAAATTTTGGGTAAAGCACAGCAAAAAGCTGGGCTGCTGGCAGCTGAGGCTCAAAGCACGTCAGCCTCCAGAGCTCCGACAGTGACAGAAAGCCTCAGGGACCAAAGCGAAATGTTTAGCCACTTCAGTTATTCTCTAATAAGCCCTTTTCATGTTGAAATGTTGGCTTTGTTTGCTTTTCTCTTCTTTCTTCCCTGACATTCTTTTCCTTTTTTGGTTAATAGTGGGGGAGGGGGGAACATGATTGCTAAAGCCCTTAAATTTAATTACAAAATGTTAACTCAACCATTCCTAAAGGTTCACTAGAGAATAGACAGAATTCCTTTTAAAGATGGAAAAATAAGATACACAGAAAAGCAACATATTTTCTTATCATATATACCATATATTCAACAAATATGTATTCAGCATATACTATATATGCATATCTGTGTGTGCAGAGTATCCATACACTGTTAGCTCTCCCAGTGCTAAAGAAGATGAGAGAAAGCTCAGTGGGTGGGTGTACACTGTGGAAGGACAAGAGAGGGATGGAATAAAGTAAGCACACAGAGCTGCAGCCCAAAGTGAACGGCAGTTGCTCTCTAACCAGGGGACCCAGGGCTGTGAGCATTTACACCAGAAGTCAGCGAGCTCAGTTCCAGGAAACATATCTGGCCCAGTGCCTGGGAGTTGGGAATGGTTTTACATTTTTAGATGGCTGGAAAAAAATCAAGAGAGGAATCAAAATTTTGTGACAAGTGAAAGTGATACGAAATTCAAATTTCAGCATCCAGAAATAAAGTTTTATTGGAGCACTGCCCTGCTCGCTGCCTTACACGTTGCCCACGGCATTTGTACCACCACAGCAGAGCTGAGAAGTTGTGACAGGCGACAGAGACTATGTGGCCCCGTGGAACCTTTTTTACTATCTGGCCCTTTGCAGAAAGAATGTGCTGACCCCTGGTTTAGAGTGGGGAGATGTCACTTCTGCCCAAGGTCATCATGAGGGGAGTGACACATCTCCCTTACTTTCCTAGAGCCCTTGAGAGCCCAGTGGCCCTGTGTGGGAAGAGAAGGGAAGGGTAGGTTTCATCATCCCTCCTTTTACTGCCGGGGAAGCTGAGGCTCAGCTCAGTCGAGAGAGACTTGATCAATGTTGGCAGCTAATGAACGGCAGCACCACACTCCATCCATCTTGAGGCTTTCCATCACAGCAGGTGGAGACTAGAGAGATGCTGGTGCAACAGCCGCCCACACGCAGACATCCCAGGTGGGACAGCGCATCACAAACAAGGGCGTCCCACTGGGCAGCGGGGGTGGGGGGCTTTTGCTGAGCCCCAGGACAGAAGGGACAGGAGCCCTCAGGGCCTGCTCCCATCCCTGGATCCAAGGTGAGGCCCTCTTGCGCTGTCCTTTAGTCACTGCTAGAACCTCTGAGAGCCTCAAGTCCCATCTGTAACTTAAGTCTTCTCTGATACGGTTATGAGGAGTAGGTGAGGTCCGTACAAGAATCAAGTGAGTTAACTGTGTTCAGTGCTCAGCACAATACCTGGCCCTCTGTAGCTACGATGTTAACCTGCTTTCTTCTACTGGATGGGGAACCTATTGAGGTTATTCCTTCATTATTGCAGTAAAAATGCTTTATAATGTTGTGTGAGTTTCTGCCATACAACGAGAGTCAGCTGTAAGTATACACACATCCCCTCCCTCCGAAGCCTCCCTCCCACGGCACTCTCCCACCCGCCGCCCCAGGTCCTCACAGAGCACGGAGCTGAGTTCCCTGCGCTATACGGGAGCTTCCCACCAGCTGTCAGTTTCACACGTGGTGGTGTGTACATGCCAACGCTACTCTCCCAGTTTGTCCCGCACTCCCCTTCCCTCCTTGCTCCCCATGTACAGAAGTCTGTTCTCTGCATCTGCATCTCTATTCCTGTCTATTAGGCTTTGAAAATAGGAACTGACATGTCCTTCTACTAGAAAACAGGAGAGTCATAAGGAGTGTAATCACACCTCAACACCAGACTAGATTAGACTTTCATACCACCTAAGACCATGGAAACATTCCACCTGTGGAACAAATTCTTGCTTCTTTAGGACCCCCTCCCACCCTGCCCACCCCCACCACACACACACACGCCAGGCATGAGCTCAGGGAAAAAAGATTCCTGTACTTTCAAGTTATTTGGAAGAGAAGTGGGTGTAAAAAGGAGTTTCACATCTAGGAAGAAATATATTAGGTTGAAATTGAGAAGGAAGTAATTGAAGTGAATATCTAGCACTCCTGAGGTTTGGGGGCGGTGGCTTGGGAAAGAAGCAGGAACGGAGGGGAAGGAAAGAACGGTGAGGAGAGATGAGCCAGACTGGGGATGCCGGCCAGTCCAGCCATGCAGTCAGGACCCAGGAGCCGAGCCCGGTTCAAACAGCCCAGGAAGCCGCTAGATCTAAGAACCAATCCACTTGTCTGACTCCACTTTCCACACTAACAGTTTCTTTTGGAAATAAAACATCTACTCAAAAACAAATTTCCCTTTAGTATTCTTGTGACCTCCTACACTCATACTACCCAATATACAGATATGCTAATAATTTGAAACAAATTTTAAAAGTCCTCTGATGTGAAATTATTTCATGCTATAAGGAAACAAGCACTCTTCGGATGGATGTAATACAATAAAACAGTGTTTCTTCAACCGCATGTCAGGAACCATTAGAACTGAAATAAGTTGAGTGAGCTGACAATCATATAGAATAGAATGGAACAGAACAGAAAATATGCAAGGGCTTCACACATAATAAAAACCAGTATTGCCAAGTGAAATTTTTGTTTCAGTGATATATTTGTGTGTGTGTGTGTGTGTGTGTGTGTGTTTATATACACTCATCTATATTGTTAGGCTATGATACAAACTATATTCTCACGAGGGGTCTTGGTCGAACAAGCTTAAAGGCACTGAAATAAAAAATAAATAAATAAATAAAGGCACTGAAATAGAGTGTGATCCACATAGTAAGTCCAGCATAAAAATCCTAATTCATTGACTAGCTGTATAAGAGAGTAGTTACTGCTAATAAATGGAATTTCTTTCAATGATCAGCTCTTCCTCTGAATTTAAGATATGCTACCATTTACAAGAAAAAGGATTTATGCACATCTTGTCAAGTACACCTCTTCTCTAAAATAAAGTGTATCTGTCAATCAATATGGAATTGAACGTGAGATACAAAATTTATCAAAAGTCAGAAATGTAAATGGTCACATTGTTCAGAACAATGGTTAATCACCTGCTCAGTGAAACGAAATCATTACTGTATTTTTCACACTAATTAATCCACTATGGAGCAGAAGAGGAGGAGGCTGGAGAGGAAACTTACTAGGCAAGGATCACCACACCTCAACAACCTCCCATGATGACATGGCATATACAAAATGAGATTCCTAATCCCCCCCAAAAATGAGATTTCAGAAAAGAGAAAGTCATCTTGTGTTTAACCCATATAAAGTCTCCCTTACTAAGAGCCATTCTCTCAGTTACTCTCTTCTGAATGCCAAAAAGCTTATTATCTCCAAGATAACAGGAATTAAAATCAAGCAATACATTAATGTTGGATGTGATGGCCACTGATTTTAAAGGAAAAAGCCATGTCAAAAAATTTACTTGGTAAGACTGAAGGTTTTATGAAAAGATGTAGGTTTCAGAGGTCACCTGAGAACTGTTTGGAGAAGACAGCCAGAAACAACTGCAATCAAAACTAGATAGGGATGCCTATAGAGGTCATGGGATTGAAACAGAATAGGTGAATGAATGAAGGGAGTCAAGATTTTAACACCAATTTAAGTAAATACTCCTTCACAATTGCCTGTATTGGATGACTTTACACAAATCATGCAGAAGTGCTGGGTTGTGGAGGGCATGAATATATCTAGGAAGATAGCAAAAAAATCACTGTTTTTACACTGTGTGAATAGGCATACAAGGCTTAGAATTAAGGGTGGCATCACATGGAAGGACAGCATCACATGGAAATTCAAATGTACTCTATAACATACAAGCTAGATAGATGTGAATATGCCAAAAACGGTGTTTAACAATGAACAGTGTGTGAAACATTTGAATAAATGATTTTGTAAAATGTGAGTGTAGAAGAATGTCATATTTTAAAATGACTAATTTTATATAAGGTGATTTAAAATATATGCAAGTAAATTAATAAATATAGATTATTATTATAGTATAAAGATTTATAGTAAATTATATATAACAATAAAATATTATTTATTAAATATAAAAAATATCCTTTACCTATATCACTACAACGTGCATATTCAAGTTGATGTAAAGACTTTTTAAAAACTACCTCACTGGAAAACAAGGGACTACCTTATAATCCAGGATACCTTATAAATGGGCATACATGGTAATATGCATCCCAGATAATTGAGGATTGTCAACAGTTGGCTTGTGAGTAAACTTGAATAGTAGGAAGCTGCTGCAATATATCAAAACCCCTAAAATAAAATAACAGTAACTGCTATCCCACAGATTCTTACTATTAAAAATCCCCTGTGCTATCCCTGTGCCAATGTGCATAAGAAGCTGTTGTTGCGCTGCCCCCATGCCCCTTTGGAGAAGGCAATGGCACCCCACTCCAGTGCTCTCGCCTGGAAAATCCCATGGACGGAGGAGCCTGGTGGGCTGCAGTCCATGGGGTCGCTAAGAGTCAGACACGACTGAGCGACTTCACTTTCACTTTTCACTTTCATGCATTGGAGAAGGAAATGGCAACCCACTCCAGTGTTCTTGCCTGGAGACCCCCAGGGATGGGGAAGCCTGGTGGGCTGCCGTCTGTGGGGTCGCACAGAGTCGGACACGACTGAAGCGACTTAGCAGCAGCAGCAGCATGCCCCTTTAGCCCACCTGTGAGGTCACGGGTGGCTCTGATGGACAGCTCCCCACACACTGATGGCTTCCTACCTCTACCCTCTTAGCCTCTCTGCTTAGCTACCCACAAGAGTTTTCCCCAGTGCCTACAAAGTTTGCAGCATTACAATGCTTGGGACTTGATGCCCCCAGGATTAAATGGGGGATAAAGCTCCACCTTGCCCACTGCTTGGTAGACAATCATAAAGAATAGAGCCTCTACTGCCCACAGTGGTAATCTGCTCACTAACTTGCCTCTTTTCTTACTTCCCTGTTTTCCTTCCTTCCCTGTCTCACTTTTTTCCCATTCCTCATTTGTGCTTCTTGGGATCACCTCCCAAACAGACTATTTGTACCCAAATCTTCATCTCAGGCCATGAGTGCATAAACTACTTAGCACCAAGGGGAAATTGTGTGTCTTCTTTTAAAAACAGGTGTTTGCAGGGATCAAGGTCAAAAAGCTTTAGCCCCATTCTTTATACCTGGAAATGTCTCATCCATTCCTTGCAATGAGTATTTAATGATCCCTTACTAAGGCCAAGAGTTTTTCTATGGGTTGTAGGGTTTTTCTATGCCCAGATGAACAAAACAGAGCTCTAGTTTCAAAGATCTTAGACCTAAGAATGAGATATGAAATATGGAAGAAGAAAAGGAACCATTGCTGAAAACGGTTCAGTCCAGAGAAGAAGTTTCAAGAAAGGGACCACTTCCAGCTGACTAGTATTTCAGCACTACTCAGACACAGCTAGTCTCCAAGTTTTCTAACTCAAATGTGTGATTCAGGACATATTCTCTTTTTAAAAACCCAGCACCGACTCACCCACAGGTCAGCTTGAACATGGTAGTGTGATACAGCCTTACAGGTGACTGATTCAATATTGAAAGGCAAAGCATCACACTGCAGGGCCCCTAAGTGACTGCTCCGTGTATCCTGTGTGACAGTACACGGCCAGGCAAAGCAAGGAAACCAGCAAGCTTACTTGATTATGCCAAGCGTGTTCCTGTCTCAGGCCCTTTGACATTCTCTACCTAGAAGGCTCAAGTATTGGGTTGGCCAAAAAGTCTGTTCGGGTCTTACTGTCCCATCAGTCAGAAAAACTCAAATGGGCTTTTTGGCCAACCAGATACTTGCATGGCTCAACTCTTCAAGCTCTGAGCTCAAGGCATTCCCTGACCACCCAGTATAAAGTAACAGCCACCCCTACACTCCACACTCTATTCCTTCCTTGCTTTCTTCTTCATAGCACTCACTGCCACCTGAAATATATGTGCTTATTTATTTTTAAATCCCTTCTTCTAAAGGGATCCCTTTAAATCCCTTCGGTGGTAATAGGGACCTTCTTGCCCCTGTTCTATCTTTTGTACCAATAATAGTGAGTAGTGGAGAGAAGATGCCCAGAGAACATTTGTTGAAGGAATGAATAAATGATTTCAACATTAGAACCTCAAAATCACCACTCACCATAGTCAGATTTCTATAAACTTGTCTGGAAACACATATGACCCTGTAGACCCCCTCTGAGGGTCTAAAGCATACAGAATTATTTCGTGAAAAAAATTTTGTAAAGCTTCAATATATGTAGCAGGTATGAATCAACAAAAGCTTTAATGCTGTCATGAACTTGAACAGGCCATGGGATGCAACTTATTCAATGTCCATGATGTAAATAGGAAAGAAATCCTGAAATTTTAGATCTTGGATACTATACCTATCTTCACTAAAAAATTATTTATTCATATATTCATGCAAAAAAAATTTACTGAGCACTTACAATAGGCATGGTGTTGGGTGAAGAGCTATATTTGATTTTTCTTTTGCCATATGTTGGCATTGCAGATAAGGAAAGCTCATCTTTTCAAAAACACTTATATTTTCCTCCATTATTTACTGAAGTCAGCAATCCTTGAGAGAAAATCTTCATAGGAAATACTTCAGGTGGGCTCTTTTATTTAGCTAATTTTAAAGGCAAACATTTTTCTCTTTTCATTGAATTTATGGAAAGGAGCTACTGTATTTAACAACATTTAATGTTATTAATTTTAATAACAAAAATTATATAAGTGGTTGTCAAACTTTAATTATATAGGACTAATTGGTTCTACCACAAATTTATGCTCTCCAAACACAGGAGGCCCTCGCAGTCAGGTGATAATCTTTTACTTACCCCTAACTAACTCACCACTACATTCCCACAACACTTGGTCCAAGTCTTTATTATTCTACCCATGGCTTCAACCCTGCCCAGCTCTCTCTGACTTGACTTAGAAGACCATGGCCAAATTCCTTTCTTTTCGTCTCAAACTTCCCATGCTTCTGCCTCAAAAGAGCCCTTCCCTTGAAGAGTCCTATCTTAAGGATTATGTTCCCATCAGTTTAGCCTCTCCCTTACATTTTCGATCTCTCTCTACCCTTCACTGGTTTCTTCTCCTCCACTTATAAAGTAGGTTCAGGTGTCCCTATACTAAGACATTACTTTCCCTATACCATGCCCTACCTTTGATGTAGCAAACTCTCTCTCTCTCTCCTTCATCCTACTTATTAAAAAAGAAGTCTGTCCTCGCTGCTTTCCATATGCATCACCCTCCCCTATTCAATCCCTCACAGCCTGGATGCACTTCCACCTGCCTCAGGATAATCAAGGAAAGCCAAGTCAAACCCAACGGCTCTTCCTTCCCTGCACCTCCACCCCCTTGAGGCGTGATGGAGGAAGGGTGGTACTCCCTCACCTTCCCCAGCCTCCATGACACCACACTACCGCCACCGCATTCCTCCAACCGCCCCTTGTTTGATGCTCATAACCTCTTTTTTCTCTTTTCCCCTCCGACCCAGACGTTCTCCGAGGAGTCTACCCTTAGCCTTTGCCTCTTCTTGCTCCACTATTGGTCATTCCTGACACATAAGTGAGTGAGTGAAGTCGCTCAGTTGTGCCCGACCCTGTGGACTGTAGCCCACCAGGCTCCTCTGTCCATGGGATTCTCCAGGCAAGAATACTGGAGTGGGTTGCCATCTCCTTCTCCAGGGGATCTTCCCGACCAGGGATCGAACCCAGGTCTCCCGCATTGCAGGCAGACGTTTTAACCTCTGAGCCACCAGGGAAGCCCCCCTGAGACATTAAAACTGCTCCTAAATAAATGACTTACAAATCTCTCTTTGTCACTCTAACCTCTCTCCAAAACCTATACCTGTACTGGAGCCCCTTCATTTGGACAAACCTGTCAGGCTCAAAATGAAACTTCTTTACAAAGAAGTTTGCTCATCCTCCTCTGAAGCTTTCTTGACAATGACCCAATCATTCTCAGAGCTGAGCCTGACAGTGACCTTTGATCTCCCTGGTCAGTGTTCAGATTATTCTTGTAGCCTGTCTCTTGAATTTGCTCTCTCCTTTCACTCCCACTCTCTCATTTCCTCTGACCCTTAATTTAACAACAGAGCTTATCTTGTCTCCCTACTGCCGTTCTTTCCTCATTTCATTACATCCAACACAATTCAAGATTGTCACTGTGAAGCTCAGTTATAGTCTGTCAACCTTCCTCCTCAAAAACCTTCCAAGGTTCCCTGGCAGTAACTGAATAAATCCACATAAAAGTTGCTCCACAACCTTGAATGACTGTCTCTATCTTATCTCTCACCTCATCTCTGGGCATCTCCTATGCTCCAGCACATGCCATTCTTTTTTCCCCCCAGTTTAACTGAGAAAGAATTGTAAGCACACCATTTGGAGGAGGCTGGTAGGCTACAGTCCATGGGATCGCAGAGTCGGACATGACTGAGCGACTTCACTTTCATTCTGTTCCCTGAATGGGCACACACTTCCCACCACCAGGTCTTTGCTATGCTGTTCCTCCCCCAAATATGACCTTGCTTCCCTGCCAGCCCAAAACCCACCTAGGTAAATCTCAGCTCAAAAGCTCATTCTTCCAAATCTTTCTTGATTCTTCCTTCTGAAGTCATTGTTGTATCATGTGAATTCCTATAGCTCTACAGGCATATAGCTTTTTCATCACTTCACCACTTTCCACCATTCTTACATGCATGACTTGTCTCTCCTTCCTGGCCTGAACTTCCTCTGGGTAGGATCTAGGTCTCCTTATTTTTCAAATCTCCAGCCGTCATAACATTTCCTAAACTCTATCCAAAGGTATATACTGCCTAAGATGTTCTAACTAACTAACAAACATTTGTAAATTAATTATTGTAACCTAAAGGGTTAACTCTGGATTTTAGTGCTTGAAAGTCTCTCAATTTTAACAACAATCACTTTTTCTTTATAGGATGTAAGTCCAACCTCGCCCACAGTACCACAGTTTATTCCTTTTGGCCCCACCGGTCAATTTTCAGATGTCTTTTATTCCCAAATCTTCTAAAAAGCAAACTTCTTTAAGAGACCCACTAGTGCAAAAGAACAGAATTAATGTTCCTTTAAGAAAGAAAACGCATCCATGCAAAACAAATGACTTGCTTCAGGCTACAGCAAAAGGTACAACTGTTTACAGACTGAATTACAGGATTCAAGCTGTATCATTAACCTTAATAGTGCAATCTTTAGAAAGCCAGGCATTGCATTTTAAAAATTATCACAGGTTAGAAAGGAAATCACTTATTCCTGAGTCATCAATTGTGCTGTTGTATAATTATTCTTTTTCTAAACAGTTTATTTACCTTGATAATTCCTAATATTCTTAAACTTTATGGTAAGACATTTATATCTCTGGATTTTACTTGCACTATAAACTTTTCTTTAAAAAAACAGCAAAAACCTCTCAGAATGCCTTTTACGTTCCAAAGTACTTTTCTCAGAAAGAAATTGGCAGAACTAATAAGAGAGTTAAGAACTAAGATTCCAAATTCATTTTTATAAATCTATCGTAAAACTTTGGATGCAATCCAACAACCTCACATTAAAATTTTAGAAGGCTTGACTTGAAGGACATGAGGAAATTTATTTTAATGTTCACAGCTCCAAGAAAACCTGGTCTACAGATCATCATTAATTAAGAGAAGACAAATGGGAAGACAAAAAGCATATGTAGACAGCCCTGGTTCTATTATTTTCAATGCAACCTCTGCAAAACAAAACAAAAAATTTTTTAAAGAGAAAGAAACATTTGATGCCAACATGTTGTATACCTACTTGTGTAGCTATGACTGCTATAGGCTTTTCAAGAGGACAGGGGTGGCCAGTTTGGATTCTGACAGCAATGCAGTAGAATTTAAGGTGTTATGATTCAAATGTGTTCTAGGCAGGTTAATCTAGTTTCACAACATTTTAATAAAGAAGTATCAAGAGAGAAAGTGTAACGTGCATCATTCTTATAAATACTGCAGGAGAAAAACAGGAGCTGGGGAGTCAAACTGCAGTGGATGCACATATGAATACAATATCTCCCTTCCTGTCTCTCTCTACCCAACCCCACATAAGCGGATCTTTATCACGCAGAGACAATTAAACAGCTATAGACCCTGGATGCAATTCCATGTCCTGGCTCCCACTGGGTGACTTATTGCCAGCCTGACATTTTCCAAATTTTTAACTTGCAGGCTATATTGGCTAGGAAAGCAGACTCACTAACCTGGGACCCCATCACTATGAACCTTGGGGGATTTCAGTTACCCAGTAATACATGGTACCACCTAGCCATTGTGAAAGCTGGAAGAGTGGATGCCACTAGCATTAGAAATAAAGTATCCCTTTTCCTAAGGAAAACGCCCTGCTTGTGATTGCTGACCAAGGGGTGGGTGGGAGACCAGTTTCTCAATGATTTTTTTTTCTTTTAAAATACTACCCCTTCATCTCTCATACACACCTTCAGAGTTCATTCTACAAGATCCAACATAAATACCATATTCTTCAACCATAATATTTCCAGTGTTTAAATGTGGACGGAGAAGGTATAGTTGACATTCAAAGTTGTGGGGACAGAGAGAAGGATGTGGCCATTAAAGACCCTTCTCCTTCAGGTCAGACAAGAGAAAAACAATAGAAATTGCAGAGTCAGGGCATCTAAGACCCTTACAGACTAGGAGCTGAGGAACGGAGAAGTGTCACAGGATGGAAGCTCCCTTCAAAACCTGAATGCCAGCAAGCCCAGGAACGGTAACCATTATACTGTTTCCCTGCCATGTGCCCAAAGCCACATGCACACTTCCACATCCCCATCTCAAACGACATGTGAAAAAAAGGGGGAAACGAGGGGAAACGAAAGGGAAGTGAGAACCCCTACAGCCGGCCATCCCCAGGCGGGAGCAGAACAGAGACTGTGAACAGAGTTTCAGGGAAGAAATAACACTGTCCCACAGTCAGCGGGTGACAGCAAGTCAGGGCACCCGCAGATCTCTGGGTCTGGAGAGCAGTTTGCAGTCACACGAGCACACACACACACATACACACATAGATTCACACACATGGGATTTTACAAATCCGCACCCACGCCCCTGCCTCCCTCCACACTCACACACCAAGTGCATCCTGCTCACTTCACCGTTGTCATCACCACACTCTTTCTCCCGGAGAGTCAGCCGAGAGCTGAGGGATCCTAGCGGGGATTCCTGGAAATGTCATCCCGCAACACCTTCGCTCCGCCACCCCCATCCCTTCGACTCTACCTTTTACACACACACACAGACACACACACACACTCCTGCCATGACTGTCATCAGACTCACCGCTGCCCCAAAGCACAGCATGTCAGCGCGCACAGGACACCAGGCGTCCGTATCCTCAACGCCCCCTTCCCCCGCCCCGTTAGCTCGATGGCTCTAGGCATTGCCTCCCTGGATGTCGCCGGCTGTCCCCTCTCATCCGCACTATTGTTCCTTGCAGGCGCCCGGGGGCGCCCTTCGGCGAGGACGGGGGCCCCGTCCGGGGCAGCATCAGCGCCGGGGACCCCCCATTCACCCAACCCTCCCTGGAGGTGGTACCTTGCCTGACAGCTGGGTCCGCGGGCCCGCAGGAGCAGGCGGCGCTAACGACAGCGTTGGTGCCAAGTCTGGGAATAAAGCTCCTCTCCAGCCGCTCCTACCTCCAGCGCCACCATCTTCTCCCGCCGCCGCCGCGACCGCAGCCGCCCTCGCCCAGCTCCGGCTGGGGCTTCGCAGCAGCCGCTCAGGCCCCTCCGGTCCTGCGGCCCCACCCCCTTCTCCCCACCCTCCCGCCCGCCCCTCGTGACGCGCGCCGGCGCCGAGCCGGCAGGCGGGCGAGGGAGGGCGCCGCTGGGGGGAGCGCGCGCGCACGCCGCGAGCTCGGAGCGCCCTTGCCTCCCACGCCCACCCGCGCGCACGCGCGGCGCGCGAGCACGAAGCAGCCGGGCGGCGTCCTCCACGCGCAGTCTCTGAAGCGCCCCAGCCGAGGGGCTGGTGGGCGTGAGGGGCTCTACAGCCTTTCGCTGCCTGTCGCGCCTCAGCTCGGGCAGGCGCGTCCTGGCGTGCGCGGGCTCCGTCGGAGCTCCCGGGACATCCCTCCGGCTCTCGGGTCGCCGCACGGAGTGGGCAATGCGGCCGTCTCCCCGAGGAGACTGACAGGGATCTCCACCCTCTTCGGTGGAAGCCCAGAGGGTCCCCGGTTTCCTCAGCAGCAGCAGCTGCGGCCAACGTCTGCGCGCAGAAACAGGCCGCGCTGCCGGACCTCGAATCCCGGCCGCCGCGTCGGCTCCTGAGGGGTGTTCCCTTAACTGAGTTACTGCGGAGCTTTCCCGCTCCCCCGGCCCCTAAAATGACGCCTGTACTGCACTGCCTGGCAGGCACACAAGGCCCCCCAAGGAAAGAGGGTTGCCGGTGCGTCTGGAGCGGGCCGCAGGCCTGCGTTTTCTCCGCTAGGGAGTGAGCCACTCGGGTTCGGGCCGGAGCGGCGCTGACCGCGTGTGCAGCCCTTGAGGGGAACTGCCCAGTCCTGCGGGAAGAGAAGAAAGCCTCTGGATGATGATGCCGGGAGTGTCGTTGAGCCTGGCTTAGGGCATCAGCCCCAGATATGCCTGGGAAGGAGTAAGGCGGGGACCTTGGCAGCAGGGACCGGTGGCAGGTGCTGGGCATTAGTGTAAAGCACTGGGATGGACGGGCCTCAGGAGACCTGGGTTCTGGCGCCGGCCTCCCCTGTAATTGGCAGTGTAATATGAGTGAAATCATTTCCTTTTTTCACAGAATACTCAGTAATAATGAGAGATGATATTTGCACAAAGCCTTATAGTTTTGCAAGGCCATCTTCATAGATACGTTCTTATCTGGTAAAATGAAGATAAGCTTTGGTTATCCAGATTTCTTGGGAAAGGGTTCTTTTATCACACTGTGTTTCCATATTAAGCCGAATGCTTCCAGAAACACATTATCAAAGTCTTGTGTTTTAGCTTTAAAATTCACATGTTTCCATTCTATTCCATAAATATCTTTTTCGCTTTAAAAAAATTAAAAAATAGCTCCCCCCCCCCCAAAAGATCTTTTAGTAAAATTGAAATATTATGTACTAGGAAGGGGGCTTCCCTGGTGGTTAAGTAGTGAAGAATCCGCCTGTAGTGCAGGAGACCTGGGTTCGATCCCTCGGTTCGATCCCTCAGTTGGGAAGATCCCTAGAAGAAGGGCATGGCAACCCACTCCAGTATTCTTGCCTGGAGAATCCCATGGACAGGGGAACCAGGGAGGCTGCGGTGCATAGGGTCGCAGAGTCTGATAAAACTGAAGCACCGCACAGCACATACTAGGAAGATATATCTCTTCATCCTGTACTCTTACGTATTCATTTTTTGCCCCAGCAACTATTGGATATTTATTCCAGACAAGGTCCTTGTTCTCCCAGAGCTCACAGAACAATGGAGGAAACAAGGTATTAAAACAATCAGATGAGTTAAGTGCAACTGTGATCTGTTCTCAAATGCAAAGGTTCACAAGGAAACCTAATGTGAACTGTAAGATTGGGTAAGGCTCTACAGGGAAATGACCTTTCAGGTTGCCCAGGAGAGGCACTTCCAGGTAGACAGAAGGAAATGTGCAGAAGCCCACCCAGGTGTGCCTGAAGTGAGAAGGAATGAGGGATGGGCAGTTGCAGCCAGAACCTTGGGGGCCTTTTTGAATAAGGATTTTATTCTGTGTGCCTTGGAAGGTCACTGCAAGACTGTAAGAGTTGGGAGTGAGTGATCATGATCACATTTTAGTTCCTTAAAAATGGGTGAGGGAACTATGTGAAGAAGTGTTTCATGGAGGGTTGAAACATCCATGCCTGTGTATTTGGTAGGTATTTAGGGTTTTCAGTTTTTACACAGACTGTTCTTCCATTTGTTTTTAGTTATTGCCTCTGCTTCCATTCATACTAGTTTTGCGGTCTTTCTGTAGTAGTGCCTACTTTGTAACTTTTAATCTGCTGTGTTTTAGGAAAGAAATGAACTAATCTTGTTAGAATTTCAGGTTGAGTAAGAGGCTTTTTCTGTGCATACACTTGGTGTCGTTTGGTTTGTTATACTTATTTTCTACTTTTCCGTTGTGCTTACATTGAGGCAAAGTTCCTTGATGCATGAATAAGAGGTACATTATTGCTTTAATAATATAATATCTTGTCCTCAATCTTGCATCACAGGATTTTTGTGCAGATTAAAGAAAGTGTGTGAAATGACTCTGTAAAGTATTAAGTGCCATATAAAAGAAAGTAATGGCAGCTTAGAGACCTCCAAACTAACCACTTACCAAATAGTCACATCTTGGAAACTCCCTCCCTTCTCCTCCCCTGAACCTTCCACAAAAAAAACAGAGATGCCTGTTTTCTTTCGGTGAGCACAAACGTTATCTGAAGTGCTCAAGTTACTCTTTGTGCCTTGGCTGACAGGAAACTCAAGCCCAATTTGCAGGTCATTGTAGGAAATGGGTAAATTCATATGGCATTCTTATCTATGTCATAGCTCTTCCTGTGGTCTTGTTTTTCTGTTCTATCTATAGTTTTCCTGTGCCTGCTTTAATTGGTATTTTCTATTTTATTATAGGTATTCTTGTAAGCCATTTCAAATATTTGTACCCACCTAATTTTAACAAGGGTCAGAACTGCACTTCAAGGTTTCAGAAGCCAGTATATAAAACACTGGCACCCTGCCAGCCATTGTAGCAGGTACAATACTATAGACACTGTGCCAAATGATTTGGGTTTAAATTAGGCCTTGTCCAGGATTGCATGTGGATATGAAGTCTCTGTGCATGCCAGTCTAGAGCCTCCTGTTATAAGCAAGCCAAGTTTGTCTCCCACTGGCTTATAGATAATTTCATAATTTTCTTTAGTGTGATCTCCATGTTCCCAAACTCCATCACCCTGCTCTGTACTTACAAGTATATCTTAGAGGCACAGACACTGTTTGTCACTGGTAAGAGGGCAGGGATCCATGAACTGTTACTCATTTAGGTTTCTTTTTGTCAGCAAAGACCTGAAGATTCTAGGATTCACTAAATTCATTCACATTTTAAAAGAGTGTGACCATGTCTTTCATCCTCTGTTATGATTCTGGACAGCCCAAACTGGACATGTCTCTTTGGATAATTTGTTGTTGTTCACTCGCTAAGTCCTGTCCGACTCTTTGTGACCCCATGGACTGCAGCACACCAGGCTTCCCTGTCCTTCACTATCTCCCAGAGTTTGCTCAAACTCGTCCATTGAGTTGGTGATGCCATCCAACCATCTCATTCTCTGCTGCCCCCTTTTCTCCTGCCCTTTCACAGCATCAGTTCTTTTACATTGAGTTGGCTCTTCCCATTAGGTGGCCAGAGTATTGGAGCTTCAGCTTCAGCATCAGTCTTTTCAATGAGTATCAGGGTTGATTTCCTTTAGGATTGACTAGTTTGATCTCCTTATAGTCCCAGAGGCTCTCGAGAGTCTTATCTAGCACTACAATTTGAAAGTATCAATTCTTCAGCTCTCAGGCTTCTTTATGGTCCAGCTCTCACATCCATATACGACTACTGGAAAAACCATAGCTTTCATTATACGGATCTTTGTCGGCAAAGTGATGTCTCTGCTGTCTAACGTGCTGTCTGGGTTTGTCATAGCTTTTCTTGCAAGGCTCAAGCAACATTTACTTTGGTAATGGTAGATTCTTTTCCTGGATTTCAAGTCCTTATCAATTGCATTTTATCTCAGGCCTTGAGTTTAAGTCTTATGAGCTGAATCTGTATGTAGAACAAATAATCAGCAACCTTCAGGTAGTGAGGTTTTTCTTGAGGATTTCAGCTTTGTTAGCATTTGATAATCTAGCAACCTTTCCAATCTACTGTATAGTTACTTTTGTCACAGAATTTTAAGTATATGGACAAAATAAACAATTATGAAATGTGTGTCTCCTAAACTTCTATGAATCTTTTACATGTCGATTCTTATTTCACCAGCTTTTCCTCTAGATATACCTTCTGTCCTGGTTTCAGCCAGATCCTTGTCTTTTCTATTCCTCAAATAGGTCAGGTTCCCTCTCTCTTTTTTGAGTCACATTCACTGTGCCTTTTAATGGTTCCTACCAGAATTTTGTACTGTAGCTATGTGTATCTGACGCACTGGAAGATATTCTGGTTCCACACATAGTAAGTCTACCACTGAAAATGAAGTTTCTGAATGAGGAGTGTCATGGGATCATATTGTCTTGTTTAAATGGGTATGTGCCCATTCCTGAGTCAACCTCCTGGCTAGCAGCAAGGCCCCCACCCCTGTAGCTGGGTCAGTTCTCCCCAAACCACGTGGTTAATGATAGAAAAAGATCTAAATACTGCTACAAAGAGGGGGAAATGGACAGAAGCAAAGGAAAACAACTATCTTGTTCATCTCAGGCTTATACTAGAGAAAAATAAGAAAATTTAACCCAACTATACAGTAATAAGGGAATTAGTACATAGGTGAATATGTCTTTACAGTGTTATATAATGCAGCCATTAAAAATGTTATGTCCATAGATTTTTTTAGTAATATGGAAGAAATACAAGTTTATGTTCTCATCATAGTTTTTAAAAATTGGGATACCATATTAGGTAGAGAGTTGATCATAACTTTTAAAAAGTGCATAGAAAAAAAAAAGGTACATCAAAATGTTGGCAGTAGTCCTCTTGAGTAGTACTGTTCTTTTCCTCTTTCTATGTTGTAGTAGTTTAAAAAAAAATTTTACACTGTACACATGACCTTAACAATTTGAAAAAATAAGGTTACTAAAAATGTGGTTGTAAAAATTAACATTACCACCAGATGCCTAGTGATGTCCCCAAATAACTGTTGGGTCACTTTGCATTTCTAAAGCATTTTTCCAAATTTGATTTATCCTTCAGGCTTATTTCAAATACCACATACTTGAAGAAAATGTTTTCAGACTGTGCTGCTATCATTGATGTACCTTGCTGTCTAAGCGTTTGTTTGAAGCACTGGGAGCCTTACAGCATCTCTGAAATGTCAGGATAAAAGTAGACAAAAATTGATCAAATTGTTTGCTCATTCTGTTTAACATCTGCTTATGCACTTGGTTGTTTCCCATGTTATTTCAGTAGTAAGACAGCTGAATATTATGATCATCTGGTTGGAGCAGCATAAAATATTGATATATTTAATTCATCATACACACTGGGAACAATTTTACTGGAAGAAAATATGACCATGTGTTCTAGATAAAATATAACAATGCAACCAGGAGTGTATTTATTTAAAAATAAGAAGTTGGGAAATTAAGTGCTCAGCAATTTCAGAAAAATTTGTGTTTGCTACAGATTTATATCTTTTTGCCACTTTACTAATTTTAATAATAAGATTGAGAAAATTCTGATAACCAGTGTTTTCATCAGTGTAAGAAATAGGCAACATTATTCATTTCAGGCAGGAGATCCCCTCAGTACTGCTTTTACAATAACACCGACACATGAAAGTGTAATTTAAAAATCACTGTTCTAGTCCTATTTTCTGTTAGGTATTTTGTTCTGGGTTTGATGTATCACCTCCCCAAATTAGTTCCTGAACACTTAAAGATTAGTGACTAAATGTCAGTTATATTCCCTTTGTGTTCCTTCTACCAAACACCTAGCATATTAATAAAGTATCTAGGAAGTACTCATCAGATATTTGTTGGCTGGTTGCTTTATTCACTCTCATTCCAGTGACTACAGTTGGGTTGTTCAAGAATACTATTGAAGTGATTTGCCTTTAAAATAATTTCTTTTTCCTTCGTTACTATTTTTATTAGAATTCACATGGCCTTAACAATTTGAAAAAATAAGGTTACTAAAAATGTGGCTGTAGGTCTCTCTATTGACTCAAAAATAAAGAGTTCAGGTAAGGCTTTAATAGTAGACAAAACCAGGGTCAGCAGTTTTATCAGAACTTCATGCCCTTTGCCAGCCAAGACGGGTAATGTTTTCTCCCCTTCTCTTTCCCTCCCACTCTCTCCTACCCCTCATATTCAGGATGAGTGGTTAACAATATAAGGGCTTCCCTGGTGGCTCAGCAGTAAAGAATCTGCCTGCAGTGTAGGAGATGCAGGAGATACGGGTTCTATCCCTGGGTCAGGAACATCCCCTGGAGGAGGAAATGGCAACCCGCTCCAGTAATCTTGCCCAGAAAATCTCATGGAAAGAGGAGCCTGACAGGCTACAGTCCATGCAGTGACAAAATAGTCAGACATAACTGAGCGACTAAACAACAAATAACACTATAACTAACAATTATGGCCCTACTGACGATTTTCAGTAGGTTATACTATCAAAAAGTCACTAAATACTGCATTTTCATTCCTCAATCTGCATATGCTAGTCACTGTGGTAGGCATTTGTGAGACCAAGTCAAATACCACACTCTCTCTACCCTTGAGGACTTCTGTACCTTAAAAAAGGCAGACAGATGTACTGGCTGTGATAAAAAGAGGTGCAAAGGAGAACCTGGCAAATTTTTTTTGTTATTATCACTTTGTTTCGCTAAATACTATGTGTTTAGTGAATTAAATAAATTCTCTAGAAGTCAGGTCTGTCATTAAATGAGCAGGACTTTTTTTCCTTAAAAGAAATTTTGTTTCCTAATTTAAAAAAATACTATAATAAACCCAAAACCTTGTGAGTTTCTCCAAGGTGAGAAATACATCTATTTTTAAAGCACCTATGGATAGCCGACCAATGTGTCTGCTTCCAGAAAAATTATTGAGATCATCTTCCTAATGAACAAACCTTCTGAAAGCTGAAAAAAAGGACTTAAAGTCTCTGACTTTTTCTGTCAAACAGAAAACTGACTCTTATAAAAAGGACATTAAAAAAAAACCACCACCACTTTCTACTTTTATTTCTCCGAGAAATTTATCCTTTCTCTGCCTTCCATCTCAATCTCATATCTTTTTATTAAATCTAACTGTGGAGATGCTTCTAAGTTAGGTCAGTTTTGCTGTGGATTGAATTTTGAAAGCACATTTTAATTTCAGCATTCATGCAGCTGAGCACTGTTAAATTGAATAGGCTGTGGTTATGGGAACTGCAGGAACTGAGATGGAACCAAGAAATCTGTTACTGGAGAAACCTTTTGAGAGCTGACAGATTTTAAGTCACTCTTAATAAGGTCTGATGGGTTAAGGAATAACATGTTCTGGAATTTAGGAAAGCAGCTTTTCACCCTTCCTTGCCATTTGGGAATTATTTTCATCCTCACGCTACTGCAAGCCTATCAAGAAAACTGAAATGGGTCTCAGTGAGCTGTGTAGCATAAATCTAAAACATGCAACAATAAAATTCTCTTGCCAAGTGAATAGGTAGGCTGTGTTGCTAGCATGCTCTCAAAGAGAATCAGGTATACATTTTAATTCTGTTTGTATAGAATATAGAGTAATCCTTTAGGTGTCTGATACATATATATATACAGTTGAGAGATTTCATCTACAGACTCTTGATCAATGTTGAATCTTAATGTAATAGAAAGTTAAGTATTTCCCAAATTCTTCTATGGATCACTAGTTCTGCGGGAAGATGGTAGTTATTCAGTTCAGTTCAGTTCAGTTGCTCAATCATGTCCAACTCTTTGCAACCCCATGGACTGCAGCATGCCAGGCCTCCATGTCCATCACCAACTCCCAGAGTTTACTCAAGCTCATATCCATTGAATCGGTAATGCCATCCAACCATCTCATCCTCTGTCATCACCTCCTCCTTCTGCCTTCAATCCTTCCCGGCATCAGGGTATTTTCAAATGAGTCAGTTTTTTGCATCAGGTGGCCAAAGTACTGGAGTTTCAGCTTCAGTATCAGTCCTTCCAATGAATATTCAGGACTGATTTCCTTTAGGATGGACTGGTTGGATCTCCTTGCAGTCCAAGGGACTCTCAAGAGTGTTCTACAACACCACAGTTCAAAGGCATCAATTCTTCAGCACTCAGCTTTCTTTATGGTCCAACTCTCACATCTATACATGACTACACAAGAGAAAACTCTACACATGGACATCACCAGATGGTCAATGCAAAAATCAGATTGATTATATTCTTTGCAACCAAAGATTGAGAAGCTCTATACAGTCAGCAAAAACAAGGGAGCTGACTGTGGCGCAGATCATGAACTCCTTATTGCCAAATTCAGACTTAAATTGAAGAAAGTAGGGAAAACCACTAGACCATTCAGGGATGACCTAAATCAAATCCCTTACAATTATACAGTGGAAGTGAAAAAATAGTAGTTATTATGTGGGAGTAAAAAAGTTCCAGGATCACATAAATCTGAAGAACCTAAAGTAAAATTTACAGTTTGTTGTTGCTTTGTTTTTTAATTTATTGCAGGACTTCCACAAGCCTTTAATTGTGAATTTCCAGGAGAGTAGAGATGAAAGATCTAAAATATTTGGTATTCCCTTTGCAGGACATCTTTTAAGAGACAGACAAGGCTATATTATGACTTTTGCTGGCCCCATCCTTCATAAAAAATAGTAAAGGATACATTTTATAACTATATTTTTACAAAGATGAATATATTAATATTATATAACAAAACATTTTCTTGGACTTAAAAGTTCTTTTTCAACTCCGATTTTAAAAGAAATTAAGACATCTTTATGGGTTCCTTAAAATATTATGGGCCTTAGGCATTGTACCTGCTCTAATAGGTAAGTTGGCCATAGAGATAGGTGCTACATAGGAGGAGTCAATCACTGCACAAAACCCACACAATGGAATTGAGAGGCATAACATGGCATTCAGTCTAAGGTACTAAGATGGGGGGTCCCAGGGTCATTCCTTTCCTTCATGTTATGGGACCTGAAGAAACAAAGGGAGAGACAGTATGGCAGGACTGTGGCAAATCTCTATCATTGATTCTTTGTGAACTCCACCCATTCAGAAGTGTTCCCTTAAACTGAAATACTGTATCTGTTTTTATGTGGTCAGTGTAAATCCACACAGCGTTAGGTACAACAGCTGGAAAAGGAGTCTCGGTTTCTATGCATATGAATATAAACAGCCCCAATGGTCATACTCAAGTTCCATAGCTTAAATTTACATCACCAACCTTTACTATATGCAGTTCTTTCAATTTGTGGTTCTATTATTTAGCCACAGTGAACTGTCTGTTTAGAGATAAGAAATAAACGGTATTGATCCTTACTTGACAAAGTAAGGGTAAGAAACTGTGGATGAAGCCCAAGGTGACTTGGGCATCATACCAAATTTGACCTTTTTAGCCATGTTGACCATATTGCCCAAGACTAATGACTTATCTTGAAAGATAAATTAGTAAGAGGAAATTTTCTATACAGTCTAAAGAGGTTCAACTCCAGAACAATAGTATTTTGTTTTTCTATTAAAAGCGTGTTTACTCAAAGATAAATTGCCCCTTTATGGCTCAGGAGCAAAGGTAAATGGATCCCAGAGATACACAAGGTCTACATCATAAATGTGGCATTTCAAGTTAGTGCAGAAAGATGGATTATTTAATAACTGTTATTAGGTCAGCTGACTAGCCATTTGTGACAAAATAAACTGCATCTCCATCCTACTGTTTGCACCACTTGACCTGTAGGATCATAGTTTCTGGACCAGGGATCCAAAGGCATTCCCCTGCAGTAGAAGTGTGGAGTCTTAACCATTGGGCAGCCAGGGAAGTCCTTATCCCACTCTTGATATAAAAAAAGTGAAAGTGGATTCACTCAGTTGTGTCTGACTCTTTGCTACCCCATGGACTGTAACCTATCAGGCTCCTCCGTCCATGGTATTCTCCAGGCAAGAGTACTGGAGTGGGTTGCCATTTCCTTCTCTAGGGGATCTTCCTGACTCAGGGATCGAACCCAGGTCTCCCACATTGCAGGCAGACGTTTTACCATCTGAGCCACCAGGGAAGCCCCATAGCAAAATAAATTCTACATATTTAAAAAATAAACATGAAAAGACTAAAATATTGAAGAAAACACAGTAGATATTATTTACCATCTTGGAGTGGAAAGGACCTTTCTAAGCATGTCACAAACCCAGAATTAGAACATTCCAATAAATATAACTACATTAAAATTAAAGAATTTCTGCACCAAAAATTGAAAACAAAGCATCAAAAGAAAACCTTAGAAAATTATGCAAATAACGTCATGAAGGGCTACTTTGCCTGATATAAAATCGGCTTTCACAGATCTATAAGAAAAGATAAACAAATAGAAATACAAAGGACAATAATGGCCAATTCCTAGAAGAAAAACAAGTGGTCAACAGATTGGTGAAAAGGTGTTCAACTTCTGCAATAATTAAAGAAATACAAAAGATGATAATATTTTACACCTATTAGATTGGCTAAAATAAAATGATAATAAACTACATTATTAAAATGTAAGAAAACAGGTATTTTCATTATACAGTATTACTGTATAATATGAGTATAAACAATATTTGTAAACGCCTGCTTAGCTAATAAGCTTTGACCCTAAAATTCCATTCTTGGGAATTTATCACACAGAAATACTTGTCATGAATACTTATTGTAAAATAGTCATACAATTCAGATATTTTTTCATTGTACAAGTGTACAAAGACATGTACATATTCAGTGTAGCATTGTTTATAATAATGATTTGGTAACCAAAATGACTCTCAAACGGGAACTAGTTAAATCTATTATACCAAAAATGGAACATTTTAAATCATTAAAACAAAGGAGGGGGCCCATGAATTCTTTCAAGGAAAATTGTCTGCAATATATGGTTAGCAAAGTAGAAAAATAGTATATTTAGAAGGATCCCATTATTATTTTTTAAGTGTTAGGTATTCATAAAAATTTGGAATAACATACACCAAACTATAGTAGAATTAGTCACTCTATCATAAATACCTATAACACTTGAAATGTTTACAACAGGATTTATTATTCTTATATTCAGAACAAGTAGTTTAGCAAAGAAACAAGCAAAAAATTACCATTAGGAAATTTTGATAGAGTTTTAGTTTTTCTAAAAGATGCTTTTTCCTCCTCAGCCACAACTATATCACCAGATGTCTTATAGCACTGAAGCACCAACCAAGTCAAACTTTTTTTTACATACTCAATTTCTGATGGCTTTTATTAATAGTTCTAGAAGGAATTGGCAAAACCATCGCCATTGGCTCAAAAGTTTGTATTGAATTTCATTAAACTCAGAAAACTGGAAATCCATAATAAGCACATACTGTGAGATTTCCCTACTGCCCCAGACATAACAGTGATTGTTTATGAGTCCTATTATATATTACAAAATATAAGCTAATATATTCTTCTCATAGAAAATGTGACCCATGGACTGTAGCCCACCAGGCTCCTACAACCATGGGATTCTCCAGGCAAGAATACTGGAGTGGACAGCCTTTCCTTTCTCCAGGGAATCTTCCCGACCCAAGGATCAAAACCTTGTCTCCTGCATCTCCTGCATTGGCAGGCAGATTCTTTACCATCTGAGCCACCAGAGAAACCCAGTATATTCTGCTCATAGAGAATGCAGTAAATACAAGAATTGAAAGAACAAAATTCGTTACAGCTTCTCCACTCAAAGCTACTATCGTTAGCACCTACTTTTTTTTTTTTAGTTAGCACCTACTTTAAAAAATCATTTTTCCCGTCTTCTTTTTACAGGCATGTGATCATATTGTATAAACAATTCTCCATCTTACTTTCTTCACTTAGCACATTTTGTCACATTATTTTAAAAGTTCTTTTGTAAACATTTATATGGCTATATGATATTTTACTATTTATCTAATAATCCCCTATACAGCTTGACATTTAAGTTTTTTTTTCAAATTTTCATTAATATAAATAATTCTTAGTGAACATTTTTATATATAAAGCTTTTTCTTTTGTTCACAGTTTCTCTTTAGGGTGATTCCTGGAAGTGGGATATCTGTATTCAAGGATGTCAGGATTCTTTATACAAATGACTAAATTTATTATTCTTATTTACACTCCCAACAATAAAGAGAGAGGATGCACCTTTTATTATACTCTTGCAAACATCTGATGCTATTACTGAAAACAAACAAAACCAAAAAACCTTTGCTAATTTGATAGGTATTGAAGTCTTATTTTAATCTGCATTTCTTTGCTACAAAGACGTTATTTTTCTGCTTTGTCTGTTGACCTCATCTTTGTCTTTTGTGAGCGTGTCTGTGCTCGTGGATGTGTGTACTATCAGTTTATATTCTTTGCCCATTCATCTACTGGGCTTTTCATGTTTTTCTTATCAAATTGCAGGAATTCTTATATCAAGAGTGTTTATAATTTTTAAAAATAACCCTAAGCTTACAAAAAAGTTGCAAATAGAGTGTAAAGAGCAACATTCATTTTTGACATTCTTGCAAGTATTACTTTTCCATTGTTTTTCGTTCCATTGTTAGGATTTTAAATTTATATTTAAAATTTGAATTTACTGGGTATTTTTGGGGGGGGGTTGGCCAATTCTTTTTCTAATTGAAAGATAGTTAATTTACAATATTAGTTTTAGGTGTACAATATAGTAATTTGGTATTTTTATAGATTATACTTCATTTAATATTATGATAAAATATTGACTATATTCCCTATGCTATACATTACAACCTTATACCTTATTTAATTTATATCTAGTAGTTTGTACCTCTCAATACACTTCCCCTGTCTTGCCCTTCCCCTCTCCCCACTGGTAACCACTAGTTTGTTCTTTGTTTCTGTCAGTTTCTGTTATATTTGTTTTATTTTTTAGATTACACATACAGATAAAAACATAGAGTATTTTTCTCTGACTTATTTCAGTAAGCATAATAACCTCCAGGTCCATCCACATTATTGCATGTTGCAAAGTTTTGTTCTTTTTAATGGCTGAGTAATAATCCACTGTAGATATGTACCACATCTTTATCCATCCCTCTGTTGATGGACACTTAGGCTACTTCCATATCTTGGTTATTATAAATAGTGCTGCCATGAACACTGGGTACATATATCTTTTCAAATTAGTGTTTTCATTTTCTTCAGATATATTCCCAGTGGTGGACTTGCTAGATCATATAGTAGTTCTAATTTTAAGTTTTTGAGGAAAGCCCCTACTGTTTTGCATAGTGGCTGTACCAATTTACATTCTTACCAACAGTGTACCAAGTTCCCTTTTCTCCACATTTTTGCCAACATTTACTATTTGTTGTCTTTTTGATGACATCCATTATGACAATTATGAAGTGATATTTCATTGTGGTTTTGATTTGCTTGTCCCTTACGATTAGCAATGTTGAACATCTTTTCACATGTCTGTTGGTCATCCGTATGTCTTCTTGGGATAATGTCTACTCAGGTTTTCTGCTCATTAAAAAACTTCTTTTGATACTGAGTTGTAGAGCTCTTTATATATTTTGGATATTAACCCCTTATCAGACATATCACTTACAAATATCTACTTCCATTTAGTAGGTTACTTTTTTGTCAATGGTTTTCTTTGCTGTCAAAAGCTTTTAAGTTGAATTCGGTCCCATATGTTTATTTTTGCTTTTGTTTCCCTTGCCTGAGGAGATAGATTCAAAAAAATATTGCTGAGACTTATGTCAAAGAGTGTACTGCCTAGTTTTTCTTCTAGGAGTTTTCTGGATTTTTCGTCTTTGCACTTATGTCTTTAATCCATTTTTAGTTTATTTTTGTATATGGTATCAGAAAATGTCCTAATTTTTTCTTTTATATGTAGCTATCCATTTTTCCCAATACCACTTATTGAAGAGACAGTCTTTTCACCACTGTATATTTTTACTGTACTCCTTTGATTAATTGACCATATGCATATGGGTTTGTTACTGGGTTCTTTATCCAAAGTTTTAATCATTTCTAAGGTAAATAATTTTCCCCACTTGATAAATTCAATATTCACTTCTATTTTTGTCAAGACCTTTTAAATAGTTTGACTTATTTTACTTTTATGTTTTTATGTATATCTAAAAATATGAGTATCTGAATTGATTTTTCCCAAAATATTTAATGAGTGTTTCCCAAACAATTTACTGAATAATTTTTCCTGTTCTTACTGGTTTACAACGCTCCATTGATCACATATTAAATTCTCATCAACAATAGAGCCTGTTTTATAGGTGTGTCTGCCTACTCCTATGACTATATATGTGTTAAATTACTATAGCTTTAGATATGGCTGTTCTTCCATTGAACAGTCATATTTATTTTTCCAAACTTTACGGTCATTTTATAAAGAAAATTGTGAGTTTAATTGGCATTCGGTTAGATGTATTAAATATGATAAACAAATTTACAAAATGCGTTTTCTCCATCAAAAAATGTGATCTCTCTTTTATATCTTTCAGGAGTTTTGTGAGCTTCTTCATATAGGTCATTCATATTTCTTAGTCTGTTAGAATACATGGTGAATAGAATCTTTTTCCATATTTTATGTTTGATAACTGATTTCTGCTGCTGTGTTGAGAAATAGCAAAAATGTCTTCCAATAACAAAGAACCAATTGCATACTTATTTTATGTCTAGCACCTTATTGAGCTTTGAATCTAGAAATTTCATTTTTTATCATGGTTCTTCTAGTATGTAATACCATTCATAAGTAATGATAATTATGTTTCCTCTTTTCCAAAATTTATATCTCTTTTCTGTGCCATGTATGGTTTGCACTGGCATAATTCCAACTCAGTATTAAACAATAATGGTAGAAGTTATATACCTGAATTTTGTTTCTAATTTTAATGAATATGTTTCTGTGAAGAATTATGTGGCTTTTGGTTTCAGACAGATTATTTTTTTTGGTGTGAATTATATTAACTTACTTTTTTAACCTTAGAATATTTCTTTATTATGAAAATAATACGTGTCCATTAGGAGAAAAATTGGAAGTACAAATAAGAAGAAAAAGATGAAAAGAAATCATTAACAGCAAAACCATCACTAACACTTAGGCATTTCACTCTTCAGGTCTTGTTCTAAGCATGTTAATGCAAATAAACAAATATACATTTTATAAAAGTGAGGATGTAGTATACACAGTTTATAACCTGTTTTACGACTTAAAAACATACAGCTAGTACATTTCCATGTTATTTAATATCAGTGTCCCCAGATATCTGTATTCATGACAACTCCTTAGGAATTATCACGTAGCTTTCTAAATATTCTTTTCTTTTAAATATTTAAAACTATTTACAAATTTTAACTGGAAAACATTTCTTTAAATAGCTTCATGCATACGTTAGAATACCTAACCACATTCATCATTAGACTAAATTATTTTAAATGGAGATGTCAAGTCAAAGTTTTAAAGGTCTCTGAGTCTTGCTAAATTGCTGTCCCAACGATGTGTGGGCTCCACCACCATCAGGAAAGGGAAATGACTGTGTCTGGACCAACTCTGCATGTTGTCATTGTCTTTTTTAAAAAAATTAATTAATTTATTTTAATTGGAGGCTAATTACAATATTCTGGTGGTAGGTTTTTTTGGCATTAAAATAATAGTCTTTAAGTCCTGGGTTATTAAGAGCATTTAAAAAAAAACATGGTTAATCTTATTTTGTGCCTTTCAGCATCAATTAAAATGATCTAGGTTTTTTTTTCTTCCTTAGTTGGGCTACTGATGTTATATATTAATATATTTAAAATTATTAAACAATCTTTAAGTTCCTAAGAAATGTAAGCTTCTCTTCTATATTATAATGTATTATCAATTAAATTATATGTTTATCTATAAGAAATCATTTCCTCCACTTTATCTCAGGGAATTGAAGGTTGCTTTTAAGAGTATGTGAAATAATAGGACAGTAAAAATTCAAAATGGGAAATGATACATAGGCAAGACCAGGGAGAGGTTAAGTGACTTGCCCATGTTCTCACAGCTTATTAAGTGATAAAGCCAAGTTCAAACTCAAAACATATGCTCTTTACTACCACACTTGCTCCAGGAGTACTTGGCTTTCTGATATCCTTCTAGCTTGATCTTGGGAGTACAGGTTTTAAACATGCAAGGACCTTTGTAGCCTTCTGAAATTCTCCACTGTGTTTCTCAGCTGGAGTTTTATTAATGTTGGGCAACAATGAATTTGCACTCCTTAATGAGTTCCCAGACTTATTTTATATTCCCAGCTAAACAGAAACATGTCTTCCATAACAGACAATTCAACTGAGGATAGACCTATATTATCTTAAGGAAACAAAGGAGCTGAAAAAGTTCTAGAGCTGTAAATAAAATGCCCTGCCTGATAGAAATGAGCAAGGGAGGGTTCCCAGAGGCAGGGTCAAGTTTTTCCTTACAAAGAGCTTTGGACCTCCTCTAACATAGGTATAAAAGGGTGGCGTTTGGTGCCAGGTTTTGTTTATTATATCATGGGTATGATATTTTTAGTCAGAATATATTTAAGGCAGTAAAACCAGATGCCTGCTTTAGGGATGAAACATATATTAAAAATCATGGATCGCTAAAAAAATAGAATAACTTCTTAAACTTATGTTACTTCTAGGAGCACTATTCCAGGTAAATGTGTATAACATACCTCTGCTGCTGCTAATCAGTCGTGTCCGACTCTGTGCGACCCCATAGATGGCAGCCCACCAGGCTCCCCCGTCCCTGGGATTCTCCAGGCAAGAACACTGGAGTGGGTTGCCATTTCCTTCTCCAATGCATGAAAGTGAAAAGTGAAAGTGAAGTCGCTTAGTCGTGTCCAACTCTTCACGACCCCATGGACTGCAGCCCACCAGGCTCCTCCATCCATGGGATTTTCCAGGCAAGAGTACTGGAGTGGGGTGCCATCACCTTCTTCTAACATGTTGTTCTTCTATGTTCCTGAAAAGTTAACTGTGTGGAATTATTTTAAATTTGTTGAGTACTGCGGAAGACTTCCATAATTATGAACTTTGCTTCGGAACAATTCATCTATAGTAATTCTGTTATGGCAATAATTAGGGAGCAGTGTCAGTTGTTTTTTCAAGTCACTCTTGGCTTGATATAAAATTATAGTATCTGCACATAAAAGAATGATTTTCTTTCATCTGTTACATTCAGGTAAATCCCCAAATGACAGACTCATTAAAAACATGTTAAACAGCAATCCTGTTTTATACTGTTGGAAAAATTTAACCATTTATGAAGGGGCTATTTCTTCTGAAAGTGTGTCATTCTGTGTAAGACAAGTCTAAGTGACTCTTAAAGTAATCAACAGAGGGTAGATCCTTCACAGGGGCTAGGCTATGTGAATGCGGCTGGCTTAGAACAAGTTCCTATCTGTGGATTCATAAACCAGGGCATGGAAATAAATGTCCTAGTCTAACATTGTTCCTGGAGATTTCTCAAGGTAGTAAAGAATATAACAAAGATTTGAGGAAAAACATTTTGATTTTTGTATGTTGGATCATACAAAAGCCCTTCATTCTTAGGATAAATCCTGCTTGAAAGTGAAAGTCCCTCAGTCGTGTCCGACTCTTTGCGACCCCATGGACTTATATAGTCCATGAAATTCTCCAGGCCAGAATACTAGAGTGTGGTAGCCTTTCCCTTCTCCAGGGGATCTTCCCGACCCATGAATGGAACCAGGGTCTCCCGCATTGCAGGTGGATTCTTTTCCAAGTGAGCTAGCTTGGTTGTGGTATATAATCCTTATATTTTGCTAGATTTAGATTGTTTTTTTTTTTTTTAAAGGATTTTTGTGTCTATATTCATAAGGGATATTGGTCTTGTTTTTTTCAGGTGTGTTGTGTCTGGATTGGGGCTTCCCAGGTGGCGCTAGTAGTAAAGAACCCACCTGTCAATGCAGGAGGTCATAAGAGATGTGGATTCAATCCCTGGATTGGAAAGATCGCTAGAGGAGGGCATGACAACTCACTCTAGTATTCTTGCCTGGAGAAGTGAAGTGAAGTCGCTCAGTCATGTATGACTCTTTGTGACCCCATGGACTGTAGCCTATCAGGCTCCTCCGTCCGTGGGATTTTCCAGACAAGAGTACTGGAGTTGGGTTGCCATTTCCTTCTCTAGGGATCTTCCCCTCCCAGGGATCAAAGCCGGGTCTCCCACATTGTCGGCAGACACTTTTACCATCTGAGCCACCAGGGAAGCCTGGAGAATCCATGGACAAAGAAGCCTGGTAGGCTATAGTACATAGGGTCGCAGAGTCAGACATGACTGAAGCAACTTTGCATGCATTCACGTGTCTGCTTTTGGCATCAGGGTAATATTGACCTTTTAGAATGGGTTCCTTCCTTTTCTATTTTTCGAAATATTTTGTGATGGATTTTTATTTCTCCCTTAAACATTTGGCAGTGTTCACCAATGAAGTCATCGGATTACTGGTGTTTGTGAGAAAAAATTTATTACTGAATCAATCTTTGTTAGAAGTCTGTTTAGATTTTCTATTTAAACCTGAGTCAGTCTGAGTAGTTTGTCTTTTTTTTGGCCATTTTGTATAGGTCATCTAATTTATTGTTCATAAGTACTGTTTATAAGTATTTCTTATTATAATCCTTATTTCTGTTGTTAGTAATGCCTCTCTTTCATTTCTGAGCTTAGTAATTTGTCCTCCTTTTTAAAAAAATGATCAGTCTAGGTTCTTTACTTACATTGATCTTTCCAAAGAATGAACTTTGCTTCATTTGCTCTGTTTTTTTCTATTCTCTATTTTCATGGTTAATTTTATTATTTTCTTCCCCTTGCTTATTTTAGTTTACCCTGCTCCTCCCACTTTGTTAGTTTAGTAAGCTGAAAGTTTAAGCTACTGGTATGACATCTTTCATTTTTTAAACACTGGCATTTACAGCTATAAATCTTCCTCTGAGCACTTTTTTTTGGATGCATCCCATAAGTTTTGGTATGTTGTGTTTTTGTTTGCATTTGCCTCAAAGTATTTCATATTTTAAATTATGATTTTTGTCTTTTACCCACTTATTTATGAGTGTATTGTTTAATTTCCATATTATTTGTGAGTTTCCAAAATTTTTTTTCCTGTTACTGATGTCTGAATCATTCCATGGTGGTCAGAGAATAGACTTCGCATGATTTGAACCTTTTAAATCTAATAACTTATTTTATGGCTTACCACATGGTCTATTTTGGGAAATGTCCCATCACACTTGAGAAAAATGTGTATTTTGCTGTTGGATTCTACAGATGTTAGATTTAGCTGGTTTAGTGTTGCTAAAGAACTTTTATGTCCTTGCTAGTATTCTGTCCAGTTGTTCTATTCATTATTGAAAGTGGTGTACTATGGTCTCCAATGATTTTTGTTGAATTGTATATTTCCCTTTACTTCTATTAATATTGCTTCATATAGTTTGGGGCTGTTGTCACGTGCATATGTAATTGGTAGCTCTCTTGATGGACAGAACATTTTTAGAAAATGTCCTTCTTTGTCTCTAGTAACAAATTTTGTCTTAAAATCTATTTTGTCTGAGCACTACATGCAGTTCTCTTTTGCATAGTATATCTTCCTACATCCTTTCACTTTCAACTTACTTCTATCTGTTTTCAAATCTGAAGTATGAGTCTTGCAGACAGTTTATAGTTGGACCTTGTGTTTTTTAAAACCAACATTTATATGTCCAAATATTACCCAGAGACATACATTTATGTTTTTAAACCACCTTTAAAAATTAAAGTGTCAAATATCTTGAGACTTGTTTCCAAATTTCCATGCCTTCAATAAAAAGCTCAAATTTGAAGTACTAAAATTACATTGCCACTGAGACTTTTTTTTAAACAGATTTTATTTTTTTAGAGTGGTTCTAAGCTCACAACAAAATTGAGACTTCCCATATAAGCTCTGTCCCTACATACATGCATGGCCTTTGCCATTATCAACATCCCCCAACAAAGTGGTACACTTTTGATGGGCCTGCATTGATACCTCATTAAAATATTTTTCTATTATTGTGATAGTAACAATGAGCAAAGTACATAAAACATGTGCCCATGATCCAGTTCAAGACAAGTCTCTACTCAGTAACATAGCGGCCAGCTAATGACTGGACAGAGGTTTCCGTGATTCACATCTCTGTTATTGACAGGACTGTGTGTGCTTGTTGGCGCATGCCTTCCATATTACCCAGGCAATCGAAACTGTCTCAGCCTTCACATCCTGCTTTTGCTGTGCGAGGTGACAGCTTATAACCTTCTCAGGTCTTTCCTGAACATGCACACACTCCTACCCATTTTATGGCCTTCTAGCTTCAAATTTTTTACTGATCAGATTTAGACCTTTTTGTATCCAGTTCAATAAACTGTTTCTACCTTAGGGCTGGAAAACTATTCTCCTGTTTTCTAGAAATATTATGGGTTATTAGTTTTACATTCTGTTCTATGATCCATTTTTAATTAACTTCTATAAATTACAAGAGGTTAAGTGTTGAGGTTCATTTCTTTCCATATAGATATCTTGTTGTTCCAGCACTATTTATTAGATTTCCCCATTGAAACGACTTTAGTACCTTGGTCAAAATTCAGTTGACTGTACATAAGTGAACTGTAGACACTCAGTTGTGTCCGACTCTTTGCGACCCCATGAACTGTAGCCTACCAGGCTCCTCCAACCATGGGATTTTCCAGGTAAGAGTACTGGAGTGGGTAGACATTTCCTTCTCCAGTGCATCTGGGAACAAACTTATTCTGTTCTACTGATCTGTCTATTCTTATGTCAAAAATCAGACTTAATTACTATAGCTTTATAGTAAGCCATCTTTTCAAAATCATTTGGTTATTTTAAATCCTTTTCATTGCCATATAAATTTAAAGTAATTCATTAATTTCACTGAAAAAACCCACTGGAATTTTGATAGACTGTTGAATCTACAGATCAATTTGGGAGGGATATTTTATATGCTGTCAAGTTCATAAATATTGTACTTTAACTTAAAAATAACATTGTACTCTGATTTTAAAATATTTTTCTATTATTGTGATAGTAACAATGAGCAAAGTGCATAAAACATGTGTCCATGATCCAGTTCAAGACAAAACCCCACCAGCATCCCAGATGTTACCCATCTTGATGCAATCCTTGATCATGGTTCCACTATTCCCCAACTAGAAACAAACATTACCTTGACCTTTACAACAATTTTTCTTTTGCTTTTTTCATAGGTTTAACCATCTATTTTAAAGATCTTACATGAAAGGAATTACATATGTATATATATAAAATTCCTCAAATACAATTTATATACAGAATTTCATATATAACTTTAGTAATTAAATTTATACAAAAATATAATTATTTTACATAATATATAATATTGGATTGGCAGAAAAAAATTGTTTGGGTTTTCCCATAGTAGCTTATGGAAAACCCAAACAAACCTTTTGGCCAACCCAATATATATAATTCCTCAAATAGCTTTTTTCTGTATATAGAATTCTATAATGGCAGTTACATCATTCCAGCACATTGAGCTTACCATTCCCACTGTCTTTTGACTTTAAATGTTGCTAATGAGAAGTCAGCTATTGGTATAATGTCTTATCTTCAGTTACTTTTAAGGTTCTATTGCTGCTGTGTCCTGCAGTTTCAGTATGACTGGATTTCTTTCTATTTATCCTGCTTTGAAGAAAAATTTTGGTATTTTTTCCCAAAAGTTTTAGTTGTGTCCAGTTGGAGAAGGCAATGGCGACCCACTCCAGTACTCTTGCCTGGAAAATCCCATGGATGGAGGAGCCTGGTAGGCTGCAGTCCATGGGGTTGTGAAGAGTTGGACACAACTGAGCGACTTCACTTTCACTTTTCACTTTCATGCATTGGAGAAGGAAATGGCAACCCACTCGTGTTCTTGCCTGGAGAATCCCAGGGATGGAGGAGCATTGTAGGCTGCCGTCTATGGGGTCGCACAGAGTCGGACACGACTGAAGTGACTTAGCAGCAGCAGCAGTAGGAGTGTTGATCCTGCCACTACTGGAAATGGAAATTAATCTTAATTTTTAAATAAAATTACAATCTTATATACTTCTTTATAACTTATTTTTTAGATATGAGTTTTTTTTTCCCACATAATTACATACTGGGGTTTTTTGTTAAGGTATGTATTATACCACTGTAGGAAAATGCCAATTTACTGAATCTCTTACTGTTGTGTATTCAAGTTGTTTCTCATTTTACTATAGTAAATACTACATAAAATGCTTTAAAAATTCCTTCACATGGAATAACTAACATTAAGACTTATATGAGATCAATGTCACAAATTAGATGTGTCACCCCTTAATGACAGACAAGAGAGAACTAGTGATTATTTTTGCTCCAGGGGCCCTTAGTAGGTGAGTGAGTGTGTGAGTGAAAGTTGCTCAGTTGTGTCCAAGTCTTTGCGGCCCCACGGACTATAAAGTCCATGGAATTCTTGAGGCCAGAATATTGGAGTGAGTAGCCTTTCTCTTCTCCAGGGGATCTTCCCAACTCAGGGATCGAAATGATGTCTCCAGCCTTGCAGGCAGATTCTTTACCAACTGAGCTATGGTGGTGAGACTATAAAACTTCCTTGGAAATAAAATAAACGGGGTGTCTCATGTGGCAACAATCCCACTTACTCACTCACTTTCCAGTATTCTCTCAACAGTGTGTCTAGGGAGATCACTAGCAATTTAAGAAATATTAGAATACAGAAATATGATGGAGGGCCACTTCAGCCCATTTCTCCCCTACACAGAAAGTTGACCTTGCATCAGTCACTTGTAATTACTGTGAGAGGTACATGAGGAATCTAATATAAGAGATTTATATATCTTCAGAGGATTTATACATATTCAGAGGACTCCAATAATGAAAGTGTAAATTCAAAAGTATTATCTGTCTGTTCATATAATTAAGGAGTGGTAAGGGAATTCCTCCTAGCAACCAGGATTATTCTAAAAATCTTTCTTTGAAAGAGAAGACAATATAAAAATTATTGCATCTATTTTCAACTTCTGCTGTAACATGGGACACATATAATAATATTGTACTTCTTATAAGAAAAAGGCTTACTATAACTTGTTAAATACAGCTGATGCCAGTCTAGCCATTCTGGAGTTGAGTTAAAAGATAGAAGCCATGCCATTTAATTTAAAAAGAAAAAAAAAAACACCAAAAGCAAAAAATTGAGCTTCCAGCATGAGGAAAGTGATACTGCCAAATACAGACAAATGATGAAAGGTATTTAAAAGTTGTAACTGGCTAGTGTATTATCTTGCCTCTGTTATTGTTCAAGGAGCACCCTATTAAGTAAAGCGCTTTGGTAATACTAACTGTTGTTAGATTTCTTATGTAATCTGATTACTCATTGAAATCAAGACTGTCTTTAGTAAACTGCTTCCCTTCCCTAGGATATCAGATCAAAAACAATACTGTGGACTAAACATTGTTCATGATACTTGACCCAATGCAAAGTAAATTCTGTATCTTGCTGTGTGCGCTTAGTTGCTAGGTCATGTCTGACTCTTTGCGACCCGGTGGACTGTAGCCCACCAGGCTCCTCTGTCTATGGGATTCTCTAGGCAAGAATGCTGCAGTGGGTTGCCACCCCCTTCTCTAGGAGCTCTTACCAACGAGGGATGGAACCCGCGTCTCCTGCACTGCAGGCAGATATGAGCCTGTATCTGTATCTATGGATCTATCTCCTATTTCCAACCAAAAACAGACGTAGATAATAGGAGTGCATTATTTAAAGTATAATCCTTAGTAGTCATGGGACAAAGTAACAAAGGCCTTTTCCCACAAAACA
The DNA here is from genome assembly GCF_963930625.1 of Muntiacus reevesi. Taxonomy (NCBI): domain Eukaryota; kingdom Metazoa; phylum Chordata; class Mammalia; order Artiodactyla; family Cervidae; genus Muntiacus; species Muntiacus reevesi. The sequence goes on from NC_089265.1 coordinate 42,935,879, forward strand.
TCTTTTTGAAACATATATATATATATATATATATATATATATATATATATATATATATAGTCACACACATGTGGCATGTGGGATCTTAGTTTCTTAATCAGGGATTGAACCTGTGCCTCATGCAGTGGGAGTACAGAGCCTTAACCATTGAACCATGGAGGAAGTCCCTGAAATATTTAAAATCTGAGTAAAAAAAAGTGTCCATTTCATCAAATACTTTTTGGAGCTTATGTATGTTTTATCTTTTAAGTAGCTCTAACTCCAAATGCTCTGTCTTATATAGAAGTGAGACTCAAGATTAAGAAAACATGGGATGCAACACAAGATTAAGAAAACATGGGATTATTTCAAATCAAGTAATTCCCTGTTCTATACCTTTATTTGAAATATATAGGAAGTAGTATATCTAGTCATATTGATGATTTCGTTAAGTCAACTACTCATTATTAATGCAGTCTAGAGACAACTATGACAATTTCTCTCATTTGTTTCTGGCTTTTTGTTTTAATATCCTAGACAAAATGATATTTTAAAACTCTGTTTACAAATGTAATCAGATCATTGGTTTCACACAGACAACAGCTCACACCTCCACCCAACTACCACCATCACAGCAATTAAATAAGACAGGCTGGGTGACTGAAGTTGAATTTTAAAAACACCACAAGTAAAAATAAAGTCATAATTAACACTCATTTTAGGAGATGAAAAATTTACTTTAAAATTGCAAACATTTAGCAAAGATAAGACATAAATGCTATTTTCCATATTCTACAGAAATATAGTAATTTATAGCTGGCTTGGTACATGGTCACATGATAAAAACAAATCTAATGGAAAAAAAAAGAATAGTTTCATTCTACTTTTTTGCAACTTATTACAATTTAATAAGTGTACCAATAAGTACTGGAGGACAGCTGCATGGGAAGATTAGAATCCTAGGGCTATTTGCTAAATACACATTATTGTATTATAATGATAAGAACAAAATAGGTACAGATATACAATTAACATGCAATTTAAGCTATTATTTTGAAGAAACAGGATAGAATTAGTGAACACATTGAAAAATGTATTTTTAATAATGTGTGGTTATAATCAGTATATTATGGTATTTTACAAGGCATGGAATAACTTCCTCAAATAAAGCTTGGCAAAATGAAACAGGTTGAGCCAACTTCTAAAGAAAATTTAAAACGAAGGAAAAGAAAAACAAGTGGATAATTCTGTTCGATTCTCTTCTAAGTATAATAAATAATTTTTAAAGTACCATAATTTCATGCCTACCTCAGCATCTCTAAATTAAAACAAAGCCATACTTTGTACTCTATGAATCTGCTTTGTCCAATAGAGCAGCCCCCAGCCATAAGTGGCTTTTTGAGCATTTGAAATGTAGCTAGTCAGAATTGAGATGCTCATGAGTGCAAAATACAAGCTGAATGTTGAGGACTTTCTATGGGAAGAAAAGGTAAAACACCTCAATTCTGTATATAGGTTACACATGTAAAAGATAATATTTTTAATATATTGGGTTAATTAAAATATATTATTAAAGCTAATTTTATGTATTTCTTTTTTTAACGTGGCTACTAGTTTTAAAGATTTAAATTACGTTATGTGGCTTGCATTTGTTTTTACTGGACAGTGCTGATACAGAAAATCTATAGTCATTATATAAGCCTTAGAATTTAGTTATCAGTCTTAAAGCACTGTGGAGTATTAGCTCCCAGAACACCATAAGCACATACTGTAAATACATTATTATAAAATTTATTTTTATCCCTCTGCAAGGTACACGTTTTAAGTGTAAAAAGAATTCACAAAATATTTAATCCTTAAAAAACATCAACTAGAATATGGTAAATGCTAAATGAAATTCAATGCCGACTATAATACCGGGGGAAAATAGTTAAAGAAAAACAGCCGCGCAATCAGAGTGAAGGCAATTAGCATCTTCAGTAAAATAAGTTAGCCAAATTTATCTTTAATACCCAGGATCTGACCTTGTACCACAGATCATACATGTAACTTGTCCCATTTAATCATAATCTACATTGTTCATTTAATCTTAGCACTGACTGCAACTTAACTACTCCATTTTCTGGAAAATCTTTAAGCATGTAAAATTAACAGACCTGGTGAAATCCAATAGCAGAATATAGTGTCTGAGAACTATACTTTAAAGTCCCTCAATGTTAAAGTAAGCAATTGCCTAGTGTCCAAGAGATCTGAGGTGAAAAAAAATTTTTTTAGAAGCTATAAAGAAAAAATAAGATCACTGCTCTTTTAGCATTTTCTTCTTTTTAGTTTCTTTGTAGCAGGGTGTATAAATATTTGGCGTATTTATAAATACATCTTCTATTTTGTCCAATTCAAAAACAAGTTAACCTACTACATACTCCATATATACACCATTATTCTCCTAGGAACAACAAATACCAATATACAATACCGACAGTGGTCACCTCAGTCAGAAGCCAGTGTTAGTCATGCATCAACAATCTCATCAGGAGGCACTGCCTAACGCTGCCTGTGCTGCATATTCCGCTTGTCACATCGCAGGTTGGAATGCTTGTTTTTAAACTGTTTAAATCTGTTTGTATTAGGTAAACTCTGTCAAAAATGCTCTGAAAGTCACTAACAGACTCAAACTACTAGGTTATTCATACAAATTTCTCCCTCATTTTGCTATGACTACTTTTAAGACACTGGAAAGTAACCAAGACTTAGGGAGAAATAAACAGAACTTATACCAGAAAAGAGATTCCCAGGTGGTGCGTGCCAATATAGGAGACAAAGAAACGTGGGTTTGATCCCTGGGTCAGGAAGATCCCCTGGAGTAGGAAATGGCAACCCACTCCAGTATTCTTGCCTGGGAAATCCCATGAACAGAGAAGCCTGGTGGACTACAGCCCCATGGGGTTGCAAAGAGTCAGACACAACTGAGCACGCATGCAGAGAGAGAGAGATACTAGAAAATACTAGACAGACCAACAGAGAATCTGATTGCAGAAGACTATAGCAATTCTCTCTAGAGTTCAGCAGCCTATTAAGACATTTAATCACATTCATCATTGTGCCTTGCACAGAGATAGTACTTAAACTTTTCATATCTATCTTCAGACCATTTCTACATAAACAATTTAAAAATTTTTATTACATGTTACTAACTCCAACCTAAATAAGCCTAATTCATGTCAAATGAGAAAAATTTCCAGTTTCAAACATGTATTACTATAAAAATAAACTCTTCAATGAAAAGATGACAACAGTCTCTTTTCTGAAAGCTGTTACGCTGATGTTAGATCAACAATCCACCACAATCCACCAAGTATTTACTGAGCACCTACTATGAGTGCATTCAGCCTATACTCGTTCTTTAACTAACAGGAAAAAAAAGTCTGCTCTAAATGCAAGATGACATTTGTGAGGGAGGATAAAGTATTAGCATTTCTAACAGACTGCTGTATGAATCAATATCTGAACGTGTGAAACTTCATCCCTATGACATTGAAAAATCTCAAATTTATTATTGATCACTTTATAAAGATAAACTATTTGAAGTATGCTGCATAGTACTTTGAGGAAAGTGACCGCCATACATAAAATTAAGGCTGATTCCCTATAGGTATGGAAGAAGAGTCAAAATGTCACGGTTCATAAGCAACCAAAGATTTACTATGAATAGTTTACACCAATATCTGGTTCATTCAAGCAAACGGGCACGTGTATTAGGTTTCCAATTTTGCTTGAGGGGGGCTGGTGTAACAAAGAAAACTGCTTTTAAACAGGAGCACTTCAAGCAAATACGAAAATAAAAGTCCTTTGGATAAAAATCTTTGTAAAACCACTATGTAAGTTGAAACTCCAAATCTCAATTAAATATATATACATATATATATGTGAACACACACACATATGTATGCCTTAAAAGTATCTAAATTTCACTTACAATGTCACACAGCTGTGTATCATTGCTTTGTATGTTTGAACCTGATTATGTATCTTAAACACAATACTGTATTTCTCCTGAAGCTAAGGATATGGACAGTGATAAGATAAACAAGCTAGTTTTAACTTTCTAGCCTTTAACAATTCTGACCCGCTGAGTTCCTACAAGATGCAAGGCATTATGCAATGTACTGAACATGTATACAAGGCCTCCACACAAAACACTCTCTCAGGGAAACTGAAGTTTTAAGAAGCAAAAGAGTTATCAGTTTGAAAACCAACAGTAACCATTTTTTCAACAGGATTTCCAAACACTGAGACTTAGTCAACTAAAACACCCCTACCTCTGCTAAACATGGAAAATAATACAATACAAAGTCACTTCTGTAGAAGACATGTGTAAGAGAACATTCATAATAGAGCCATAGGGACTAAAGCAGTGAGACGAACAAGGAGGCAGTCACTGAGCATCTATGAGCTACTGCAATGGTAGTAGTTTATAAAAAATACTAAAATTTTTAAGAGCTAGTAATATATTAGCATATTTTCACCTTTTTTTTTTGCCACTGAATATAAAGTTTTGTCCTAAATTTACTAAATTTTCTACACCCTGAGGAATAACAACAGAGTAATAAAAGAAGTGCCAGGGTTAAGCTTTGTCAGCCATATTATTGTGCAGAAAGCACAAACTATATATAGCTGATATGCTTAGAAGCACAAGATTTCATCAACAGAGTAAGCTACTGCTATTTTTTTCTTCTTTCTTTTTTTTAAGTAAACAGTTTGGTTTTATAGTGTTAACATGGCCTGGTTATAGTGTTAACATGGCCTGAGAATATAGAAGTCAAAGTTGGGAACCTGAGGTCCCTAACCCCGAGACCCACAACTGACACAATAGTTTTCTGTTTCTACCATAAACATGACCCATTGCTGTCCTTTAGGAATACATATTCAACAGTTCTCTGAAAAGCACTTTGGAATCTTCAGTTATATGTTTTAATGAAATTATAATTAACAGTTATTTGCTATCTGGAAATATGGAATTCTGATCCTTCCCCTCTTCACACCCAAATACATAAAAAGCCACATTTTAAATTTCATCTCATTATTTACTTCTGTTCCTCCAATATTTGAAAAGATTAAACTTCCTTTTTTTTTCCCCTCTCAACTATCATCCATATGCCTGAATTTCGGAAGGAGTTCTTAAAAGTCCTTAAAATGAGGCAAAGGATTCACTTAGGACAACCATATGGCATTTCTGTTAGGACAGAGAGCCACTGTTTCCCTTTAAATATGGGCTGCACAGGTTTCAGGCTGATCTTTAGTTATGAATATGCCATCCTCTTAAACGTGATGCCTCCAATCCCGAAAAAGTTAGCTGTTTCTGAGAAAGAACTAATTCTTCCTGGTAGGGTGCTTGAAAATGCTAAGTAGTGAAATGCAAACCAAGGCATCCTTCCTGCTCATATCAGTAACTCACTTAAGGATAAAATATTCCACTAGACCATGCCTAGCATTGGAATAAATAAAATAACTAATCAATCAACTGTTTAATAAAATTTTCACCCTTTGATTTTTACCTAAATGTTGATTACAACATAATCTTGCTTCAGCAAAAAGTAAAAAAGGCACTCAAATAAACACAGTATGCACAGTTATTTTTTAAAAGACACTATGTGATGGTAAGTGGAATTCTCAGGGTGGACTTTTCCTGCTCGCTGCCTTCATAACACTGAACTTGCCTAAGCCTTCCTCCACTTTAACGTACTTCTCTAGTGAACAGGAGCACATCACAGAGTATACCCAAGCACAGGAAGCTGGCAGCATGTAAAGTGCTAGGGTGTGTATAGCTCTATTTGAGAAATTTATTTAGAAGACAAAAAGTTCAGTTGTTACAATGCTGTTCAAATTTTCTAGCATACTTTAAATATTTAAAAGTTTTAAAATGTAATTTTCTAGTAAGAAAATAATTAAGCTTACAAAAGCTTTTTGCAAAAAAAAGTGTTTTCTAACTTCCTTGGATAAACTAAATCTTTAGCATCTTCTGTAATACAGGGGAACTAAGGTAGAAATTAGATTGTTGCATAGCAAGTGGTAGCATTCCTAATTTATATTTAGCCCTCATGTCAGATATCATCTTGTGCTATTAACAGAAAAATACTAGACTGACAATTTGTTCTCAAAAATATTAAGTTTTACACACACATACATGTATATACCTAGACAAGCATAAATTCACATGACCTGAATATATCTAAATGATAGTGTATCACCATATATATGTGTTCCTACAAAAAAGACACATAAAAATCCAAGAAGTTCTATTGGCATGTCTTGTGTTACTAAGTCCTTATCTGAAGACTTAAGTGGCTTTGTGTGACATCTTGTATATTTAATCTGATAAATAATGAAGCCTTGAATTTAAATTAGAATTATACCACTGGAATAAGAAATATGACTCAAAGTCTGGGTCCAGAGGTAATAAAATGCTAAAACATAGAAAAGAAAAAGGGGACACTAAAAGGTATCAAATCCTGATGTTTAAAAAAATGACTCACAGGTTTAAGAAATATCAAAAAAGTTCAAGTTGTGGAGGGGAAAAGGAGAAGCATAAAATGACTACTTATGCATAGATACAGATCAACAAATCTTTGAAATCAGTTTCCTCAGATACCCCAAAGTGGCTCTGGCTCTATGGGCAAGATCTGTCCTCCAAAATCATAAATGAATAGGAAGTAGTGTTCTTAGTGAAAATGGTCTTCATTCTTCTATGAATTTTTAAAATATATTAGAGTACAGTTAATTGATATCATACAGCTGCATTTCTTGGCTGGGATTTAACAAGCATAAACAAAGTAGTTTAATGAAGGAAAAAATCTAAATTAACTTATTCTATATGCAATAGCTGCTCCTAAGTATCATGAAGGCAGAATACATCATTCATTGACAATTCAGTGCTCTATTCCATCAATTTCTCAATCATAACTCACTCTATGCATCCTTCATGATTAATTTTCCCATCTTCAGTTAATCAATCATAAATTTAATAAATATTTAATAAGTCCTTACAATATGCAAGGCAGACAGAATCTGGGAACAATTACCAAAATAGGTACACTTAAAAAAGAAAAAGATTGGGGAGGAGTGAGTGTAGAGATATTGTATCTGTAAGATATTTACAGATCTTATTGCCTTTTTTTTTTTTTTTACTTGTCAGTAGTATTCTTGACCCAGGATGGTCTACAATTCTTCCAGTGAAAGTTGGATGAAATGTGTGTTAATCTAAATCATCTTTTCCTTTAACAGTGACATATTTATCGAAAAGTAAGTGAAGACTAACAAATCTCTAAAAATAGATACATCCTTTCCACTGCATGAGCTCATTCAGTCCAAGAGATATTATCACACTATAGCTAGTGAGTTGGATATCAACCACTCAGAGTAAAGCACACAACTATACAGGGCAATATTATGTTTTTCTGTGAATGAACACTTGAAAACTACAAATTTTAGAAATAAAGTAGCACACAAGAGTCAGATACAAACTGTATCCTTTGGATATTTGCATTTTTACTTGGTATTTAAAACTATTAGGAAGACAGGAGACCAAGATATATTAAAGGACTGCATGGCTCTGTGCAGGGGTGAGCTAAGAGACTTACAACACAAGAAGACAGTTAACATCAAAGAAGGGCAAGAAACTTTATGGAAGATATAAAAAAGTGGGGAACATTATAAAATTTAGCTGATGTTTCACAGGAGATTGTCTATGTCTATTGTTATGTCTTGACACTCTCACACTCGCACATCAAAGCATAAGAAGCCCTATTAGTCGGGATACCTTTTTTTTTTTTTTTAGTCGAGATACTTAAAACGATCCTTGGAAGAAAAGTAACAGTGAGGCCAAAATCTAGCAACATACATTAGTGGAACTGACTGAATCTCCATGGCATCTGTGTGTAGTTTGCCCCTCAAGCCCTGCAGCTGCTAAAAATCATAAAGTAATAGCTTTATCCAGAGGTCTAGGAAGACCTTGAGGTATTTGATTCAAAATATGCTTTGTAAATAAAAGGTTATAAAATTATGCTCATAAGGCCAATCATTTTCTCACCTAAATACTACAAAAAGTTATAAAAGGGTAATTTTTGCCCTAGGAGAGAAGAGCAGCTTCTGTCTACAAGTACCAGCCTAGACAAGCTTTTTGGTATTCTTAAGTCTCACTTGATAGTTTGCCACTCAACAAAGTCATGACACACAAGTAAAGGACCTATTCTTTTCCCTTAAGGCAATGTTCCTCACTCAAGTCTAGAGTCTCCATAACAGTGAGATAGGAGAGGTCTGCTTTTTCCTACATGTCTTTCTTACCCTACAGGTAGCCTAGGATAAAAAGAGGAAAACAGGCAAGGCATAGTGGTCACACTGTTTCAGCCACTACTACATTTTATACACATAGGATAATAGACAGCATCATTAGGGTAACTTTTAAGGGGGCAATTTATATTCATATTTTGTGTGTTTAATGGGGTATGGATTAACTGGAAACAGGAGAATATCTTTAGTTTACATCCATGAAATATAACAGACAAGGAAAAAACCATGGATGGGGAAAATAAAGAGAAAGGTGTGTGGAAAGAAGAAATGCAAAGCATTGCTTCATATCAATAAATCAGATATTACCTGGTACTTTCACCACATCTGTCTCACCTACCTGAAAAATGCAGCCCTTATTATTGAAAAGATAAGATGGATACTTTGGTACCTCATCCCTGATAAATTCAGTATCAAAGTTTCTAAATTGTTTTATTTTTTAAAATACACTGAAGAACTAACCTTCAAAACTATTCTTTCCCCCTGGTTTTTGCCAGTAAACTTAATAATCCCTTCATAAAAATTCTGTACTTTATCTAGTGTATCCTCAGTAACTTAAAAACTTTACAAAGGAAGGTTTTTAATGGATACATTTCTATGCATAAGCCTGCCATATTGCATGGTGAATTTGGAGGAAAATAAGTAGTAATAACTAAAAATGGCATTCTAGGTTTTTTTAAAATTGATTTTAATTGAGGTAAAAAAACTGATCAAAGCTAGTAGTAAAAATAAGTTTCCACTACAATTGCATAAACTCATAAAATTAGTTTTTTAAAATAATTAGTTTAAAAATGGATTATATTAGAACTATGTTGTTCATATAAATTCCAATATTTCTGACTTCGGTTATGTTGGCCTATGACTTGACTATAACATGCTAGTGAAAGAGAAATGGTGTGTATTTTCACAAATTCATCCACCTGGCCATCTGATTCTCAAAACAGCAATTAGATAAGTAATTCTGAAATTGTATTTCTTAAGCTAAATTACAGCATAACTTTTTGATTACAAAAAAAAAAAATGCCTATACAGCAACTGCACTGAGGTGGGCTGAGGTGTGTGTGAACCAATCTGGAGAATCAAATGAGAAAAGTCTCAAAGATAGGAATATACAGGATGAGAAGTTAAAAAGAAAAAAGTTAAGACTCACTGTTCAGCAAGAAGGAACTACACAATTATTTTATCGCCAAAGGAATGCCAGTTCTTAACAAAATAAATAAAATGAAAGATTTACTAGGGACTTTTAGCCTAAAGATGAAGAACATATAGTTAGCCAATAGTAGCAAACAGTTCATGCAATTATGTAAATAAGAAAGAAAAGCGATATTGCACTAAAAAGGGGAACTTTGCAGGACTAATTCACCTCTTTCATTGACTCAATGTAACCAGCCATTTTCTGTATGCATTGGCAAACCTGGCTTGTTCCACGTTCCGACAGGTGGACAGTACTTGATCGATGAACCTGTGCTCCATTTCCAGGCCCAGAGAGTCTGGAGCTGGAGTCCGCTTCAGGCGTTTGATTTCCTGGGAATAGCCTTGCTTGCTAAAGTCACTAAGTCCATCCACCTCCATTGCCTGAGATGTGTGGGGGCCTGCTGGGATACTGTGCAAGTCACTCAAAGTTCCCCCAGGACTGTCGGCAGGTGGCAACTGGATCATGCTGTGAGGAAACCTACCGTTTAAGTGATGCTGAAGGTAGAAAATATGCCGCCTGTGAAAGAAGAGGAGGAGGAATAGAACAGAAAAAGAAAAATCACATCACAAAGTCAGGCTTTTCAGAAAAAAACAGAAAAGTAAGTTGACAATTTCAAAACACACAGTATTCAGTTTCACTGCCTTCGGTAACCCAGAGCTATCTAGGGGAAGGAGAACAGTTAAGATGTAGTCTCTGGTATTTGGACAGAGCTTCACAAGTCCAGATTACTGGTTTGTTGAAATACTACCCCAAAGGTTTTTTAAAAAACATTGACTGAGATGATGACAATCACTTGGTGCTGTTACTCTCTGTAACTATAAATTAAAATATAAAATAAAACCAAAAATTAACCTTATTGACAGCCTAAAAGACAAGTGATTTTCAGCAACAAGAGGATTAAATAGCTCCTCTAGAAGATTAGTCTACGGCCTCTATCCAATGCTTTCTTTAATAAGAACAGAACTGCTGCAATTGGACTTACCATCTTAGAAACCCTCTGAACTCCCCCTAATCCAGCACCACATGTGCTAGAATGTGCCGGGCTCTGAGGACAGTAGGTCAAAACACACAGTTCCTGTTCTTCCTCTAAGGAGAGTTTTCCTGCTCTTAGAATCATCTGTAGTTATTTGTTAAAAATGAAGATCCATATGCCTAATTTCCAAAAATTGTGAGAAAGTGAGGTTCACATCTTTGTACAAAATAAGGTAAACTACATAGATTTTAGGTTGTTACATCTCATCATTTATATTAACAATTCTAAGCCTTTAAAAGAGAATTCTATTCATTTTCCTAGCTTATTCTGGAACAGACAAAGGAGCATATAACAGACTCATTTTACAGATAAATCTTAAAGGACAGAGAAGCAGCTTAAGGGCACTGAATCAGTAGCAAACTGGTCTGTATGATATATACGTCTTCCCAACTGTCTCTTCTCCCCATTCCAAACTCCCATTAATCTTATGAAAAAGAAAGTTTCTGTTCTAACAATCTAGCTATCTTCCAAAAACAAATATAATTTTTAATATTCTCTGAGCCTGGCTATTATGTGTCTAAATATGAAACAGCAACAAAAATCTAACACCAAAACATGCAAGTCAAGATCTATCTCCTCTTCTAAAAATGTGGAATAAGACTGTCTTGTTTTTAAGAGAAAAAGACAATTTTGTATTTACAAAGGTGCCAAAGAGGGGAGATTGTCTTTCATCTTCTCATATATCTTCCAAATATATTTAGTCTGGAAAAAGGGAACAAATTTCAATTAACTTAAAAAAATACACAATTTAAATACGCAGTTTAAAATGCCTAACTCTTGCCTAACAGAGGCAAATCATTTGTCTATAAGCATAATCTTGTAACTTGAAGTAAAATCTGTATATTTAATGCCAGAGATGCCTCCAACTAAATGATAATCCAAAATAAACCAATCAGGGGATTTCCATACTTGGATTTCATTTCAACATGAGAAGTACTGTCAAAGGTACTTAAAACTCAAGTTATGAGGTTGCTAACCCTCTTTCACACCTTCATAATAATCCTGAATAGTAAAATTAAACAAATATTAATAAAATATATTTTATTTTACCTTAAAAAATAAAAAAATGTCAAGAGATTATACTCAAAGTAAATTAATCTGCAGGCCACCATGGTTGGGAAGAATAGTAAAGCTTAACCATCTGTGTGTGCTCAGACGTGTATGACTCTCTGCGACCCCATGGACTGTAGCCCGCCAGGCTCCTCTGTTATGTAATTCTCCATGAAAGAATACTAGAGTGGGTTTGCCATTTCCTTCTCTAGGGGGATCTTCCAGACCCAGGGATCAAACCCACGTCTCCTGCATTGGCAGGCAGATTCATTACCACTGAGACATTTGGGAAGCCAAAGCATAACTATTCACAGGGTCTAATCATTGGTCTTAACCCTGACTGTACATCAAATTTACCTGTTAGGGTTTTTTCTTTATTTCTTTAAAAGACAGATGGCAGCACTCTATCGCAGAAACGCTAAGTATCAGGATCTCCAAAGAGGGAGTCCAGAAACGTTTTTTAGTTTGGAAATAACATATGTTATTCTGTTTCACAGTCAAGGATGAACACCATCATCTTGAGCCATTGGCAAAGGTCTGTGTGAAGAACCTCATGTTGATGAAGACTGTGAAGAGGCTATGGTAATACAAACTCCTCTGAATCACTTAGGCAAAGTTCCACAGTCAGATTACCATATTTACCCAAGGAGGCTCGAGTCAGATGTAAGACCTTCTGTAACTCTCATAAAGACACACAGAATTTCATGCAGGAAATACATCTTCCTTCTCTTACCTATGACACCAAAGGGTTTCATGTCCTGGGTAGGCATCAATAAGATCAGTGCTGAATTCAACTTCTTCTTCTAGAAGATGGGGAAGATTTATCCTTGATTCCTCTGCTGAAGCCACTGCTTCTTCATCTTTTGGGAGAACTACAGTTGACTCACTTCTCAAAGGACTTTGCTCCAATACAGAACCATCAGTCACAGTTCGGCTAATCAAAGACTTTAATAAAAATTGGCGGTAGTGAAATCCACTGTGGTCTGAAACATGCATGGATGCCCAGTGTTTAGTAGAAGATAGTTCATCAAGAAGAATCTTGTAGGAAGGAAAAAGGGAAGTGAAATGAGGAATTGCTAAAGGTTTTCTTTTTTCCGTTAATGCTTTGAATTTCTTTCATTCATTCCTTGTTTTGATAATGCCATTCCTACCAATATTTTGTACGTAACATCCAACACAGTGTTGTTGCTTAATATATACTCATGTTCCATTTCTTTTAGAAAATAATAATTTTTTTAATACTACTGAATTTAAGGACCTTTCTAATTGGCATACACATAGAACAGCCAGATTCTAAAATAAGGAGAGACAATGGGTATTCATTTTTAATTTAATGCTTATACTGAAGGGAAAATATAAATTCAGAGGTCACTTTGATGGAAACTTTTTTTGCATTTAATGAATCTGTACTGTATCTAACTATGTGTTCAACAATAGACTTATTTCTTTGGCACTATTAAATGTCATCAGGGCAGAAACCATGTCTATTTCGTTCACTAATTCTAAAGGCTTAGTACAAAAACATGATGCATGACTAACAGGAATTTTCAAGTGCTCATGACTTTCACTACTTGTCTCAAACTTACCACCAATGATAAGAGACTTTTTTAAATAGGTAAGACAAAATTCAGCAGTGAACTGTTTAAATTTGCAAACTAAAGAATTTCAAATGGAGATAAAAAGTAGCATTTATGAAAAAATAAATTATTTGGCAGTGTTCTCAGTCAGGTTAGCAAACAAATAAATTTTGATCAGAAAAAGGTGTATTGAGGGCCTACCACACTTGTCAGAGGATTTTCAGACCAGTTAAGGAAAAATGACATGTACTTATCAGTACTGAACCATACACACCACACAAGGAGCTCAGGCAAATGCCTTCTTCTTAAGCAAGATCCCTCTCTACTTTTCAAAGAGAAAACTAGAAGTCTTTCCTCTTCTCAGCCTCCATAGTTCTTGTATGTTCCACCATATATATTATAGAAATTCCTGTATACCTTTTCATCCCCACTAAACAAGTTTTTTAAGATACTTATTCATTTCTAATTAATGTTCCCATCACCCTATACCCTATATATAAATGTTTAATGAATGAATGAACCAATGAACAATTTAATAAACAAAGTGACTGGTAAAGAGGGATATGATTACTCCCAGCTAGGATGGTCAAGTTTTATCAGTGAAATGTTTTAAACATCTCCTTTAAATTATAATGAGTTAATTCACAGCCACATAAATTTATTTCAGAGGCTATTGCCAGTGAGTCTCTGAGAAATGGAAAACAAATTGCTTATTTGATTTAAAAGGTGGGCAAAATAAATCTACCAGATAAACTTCTACCTGCAAGACAAAAACTAATCTTAAGGTTTTTTTTTTTAAGAATTATATTTTTGAAGAATTAACCTGCAGAAAATTCAGACTATAATACAGCAGCATTTTAATTATGGTACAGCTTCTTACTATGCATTGAAAAGAATATAAAACTCATTTAAAATGAATTTATATAATGTGAAAAACATTTAGATTACTTCTATATTTTCTACATGTAAAAATTAAAAATTTATTGTAATTTTGAGGCAAAAATAGCATATATTTAAACTAATTCAATTCCTAATAACTCTTTCCTGAAACTATTTAAGAGAAAATTCACTATATTCTTTTCCCTAAGATATAAAATGCCTACTAACTAAAGAAGAAATCTTTTAACAGGAATTTCAGGGTGTTTTCTTAGTAGAATAAAAGGCAGTGATTTCTTTCTTTTTTTAAAAAGACAGCAATTATTTTTAAGTGATCTTAAAGATACTGCACAAAGATACAGCTTAACTGGAAGGCACTGACAGAACAAAAGACCTTTGTATAATTATTCTTTTCCAACATTCCACATAAAAATGAGTAAGTGAATAAATAAATTATAAGGAAACTATGAAAGCAGGGCTATGAAACGGAAGATAAGAGGTTTAAAATGAAAGAATACTAGAAATGCTAGTTCTTACAAACACATACACCATGAGTTCCATGAATTTTTTAAAAAACATTTGGTTTTTCTTCTGATTATACAAGATGATTATTATAGAAAAATGTAAAAATACAGAATATAAAGAAGCAAAAAAATCTCCACTTCATTCATTATCCTACTGACCAACAATGACTACTTTTAATATTCTACCATACAACCAATCTCTCAGCTTTTTGCAATAATGCATGTGTTTAATTTACTTAACACACAAATTTCGGATAGCTTTTATATTGAAATTTTATTTCATTTAAAGTATAAATTCCAATTTCATTAAGTATTACTCTACAACATAATTTTAAGCTTTTGCATAATACTTCATCCTAAAGATTATCACAATTAAAACCATTCCATCATTTTGTTTCCACTTTGCGTTAAGTAACATGCCTATGTATACACACATATAAATCTATGTACATGTCTTATTTTTATTTAGAAGAAATTTCTAGAAGTATACTAATTGAAACAGTGAGAAAAATTCTGTAAAGTTCTTGATGTGTATTTCAAACTGCCCTCCCGGAAGGCTGTATAATTTATGCCCCTATTGGAAGAAGATCTTAATGTTTGTTTCCTAAATTCCTCATCAATACTTTAGTTTTAGCTAATTTAGTAAGTGGAAGTCAAAGTTAGAAGTCGCTCAGTCATGGCTGACTCTTTGCGACCCCATGGACTATACAGTCCATGGAATTCTCCAGGCCAGAATACTGGAGTGGGTACCATTCCCTTCTCCAGGGGGTCTTCTCAACCCAGGGACCAAACCCAGGTCTCCTGCACTGCAAGCGGATTCTTTACTGGCTGAGCCAACCAGGGAAGCCCAGTAAATGGAAAATCATGTTTAATTTACATTTCCTTAATTATGATTAAAGCTAAATATTTTTCCTATTCACTTATTCTTGTTTCTTTTACAAACTGCCTGTTTGTCTAATTCTCTTTTATAATTGCTCAACTTATTCTTTGTGAAAGTCATTACTGTTCTTCTGAGTTTGCAAGAGATCTTTATATATTAAAGGTATTAAGTCTCTGTGTTCTAAATATTTTTCTTATATATCACTGCAACTGATTTTTTAAATTCCTTTTTTCTTCACATGTTTTTATTTCACTTAAGAGTTCAGGTTGGTATGTGAGATTAAAATCTAACCATCATTTTCTAAAAACTCAATTTTATTAGCATCACAAATTGAGCAAAGAATCCCTTCTCCAATCATGTGAAATGCCATATTTATCATCAACGAAATTTGTACATACTGTGCACTGGAATTAGTTTCTAGGCTTTTATACTCTATTTCTATAAACATTTATAAATATATAAACATACAGCAATATACAGAGTTCCTTATTTTTCCTTTTTTTCCAACAATTTCTTAGCTATTCTTGAAGCTTTATTTATTAAGATTAATTTTTTGAAGTTGAAAAAAAATCCTGATTTTTAGTACAGTCACAGAGTTGTACACCCACTGCTGCCGCTGAGTCGCTTCAGTCGTGTCCGACTCTGTGCGACCCCACAGTCGGCAGCCCACCAGGCTCCCTCGTCCCGCTGCCGTCATCTAATTCTCATACACTTTCTTTTTTCTTGACATATAATTGATTTATGATATTATATTAGTTTCAGGGGTACAACATAGTGATTCAATATTTTTATAGACTATACTCCATTTAAAATTACTATAAAATGGCTGTATTTCCCTGTGCCACAGTCCATCCCTGCAGCTTATTCATTTCACACACAGTAACTTTTACTGCCTAAATCTCCTACTCTCATCTTCTCCTCATCCCTCCCCTGTCCCTAGGGTAACCACTAGTTTGTTCTCTGTATCTGAGAATGTTTCTGTTCAATTCATTTGTTTACTTCATAGAATCCACATATAAGTGATAACATACAGTATTTCTTTATCTCTGCCTGGGTTATTTCATTATGCGTAATACCCTCTAAGGCCGTCCATGTTGCTGCAAATGCCAGAATTTCATCCTTTTTTATCGCTGAGTAATATTTCATCATGTATATTAATATATACACACATATGTATCAATCACATTTTCTCTGTCCATTCACCTGTTGATGGACACTTAGGTAGGTTTTGTAGCTTGGCTTCTGTAAATAATGCTGCTATGAACACTGGGGTACATCTATCTTTTCAAATTAGTATTTTCTTCATATACGTACCCAAGGGTGGAACTGCTAGATCATATGGTAGTTCTATTTTTAATTTTGTGAGGAAACTTCATACTGTTTTCATTACTGTCTGTACCAATTTACATCCTTATCAACAGTGTACAAGGGTTTCCCTTTTCACTACATCTTTGCCAACATTTATTATTTTTGATGATAAATATTTTGATGACAGCCATTCTGAAAGGAGTGAGGTGATATCTCATTGTAGTTTTGATTTGCCTCTGTCATGATTATAATTTCAAAACACTTTCATCACCTCCAAAACAAAACCCTATTCCTATTAGGAGTCCTCTAATTCCCCATTCCCCCCAGTCTCTGGCACCTACTAATCCACTTTGCTTGTTCTGAATATGTCTCATAAATGGAATATTACTTCTAACAGTGTTTTCAACTGTGACTGTTTCCTTTCACCCCACCCTGAAAAAATAGATTATTCTAAAATTTACTTTAATATATGTCCACTGAAAAACACAAACATCATAGGGAACAAAAAATAGAAAATTAAAACCTCTCATAATTCTACCCCATAGCACTAGTAAGTATTCTTTATTCTGTAACCTATTTTTTTCCTGACTAGAAAACACATGCTTATAGAAAATATAACAAAATATATCCATAATGGCACTGTGTTGGTGTGTATAAATATCTGTTGCACACTTAAAATATGCCAGGTACTATTGAAAATACATTAAATATTATTCAATGCTAATAACATAAAAAATTATTAGGCTCATTTCATATTTAGTTTTATATCCTTAACTTATAATTAACATTTTTCTTTAAATAATCTTAAAAATATAATTTCTAGTAGCAACAAAATATTCTACTTTGTGATGAACTGCAGTGAAATGCATTCTTTCTTATGAGATTAGACTGTTTCCAGTTTTTCACTATTATATACAGTATTTTTATATATCAAACTTCCATATTTAATATAATATCCAGTGTTTACTGATCACTTAGTATGAGCACTAGGGACAGCCACTTTATATGGATTCTCCCACTTAATTTACATCACTCGAGGAGGTAGGAATTGTCATCTTCCCCAGTTTACGGATGAGGAAACTGAGGTTAGAGAGGCTAAGAACCCTATTTAAAGTCACATAGCATATTGCTGGTAGAGTCAGCATTCATATTGTGTTTGTATGATCACTGAGTGAAGCCTTTAATCACTATATCATACTGCATCTCCCATTTTTTCTTTAGGATGAATGCCTAGAAGCAGAATTGCTACATGAGAGATAACACACATTTTAAAGTCTGGTAAACGCTACCATGTTGCCCTTTGGTAAGATTTTTATCAATTTCTATAATGCTTGCCTTTATACCCTTCCTTTGTGGTTCAGCTGGTAAAGAATCTGCCTGCCATGTAGGAGACCTGGGTTCGATCCCTGGGTTGGGAAGATTCACTGGAGAAGGAAAAAGCTACCCATTCCAGTATTCTGGCCTAGAGAATTCCATGGACTGTAGAGTGCATGGAGTCGCAAAGAGACACAACGGAGTGACTTTCACTTTCACTTTACACCCTTACCAAACTAAATATGAGCACTTCAAAAAAATCATTTTCAATTTTCTAAGTAAAAAAATGCCACTCATTTTATATGTATTTTTAAGCTGCTCTAGACAACTAATACTTTTGCGATTACTTCCTCTAACAGACAAAGCACTGTAGGACATGATCTCCCTGTTGTTCAGTTGCTCAGTTGTGTCCGACTCTCTGTGACCCCATGGACTGCAGTACACCAGGCTTCCCTGTCCTTCACCATCTCCTGGAGCTTGCTCAAACTCATGTTCATTGAGACAGTGATGCCATCCAACCATCTCATCCTCTGTTGTCCCCTTCTCCTCCTGCCTTCAATCTTTCCCAGCATCAGGGTCTTTTCCCATCATCATGATCTCCTAGCTGGGCCCAATAGCTTATAAGAACAGAAAGCGGATTTTGTAAATTCAGCACCCTTCACTGAGAGTGAGAGACAGTGGCAGTGGTGACAGGAAAAGTGCCAAGACCCCCAAGGGCAGAGGAGGGCAGGCTGACAACATGTAAGCCCAGCAGTGGGCAAGGGCAGATGAGTTCATACATGACTTATGCACTGTCATCTTTAACAACAGATGGTCTCGAGGAACCAAGAATTTCACCTTGGCCCTGTGGTTCTGATTTATGGACTGCTACTTTAAAAGGTCCACATCAAGGCAAGAAAGTTTCCAAACAGCACTCAGCTCACCTGAACTCTGCCTTCCTTTATCCACAACCTTCCCCTTCCCTCTCCCTACCTCCCACAGGACATCAAGTTGTGTAGCTGAGATGACTGACTTTAAAGCACTCCATATCCCCTATACCCACCAGATAACTTTAATTCACTGCTCCAGGCCCCTGAGAATGTAGCATCGCTCCCTCTGGCAGCTCTTGTCTATGAGCCCAGTCAGGATGAGGACACATTTCTGTGCTCCCGCTGTGCCTGGAAATTCCCTCAGTTTCTGCAAGTGTCACCCTGCTTTGTAACTGTCAGTATCTGTTTCAACTAGATTTTTCAATTTGTTGATAGTAAGCTTTTTGTCTTTATGCCATATCCAATGTATAGGACAGTGTCTGGTAACAATAAAGTTTCACTACTTTTTTCATGAACGAATTGCACTCAGTTGACCTAGCAAGCTGGCAGTCAAGTTTCACCTAAGTTTTCTATCTATGGGGAGCAGAGAAAAGAACTAAAATTCTGTGAGCCTCTACTAGGTGCCCAGTACTTTATATACATTAACACAAGTAATTTTCACCATAATCCACTGAGGCAGGCAGCAGAGCCCCTATCTTATAGATGAAAACATTAAAGCCATACTTTACACAAAAAGCTAACAGGGCCAGAATCTGAACCCAGGTTAATGTGATTCTGTTGTTTCTCTTTCCATTCCATTAGGTGGCCACCCCTGCTGAAATGCAAAGCCATGTAAGCTGCAAAGAATGCCTTCTCTTTCAGAATTGTTGGCTTAAAATCCCTCAGAAGTGAAAGCTCTCCTATTTATTCTGGAGGAGTCTCTGGTTAGCACACAGAGAGAGGAGACGGGGCCTGAAAGGAGATACAGGAAGGGATGGTAAGCAAAAATGGAGAATGCGTCCTCATTAATCTGAAAGCACCATGTGAGACATTCTGACCCCTTTAAATGTCTTAAGCCTGGGAAGCTTTTGGAAGAGTACTCTAGACTCTAAAGCATTGATACCATAAGAAGTAAAGAAAAAATAGAGAAGCGGTAGTATGTAAGAAGGAGTACAAGGATACCTGGCTCTCATTCTGATGAATAATAAATGATACAACTGTGGCTGAGTCCAAGCCATTAAAATTCTCTGGAAACTTCCATTTCCTCATTTCTAAACTAAAAGGATTAAGCAGTGACAGTTCTCAACCTGGTTCTGCATCCAAATAACCCCCCTGAACCTGTGAAAAATACTGATCTTTAAATCCTACCTTCATTTTGATTCAGTAGACGTGGGGTAGGATGTAAGAATCTTCAGGTAATTTACAGACTCAGCCAAGTGTGGGAACACCTGTGTGAGATCTTCTGCTCCCTCCCCAGGAGAAGAGATTGTGAAAAGGCAGCCAGCTGATCTAGCACATTAACTCACATAACAAAAGGCTACCAAGAAAGAACAATTTCAATTGTATAAAGTTTAATAATCTCTTCCTGTTTCAGGGCAAAACAAGCTATACTCAGTCTTCCTCACTGCTTAAACTAAAAGAGTGCCAAAGCCGTGCAGGTGAGGGACGCAAACTTTTTTTAAATTGCCAGTTTCCCCAGAGGAATCAGTTGTTGCAATCCTCTCTGGGCTACTGGGCCATTAGTTCCTCTACTTCTCTCTTTAAAAGCTCCTCTGAGAAGGAACTACTACACACTACCAGATGATGTAAATGGCAGATGGAAGTGTGTCTAGGGACACAAAATAACCCCCTACCTTGGTGTCTAGCTTAGCCAGGTGCTGTAAAACCCAGATGCGATGAGACCAGGCATTATAGTTGCTTGGGTATCTCCCTGCTGCTTCACCACAGACCTCCATCTCTTCTCGTATTAGTTGCTGTGTCCTTTCTGCAGGAATTATTCCCAAGTTTCCTTTGGTCATAAAGGAAGGCAAGGAGGTTTCCTGAATTAGCTGTTGTAGCACCCATCGCCTGTTAAAGTAACATGTGGGCAAGAAATGAGTAAAGAAAATAAACCAGAGAGGAAAACAACCAGAGTTCTCTATGCAAAGTAATGCCCAGTATTCAAGGGTTTTTTTTTTTTGTAGGGGAGAGTTGTTTTTGTTAATGATAATAATTTTAGCACCATGGATGTAGGCGGTGGGGGCGGGGGACGGTGAGGATAAAGGACAAAGATGATAGAAAAAGCGTTCTAAAATGTTAACATCTGTCAAAAAAAGAAATGTCATCAATTTGGAAATGACAACTCCAAAACTTCATTTGGCCAAGAAATGTAAAGGCAACAAGAATGTTTATGCGTGTGTGTCTGATTGGTGATACTGTGTGTATGGGAAGGGGTGATATTAATTAAAGGCTGGTAAATACTCAAAAGAAGCACAGTTCACTTTTAATTATATGTGCATGCCTCATCCTTTGTGTGTTTGCAAAGAAGAAGCTGCATTAAGCATTTATGAAGCAAAATTTCTATATTATAGCATAGAATCTGGAAGGAAAAAAATCAATATAATTAGTGAAACCATCAGGGAGGTTTTAAAATGTCTTCATCTGTAATTTTCCCCTTATCTATTTAAGGTTTTTATTAGCATACATTTAAATGAAAAGCACTCAAAAGTGCCTCTAGCCACTTACTGTCTTTAGTTTTTACAAATATTTTCTCATAAGAAAGCATTCTTTATAAAAATTTTCAAGCCAGGATACAGGAAATTGAGTAACAAAATTCAAACTTACTTTATAAAATATTAGACAAGTCAATAAATCGATGGATGCATCTATGTTAATAATAACTCCCTTCCTCTACCATCACCCCTTTCCTAGTCTCCATACACATAATCAAACACCTCTCTGTAGTCTGCTATCCCAGTTTCTAATAGGGAGAAAGTACAACCAACTGTATCATTTGAAAGCAGCTGCTCTGCAATGCTAGCCAAAGGCAAGACTACAGTTAAGATACCTTAAACTGACTTTAAGATCCTAAAAATGCTCAGGATTTAAGAAAAGTTAAAAGGGGCTTAATAAACTAAGAACAGATTTCTTCAGAGAATGTCCCCATTGACCCCAACCAGGAAGCCCGGACCACCTCATTCTAGTCAAAGATGCTATATGGGATCCAAGAGTGCAATGCTTCCAGAGAGCTAGGCCTTTGAAAAGAGTCCTTACATGCACTTTGATCGTCTGCCTTGGCTTTTAACCTAAAAATTTCCTTTGCAGTTAAGGTCTTAGCAACTTTAATTCAGTCTACACCCCATTCACCTCAGTTGCCTTTATTTGGTTAATTTTAATAACCGTAACAACCACCACCACCATTTTTACCAGGAACATACCTGACTGAATTAAATCCAAATTTAATTAAAACTCAAGTTGTTCATTATAGTTGAATATCTAAGTGCAATTTCCATAACTGCTTCACATAGACAGTAATAACATAAAATTTACCGAGTATTTAACATATGCTGAGCACTGTGCTTGTGTTTACATGCATTACCTCAAGTAAAACTCAACCACTAACTCTGAGATAGATGTAATTATTATTCTCATTTTACAAATGATAAAACCAAAGCTTGAAGAGATTAAATAATCTCTAGATATCACCTAAGTAGAAAGTGATGGCATCTAGGCTTGAATGTAGATATAATTTGATTTCAGAATTCAGTAATCAGTATGTGACCTGCTTCATATTCTGTGTTTTTTTCCCTCCAGCCATTCTAAGCCCTAAGAATTCTGTGGTGTAAATTAACCACACCTGTGAATCCATGTTTCTGGACTCTTCGGAAACTTAGTTAAGGCCAATTTTCCCAGATGTAAGTCCTTAATTGGATTTAAAGTACCTGAGAGGATCAGCTCTTTTCTGTAAAAGAAAAATAAAAAGAACTATTACTTTATCTTTCTACACAAACAAACTGCATGACTATTAACATAATTTCACTGTGAAGCAAATTTCCAAGAATTAAAAAAATAAAACTCTCTTAAAGGTTATACATAGTAATCAAGAATGTATTCTCATAATCTTGAAATAAATTAAAAAACAGAAACGGAAGCTCTTAAATCAGCAGTGGAACTTTAGTTGTCTATTTGATAGAGGGCAAAGGAGTTTTCCGGCTTGTATCATTTCCAAAACTTATAGAGCCTGACATCAATATATGTAGGGCAGATCCAACACTAATCAAGAACTATTCTAGCTTCCTAAGTCGGACTCGATATGGTCTACTTCATTACCAAAAACCACACATACAACAACAAGCACATTGGATTGAGATGTAAGGAAAAAAATCATGCAATAGCCATCATAACAAACTTAGTTTATTTTTTAATTTTTCCCTTCTACCTTTCATATGCATCTATATTTTAACATGTAATTTTATATTCTGCTCTTATATCTTGAGAATTATTTCCACAGTTCTTTATAGTCTTTAAAATAAACATTTTAAATGGTCACATAGTTTTTGTTCAGTAGCATCCATTAGTTTAACAACCCTGCCCCCTATAATTAGACATTTCAGGTTGCTTTCAAGTTTTTGCCATTCTAAAGGCATTCTGAAACAAAAACCTCTGTGCTTATAACTTCATTTGTACTACTACTTAGGATAAATTTCCAAAAGACATTACCAGGAGAAATACTTGAATGGCTCCTGATACACTAGACCATTCCTTTTTGAAATATAAACAAAACTAAAAGGAATATGAACTTTTTGTTATTTTAAAACTGTTCAAAGCTTCAATGCAATTATAAAGTATCTCATGCAAGAGACCTTCACCTATTTCTCAGGTTAATATCAGTTTAGATTGAATTTCTCAGGTAAGTTTTTGATCATAAGCTCTGATATTACTGATTACACTCTGATTTTTCAATTTATCTATTGTTTTATATTAAAATTAGGTCATTTGCTAGTTTCTATTAATCTTAAAATGTCTTTCCTGTGGTAGGGGCTCATCATTTATTTCAGAGATGTTAATCTCAACAAAACTAGAGCACAGACCATATATCTCACCTACTTAGATGGACTTGGTTCCTAAATACCACAATGCATTTTCTTCCCAGCAGATTCTTATTTGATAAGGAAAAGAACTTCCTTTTTAATGAAAATACTAAATAATGATAATAAATACTTGCATTTTACAATCAATTTTATTTCAGGTCAGTAACTTAACTCTGTAAAACAGTCTGAAGTGATACCAAGGTTTATGGCTACTTTAAAAAATGATTTATGATTTATTGACTATTTTTCTTTCAATGTACAGGAAATTTATGTCATCAAAGGAATATTTGTCACAACAGCCAGTTACTTTTATAGTTCTAGATCTTTTTTCTTTTGAAATATGTAGTGTTTTGTTCAAAGGCAAAATACTACTCTATGTAACTTAAACTCTTCAAAATTTTGTAGGCGCAATGTTTCTCAAAATAGGGTCCCTAACTGCAATATCATCATCACTTGGAACCTAAACCTCACCCCAAGCACACTGAATCTAAAAGTCCAGTGGGGCAAAGCAATGTATTTTAAACACTCCTCCAGCTGCTGCTGCATTGCTACTGTAGACAATTTACTACATTAAGCCAAATTTCCATTTACTAAATTTAAACCTCTCCTTACTTACAGCTGCCTACCTATATTCCCGCATATATCTATGTGTGTTTGCGTTAGTCACTCAATCATGTCCGACCCTGTGACTCCATGGGATTCTCCAAGCAAGAATACTGGAGTGGGTAGCCATTCCTTTCTCCAGGGGATCTTCCCAACCAAGGGATCGAACCTGGGTCTCCTGTATTGCAGGCAGATTCCTTACCATCTGAGCCACCAGGGAAGCCCATATGTAGCTATACATAAGAGGAAATAAAATTTTCTTCAGAAAAGAGGAAATTACCCTACAACTGAATCTTTATAAAGTTTCTTAAATAAGGGCCATCTCTTAATCTCTTTATTTTGAACAACAAAGTTATACTTGTAAAGATATCTTAGTCTGAAACAATCTCAATCAATGGTATAGATGGATGCTTAAAAAGACTGCCTGGTAGAATCATTTAAAAAGGAAGCAAAATTTTACCATCAATTTAAGAAATATTCCTAGGAGAAGGACTGAACATTGTAGGTGCTGGATCGTTATAAACAAGTTTTTAAAAGATCACATGAAAAAGAAATACTGTAATCGGTTTAAGTTACAGCTATCAGCAATCACATAACCTAGAGATCCAACAAAAAACAAGTACTTTAATGTATTCAAGTAGGAATATAGCTTGAGATAAAATTTCCAGTCACATGTGAATTTGGAAAGTGTTGTATCTGGAACAACTTAAATGTAAGGAAACACAATATGCTCTGGAAAACTGTGCCGTGTTGTGTGTAGTCGCTCAGTCGTGTCCAGCTCTTTGCGACTCTGTGGACTGTAGCCCCCCAGGCTCCTCTGTCCATGGGATTCTCCAGGCAAGAATACTGAAGTGGGCTGCCATGCCCTCCTCCAGGGGATCTTCCCAACCCAGGATCAAACCCAGGTCTCCTGCATTGCAGGCGGGTTCTTTACCATCTGAACCACCAGGGAAGCCCAGAAAACTGTGCTAGATAACTCAAAAAAATAGTTCTCGTGATGACAAAGTCACTGATGTTAATAAGCCATGTGAGAAGCTTGAATTAAACTGTCTAACGAGATATGTAAATAGGAAAATGAAGAATTTACAAATTAAAATATTTCATGTTAACATGATAAAGGTGAGTAATTAAATTGAAAAAGTAAATATCCTAAGAAGTTAGTTATTCCATGTACTTACACCTTAAAGTTTACAAATTGTTATTAGCATATTTCTGCAAAGTTTATCTTATTCTATAGAGTTTTTATATTTTCTCTCCCTTCTCAAACTATTAGGGGTTCTCTCTGCTGTCACTCTAATCAGAATTTGTAGGAAACCAGGGGCCATGTGTATTATGTGCATGGCAAAATCTCCACTGGTTAGCCCAGTACTTGGTATACAGTAAATATTGACTAAACATATGCCACCTTTTTTTTCACTCTTTAATCTTAAGTTATTGTGTGAAATAATAATGATGATAATAATAAAAGTCACCCACATAAAAACCACCACTTACTGAACACTTCTCCTCAATCAGGCACAGTGTTAAGTGATTTATATATATTTTCTACTTTAATTCTCACAAAAATCCCATATTATGTTGAATAATATGAAACTGCCAACTTCAGTTTTTCTAAAAAATAAACCTTTTATTTAGAATTGCTTTAAATTTATAGAGAACTTTTTAAGAATGATAAAGAGAATTCCTGTATGTCTTGTACCATAATAATATAAAATGTTAATAATAGAAACTGGGTACAAGACATACATCCTAATGGGACTCTAGAATTTAAAAAGAAAAAAAAGGATAAAGGATATTTGATAAAAATGAAGCAATTCTGATTAAAGCATGGACTTCCAATACTAATCTATAAGTAATGGTTCATAAGTTGTGACAGTTGTACCATAATAATATAAAATGTTAATAATAGAAACTGTGGTATATTACTTGACCTGGTCCTAGTCCTCTAAGAAGCCCAGTTCCTTTTATTAGAGAATGGTGTTAGAAACCAAGATCTGGACATTTGGACTTAATCATTTCTGACCTACAAAAAGGATGATTTCATATGGTGCAGCCCAAAGTTACCTCAGTTTTATAGATAAGGAGACTGAAGCTAGGGGAGATTCAGTAACCTGCTCAAGGTCTCCAAATTGCTAATGTCTGAACAAAACATCAAATCTGCACAAAGCTACCAATTTAAATAGGCTGAGGAAAGACTATGAATCACTGGAGCCTGGACACCAGCTCTTCTAGTTGCTCAAAGATGTTTTGCTTACTCTGTGTTCACAGACTGAAGGAAAAATAGGACATTATTATGAAGTCAACCTCTTTCGTCAATTAATTCACCAATTTTCAAAGCAAAATCAAAGCAAAAAGAAAAAGTACTAGTCATTTTTTTCTAGCACCAGCCAGATTTTTAAACTATATACATCATATACTATAATTACAGATCAACTCAAAACCTTATTCTTGCCTGTATTTTTTCCCTGAGACTGCAACAACTACTGTGTTATACAATCTTTTAGCTGTTTATAAAATACAGCCAAAAATCATTCAATGCTTCCGAAAGTTATGTCAGAAGAAATGTACCAACAATCAGACATAAAATGTTGAGTATTTGATCTGTGAGACCTTATAGGGTTACATCAGTTTACTTTCAAAGTTCGTGTTTTGCTCAAAATGTATTAATGATTCTATGTCTTTGTACATCAATCTTACTAATATAAACTAAAATTTACTAGAAAACATATCTACAGTGGATTTTTTAAAAATCAAGATTTCCTTCCTACTCATCTAGCACAAAAGTTACTAAATCATCTTACTAGAAAAGCTTCAAGATTAACAGATACTAACATCATTTAAGATAGATTTATGGAGCAACTTCCCTTCATAAGACTAAACCACACACAATCAAAACACAGACCAAAAGAATCATACCAAAAAAAATAAATAACACCTTATTCAGATCTTTTATTTCAAAGATATGAAAACTAAAACTCCTGAGAAGTTAAAAGTCTTATCAAAAGTCAACTGCTAGTTAACTGATGAACTATGACTAAGATCCATATATCTAAGAACTAGGTTCTTCACCACTAAATTGCCCTATGAATATACAATGAATTACGTGTTTGTGTATATATTATTATGTTAATAAAAATCCTTTCTTGTGGGAGGATTTTTCAATTCATCTGTAATGATGAGGAATATGTGAACATAAAAATGGTACTTCCAGTTCTCTATTACACTCATTCTTTTTCACTGAATTTAATTATTTTCAGTGCCAAGTCTGCAAACTGAGTATCTGTTATATACCAGGCACTGGAGTGTTAAATGCTAGGGAAATAAAAAAAAAAAGAAGATATCGTCTGTACCCTTAAGAAAACTCTGTTTTAAGTTTATAGTACCTTCCTAAAAGTCTCCTTTCTTGATTCTTCCTCATCTCGCAAACTCTAGAACAGGGCTGTCCAACAGAAATATAATGTGAGTCATACATATGAGCCATATATGTGATTTAAAATTTTCTAACAGCTACATTAAAAACAAGTATAAAGTAAAATTTTATTTTATCAATATATTTAAAATATTATAATTTCAACATGTGATCAATATAAAATTATTAGTAAGAAAGATATTTGACTTTGGGGGGTTACTTGGTCTTCAAAATCTGATGTGTAGTTTACACTTACAGGACTTCTCAATGGGGACTGGTCATATCTCAAAGGCTCAACAGCTACACGTGGCTAGAGGCTACTATACTGAACAGTGCTGCTCTAGAAACCTGCAGTGTCCCAGTGTTCAAGTCTTCGGACTGGTTCTTTTCTAATATCTATACCCACTACTGGTATCTCAAACAGCTTCAAGGCTTTAACTATGATACATTTTCCAGTGATTCCCAAATTTTATCTGGCCTAGAACTCTCACCTGACATTTACAGTCACACACAGTTACTTGAACACAAACCTAACATATCCCAAAATGAACTCTTGACTTCCAACCAGCACACACCCCTCTGCTCTTCTCCCAAACATCCCCATTCCAGTAAATAGCAACTTCAACCTTTCAGTTGCTCAGGCCAAAAACCAGAGTCAAGACTGACCCTCTTCATTCTCTCATATTAAATGTATCATCTGGGTCTAGGACCTAGCATATAGTAGTTAATCAATAAATATTTGATGAAAAAATGTTGTCCAGTATTGTGCGGATTAAATGAGGTAACATATAAAGTTGTAGTATGGTCCATGGAATAGAGTAGCCATTCATAAACATTTAGTCTACTCCCTAACCACTTGGAGTTTCCCATAAAAGAACATGAGAATTCTAAAATTTGTAAATTTTTAAAACCTTCTAACACATTCCATCCTTGCTTACTCTTTAAATATCTGATTATTAATTAGTCGGAAGAAAATTTTTAAAAAATTAAGAGGTTGCCTAAATTTAATAAAACCAGCTACAAATACAAAATTAAGTAGGTATTATAAAACACTAACTTGGAATTAAAATTCACAGAAAATTAAAGCATTCTTTAAGTCATCTTTAAAGATAAAGAGCTATAATCTACAGCTCTTTCCAAGAAAATTTTAAATGAATTCACAATGTTCAACAGGACTTTGCTTTTATTTATCTATAATTTATATCCTGCTTTCTTGTAAGAAAACTTGTGTTAGTCTAAAGAACCACCAATTTTTAAAAACCATACACACTGTTTAACTGGAAATTTGAATGTTAATATTTCTATAATGTATTTTGTGTTTAAAGCTACAACAATCAGAATTAAAGAACTTAAGACACTCATAACATGTGGTCCCTCTCCAACATACTGAGTGGCGAGATGTCAAATGATCTGCCCACAGGGGGCACAATGTGACTACCCTAAGAGTCTGTGACCTCTAACGCTTACCTTTACACATTCCACTGCACTGCTGAGCTCCTCAAACTCACTGACCAACACTTTATAACCTGAACAATTATACTGAGTCCCTCTACCCACACTAAAAAAAAGGAAGTTAAGTGCATGCATCAAATGGTATACTGTAATTCAACATGAAAATTTATATTTTCATGAATTTGAGGGAGAATAGACATAAACATGCAAAAAGGAGCAAAGTGTGTATTAGAACTGTCATGGAGATATTATAAAGAAGAAATAAGTGTAAGATGCCATGAACACGTGATTTATATTTCACTTTTCAAAAAGCTAACAATTCCTGGTCTTATATATCTTCAGAAATTTCAACAATTTCATTTTATCACTGATGAGAATGACGTACCTTACGTTCCACGCAGTGGTAAAGTCTGGATTTAGAAGTAGCAGGGTGCATGTGACATCTATCAATTCTAAAATAAAGAGAAGTTATATTAAAAACAAACAGTCCTATCCTTGAGGATGTGGCTTCTCTTTCTTTTAAAGTCCTCTTTATTTTATATATATATATATATATGTCTCACATTATACTTATATTTCATGTCACAGTAATTTTAATGATAACCTTTTTCTAAGCTGTCAGAGATATAAGATTATCCTCAGGTACAAAGATATGAAGATTTTCTTCTACTTATAATATGTGTAACTTTTTAAAAGTTGACAATGAAACAACTTTACAATATGTCTACAAAGAATAGTCAAACAAACCTATTCATTCTGTTAGAAGTTTTGGGCACAAAAAAGAAACAGAATTTCTATACCACTATTCATTTAACTTCACAAATATTTCAAGAATTAACTCTGTGCAAATTTTTAAAAGGGAAAAAGAATCACATGTAATTCAACTTAGTTAACATTTACATTCCCCTGCAAAATTATTTTTATACACATTTTTACACAGTTATAGCAATGATAAATTCACAATTTGTTCTACATTTTTCACTCAACATTATTACTTATGCATTCTCCTATGTTGCGACAGTATACATTTTTAGCTGCATAACCATTTTTTTTATCATTTATCTTATTCTTTAGGCTGTTTCCTGTTTTCTTTTTACTATTATGGATAGTATTACCACAAACATTTTAAGTACACTTTCTGTCTCACAGATTCGTTTCTTTGGATATATTTCCAGGAGTAGAACTGCTATGTCAAGTAATATAAATATCAATATGGCTCCTAATAAGCATTTCCAAATTGTCCTCCAAATGAACGATATCTATCGCCAAGAGTAACATTAGTATACCTATGTCCCTATGACTCTGATTTATACAATTATATTTTAAAAAATGAATGTGGCAGGTAAAAAAGACTATGTTTTTGTTTTAATCTAATATTTATAATTATTAATATGAACATCTTTTCATTTTCTATTTTCATTGTGTAAATAGTCTATTCATATTCATTATGGATCTATCATGATCTCAAATAACCTTCACAAGCCTATATTTAATAACACAAAGTCAATAATATTTAGACATATCATCTTCATTTTAGTAAAATTGAAAAAGAGAATTTTAGGATAAGATGATCAAGCTAGGCATAATACTAAATACAATAACCTCTAGCAAGTTCATATTAAATGCTAAGTAAATAAAACAATAAAAACTGTTATAATTATTTAGAATTATTGTATACCAAGTAAATTGTTATTTATTTACATTATTTCATTTAATTCTCACAATCATAATACAAGATACCTTTATTTCACCTTACAGATAGGGAAACTGACATTTAGAGAGTTTAAGCAATTTCCCCAGAGTCACCCAATTAGTATGTGGCAATGTCTGCATCTGACTGCTTTTAATAACTGCAACTGAAATGTTTGTCTACAATAAATAACTGGAACATTCTCAGTGTTTGAATAAAAGAGAAAATTTAAAAATCTAAGAGTAAATACACATAAACACATTCCTATTGTCATTTAAAAATATTTTAGTGAGCACTAAAATCAATTATTCTATTCTCAATCACCTTAGTAAAAGATTAACATTTATTGTTAGCAATGTGGGAGACCTGGGTTCATTTTCCCTGGGTTGGGAAGATCTCCAAAGGCTACCCACTCCAGTACTCTGGCTTGGAGAATTCCTTGGACTACAGTCCATGGGATCACAAAGAGCTGGACGCGACTGAGCAATGTTCATTTTCACTTTCACAATGTACTATAACATTTACTAAATGAGCAACAAAAGGTAGGATTAGCACACATTTTACTTTTGGCCTTTACCTTCCTCATTGTAAGTATCATGGAATGTCTATACTAATACTTACTATATAATATCAATGTATATACTATATAATGTCAGTATGTCCATAAAGAATAATCTAATAAAATTCTTCCTTCTTTCACTTTTATGCACTAATTTAGTATTTACCAGGGAAATTAAATACAATTTTCTATACCATTATTCCTTTAATTCCAAAATATTCCAAGTATCAACTATGTGCAAAGATTCAACTGGCCACAAGACTGAGAGAATGGTTATTATGAGAAATGGAAGACCTAATCTTGCCTTATAGAATGCTAACCTTTAGCTGGACAGAAGGTATAAACTGTTAGAAGGTAAACTAGAATAACTATGAAATAAAAACATACCACATTGTGAGGACCACCAAAGCAGCCGCAATTAATTCTCACTGGAGTACCCAGGAAAGACTATAAGTGGGTCAAGACAGTAAAGGGAACTGCAGACTGTGCTTTGAAAAAGTATGAGCAAAGGTGAAGAGGGACCTTCACACACAGGATGCTCTTCAAAGATTATGGGTTCCACATGGTGACTAAAGCTCAGGATGCTGGAGAAATATACCTGGAAACTAGAATCTGGTCTGGATCTCCTTATCAGCCTGGTGTTCCATTACTTTCCATTCGTGTGCTATGCTCCAAACCCCTTCATTCCCTAAACATACTGCCCACCTGCCTACCTTTTCTTCTTTGGCTATTAACTCAGATTTATCTGCTTGCTATTCTCTCTGCCAAAAATGTCCTCCCATCCCTGAACTTAAAAAAAAAAAAAAAAAGAAAGCACCTTTATAAAGGCCTTCCTCAGACTTCTCTGGTGGCATAGTGGGTAAGAATCTGTCTGCCAATGCAAAAGACAAGGGTTCAATTCCTGGTCTGGAAAGATTCCACATGCCATGGAGCAACAAAGTCCGTGTGCCCCAACCACTGGGCCCTCAAGCCACAACTACTGAAGCCTGCATGCCTAGACCCTGTGCTCTGCAACAAGAAAAGCCACTGCAACGAGAAGGCCATGCACCACAACGAAGCGCAGCCCCTGTTCACTGCAACTAGAGGAAGCCCACACAAAGCAACGAAGACCCAGCACAGTCAAAAATAAATAAAAATTATTCTTTAAAAAAAAAGAAGGCTTGCTGACCTACTCAGCTGAAAGCAATCTTTCATCTCTCTGTTTTGTGTATATCTTACCTGGTCGTTTAGTTACTAAGTCTTGTCGACTCTTGCGACCCCATGGACTCTAGCCGGCCAGGCTCCTCTGTCCATGGGATTTGCCAGGCAAGAACATTGGAGTGGGTTGCCATTTCCTTCTCCATATCTTACCTAGCTAACTTCGTATAAATATTGTTCTCTTAAAGAGGCTGTACATTTTTTGGATGCAGGTCCTCTTTAATACATCTTCAAATTAGCCACTCAATCATCAAACATGAAAAAAATTATGGTGTCTGCCCAAAAGAAATTCCACGTCTGCCCACAGCAAAGGCTCAAAACTCAACTTCTCTACTTACTGCCCATGTAACTTAATGTCTTTGAATTTCAGTTTTCTTACCTGTGAAATGGGGATTATAACATTAACCTTAGTGTTGTAAGCAATGAGATTCATCCCATTTCTCCAGAGCGGTTTGACACACAGTTTGACTCAATAAATATCTGTTTAACTAACTACCACTGCTACTTACAAAGAAATGAGTATTTTCAACATCAATTAATCAAAGAAGTAAAAAGAAAAAAAAATGAGGCAGTTTTTCTCACGATGAAACAGTCTAAATTTCTAAACTTGTACGATAAGCGATAACCAAAAACCAGTTGGTTATTAATTGACTATATGAAAATGTTTGTACATGATGGGAAGGCCTCTGGAATTTTAAGTCCACAGTTTTTCAAAATCTACTACGCTACCCCAGATAATATGATAAACTGGTATTTAGTTTAGTTTCTGGGACTCTCCTTTTCTGCATTAAAAAAATGTGTACGTGATCAATCGTAGTTGCTATTTGTTCATATTTCTAATACAAATCTCTCCCTCACCAATAAAGGAAGACGAGTTCATCCTCCATAAGATACTTCCCATAGCAGCACAGGCAAAAACTAACACAGAAAATACCCACGTCCCCACTTCTCAATTCGTGGCTGTGTGGAGAGAGAGGAAGGCTAATAAAAGTAACATTTCTTTTACTGGAGTGCAATAGCAGCTGCTGGGTTCAGAGCCCAGGTCTACTAGTAGCTGGGAAGTTCCCAGGCACATCACTTAATCTTTCTGTGCCTTAGTGCTCTCCTCATATATAAAATTGAGCTAATAATAGAGCTATCTCATAGGGGTATGAGATGATTCATGCCCATGATGTGCTAGAGCAGCACCTGACACAGGGAAAGCACTCAATGAGAACTCCTGTCACAAAGCCTGTATCTAGCCCAGTTATAAATGATACTGGGATGGGATGCCACCACAGGGACAAAAAGAACCTCTAGAGCTGGCTGAGCAGTGAATGCTGAGCAGTCTCTCAAACCACCAACCCACTGTCCAATTCTCTAAACATATTTATTCTCTAAATACAATACAAACTGCTAACTCTTCCTGATTTAGGACTCAAGTTCAGATGGGACTGCTTTTAGAAAGCACTCCAGTCAGATCCAAGAGGTGTGGGTGAAATATTGATAGGATATCTGAAATAGAAAAAGGCCAAGGAAGGAGAAATAACTGGGTTATAAATACTGGACATAATTAAGAATCCTTCCTGTATTACATGTTTTTTTCTACTCTTCTCTTCTACTGGCTCTGGATAAGTAAGAGAAAGGAAACCTGTTTCTTGAGTCTATGGCATGCCAGTCTCTGTGCTGGGTGCTTTAAATTCACATGTGATTCTCACAACAGCCCCCTGAGATCTGTTAGAATTCTCTTCTTTGCTGTGGAAGTAGGAGGTTAAGTAATTTGCCTAAAGTCACTGCTGAATGACTTCAGTGTGCTAACAAATTGAGTCTAAATCCAGATATGTTTTCTTGTAAAGAAGATGCTCCTTAGCAACCTAGCACTGTCTACCATTACTTTGTTGTCTTCCAGGGGGCTGAATCAAAGATCTAAAGATAAACATGTAAAAATCAACAATTGACTCTATATTTCATCAATTATATACCATTTCTTTGTGGTTTTACCAAGATGTGAGCTACTGATATCCGTATAGTATCTTGAAATTAAACAGATCTCTCTGAATCAAAGATCTAAAGATAAACATGTAAAAATCAACAATTGACTCTATATTTCATCAATTATATACCATTTCTTTGTGGTTTTACCAAGATGTGAGCTACTGATATCCGTATAGTATCTTGAAATTAAACAGATCTCTCTCTAAACACCAGAACATATACCAGCAAATAACTATTCCATGTTACACTCACTCCAATATATGACTGGCTCATCATCACATCACAAGGAAAAAAATGAATCAGGGTACAGTATACACAGGAAATGAAGTAGCTAGATTTCACCTGTAACAAGAAGATGCAAGGATGCTATAGAACAATCAGCAAAAAATCAATATGCTTTCTTGGCTTCAATGCATTCTAGAAATGGCCCAAGGCAGTCACCTGGTATGGGTCACTGGGTTTGACAACTGTTTCTGAGAGAGATACGTTTTCATGCACCTAAAAATAAATCCAAGATCAACTTGGACTGATTAATCTTTCCTCTAAAATACATGCAGGTTACCACAACAAGAGAGGCTTGAGGTAAGGTTATAAGGTAAATACCAGAAAAACCCTTTTATTATTATAGAATACGTCACTGAATCAATAGCCAGACTAAGCTAAAACCTCTTGCTTACCAAATTCTTGTTATTTATCTGAAAAATGTCTATGAACACATTCAGTTCAGTTGCTCAGTTGTGTCCGACCCTTTGCGACCCCAGCACGCCAGGCCGTGCATGCCAGGCCTCCCTGTCCATCACATTCCCGGAGTCCACCCAAACCCATGTCCATTGAGTCGGTGATGCCATCTAACCATCTCACCCTCTGTCATCCTCTTCTCCTCCTGCCCTCAATCTTCCCCAGCATCAGAGTCTTTTCAAATGAGTCAGCTCTTCACATCAGGTGACCAAAGTATTGGAGTTTCAGCTTCAGCATCAGTCCTTCCAATGAATATTCAAGACTGATTTCCTTTAGGATGGACTGGTTGGATCTCCTTGCAGTCCAAGGGACTCTCAAGAGTCTTCTCCAACACCACAGTTTAAAAGTATCAATTCCTCGGTGCTCAGCTTTCTTTATAGTTCAACTCTCACATCCATACATGACTACTTGAAAAACCATCGGCTTGACTAGACGGACCTTTGCTGACAAAGTAATGTCTCTGCTTTTCGATATGCTGTCTAGGTTGGTCATAACTTTCCTTCCAAGGAGTAAGCATCTCTTAATTTTATGGCTGCAATCACCTTCTGCAGTGATTTTGGAGCCCAGAAAAATAAAGCCAGCCACTGTTTCCCCATCTATTTCTCATGAAGTGATGGGATCAGATGCCATGATCTTAGTTTTCTGAATGCTGAGCTTTAAGCCAACTTTTTCACTCTCTGCTTTCACTTTCATCAAGAGGCTCTTTAGTTCTTCTTCACTTTCTGCCATAAGAGTGGTGTCATCTGCATAGCTGAGGTTATTGATATTTCTCCCAGCAATCTTGATTCCAGCTACATTAACAGTGCTGAATAAAGACAAGTCATAACCCTTCTTTCTAACAAACTCACAACCTAGCTGGGAAAAACACTGTTTAAATAACCAATTACAATAGTGTGTGACACGTTCTACTATGAATTCCTTATGAATAAGGACTCCCAGAGGAGTGCAGAGTAATTATTGTTTCCTGGAGTAGTCAAGATGCTTCACATGTGTGTGTATTAGCAAACACAACAATAACAACAACATTAGACCTGAACCTGACCTCTGCAAAGGCATGGAATTAAGGTAGTGGCACACAGCAAAGTCCAAGAATGGAAGTGTTTGGTATGGCTGAAATGTGTATCAAATAGCTGAAAACTCAAATGTTTCTAGGGTTCAAATAAATGGCAAAAAAGAGGCAAAGCAAACCTAGTTAAGTAGTAATGATACTGCCTCAGTATCTGAGGGACATGGGAGGTTGTGGTCAACTGGAATAGGCTTGTCTTGTCAAGAAAAGCAGAAGCCGACAAAGGTCCGTATAGTCAAGGCTATGGTCCTTCCAGTGGTCACATACAGTTGTGAGAGCTGGACTGTAAAGAAAGCAGAGTGCTGAAGAAGTAATGCCTTTGAACTGTGGTGCTGGAGAAGACTCCCAAGAGTCCTCTGGATAGCAAGATCAAACCAGTCAATCTTAAGGAAAATAAAACCTGAATACTCGTTGGAAAGACTGATGCTGAAGCTGAAACTCCAGTATTTTGGTCATTTGGTTGAAACAGCTGACTCATTGGAAAAGTCCCTGATGCTGTGAAAGATGGAGGGCCGAAGGAGAAGAGGGCGTGAGAGGAGATGGCTGGATGGCATCACCAATGCAATGGACATGAACTTGGGCAAACTTCGGGAGATGGTGAGGGACAGGGAGGCCTGGCATGCTGCAGTCCATGGGCTTGCAAAAAGTCGTACACAACTGGGTGACTGAACAACAAATGATTCCCAACCAACCGCTGCTATGCAGAAATGGACACACCCAACGCTTCTGATGTTTCAAGTGAAGAGAGAAATCCAGATTTCCATCCTAATTTTAAAAGTTCATCATAATTTAGAATGTTTATCCAATTAATTTTTAAAAATTTAACAACATTATATATGCTGAAACTAAATAAACATGTGGGTGGGCTAGCTTCAGCCTGGGGTGTTGACAGCCTACAACCTCTGATGCTGATTATAAAGTAGAGGAAAAAGCTGGGGATGTAGCCTACAGACAGTTTGTGAAGGCCCTTGAATACTATGCCACAGAGAATGACTCAACCTTAACCCTGCAGACATCAAGAAATAAGAAGATAGATATTTCAGTAAAGAATCTTTCAAACTGTGTTTCTAAGAACTGTTGTTTAAAATGACTCATTAGTGGTATGATGAACATGGATTAAAAAGAGACTAAAAATGGGGTAGACCAGCCATGAGGTGATAATATTTGTCCAGATGAGAAATAAGTGAAGGGATGAAACGCATGCTCTGTGACAACCTATAGGGGTGGGATGTGGTGGAAGGTAGGTTGAAGAGAGGGGACATATGTATACCTATGGCTGATTTATGTTGATATCTAGCAGACACCAACACAATATTGTAAAGCAATTATCCTTCAATTAAAAATAAATTTAAAAAAAAAAGTGAAGGGCTAAGAGAGAGCTCAATGATGAACTGAGAGCAGGCGTTGTGAGAAAGAGCAAAGAGCAAAAGACGACAGAAGGGGTGACCTGGGGACAGAGTATGGGACTACCAGGTCAGAACTCCAATGCAATCGACTGCTCCCTTGCTTTCTGTTTCTGTCAGGGATTTTTCATTCATTAGAATTACAGCATCTCACCTCTCCCAAACCAGACATGGCTATTACTGCAGCAGACTTTTAAAAAATATTAGTTTCTAAGTTATTAATCAGGGAGGCTGTGATGGTTAGTTTTGGTTAAACTATGGTTAAATGTGACTGGGGTGCACAGATTGAAGATTATTAAACATGATTTCTGAATGCATCAGTGTGAGGGTGTTTCTAGATGAGCTTAACATTTGAATCTGCAGACTCAGTAGACAGCCTTCCCACTGTGGGTGAACATCAATCTGTTGGGGTTCCTGAATAGAACAAAAGGAGGAAAACAGAAGAATTCAGCCGTTTTGCTTCTTCTGTCTGCTTGAGAAAGGACACCTCATCTTATCTTCTCCAGCTGTCAGACTAAGATTTAAACCACTGGATTCCCTGCTTCTCAGTCCCTCAACTCAAAGAATTAAATCACCAGCTGTTCTGGGTCTCTAGCTCGCAGAAAGCTGAGTGTGGGACTTCTCAGCCTCCATAATCACGTGAGCCAAACTGTCATAACGAATCCTGTTTCTTGTACATAGAAAACTTTACATACATGTAAAAACTTTTCTATTGGTTGTTGCTATGGAGAATCCTGACTAATACAGATGATTTCCAAACATCTAAGGAATTCAGCACATTAATGAGAACATGAATTCAGTTTGGATAAAAGGAAAAACTTATACCTCCAGAATAAAGGTCACCTGCAGTTAAAGATTACATTCTTAGGGGAATGCCTAGGATTTTGGTATGATCAATCACACAGACACTGACATTTCTGAAACTTTTTAAATTGTCAGCTTTCTTCACGTGGCTCTTAAACATGTATTTCTACAAAAACAGTTTTAAAAGTATAGCATTTTCATGAAACAACTGCTTTTTCCTAATACTTTTAACTTTTTCCTTAGTAAAATTCACTACTGTGATCCTCAGTTTCCAAGTTTAGCAGAGTACTTCTATATTAGTCTGCATTTTCAGGTATCTTTTCTGGTCAATCAGAAACTCACTTCCATATTTTTACCAATACACTATACAACCTAAGTAGTATATGACACCTCACTGAACCATGCTGTCCCTCCCTGCTCCCCAAAAAGTGAAACTGAAAACTACTTCATGAGGATATCGGTTAGGATAAAATCAGGCTGCTCCTGTATACATGCACAGTTGCATCAGAATTCAAAGCTTAGATGTCAGCTATTTATGTGAGTGAGCTTAACCATTTGATCTTCTACCTGGGTTCTCCTGGGTCGATCAAGACAAAATTACATGATGAGACGATTTAGCAAAGCCTACAGAACACTGCCCAGAAAGACAAGAAACAGGGAAATAGAGACAAGAACTTGGAAGACTACAGGAAGAAGGCAGGTTCTGCTAGCACATGTCAAGGAGCAAGAGCTAAAGATCTGAAACAACAGCTTTTGCCACTAAAAATTCATACTGTTTCTTCTACACAAGATCATCATTTGTCTTCCCCACACAGAATTAGTTATATATTGGCTCAATTATACATTTCTGTGTGCCAGAATATATACAATATAGCTCTGTTAGGCAAAATAATAACAACTTCATGGATTCACATGGTGCTACTTTGTAACTTAATGTCACTGAAAACTACAATAGAGTAATGGAGAATGAAAAGAGATCTAACAATAGATCAATGTCTTCCCTTTAAATTTATGCCTGACCTATGCCTTTAAATTTTTGCCATAAACTTAACAAAATTAGACATAGCCTTATAATTAATAAATAAATATCAGTGGACTAATTGATTGAAACACAGGAAGTAGAAAATATTTCACATTAAATCTTCAAATCAGATTCTTTTTTCTACTGGTCTAAACAGGGAAAAGTGCTAATAACCTGTAATGACAATACATTAAGGACAATGCTAAGAGGAACACAAGGAAATCAATATGTCACTTTAGGCAACACTATTCTCTACAAAGAGATTGCTTTTGACTCAACTAGAAGCTTTCTGAGTAAAGGAAACATGTATTATGCATCTTTTTATCCTCCACAGTACTTAGAGCAGCTTTTGGTATGAGTAGGCTCGTAGTAATGGTTACTGAACTTATAATTAAAATTCTCTAAGTAACACAGTTCTTACTCAAAATTAGCCACCAGGCATACCGAGACATTTAAGGTACTGGTGCATGTGGGAAGGGAAAGGAGCTTTATAGAAATCGTCAAGAATATTATCTTGGATGAGTATTCTCCAAAAAAGTGAGAACTCAGGTCTCTCTTTTACCTAAAATATAAACAGAATTTGTGTACATGGAGGCTTAGCAGCCTCTGGAGAAGGAAATGGCAATCCACTCCAGTATTCGTGCCTGGAGAATCCCATGGACAGAGGAGCCTGGTGGGCTACAGTTCATAGGGTTGCAGAGTCAGACACGACTGAAGCGACTTATCAGACACAGGGGGAAAACAAGGAAAAGACACCAGGTGGGATGAACAGGAATTGTCTGATGCAGCAAATAAGTTTCTCTGCAGAGAAGCAGAAAAAATGAAGGCTGGGATGGTTTTCTTTTGCTCATTTCAGCACACAACAGGACACAGAGGGCCAGAGCTTAACTGGGATCACAGTACAAGAGCACCACCATAAACCACTGAGCTGCTTCACAGTGTTACCACCACCGTCAAACCTTGGCTATCTCATATGAGCTGTTACTAAGTGAGTTTTGTTGCTCATAACTTACTTAAGGATTAGAAATCAAAGAAACAGAGCTTGTAGGGACTAGAGTGCACTTCACAAATTTTCAA
Source organism: Muntiacus reevesi (assembly GCF_963930625.1). Lineage (NCBI taxonomy): Eukaryota > Metazoa > Chordata > Mammalia > Artiodactyla > Cervidae > Muntiacus > Muntiacus reevesi. The sequence continues at coordinate 42,976,805 of NC_089265.1, forward strand.
ACCTTTTTTAGTCATAAGATATTTTCTTCAAATATTTTACAAATGACTCTAGTACATTAAAAAAAATATCAGAAGTAGGGGACCTGGCACCATGGTTGAAGCACCTTCCAGAGAATCACAATGGATACAAAATTAGAAAATTAGTGATGAGTCCAAACTCATTTGACAGAGAAGTTAAGAGCCTGCCCAGTCAATGAATGAAAAAGCCAGAACTAGAATCCAGGGATGTCAATATCACAGAGGGTTCTTCCTACTATACTTCATGCTGCTTATGAAAAAAATCAAAGAAAAAGGACAGTCTCCATACTCACCATCTTTGTTCAGCCACTGCTTTCTCGTTCTGTACAAAAGGAGCTTGTTGTGGACATATGGTAAAAGGAACTTGACACACCAGCTCTCCACACCAAGTTTGTTTTCAACCAGGACTATGGGACTCCGGTTATACCTAGCTTCAGGACATGGGATCAGGCCAATTTCATCTCTTAATATGTAAAACATAAAAAGAATTAAAGGTAAGAATACTAGCTTAAAAAAATTTTTCAAATCCTACAGGGTATTAAAAAAAGTACATATTTCCTTTTCTTACAAATATTCAGCTAACCCACTGTATTGGTAGAATTTAAAAGTTTTCTAATACTGACAAGAACATGGAAAAAGTACTATTTGTACTTGTGGTGACAGGAATGAAAGCTGGTTTTATCTTGAATAGAGATTTGAAAATGTCTGTCAATTTTTTAAGTACATATACACTTTGACACAGCAATTCTACCGGTCAGAAATTATCCTATGCCAAGATATAGGAATTCATTGGATATTCATGGCAACATTGCAATAAAACTGTTTAAATGTGTATCAAACAATATTAAGACTGGTAAAATAAATGTGGGCCATCCATGTGATAGAGCTGTTAAAAAAAAAAAGGTAAATCTGCATATGCTGGTATGGAAAGGGTGCCAAGATACATGAAACAAAAAAAGCAAAACGCCAAACACAGTGTATGGCACAAAGCCCTTTTAAAAAGACACAGAGTTGCATTAAAATTTTTCCTTTGTATAACCTTTTAAAAAGATACAGAATTGCATTAAAAATTTTCTTAGAAGGATACCAAGAATCTTTGGGGAAGAGGGTTTTTTTTTAACTATATTTTTATATAGTTTAAATTTTCTAATTATTTGTACATATTAGTTTTGTTTTTTAAAAAATGTCAAGATGTATTTATGCTTGCCTGCTAATAAATATATGTAGACCAAATTACTAATAAAATTATATTATCAGTGAGACTGTGAGCCATTTTTTGTCTCCTTTATAATCCTTTATACATCTCTAAAATAAAAAAAATCCTAATAAATGTTGTTAAAACACAAAATACATTTCAAGATTTCATCATTTTCATCTATGGTGGCCTCTAAATCCCTTAATTCACCTCAGCTTAAGCTGAAAATTTACATTACAGGCAGAGATTTAATAAACAAGAGGGAGGGGACATATGTATACCTTTGGCTGATTCATGTTGATGTTTAGCAGAAAACAACAAATTCTGTAAAGCAATTATCCTTCAGCTAAAAAATAAATTTTTAAAAATTTGATAAAAGTGGGGGGAAAAAAAACCAATACATAGGGCAGTTGACTTACACAGTAAATGAAGTAACAAACACCAAAATGTTTTTGTAAAACTTGTACACATGCCTTTCAACTATATAGAATTTACAGTTTTCATGTATGTGAAACATCCTTTCTCAAACAGTATGTTTTTCCCTTAATTAATGAATAACTGAATAACAAGAAGTCTTTTAACAAGAGCAGTTGACATAAATATTGTTAGAGTGTCTAAGCAAAAATTTTTTAATGTGTTTTTAAAAAAACAGAATAAAGAACTGGTTTTCAGAGCTTGTGTGCAACATTATCTATCATGCTCTTGGCTTCCTCTGCCAAAAGTGTGTTGGCTGATAGATGCAAAGAGGAAACTTGTTCGATTACAGATTATGAGACTCCCTTTTTTTTTGGTTAGGTCACCATCACAAGCTGGTGGGAGGCTGTGGAACTAAAATAAAATCCGTCCTGGAAACTCTTAACTGCATAGCTCAGAAGTAACCCAGTTTCTACTGATCACTTCTTTAGTGACGCAGGGATATATCAATAAAAGAGGGTGTGCTAGGGGTTGCAAGTCACTAACTATTCTTTCAAGCTGATCTAACTCTCAAGAAAACTTTGGGACCTAAGGCTTTTTGTCCTGACAACTGACTCAGCTGATTCAGGGTGTTTTGGTACACCATGCCAATACTACCTAAACATCTTCTGAATACTACAATGAATTGTATACTGCATTAGGTTCTGAAAATGCAAAAAATGGATAAAATAAGGTGGTCCCAGACTACACAAAGCTGACGGTTTTGCTGGGGAGTTGTGTCAATATCTGTAATAAAATGTTAACACACTTTGCCATCCTAGTAATATAGATAAGGTTCTTAGGAAGAATGGGACAATAATACCGAGGGCATCTAAGGCCAATGTCCAGTATTTCTAAATATATTTTTGTATTTGGTGATATGAAATCTAAGCTAACTCACTATTAGGATAACTAGCCACATGATCTATAACTGACTAAATACATATATGAATTGCTGACATTTTCTGGGGTTCAGGTGTTACTATGTAAAATATTTTTTAAAAAAACAACTAGAATTACAGTAAAGAAAATAATAAACTCAGTGTAATTATTTTAAGAAGTCTGTTTTCTGAGATCTAACAACCACCTACAATACTTAAAAAGCTGCAAAAGTCAATATGAATGTTAGAGTAACAAGAATAAAAGAACTCTAGCTTCTGGGTACAGTCCATTTTGGGAGAGTATTTTTTACTTAAATTCACAATGTAAAAACCTGCCTTGTTCATGACACCAAACATAAAATGCGCAACTAATAATCTGGTACCTAAATGAAAGGACAGAACTATTTGCACAAATAAAAAACACATTTCTTTAGTTTGGCTACTATTCTTCCAAAAAATAATTTTACAAAACAAGAATGCCTTGGATATAGCAGGTAGCCAATAACTGCTAGTGAAATGCTGATTATCAGTACACTTCAGTGTTATATTCGAATACACCATTTTCAAAGACTATTATTGCTTCTTGAGTCTCCAAAAGAACACTACCTCTGACTTCCTTCTAATGCAGGTCCGAATTCTAGCTCTGTCAATATGAGATAAATACATCTCTCTCTGTATATCATTATCTCTATCTCTATCTCCTATCATTTGGCCCCAGAAGACCTTCATTTTTTTATTTTTCATTTGTAAAATGGAAGAATTACATTATATTTCTAAATAAGGAAAACGGGCTGCTAGGTTTCATCCAGCTTTCAAATTTTATAACCTAGAAACTCCCCTCCCCCCAAAAAAGAAAAAAAGAAACCCAAAAACTATTCTCATGCAAAAAGAATGAAAATGGTTGTATCAGGGAATACAAAGAACTAGGGTGGCGGTTGGGGGACAGGGATGAAAACATTGAAAGAGAGGTAGTAGGATGCAAAGACAAAAGCACTCAATCTTCTAAGGTCCAGGATTCTAGTTAGTCTCCATTCTACCTCTGATCAATGCAGACTTGACTAGGCACTTGCCATCAGTATCCGCATCTGAAATACAGGAATGACAACCCTTTCCCTGCCACTTATGAAAAGCAAGTAATACAATGTAAAGGATGTGGTAAGCTACAAAGTATCAGGCAAAGATGAAGTATATTATCATTAATTCAGTTAAGAGCCTGAAGTCAACCAGAAAAGTTCATTGGTTAGCAAATAATAGGAAAATAAAGCAAAGAAAACTAATAAGCCTTTGTCAAGTTATTTGATCCTAAGATATAGTGCTATGCTGCTTCCTAAAAATATAACATGCACTTTATAGGGATAGGTAGGTCAGTAAGATTCCAAATAACAGTGCGTTTGACTTCAGACTTCTATGTCTAGTCCCTTAGGTCACAGTCCACTTTTTTCAGACACTTTAGAATTCCAGAATCATTCTGAAATTGGAAGGGGTTTCATTCCTCCAGTCTCTCATTTTGTCAGATGAGGAAACAGATCCACTAAGGTAGGTGACTGATTACCGAAGGTCACAGTGCTTGTGGCTTAATTCAAAATCTTAGTCACTCCACATCATACGGTCCAGTTTTAATATTTGGGGACTAACCTTCCCTCCCCAATAGGAAGCTGGTAATTACTACTTTTATAAATAATTGAACCTATTCCAGCTTAAGTGATGTTCCTGAAAAGTAGAGAAAAGAGAAGCTGTCTAAACATGAGGAACAAGGTCTTAGGTCTCCATCTAGATCTGCACTGTGCAATACAGTAGTCACCAGGTATATGTGCCCATTATATATGAATCAATCAAAATTAAATAAAACATAAATTTTAGTTCTTCTTTCACACTAGCCACATTTCAAGCACTCAACAACTATATATGGCTAGTGGCTATGATTTGGACAGGACAGATTAAGAACATTTCCACCATCATAGTTATTTCTGTAAGTGCCTTGAGTATAAGAACTGTATTTTATACTTCCTATTTCTTTCTTTTTTTTCTTTTTTTTTTAGTTGGAGGCTATTTACAATATTGTAGTGGTTTTTGCCATACATTGATATGAATCAGCCATGGGTTTACATGTGTTCCCCATCCTTAACTCCCCTCCCATCTCCCTCCCCATCCCATCCCTCTGGGTCATCCCAGTGCACCAGCCCTGAGAACCCTGTATCATGCATTGACAGAAAAGACGGTAGCTCATAAATAATAAGAGTTCAATCAGTATTACAGTAATAAAAATTAGTAACTTTCTGTATAAAAGAACTTTGACATGACTCTAACTGCACTGTGAAAAGCTGTCCTTCACATTACCACAGTGCCTGTCAGTTCAGTTTAGTCGCTCAGTTATGTCCAACTCCTTGCGACCCCATGGACTTCAGCATACCAGGCTCCCCCATCCATCACCAACTCCCAGAGTTTACTTAAACTCACATCCATCGCATCGGTGATGCCATCCAACCATCTCATCCTCTGTCGTTCCCTTCTCCTCCCACCTTCAATCTTTCCCAGCATCAGGGTCTTTTTCAATGAGTTGGTTCTTTGCATCAGGGAGCCAAAGTCTGCACATTAAAATACCTGTGCTCTGGGCCAAGCCGTCAGCTGTTTTTCCAAAGTATTCTCTAGGAGTCAACTATACAAACATTTGCATGGTATTTTTCAGTTTATAAAGTGTTTCACATTCATCATTCAGTTGGCCAATAGATTTTCTAAGAAACACAGGGATTCAGGTTAAGTCTAATATTTACCTAGTGGCAACTAAGGGCAAGACACTGTGTGAGGTAATTTTCCTATGTTTTCAGGCTGAGAAAGGGTAACCTATCCATACCCACCAGTAATAAAATCCACATTTCACCCACTGCATCTTCAACTCCTACTGGTTAGAAATTTTCAGAGACAAAGTTAATATGTTTAACTACAGTAAATGTTGTCTAAAATTACGATCTATCTTGTATTTGTAGGAAAGAGGAAAACAAAAAGAATGAAAACTTTCTTTTATAATACTGAACAGTATAATTAGGTACTAATTTTGACGTTAACTAGTGCTTTTTTCTTTTAACTAGAAATAGAGCCTTTATATTTTGGAAGTAAAAAGGTTAGTTACATGAGGGAAAGAAGTACGAACAATTCTGAAAAGTCCAAATGTCCAAACACATTTTTAAAGTTACACTGTAATACTATGAAGACATTGTTACTGTGAGGAATATGCACTGAAATATAGCTGAATATTAAATAACAAGTTAAGCTATTTACATTTTTCAGTTCTACATCATTATTTCATATTATTTCTAATGCACGACTAATTTCAAGCTTTAAAATATTGTATGACCCAAATGTTTAGTAACAATTGTAGGTTATGCATTGACAGCACATCGATGAGATCTCATCATAAAAATGCAACTGGGAGGGGGCAATTAAAATCATTTATGAGTTTTAATAAAAACGCTTCCCAGGTGGCTCAATTCTAAAGAAAGCCTGCCTCCCAGTACAAGAGACTCGGGTTCAATCCCAGGGTCACGAAGATCCCCAGGAGAAGGAAATGGCAACCCACTCCAGTATTCTTGCTTGGGAAATCCCATGAACAGAGAAGCCTGCCAGGTTCCAGTCCATGGGGTTGCAGAGTCCAAAACAACTTAGCGACTAAAACAACAACAAGCTTCAATAAATATGATCCAGAAGAATTGGGATGTGTTCCAAACTGCATTGTGTCAACCTGTCAGGCCAAGGAACACTCCATCTCAGGTCTTTCAAACTAAGATGAATACTGTACATTAGATTTCTCTCTAACCTCCTCCTTAATTTATTTTAGAAATTAATTTTTTATGAAAAGTAACCCCAAATGATAAGAAAACAGGCCCTTCATCTGTCCAACTTCTTTTTCTTGAGGATGTCACCTCTTATTTGCAATAAAGTGCTCATTCTCAAAAAGGAACTGAAAGACTAATATACAACAAGGCATCAAAGCATTCTTTAGAAGGCCCAGTACCCACTATGGTTACTGCCAGGAAATCATTCCAAACACTCTCATTCTGAAAAAGGCAGCAGTCACAAGGGGAAAGGAAGTGGATGCTGTCAGAGGTGGCAGGTGTGTTTTGAGGCCAGCAGTGTCCTGTTTTTAATGAGGCACAGCTGCAAGTCTCCAACTGTGTGCCCCAAGGGAACAAGACATCTGAGAGCATCACCTTGAAAGAAAAGAACATTTCATTTAGATGAAGGTTTGGTATCTCTTTTTAAGCAGAAAAACTTAAGGAGTTAGAATGCTTAAAAAGAATAATTCATGCGTTCCAGTTTAAAGGACAAAATATTAAAAAAAAAAAAAAAAACTCCACAAGCAATTAGATAAAGTGAAAATAATGTATTAATAAAACTGGACTCCCTGGTTCTTTCTTTTGAGGAGAGAAAAGGAAGGACAAGAAAAGAGCTACACTCTTGGTTCTTCCTTATTCTTCTGTATAATGTAGATCTATCTCTCCTTTAATACTTTCCTTTTTACTGGTTACATAAAAGCAGAAGTATCAGAGCGAATACAGTCTCTTCTGGGATCTTCCCGGAGAACTCTAAGTAAAATGGAAAGGAAGGAGGGAAAAGATGCATGTGCCAGTTTCTGTGGTGTCCTACTTAAAGAGGGCAGCAGCGTTTGAATAATAAAAAAGAATGAATATGCTCCCTGCAACTATGAATCAACTAATGCTAAAAAGTGTCAAGGTTTCTTTCATCTACTTTACACCACTCAACCTGCGCCTACTGAAGCCACACTCGTGAGAACGCCCTGTTCACCTGCGAAACAAAACGCTTCATCGAAATCCCTCTATAATCTTAGGACAGGTGAGGCCAAAGTCAAAAGCAGCCTCAAACTACCCTGAGCTAGTAAAGTGAGGGGTTTCTGCCCCATAGAGAAGAAGATGATCGGTAACCCCTTCTTACCAAGGTCCGGGATGAACCTCAAGAGCTGTTTTAACAAAGCACAGAACAGACCACACCGAGTGCCTGAAACGGATGTAGGACGTGGACACACGGGTGAAATCTTTCGAGTTTCGTGAACTCCTGGGAAAGGGGTGGCAGGGAGGAGAACAAAGTCACTACGATTTGATTTTCCGAGGTCACTTCTAAGGATTCGCCCGCGAGCGCGTTCCGGTAGCGGAAAGCTGGCCCTGCGGCGGCCGACAACGGTCGGGGACCGACCAGGTTCCATCGGCTCTAGCGAGGAGGGCGCGGGCCAGGACCCGCCATCCGAGGTCAGCTCCAGGCTTGACCCCGCCCCCGCCCGTCCCCGACGACCCCCGCAAGCGGCGGAGGCGGGGGCACCGTCGGCGCGCGACTCACATGTGCGGGTTCCTCCTGAAGGCATTGGTGATGTCCTTCACCACCCGCTGCACCAGCACCGCCACCTCCTCGCTCGTCTCGGCCATGTTGGCGGCGGCCGCGGCGGCTCGGGCGCGCCTCCGGGAGAGCGCCGAGCAGCCCGCGGGAGTTCCGCGGGGAGCGCGCGCGTGTGCGCCGGTTTGGCCGCGCCCCACCCCCACCGCCGAGGCCGCCGCAAAGCACTTCCGGGTCAGGCCGCCGGCGCTAAGGGTGTGGTCGTTAACCGGGCTAGAGTATCGGGTTTGTCGCCTAGTTCCTCTAGTCAGCGAGTTTCACAGTGTCCGATATTATGCCGCAGATTCATTTGCAGAGTTACCTCAGGTCGCTGTTTTACACATTTTATTTTAATTTCTAGTCCACTCGGGGCCGTGGAGTGAGGGGTCACTAAGGTCACTTCCAGAGCCGGAGTCTGGCCTGAGCACCCTGCCCAGACCACCCGTCCTCAGCCTCCTCAGCCGTTGAGGAAAGGAGCCGGGTCCCCGAATGCTCATAGAGAAAAGTTTAACCGAGAGTGAAGGTTCTCTTAAGCTGTTAGTCCCTTGACGTTCTGAGAGTTCGTTCCCTTTACGGAATAAGTTGGAGGGATGAGGCCGTTCAGAGATGTTCTTGGTGAAATGAGTCCCAGTAGGACTACATTGGTGACCTTTTGTAACTCCATGCCAATTTTGGCCACTGAACAGCCGTTTTCAAAAAGTTAATTTTAAAAAGTTAATAAATGGATTAAAGGAAGAAGAAAAGTAAAGGAAAGTTATTTGCTCTCTCTATTTGGGAGTTGAAGTACAGAGCTATTTTTTTAGATTTTTTTTACTTTGTACTTCGTGTTGCACATCCTTTGGTGTCCTTTGAACACTGCATTTTAATTTTGGAGTTAAAAACAAAGTCCCTGGCAAAGTTTGCTCTTAATAGCTATTTGCCTTCCTACAAATAATTTGTATAAGAAAAACTGTTGCAGGAAGGGGGACCCTCTTCTAGGGCCTGAGAGTGGGCTCTTGTCTAACATGCAGAAATTGTTAGAGGACACATACATGACGAGGAAGCAAGAGACTTGCTTGGGAAGGGGTGCCCTGGGTGGAGAACAGCAGTGTAAGGGAATCCAGGAGGGTTGTGTTGCCACAGTCTGGGGTTTTATGGTGATAGGATTAGTTTCAGGGTCGTCTCTGACCAACCATTGTCACTCAAGGTCCTTCCTGGTGACGCAGGCATCACTCAGGCAAGAAGGATTCCAGCATGGAGGATTCTGAGATGTTGGTAGGACATATGGACTCTTTGTCTCCTTTTGACCTTTCCTGAATTCTAGTTGGTGGTGGCTTTTTAGTTCCATGTTTATTATACTCATGCAAATGGTTACTGTGGTCCCTGGCCAGGATGGGCATTTTTCAGTCAGTGTTGCCCCTAACAAAACTGGATTTTTAGTCCATTTGGATTTTGAAATGCTGTAATTCAAATTTTCATATATCAGATTTTCTTTCAATCTTTGTGTTGGAAAAATCCAGCTGCTTTTGGTTCAGTTATTTTTGCTTAAACCTTGAAATCTTGTCTATTAGAAACTTTTGTTTTTAAAGCAAATTCACAATCTGTTATGTAGAGCATTTGAAGCAGGTTTGAGGATTTCAAAAGTAAAACTGTTCATTGGATGCAAAATTATAAAGCAATGAATGAGAATAGGTATTAATCATATTGATTTGTATCCTTGAGTATGTTTAAAAAGGCTAGACTTGCTGTATAGACAATGGCCTTTTGGTTTTAAAAGAAATAATAGACAAATTTCATAAAATTGTAGAAAAGCAAGATGGACAGGTTTGATTTAGTAAAGTCAAACAAACCTTAATCTATTGACAGTTTCTCAAATGAGGGAGTGAAGTGAATATGTGTTTAGATTCCAAGGTCAAAGACAACTTCAAATGTCCTAATTACTCTTAAAATGTAATACCGATGTTGAAATGGTTTGAGTTCACTGGTAAGTTTTCTTCATATTCAATTAATCAGAGCCTTGCATCCTTTCCTAATAAAAGTGGGAATAAATCCTGACTTCTGGGGCAGAGCTTAATGGAACACACTCATAAATATGACATTTTTTGAAATAATTTGTTTTTATCTTAAATATTAGTGTGATTTTTGTATTTCATTCTAATCTATTTAAGAGGAAAAACCAACAAACTTTGTCCCTAAATTCTGAAGGGAAATTGATATTCCGAAAAGATAATTCCTCTGAATGATCTGTGTGTCCCCTTCCCACATGCACAACACATGCACATATACACACTATTTGTACTCATTTGAAAAGTATGAATTATAAATCTCATGTGAAAACTAAGATCATGGCATCTGGTCCCATCACTTCATGGGAAATAGAAGGGGAAACAGTGGAAACAGTGGCTGACTTTATTTTTTGGGCTCCAAAATCACTGCAGATGGTGACTGCAGCCATGAAATTAAAAGATGTTTACTCCTTGGAAGGAAAGTCATGACCAACCTGGATAGCATATTTAAAAGTAGAGACATTACTTTGCCAACAAAGGTCTGTCTAGTCAAGGCTATGGTTTTTCCAGTAGTCATGTATGGATGTGAGAGTTGGACTGTGAAGAAAGCTGAGCACCAAAGAATCGATGCTTTTGAACTGTGGTGTTGGAGAAGACTCTTGAGAGTCCCTTGGACTGAAAGGAGATCCAACCAGTCCATCCTAAAGGAGACCAGTCTGTGTGTTCATTGGAAGGACTGATGCTGAAGCTGAAACTCCAATACGTTGGCCACCTTCTGAGAAGAGTTGACTCATTGGAAAAGACCCTAATGCTGGGAAGGATTCGGGGCAGGAGGAGAAGGAGACGACAGAGGATGAGATGGCTGGATGGCATCACTGACTCGATAGACATGGGTTTGTATAGACTCCGGGAGTTGGTGATGGACAGGGAGGCCTGGCGTGTTGCAATTCATGGGGTCAAAGAGTTGGACACGACTGAGCAACTGGACTGAACTGTTTCTTCTAAGAGTTCACAAGTTGTTTCAACCAATTATTAAAGATATGCTATGTTTAGAACTTGAATTTTTTATAGTTAGAACATACTAGAGCTGGGTCCAAGCCCCCCTTTTTTTTGCAGATAAAGAAGCTGAGGTTCAAATAAGAATTGAAATTCATGTGACTTCAATAAGAATATGTTTATAAGACTGTGTGTGTGCATGTTAAGTTGCTTCAGTCATGTCTGACTCTTTGCAAACCTGTAGACCATAGCCCACCAGGCTTCTCAGTCCATGGGATTCTCCAGGCATGACTACTGGTTTGGGTTGCCTTGCCTTCCTCCAAGGGATCTTTGAATCCAGGAACAAGAAACTTCCTAAGCCAGGGACAAGAAACTGCATTGGTAGATGGGTTCTTTACCACTAGTGCTATGTGGGAAACCCAAGGATATGATAAATTTAGCATGATTTTGATGAAGGAGTGAAAGATTTATGTTTAAGAATCTGCAAAATACACTTACTAATATTGAAATATTGTAAATAGCTTAAATGCTCAATATTGGAGATTGATTAAATTACAGTAAATCTATGTGATAAAATAGTTTCATCATTTAAAAGCTCATTGTAACTAGTACAATATATACCAAACTCTTAGGCAAAGTAAATTTAAAGAAGAATTTTACTTTTCTAAGTAACAGAATAAAATTTTTGTAATTTAAGAAAAGTTTTTTAAAAGTATAAGAAGAGGTGGCAAGAATACACAGAAGAACTGTACAAAAAAGATCTTCATGACCCAGATAATCACAATGGTGTGATCACTCACCTAGAGCCAGACATCCTGGAATGTGAAGTCAAGTGGGCCATAGAAAGCATCACTATGAACAAAGCTAGTGGAGGTGACGGAATTCCAGTTGAGCTATTTCAAATCCACAAAGATGATACTGTGAAAGTGTTGCACTCAATATGCCAGCAAATTTGGAAAGCTCAGCAGTGGCCACAGAACTGGAAAAGGTCAGTTTTCATTCCAATCCCAAAGAAAGGCAATCCCAAAGAATGTTCAAACTACTGCACAATTGCACTCATCTCACATGCTAGCAAAGTAATGTGCAAAATTCTCCAAGCCAGGCTTCAGCAGTACGTGAACCGTGAACTTCCAGATGTTCAAGCTGATTTTAGAAAAGGCAGATGAACCAGAGATCAAATTGCCAACATCCACTGGGTCATCGAAAAAGCAAGAGAGTTCCAGAAAAACATCTATTTCTGCTTTGTTGACTATGCCAAAGCCTTTGACTGTGTGGATCAGAATAAACTGTGGAAACTTCTGAAAGAGATGGGCATACCAGAACACCTAACCTGCTTCTTGAGAAACCTGTATGCAGGTCAGGAAGCAGCAGTTAGAACTGGACATGGAACAACAGACTGGTTCCAAATAGGAAACGGAGTATGTCAAGGCTGTATATTGTCACCCTGCTTATTTAACTTATATGCAGAGTACATCATGAGAAACGCTGGGCTGGAAGAAGCACAAGCTGGGAGAAGCACAAGATTACCGGGAGAAATATCAATAATCTCAGATATGCAGATGACACCACCCTTATGGCAGAGAGTGAAGAGGAACTAAAAAGCCTCTTGATGAAAGTGAAAGAGGAGAGTGAAAAAGTTGGCTTAAAGCTCAAAATTCAGGAAACTAGGATCATGGCATCTGGTCCCATCACCTCATCGGAAATAGGTAGGGAAACAGTGGAAACCGTGTCAGACTTTATTTTTCTGGGCTCCAAAATCACTGTAGATGGTGATTGCAGCCATGAAATTAAAAGATGCTTACTCCCTGGAAGGAAAGTTATGACCAACCTAGATCGCATATTAAAAAGCAGAGACATTACTTTGTCAACAAAGGTCTGTCTAGTCAAGGTTATGGTTTTTCCAGTAGTCATGTATGGATGTGAGAGTTGGACTGTGAAGAAAGCTGAGCACCAAAGAATTGATGCTTTTGAACTGTGGTGTTGGAGAAGACTCTTGAGAGTTCCTTGGACTGCAAGGAGATCCAACCAGTCCATTCTAAAGGAGACCAGTCCTGTGTGTTCATTGGAAGGGCTGAAGCTGAAACTCCAGCCACCTCATGCGAAGAGTTGACTCATTGGAAAAGACCCTGATGCTGGGAGGGATCGGGGGCAGGAGGAGACAGGGACAACATAAGATGAGATGGCTGGATGGCATCACGAACTCGATGGACATGAGTTTGAGTAAACTCTGGGAGTTGGTGATGGATAGGGAGGCCTGGCATGCTGTGATTCATGGGGTTGCAAAGAGTTGGACACGACTGAGCAACTGAACTGAACTGAACTGATGTTATTAAAAACATGGATATATTTGTTAGTCAACAATCTCTTATTATGCTTATTAATTTTCTTAGAGGTTGATTTTTAAGTGACCACAACTCTTGTAACTCCCTCATACCGCCCCCAAGTATGCCTTTCATAGTTTAGAAGACTATTTGACAATCCTATGAATGTATTTGACAGTCCTTCCATACCCCACCAAAATCATTCTTTTTGTATTTTAGAAGATTATTTGATGATGGGGAAAGGTGTGTGTATGTATGTGTGTGTATATATATATATGTGTGTGTGTGTGTGTATAAAATAAATGACAAGTACCAAAACAGCATACAAGACAATTATAAACAATAATTATGCAATAGTTGATCTAAGAAAAAAACAAAATTTTTTTCAAGCCAATCTGAGGATTATAACCCAGGAAATGGTCCTTCAGGAAACTCTGAGAATTGTTCTGCTTATTAGAATGACTGAGCACACACACACACACACACACAAACACACAGACACATTACATGTTAAATGATTTATCATTGACAGTTTACATAATCCAGTTCTGCACATACAAAGTGAGTAGTGAGTCATGGGTCATCATGGCCCCTCACAAGATTAAGAAGGAAGGTTATTTCTTAAGAAGTTGTGATTCTGTGAAATTAATAAGTAACATCTCCTAAGGAGGTCTGGCTAACACAAATTCACAGCACATGCTAAAGGAGAGGGAGGAAGCCCAAACAGGCAAAGAAAAATTTTATGTTTAAGTATTTCTCATCTTGCCTTAAAAATGAATTTTATTTCATCATGTATGAAACAACTTGTACATCATATGTATATGTATTAGATTGGGATGTTATGAACTAAAATGTTAGCAATGGTTATCTCCATATGATAGCACTACTATAGATGATTAGGACCTATGAATATAGATTCTTTATATTACTCTGGATGTTCCAAACTGTCTACAGTAAAAATCTAATGTGAAGCACTATACAAATTATTACTTATTTCTATGAGTAGACACATCAGTATTAAAACACAATAATAAAGCTAATACTAATTTTCAAAATGGAACTCTATTATTTAATACTCTAAATTAGAGAATTATACCATTATTGTGGTATACAATAGTGTCCTAGTTAAAATATGAACTTTTTTAACATATCAGAAAGTAGATAAATGTTCTAAAGATGCTAATCTTGTTGATGACTTTAAATGATCAGTTAATGCTGATGTTAGACTCCATGATGATAGAGAAATGAAGATACTAGTTGCATAATGTGATTTTTGTTGCTGAGTAAAGTGCTGTTTTACATTTCTTGATATTTAATAGTTAAAAAATGTTATCCTTTATTTTCTTCCTACCTAAAGGCACAGGAAACCCCTGATGTAATCTTCAGAAAAGAGAAAATATCTGGAGAGAAAAAGAGCCAATCCAGGCTTTGCATATGGAAATGGCTAGGGAGATGGGTAATGTCTCCATGATGGATTCAATGTTTCTCATGTACAGAAGATATCAAAATTTTTGTAGGGATTTCTTATACTGTTTAATGGATGACTGAAGAAAAGAAGTGTCCAAATATGAGTACATTCTTAAGGAGTTATTTTTTGCTTTATGTTTTTCTTATTCTTCAGTGTAAATATGGCAATAATGTAAACCATAGACTTGGATTTAAAAAATCATAACTGAAAATTTAGGAAAGTAGTAAAAGCTTTATTTTTACTACAGAAGAGGTTTACTCTGAGACTTCTTCAGTAACTTCCTAAAAGTAAGACAGGGCTATATTTCCTCTTCTTTCATCTCACTTCTTTTTTGATATCTTTTTTCCTTTTTCTGGCTGTGTGTCATGTGGGATCTTAGTTCCCAGACCAGGGATCAAACCCTTGTCCCATGCATTGGCAGGCAGATTCTTAACCACTGGACTACCAGGGAAGTCCCCATCTTACTTCTTAAGCTAATTTTTCAACTCAGATTTTATAATCAAAAATATACTTTATTTCTCAGTTTCTTCCTGTTTCCATGTTTTAAGCCACTTCTGAGACTTACCAAAATTAACAACAGGCCAAAATCACCCACAGGAAATGATGAAATTTCTTTATTAAATGACGAATTATGCTCTAACTTATATTAATAGTATGGTATTTATAGAAACTGACAGTCTGAATGTTAGGAAAGAATGCCAAACAGTTATCCCCAATTAGCATCTTCTGGCTTTAGGCACTTGAATTTCTATGGAGAGTCCTCAAGAAAATTGGAGATGTAAAGGGAACATTTCCTGCAAGGATGGGCATAAGAACAGAAATGGTAAGGACCTAACAGAAGCAAAAGAGATTAAGAAGAGGTAGCAAGAATACACAGAAGAACTTTACAAAAAAGGTCTTAATGACCCAGATAACCATGATGGTGTTGTCACTCACCTAGATCCAGACATCCTGGAGTGCTGCCCTCAGTATGTCAGCAAATTTGGAAAACTCAACAGTGTCCAAAGGACTGGAAAAGGTCAGCTTTCATTCTAAATTCCAAAGAAGGGCAATGCCAAAGATTGTTTAAACTACTGTACAGTTGCACTCATTCAACATGCTTCAAAATCCTTCAATCTAGGCTTCAGCAGTACATGAACTGAGAATTCCCATATGGACAAGCTGGATTTAGAAAGGGCAGAGGAACCAGAGATCAAATTGCCAACATTCGTTGGCTCATGGAGAAAGCAATGGAATTCCAGAAAAACATCTGCTTCATCGACTATGCTAAAGCCTTTGACTGTGTGGATCACAACAAACTTTAGAAAATTCTTCAAGAGATGCAAATACCAGACCACCTTACCTGTCTTCTGAGAAACCTCTATGCAGGTCAAGAAGCAACAGTTAGAACTGGACATGGAACAACGGACTGGTTCAAAATTGGGAAAGGAATACAACAAGGCTGTATATTGTCACCCTGCTTATTTAACTTACATGCAGAGGACTTAATGAGAAATGCTGGGTTAGATGAATCACTGGCTAGAATCAAGACTGGTGGGAGAAATAGCAGCAACCTCAGATATGTAGATGATACCACTCTAATGACAGAAAGTGAAGAGTATCTAAAGAGCCCCTTGATGAAGGTGAAAAAGGAGAGTGAAAAAATCTGGCTTGAAACTCCACATTCAAAATCTAAAATCATGCCATCTGACCCCAAGACTTTATGGCAAATAGAAGGGGAAAACTAGAAGCAGTGACAGATTTTCTTTTCTTGGGCTCCAAAATCACTGTGGATGGTAACTGCAACCATGAAATTAAAAGACGCTTGCTCTTTGGAAGGAAAGCTTTGACAAACCTAGATAGTGTATTTAAAAGCAGAGACATCGCTTTGCTGACAAAGGTCCGAATAGTCAAAGCTATAATTTTTACAGTAGTCATGTACAGATGTGAAAGTTGGACCTTAAGGAAGAAAGGCTGAATGCCAAAGAATTGATTCTTTGAAACTGAGGTGCTGGAGAGTCCCTTGGACTGCAAAGAAATTAAACCAGTCAATCCAAAAGGAAATCAACCCTGATTTCTGAAGCTGAAGCTCCAATACTTTGGCAACCTGAGGCAGAGCTGACTCATTGGAAAAGACCCTGATGCTGGTAAAGACTGAAGGCAAAAGGAGAAAGGGGTGTCAGAGGATAAGATAGATAGCATCACCATACTAAATGGACATTGATTTGAGCCAACTCTGAGAGGGGAAGACAGAGGATCCTGGTACATTATAGTCCTTGAGGTTGCAAAGAATCAGACATGAGTTAGAGAGTGAACAACAACAAAAACAGTTCTAACCATATCATTCCTCAGGGCCCCAAAAGTCTACTTATGTCTGTGTCTGAGTGAGTGGGTTTTTCATTGTCATTGATGACATATATTTGAGCCAACAGACCATACTATAATAATAGAACTATCTTTAATAGAAGCTATCTTTTAATCATTTTTTTCATTTTAAAATCCTTAGGTAAGTCCCTGAAATAGTGCCAACTCAATACCAGTATCAAGAAAGGGTTGGCTGTTTATTACTGGCTCTAACAGAGCTGACAGTTCTCTTTAATTTCAATAAGAAAAGTTTATTTCATTAATTTTTTTCAAGAAGAGGGGTGAAGCCATTTTAAAAATTAATTTTATACTCTTCTTTAAAACTTAAAGAAATGATTATCTAAGTAGGGTCTAGTGATAAACCTAAATTGTATAACTTTAATGCAATTTTTCATAGCTAGAACTATTAAGTAATTACTTCTAACTTGATGCAATAAAAAGAGGTGATTTGTTTATGGTTAGCAGCATCCATCTTCACAGAAAACATTCTATATAACGAAGTATTTCAATTGAGCAAACATTTGCTGGGTGTCTGCTATATGTATGGAATGTCCACAAAGGTGACATTGATGACCAAAACTAGACCTTGCTTCTCTAAAACAGATTATCTTATTCACCTATAGTCTTATTTAGATGCAAAACTACTTTGCATACCAAGACTTCCTTTTGAAATCGTGCAAATGAAAACTTCTGAATATCCAAACTTTAGATATTCTCATCTTTCTGATTGAAAGACGAGTAACTCTCAAAACAGTATGGTTCTAATAAAGGACATATAATTTATTTAAGCAAAATATATTCAGGCTTTTATTTCAAAATTTATATTTGGAAAATTCTAAACTGCTGCCTAATACCTTTTTGAATATGTAAATAAGACTTTTTCACTTTAAATAATAAACCAGAATTGAAACTCGATGTCATACAATATAATTTCTTTGTTTTTAAGAGGGAGTTAATTATATGTTATTAGCAATCAAGTGTAGATTTTAAAACCAAGATGGCTTTTAACGAACCTAGGTTTATCTTTTTAAACTCTAGGACAGGATTTTACAAGCAAGCTCTCAGTTCATTACTATACATATGTTGGCTTTAAAACTAGAACTTAGATCTCTAGGATAAGTAATTTTCTGGCCTAGGATATTTTTAAGCTTTTGAGAATTCCTAGAGGAGAATTTACATTATTTTTGATAGCTATTTGCTAGTAGATATGATATGGAAATCCATGAATTATCTGAATGGGGAAAACTGATTTACTTTAATTCCTAGATTTTTTCCCCCCTTTTCTGCCAACATATAGATTGACTCTGCTGCATGAAGTAGACTGGAACTATAAAGCTCCAAAAGTTGCATTTTGAGGCATCACTGTTGACTCTGTGTGTGAGTGAGTGTGTGTATGTGTGCATGCATATGTGCATTCTAAGATCACTCGTTTAGAATGGTCTGTTTCATGCCACGGGCCACCACTCCATATATTTGAACTTAATTAAATTGATATGTTAAGAATATTGATGGAAATATTTTAAAGATTATTTTCAATACTTGCCTTCCCTCTTAGGCAGAATTCTTAGCTTATTTCTTCTTCTCTTGGTGGTATTGATTGTGTAGGTCGTATCTCCAGGCCAAGCCTCTTGCTAACCCCTACAGAACTCTCAAAGTGATTTTTCTAATACTCTTTACCAACCACCAAAGAAAAACCCAGATTTTTTGCTAATGATACAAAAAGCTTCCACAGTCTGACCCAATCTACCATTTCTGGACTTAATTCTCAATATTAGACTCTGTGGTAGGATTGAAAAGACAAATGAGAAGTGGATCTTTAACCTTTAAGAGTTCACAGATTATAAACTGGTGCTGATACTCAGTAGCTGTAATGGCCTGTTTAATGCATAAAGCAGGAATCCTCTTGTGATTTTGTCCAGTAAACAAGCCTATATTGGTCATAGTAAGGATGCCTGGAATTGCCCTGGCAAAAAGAAGACGGGTGTCAGGAAGATGAGACTTGAAAAATTATAGTAATAGAAAAAGTATAGTAACAGTAATAGGAGGAGTCTCTGCTGATAGTATTACCACTCATATGTCTGCAGGTAGAGTAAATAATTATAACCCATGTTTTATGCAAAAATACCATTTCTTAATCCTCTATTTTATGTAGTCCTCAAAAATACAATCTTATCAGTATCCTCAATTCATAAGTAAGGAATGAGATGAAATTACTGTTTAAAGATTAAACAGCAAATTAAGACTTCCCTCTGTCTCCAAATTGTATGATCATCATGGATAAAACATCAAGGTTTACTCTCTGATCCAAGATCAAGGAAGTAGAAAGGAACTGTTTTACAGTTTCTGGACCTGAGCCTTTCCTGAGTCATCATGAAGCAGCCTCATTGAACTATCTGTACTCTTCATCATGACAAAATCAAAACAAGAGACCATCACTGTGTTTACTTTGTGCCTGGTGCTGTGTTAAATTAGCTTTACATATATTGCATTTAATTATCAGCAACCCTTTAAGGTAACTGCTTTGTTTTTCTCCATTGTCTAGATGAGGAAAGTAGGGCTTAGAAAAGTGGCTTAACCCAAAGGCACGTATGAGTTAGTGGCCGAGCTGGATCTGGAACCCAGATCAGCTTTGTGACAGAGCCCATGTTCTTCTGTTAAGCCTCACAACCCAGTGCATGCCTTCCTCTAGAGAATAATAAGAAATTTGGTGGGTTTTTTTTTTTTTTTTCTTTTTAACATTGAGGATAGCAAATTTTAGAATTCTGAATCACACACAGGATCCCTTCTGTTTTCTCTTTAGCTCAAAGCCATACTGATTAAATGAAAGGGTGTGATGACAACTTGTTTCTTCTTTCATTCTTCTCATATCTGCAAACTTACCTTAGTGTTCCAGTATTACTAACCCATTAGAATTGCTGAAAATCTGATTATTACTGCCTTTGTGTAAAATTTCTAGAAAATAAGGATTTTATTGTATAGTAAAAGTAGCTTAGAATAGAAAAAACACCAAAATTAGAATCTGAAAACCTGATTTTCAGTCCTGATTCTGCCCCTTTCTAGCTAGGTGTCTTTATTCCAGCCTTTTGAAATTTTTTGAGGTGTCTGTTTTCTTAAGTTTAAATTGTCAATAACTGTTTCCCCTGCACCTCCCTCACAAAACACATAGAATATTAATCCAATCAGCTTAGTCCATAATTCAGTAAAAACAAACAAAACAATCTTAAACATCTGTGTCCTGAATTCTGTCACTTTTACATTAATTTCTAAGAAAACCCTTGGAGTACCATGTAAGAACACTTTAAGAATTTCGTTGATTCATCTCTGGGAAGCTAAGCCTAACTAATCTCTCTGTTTTTAATTTGGAGGTTTTAAGTTAGAATAGAAAATAGTTTTTTAAATAGTGGCAGTGTACCAATCACTTTATGTTGAAAATTGATATTTAAGACATATACTCAGAGGGAAAAGGCTCTTGAACACCTTTTTCCTCCCTTTCAGTTCATGAATTGCAATTATAACAGTTAAGTAGGTGTGTGAAAAAGTGAAAGGTTTAGTCATTCAGTCGTGTCCAACTCTATGGGACCCCATGGACTGTAGCCCACCAGCCTCCTCTGTCCATGGAATTCTCAAGGCAACAATACTGGAGTGGGTAGCCATTGCCTTCTCCTCCAGGGGTTACTCCTGACCCAGGGATTGAACCTGGGTCTCCTGCATTGCAGGCAGATTTTTTACCATCTGAGCCACCAGGGAAGCCCAAGTAAGTGTGTATTCTATAGTTACTATGAGAGTCCTGATGGTTTCCCCACCAATACACATTATAAGAAAAAGTCATGAATAATACTTCCTTCTTCAGCCTCCCCACAATTCTGTATTTACTGATTCTAAATAGTATCCTTTTTTTTCTTGCCATGGCAAATTAACTGGAATCACTTTGACCTTGGCCAGAGCAAATAGAAGATTAATGAGATAGAGCTGACCCTTTGCTTCTGAATGACAGAGCTAGCTCAACATTCACAACATTCACCTTTTTTTCAGTCCTTTTGCCCATGAGTCTCAATTCTTTCCTTCTGACCCTAATGTTCTCCTACTTTTCATGAGCAAGGGAAATTCCTTTATATGTTGACCTGGAAATCTGAATTTCAGTGGTCATTTTGGTGTGGATATAGTACTTGTAGGAGCAAATGAATGTGAAAGAAAAGAACAGTGTCAACAGGATAATGCTGTGCATGGAAGATCTCATTTATTATGTCAATTTAAATATATCACACCAAATAATTTTCTTGTTGGTATTTGAAAGATTTTCATAGCTAATTATATAATTACACACATACATGAAGTCTGACATTTACTACAAAATCTAAAGTCTTAAGACCTTTAAAAAGAATGAATGGATATACTTGATCTCAGAGTAAGAAGTCTTCTTCTAAATATCCAATGAACATGTTGTTATTGTTCAAAGGGAAATCTTTTAAAAAGAAGGAAATGTAAATTATTAATTACTAAACTATTAATTTACTAAGGTAAATAACTAAATTATTATTTAGTTATAATTAAAATGTATTTAGTTAGTAATAACGTGGAAATGTTTGCAGAAAATGGGTTAAGATAAGGAGGAGACATTGCAGAGCATTTATTGTTGCAAGGGAGTTCAAATTTATGGAGCTGATAGTCTCATTAGAACATGTTGTGTGGGTTCCACTATCAGTGGCATCCAGCTATTCCTAAGTTAATGATATTGCAGTAGAAAACCCATAAGAAAATAAACCAAAGGGTAACTGGAGTTGAAGCTATGATTTATCTAACTTGTTCTATCTTAAGGAAAATTCTGGGGACAAATTTGGGAGAGAAATAGAACACATTATAATATGAAATTACAAGGGGTAATAGTGAGCTGTCAGCAAAACTTAAGAAACTCCTGCCAATGAAAATGTCGTTAGTGCACGTAATGTTTTCTGGATTCGTATTGCCTCACCTGTTCTACTGAGCAGCCATCAGTGCTTGGGTGAAATTCATGGATTTGGCAACGATAAAGAGACTTCTGACGTGGTGGCTTTTGTAAACTACCTTGAGAGTTTAGTATTGATGTCAGCTTGCAAATTGGATTCCTTTCCGTTCTCTCTTCTTTTTGTATGCCACCAAGGATGGCTGTGCCCCACTAAAGCAGTTTAAAAAGAGAATAGAGAGCAGAACATGAGAAAATGTTAATGCAAACTAGTAGTCAAATGCAATTTTAAATAATAACTTCATCAAATAAATTTTCAAAGATTTTTTAAATGTTAATACTCCATATTGTCATATACTAAGGGTTTTATCTCAAGATTCACCCCACCTCAAATCTTTTTTTTCCCACTGACAGAATCCTCATGTTTACTCTCGGAGAGAGTCCAGACATGTGTAAGGGTTAACTGTAAAGTCCTTCTGGTGGTCCCATTCTCCTTATCAGTGACTGGCTTAGAAGAGGGCATGTCACCCACTGCCATCCAGTGGGACCTGAGGGAAGTGTGCTATTTGGTTCCTGGGAAGTATTTCCTCCTAGGAAGGAGACACAAGGAGATATGATCCATTTTTATCTCTGGTTCTGGTTTTCCTGGGATGTTCAGCCCAGAACTGCTTTAGCTATCTTGTAATCTTGAGGGGACTCAGCCTGAGGGCAATGTAGAGAGAAGAATGACTTTATTGAGCCATTTAATCAAGCAGTACTGAAAACTGCTCTATCATTGGTCCTTTTTAATTGAGATATTTTTCCTTATTAACCAGTTTTCACCGGGGCTTTCTTTTCTGTTTAGCTGAATGCAACCTAGTATATCAAAGGACCACAAGAACTTTAGTTTACTGCTAGTAGAGAGTTGGTTTAATATTTTAATATTTTCAGAAGGAAATTTGATGAAGCCTATAAAAAGATTTTGATCCAGCAAAGCCACTTTAGTAGGAAATTTTAATAAGTATATATTAGCTTCAAGTTTACATATGATAATATTGCTTATAATAATGAAAAATTGTAAAAACTAAATTTCCTAAAATAAGGGACAATGATTAAATGAGGTTAAACTATTCAAACAATGCCATGTTCCTTTTCACCAATCAAAATAAAATTATTTAAAAATAAAGTAACTCCTTAGTTATGGCTATAATGATTATATGTATATGTAAGAAAATATAGTACCACAAAGAAAATATGATTTTAGTTGATCATGAATATACCTTCTGTTTTTTTATTTTATACACTCAAACTTTTTGAATGTCAACAGTATGCCATTCAGGTAGCTGCTGGTGATACAGTGGTTTTATGAAAAGTAAGTCACTGGACTCACGGAGGTTACATTCTAGAGACTAAGACAGCAACCAAGTTAGAAAGGAAATAAAGAAGATTGTTTGATTTTCTAACAAAGGAAAAAAATAGGGTTATGTGATGGAGAATTAATGTATTGGTGATTGCAGGCAACCTCAGAAGGATAGTCTTGGAGGCTTTTTCTGAGATGGGACATGATGGGTGAGATCTGTCCATGCATAAAATGAGGAGAAGATTGGCCAAGGAGGTGGAACAGCAGATTGAAAAGTTCTAATGTTGAAAAGAATGTAGCAAACAATAGAAGTAGAATGATGCCAGAGTGGTTGGTGACAGATGATAGAGGGGGAAAGCAGTACCAAATGGCATCAGAGAGTTGGACAGAATCCTACTTGTGTGTAAGGGCTTGTAAGCCACATAAGGTATTGTGATTTCATTCCAAGAGCCAGAGGATGCCACTGAATTCTTTTAAGCTGAGAGATGACATGTTATGACTATCATTCCCTGGCTGCTATGTAGAGAATGGATTGTAGAAGCAGGGAGAACAATTAAGAATCTATGGTCAGATGAGAGATGGCCATAAGAAACAGTAATTTGGAGAAAATTAGACCAGGTAAAGATATATTTTGGAGGAAGAATGAAGCATTTTTTCTAATTGGCTTTATGTTGGTGTGTTGTATCTTGCTGTATGTTGATGTAGTGGTGATAAGAGAAAAACCTAAACAAGTGTAAATGTCAAAATAGGTTGTCACATATGTAAATCTGGCATTTGGGGGTAATATTTAGGCTGAACATTGTATCCAGAAGGTGGTACAAAATATTGATTTGCTTTTCCCACTGAGTCACCTTTCATCCTATTTAGAATCTTTCTTAGATAAACATCTAAGGACTGATTTTCACCTTCCTCATTGTTCCACCCTCCATGCCTTTTTCTGTTAACTGTGCTTTTTCCCCAAAGCCCTTGATCTATCCTGAAGAGGCTAAATTACATCCTTCACATTCTGTGTATCATTGATCCTTGGGATGCATTGTAGTGAAATGTATGTAAGATAAGTAAACTTTTCTCAGGAAAACTCTGGTGCATTACTACATTAACAGGCGACAAGAGTTAGAAAGGAAAGAAAGGCCAAAGTATAATACTCAGACAAAGAGGGTATGTGAGAATGAACACACCCATGCATTGCTGGAGGAGTATAAATTGTTAGCAACCTTTCTGGAAGGGTATTTGGAACACACATCAAAGTAATAAAGGTACGCTTAACTTTTGAGCGATAAATACAATTTCTGTTATAGATACAATTTGTATGATACATATGTATGATAAGTACAATTTCTCTGTTACAGATGCTACATTTTTTTTTTTTTAATGTGGACGTTACCATGCATTCAGGAAAATACTTATTTATGGGGTGTTAATGGCAGCATTCCTTATAATAATGAAAAATAGGAAACAATAAGTATTTAACAATAGAAGACATTGTATGGACTACCCAGACTTTGAAATGTACTCCTGTTATTAACATTTACATTGTGGAATGTTTAATGTTAACATACTGTTGAGTAAAGAAAGTTATAAAATACTTTGTATGTTGTGATTACATGACAACAAGTATAATTTGAAAATTTTATACTCAAATATTAATAGTGATGTTGGTATTGTGATCTCCATCTCTTCCTTCATTCCTTTGTCCCACCTTTCCTCAATCTTTCTTCCCTTCTTTCCTTTATTTCTCTTTCTTTCTTATTTTCTACAATGCCTATAATAAGGCTTCCCTGGTGGTTCAGTAGGTAAAGAATCTGCCTGCAATGTGGGGGACCCAGGTTCGATCCCTTGGTCAGGAAGATCCTCTGGAGAAGGGAATGGCAACCCACTCCAGTTGCCTGGAGAATTCCATGGACAGAGGAGCCTGGCGGGCTGCAGTCCATGGGGTCACAAAGACTTCGTTGTGATTGAGGGACTAACACACATGTATACAAGGACAGAAAAATCTTGAGGTTTAAAAAAGAAAATTGTTGCTATTTTAATGATATGTTGCAAATTGACAGAATCAGGAGCTCTGTTACAGATGCTTACATGAATATTAACAACCATGATTAATATCAAAGAAGGAATTTGCAATACAAAGAGAGAAGTAGACATTCATGTTTAGCACATAATTGTTCTTACCTGATCTTACCCCTGAAAATATTTGCTGACATATTTAGGCCTCAAAGATTGAAAATGAACATCTGGACCGTGTCATGATCACACTTAGAGTCAAATGAGCTGGTGGTGTTTGTGCAGTAGGCATGAAGGAGAACAACAGATGAGAATGTCTTGAGAGCTCAGTTCAGTTCAGTTCAGTTGCTCAG
The DNA here is from genome assembly GCF_963930625.1 of Muntiacus reevesi. NCBI lineage: Eukaryota > Metazoa > Chordata > Mammalia > Artiodactyla > Cervidae > Muntiacus > Muntiacus reevesi. The sequence goes on from NC_089265.1 coordinate 43,002,479, forward strand.
TCATGTCTGACTCTTTGAGACCCCATGAACCACAGCACGCCAGGCCTCCCTGTCCATCACCAACACCCGGAGTCCACCCAAACCCTTGTCCATCTTGTTGATGATGCCATCCAACCATCTCATCCTCTGTCGTCCCCTTCTCCTCCTGCCCTCAATCTTTCCCAGCATCAGGGTCTTTTCCACTGAGTCAGCTCTTTGCATTAAGTGACCAAGTATTGGAACTTCAGCTTCAGCATCAGTCCTTCCAATGAATACTCAGGGTTGATTTCCTTTAGGATTGACTGGTCTGATCTCCTTTCAGTCCAAGGGACTCTCAATAGTCTTCTCCAACACCACAGTTCAAAAGCATCAATTCTTTGGCACTCAGCTTTCTTCACTGTCCAACTCTCACATCCATACATGACTACTGGAAAAACCATAGCCTTGACTAGACAGACCTTTGTTGGCAAAGTAATGCCTCTGCTTTTTAATATGCTGTCTAGGTTGGTCATAACTTTGCTTCCAAGGAGCAAGCATCTTTTAATTTCATGGCTGCAATCACCATCGCAGTGATTTTGGAGCCCAGAAAAATAAAGTCTGACACTGTTTCCACTGTTTCCCCATCTATTTGCCATGAAGTGATGGGACCGGATGCCATGACCTTAGTTTTCTGAATGTTGAGCTTTGAGTCAACTTTTTCACTCTCCTCTTTCACTTTCATCAAGAGGCTCTTGAGAGCTCACTGGTGCCTATATGGATGTATAACCGAAAATTCGGTTCCTATCTCTGAGTCTGAATGAGAATAGTGAGAACAAAGTTTTGAGGATAAAGGAAAGAGAAATTTATTAATTTTCCAGCAAATGAGGAGGACAGCAGACTACTGTCCTACTCTCTAAAAGAGGGCAGGTTTATTGAAAGAGAATTTTGAGGGTAGGGGTCGCAGAACTACATAACAGGAGAACTCGCTGGTCTGGGGTGCTACTTCTTTTGATATTTCTGTGATTCATGGTCATTGTGGCTGTCAGCCTCCAGTCAAGATGTTCTGTATTTCTGTTGACTGCTTGATCCTATGCACCTATGACTCAAGAAGAACTATTCAAACGAGATAGCACTTCTCAGCATAATTAGCAGAGAGAAATAGCATGGGTATATTTTTTAATTTAATGCATGAGTTAAAAGAGATGGTTAGTCAAATGTTTAACTCTGTATTCAGCTATAGATGTTGCTTGTCCCCTTAATACAAGAAAACCCAGGAATAAATAGTGTATAAAAACCTCCCCTCAGGGCAAAGTTTGCTTCAGGGTCTTTCCTTCTCCTATTCCCTCAGCTTATAGAAGTTGGAAGTCTGCATTTGAAGTTTGATGTAAACCATATGGCATCTTCTAGAGGCTCATGAGATGCACAACAGTGCTCTATTGTTCCTGCCTCCTCACCTTTCTTATGCTACGCTCTCTGCCTTTACTGCCCTTTCTTCCTCAAATGGTACTTGGCTCCAGGTAAGAAATACTACTATTAGAAGTTATCTAGAAATTTTAGCCTTAGACAGAAGACAAAAGTCTTTATATTCCTCTCCAAAATATACAAGCCCTGCCTACCTAATCTGAGAAGTAGAATGTGCACAGTCACTATATTGACAATGTCACTTGGAAGCTCAGACTGATGGAAAAACCAGATACATGCTCCTTTGGTAAATCAAGCAGGGTTTAACTATCTAGAGTATGTAAAAGAAATCAGCACAGCCATGGTACATATCACAGAGGTCAGCAACATATTACAGGACAGATGGGGATTCCACCTTTTGAAATCCTCACTATTGGGTACCTGAAGTGAAAGTGGATAAGGTAATCAGATAGTGAAGTTAAAGTCGCTGAGTCATGTCTGATTCTCTGCAACCCCATAGACTTACACAGTCCATGGAATTCTCCAGGCCAGAATACTAGAGTGGGTAGCCTTTCCCTTCTCGAGGGGATCTTCCCAACCCAGGGATTGAACCCAGGTCTCCCACATTGCAGGTAGATTCTTTACCAGCTGAGCCACAAGGGAAGCTCACTGGGTGCGTAGGTACAGATAATAATATCTGAATAAAAATCATTTCAGTCTTCATAATCTTTCTCTTTACATTTTGACTAAAATACACAAGAGTGGATCAGTTCTCTAAGTAGACTAGCCTGGATATGTGCTGGGGACCACTTCTTTGAAGCCAGGAGCACCTTTTTAAACTCAGATTTATACTGTAGAAATAAATGTAGACTAACCAAATGAAAACAAGCAAAGGCTATTTATTCAGAGCTTGCTATAGTAAGCGAGTCAGTCACTGTCACTTGTATTTTAGCAGAGACTCATAGGCAGACAGTTCAGTTCAGTCGCTCAGTCGTATCCGACTGTTTGCGACTCCATGGACTGCAGCATGCCAGGTTTCCCTGTCCATCACCAGCTCCTGGAGCTTGCTCAAACTCATATTCATCGAGTTGGTGATGCCATCCAACCATCTCATCCTCTGTTGTCCCCTTCTCCTCCTGCCGTCAACCTTTCCCAGCATCAGGGTCTTTTCCAGTGAGTCAGTTCGTCACATCAGGTGGCCAAAGTATTGGAGTTTCAGCTTCAGTATCAGTCCTTCCAATGAATATTCAGGACTGATTTCCTTTAGGACTGGTTTGACTGGTTTGATCTCTGCAGTCCAAGGGAATCTCAAATGTCTTCAATACCACAGTTCAAAAGCATCAATTCTTTAGTGCTCAGCATTCTTTATGGTCCAACTCTCACATCCACACATGACTACTGGAAAAATGATAGCTTTCACTAGACAGACCTTTGTTGGCAAAGTAATATCTCTGCTTTTTAGTATGCTGTCTAGGTTGGTCATAGCTTTTCTTCCAAGGAGCAAACGTCTTTTAATTTCATGGCTGCATTCACCATCTGCAGTGATTTTAGAGCCTAAGAAAACAAGGTCTGTCACTGTTTCCATTGTTTTCCCATGTATTTGCCATGAAGTGATGGGACCAGATGCCATGATCTGCATTTTCTGAATGTTGAGCTTTAAGCCAGCTTTTTCACTCCCCTCTTTCACTTTCATCAAGAGGTTCTTTAGTTTTTCTTCACTTTCTGCCATAAGAGTGGTATCATCTGCATATCTGAGGTTATTGATATTTCTCCTGGAATCTTAATTCCAGCTTGTGCTTCATCCAGCCCAGTTTTTTGCATACTGTACTATTCATATAAGTTAAATAAGCAGGCTGACAATATACAGCCTTGACATACTCCTTTCCCAATGTTGAACCAGTCTGTTGTTTCATGTCCAGTTCTAACTGTTGCTTCTAGATCTGCATACAGATTTCTCCATAGGCAGATAAGATGGTCTTGGGTGTAATGCAGTACTTGGGTGCAATCTCAAAAACGACAGAATGATCTCTGTTTTCAAGGCAAGCCATTCAGTATCACAGTTCAGTTCAGTCACTCAAGTTATGTCCGACTCTTTATGACCCCATGGCTGTAGCATGCCAGACCTCCTTGTCCATTGCCAACTCCCAGAGTTTACTCAAACTCATATCTGTTGAGTCAGTGATGCCATCCAACCATCTCATCCTCTGTCATTCTCTTCTCCTCCTTTCAGTCTTCCCAGCATCAGGGTCTTTTCTAATGAGTCAGTTCTTTATATCAGGTAGCCAAAGTATTGGAGTTTTAGCTTCAGCATCAGTCCTTCCAAAGAATATTCAGGACTGATTTGCTTTAGGATGGACTGGTTGGATCTCCTTGCAGTCCAAGGGACTCTCAAGAGTCTTCTCCAACACCACACTTCAAAAATGTCTGTTCTTTGGTGCTCAGCTTTCTTTACAGTCCAACTCTCACATCCATACATGATCAGTGGAAAAACCATAGCTTTGACTAGATGGACCTTTGTTGGCAAAGTAATATTTCTGCTTTTTAATATGCTGTCTAGTTTGGTCATAACTTTTCTTCTGAGGAGCAAGCATCTTTTAATTTCATGGTTGCAGTCACCATCTGCAGTGATTTTGGAACCCGCACCCCCCTCCCCCCCGCCCAATAAAGTTTGTCAATGTTTCCCCACCTATTTGCCATGAAGTCATGGGACCAGATGCCATGATCTTAGCTTTCTGAGTGTTAAGTTTTAAGTCAGCTTTTTCACTCTCCTCTTTCACTTTCATCAAGAGGCTCTTTAGTTCTTTTTCACTTTCTGCCTTAAGGGTGGTGTCATCTGCATATCTGAGATTATTGATATTTCTCCTGGCAATCTTGATTCCAGCTTGTGCTTCATCCAGCCCAGCATTTCTCATGATGTACTCTGCATATAAGTTAAATATCACAGTAATCCAAGTCTATGCTACAACCAGTAATGCTGAAGAAGCTGAAGTTGAATGCAAAAGTAGGAAGTCAATAGATACCTGAAGTAATGGGTAAATTTGGCCTTGGAGGACAAAATGACGCAGGGCAAAGGCTAATAGAGTTTTCTAAGAGAACGCACTGGTTATAGCAAACACCCTCTTCTAGCAACACAAGAGAAGACCCTATGTATGGACATCATCAGACGATCAATAATGAAATCAGATTGATTATATTCTTTGCAGCCAAAGATGGAGAAGCTCTATACAGTCAGCAGAAACAAGACCAGGAGCTGACTGTGGCTCAGATCATGAACTCCTTATTGCCAAATTCAGACTTAAATTGAAGAAAGTAGGGAAAACCACTAGACCATTCAGGTATGACCTAAATCAAATCCCTTACGATTATACAGTGGAAGTGACAAATAGTTTCAAGGGATTAGATCTGATAGAATGCCTGAAGAGGTATGGATGGAGGTTTGTGACATTATACAGGAAGCATTGATCAAGACTGTCCCCAAGGAAAAGAAATGCAAAAAGGCAAAATGGTTGTCTGAGGAATCCTTCCAAAGAGAAAAGTAGAGAAGTGAAAGGCAAAGGAGAAAAGGAAAGATATACTCATTTGAATGCAGAGTTCCAAAGAATAGCAAGGAGAGATAAGAAAGCCGTCCTCAGTGATCAACGCAAAGAAATAGAGGAAAACAATAGAATGGGAAAGACTAGAGATCTCTTCAAGAAAATTAAAGATATCAAGGGAACATTTCATTCAAAGATGGGCACAATAAAGGCCAGAAATGGTATGGACCTAACAGAAGCAGAAGATATTAAGAGGTGGCAAGAATACACAGAAGAACTATATAAGAAAAATCTTCATGACCCAGATAACCACGATGGTGTCATCACTCACCTAGAGCTAGACATCCTGGAATGCAAAGTCAAGTGGGCCTTAGGAAACACCACCATGAACACAGCTAGTAAAGGTGATGGAATTCCAGTTGAAATATTTCAAATCCTGAAAGATGATACTGTGAAAATGCTGCACTCATTATGCAGAATTTGGAAAAGTCAGTAATGGCCACAGTACTGGAAAAGGTCAGTTTTCATTCCAATCCAAAAGAAGAGTAATGCCAAAGAATGTTCAAACTACCGCACAATTGCACTCATCTCACACGCTAGTAAAGTATTGCTCAAAATTCTCCAAGCCAGGTTTCAATAGTACATGAATCATGAACTGCCAGATGTTCAAGCTGGATTTAGAAAAGGCAGAGGAACCAGAGATCAAGTTACCAACATCCATTGGATCATCAAAAGAGCAAGAGAATTCCAGAAAAACATCTACTTCTGCTTCATTGATTATGCCAAAGCCTTTGACTGTGTAGGTTACAACAAACTGTGGAAAATTCTTCAAGAGATTGGAATACCAAAGGCAGACAGAGGAGTGGAAAGAAAAAAAGGCTTCAGATATGCCCTGATTGGAAGCTGTTGGCATGGGAAACCTGTGGGCAGGTTATGGGGAAATATTAGGAATGCTGTCAATTATTAATCAAATCCTGGCCATTTGAAGTTGATCGTTATAGGGTTTTCTATTTGTCTCCCTAGACTGTCACTGGAGATAGAAGTTTGACTTCCTACAAGTCTGACTTATCACAGGCTGGCTTCCTGGGGGTGGTTGATTTCCTGGCCAGTTGTTGCAGGTGGTGGGTCAGAGATCTGTTTTTACTTATGATTTGGTCATTGTTAGCTTTACATTAAATCTCTCAGTGCAAAACACAGTATCATTATAGGAGGCAGTATAGTACAGGAAAGGGCTTCTTAGGTGACTCAGTGTTAAAGAATCCATCTTCCAATGCAGGAGATGCAAGAGAGATGGGTTCGATCCTTGGATTGGGAAGATTGCCTGGAGGAGGAAATAGCAACATACTCCAATATTCTTGCCTGGAGAATTCCATGGACAGAGGAGCCCTGGTGGGCTGCAGTCCATAGTGTCACAAAAGAGTCAGACACAATGGAGCGCAGCAATATAGTAAACCCAAGCCAGCCTGAGCAGCCCCAATTCATTACCCTTGCTGCATGCAATCTACTTTATATCCTGATTCTAGTATATTCTTAAACTTAGCAATGCACAGCCAGAATAGGGATCACTTTGCCAGAAACCTCTGGGAGTCATGCTAACAAACCCTTTTAGATCAGTTGTAAGCTTATCCTAAAATTAGAAAGGTAATGTGACAAGAAATGGAAAGCAAAGAGAAGTGATGACTGCTTTTTCTCCCTAAATTCCTTCATGGCCATCATGTTTCATCCACAAACCTCAATGCAACCACTGTATAAGCCTTTGAAGTAACTCTCCACTGTTCTCTCTCAGATTTAAATGATTTAGGGCTGTGTCATCTGATAAAGCTGTTCATACAGCTTTAGTGATAAGTTGGGCAACTTGCTGAAGAACTTGATGATATATCCTGACAGTTAAATTGCCCTTGAACAGGATGCCACATACAGGTACTCAGAGAATCTCTCTGGGAATTGTAGAGGCACTGCTACATCCATGACATGGGGGTTTAGATTGAAAAGGAGCGTAAGACACTGAAAAGTAAATGAACCAATCATTCTCCCTTGTGTTTTGTTTGAAAGGGAAGACAGATTGATTGTCAACCACTGAATGGATTTTTATACATACCTTTTAAAATGTAGCACTTCAATGAGTTTCAACAATGAGTAGTAACAATATGAAACTTTGAGAGTGCTTTCTTACCATTCATTTAGAAACATCTATGCTTGCATTATCAGAGGCCATATTACTAAACTTCCCCCACTGCCAGCTGTCTGAGATGTTGTATGAATCCCATGTCTCAAATAATTTCCAATGAGATTGAAGAACAAATTGATTTCAACTCAGTCTAATCAAATAAGCCTTTGATGATGGCATATCTTGTATTGAGCAGTGTCATATTACATGTTATTAAGAGGTGATATTTTATTCCTGATCTCAAAACATAAGGAAGTGCAAGTTAAAAACTCTGTTGGAAAAGCTTCATAACCACTAGTAAAATTAAAACAAGTATTTTTACTTTTGACATCAATGGGAAATATGATACCAAATAAAGCATAGTCTGTGGAGCAGAAAGAAAAAACAAAAACAAGAAAATATTGAAAAGAATATAATGTAACTAGACAAAAAGTAAGATGGCAAAGAATTAAATTTCCTTTTTGAAAAGGAAAGATTAACTATTTTCTTATCCATAAATGAATCCCATCCTAAATTATGCTAGATGGCTTAGAAAGAAACTGAGATGCACCAGGAAAATCTAAGTAACCATAGAGTTGCAATACTAATCTCAAACAAGTATAATTCAAAGTCAAAATAATTAAAATGGAACAAAGGACTGAACATTGATGAAAACAACAATCAAAATATCCTCTTTTAGTAAAAATTATAAGAACTACAGTCTTCCCAGGCGGTGCAGTGGTAAAGAATCTACCTGCCAATGCAAGAGTTGCATGTTCAATCCCTGGATTGGGGAGATCCTCCAGAGAAGGAAATGGCAACCCGCTCCAGTGTTCTTGCCTGGGAAATTCCATGGACAGAAGAACTTGATGGGCTACAGTCCATGGAGTCGAAAAGAGCTGGACACTACTGAGCACACACACATACACACACACACATAAGAACTAGGCTCGTTGGAGAGTATAAACTAGCAGACTTTTTTTTCAACCCTCCTCTTCTACTTAATGTCAGTAGTATGGGGGCCATCTGATACAACTCACTTGACCTCTCCAATTCACTTACTGCTCATTAGGGATACTTTCTGTACCTCAAGATGTGACTCATTATCTTTAGGTATTTTTTAGTAGTACTTTCTGATATATCACTTATTTTAGTTTTCTATTGCTACATAACAAATTACCACAGATTTAATGGCTTAAGACAACACTCATATAACAGCTGATAGTTCTGTAGGTCAGAAGCCTGGGCCGACCTCACTGGTTCTCTAAAGAGGGTTTCACATGGCCAAGATAAAGGTGTTAGCTGAACTGGGCTCTTTATGGAGTATCTGGGGAAGAAATCACTTTCAATCTTATTGTTGTTGGCAGAACTCTTTTCCCTACAATTGTAGGACTGGAGTGTCCCCTTTCCTACTAGCTATCAGCTGTGGACTACTATTATAGCTCCTAGAGGCCACTCTCCCATCTTACAAGGCTCCTCCATCTTCAAAACTAGCAACAGTGCCTTGAATCCTTCTGTTTTCTCTCTCTGAGTTTCCCTTATTCCAATAGACAGAGAAAACTGTTTTCAAAGAGCTTGTGTGATTAGATTAAGTTCACCTGGATAATCTTCCTTTTGATTTTCTCAAAATCAACTGATTAGTACTCTTAATTGCATCTACAAAATCTCATTTGCTATGGAATATAACATAATCACAGAGGTATTACTGAATTCATCATATTCATACTCAGATTAGTGAAGGAAGTCTAGGTTGGGTTAACAGGGAGGGAAGCATGAATTTTGGAATTCTGCCTATCACATTGCTCTTAGGCTCTTCTGCACTTAGCACCATATGAATCCTAACGACTCAGCAACCTTTTAAAATATTTGGTAGTCTCTATCTTAATTTTAAATAAAATTAATATTTTTGTTGTCTACATACTTGTGACTTTCATAAGATTTCCATAGTAAGAGGGGAAAACTACTGATTAATGCATCCATGTTCACATTGAAAGTTTCTCTATTTTTGACAGTGATTTATCCCTTAATTAGAATGCTTTATTATCCCAAGGTTTTTGTTTCTTTAGAATTTCCATTCAGAGTTATCTCACATGCTGCATCTAATAATTTGAATATTTGATTTAGGGGGTGGTTGAGGACCTGAATCTATTCCTTGTTGTTTTTGCTCATCCTAGCTTATTTCTTTCTGTGTTTGCTAATCGTTTTTTGTGAACTCACATCTGTTGAGTTTAATCTGGGGGAATTCTGAGAGTCTAAATTGGGGATAGGTTGTTTTAGAAAGGATTTACATTTTCATAGGCTCCTTCATTTGTTGCTTCCAAAGCCCTGGACTTAATGCAGGGTCACATGTCCAGAAGCTTTGTCTCCAGTTGGTAGTTCTGATCCTAGTATTAGCCTTGGGATATACATATATTTTGAATTTGTCTATTTCTCCCTGATTTGATCTCAGTTCATCTATTTTCTGTGTCTGTCTCCCTCCCTTCGTATCCTCTCTTACTTTTTACTTCCTCTCCTGCTTAGGTTGTGCTAATAAGAGCACAGAATCAAATGTATGGGACACAGTAGCTTCACCGTACTCAGCACTGGTCACTGGTGGGAGTGAAATATTGTGCTCTGTTCCAGGAAGACTTTTTTTTAAGGAGATCGTGATCAAAGTGATGCACATCTAGAGATTGTGCCATAATAAAGATGAAGAACAAGTAAGTGTCTTTACTTTGTTTACCTGGAAAAAGAGAAATCATGTATTAACTGTTCAAGTGTCTGAAAGGATCTTGTGCTTGAGAGAACTAAGGCTTATCTTTTATCTTTAAGAAGCAGAACCAACAGGTGCATCAAGCAAGGAGGCTCATATTAGCTCAACATAAGATGGAACTTAACGATTATACTTGTACAAAATTGGAATGGGCCGCCTTTGTGAAGTGTGTCCTCTTGACTCGGAGCTTATGTGGAGGTTGGATAAGTATTTTCAGTAATAGTGTAGGAGCCAGGAATACATTTCTACTTTGGCTAAGATGCTGTATCAAATAACCTTTACTCTTCCTTCCTGTGAGTTCAAATCCTAGGATTTCTTATTCCATGACTCTTATACATTTAAATTAAAAAATAAGAAAGGATAGCCATGTGGAAGAGACATTTATCCTACATTCTGACTATACTGGAAGGAAATTTTGTGTCACAGTTTGAGGAAAACTTTCAAATTGATAAGTCAGAGAGTGGTCATTAATGTATTTTACTTCCAAAATGGTCCTCATAATGTGCCAAGAAAAAGGGCTATTAATTTTTACACAAAATATTCTCCTCATATCCATACTGAGAGAAAGTATGATACATTTTTCAATAATGATAAGGTTCACTCAGAAGTTTAGTTCATTTTAAACTAAATAGAATAGACATTGGTGAGTGAGACGAGATGACACAGAAGAGCTGTGTGATTACATTTAAAATACATTTCAGGGTAGTTTCCTTTAATATTAAATGTTATTCTTCATATTACTAGATAAAGGCTTTTTGAATAATTTTGTAGATGATATTGAGGTCTTGGTTTTTTTTTTTTTTTTCTTGGAGTTTTATCTGAAATTAAAATCATACCTGTTTTAAAATCGTTGCTTTGAGAAAACAGCACATTTAACCTTCCACTGTAGAATAAAGCTTATGTTGAAATATTTTAGAACTTTAGATACGTTTTTCCATCTTTGGATTCTAAAGTGACAAGAGAACTCTGAGGAAGCGACTCAAGTCCTTTGGTCCTCTCGTGGACAACAAACATGACACAGGGGTGTGGGATTACTCAGAGAAAGGAAAATCAATCCAGTCACAGGGAAGATGAGAGCAAAAGAAAGGCAAAATGGGAGCCAGATGTTCTTGAGGGCAAAGTGAAATTTGATCCCAAATGACATGACAAAGGGACAAGAGATCCTTGACTATGCTGTATGAAATTCTCAGGGTATTTAATGTGTAATTTCAGAGGAAATTAACAAGGAGGAATTTTGAAAACATATTGCTAACCTAATGCATGGCTACCCAGTGCCTTAGATGGAAAAGTTATAACATATCCAGGGAGACAAAAATTATAAAGGTTAAGCTGAAGAAATAGTCTTATAGTCCTAGAGACCAGATTCCTGCAATCCTTGGAGTCTAAAGATGACTTTGCTCAACATTATAAACCAATTATCCTCCAATTTAAAATAAATTTTAAAAAGACTGGTTTTGCTTCTTACTGAATGTGTGGTTTAATCATCTTAGAAATAGAAATATTTGTAAAAATATTTCATAAAGTGATTTTATGGATGGGATATCTTATTGTTACTGTCAATCATAGTCTATAGTAGGATATCTATTTTTGCTTTTTGCCTGCCAGACATGCTTTCCCATTATTCTGAAATTAGTAAGCTATTTTTTCCTTTAGTCCAAACCCATACTTTTGGTCTAGATTGCTCAGAAAGGGTAGACTTCACCTTGGAGGGACATCCATGACAGATCAAGCTGGGGACACATCAACTCTGGGCCTGGCACTAGTGATTTTTTCAGAATAATCACAAGAGTGCATTCAGGTCAGTCGGTGCCCAGGGTTTTCGTTGGCACTCAAGGAAAGATAAATACTTTATGTTGTGTGAGAACAGGGGAACAATGTAAATTGGTGCCCATTTAGCAGGGGGTGGGAGGACATGCCTGAGAATAAGCTAACTCTAGAAGGAAAGCAGAACCAAGAAATAGTGGAACAACGTCCCAAAGACATCATCAATGCCTGGGATTCAGATATGTTAGCAGCCAGAAGTGCCTCTGGAATTTTCAGTTACATGAGCCCATAAATTCTTCTTTCCATACTGAGGAGTTTAATTTGGCTTTCTGTTGTCTGCCATCAACAGTGTACTAGCTGAGTCGCTGTTACGAGGAAAACTTTAACTAGAAATCATTAGTGTTACATGGAAAACCTCTGGACCTAATTTATACTAAAACAGTTATGTGACTAGTTCAAAAAGGCGTCCCTTGTGGCTCAGCTGGTAAAGAATCTGCCTGCAGTGCAGGAGACCTGGGTTCGATCCCTGGGTTGCGAAGATCTGCTGGAGAAGGGAAAGGCTACCCACTGCAGTATTCTGGCCTGGAGAATTCCATGGACTGTGCAGTCCATGGGGTCACAAAGAGTCGGACATGACTGAGCGCCTTTCATTTCACTTCAAATTCAGTCCTAAAAACTTGGAAGTTTTAATTTCCTTCTGTATTTTTTCCCCTCAGACTCTGTTTTCCAGAGTTGGCAAAATAGAAAGGTCTTAAAGACATAGAAAAGTTTCCTTTTGGTCTAATGCTACTGAGTTTCTTTCAAAATAGTTTGACTATTATAATTTCAGCCTATCTTTTATTATTGCTAATCTTTCATAATGTTTTTGGTGGATGGTGTTAGTTTTCCTTCAAATATTTTTAGTTATCATTTAGTTACTTTTTCATCCATCAAGCATATATTCAGACTCCTCTAAGCCAGGCTTTCTCTTGGTAAAAAGAAAAAAAGTAGATTAAGGGACAAATATACAGCAGACTTTTAAAAAATTAATAAGTAACTAAGAATTTAGCTGATATTTAATAAATTACTTATATGTTTTACATTTAAGACCAGGGCTTCTTGACTGTTTTGGTGTCTGTGAAATGGACCTTGTGAGCCTCTGGTGAAGTATATAGACCTCTTTTCTGAATAATGATTTTTAAATGCATAAAATAATTATAAGTATAATAACTTATCCAAATCCTAAAAATCCCCACAGATTTTTATATAGTGTTATATGTGATTTTTTTAATTAATGCCTTAATTAAAAAGATCCAGCATGGGTCTAATAAGAATCAGAATTTCAAAGTACATAAGTATAAATGCTATTTTGGAATATTTGCAAGAGCAATAATATTATAAGAAGATATCTATGATTTCTGTTTGTGACATACATGCTAATGCCATTGTAGTCTGCTGCCTATATTCACAATAAAAGGAAATATAAATTTCAATTGGAGGCTAGAAAAATAAAGCTGTAAATTATTGTCTGAGATGTGAATTCTCAGTTAAGAATACCTGTTCTAAATATTTTTATATAATTGATACATGTTAAATAAAATATTAAAAGTTTTTAGAATAAACTTTATAGTAAAATTATATTTAGAGGAAATTTAAAAATTAATTTTGATCAACATTTAAAAATTAATTTTAATCAATTAGAAATGAAGCCATAGAGAACAAGATGGTGGAGGAGTAGGTGGATGTGGACTACATCTCTCTCTACAGATACATCAGGAATACATCTTCAGACACAGAAGTGCATGCAGAACACCTGCTGAGAGTGGACAGGAGTACCTGACCAGTGGAAAAGAATATATTGAACCACACAAAGTTCAATAGGAGGAAGGAACTAGGGGGAAAAACAGGAGTGTTAGTAGGACTGGATCTGCCCTCAGCAGGTGAGGGAACTGAAGCAAAGGTCTGATTCCTCAGACTGGGGCAATTGTCTCAGTCAGAGGAGAAACATTTAAGGCTGAGAGTGAAACAGCTGATCTGTGGCAGCCTAAATGGAATGAGAATCAGACAGTCCTTGTTGCAGCCATACATACCCTGGATGGGAACGCTGGTCTTTGGAAGGCACAGTGGCTGGGAGCTGGAGTTTAGGGATTGTGGAGCAATCCCATGGTGAGGACTGCTGTTGATTGTGGAGAGATGGATTGAGGGGATGTGAGGGAGGAGATTTTGATGGGAAATGCCAGTGCAGGGAGGCTAGGCAGCCATGGAAGCAAGGTGATACTGCTGAGTCATGTGTAGGGGGTGGGGCCATTACCATAGCCTCTCTCTCCCCACAATAGCCTCTCTCTCCCCACACACCAGCATCTGCAGCTGAACAATAGAGAGGCTGACCCATCAAACGCCTGACTGAACTACAGAGTAGGACCCCAGCCAGGGGGCCCCTCTATGTTCCTGACACCACGAACAACAGAGAAGGACCCCAGGCAAGGGAGCCCTCTAAGTGCCTGAATGGGTAGAGCTACAGAGAAAGACTGACCAGAGAGGCCTGATCACCAGCTACAAGAGGCTTGAAAAAAGACTCTGATAGGGCCATAACTCCTGTAGGAGAGGCACTCCGTGTCCCTGCACACTTGATACCACCAGGGTCCCCACAAGCCAAGCAGCTGTTTCATCTTCACACTCAACTCTCACTGGGGCATAGCTGCCACAGAAAAAAAAAGTCTTGGTTTATGCACACAGGGTCGCTTAGGTAGTGTCCAATTCTTTGTAATCCTGTAGACTGTGGCCTGCCAGGCTTCTCTGTCAGAGAGGGGGTTCTCCAGGCAAGAATACTGGAGTATATTAGCCAATACTGGTTGCCATACCCTTCTAGAGCACCATATTTCCTGCAACCCTAGCCACCAACTCCCCTGGGTACCTGGTGCTGCCAGAACCCCTGTGACCCAAGGAGCTGCACCACCTCCACACCTGGCCCTCATGGGACAAACTCAAGCCCCCCAGGGCAGCCTCAGGAGCTAAATCCCAGTGGATGACCTACATATAAAGGTGGAAATAAAACCACAATTGAATTGAAACCCAGGGGCAATGTGACTAAGGAAGAAAACCCAAAACCTTCCCACCAGCTGTACAAGCTGCAGATTAAATCCACATGATCAACTAAGCATGTCTATGGAATATATAAAATGCCATTGAGAGCTCCAACAACAACAACAAAAAACCCCGCAATAGTTCTGATAGCTGTGGACATTGGAGGCAAGAACATACAGTAGTAGGACCAGATTAGAATCTGAGTTGCCCCCCACAGCAGATCCAGAGATCAGGAGGGCATCCTAGGGAAGTGAGGTGGACTGTGACTCCCAGCGAGGGAAAAGACTCTGACAGCAGTCACTCAAGAAAAACATTTATTATTATTATTTTTTGACTAGTTTTGTAGATCCTTTTGGATTTTTTTTTTTCCTATTTTCCCCTGTCTGTTGTAGTTGTTGATTTTATTGGCACTAAGTAATCCAATTAAGCTTTTGAGCTTTTCTTTTTCTCAGTCACATATGTTTTGTTCATGTCATAAACCTCTGCCTCAATGTTGGGCTTTTGCAGTTCAGCGGAGTTTTCCTCTTTTTCTTTTATCTTTTTAAAATTTTAATTATTTAAACATATTATTATTTTTCTACATTTATTCCTTTGTTTGCTTTTCCTACTGTTCTTTTCCCCTTGGAGTTGATCTTTAATATATATAAATCTTGTCTACCTCTATTTAAATTTGCATATCTACTCTTTCTTTTCTTTCTCTCCTTTCCTCTCAACATGTTTGTTAGTTTTATTTTCATTGATTTCTTCCCCAGTTGGCACCTTGCTTTAGTTTTGTTTTCCAGTTTGTCCTTTAATTAGTTTTGTTCTGGTAGGTATAATTTTTGGTTTCCTTTGTTTGCTGGGTCAATCTATTGTACTTTATTTTTCTTTGACTGTTTTGATTTTGCTTATGGATGTATAGGTATATGTATAGGTATATGTATAGGTATACCTATATGTTAGTTTCGTTTTCATTGCTTTATTCCCTACTTGGCACCTTGCTTTAGTTTTGTTTTCCAGTTTGTGCTTAAGTTAGTTTTGTTTTTAACTGGTAAATATAATTTTTTATTTCCTTTGTTTGCTGGGTCAATCTACTATATTTTTGTTGGACTGTTTTCACTTTGCTCATGGGTGTATATGTATATGTGTATATTTGATTATTTTAATTATTATTTGCCTGATTTTGTAACTGCCATTTGTCGGGGTTCATCTTTGCTTTCTCATTTTTGGATATTTGCTTTAATCTCACTTAATGCCATAAAAAAACCACTTGAGGAATCTTCATTCCTGAACAGAGATCAAGCCCTGAACCTTTGGAGTGGGAGCACTGACTCCAAGACCCTAGACTACCAGAGAACTAACCTTGCTGCTGCTGCTGCTAAGTCACTTCAGTCATGTCCGACTCTGTGCTACCCCATCCCTGCCAAGAACACTGGAGTGGGTTGCTATTTCCTTCTCCAATGCATAAAAGTGAAAAGTGAAAGTGAAGTCTCTCAGCCATGTCTGATTCTTTGAGACCCCATGGACTGCAACCTACCAGGCTCCTCCGTCTGTGGGATTTTCCAGGCAAGAGTACTGGAGTGGGGTGCCATTGCCTTCTCCGGAGAACTAACCCTGGGGGTATCAAATAATGAGAACTCACGCAAAGGAAACCACTTGAATACAAGACCCGGCACCACCCAACCACCAGTAGCACCCTGTGCAGGATGCCACATCTAAACAACAAACAAAAATACAAACCCAATCAGCAGCAGACAGGATCACCACCTCACTCAGCCTTGCCCATCAGAGGAAAAACAAACAAACAAACAAACAAACACTCAGCACAGATCTCACCCTATCCAAGCTCACACAAACCACTGGACCAACCTTAGGAGGGCAGAAACAAAAAGAAAGAAAGAATTCATCCTTGTTCAAGGAAAGAATTCAACCTTCCTTCAAGCCTGGGAAAAGGAGACCTCAAACACAATAACTTTAAAAAAAAATAATGAAAAGGCAGAGAAATACTGAAGGAACACACTAGAAACACAAAAGACCAAATAAATGAAGAGGAAATAGGCAAACTACCTGAAAAAGAATTCAGAATAATTATAGTAGAGATGATAATAAACCTTGAAAACAAAATGGAGAAAATGCAAGAATCACTTAATAAATATCTAGAAGAATTAAAGAATAAACATACAGAGACAACACAATTACTGAAATTAAAAATACTCTAGAAGGAATCAATAGCAGAATATCTGAAGCAGAAGAACAAATAAGTGAGCTGGAAGATAAAATGGCGGAAATAACTTCTGAAGGGCAGAATAAAGTTAAAAAAATGAAAAGAGCTGAGGACAGTCTCAGAGACCTCGGGAACTATATCAGACACACCAACACTTGAATTATAGGGGTCCCAGAAGAAGAAGAGAAAAAGAAAGGGTATGAGAAAAGTTTTGAAGAGATTATAGTTGGAAATTTCCCCAACGTGGAAACAGAAATAGTCAATCAAGTCCAAGAGGCACAAAGAGTCCCATACAGGATAAACCCAGGGAGAAGCACACCAAGACACATACTAATCACATTAACAAAGACTAAACACAAAGAATATTAAAAGCAGCAAGGGAGAAACAACAAGTAACATACAAGGGAAACCCTATACACTTAACAGCTGATCTTTCAGCAGTAACTCTGCAGGCCAGAAGGGAATGGCAGGATATATTTAAAGTACTGAAAGGGAAAAATCTACAACTGAGATTACTGTATCTGGCAAGGATCTCATTCAAAATTGATGGAGAAATAAAAAGCTTTTCAGACAAGCAAAAGTTGAGAGAATTCAGTACCACCAAACAGCTTTACCACAAATGTTAAAGGGACTTATATAGTCAAGAAATACAAGAGAAGTGAGAGGATGGGAAAATATATTCCATGCAAATGGGAAGCAAAAGAAAGCTGGAGTGGCAATCCTCTTATCAGACAAAATAGTCCTTAAAATAAAGAAGATTACAAGAGATAAGGAAGAACACTACATAATGATCAAGGGTTCAATCCAAGAGGAATACATAACAATTGTCAATATCTATGCACCCAACATAGGGGCACCTCAATACATAAGACAAGCACTAACAGACATAAAAGGAGAAATTGACAGTAACACAGTAATCGTAGGACACTTTACACCCCACTCACACCAAAGGACAGATCATCCAAACAGAAAATTAATAAGGAAACACAAGTCTTAAATGATACATTAGGTGAGATGGATCTTATTGATATCTTCAGGACATTCCATCCAAATGCAGAAGAATACAACTTCTCCTCAAGTGCATATGGAACATTCTCCAGGATAGACCACATCTTGGGTCATAAATCAAACCTCAATAAATTTAAGAAAATTCAGATCATATCAAGCATCTTCTCCAACAACAATGCTATGAGACTAGATATCAATTTCAAGAAAAACAACTGCAAGAAACACAACACATGGAGATTAAACAAAACATTTCTAAATAACCAACAGGTTACTGAAACCTGCAAAAGAGAAATCAAAAAATTTCTAGAAACAAATGACAATGAAAACATGACAACTCAAAACCTATGGGATGCAGCAAAAGCAGTTCTAAGAAGGAAGTTTATAGCAATACGATCCTACCTCAAGAAAGAAGAAAAATGTCAAATAGACAACCTAACTTTACACCTAAAAAAACTGGAAAAAGAAGAACAAAACACCCCCAAAATTAGTAGAAGGAAAGAGCATAAAGATCCGAGCAGAAATAAATGAAAGAAACAATAGTAAAGATTAATAAAACCAAAGCTGTTTCTTTGAGAAGATAAAATTGACAAATCTTTAGTCTTACTCATCAAGAAAAAAAGAGAAGAATCTAATTAACAAAATTAGAAATGAAAAAGTAGAGGTTACAACAGACAATGCAGAAATACAAAGGATTATATAAGACTATTATGAACAACTATATGTCAATAAAATGGATAACCTGGAAGAAATGGACAGATTCTTAGAAAAGTTCAGTCTTCCAAGACTGAACCAGGAAAAAATAGAAATTATGAACAACCCAATTATAAGCACTGAAATTGAAACTGTGATAAAAAATCTCCCAAAAAACAAAAGCTCAGCACCAGATGGCTTCACAGGACAATTCTGTCAAACATTTAGAGAAGAGCTAATGCCTTTCCTTCTAAAACTCTTTCAAAAAAATTGCAGAGGAAAGAATACTTCCAAACTCATTTTATAAGGCCACCATCACCCTGATACCAAAACCAGACAAAGACAACACGAAAAGGAAAACTATAGGCCAATATCACTGATAACATAGATGCAAAAATCCTCAAAAAAATTTTAGCAGACAGAATTCAACAACACATCAAAAAGCTCATACACCATGATCAAGTTGGGTTTATTCCAGGGATACAAAGATTCTTCCATATATGCAAATCAATCAATGTGATATACCATATTAACAAATTGAAAGATAAAAACCATATGATCATCTCAATAGATGCAGAAAGAGCCTTTGACAACTTTCAGCACATTTAAGATTAAAACTCTTCAAAATATGGGCATAAAGGGAACCTACCTCAACATAGTAAAGGCCATATATGATAAGTCTACAGTAAACATTATTCTCAATGGTGAAAAACTGAAAGCATTCCCCCTAAGATCAGGAACAAGACAAGGGAGTTCACTTTTGCCACTATTACTCAACATAGTTCTGGAAGTCCTAGCTACAGCAATCAGAGGAGAAAAAGAAATAAAAGGAGTCCAGAACAGAAAAGAATTAAAGCTCTCACTGTTTGCAGATGACAATGATACTGTTCATAGAAAACCCTAAAGATAGTATCAGAAAATTACTAGAGCTAATCAGTGAATTTAGCAAAGTTGCAGGACACAAAATCAATACACAGAAATCATTTGCATTTCTATATACTAACAATGAGAAATCATACAGGGAAATTAAGGAATCAATCCCATTCACCACTGCAACAAAAAGAATTAAATATCTAGGAATAAACTTACCTAAAGATACAAAAGAACTGTGCACAGAAAATTATAAGACACTAATGAAAGAAATCAAAGACTACATAAACAGATGGAGAGATAGTCCATGTTCCAGGTAGGAAGAATCAATATTGTGAAAATGACTATACTACAAAACACAACCTACAGATTTAATGTGATACCTGTCAAATTGCCAATGGCATTTTTCACAGACCTAGAACAAAAAATTTCACAATTCATATGGAAACACAGAAGATTCCAAATAGCCAAAGCAGTCTTAAGAGAGAAGAATGGAGCTGGAGGAATCAACCTTCCTGACTTCAGATTATACTACAAAGTTATAGTCATCAAGACAGTATGGTACTGGTACAAGAACAGAAATATAGACCAATGGAATAAAATAGAAAGCCCAGAAATAAACCCATGCACCTATGGGTACCTTATTTTTGACAAAGGAGGCATGAATATACAATGGGGCAAAGACAGCCTCTCCAATAAATGGTGCTGGGGAAACTGGACAGCTACATGTAAAAGAATGAAATTAGAACACTTCCTAACACCATACACAAAGATAAACTCAAAATGGATTAAAGACCTAAATGTAAGACCAGAAACTATAAAACTCTTAGAGGAAAACATTGGCAGAACACTTGATGACATAAACCAAAGCAAGATTTTCTATGACCTACCGCCTACAGTAATGGAAATAAAAACAAAAGTAAACAAGTTGGACCTGATTAAACTTAAATGCTTTTGCAGAACAAAGGAAACTATAATCAAGGTGAAAAGACAACCCCCGGAATGGGAGAAAATAATAGCAAATGAAACAACTGACAAAGGATTAATTTCCAAAATATACAAGCAGCTCATACAACTCAATACCAGAAAAACAACCTAGTCAAAAAGTGGGAAAAAGAACTAAACAGACATTTCTCCAAAGAAGACATATAGATGGCTAACAAACACATGAAAAATGCTCAACACCACTCATTACTAGAGAAATGCAAATCAAAACCACAATGAGATATCACCTCACACTGGTCAGAATGGCCATCATCAAAAACTCTACAAACAAAAAATGCTGAAGAGGGTGTGGAGAAAAGGGAATGCTCTTGCACTATTGGTGAGAATGTAAACTGATACAGTCACTATGGAAGACGGTATGGAGATTCCTTAAAAAGCTATGAATAAAACTACCATATGACCCAGAAATCCCACTCCTAGGCATATACCTTGAGGAAACCAAAATTGAAAGAGACCCATGTATCCCATTGTTCATTGTAGCACTATTTACAATAGCTAGAACATGGAAACAACCTAGATGTCCATCGACAGATGAATGGATAAAGAAATTGTGGTACATATGCACAATGGAATATTCAGTTAAGTTCAGTCACTCAGTCATGTCTGACTCTTTGCGACCCCATGAATCGCAGCACACCAGGCCTCCCTGTCCATCACCAACTCATGGAGTTTACTCAAACTCACGTCCATCGAGTCAGTGATGCCATCCAGCCATCTTATCCTCTGTCGTCCCCTTCTCCTCCTGCCCCCAATCCCTCCCAGCATCAGGGTCTTTTCCAATGAATCAACTCTTCGCATGAGGTGGCCAAAGTATTGGAGTTTCAGCTTCAGCATCAGTCCTTCCAGTGAACACCCAGGACTGAGCTCCTTTAGGATGGGCTGGTTGGATCTCCTAGCAGTCCAAGGGACTCTCAAGAGTCTTCTCCAACACCAAAGTTCAAAAGCATCAATTTTTCGGCACTCAGCTTTCTTCATAGTCCAACTCTCACATCCATACATGACTACTGGAAAAACCATAGCCTTGACTAGACAGACCTTTGTCAGCAAAGTAATGTCTCTGCTTTTTAATATGGGATCTAGGTTGGTCATAACTTTCCTTCCAAGGAGTAAGCGTCTTTTAATTTCATGGCTGCAGTCACCATCTGCAGTGATTTTGGAGTCCAAAAAAATAAAGTCTGACACTGTTTCCCTGTCTATTTCCCATGAAATGATGGGACCAGATGCCATGATCTTAGTTTTCTGAATGTTGAACTTTAAGCCAACTTTTTCACTCTCCTCTTTCATTTTCATCAAGAGGCCTTTTACTTCCTCTTAAAGCTATTATCCTTCAATAAAAACAAATTAATTAAAAAAGAAAAGAAGCCACAAGTTTAACTGTAATAATTTTCTGTCCTAGGAGACAATATTGAGTAAAGACTGGATTGGGAGTCCAACTGACTACATTCAAATTTTGTCTTCACTATGTAATGTCATGATTTTGGAAGTCATTAAATTAACTAAGCTCTATTTTTCATCTTTGTAGTAAATATAAAATAGATGCAACTTCATAAAACTGCTATGATGATTAAATGAGATAATATATGTTGACATGCTTGTTATAGTTGTGACAACTAGAAAGAACCCAGTGAATTCTGGTTTTGCTTTTTCTCTACTACCATGCAGGTTCCAGACATTATGCCACACATTAAGTTCAGTCGGTCAGTTGTGTCTGAGTCTGTGAACCCACGGACTGCAGCATGTCAGGCTACCCTGTCTATCACCAACTAGTGGAGCTTGCTCAAATTCACGTCCATCGAGTTGGTATTGCTATCCAACTGTCTCATCCTCTGTCATCCCCTTCTCCTCCTGCCTTCAATCTTTCCCAGCATCAAGGTCTTTTCCAATGAGTCAGCACATCAGGTGGCCTAAGTGTTGGAGTTTCGGCTTTGGCATCAGTCCTTCCAATGACTATTCAGTTCTGATTTCTTTAGGATTGACTGGTTTGATCTCCTTGCAGTCCAAGGGACTCTCAAGAATCCTCTCCAACACAACAGTTCAAAAGCATCAATTCTTTGGTGCTCAGCCTTCTGTATGGTCCAACTCTCACATCCATACATGACTACTGGACAAATCATAGCTTTGACTAGACAGACCTCTGTTGACAGAGTAATGTCTCTGCTTTTTAATATGCTGTCTAGGTTTGTGATAGCTTTTCTTCCAAGGAGCAAGCATCTTTTAATTTCATGATTGCAGTCACCATCTGCAGTGATTTTGGAGCACAAGAAAATAAAGTCTGTCACTGTTTCCACTGTTTCCTCATCTATTTGCTATGAAGTGTTGGGACTGGATGCCATGATCTTAGTTTTTTGAATGTTGAGTTTCAAGGTGCACATTAGGGATGCCAAAATGATGATGTCCTCAAGTCATTCTAGTGGGGAAGATAAACATATAAAAAATGAACTTTTCTACAGTGTGATAGGCACCATCATAAGAGGTGTTCAAGATACTTCAAAACAGAGAAGAGGGAGTGATCAGTTCTAGCCAGAGAATGTACGGTGAGCTGTGGGCAGAGGCAACAGACTTTCAAAGAGAAGTCGATACAATAATATGCATCATCTATCTATCCACACACACACACACACACACACACATATGAAGGTCAGACTGATGGAGGCGAGGAAGAGCGGCCATGAGGATTTCTTTGGAGAGAGTTGGCCTAATGCTATAGTTTTCTCTTCTCCCCTTTCCATTCAAGTCAAATATGACATTGTGATTTATAATAAGAAATATATATTTGGTCTTTGTCCTTGGTTCCTGGTGCACAGAGTTTTTAAATCCTTGGAATTTCCTAAGCAAGGAGAACAACAGTGTCTCCTGTTATGTAAATAAGGTGACTTATTGCCAAGGGAACCAGCAAAGTGAGAGTAGGAACTTAGTCCCACCCTCGACTTTCAGGGAAGGGATCAGGCTTGGAGATTGAATCAGTCACCAATGACCAGTGATTTAGTTAATCATACCAATGTAATGAAGCCTGCCCCCAAATCCAAAAGAACAGGGTGCAAAGAGCTCCTGGATTGGCAACCATGCGGAGATTCGGAGAGAGTGGCACACGTGGTGAGAGCATGAAAGGTCCAGTGCCCTCTCCGGTACCTTGTCTTCTGCCTCTCTTCCACCGGCCTGTTCCTACGCTATATTCCTTTATAATAACCTGGTGTTCTAGTAAGATGTTTTCTGAGTTCTGTGAGCTAGTCTAGCAATCTAATTGAACTCAGGGAGGGCATATAATCTCTGATATATGGCCAGTTTGGTCAGAAGTACAGGTAATAACCTGGACTTGTGACTGGTGAATGGGGGGCAGTCTGGTAGGGCTGAACCCTCAACCCATGCTAGCCAAAGCTATCTCTGGGTAGATAGTGTCAGAACTGAGCTGAATTATAGGATGCCCAGCTGGTATCCTGAGAATTGCTTGCTGGTCTGGGCTCACCCCTGCTCCCCAACTCCCACAGAGGAACTCAGTGCAGAGCACCTTTTTTAAGTGAGAAGGGTTTTAGAATTCTCTCAAGAGAGCTTGACATATCACCTAGGGATTTGGAGGACCTGGTGAGTGGTGCCCAGTTTCTAGCCTAGAAATATCTGAAGGTTAGAGGCATTCTGGAGCTTTATATGGTAGCAGAGCCTGAAGAGGAGCAGCTTGTGCTTCCAGGATTTAGAGGGCACCAAACATGCTGTTTCCCATGGGCAAGAATGGACACTGGAAAGATTAGGATGGACTGATTTCAAAGGACTCTGCCCAAGAAGTATGAGTGCAAGGGTAAGATGACCTAAATAATCAAGATACATAATCTGCTCTTAGCAATAATGCAGTCCTCTAAGGGGGCCTTTGAGGAACCTACAAAAATTCCCTATGACCAACATTTAGGCATCAGCACCCGGAGGGCCTTGACAGAAATTATGAGGTCAGCAGTCAAATAAGATGCTTCTTCCCACCCTCTCTCCATTAACTCTCCCCCAATCCTCAATCCTAACAAGGAAAGAAGCTGTATAGTGAACCCAGGAGGAAAAGAGGAGTTGTTAAGGTGAAGGAATACTAAACAGCTGACCCTGCCGCCAATTCCTCTAGAATTCCATGGGGGGCTTACCTTTATAGCCCACACAGCACACACCTCAAAAACACTCCTTTTCTGGCAAACTATTTGTTGAATAGTACTTCCAGCTTCCTGTGAAAAGAAACATTTCAACTCTCTTTCCCAACTTGAGCCATGCTCCAAATTTTAAGAAGTATACTAATTAGTCATAGAATAGTGGCAAAAAAGTAAACAAACCCTCTGTCTTAAAGATCCTTACTCTCAAGGCCTTATTTTCTTTATTATTATCTTTTAACGTTACCTCACTTGATTTCAGCCTCCTCCTGGCAAAGAGTCAGACAGGACTGAACGAGGAACACTTTCATTTTTTGACTGTTGAGAAAATGATCCTTCTGAAATAGCCTGAGCCTCCCTACTTAAAGCAATCTAAACATCATGGTATAGAAAGAGATTTAATTAACAGAAGAAACAGTGTCATAAGCCTGACATAAGCCAACTGAACACTGGAAACTCGAAATCATGCAACTCCGAGAAAGACCCTACAGGTTCAGAAAATTTTCTTTTCTGACCTAAGCTCCCCTTCTCTTCCCCAGACTGGTGACTCAGAATCCTCAGCTATGTGCTTGGCTTACACAACAAGGAGAGAAACTTCCTGCATACACTTGACCCTCTGGGAGAAGCCTTTTTGTAAGTTTCTTATCATCGTGCAGCTGGGGGTGGAACTTATGGGGAACATAGGAAAATGTTTACCACCACCAGGAGAAGAAAGGAGCCCAAATCCAGTATCTTTCCTCTGAGCTTCTTCCCTGGGAGAAAATGTCCCTTCATCTAGATTAAAGACCACAGGGAACAAAGAAAGTCACAAATACATTGAACTTAATTTCCAGTGCCACTTTTCCATAAGAACTAGTAACTGGTAGCTAAATTGTCTCATTCTTGCTGCTAATAAACAGTGAAGGTGCCAAAACACCAAAGTGGCACAGAAGAAACATGGAAGAAACTAAGGGTTTAGATCATTTGTGAAAATGGGTATTCAGTCTTTGAATAATTAAGGATATCCAACTTGTAGGATATTAAAGAAATCCCTAATCTACATTTATGTTAGAGTATGTCATTCCTAACCCAGGTCATTAAAGTTTTAACATGATATCTATGAGCAACTCTACTGAAGAATTTCACTTATTGGCTGGATTATATATCAAAATAAGGGAAATGCTGAATTATAGAATACTATACATTGACTATTTAATAAATTAATCCCCATGTTGACAGTAGGAGTTCCAGAAATAATGTCTGCTACATGATAGGATTTAATCAATACTTGTTAATAATGTCTTGAGAGCAGGTCAATGCCTGATATGTTTGCAATCCAAATTAGAAGCACTGAAGAATCATATTCAAGGTTATATTCCTCTAAAAATACTGTTGGTAGTTAAGAATAGCTAAAGGAAAGGCAGGAAGATTGAAGCTTTCATTAGCATTACTCCTTTAAATATGAACTTATTCAAATAAATTTTGGCCCTGATTTCTAGGTCATACTATTTTCCTTTTATATTTTTCACGTAACTGAATTGTACCAAATTGTCATAAGGGCTGGGCAGTAGTTTTTGACTCTAAAATCCATACCACTTCTCAGAGGAGGAAGAAGAAGAAGAGGAAACAGGGAGAGGGAAGGTGGGAAGAGAAAAAGAAGAGGGAAGAAGGAAAGAAAATAAGGAGTGGTGATGGAAGAGGAAGGGATAAGGGGTGAAAATGCTGGGAAAAGGAAACAAAGGAGAGAAGGGAGAGAGAACAGGAGATACATAGGGGGGACAGCGGGAGCAGGGAGGACCAGACACCTCTCATTCATTTTGATCCTAAATTTTTTATACAAAATATTTGAAAGAGAGCCCCTAGATGTGTATATGGTGGGTGATGGGAGGTCCTCATTTCTGGAGAACTAAAAAAATTCTATGCAATCCTTAATTAGGCATAAATACTTGTTTCAAACTTTTAAGCATTATACAATTTCAATAGAAGTTTTTTAATAGATTTAAACTAGATTCATCATGAAGATAGTACAAATTAACATTCTTATGTAATTAAAATTTTTTTCTCTCAAACAATTGCATGACACTTGGTAGAAGAATTTTAATGCTAGGAGAGGATAAGTTGATGGTGACTTTGGAAGGTCCTGAGCAGGGGCTTTTCCAAGAATTGAGCAGACTATTAAGACAGAAAGGAAAGGAGATGGTAAGGAGGTTAACCTCTGTGGTTATTTACATCTAGCTGGATTACATCTGTTTTAGGTTTGCTGTCCTAGTCGGGTCTCCTTGGCAACTTCTTTATGGATCTGATAAAACTAATAAAGAAGTACACTGGAGTAGGCTCAGATGAAGGGATTCCCACTTCCAAGTTGGTCTGCCTGTACTTATCTTACAGAGAAGTACTGATTCAGCCACCTGAGCTGTAATTTTCTCACTCCAAGGATATTATGTTGAAAAGAGATTACTATAATAGAAGGCCTTGCATTAAGCCCTACACGTCATTGGTTTGATGAAGATTGAGGAAAACAGGAATAACTCAAGTATGTTGAAGATCAGTGATTTCACAGTTATAAAAAATGAAGCTTATTACTGATCTTGAAAAGATTCCATATGAATACAAAACCATCATTATCTTTGGTAACAATATATAAAAATATCTGCCAACATTTTTCTGACTCAGGCTATTAAATTTCATATTAAAATACAATAAAAGATACTTATTAAATAGACCTTATAGACAAAGCTTGAAAAATAGTGATAATATTAGTATAGTATGATAATAGTATTTTTGGAGCAACAACAATGTGCTATGCTTTGATTGGACAGAACTGAGCTTAGCATGGATCTTGTTTACACTTCTAATTTTCATTCCTTCAAGAAGTAAAGGGCTAAAATAGCAATCAGTGCTCTACTAATTCTGGGCAGGTGACAGTGGGATATTTATTTGGTTCTAAAAAGCATGGTTTAACTGTGACTGTCAGTAAAATAGGGGCCTACACATACCACAGGTGCCCACACTGGGCACTGCAGGCCGCAGAAAAGCACTTAGTAGTTGTGTGTATCAAATTTGTGAAATCTAATCCAGAAGAACACTATTAGGCATACCATAATAAATCATTTGCGAACTAGAGAATATATTTGTAATGTGAAATATCTCTTGTGTTTTTAAGCTTGTGTAATGTGGTCTTCTTACATTAAGAAACTTCTGGAATTTATTGAAGCCTAAGGCTCTTAGAAACGGTTGTATGGAAAAGACATACTTTATGGTTTGGGGGGTGTTCTCTAGCTCCCCTTTAGTCAAATTTATGTAAGTTGTAAGCAGAAGGTGGAGTGGCAACAGATAACGAACGGTAAAGAGAAACTTCCCCAAAGACAGCCAAAACAGACCGGCTCGGGGCTCAGGTCCACTTAGGCCTTAACTGACCCAGCGCTCGCGCTTAACTCCGTGCACTCTAAGGGTTAGGCTGTTAGAAGGGTGGAACTACATATCCCAGGATGCAGTTGTTCCTCCCAAGCTGTAGGTAGCCTGCTCCCTTCTCTCACTGCACTCTGGGGCGTGTAGTTTATTTCTAATCAGTAATTGCGTACACTGTCTAGGAAACCAGGGCTGTTAAGTTTGAGGGATCGGCCTCTCTATTGGCCCCGCCCTTCCATTGACCCCGCCCCAGGTTGCTTAGGAGATGAGAGACGCCGAAAATTGGATTGTGTCAGCACACGGAGCAGGATAGAGAGAGAGAGAAATCCTTCGAGGTCTGTGTCAGGAGGGCCGCCATGGATAGCTCTGACAGTTCCTGCCAGGAATGGTGCAGCCATGGACAATACTGGTTGGAACTCGGACCCACGGACTTAATGGAGCGCAAGGGCTCCCTAACCCTCCGCTCCCATCACAAGAAATACTCGAAGCCGGTATTGGTGTATTCCTGGTGAGCGAGCTCTCTTCCGGTTCCTAGGTGCTGGGAGATGGAGAAGAAGGGAAGGGATGGGGGACGGGAGAGGAAAGGTAAGAGAGGATGATGGTGAAGAGCATGAAATAAATAGGAAAGAATAAGAAAAGAGGAAAAGAAGAGTAGATAAAGAAAGAAAAACATCATTCAAGAGAGACAAATCAGAAGAGAGAAAAGAAAGGGAAACAGATCTTCAAAGGAGAAATGGAGAGTGTAGGACTGAGAGTTTGGGCCGGGCAGACGAGATAGAAGAGGCCTCCAAGAGCAGCTCCCTAGTACACACGGAGACCAGCTGCCACCAGACCCTGTCTGCTAGAGGTCACAGATCACCCACACAGAGAGTGGAGGTGGAGGGTATCTGCAGAGGCCGGGAAATCATGGCAGAGTCTGTTAGGAGACCAAGGCACAGGAGGAGGAGATGTCTGTTCAGAGGATGGCCTCCAGGACTGCCATTTCTTGGGGGCAGTGAAACACAAGGAGTGATTTGAAAGAGGTCCCTAAAATGTTCCCTGTGTCCCCGACTGGGTAAACCAGCAAACATAGTTTATTTGACGTGCACTGTGTTTACATTTTTCTTTTAAATTAATTGACCACATTTAAAACCAGGACATTTCACATGGAAATAGAGGATTGTATCTTGTTTTGAAAAGCTGAAAGCCTTGGCAGCAAAGAATTTTATTCTTTCTGGCAACTATGAATGTACTGGGGAGTTGAACACTGGCTACTCTTTAAGATGAGTCTACTCCTTTCTCTGGTAATTTTGACTTCCTGCCTGACCTCAGGAAACATTTACTTCCTTGCATTATGTTTTGGGCTTGGAATTCACTAAGAGATTCTGCTGTTTATTAAATATGACAGTGTTCAGTAGCAAAAACATGACACATATAATTGGGAGAAAAAATGAGGCCTTTTAGAGCATTTAGAATTCTGTCCTTTGGGCCAATTTTCCTGGCTGTACTGTTGAGAATTATTGTTTTTGGATTATTTGGAATATTCTGGGGAAGAGGAAGATCTGAAATGAAATTTCATATCTTGTCCTCTTTATACTTTCACCTTTGAAAGAAAATAATTTTGACTCTAGCCCAAGGCTAAATGCTCTTTGATCCCTTCATTCATGTAATGTATGTGAATCCTGTTGTTTCTCTCTTGCAACTTTTCTATAGCCTACTCCCTTTCCAATGAGCTCTCTCCCTTACTTTTACTTCTTATCCCTAAAACCAACTCTTTGCCTACTTTGAACTGACTATGACAGGTTTGTTAATTTGAAATCAAAACCTACACTGAGAAGCAGAAAAATCCTCTTTAACCTCATAGAGGGGTTACCCCACAGGCCTCAAGCAAAACACTTAACTCTTCCATGATTTTGTTACTCCATAAGGATTTAGGTCATAATGTAAATCACTGCCATAAATTGTTGTTAAAGAAAAAGACATTTTTCAAGTGGACAGTGCTTCTGCTCCCTTCTGTACTTCTTTTGCTTTGAAGACTTTCCTTGTGGTCATCACAGACATCAGCAGCAAAACACAGAAGAATATGTATGAGAAAGAGGACGAGGATCTTGGTGGGAGAAAAGGGTAATGTAACAATGAAAGTCATTCTGATCACTGTTGGGGCTGTAGAGAGTTCTCATGTTGGTTTTAGAAAGAAGGTTTGGGAGCAGGAAGAAAACAGTTCAACCTAACAAATATTTTTGTGTCATGGACTTTGTTATGTGTTGGAGATACAGAGATGGATAAAGTGGTTCAATGAGATAATTTATATAAAGCATTTAATACTGTGCCTGTGCATATTAAGGAGTCAATCATACATAGTAACATATTTATTTAGCATAATATAATGATTAAAAGCTTGGATTTTAGGTTTCAATACCAGTTCTACAGCTTGTGATATGGTAAGTGACATGACTGTTCTAGGCCTCTGTTTCTGCAACTGTAAAATGGGGTTGATAGTGTTATTATAAGATTAAACAAGGTATTATATGTGAAGCATCTTTTGACAGATAGCCTAGCACATGGTAAACACAGCAAAGATTATATTCATGTATTAGGACATGATCACTGACCTCAGTGAATTTCATTGGCCAATAAAGTAGAATGTCAGTAAATTCAGTATAATTTGATTTGTGCAAAATAGAGATGAGTGTAAGAGGCAAATGTAATAGGAGGGGGTGGTTAGTGTGCATATGGTTTTCTGAGCAAGGTTTAGAAGGAAGAATAGGGGTTCTATAGGTACACAAAAGAGAATAGACGAGAGCAATGTAATAGTAAGAAGCAGTGTCAGAGAGAAATAGAAGAGGTTCTCTATAGTTGGTAAATATAGTTGATCTCATTACTTGTAGATTCTGTATTTGCAAATTCCTCTACTTGCAAAAATTTATATGTAACCCCAATCATTACTTGCAGTGCTTTCATGGTCATTTATGGACATGTGCTGAGAGGCAAAAAATTTGAATCATCCCACACACATAGTCTCAGTTGATGTCAGGCACTCTGCCTTCTTGTTTTAGCTCCTCTTCCTGTAAACAAGTATTCTTCTCACCATCTACTTAGTGCCATGTTTTTGCATTTGTGTACTTTTTGTTGGTGATATCATTGTTCAGGTGGCCCCCAAACATAGTGCTGAAGTGCTGTCTAGTGTAAGAAGGCTGTGATGTGCCTCATGAAGAAAGAATGTGTGTTACATAAACTTCATTCGGACTTGAGTTACAATGCTATTGGCTGTAATTTCAATGTTAGTGAGTCAACAATATATATTAAACAAGATGTGTTTAAACAGGGACACACATAAAACTGGGTCACATATTGATTAGTTGATGAAAATGTGACCTGAGGCTGGTAGGAACCTAATCCTGTATTTCCCCTAGGAACAATGATTCAGTATTTTCTAATTGTTTGTGACTTTTTAAAACACAACAGTCTCAAATAATGAGAATCAACTGTCAAATCTGAGAAACACTTGCATTTCTCTGAGCTGACTGTGCTGCTGACATCCTTGTTTTCCTTCCATATCCATTCACCAAGATGTGTCCTAAAAAAGACTATATAAAATTCAAATTATATAAATTTCTAGATGAATCAATGTCATTGACCATTTTGTTTTTATGTATTCTGGTCATCACTGTTTGCTTTCTTTTGACTTATTTTGTTGTATATTAAAACTTTTATTGAATTAAAAAAATTTTTTTTTGAATTTTAAACTTATGTTAGTGATTAGTTAATTGATGAACACCTACTATCTAAAATACTCCATTTGAGGGTACGTCAATAGTGGTTCAGTGGTTAAGACTCCATGTTTCCACTACAGGGGCCACATGTTTAATCCCTGGTCAGGGAATTAAGATTCTTATGTTTCATGGTGTGGCATAAAATAAAATATAAAATAAAATAATCATTTGGTGACCTCTCAATTGAGTATTTGATCAACTAAGGAACTGTGCCTATAGGTTTGCAAAATAGAATCTAACTGGGAGAAATTCTGAAGTACCTCTCAAAAAACATTTAGGTGATTCCTGTGTTCCTCTTTATGCAGAATGTAATGCAAGTCTGTTTGACTTCACTACACATTAAATTGTGTATAATAGACATGATAAACTGAAATACCCAGAATGGTTGCTAAAAGTGTTTCTGGTCCATTACTGATCCACTACTATAAGAAATTGTGTAGGAGCCTTGTCTTCTTGCAGTTGGGGTGGTGAATAGAGAGGCATATCACTTGCATTACACCTCGATGCTTCTGAATGAAAAAGATTTTTTCTAGAAACTATCTTTCTCTATTCATTCCTGTAGCATTTATGGAGCTATATCATCAGATATTTCCATTGGAAATTATGAGTTGAGGGGAAGTTTTCTCTTGGGATATCTTCCCACTCATCGGAATAATTGAATACTAAGAACCAGGACAACTAGATTTGCCCTTAATTCTCTAGTTTGAGGCTAGTTCTTATTTATTTATTTACTATACGAATCTCTTTTTCATTGGCCCAATTGACATCTGGTAGTAAGTGATGGAAGAAGGCAATGGCAACCCACTCCAGTACTCTTGCCTGGAGAATCCCATGGTCAGAGGAGCCTGTTGGGCTACAGTCCATGGGGTATCCAAGAGTCGGTCGTGACTGAGCAACTTCACTTTCACTTTTCACTTTCATGCATTGGAGAAGGAAATGGCAACCCACTCCAGTATTCTTGCCTGGAGAATCCCAGGGATGGAGGAGCCTGGTGAGCTGCCATCTATGGGGTCACACAGAGTCGGACACGACTGACGTGATTTAGCAGCATCAGCAGTAAGTGATGAGCCAAAAAAATTCACTCAAGTTTCCATGGAGAAAGTTCATGCTCTGGTCTCCATGGTGATACATAAAGAGTTTTAAGGACTAACTAAGGTTAATTTTATATATTTGTAATTTCAATTACTTCTCTCTCCTGCCTGAGTCCTAAGTTAAAAAGCCTGGATATTTTACTCATCTCCCTTGCGCCCCCCCCCCCCCCATTATAGGAAGAAAACAGAAAGGGGAAAAAGGAAGAAAAATTAAAATGTGGTGATAATTGTAGGGTAGGGAACTTGATAGTTTTAAAAATTTTTACAGAAAACCATTTGAAAAAAAAAAAAAGAAAACCATTTGGGCGGGGGAAGGAAATTAAAGAACTTTCTATGATGCTCTTCAGACTTATATTCTATTGTGCTATTTGAACAAGAAGTTCATATGTATTCAAGGTACTTCACAGTCAGAGGAGAATCCAGTTTCAAGGCATTAGGATATCATTAGTATGCTTATTAGAAAATAGAGATGAGTTTTCTAATGTGCTGTATGTTCTTCCTATATTTAATCAGCAGTTTTCTCGTGGACTAACCTGGAAGTCTTTAGAGTCCTTCACACCACTAAGGACCAAGCTAGAGTTACACAGATCTTCTCTATCCATCAATCCCATCTTCTCACATCTCCAACACACACTCAGGATAAAAAGGCAAAGAAAATAAAGAAAGCTCTTTAGTAACCACATGTAGCAGCTCTGTTGAAATCCATAAATGCTTCCCCTTTCAGCAAGCCTCCATTCTTCTACTTTAACAACTTAGACCCTCAGTCAAAAGCTTTTAACTTTTCTTTTGTGCATTTTAAATGTTTGGTTATATGGAGAGGAAAGAGAAGAGAATTTAAAGAGCTTTTCTGGTCAGTAATGAGAAGTGAGAAGAGCAAACCTCAGGGTAAGTCATAAGAACACAGTTGGTGCTCAAATAATGTTTATCAAAGAAATGAACAAATGAGCAGATAGAAAGGACACACATACAAACACAAAAGGCATTGCAGGTTGGGGGCGTCTATTTTATATTTTAAAAAGACCCTAAGGTAAAAGACTACAGAATAATGCAAATCCATAATAAATCCAGAGCTGATTTTCACAGTCCTGACCCTTAAAAAATTTTTTTATTAAATTATATATAGTTGATTTATAATATTATGTTAATTTCTGCTGTACAGAAAAGTGACTCAGTTTTACATATATTTATTTTTTCAAATTCTTTTTCATTATGATTTTTTACATGATATTGAATATAGTTCCCTGTGCTATACAGTAGGACCTTGTTGGTTGTCTTGTATATAATGGTTTGCATCTGGCCAACCCCAAATTCCCAATCCTTCCTTCCCCACAGCACCCTCCGCCTTGGCAACAAGTCTGTACTCTGTGAGTCTGTTTCATAGAAATGTTCATTTGTGTCCTATTTTTGAATCCATATATAAGTGATATTGTGTGGTTTTTATCTTTGTCTTCCTGCCTTAATTGGTTTGGCATAATAAATCTTTAAGTCCATCTGTGTTTCTACACATGTACAGCCCTGATCCTGATACAGCAGGATGACATTGAGGCATGTTTGGTCACCTCTGTAGAGGTAAGATTAAAGGATTATAAAGCATTAGGCTTTGATTAGAATGGTAAAGAACTTAAAAATGGGAGCTAAACATGTACTCTTCCTAGATGTAGTACATGAATTACCAGGAATGTACTGGTAATGACAGTTACATGAATAACAGGTACTTAGAAAATTTTTAATTAGTATAGGGACAAATGATAGTCACAGTTTAAAGAGGCATTCTAATTTCTTAACTTATACTTAAAAAAAAAATTTGGCTGTGCTGGGTCTTCATTGCAGGGTGCGGGCCTTCTCTTGTGGTGGTGCAAGGGAATCTCTAGTTGCAATACATGGGCTTCTCTTCTTGTAGGACACAGATTCTAGAGTGTAAAGCTCAGTAGTTGTGTCTTAACTTGTGCTTTCGTACAGAACAGACTTTTGAACTCTGTGGGAGAAGGTGAGGGTGGGATGTTTAGAAAGAACAGCATGTATATTATCTGTGGTGAAACAGAACACCAGCCCAGGTGGGATGCATGAGTTAAGTGCTCGGGCCTGGTGGGCTGGGAAGACCCAGAGGAATCGGGTGGAGAGGGAGGTGGGATGGGGGACCGGGATGGGGAATACGTGTAACTCTATGGCTGATTCATATCAATGTATGACAAAACCCACTGAAAAATTTAAAAAATAATAATAATAAATAAATAAAATAAAAAGCATTTCAAGTTATAATATTGTGTGATCATTTAGGATGATGTAATAGTAGATCAATGTTGTGGAAATGTATTTACTATCTAGTCAGTAGCGGAATTAGAAATTTTCATGTAAGTCAGATACATATATAAAATTTGTTTTCTAAAACTGATCCTAAAGGTTTTTCCACTGTTGGTTACTAGAGAAAAATTCAAACATGCCAATTAAAGGATTTTTCTATCTCTGAGTTTAAACAGTTTGTTTTAGATTAAAATAGTCTCTTTCATAACAGCGCCCACTCTTCTGAGTCCTACCTCCTCTACCCTCTCCTTTTCCTTGTGTTATCTGTGTGTGCATGAGGGACTGAAGTTATATGGTATTTTGGTGGTGGGGGAGTGAGTCTCCCAGACCTACATGTGGGTCTTTGTTCTTGCTCACCTCATCCTTTATCCAACTTCTGTGCTTGCCATTGGTGAATTTTTGACTAATCCACTTGGTTCATTGAAGACCTGAGGGATCTGCTTACAGACTCATTTCCATTTTGGCTCTTCTTAGCACTATAGATCCCCATGTCAAGCTCATCCTCCCCTGTCCCCTGACTTAGGCTGGTAGTAGCCACTGTGGTAGGGGTACCTCATCCCAGAACATAGTGGTCCTGTAGCTGGCCCACTGACTCTCAAAGTTTAAGAAATTTAGCCCTTTTATTTCTTAACAGCTGCTGACTTTCAATAAAAGCATCTGACCCAGGACTAAAGAGGGCTTCCCAGGTGGCTTAGTGGTAAAGAATCTCCCTGCCAAACAGGAGATGAAGGTTCGAGCCCTGGGTTGGGAAAGTCCCCTGGAGAAGGAAATGGCAACCCACTCCAGTATTCTTGCCTGGGAAATCCCATGTACAGAGGAGCCTGGTGGGCTACAGTCCATGGAGTCACAAAGAGTTGGACACAATTTAGCAAGTAAACAGCAGCAGCAGCAGGACTAAAGGAATTTATTGTTATTCAGAAGTTAATCACTAACACTTTATTTTTCTTTATATTCAAAACAGTCCTAGATCTTCCCAGTGCAAATGTGGATGCCTCTGATTTATTAGAACAAAGATTATTTTAGAGTTAAGCAAAGAAAAATGTAAAGGTTATTATTTGAAAATATAATCTCATTTTAAGTAAAAAAAGAAACAGCATATAATAAATTCTTTTGTTAAAAATATGTGTCCATATGCATTGGAAAGAGACTGAAAGATATTTACTATGCAACACAGATTATCTATTACTGGATGGTGGATTTATGGATTATTTGTCCTTTTCTTTTTTCCTATTTGCCACTTTTACATTTTCCATAATGAATGTATATTATTTTCATAGTAAGAATAAAGGGAAATTACTTTAAAAGATTTGATATCACTTTTACAGCTTTTCCCTTGGAGCAAACATTCTCTAAATGATCAGAATTTAAACACAATACTTCATCTCTTTCATAGTCTGAGTCATTCTTCATGGTTTATTATGAATCTTTTTAAAATATCTTTTTAATTGCCAGTTTATGTTGGATAAAAAGAATGATGCTATTCACATTCATTTAGTTTAACCACCCTTTCATTCTTGTCTGTGTTCTATAATGGTAGGTCCTACGCGATGGTTATTTTTAATCTTTGTGCTACATTCTTATTCCTCAACATACGCACATACCCACAAATGCTTTTGAATGTAGTAGTTTTGGGGAGGGAAACATCTTATTTTCTATTTTTCAGGATGATGCAGGACATTCTGCATCCTTTTGTCCTGACTGTATTTTTCTTTCAGTGCTATTCTCTCTTTGTGAAATCCCAACCAAATTCATTTTCTGAAAACCAGTGGTTATAAAATTGTACCTTTCCCTTTGTATGAGGTTTGCTTAATTTACCTGATGGCCAAAATAAAATGGTTTTACTTGCAAGATGAACCCTTGACCCGTAGGGCAGATATTATAGGGCAGGCATTTCCTTATGTGGGTACACTTGGATTAGAAAAGATCATTGCTGTATACAAGTACCTCTGCCTGAGCCAACTCCCTCCTGTTCTTGGGACCATCTCTCTCCTGGGCTGCAGGAGTCACCAGAGCCTCGTCAAATGCTGCTGCACTCTTCCTCACAGAGAGTCACATGTGCTTTTTCACCAGCTTTCTTTCCCTTACTGATAGTCCTTTTCTAGGTAAGGATGTGTAGGGTGTGAGGGAGGAGGTAAGAAGAAGGTGGGGCTTAGTGATATTTTGGTAAGGAGAGGTTCAATCTTATGGACCCCAGGATACCCAGGCTCAGGGATCAAGGTTGTCAATGGCACTAGAACCAGCACTGTTTGATAAACTTCTCTGAGTTGGCCTGAGAAGCCACCTCATCACTACTATTTTCTGTGTGTACTGATCAGACTTCTTTTGACTGCAGTTGACAAATACTCAGCTTGCACTAGCGGAAGGAAGGAAGAAAGTGAATTAGGACATGATGTTCATAGCATGGTTGATCACTAGATAAGAAGAAGGGCAGGTATGCAGCTCAGCCTCAGGAACAACAGATGTAAGGGATGCCACTGCCTCCGGGTCTTGCTTCACTTCTCCTCTCTCCTCTTTGTGTTACCCTCATCTTATCACTGAAGACTATGGGAAACATGACTGCTATGGTTCTGTAATTTATAACCTAGATCTTCAACCAACAAAAAGTTGGTTTTAAGATATTTTAAGTTCTGAATTTTAAAATTTCAGTTCAGATATCCATTACTGGGCCAAGTATCTGGAGTCATCTGACTGGTCAAGGTTAGGTAGAAAATGGCAGCTCACCAATAGCCATAGGGCACAATGGACATTACCAGGAGAAAGATGGAGTGCAAGGCTGATAATCCTATGTATGCTTAGCTGCTCATTCATATCTCCCTCTTTATGACCCCATAGACTGTAGCCTACCAGGCTCCTCTGTCCCTGGTTTTCTCCAGAGAAGAATACTGGAGTGGGTAGGCATTCTCCTCTCCAGAGGATATTCCCCACACACCTGAGTCAAACCTGAATCTCCTGCATTGCAAACAGATTCTTTACCATCTGAGCCACCAGGGAAGCCCAATAATCCCATAGATATCTACTATGTCCCATCCTATCTTGTAGATATTTATATGATATAATACTATATCCTATAGAGAGCTACTGTGGTGGAGAATGAATTCTAAATTGCAAATACCCAAATTTATAACACAAGTTTAAAATATAACCCATTTATATATTGATGTTAGTGGAGGTGATGGGATTTCAGTTGAGCTATTTCAAATCCTAAAAGATGATGCTGTGGAAGTGCTGCACTCAATATGCCAGCAAATTTGGAAAACTCAGCAGTGGCCACAGGACTGGAAAACTTCAGTTTTCACTCCAGTCCTTAAGAAAGGCGATGCCAAAGAATGTTCAGACTACTGCACATTGCACTCATCTCACATTCTAGCAAAGTAATACTCAAAATTCTCCAAGCCAGGCTTCAACAGTACATGAATCGTGAACTTCCAGATGTTCAAGCTGGGTTTAGAAAAGGCAGAAGAACCAGAGTTCAAATTGCCAACATCCACTGGATCACTGAAAAAGCAAGAGACTCCCAGAAAAGCATCTACTTCTGCTTTATTGACTATGCAAACGCCTTTTACAGTGCAGATCACAACAAACTGTGGAAAATTCTCCAAGAGATGGGAATACCAGACCACCTGACCTGCTTCCTGAGAAATCTGTATGCAGGTCAAGAAACAACAGTTAGAACTGGACATGGAACAACAGACTGGTTCCAAATTGGGAAAGGAGTATGTCAGTGCTGTATATTGTCACCCTGCTTATTTAACTTATATGCAGAGTACATCATGTGAAATGCTGGGCTGGATGAAGCACAAACTAGAATCAAGATTGCCAGGAGAAATATCAATAACCTCAGATACACAATGACATCACTCTTAAGGTAGAAAGTGAAAAGGAACCAAAGAGCCTCTTGATGAAAGTGAAAGAGGAGAGTGAAAATGTTGACTGAAAACTCAACATTCAGAAAACTAAGTCCTGTCACTTCATGGCAAATAGATGGGGAAACAATGAAAACACTGACAGACTTTTATTTTGGGGGGCTCCAAAATCACTGCAGATGGTGACTGCAGTCATGAAATTAAAAGATACTTGCTCCTTGGGAGAAAAGCTATGACCAACATAGACAGCATATTTAAAAGTAGAGACATTACTTTGTCAACAAAGGTCCATCTAGTTAAAGCTATGGTTTTTCCAGTAGTCATGTATGGATGTGAGAGTTGGACCATAAAGAAAGCTGAGCAGTGAAGAATTGATGCTTTTGAACTATGGTGTTGGAGAAGACTCTTGAGAGTCCCTTGGACTGCAAGGAGATCAAACCAGTCAATCCAAAAGGAAATCAGTCCTGAATATTCATTGGAAAGACTGATGGTGAAGCTGAAACTCCAGTACTTTGGCCACCTGATGTGAAGAACTGACTCATTGGAAAAGACCCATATGATGGAAAAGATTGAAGGCAGGAGAGAAGGGGATAACAGAGAATGAGATGGTTGGATGGCATCACCAACTCAATGGGCATAAATTTGGGCAAGCTCTGGGGGGTGGTAATGGACAGGAAAGCCTGGCGTGCTACAGTCCATGGGGTTGCAAAGAGTCGGACATGACTGAGCGACTGAAGAGAACCGAATATATTGATGATTTCCTATATTAGCTATTATTTTGACTTTAAGCTTCCCCACTCACCCACCCAACTGGCACCCACGCATGCAGTTTTCAAAAATTGACCTTAGGGACTTTCCTGGTGGTCCAGTGGTTAAGAATCTGCCTGCCAATGCAAGCGACATGGGTTTGATCCCTGGTCTAGGAAGATCACACACACTGTTAAGCAACTAAGCCTGTGTGCCACTACTACTGAGCCAGCTCACTAGAGGCCAGGAGCTGCAACTACTGAAGCCCACGTGCCTAAAGCCCATGCTTCACAACAAAAGTAACCACCACAATGAGAAGCCTGAGAACCTCAAGGAAGAGGAGCCCCTGCTCCTCGAAACTGGGGTAAGCCTGGACACAGCAATAAAGTAATAAAGACCCAGCACAGCCAAAGATAAATTTAAAAAGCCAACTGAATCTTTAAAAAAATAATTTAAAAAAATTGACCTTAGATATCACAGATAGAAAATAGAAATCTTGTGTAGAGATTTGGTGAACAAAAGATTTTGTGGTGTTTTGAAAAGTTTCTGAATAAATCTGAGTATTATATTACTGTTTTGATAGACACATCTTCTATTACTGTTTATAATATTTAATTTTGAAATACAATTACATTTTAATTAATATTAGTCACACTAAGTGTTTTCTTTATTTTGATCACACTAAGTTTTGATGCATTAACAAAGGTAATGAATTGGCAGAAAAATTATGTTTCTTTGTTGAGATGTTAGATCCCCAATCAGATTGTTCCAGGTTCAATCAAATGGAAGAATTAATATAATTTCATTTATTTATTGCAAAGAATTTGGCTTCCTTTTATAGAAAGTGGTAGGAAGAATATTTTGAAATTAAAATGTATGAATCACTTGTCACAATTTTTAGAACACTTGGGAAAACACTAAACTGTTTAGCCAGGACCCAGAAGCATGAGATGGGCTTTTGAAAACATAAAGCGAAATACCAAATAACCCCTACTCCCTCCAAAAAAACCAAACAATGTTTTTTTCTAAATAAAGAGCTCTCTTATGAATGGCATCTACTGGGTTTGGGATTTGACAGTGAATAAGACATTCTCCCTGGCCCTAGGAGGTCAAGATTACTGTGAGACAGTAATAAGACCTATAATAAATCACATTACCCTCAGAGGGGTCTTGCTGGGCAATTACTATGTACTGTAATACTTGCTAGGATGGGAGTAAGCAGAGTGCTCTGGAGACATCTAAGAGGAGCACTTAGGCCTATTGAACCAGGGAAAGTTTTCTAGAACACGTTGTCCTAGCTCCTAGGAGTCACATGGATAAATAAAGATGGCCCATTAGTTTTAGTTTTCAAAGTGAGGGAATTATTGGTGCTTCCTCTACAGTGTTTGAAAAAATGTGTACATTTTTACATCAGTTAATTTCAGTTGCTCACTTGTATCCGACTCTGGGACCCATGGACTGCAGCACGCCAGGCTTCCCTATCCAGGCTTCCCAACTCTTGGAGTTTGCTCACTTATGTCCATTGAGTCGGTGATGCCATCCAATCATCTCATTCTCTGTCATCCCCTTCTCCTCCTGCCTTCAATCTTTTCCAGCATCTGGGTCTTTTCCAATGAGTCAGTTCTTTACATCAGGTGGCCAAAGTATTGGAGTTTCAGCTTCAGCATCAGTCCTTCCAAAGAATGTTCAGGATTGACTGAATCAAACCTTTTGAATTGACTGGTTTGATCTCCTTGCAGTCCAAGGGACTCTCAAGAGTCTTCTCCAACACCATAGTTCAAAACCATCAGTTCTTTGGCACTCAGCTTTCTTTATGGTCCAACTCTCACATCCATACATGACTACTGGAAAAACCATAGCCTTGACCAGACAGACCTTTGGAGGCAAAGTAATGTCTTTGCTTTTGAATATGCTGTCTATGTTGGTCATAGCTTTTCTCCCAAGGAGCAAGTGTCTTTTAATTTCATGGCTGCAGTCACCATCTGCAATGATTTTGGAGCCCCCCCAAATAAAAGTCTGTCACTGTTTTCATTGTTTCCCCATCTATTTGCCATGAAGTGACAGGACTGGATACCATGATCTTAGTTTTCTGAATGTTGAGTTTTCAATCAACATTTTCACTCTCCTCTTTCACTTTCATCAAGAGGCTCTTTATTAGTTCCTTTTTACTTTCTGCTTTAAGAGTGATGTCATTGTGTATCTGAGATTATTGATATTTCTCCTGGCAATCTTGATTCCAGCTTGTGCTTCATCCAGCCCAGCATGTCACATAATGTATTCTGCATATAAGATAAATAAGCAGGGTGACAATATACAGCACTGACATACTCCTTTCCCAATTTGGAACCAGTCTGTTGTTCCATGTCCAGTTCTAACTGTTGTTTCTTGACCTGCATATAGATTTCTCAGGAAGCAGGTCAGGTGGTCTGGTATTCCCATCTCTTGGAGAATTTTCCACAGTGTTGTGATCCACACAGTCAAAGTCTTTCACATAGTCAATAAAGCAGAAGTAGATGCTTTTCTGGGAGTCTCTTGCTTTTTCAGTGATCCAGTGGATGTTGGCAATTTGAACTCTGGTTCTTCTGCCTTTTCTAAACCCAGCTTGAACATCTGGAAGTTCATGATTCATGTACTGTTGAAGCCTGGCTTGGAGAATTTTGAGCATTACTTTGCTAGCCTGTGCAATGAGTGCAATTGTGTGGTAGTTTAAACATTCTTTGGCATTGCCTTTTTTTGGGATTGGAATGAAAAGTGATATTTTCCAGTCCTGTGGCCACTGCTGAGTTTTCCAAAGTTGCTGGCATATTGAGTGCAACACTTTAACCTATTATCTTTCAGGATTTGAAACAGTTCAACTGGAATTCCATCACCTCCACTAGCTTTGTTTGTAGCGATGCATCCTCAGGTCCACTTGGCTTTGAATTCCAGGACGTGTGGGTCTAGATGAGTGACCACACCTTCATGGTTATCTGGGTCATGAAGATCTTTTTTGTATAGTTCTTCTGTGTATTCTTGCCAGCTCTACTTCATATCTTCTGCTTCTGTTAGGTCCATACCATTTCTGTCCTTTATTCAGTCCGTCTTTGCATGAAATGTTTCCTTGGTATCTCTAATTTTCTGGAAGAGATCTCTAGTCTTTCCCATTCTACTTTTTCCCTCTATTTCTTTGCAGTGACCACTGAGGAAGGCTTTCTTATCTCTCCTTGCTATTCTTTGGAACTCTGCATTCAAATGAATATATCTTTCTTTTTCTCCTTTGCCTTTAGCTTCTCTACTTTTCACAGCTATTTGTAAGGCCTCCTCAGACAGCTATTTTACCTTTTTTCATTTCTTTTTCTTGGGGATGATCTTGATCTCTGCCTCCTGTACAATGTCAGAAATCTCCGTCCATAGTTCTTTAGACACTCTATCAGATCTAATCCCTTGAATCTATTTGTCACTTCCACTGTATAACCGTAAGGGATTTGATTTAGGTCGTACCTGAATGGTCTAGTGGTTTTCCCTACTTTCTTCAATTTAAGTCTGAACTTGACAATAAGGAGTTCATGATCTGAGCCACAGTCAGCTCCCAGTCTTGTTTCTGCTGACTGTATAGAGCTTCTCCATCTTTGGCTGCAAAGAATATAATCAATCTGATTTCAGTATTGACCATCTGGTGATGTCCATGTGTAGTCCTCTCCTGTGTTGTTGGAAGAGTGTGTTTACTATGACCAGTACATTCTCTTGGCAAATCTCTTTTAGCCTTTGCCCTGCTTCATTCTGTACTCCAAGTCCAAATTTGCCTGTTACTCCAGGTCCAATCTGGTGATAACAAACAGCTCCTACAATCTCAGTGGTTTAACACGTAAAGGTGTATTTCCTGATACACAAAGGTTTCTTTAGGTTTCTGGTGAAGTTTTGGCATTCCTCCACAGAGATCCTCTGGGATTAAGGCTGATTGAGGCTCCATCATCTAGAAAGTCTTTTGCTTTGGCAGGGAAAAAAAGATTTGAGAATTCTACAGGAGAAATGACAGGTATCATTTCTGCTCATTTTTATTTTATTAGCCAGAGTTTGTCAAATGAACCTCACTAACTGCAAAGGAGCTGGGTATTTTAATTGCCTATATTTCCAGTAAAAAGGAGAAATTGTATTGGCAGCCATAATGTCTATCACATATGGAAGACTTCTTTGTAAAACTCCCATCCTAGGTGGGCTCCAGGGCTAGACTTTAGTACCTTCAGCCTGAAGCCGTTGCCCCTGTGCCTATTAACAAATGTCCCAAGGGCATCAGCAGGTTTGGTGTTTTAAAATTCTATTTATCCCTTTTGTTACAGGCTTTCATCCAAAAACTGGCCTTTAAATTCCCCACTGGATTATCATCTCTTACATACTTTCAATGTGCTGGAATTTAAAATACACACACACACCCATACACACATATGTATATATATATATATTTATTTATCTAGCATTTTCCATTGTTTTCAGTGAAAGAGTTTATCTGCAAAACTATGGGAATGTAGTCTGGCTGGTGCTCTCAGAGTTTCTACTTCTCGGCAATCTCTCTACTGAGATTATTGGCTCAGTCTCTGCTTCTTTCACTTGTCTTCAACTGGATCTTGGCTGCTTAAAGTAGCCCTTATACATGATGTAATCTAGGGATTATCACTTCACCATAAATTAGTTTTAATATTTCCATTTCCTTTGCTGCTTTTGAATGATTTTTAGGAAGAAATGGAAAAAGTGTTCATTTGTGTAGCTATGTTCATAAAGGAAGACTGTTTTAGCTATAGATACTATTTATGAAGAAAGACTTTTTCATTTGTTTCAATGTGAATAGAATGAATTGCTTTGAAACTAAAGATCCTTGTATTATCTACTCTATACTTTGCTCATGGATTCGTAGAAGTGTGCATTAACATGGTCCTTAAGCTCACATAATATAATAATTTCATGTTGCATGTTCATGCTCAGTCACTTCAGTCATGTCAGATTCTGTGGCCTTATGGACTGTAGCCCACCAGTCTCCTCTGTCCAAGGGATTCTCCAGGCAAGAATACTGGAGTGGGTCATCATGCCTGCCTCCACAGGCTCTTCCCAACCCAGATACCGAGCCGTGTCTCTTGTGTCTCTTGTCTTGGCAGGCATATTGTTTACCAACAGGGTCATCTGGGAAGCTCCATTTTATGCTACTCTACAGCAATTAATTCAAATTATTCAAGCCAATAATATTAAGACTGTAGGGATAGGAGTTTATGCAGGTAATCAGGCATTTGTTTCTAGTTTGCAGGGGCCAA
The DNA here is from genome assembly GCF_963930625.1 of Muntiacus reevesi. Classification (NCBI taxonomy): domain Eukaryota; kingdom Metazoa; phylum Chordata; class Mammalia; order Artiodactyla; family Cervidae; genus Muntiacus; species Muntiacus reevesi. The sequence continues at coordinate 43,047,410 of NC_089265.1, forward strand.
ACTAGTCTTCATGCCAATTCATGCCAGTATAATTTTTTTGGTTAATAGTAATTTTGGATAACAGCTTTTTTTTTTGGATAACAGTAATTTTTTTGGATAGCAGTAATTACCAATTTATAATACACCTTAAAGACTCAGTCTCTTTTTAGTCTTACTATTCCACCACTCTAAGTGTCTTTGGCCAGCCAACATAAGCTGTTTCTGGAGGGGAGATCAAAGGAACCATAAGAAGTATCCTCGAATCTGAAGATAATTGAGATCCAGTAGTCAAAAAGCATCAGTTAATAAAATGTCCCAATCCTTTTCACTCCTGTCAGTGTACCTAGGACCTGATTTCCCGCTAACAGCATCCCAGGTGGGATAATCAATTGTAGTGTCACTCCAGTTAATCCATGTTCCTCCACCTCTTTTCAAAGTCATATTGAAGGAGGAAACAGAACAGGCTCCATCTTGAAAGCAGGACTCCATCTTGGGTCAGACTGTGGATTTTGAGCTATATGCTCAGTATCTATGGAAACGACATACCAACTGGAAAACCAGACCCCCTGGATGGAAGAGCCCCAGGGCTCGTACCTAGACTCTCCATTGCCTAAAAGAATACCCTAAGTATCTATATAACTGAATAGAGTAATAAATTCTATTATGCTTATTGGGGTATGACCACAGGCCTATTGGTAATTGTCCACTGTTAACTACCTAGGCTTAAGGCATTTGAATCCCGGGTTAACTTTGTATCTTTCTTTTCCTTTGTTCAGACTAGTTTCAGAGAATTTGGGAAGGTGAGTTTGAGCTCGTACACTTAGGGTATATAAGGTTTTCACAAAAACTGGTTGGGATCCTTGGCTAAGAGGAGACTCTGCCTTGGGCTCGCTGGTGTAATAAACTTCACTCCATTATCTGCATTGCCTTCAGAGTGAGTTTGTTTCCCAGAACGTGTGGCTACAACAATATATTTGGCAGTTAATTATACTGACAGCATTTAACATTTCAACTGTTAAGATAGACAGTCTCCCGTGCTGTATTCCTTTTGTTTATTTCCTATATTCTCCATGGGGCTTCCTGTTTCTAAAATTTCTTATAAAAAATTTCACAATAATAATGGGTCTTATTTACATGCCATTCAATATATGCTGAGTGAGGAAAATGACCTCACTTACCTGTCTCCGTCAAATATTTTTCTTTTGAGTGCAGTTTTTAGGTTTCAGATTCTGTGGTTTCATAGTTATAAATACATGAATCACACAAGGCCTGAGACACATTGAAAAACAAAGTCCCTCTTCATAAGTCTGAAATGTCACCATTTCTCCCAAGGACATAAAATTTTCTTTATGACTCTTGCAAATATGTCTAAAAGTCTTCATTTGTCAGTTTGATAAATGTGTCACCAAATAACACTACCCTGGCATATAAATCATTTGCCTGTGAAATCTTTAAAGAGGGTTGTCAAGTATTTCTTTGTAGTCTGTGATCCTACTAGTTTTAATGCTTCTAATGTGCCAGAAAATATAGCTGAGTCTCTGGGGTAATTTTCTTGTAAAGTCCTAGATAGCAGTTAATTATAAAACCTAATAGAAAAGGTATCTTTCTCATTTGGCTCAGATATACATCAGAAATACAATAGCTGACAGCGTAGTTGTGAACTACATTAATAGTTCTAAAATTTGAAATTAATGTATTCTCCCATCTAGAGTCAACATTTTTAACATCTTTGAAATTCATGAAGAAAATGTGTTTCTTGTCAAGGAACCAGAAACCAGAATTCAGCTTGGATTTTCATTGTCAGATATTGCTCAGGTTCACACCCCCTTTGCAATCAGTGTTATGCCTATGTATGCTGAGACTTTTCCTGTTCAGCATGCAGATTTATAATTCCTCTGGAGACAAGTTTTTTTGAAAAGAACTAGCATCTCTATATGCATAATCACTCCTTTTTTATGTGCATTTTTGTTGAGTGAGCTGGGATGCTCTTTATTTTTATGGACATGCTTGAAAGCCTTTGCTTTCAGCATTTATATTAAGGTGACAGGAACAAAATGTAAGAAATTCAATCAATCATTTAAGATTTAATGAGCATTTACAACATGTAAGTCTTTAGGCACTGAGATCACAAAAATGAGTGGAAAAAAAAATGATCCCTGCGTCTAAGATGTTCTTAGTCTAATGAAAAGGAAGATTCATTAATGGACAATTATTTTAAAACGTGAAAGGTGGAGAAGTGATAAAGGTAATGGTCTCTTTGCACACCCCCACTGCGCTGCCCTCACTTAATCGTGAGACCACAGAAAAAACCTTAGGGAGTAACTTGGTCTCCTCTCCTGCAAGAAGAATCCTGTGATCTAACCCAACCTTGTTCTTTTCTGAGAGCTGGACCACTATGGCTTAGGGCAGCCTCAGAGGATCTTCACATCCTTGCCCAAGTATGTTCTGGAGTTGAGTTTGTTTAGTCCTGTAACTCAGTTGGGAATTTATATGTGTTTAGTCAAGTGGGGCTTGCAAATTTGATTAGAAGTGAAATCATCCAGCACTTATGGTAGGAAACCCAAGCTTCCAAAGGACCCCAGAAACAAATCCAGAAAGTGTTTTTCACGAAATTTTACTTGGGACTCTGTTAGACTGGAGGAGACAGGAAATACAGGATCTAGAGCATTCAGGTAATTGTAGGATTGGTAGTAGAGTATTTTCTACAATGGAACCTACTTGTACTGTCTTTGCCTTACTAGATTCAATTGACCTTAATCCTCTCTGAATCAGTCCAAGTGGCATTTTTGACATCAGAGTCATCACTCCAAGTTCCTTTTTATACAGTTGGCAGCTCGGATCCTGTCTTGTCAGCCCTTTGCTCGTTTGTAATTCTGTTCATGTTCATACTGTTTCTCCCACAGTAGGGTAGAGAAAGCAAATTTCCTCTCTTGTAATTAAGGATGTCTTACGTAAAGATTTCTCATATAAAAAAATAGCCACAGCTTAGCTCTGGGCTTGACAGAGGAGAAGCAAGGCTGATTGACAAAGAAGATTCTGGCCCTGCTGGCAGGGGGTCAGGAGGTCCTAGAAGCGCCCCTTCCAGCAAGAATGTCAGTCTGTATCTGCACACCTGACATCAAAAACGCAGCTCTTCCTTCAGTGAACAACACGGAATACCTGCATCAAGCTGCTTTAGCCTTGAACTGACTCCTGCTGTCAAATGCCTGTCTGGAGAAAACGAACATCTGCAGATCCAGTCTGTAGACTAGACCAGGGCTGGTCAATAATGACCTTTATACTAATCCAAGGTGATGTGCAAACTATAAAGACAGTGTAGCAAGTTTTTCACATAGCTAAATTTATTCAATTTAAAGGATTTTAAGATTGATTTTACTTATCTTTGGTGTTGGAAGTCTTCTTATTAAAGGTGATGGATCCTATTTTATTTTTAACGTTCCTGTTAAGAGAAAGTGTTGGCAATTTTATGTTGGTCTTACAAATCTGGGGGTAAAGTTTTGCTGCTCAGTGAAATGCTGAGGTTTGGGGACCACTGACCTTATGGCAGTAAGTGAAGAAGAACTAAAGAGCCTCTTGATGAAAGTGAAAGAGGAGAGTGAAAAAGTTGACTTAGAACTCAACATTCAGAAAACTAAGATCATGGCATTTGGTCCCATGACCTCGTGGCAAATAGATGGGGAAACAGTGGAAACAGTGACAGACGTTATTTTTGGGGGGCTCCAAAATCACTGCAGATGGTGACTGCAGCAGTGAAATTAAAAGGCGCTTGCTCCTTGGAAGAAAAGCTAAGACCAACCTAGGCCGCATATTAAAAAGCAGAGACATTACTTTGCCCACAAAGTTCCGTCTAGTCAAAGCTATGGTTTTTCCAGTAGTCATGTATGGATGTGAGAGTTGGACTGAAGGCTGTGTGCTGAAGAATTGACGCTTTTGAATTGTGATGTTGGAGAAGACTCTTGAGAGTCCCTTGGACTGCAAGGAGACCTAACTAGTCCATCTTAATGGAAATCAGTCCTGAATATTCATTGGAAGGACTATTGCTAAAGCTGAAACTCCAATACTTTGGCCACCTGTTGCGAAGAACTAACTCATTGGAAAAGACCCTGATGCTGGGAAAGATTGAAGGCAGGAGGAGAAGGGGATGACAGAGGATGAAATGGCTGGATGGCATCACCAACTAAATGAACATGAGTTTGAGTAAACTCCGGAAGTTGGCGATAGACAGGGAAACCTGGCGTGCTGCAGTTCATGGGGTCGCAAAGAGTCGGACATGACCGAGTGACTGAACTGACTGATTTAAGAATCTGGTATACAGTCATTCTCTAGCTCTTTCTCAGCCTTGGTACTTTTGACACTTTGAATCAGATAGTACTTTATTGTGGGGGCTGTCCTGTGCACCATAGGATATTTAGCGGAGCATTGCTAGCCTCTTTCCACTAAATGCCAATAGCAAACCACTCCACCCAGATGCAACAACTAAAAATGTCTCAGGGTGGGTTGTAATGGTATAGGTGGGGACTATGATCAAAAAGCTTGAAAGTTACTGTTCTACAGACATTGTAAATTTTATTTCATTATATTCATTATTTTCTCATAAAGAATTTTTATTGCAATAAATGAGAAGTCATGACAACCATAAATAAATTCAGGTAGCAGGCAAAATAAGGCAATATGAGTATATGTATATGTATAGACATATGTATGTCTATGTATATAATACTTTGATTATGCATATATATGTATTACAAAGATGCTATAAAGCTTAATTGATATTGACAAAGTATTTAAAAATCCCCAATGAGGCATATTATAGATAGATATAATATTATTACCCATAATAACATTTGCATTTTTATGTCACTTTTCCCTTTAGACTCTCATTCAATTGATTTATGTCCTTAGTGTATGATTCCCAGTTCATCTTGGGGAAACTGAGGCACAAATCAATATTCAACTGACATGATAAAAGCAGGAAATAATTAGATCTCCCATATCCTTTATAATACCCTAATCATTTTTACTGTTATATGTGGCAAATAAGCCCCTAAGTATACATTTAGTATTATAATAAGTATATTTTTATTGTTTATTTTACATTTTGCATATTTTATATTTTGCATTTTTGAACACATATTTATTTTTGCTGGGTTGGCAGCATCTAGGAAATAGGGGCAGGTCTTCAGTTTTGTGTTTCTCAGAACCTGCTGGCTCTGGGCACATCATGTGTGGGCAACCAGCAGATTTTATGGAATGCCAATTGCATTATCTTAGTCCTCCAAAGTTTCATTATAGACTGATGTTTTAATGCTGGGCTTTTGATTGTTGTCTGAGATTATGGTAAGAAAAGGAATGTGTCTGTATTTTTGGTAATAATCTAGTTATAATACAACTTAAAATACATGGCGGGATAATCAAGGCTGCATTCTGATTTTCATGGACACTATCTTTGCCTTCGTGGGTCCCATCCTCCATTAAAAAAAAGGTTTTAAATGATAATTTATGATTGCTTTGGTATAAAGATGTATATTGTTCAAGCTTGATTACATTCTTTTTTACTGATTTAAAAGTGATTAAAACACTTTTCTCAGCCCCTAAAAGTTTCACAGACCCTGGACACTGGGCCTGTGTGTGTGTGTGCTCAGTCACTCATTCATGTCCAACTCTCTGTGGCCCCATGGACTGTAGCCCGCCAGGCTTCTCTTTCCATGGGGTTTTCCAGGCAAGAATACTGGAGTGGGTGGCCATTCCCTACTCCAGAGGATCTTCCCATCCCAGGGATCCTATAGTGCCTAAGAAAGAGATGGGCCCTGGAGATAATACATTGAAATATTACTTGGTGTTTTGACCTTTCATTCCTGTGTTCCTAGGGGAGGTATCCTGGTTTTATTGCCTCGGGGAAGAATGACCCAACAGGCACCAAAAGAGCCAAATTCTTGGCTTTGAGGTTCAAAACCTTAGGTCTTGAGATGGCACCGCAGATTTGGAAGAATAGATGAAGAGCTGGGGTATTCTGTCCCTTAGTAGATGAAGAGTTCATGCACTGAAGAGGCCAGAGAAGTTGAGAATATGTGGATTTGTCTGGGATCCCAAACTTGGATTAAAACTTTGAAAATCCTAGAGTAAATGGCACCTATCACTGCCTAATCATTTATTGCCAGGGTAATGTTTCCAGAGCTGTTGGTGTGTGGGGCTCTGATGTGTCTCCCAAACCCAGTGTGGTACGGCCAGGCAAACAATTCAGGGATGGCATCTGGGTTTCTAGGAACCCTGGTTGGAGCAGAACACAAAAAGGTTTTTGGTGGTTTGGATAGTGGCACGCTTCTGGCAAAGTGCCAGTCGGTGTAGACTGTGTGGCAGGACCAGGTGGGCAGAGCAGAGCTCTTCATGGATCCGTAATGGAAGAACATTGGAGAATGAGGATGTTTCCACGGGTTCCAGCAAGGAGATATGATGCCAATAAAGATGGGTTCTTGGCATTGTGGTACCACACAAACTCTTTACAGTTGGAAGAGAACCAATATTGACCAAGATTAGGTTTTTTTCACCTGAAATTATGAGCACTTGGAAAAGAAATTAAGTACAATAATGCAAAAGTTAAATTACAAATTTTTTACCTCAGAATTTTTTGAAGCCAGATTAGTATTCACTATACGTAGGTTTATATGGGTTCTTTATATTATTTGCAGGACCTTCCACCTTTAATTTTTTTTCCTTTTGACTCTTCTAAAAATCTTAAAATGTACTGGTATAATTTCTGTCCTCATTTTACACATATGAAAATAAGGGCACAGAAAAATTAAGTGACTTCCCCAAGGTCACACAGCTAGCACTTTGCTGAGCAATGACTCAAGCCCATGACCCCATTCACTCTACCATTCCTGGTTTTTTTTTTTTTTAATTAATTAATTTATTTTTGTCTGTGCTGGATCTTCACTGCTGTGCACGGGCTTTCGCTAGTTGCAGTGAGCCAAGACTACTCTTCAGCTGTGGCGCACAAGCTTCTCATCACGGGCTTCTCTTGTGGAGCATGAGCTCTAGAGTGCCCGGGCTTCAGTAGCTATGGTGCACAGGCTCAGCTGCCCTGCAGCATGTGGGATCCTAGTTCCTAGACCTGGGATAGAACCCATGTCCTCTGTATCGGCAGGCAGATTCTTAACCACTGGACCACCAGGGAAATCCCCAACTCCTGATTCTTAATGTCCAATATTCCCCTAAAGAACTTCAGTAAGAGGTTTCTCTCAGGCTCTCAAAAAATGGTATTGGTACCAAAATGCTCTTAGTGTTTTGCAGTTAATGCTCAGATGTGAGGAGGGCTGAGGGCTCATGCTGGAGCTCTGCTAACCTGCCCTGGACTCCCTCTCTGCTGTGTTCTATGCAGAGCTCTGCTTCCATGAGTAGTGGTGGGGCAGTAAGGGTATAAGCTGAATGCAGTGCAGGGCCCCAGCGCCAATGCGGTGGGGTGAGGTGGGGTGGTCAGGTCCTAGGCTGGGTGCCCCACCCAGGTTAGTTCATGCTGTTCTGCTTCTACAGTCCTGTGCCCACACTTAACGACACTGTAGGTTTTTCTTGTTTAATTGCCCATCCCTTTCCAGACTATGAGCAACCGAAGGCAGGAATTACACCACACTTTCTCCCCATTTGTATCTCCTGCACCTAACAGAATGCCTGGCTTGTAATAGGTATTTAAAATATTTCCTGAATGAATGAGCAGATAGGTGGATGGATGGATAATAAGTTCCAGGGTACCTCCATGTCCCTCACATAATCCTAGTTCCATATCTCTTGATAAAAAAGCCAGCCTCTTTTGATGGGTGTTTGGGTTCAGTTTCCTTTATCTCACCTGAGAAAGCTTTGTGAAAATAGCTCCTTCTGTTGTGGGTCACATCACCTCCTCTTTCCTTCCTTATCCCCAGACGTTTCCTTTATTATTATTTTCAAACTCTGTTTTAGTCAAAATGTTCAGAATACGTTTCCTCTTTCATCTACATATTTTAAGAACTGTTATGTTTAGCTGTTAATTTCCTTTACACCCTCTTTAGAAGCAGGGACCACATGTTATAAATCCATATGAGTAAATATTTTACTATCTCTTGTTTTGAAAAGAATTGTAATTAAAACTCATGGTAGAACAATTTCCAAAGTGGTAAGTTGCCTCTCTAAGATATTACCATGTCTTGTTTTAATTCTTACTTTCAGTAACTAATTTACATTATTAAATAAGATTCACTTCACTGGAGTCACTGAATAATCACTGTGTTGGAAAAGTATTGTTTTATATCATTAATTTTATCACACATGCTAAATTGTTTTTAGGGAGTAGCCTCAGTATTACCTGAAAAGAGATGGGCAATAAATGTCCCAAATCCAGTAAATTTATCATTAGAAAAATATCAGAAATATAGTAAGCTTTCATTGCATTATTTTTAAAATATTTAAATGCAATACATGATAAATAAACTTTGTCCTTTAACAGATTCTAATTTTCTTCTTAAGGCACCGTGACAGAGAAACTTATCCCAAAGATTATGATATAGAGGGTCCTGAAGAAGTGAAAAAACTATGTAATTCAACATATTGTCGACTTGGAACCAGTGAACCCCTTGTAAGTAGTAACCACTAATTTCTCTAAGCCCAAATCTTCCTCCTAGTGAAACATGAAAAAGTAGAGGGAGGAGCATTTTCTCAGGGCTCCTCTTAGTTGTGTTAGTTACTTAGGCACGTGGCTTAGCCCCTGTTTGCCTCAGTGACCTTACCTGTAAGGTGGGAGCACTTCATAAGGTTACTGGGTAAATAAAGCAAATAAAGTGCTTAACTCAGTGCCTGGCACATAGCGAATGCTCAAGAAATTCTTACTGCTGTTGTGATACCTTGCTAGATGTCTCCTCTAAACTTCATCATCACCCTGTGAAGTAGGTATTATTATTGCTATTTTACAAGTGCAGAGGAACTCCTAGATATTAAATGACTTACTCAAAGTCACCGAGCCAGGGAGTGAAAGAGTGAGAGTTTGAACCCATTTCTTTGATTTCATATCTTTTGTACTTAAGGTGACAGAGTTGTAAGTAATTTAAACATGCTATTATTTCCTATAACATTTGTACAACCAAGTTACTAAAGGAGGATTCATTGCATAAGTACTTCCTGTTTGAATTGTTGTGGATGGATTACTCCATGGCTATTTAGGTGTTTTTTTTCCCCCTTTCTTTCTTTAAAAGATAATTTTATTTATTTATTTATTGGCTGTGCTGGGTATTTTTTTTCCTATTTTATTTTTAACTTATTTTTTTATTGAAGGATAATTGCTTTACAGAATTTTTTCTGTAAAGCTGAGGTTTTCTGTCAAACCTCAGCATGAATCAGCCATAGGAATACATATGTCCCCTCCCTTTTGAATCTCCCTCCCATCTCCCTCCCCATCCCACTCCTCTAGGTTGATACAGAGCCCTGTTTGAGTTTCCTGAGCCATATATCAAGTTTCCTGTTGGCTATCTATTTTATATGTGGTAATGTAAGTTTCCATGTTACTCTTTCCATACATTTCACCCTCTCCTCCCCTCTCCCCATGTCCATAAATCTATTCTCTATGTCTGTTTCTACATTCCTGCTCTGTAAATAAATTCTTCAGAATCATTTTTCTAGATTCCGTATATGTGCGTTAGAATACAATATTTATCTTTCTCTTTCTGACTCACTTCACTCTGTATAATAGGTTCCAGGTTCATCGACCTCATCAGAACTGATTCAAATGCATTCCTTTTTATGGCTGAGTAATATTGCATTGTGTATATGTACCACAACTTCTTTATCCGTTCATCTGTCATTGGGCATCTAGGTTGCCTCCATATTCTAGCTATTGTAAATAGTGCTACAATGAACAATGGGATACATGTGTCTTTTTCCACCCTGGTTTCCTTGGGTATATGCCTAGGAGTGGGGTTGCTGGGTCATATGGTGGTTTTATTCATAGTTTTTTTAAGGAATTTCCATACTGTCTTCCATAGTGTCTGTATCAATTTACATTCCCACCAACATTGCAAGAGCATTCCCTTTTCTCCACACCCTCTCCAGCATTTATTGTTTGTAGACTTTTTGATGATGGCCATTCTGACTGATGTGAGGTGATATCTCATTGTGGTTTTGATTTGCATTTCTCTAATAATGAGTGATGTTGAGTATCTTTTCATGTGTTTGTTAGCCATCTGTATGTCTTCTTTGGAGAAATGTCTGTTTAGGTCTTTTTCCCACTTTTTGACTGTGGTGTTTGTTTTTCTGGTATTGAGTTGTGTGAGCTGCTTGTGTATTTTTGGAAATTAATTCTTTGTCAGTTGTTTCATTTGCTATTATTTTCTCCCATTCTGAGGGTTGTCTTTTCACCTTGATTATAGTTTCCTTTGCTGTGCAAAAGCTTTTAAGTTTAATCAGGTCCCACTTGTTTACTTTTGTTTTTATTTACATTATTCTAGGAGGTGGGTCATAGAGGATCTTGCTTTGATTTATGTCATCGAGCATTCTGCCTATGTTTTCCTCTTAGAGTTTTATAGTTTCTGGTCTTATTTAGGTTTTTAATCCATTTTGAGTTTATCTTTGTATATGGTGTTAGGAAGTGTTCTAATTTAATTCTTTTACATGTAGCTGTCCAATTTTCCCGGCACCATTTATTGAAGAGGCTATCTTTGCCCCATTGTATATTCATGCCTCCTTTGTCAAAAAGAAGGTACCCATAGGTGCATGGGTTTATTTCTGGGCTTTCTATTTTATTCCACTGGTCTATATTTCTGTTCTTGTGTCAGTACCACACTGTCTTGATGACTGTAATTTTGTAGTATCATTTGAAGTCAGGAAGATTGATTCCTCCAGCTCCATTCTTCTTTCTCAAACTATTTAGGTGTTTGCTCAATCAGTGTGAGGCAGGAACTCAACTCCCCATAGTTTCCCAAATTCTGTCCTACAGTGTCAAGAGATTTGGGACTAGTTGACGGCTCAGTTCAACTTCTTAGTTTGGCCTTGGGGCCTGAAGAGTTGGTAATATCACAGACAGATGTGAATGTGTTGAGAAGTCTGGGTTTGGATCACATCCTGCCCCTCAAAGGCTGGGCTACTTTAAAAAAGGGTAAGCCTAGGAAGATCCATAATTCTACCATTGAGAATGCCTCTAGAAAATTCTCTGTTCTGCAAGATGATGGGAATAAATTAGCTTAGCCGAACCCATGCTGTTCCCCATTCCTTTTATAGTTATCATAGACAGAGACTAATAAACATAGCCTGAAAATGGGAGTTTATTATAAAGATGCAGCTGCCTGGATATGGAACAAGGACACTTACCGGACCCAAGGCAGCTCTCCCCCTCCCTCTCTTTTTCTCTCCCCTTCTCTCTCCCTCCCTCTTTTTCCTCTCTATCTGATACACACGCACACTCTCAGCATGTCTATTTCTCTCTGCGCTGTCCTCTTTTAGTCCCACAGCTTAAATCTCAGGGGTATTCTGCCAGTTTCCCCGATTTCCACCCTGCCCTCTTGCCTTTGCACCAGGCTGCCTAATTGGTCATTAGCCAGCACATGGATGGGGGCTCTTGAGTATAATGCCTAACTTAGAAAATAACCACCCCTTGCCACTTCTCCAAACCCAGCTTGCCCTTGCTTTCTTGAGCATGGTGAGAATGAACACAAGGTGTACAATGCAGGCATTGTCTGGCATGCACTTAGCATCTTTGACCCTTAAACACATTTATTTTTGATTCCTAAATAAAAGTGCTCTTGGTCTCTAGATTGTGGGAGGAAGTGAGATGAAGTGAAATATAAGGAGTAGGAACCTCAAACATTCATTCCTTATATTCCATGCATTGTAGCAGTTAAATCTCGGGTTTCATAGAGAATGTATAAATGAAATAATATTTACCTTCTTTATGACTTTCATTCATAGTCATTGAAACCTTGTCCTACCAGGTTTCCAGTGTGTGTTAGATAGGAATGTTACTGAATGAACTTGGGTCCACTTCCCAACCTGCAGCAAAGCCAAAATTCAGTTTGAAAATAGAGACAGGATTTTGAAAAAGGTGTGCTATAAGTCTCATCTGCAAAACTAAGTTACAGATATGAGGCTCTGGTAATCTATCTAAAGCAGCAGAGCAGCAAGAAGGGAATTAACTACATATTCATCAGTGGTGGGACAAAGATATGTGAGTAATCAGGCCCAGATGCGGCTCTGGGAGCTGAGATATGGGCCATGTAGAAGAGAAAGATGACAGAGAGCCATTTTAGTGCCTGCCCGAGAGCACCTCATGTAGGAATGGGAGAGGGATTTACTGTATTCCCATGAGCTGAGCCAGGACATCTAAGTGCAGAGATTGTCATTCTGTACCACATAACACACCGTTGATGTTCCCAGAAGGGATCTCAGCTTCTATTAGAACCCCGCAAGAAAGTTTTGAACATCCTTCAGTGTCAGAGAGGGTCAGACACAGGCAAACCCAGAGAAAGCCAAACCAAGAGTACATGTCCACTTTTCCCACATTTGCTTCTCTCCTTCCTCATCTTAAACCCTCAAGGAGCAAGAAGGAGTTGGGGTTTAGGGAAGAATTCCAAGGGAGACAATTGGGAAGAAGTCAGCTGAAGTAGACCAGACTGAAACATGCTTCTTGAGAACCTTTCATTTTAAATGAAATTTTGGCTCGTACATAGGACTGGGCATTTTACTTACTCAGTAAAACTGTTCTTGGGACAGAAGTAGCCAAAGGTTTTTATGTTATCTCAGTGACCAGAAAAGTCCTGAAGTGTGTCCTATATTTCAGCAAAGAGCATAAAAACAAATTATCCCTTTCAAGTAACTATGGATGGACAGCAATGAAAGAAGAATAGACTTGTTTTCTGATTGTACCTACTTACAAGACCAACTTGTTCAATGAGCCATTTGCCCATTTGTATATAAAATAGAAGTCTATTCACATCATCCCTCTCCATCCCCTTCCCTTACTTTAATTTTCTTCATGGCACTTCAATGACTGGACATATTTAAGACTTGTTAGCTGTTATTTGTCTGTCTCTTCCTACTAGAATACAAGCTTTATGGGAGAACAGATGTTGGTCTTTTTTGTTCTCTGCTATATCTCCATTTCCTCTAATGGTGTCTGGCACATTGTGTGTGTGTGTGTGTGTGTGTGTGTGTGTGTGTGTGTGTATTAGTCGCTCAGTTATGTCTGAATCTTTGCGACCCATGGACTGTAGCCTGCCAGGCCATGGGATTCTCCAGGCAAGAATAGTGGAGTGGGTTGCCATTCTCTTCTCCAGGGCTGGCACATAGTGGGTACACAATAAATATTTATGGAAGGAAGAAAGGAAGGAAGACTATATTCCACAAACATGTATTAAGTTCCTATTATTTTGTTAAGTGCTGGGATAAGAAATGTTGTGCCAAGTTATCATGATGAATGCTAGGGTTAGAAACATAATTCAAAGCAAGGTCACTGTACATCAGGAACTCACAGGCTTTTGGGGGGTAATGGGTGCATGCAACCACAGTGGTGGTATGTATGATAAATAATATGACAGGAAGAAGGTCAGGATGCTGTGCAGAGCACTTGAACTGAAATAAGTTGAGGGAGAGGGTCAAGGATGGGGAAGCCCTTGAGGCTTCCTAGGGAATCCTCTAGTGGTCCAGTGGTTAGGACTCAGTGATTTCACTGCCAAGGAACCTGGATTCACTCCCTGGTTGGGACACTAAGATCTCGCAAGCTGTGTGGTGGTGTGGCCAAAAAAAAATATGGCTTCCCAGTAGAGGTGACCACCTGAAGCTCCTGAGCTGAATGTTTAGAGGAACTATCTGTTGGTGGAATCTGGAAAGATACTACCCAAGTTTCAGTGGTGCAAAGTCAAATTCCTACCCCAATGACTGCTCTGGCTTCAGGAAGCTGAATGGAGCCATGGGTTCATAGGGGAGCAGTCATTCAAGCCATTGGAATTTCTGATTGTGTTAATAGTAGTCCAAATGATTATGGGAAGTAGTATTTTAAATTACAATAGTTTGTGTTATTTTATTTGGACTTCATTGAGGTGTTACTTAGCTATAACAGAGTGAGTTCCATGCAAAGTAAATGATCAAGAGTACATCTATCATTGTTTCTTCATTTGTTAAGTCCCTCACCCAAGGACCTCATGTCAGATTATGATCCCCTGTCATAATCACTTATGTAAGATCACTTCTAAGGAAGTGTTGCACATTGAATCCCATAAACTCAGAGGGATTAAATACAGAGTAAATTTGATGTTGTGTCACAGAAGATGAGAAATGTCAGATAGAAAGGAACAAACAGAAACTTGAGTAATTTTATCAAGCAGATTTTTCTTATACAGCTAATGGATCAATGCCAAGGCATTTTTGGAACAGGATAACACTGATGAGCAAATTAGGCTAATATTAGATTAGTATTAAGAACATCACAGTCATTTTGGACTTAAAATGGCAAATAAATGAATAGTACAAAAGTGTGCTAACATTCATTTTATGAACAGATGAATACTAAGTTGGTCTCAAATACGAGCTGTTCTGGTAGATGAAAATACAACATTTAAAAATTAAAAATCCTAAAAGGGGTATAATTATAATGGATTTGAGAAATTAAATTGTCATTTACTTAATTGGTTCAGGTATTTTCTCTTTCTTTGATTGACATAGTAGAATAGTATTTTGAGCACTACAGTCTTATAGATGCTTGCTGCATTCAGATCTAAGTACTACCTGAAAAATGCGTATGGATCAAATGTTTATAAATGGAATAATTTTAAATGTCAGTGAAAGAGAACCACTTAAACCAGGGAAAAGGAAGATGTTTGGAGAGAGTGGACTGTTGAGTCAGGGCCCTCTCTTGCTTTCTATCTCCATAATCTCTGAATTTGAAGTTGATACGACAGGTTCCAGCATATTCTCCTGGATTTTCGCTTTTCCTATGTCAGTACGATTGCATCTGACTTTCCTGTTTCAGGAATTCTGTGTAAGTTTTGGCCAACTTGAGTGTACTTTCCTTGTCTTAGGCTTCAGCTATGGGCTTTGGAATTCTATCAAGTATCATTTCTTGGCACTTGGAACGTGAATGAAAGGAGGTATTTGCCATTTTGATCCTATTACTCTCCTTTGCAACTCTTTTTCTGTGTCAATAGTCATGCCACATGGCTTCCCAGGTGGGTCAGTGGTAAAGAATCTCCCTGCCAGTGCAGGCGGTCCAAGAGATGTGGGTTTGATCCTTGAGTAGGGAAGATCCCCTGGAGTAGGAAGTGGCAACCCACTCTTTAGGTATTCTTACCTAAAAAGTTCCATGGACAGAGGAGCCTTGTGGACTGCAGCCTATGGGGCCTGCAAATGTCAGACACGACTGAGCAATTGAGCATAGTCATGCCCTAATTTAACTTTTAGAGAAACTAGCTTTTAATATTTCATGTGTGTCAATTTGCTTCTGTGCGTGTGTGCTAAGTCACTTCAGTCCTTCAGTATGAGTTAGAGGAGCATGCTTTCAGGGAACCCTATAAGGAACCCAAAAAGAAATGCCTGTTGGGCATCATTTAAAGTGAATCTTGCTGAGAGAGATTCTCCAGGGGGTAAGTTTTCCTCAGCATAAATAGGCTGGTTACATTCAAATGTGAAACTTGAGGGGAAGTCCTAAGTGACCTACTCTTTTCCTGTACCCATTACCCAGATTATACACCTACTGCTGCTGCTGCTGCTGTTGCTGCTAAGCCGCCTCAGTCGTATCCGACTCTGTGCGACCCCATAGACAGCAGCCCACCAGGCTCCCCCATCCCTGGGATTATCCAGGCAAGAACACTGGAGTGGGTTGCCATTTCCTTCTCCAATGCATGAAAGTGAAAAGTGAAAGGGAAATCGCTCAGTCGTGTCGACTCTTAGCGACCCCATGGACTGCAACCCACTAGGCTCCTCCATCCATGGGATTGTCCAGGCAAGAGTACTGGAGTGGGGTGCCATTGCCTTCTCCATACACCTACTGGCTTTTCTTAAATGTAGCCATACAGAAGAGTTCATTTTGGAAGATTAGAAATAGAGACTTAAAAAATTGATGCTCAGGAAAATGGGAAATAAGAGTGATATTATGAAGTGTACTTCCTGTATACATATTAGATATTTTTTATATTGCCATTTTACTCAAGCTAGATTTTATTATGCAAATTAAATGGAAATTTTAGTGATTATCCTGTAAGCTTGTGCTATGTTAATTGCACATATCAAATTGCCAATCTCCAGTTTGTGATACATATATATAAAGCCCAAAAGACTTTTAAACATATGGAAGTGTTTTTATAAATTATCCACCCTTATGTCAGGTTATGAACATTTCTAGACCAAAGTGATTTTTCAGATTAAGATGGTGTAGGATTAGGTTTGCCTACACACAACAGAGACCAAAAATCAACAGTGACTGTTCACATAAGGCTTTGTTCTTGTATATAAAAAGCCGACGGCACTTAGCAGCCCCCGGTGTTGAGCCGCGGGTGTAAGGGCCTGGGGTTGGGTCTGCTGTGTCCCACCCTCAGTACAGAGCAGAGACAGTGGGTATTTCTGTGGGGTCACGTTGGTGTGCAGCTGAGGAAATTAAATATGTGGCCTTGGTTCAGAAACCTAACAGATTGCCAGACAGAAGGAAACACTTGAAGTAAAGCTTCATAGGTAGAGTTTATATTTATAGCACTAATGTACATTTTGAAACCTTCTTTCAGGGGTAGGAGTAAAAGGGGAAGAAAGAGGGGGTGGGTGAAGGGGTAGACGAAAGCTTTAATTTAAAAAGAAAGTTCGACGAAAGGAAATTATTTTGATTAAATATATTTTATTTGAGTATTTTTGGACCATATTATTAAATTAATTGTTAAGCTGCAGTCGAATTGTGGAAGTGAGAGTTTTGGTAAGTATGGACCGCATTGTGAATCACTTGCCAGTTGTACTTTATGGAGCTTATTTTATGATTTAAAAGACTGTATTGTATATAGGAGGTATGTTATCTTCTCCTTATTTGTATGTTTACTATATACTTTGATATTTGAAATGTTATGTACTGAAAAGGCCACTTATATTTCTAGAAAAGATTGGATTTTATGCAACCTTTTTCCCTTGAATTAACAGCAGTAAAAAAAAAAAAATGAAAAAAAAAACTAGAAGATAACAAGCCAGGAGTGGTATGAAAGTTTGATAAATTGTCAGACACCTACTGCTTCTTGCTTTCTGCTCTGCCATCCCTTACAAAAGGCCCAATATGGCTGCTGGAAATTGGTCATTATGTCCACATTCCATACCATAGAAAGAGAAACAGAAGCTGGAGGTTGGTATATTAATTCCATTATGCCCTATTGTTCAGAACCAGTCACTGGTCATTTCTTTTTATAAGGGAGGCTAGAAATGTAGTCTGAAACCTCATGGGCCCAACTAAAATTTGAGGGTTCTATTATTGATGAATAACAGAAAGGGAAGTCTAATATTGGAGGATACTATTTACCTCTGTCTGATATGGGAGACACAGAGGATAAGTGTGGGCTCTGCTGACAGATTGCTTCTCATTGATTGTTGGCTTCACCACCTACTAGGTTGTAACTTTGATCAACAGTTTACAGTTTTCTGTTTCTTTATTTCTTTGGGTATAAAGTGGGAATAGAGTTTTCATGAGCATTTAATGTGAAGACATTTAGAATGGTGTCTGGTCAATGTGGTATTGTTATTGCCATTATTCCATGGTTTATTGCAACTCACTAAGCTACAGCCAGTATAGTCTCTGGGTTTTATTTACTACTATAGCTCTAGAACTTAGTAGGATGCCTGGCATTTCACAGATATGGATGGATGGATGAGTGACTGAATGAGTCAGACTGCTTGTTTTAAATTATGGAACTTCTTTTCTCTCTGGTTTACATGAGAGTTACTTAATCCCTTTCAACCTCAGTTTTCCCCTCCTTAAAATGAAGATAAAATAAGCCAAGAGTCCTTCCTTTCTCCCTCCAGATCTACTCTCCACCCTTCTCAACCCTGCTATGTACCAAGGAGGCTGACCTTTATGGACTATGTCAGTGAGTCCTTTTGCCCTCTGGCTTCCTGTGAATTGCCAGGAATTGGCCTGTGGAAGGCACTGACAGCAGTGGACATTTCTGCTTGGACAATTCAGTGGACAATTCTGGCTTGGACATTTCTTTGCTTTCCGCCTGAGAGGCCATTTTGGCAGTGGCTGTCTTCTATGGATTAAATGATCGTGTCCCTCTCAAACTCAAGTGTTGAAATTCTAACTCCCAGTGTGATGCAATTAAGAGATGGGGCATATGGGAGGTGTTTAGTTCATGAAAGTGGAGTCCTCATGAATGAGGTTAATACCCTAATAATAGAGACACCAAAGAGCTCTTCCCCACTTCTGCCATTGTGAAGACTGTGAAAAGAGGGCTGTCCATCAACTGGAAAGTAGACTCTCACCAGTCACTGCTAGTGCCTTGATCTTGGCCTTCTCAGCCTTCAGAATTCTAAGAAATAATTTCCTATTGTGTATAAGTCACTCAGTCTATGATATTTGTAACAACGGCCTGAGCAGACTAAAACACTGTGTCTGTTCTGAAAGCCACAACTACCAAGTGACCCTCTCTTTCCAGCTGTAGATCTGGGTTCCATAGCTGCCCCACCCTGTGACTCACCAGTATTGCTGTCGTCAGGGTGCTTCATCATTGTTTCCTGGTCTTCTGAATTCTGGCCACACTTTTATAAGGAGATTCTCTATTAAACTTTCTTCAATTCCCCCATATGATTTTTCTTTTCCTTCTGCCACCATAATTAATACATAACACTCAGGGTTGCTTTAAGTTTTTAGAGGGCTAATGTATATAAAATGCTTAATATGGTGTCTGATACAGAATAAGCAGTCAATAAACTTAAGAGCCACTAATGCTATTATCTGTTTATTTTTACTATTCATTATTTCAATTTGCTGGTACCTTTGTTTTATATAATTTTCAATGGTGTTGATTAACTTATTGAAATATTTACTGTCAAAAATGATTAGAGCATATCTAAGATTAATTGTTAGGCCAAACTTACACCTTGAAAAGAAAATGATACCTAGTAATTTTTTCCCTAAAAGATAATGCTTTATTTTTCATTAGAGTGTAAAATATGGAGCCCAATACAGAGTTCTCTGCTGTTTATTTGTGAAACTTGGGATCTCTGAGGAAGAGTAGTTGAGTTACAAGTGTAAGAGTCAGAGCTGGGAAATTAGGCTGGGAAGCTGGTGATTCAGGAGGTTGCGGTCTTAGGGGACAGAAATCATAGAGGTCATGGAGTAGACCAAGGAACCAGGATCAGAGACTATAGTTAAAATTGCTTTGAATTGGATGGGTTCTTAGTTTTACAGAGCCTCTTTAATCTTCACAAAAATGGACCAAAGGAATTTGACTGTAGCTCTAGGATACTCTTGCAGTTGAAGTCTCCAGATTTCTAAACAGTACTTTCTCTCTCTCTCTCTCTTTTTTTTGAACAAAATCTAGTGGAATTGATGTGATCTGGGGCTTCGTAGGATATCTTAGGGAAGCTTGTCTTCAGGTTTGTAGCAAGTAATTGGTTCTCTTGGTGGTAGTGAGTTCTGAATCTCTGCTGTGAACCTCCATATTTGTGATCTTCTAGAGTTTCGTATGGGAAAAATACTGAATCTTCAGCATACATTTTTATTCCCAAAATCCTCTAGACATTACCCATGATCCTTCTGCAATTGATTTGAGTGTATCCTATAATTATCAGGTTTTTCTCATAGTAATAATTGTTTGATAATTTATTGAATTATCCTCTGTGATAGAGAATGGATAACAATGATAATGATGGTATCTAAAGTCATGTGTGATTTACAAAGTGATTGCTATGTTTTCTTACTTAGAGAAGTTAAAATATACTAACCTTGAGAAGGAAATAGAAAGCAAATAAGAGTTAGTATTAAGTTGAATGAAGTACTTTCCATTTCACGGAAACAACCAATCTGATTTTTGTTCCAACAAAACATACTAAGGAATTGCCATTTTCACATATTTATGATGAAATCATTGACTGCTATGGGACATTTATTTTTTAATATGAATAGCCAACAATTAAAATCAGAATGTACTTCAACAGAAATATATTTTAGTAACTGAGAATTTTTAACTATTTTCTTTATATGTGATTTTTTATTTTTTCCAGATTTGGATATCAGAAACACGTGAAAAAATGGCACAAGTTTGTTTAAACACGAAACTGCCCAAGATAAAGAGCAAGGCTTTATTGAATGAGGAAACTATGAACTCTGGAATTATTGAAAGGTATGCTTAATATAGCCCTTTCCTTAGAACAAGCATCTGCAGGAAAGGGCTTATAAATAAGCAGTGAAGGAGGTAGGTTGGCTACCTACACATTATTGGACTACAGCAAGCATGGACACCACATCTCAAGCTGCCATGCTTTCTGTTCATGCTGCTCCCTCTGTCTGGAATTCTCTTTCCCTTGGTTGTTTGCCAGCCAACTCTGCGCATTATAGGTCCAATTAAAGGTCTTTTCCCCTTTACGTGTTTTTTCTGGTGATAGTTCTGACTACCTAGGTTTGAACCCCATTTCTACAATTTACTGCTAAAAGTTAGTGCCTTTCTGTGGAAATGCATGACATAGACTTCCTCTTGTATTGTAGTTATTGGACAGAAATGCTGAAATTTTCCATTTACTTGTTGAGATATTTTATTAATATTTTGCAAAGTGCATTAAACTCGAAAACATGGAAATCCTTTAAAAATTTACAATAAAAATTCAGCTCCCAAATTAGTTTTGTTTGGCTTTGAAAGTTTGTGAATGTCAGTTTGACATGTTTTCTAAAAGTTGTTATCTTGTTTCCAGGGACACTGGATTGCCTGCCACAAGTTTTGGAGCTCTGTTTACTAGACACCCAACAGATTGGCGCAAAATGTTCGTAATTCTTAAACTGCTGCAGGTTGCACAAAATGTTTCTTAATGGTTCAGAAGGTTTGTTTGCAGGGGTGAAGGAATTAGTGGTGAACAAAAGTCAACAAACTGTCCTTTATGTGGTATCTTACAGGTTTCCTTCCTTTCTTAAAAAAAAATGGTGTTTGTTTTTTTCCAATTTATTAATACCATCAGAGTGTTAGAAGAAAAGTAGGTTATCATTTTAAAAATATGAACAGTGATATATGTGTTTGTGTGCATGTGTATACACAAAAATTAGCATGAGACTTCTTTCCTTTTACAAGCTTTTCACATAAATATGCAAGCAATAATAATAATTATACAGTAGTCAATACCCAATATTTGTAGATTCTATATTTGTAAATTCTCTTACTGCTAAAACTGATTTATAACCCCCAAGTCAATACAAAGGGTGCTGTTGCAGATAATGATGGATATGCATAAAGACAGTAATGGTGGCAAAAAATTTGAGCTACCCAAAGCACACATTCCCAGCTGAGGTGGAACAAGGTGTGACTAGCTTCTTGTTTCAGTTTTCAGAGTGTATGCAAGTGTCCTTTGCACAATCATGTATTTTTTTGCATTTTTTGGGTGATTTTTTTTTAGTGATTTTGCTGTTTGAAATGGTTTCTAAGTGTAGTGCTGAAATGTTATTTAGTGTTCCTAAGGGCAAGAAGGCTGTGATATAATTTATGCAGAGAATAGATAAACTTCCTTCAGGCATGAGTTACAGTACTGCTGGCCATACTCAAAGTTAATGCATAAACTATATATTGAATAGAATGTCTTTAAACAGAAACACACATGAAACAAAAATATGTATTAATTTGCTGATGAAAATGTAACTAGAGCTTGAAGGAACCTAACCCTGTATTTCTCCTAATACGTTCAAGATTTTCTAATTCAGTGTTCACAATGACTTTCCAGAACATTACTGTGAATAGTGAGAATTAACGGTATAGGAAGAAACTACTATTGTTTTTAACTAATAAAAGAAATTGCTTTTGGAGACAATATAATTTGTCACTACAGAAAAAATATTTCTTTTCTACTCATCTTTCTAAAGAAGACAAACTTTCGTAATTGCTATAATGATATATATAGATATATAAGTGATGAAATATAGGTAATAATAAGCATGAAAAATTCTAAGTGTTGGATCGTGTATTATGGAGATATGAGTATATATCATCACTGGCAATTTAGTTGGTTTTGCTTCCTTTGAGAACTTGTCTGGCTTTAGAGCTAACCTACTTTGCAGAGTGTGCTTAGAGTGGTAGTGGAAAGTGCTGTAAGCTGACCCTGAGTTGTCTCCTACAACTCCAAGTAGAGAAAATATTCTCCGATATAGAGGAACTGGGCAGTATATCTTGAGGAGAAAGAAATGCCAGGGAAAATAAGTGCAGTTAAGTCCAGAGAAGTAGAGCAGAGGCACTCACCTCATGTCTCCTGCACTCACAGTGAAGACACCAGCTGGGCCTCCCTTTTCAGCGGACCATTTGTAGAGTCATCAAAAGCAGAGGCAACTGATCGTCTTATTAACAATACAGCTGAATTTCTGGTCTTAAAAATATCATGACACATCTAAAGAACAAAAGCATCATGAAGAATGAAAATTCGCAGTCAACTTCTACCAGATGAAATAGACCTGATGGAACAAATATAATAGGAATTGAAAACCAATGGAACAGAAATATAAAGCTTTATTACTTAGGGAAATAAAGAAAATGGTTGCAAATATAAGGCAAAATAATAAAAATCAGGTTGACCTTAGTTTCCCAACAGTAACACTGGATGCAAGAGCATAATATTAAAGTATTGAAGGAAAAGAATTTTGAATCCATAATTATTTAAATGTGCAAGTCAAGTAAAGATCCTTTCAGGTATACAAGGACTAGTTTCAGACTTACTGTCCTGCCACGAATAATGATAGAACTGGGCAAAATATTAATATGTTATGCAACTGTTGTCAAGGATTGACTAGCAACCAGTGGGGTTCTGTGCTCCTAAAGATGAGAACTGAGGATCACTTACTCACTGAGGTCACTTTTCCTGGCTATAGTGCAGGGAGGTGAGCCCAAGTGTAGAGCAGTGTTATTGTTGAGCTGGGGGTGGGGAATAGGAGTTTAGAGTTTCTGATGTAATTGGAATTTGTAGGACAGACTATTGGACAGAAGGAAGTTGTGTTTGGAGGTAGGAACAGAAGTCTGCATGGAGTTTCCCTCAGGTTGTTAGTCAATTGTTTGGCTCTGCATACACTATCAAAATAGTACATACTCCTGCTTTTAAAAAACCAAATGAAACTGTCTATAGTATTTTTTGAAATTTCACAATGCTGCCCCTTCCTGCATGGTAGTATTGTGTAGTGAACTTCAGGGCTACATTACCTACTTTCAAATCCTGGCTCTGCCACTTTCTAGCTGTGTGAACTTGGGCTAGTAACAGTTGCTTAACCATTTTGTACCTTGGTTTCTTTATCTGTAAAATGGGGCTAGAGTTATAGAGTTGTGATGACTAAGCAGGTTAAAACATATGAAACAGAACAGTAATTTGTGCATATATGTTAAATGCTAAGCAGATCTGCTGGTCCAGCCACTTGGCAAATACTTTTGGTCAAGAAACTCCTGTCTTTCAGTTCAGGAAAATATTCTTCATTTATTTCACTGATGATTTATACCTTCCATTTTCTCTGTTCTCACTTTTGGAAATACCTTATTTAGATGTTGGTTTGCCTGGCCTGGTTTTCTAATTTTCTTGTCTTCTCTCTATTTCATATTTGTCTTTACTGTCTACTTTACTCTCTGTGTCTTCAACTCTACTATTGAGTTCTCTTTTTGTTTTCTGAATCCTTCTGTTTTTATAGAATTCTTTTTTTGTTTGTTTGTTTCATGACTGAAATATATATTTGGGGATGTTACTAATAGTTAGTTTTACTAAATTTTTATCCATGCCTAGTATCTATTTTCTCTAAGATGCTTTTTTATTAGTTTGCCTTTTGTTTGTTTGGTATCTATCTTCCATTCTAGAAGCTTTCCTTAGATGTTTGGTAATTACTCCTTGGTTCTCTGTTCATGGGCTTCCCTGGTGATTCACCTGGTAAAGAATGTGCCTGCAATGCGGGAGACCTGGGTTCGATCCCTGAGTTGGGAAGATCCCCTGGAGGAGGGCATGGTAACCCACTCCAGTATTCTTGCCTGGAGAATCCCATGGACAGAGGAGCTTGGTGGGCTACAGTCCATGGTGTTGCAAAGAGTTGGACATGACAGAGCGACTAAGCATTCCTGTTCATAATTAAGAGATGAGGCTCAGAGCCTCTGTGTGAGGATTATTTATTTGGAGCTTCACTAGAGGGATCTAAGTGTGTCTTTTTTTTTTCGCAGAATCCCTGGTATCAGTATTTTAGTCTTTCCTTATGGGCTGGTCACATTCCTCAGAGGAAGTTCCCCAAACTTCCCATCTGAGGAGCAAAGGGCTAGTACCTGTGGTGTTGGAGTGAACAGGGCAATTGGCTTGGACATCCATGTTAATCCTTCATTGTGTATGGTTACTGAACTATGTTGTTGGTCAAGGACTTTCTGTTTTACCCTTTAAAGTGAATAAATTTCTAGCTTCCTGCTGAAGTAAGGGAGTAAGGAAGGGGCAGTTATTCAGCAATGGGGTGTGGAGGAGGATCCTGCCTGGAGTTTATATGCTTCTCAAATAGCTCTGCCCCAATCTTCCTTTGCTGCTTTAGGATTTGTTCACTTTTCTGCTAAGTCAGAGTCCACTTGTCCATCTTCTCTTGAGCTTTCAAAGTTCATTTCTCGTATTCCTTTTTCTGTCCTTCTTGTTCTTGTGGGTTTATTTTTATTTTTTGAATCTCTTTAATTTGACTTTAGTGAAGCTTTTTGAGGAAGCAAGATTCAATGTGTACATTCAATCTTAACCTTGAAGTCATTCAGTCTCATCTGAAATGTCGCCTCTTCTGAAGGGCCTTCCCTTCCTGTTGCCACTGCCAGCCCCCATTGTAGGTCTCTTGTGGGTGTTCATAATACCATGTACTTCTTTTATCCCTATCCAGTTAGGTTGCTGTTACTTACATTCTTATTTGCCTTTCTTACTGAATTCAGTGCTCTGAAGCAAAGGCTGTTGCAGCTCTCCCCAGTCCTAACAAAGAACCTGACCTACTGTAGATATAATTAATTTCTCGAATGAACAAACTATTTCTGATGTTGAACAGCAAATTATACTGGAAAAGGGGTATAACTAATTCCTGTTTTACTTGATTTTACAACTTTAAGTCCTGAAGAACTAAAGTTATTCTCAACGTTAGTTTGATAAGTACATTAAAAGACACGGTCTTTTTAGAAACTCAGCTCTGATTAGTTTGAATTACTAGAATTACTTGTTTGTTTTATTTGATGCACAAGTATTAGCAAGGAAATGAATACATGAGTACCTTCAACCATCCTCCACTAATTCCACTTGTAATTCTTTCTTTCAGTTAATGTACACTAATTATAGGGCATTCTATACAATAGAATGTTCTGGTGTTGTAGAATCTGCTCTCTTGAATATTAAATATTCTTTTGCTTCTTGCCAACTGTACAGCTGTAGAAGTTAAATGTCAACTTTAAAAGGCGGTGAATAAAAATGAGTTTGCTCAATGGACCAAAGTAATGTGCTTTAAATATAAAATAAAAGCTGTAATCATAATGTAAATTTAAACTTCAGGTTACCTTGATGGAAAAAAAATCAGAATACATATATAGCTTTGTTATTAAGGAGACATTAGTCAGATACATTTATCTTAATTTTAGATAACATTCATTATGTTGTGATAGCATTTGACAGTCTGTTTCTTTTCTTGCAACTCAAAAGCAGTAGCCCACCTACTTTATTTTGAGCCAATGTGAAGAAGACACAATGCCTCTCTTCCTTAAACTGGCAGCAAACATCTCAGTGGAACATACTGAAAATCAGAACAACCAGAATGTTGACATCACTGAATTTATCACTTCTGACCTTAACTAGAGAAAAGGGCTTGGTGAATAATTCCTCCCACACGTCACAGATGGAGATATGTTTTCAACAACTGCAATATATAGAATGGTCAGGTTGAGACCAAAAGTGATATTGATGACTTATACTTTAAAAATGAGATTAATATGCCTTGAGGCTGGAGTGAGCTTGTCCAGAACTAGAGTTATTGCTTCTCTTGAGAATTGATTGTATTTCCATCAGTGAGTAACCAAGGAATTGGCATTGGCCAGTGATAGAAAGGGTGAGAGTCAAGAAGGTTCAAAGATGTCAACAGTGCTCTTATGTTCTCAGATGGATATAGTTGCATGTTTAGGGTTCTCTAACATACATTACTTTTACTACATGGATAGAGAGACTAAAGGTCTAGAAAAATAATGAGGCATATTTCTTTTAAGGCACATAGGAAAAGTGGGTAGAAACATGAAGCTGTAACAAGTTAATCTAAGGGTCTTTCTTTGCCCTTCTACCTTGTTCTTAAGACTCCTCAAGGAGTTTTCACTTAATGTGAAAGTACTCTTTATGAGGGATGAAAAACTAACTCACTGTCAGAAGGCTCCTGGATATCTAATACAAAATCATTACATGATTTGTCCATAGAACCAGACAGTTGTAGCTGATTTATTCTAAGTAAGGTTTTTCATGTACAATATAATGTCTTGACTGTGTCTGTGACCACTAAACAAACAAGAAAGCAGAAACCAAATTGACAGAACAAACAACCACAAAAACTACATAAAGCAAATCCAATTTTGAGAGAGGTGGTATAAATATAATTTTAAGATCTTATTTCTCAGAAGCCCTTATTTAAATTTATGTACATAACCATATATGGTCCTGGGATAATGGTTCACAGGAGAAGTTTTTTTTTTTTTAGTAGGAAAAAGCCAATTCTAACATAGCATATTTGCTGGGTGAAAAGCAGATTCATGGGCTTCTGGGTCAGTTTGAGGGCAGCCCAGAAGTATTAATCACCTACTAGAGGGTAATGTGTCCTGTCATTTTTGCCAAATTTCATTGCCTTCTGTTGGTAGTGATTAGTGTTTATTGTTGAAATTTTATGATAAATGTGTCTCTTTTCCAGAATTATCCAAACATTTACGTGAGCCACCTGACTGGAGAAGAAAGAAATCAGTAGTATTTTAGATCACTGGGTAGCTTTTTGGCTATAGTAAGGGCATGGTATAGGAAAATAGGAGACACGGATTCTACTTTCAGACATGTGTTAAACCTACTATGTGACCTTGTGCTGGCTAATAACCCTCTCTGGGCTCCAGTTGTTTCCATCTGGAAAATGAAAGGATTGAACCAAATGATCTGTAAAGTCCTTTCCTGCTCTAAAATTTTATGTTTCTAAAGGAGAAAGGCATCTGTAGCTGCATAAATGGGCAAGTTAAATGAGGCCAAAAAGTAGTTCAGACAGTTAAGCTTTCATTGTTGGCACAGAGCACTTATCCATATGTGTGTGCAGTGATTACCTCACAGCAGTAGTAGCAAGCTTAGGCCACGGTTTAAACTCCCAATTCACTCTTCTCACTGGGGCATTTAACATCTGTAAAACCCTTGGCGCTCTTCAGAGGAAAGGGACTATATATGAAGAGCGGGAGGGTCTTTTTTCCTCTCAAAGTGTGAGGCATTTACTTTCTTTTCCTACTCAGGCACTTGAATTATGGCTTGTCTCTTGGTAAAATGCCACCAAGTTGTTGAATACTTCTCTACAAGAAAAAAGTTTAAAATTGCCTGATGGTGATGGTGATGAGGATAGCAACAAAGAAAATGTGGAGAGGAGAGTTGTGTGGTGAAATGATTATGGAATGAGAGGGAGACAGATCTGAATTGAATTCTTTTATCTTTTAAATTAAAAAAAATATTTTAAATTAGAGGATATTTGCTTACAGTGTTATGTTGCTTTCTGCCATACAACAATGTGAATCAGCCATAAGTATATATATCTGTACCCTCCCGTCTGAACCTTCCTCCCACCTTCCACCCCATCCCGGCGCTCTATGTTGTCACAGAGCAGAGTTGAGCTCCCTATGTCATACACCAGCTTCCTACTACCAGCTATCTACTTTATGTACGGTAGAGTAGACATATACATAAACATGTATATGTTTCAATGTTACGCTCTCCATTTGTCCCATCCTCTCCTTACCTTTGTCCATAGTTCATCAGGCACTCTGTCTATCAGATCTAGTCCCTTAAATCTATTTCTCACTTCCACTGTATAATCATAAGGGATTTGATTTAGGTCAAATCTGAATTTAGGTCAAATACCTGAATAGTCTGGTGGTTTTCCCTACTTTCTTCAATTTAAGTCTGAATTTGGCAATAAGGAGTTCATGATCCGAGCCACAGTCAGCTCCCAGTCTTGTTTTTGGTGACTGTATAGAGCTTCTCCATCTTTGGCTACAAAGAATGTAATCAATCTGATTTCAGTGTTGACCATCTGGTGACGTCCACGTGTAGAGTCTTCTCTTGTGTTGGAAGAGGGTGTTTGCTATGACCAGTGCATTCTCTTGGCAAAACTCTATTTGCCTTTGCCCTGCTTCATTCTGTACTCCAAGTCCAAATTTGCCTGTTACTCCAGGTGTTTCTTGGTTTCCTACTTCTGCATTCCAGTGATAAACAGTAATATTCTGTCTTGATGGCCTGGATAACCACAGTGGTGTGGTCACTCACATAAAGATAGATATCCTGGAGAGTGAAGTCAAGTGACCTCAGAAAGCCTTACTACCAGTTACACTAGTGGAGGTGATGGAATTCCAGCTGAGCTATTTAAAATACTAAAAGATGATGGTGTTAAAGTGTTGCACTCAATATGTCAGCAAGCTTGAAAAACCCACCAGTGGCCACAGGACCAGAAAAGTTCAGTGTTTTCATCCCAATTCCAAAGAAGGGAAGTGCTAAAGAATGTTCAAACTACTGGACAATAGCACCCACTTCCCATGCTAGTGAAGTTATGCTCAGAATCCTTCAAGCTAGGCTTCAGCAGTACATGAGCCAAGAACTTCCAGATGTACAAGCTGGGTTTAGAAAATGCAGAGTAACTAGAGATCAAATTGCGAACATTCACTGGATCATAGAGAAAGCAAGTGAATTACAGAAAAAAAAACCTACACCTGTTTCACTCACTACGTGAGAGCCTTTGTGTGGATCACAACAAGCTGTGGAAAATTCTGAAAGATATGGAAATACTAGACAATCTTACCTGTCTCCTAAGAAACCTGTATGCTGGTCAGGAAGCAAGTTAGACCCTCACATGGAACAACTGACTGATTCAAAATTGGGAAAGGAGTACAACAAAGTTATATATTGTCACCCTGTTTATTTAACATATATGCAGAGTACATTATGTGAAATGCTGGGATAGATGAGTTACAAGCTGGAATTAAGATTGCTGGGAGAAATATATATAGATGATACCACTCTAATGGCAGAAAGCAAAGAGAAACTAAAGAGCCTCTTGATGAGGGTGAAGGAGGGGAGTGAAAAATTTGACTTAAAACTCAACATTCAAAACACTGAGATCATGGCATCTGGTCACATCACTTCATGACAAATAGAAGGGGAAAAACTGGAAACAGTCATAGATTTTCACTTCCTGGTCTCCAAAATCACTGCAGAAATTGCCTGCAGCCATGAAATTAGAAGACTCTTGCTTCTTGGAAGGAAGGCTATGACAAACCTAGGCAGAGTATTAAAAAGCAGAGACCACTTTGCTGAGAAAGGTCCATATAGTCAAAGCTATGCTTTTTTGAGTAGTCATGTACAGATGTGAGAGTTGGACCACAAAGAAGGCTGAACGCTAAAGAATTGATGCTTTTGAACTGTGGTGCTGGAGAATATGCTTGAGAGCCCCTTGGACAGCAAGGAGATCAAACAAGTCAATCCTAAGGGAAATCAACCGTGATTACTCATTGGAAAGACTGTTGCTGAAGCTGAAGCTCTAATACTTTGGCCACCAGATGTGAAGAGCCTGGAAAAGACTCATTAGAGAAGACCCTGATGCTGGAAAAGGTTGAAGGCAAAAGGAGAAGAGGGTGACAGAGGTGAGATAGTTGGATAGCATCACTGATTCAGTGGACATGAACTTGGGTAAACTTCAGGAGTTGATGAGGGACAGGAAGGCCTGGCATGCTGCAGTCTATGGGGTTGCAAAGAGTTGGACACGACTTAATGACTGGACAAAAACAACAAATATTCCATTTAGATATATCTCATTTATTGAGGTAGGTTTATATTGTTATAAACTTCCCTCCTAGAACTACTTTTGCTATATCCCATAGGTTTTTGGAAGATCAGTGATATATATTGAAAAATTTTGGAGAATTTTACATAGATGTCATCTACAAAAAGATATGGGTTTCCTCAGTGATGCAGGTTCAACTCCTGGGTTGAGAAGATCCCCCAGAGGTGGAAATAGCAAGCCACTCTAGTATCCTTGCCTGGAGAATCCATGGACAGAGGATCTTGGCAAGCTACAGTCCGTAGGGTCACAAAGAATCAGACATGACTGAAGGGACCTGGCATGCACACATGGGTTTTGGTTCACAGTGTTTTCATTGTCTTTTGTTTCTAGGTATTTTTAAATTTCTTTTTTTGATATTTTCAGTGACATCCCGGTTATTTAGAAGTGTGCTGTTCAGCATCCATGTGTTTTTTTTTTTTTTAACTGATTCTTTTTTCCCTGTAATTGATATCTAGTCTCATTCCCCAGTGACTCAGAGGGTGAAGAATCTGCCTGAAATGAAGGCGACACAGGAGACACAGGTTTGATCCCTGTTCAGGAAGATCCCCAGGAGAAGGAAAATGGCAAACCACTCTAGTATTCTCCTCCGAAAAATTCCATAGACAGAGGAACCTGGCGTGCTACAGTCCAGAGAGTTGCAAATAGTCAAGACACAACCAAGGGACTAACACAGCAGTAAGCACACAGAGTTGTGGTTAGAAAGTGTGCTTGATATGATTTTAATTTTCTTAAATTTACTGAGGCTTGATTTATGACCCAGGTAAAGAGCCTCTTGATGAAGGTGAAAGAGGAGAGTGAAAAACCTGGCTTAAAACTCAACATTCAAAAAACAAAGATCATGGCATCTGGTCTCATTACTTCCTGGCAAATAGATAGATAAAAAATGGAAACAGTTATAGACTTTTTTTCTTGGGCTCCAAATCACTGTGGACAGTGACTTTAGCCATGAAATAAAAAGGCTCTTGCTCCTTGGAAGGAAAGCTATGACAAACCTAGATAGTGTATTAAAAAGTAGAGATATCATTTTGCCAACAAAGGTCTGTATAGTCAAAACTATGGGTTTTCCACTAGTCATGTACGGATGTGAGAGTTGGATCATAAAGAAGGCTGAACACCAAAGAATTTATGCCTTCCAGTTGTGGTGTTCAAGAAGACTCTTGAGAGTCTCTTGGACAGCAAGGAGATCAAACCTGTCAATCCTAAAGGAAATCAACCCTGAATATTCATTGGGAGGACTGTTGCTGAAACTGAAGGTCCAATACGTTGGCTACCTGATGCGAGGAGGCGAAATTGGAAAAGACCTCGATGCTGGGAAAGACTGAGAACAGGAGGAGAAGAGGGCAGTAGAGGATGAGATGATTGGATGGCCTCATTAACTCAATGGACATGGGTTTGGGCAAACTCCAGGAGAGTAAGGGACAGGGAAGCCTGGTGTGCTGCAGTTCATGGGGTCGTAAAGAGTCAGACATGCTGAGTGACTGAACAACAGCTAATGTGATTTGGAGAATGTCTCATGTGCACTTGAGAAAAAAATGTATTCTGCTGTTTTGGAATGGAATGTCCTGAAGATATCAATTAAGCCATCTGGTTTAAGACTGTGTTTCCTTATTAATTTCCTGTGTGGATGATCTATTCATTGGCGAAAGTGGGGTGTTAAGGTCCCCTGCTATTATTGTGTTACTGTTGATTTCCCCTTTTATGTTTGTTAGCATCTGAATTCAATTCTTGATTTCCTTTCTTTTGTTAAAAAATTATTTTACCAAAATACAGTTGACTTACAATGTTAATTTTCACAGTAGAGCAAAGTGATTCATATATATATATATACACACACACACACACATATATATATTCAGATGAATACGTGTATTTATATACCCACATATGTCCTTTTTCATATTCTTTTTTGTTATTGAATATAGTTCCCTGTGCTATACTACATTAAGTCTTTGTCATTTAATCCATTTTATACATAATAGTCTGCATCTGCTAATCCCAAACTCCCAATCCACCCTTCTCTCTTAGCAAACCATAAATATGTTTCTCTATGTCTGTGAGTCTGTTTCTGTTCTGTAAATAGAAAGTTCATTGTGTGATATTTTGGATTCCACGTGTAAGTGATATACAGTATTGAGTTGGCCAAAAAGTTTGTTCTGGTTTTTCCATACCACCCTGTGGAAAAATCCGACAAACTTTTTTGCCAACCCAGCATTTGTCTCTTTCTGAGTTACTTCACTTAGTATGATAATCTCTGTGTCCATTCATGTTGCTGCAAATGACATTTTTTCTTTATTTTTTATGGCTGAGTAATGTTGCATTGTATACATGCACCACATCTTGTATACATGTATACAAGATGTATACATGTACCATATACATGTCCATTGTATACATGGACCACATCTTCTTGATGGACATTTAGGTTGTTGTGAACCTGCTGCTATGAACGTGCAGGTATCTTTTTGTTGATTCTTATTTGTTGTAAGACCTTTTGTTTCTGTGTCCAGCTTTCTTCTTCTGGATAACATTCTCTCTACCATTCAGTGCAATCCAATTAGACTGTATGATGAATGGGATGATTCTCTTCTCCACTCTCACCTCCTCACAAATCCACAAACACCTGGGCATATGACCCAGGCCAGGCCAATCAGAATGCACTCTAGTATAGTAATCGGAGTTTTGGGCAAAGTGCCCTCTGGTGTTCCAGGTAACAAATTACAGAGGGCATCTTGCTGCTAGTGGAGCATCTGTCTGTAAATGAAACTGAACAGAGGTGTGGGAAAAGAGTTTGATTATATTCTTTTTACCTGTGCTGGTATTTTTCTTTTTTTCCTCTTCATTGAGTTTAAATAACTTATAACTTAAGAGTTACACTACTAATAGCAACTGTTTATATGATGTTTATTACATACCAGCCACCATTTTAAGGGTTTTATATGTCTGACTTATTTACTCACTATGAGTTGCTTCCATCATCATCCACATTCTATGAAGGGGGAAAAATAAGAGGTATGGAGAAGTCGAGTAACATGTTCAAACTGGTAAGTAATAATGAGTCAGAGTTTGAACTGACAAGGTCTTATGTCAAAGTTCATGGTCTTAGCTACTCTACTAAGCTGCTTCTCTGAATGATAGATTAACTAGGACTCTGAATATCACTTTCCTTTGCTCAGAGATGATAATTGCTACATTTAGCCTTGAGCACTAAGCTCTTAAAGGAAGCACTGGTGAAAGTGTGGTCACTAGTCTCCAGAGGTGGCTGCCAGCAGTTCCTTCTCTCTCTGTATATGCATGCTCCCATCACGAGGCAGAGGTTATCTCTCTTGGCTGGCCTTATGACTGGCTTTGATCAGTAGAATGTAGCAAAACTGATGTCCTCAGACTTCTGAGTGCAGACTTTAAAGGGACTGGTAGTTGCTGCTTTCTGATTCTTGGACTCTAGCTTACATTCTGTAAGTAACCAAGACACATGGAAGAGAACAAAGGCACTGTATTTGACAGCTCCAGCTGAGCTTCCCAGACAATAGATAAAACCAGCTGCCAGCCATATGAGTGAGCTATTCAATGTAGGCAGATACCTAATGACTTTAGCTCTCACTGACATCACATGGGGCAGAATAACCACCCAGTGGAGCCCATGATCCCACATAATAATCAGAGATAATAGCATGATTGTTATTTTAAGTCAGGAACATTTAAGCCACAGCAATAGGTAATTGAAAACAACCTTCGTGTCTCTAAATACCATGATTATATGGCTACTTCTACCATTATTATGCAAAGAAATAGAGGAAAACAATAGAATGGGAAAGACTAGAGATCTCTTCAAGAAAATTAGAGATACCAAGGGAATATTTCAGGCAAAGATGGGTTCAATAAAGGACAGAAATGATATGAACCTAACAGAAGCAGAAGATATTAAGAAGAGGTGGCAAGAATACACAGAAGAACTGTACAAAAAGATCTTCATGACCCAGATAATCACAATGGTGTGATCACTCACCTAGAGCCAGACATCCTGGAATGTGAAGTCAAGTGGGCCTTAGAAAGCATCACTACGAACAAAGCTAGTGGATGTGATGGAATTCCAGTTGAGCTATTTCAAATCCTGAAAGATGATGCTGTGAAAGTGCTGCACTCAATATGCTAGCAAATTTGGAAAACTCAGCAATGGCCACAGGACTGGAAAAGTTCAGTTTTCATTCCAATCCCTAAGAAAGGAAATCCTAAAAAATGCTCAATTTACCACACAATTGCACTCATCTCACACGCTAGTAAAGTAATGCTCAAAATTCTCCAAGCCAGGCTTCACCAATATGTGAACCGAGAACTTCCAGATGTTCAAGCTGGTTTTAGAAAAGGCAGAGGAACCAGAAATCAAATTGCCAATATTCACTGGATCATCAAAAAAACAAGAGAGTTCCAGAAAAACATCTATTTCTGCTTTATTGACTACGTCAAAGCCTTTGACTGTGTGGATCACAATAAACTGTGGAAAATTCTGAAAGAGATGAGAATACCAGACCACCTGACCTGCCTCTTGAGAAACCTGTATAGAGGTCAGGAAGCAACAGTTAGAACTGGACATGGAACAACAGACTGGTTCCAAATAGGAAAAGGAGTACGTCAAGGCTGTATATTGTCACCCTGCTTATTTAACTTATATGCAGAGTACATCATGAGAAACGCTGCACAAGCTGGAATCAAGATTGCCGGGAGAAATATCAATAACCTCAGATATGCAGATGACACCACCCTTACGGCAGAGAGTGAAGAGGAACTAAAAAGCCTCTTGATGAAAGTGAAAGAGGGGAGTGAAAAAGTTGGCTTAAAGCTCAACATTCGGAAAACTAAGATCATGGCATCTGGTCCCATCACCTTATGGGAAATAGATGGGGAGACAGTAGAAACAGTGTCAGCCTTTATTTTTTTGGGCTCCAAAATCACTGCAGATGGTGAATACAGCCATGAAATTAAAAGATGGTTACTTCTTGGAAGGAAAGTTATGACCAACCTAGATAGCCTATTAAAAAGCAGAGACATTACTTTGCCAACAAAGGTCCATCTGGTCAAGGCTCTGGTTTTTCCAGTGGTCATATATGGATGTGAGAGTTGGACTGTGAAGAAAGCTGAGTGCCGAAAAATTGATGCTTTTGAACTGTGGTGTTGCAGAAGACTCTTGAGAGTCCCTTGGACTGAAAGGAGATCCAGCCAGTCCATCCTAAATGAGATCAGTCCTGGGTGTTCATTGGAAGGACTGATGCTGAAGTTGAAACTCCAATACTTTGGCCACCTCATGAGAAGAGTTGACTCATTGGAAGAGACCCTGATGCTGGGAGGGATTGGGGGCAGGAAGAGAAGGGGACGACAGAGGATGAAATGGTTGGATGGCACCACCGACTCAATGGACATGGGTTTGGGTAGACTGTGGCAGTTGGTGATGGACAAGGAGGCCTGGCATGCTGCGGTTCATGGGGTCACAAAGAGTTGGACACAACTGAGGGACTGAACTGAACTGAGACCAACAGGAGAGAAGGGCAGCCCAGGCAGAGAATATTGGCCATACAGACTTGGGACCTATGATGAACATGCCTGGCTTGGAGTACACATGTGCCCTGGTGACGGCCAGAGTTGGCGAGAGGTGCTGGGGACAAAGCAAGCAAGGCCTGAAAGCTGTGTTAAGGAATATGGTCTTTATCATGCAGGCAGGAGTGAAAAGTTTTCACCTGTGGGGTAGGAAAGATCAGATTTGTGTTCAGAAAGCAGAAATCAGATTGGTAGGTACCTGAGACTACAGTCAAAAGACTGCTGAACTAATCAAGGCAAGACACCTTAAAGGCCTGAGCTTTAGTGATGGTGGCATGGAGGGAAAGAAGGGCTCAGATTTTTGACATCTTAAAGGGGAGTAATAAGCATTTACTTGATGATTGGTTAGTTATGAAGGTAGAGAAGACTCAAAGGTGAATACCAGGCTTCTGGCTTAGGCAACAAGGGCTTCATGGGGCCATTCATTGAGGCAGTGAAGATGGAAAGAAATGCAAATGTTAGATAGCAAGTGGATATTTGAGACTGAAGGATGAGAAGAGTCAGTGACCCAGACCCAGTTGCTAATATAAATATCTCGTTCCTCTGCTTCCAGTCTTATCCCTTTCAATCTGTTCTCCATTGAGCAGCTTGAATAATCCAATTAAAATGCAAAGTAAATCATGTTCTTCTGTTTACTTAGTGTCATTACAGTATTTTTTTCTTTTAGCTCTGGCACTGAGCTAAGGGCTTTCATACCTTATTTCATTTAATTCTCATTCTTTGAGATGGATGTTGCTACTATATCCATTACAAAGGGGCTCAGAGAGGTAAAGTAACTTTCCAGGAGTTCCTCTGGTTCTTACCTAATAAGCACCAGAGCTGGGTTTTAACTTCGTGTCTGGTCTATCTGACTGCAGGGGCTGTTGTTCTCAACCCCTCTAGTACATTGTCTTTCATGCTTAAATGGATAAGAGCACTCCATATCCTTCAAAGTATGCATGATCCTCTATCCTCCTCCTCACATCATTACAAGGCCATTTGGATAGACATTTTATTAATTGTAAAGATGAATAAATCAAAGCAGAGAGGTTATAAAGGACTCCAATTCCTCATTAATTAATCCATCCATTCTATAAATGCATATGGATCAGATACTAATAAAGGAAATTAAGATGCAGAAGGCTTAAGTTACTTGCCGAAAGCCCCATGACCACTTACTTGTAAAAGCAGAGATTAGAATTTTGGGGTTCAGTTCTGTGTTCTTCATGAGAGGGGAATACTGCTTCTAAGCTGCTAGGGAACTAAACTATGGCTTGGGTCGGATCAGGAGTAAAAGCAGATTCAAATTATCCTCCACTTTTTCTTTCCTCCCCACCTCTTCCTCACTAGTTTTTTCAAGGTTGGTTTCTGAAAAATAGCCTTGGCATTCAGCAGTGGAAGAACTATCAGATTTGTCTTCACAGCTTCCTCAGTAAATAGGAGGAAGAAATAACAGGGATATCTATTTTAGCTTGATAGGAAATTTTTTTTTAAATGGAGGTTGCTTGTTGAGAGTGAGACAGATTTTCTAGAGTGGCTATAAGATCTCCCTTCCCTTGTATAACACAGTGTCAAGTAGAATTCATGGCGGCTCTGTGGCTATACTCATTCTAAAAATAGATGCTGCTTCCACTGCTGTCAGCGATTGGATTAATTCCAAATTAATTCATGAATTGAGGTGGTAACTTAGATTCATGTTCTTAGGTGGGACCATCTGATTAGTTGAATGGATGTTGCATGTCAGTTTTCTGACTGTTGGGAAGCGGGGTGAGAAAAAAATCTGCCCCTCTTCTTGACAAAGCAGAAAAGAAGCAGTTAACCTTTAAAATTCTTCCAGATTTAAGAAGCTGTGATTCCAGGGTACATCATCTTATCCTAGATTTTGGTGCATCATCTTATAGAGTCATACATGTTACCACTGATGTTACTTGGTGTTGGCATTTTAAATAATACATGGCTTTAATGATAACTGCCATATCAGACTCCTTTTCCTTCCTCATCTTACAAAACACTTTTAGTTGTACTCTACCTTACAATTGTTAAAGGTTGAAGAGGGCATGAGTGGTAAACTGTGGGTGGTGCTGGATTAAAGCCAGCTGGTGAACTTCCAAGCGCCCTTTCAACATGGCATATCTTGGCGAATTTACCAGCATCTGGTCTTCAGTTTTACGTTTCCAGAAAGACAATTTTATCTATGCTTCAAAACTTATCTGACTCATGGAAATTGAGTTGTGCACATTAAACTTACAAGAAAAGCCAGAATTCTAATTAGTTAATTTATAATGTGAAATAAAATCTTCAAGCGTACCAGGCATGTCAGCCTAATAAAAGCATTCTCTCTCATTAAAAAAAAAAAAAAAAAAAAAAAAAAGGCTGTATAGAAAGCCAAACTCTAATCAGAAGGTTGCCAGTCTGTTTGGAATCAGAGTGAAAGGGATTAGCTATATGATTACAGTGATCAATGGCCTCAGACTTTGAATGCCTGTTTGTAATAGGACTCTTTTGGCTGTATATAAGAGAAGGCACAATTAAAATTATCTTGGGTCCAAAAGGGAGTTCATTGAAAACAACACTCAAGTACCTCATGGAACTCTGGGAAAGTGGACTGAAGAGTTGAGCTTCAGAGACTGCTGAATCAGGACTAGAAAACCTCCAGGATTCTCTTCCTGTTGGCTTCATTTGCTCCCTCTTAGGATAGGGACATTATATCCCATGATTCTCTTCACAGGAGACTGACCCTTTTCCATTGGTGTTTCTTAAGATATTTCAGGGGAGAGCTCTGACAGACATGGGCTGGAGGTTGATGTTTGGACCTCTCAGCTATGGTTAGTGATGGAGTGGTAGAGGAGGCGTAGCATAGGCTTGCTCCTGTGACTCCAGACATGAATTAAAGTAAAAGTTGCCTGCCATAAGTTGGATTGGAGCCCTGACATTGATATACTCCAACTCTGTTCTAGTTATGAGCCAGAACACCCCTTCCCCAGGATATGCCAAGAACCAATGCTTCCTTTATCTCTCTCACCTTTTGCTTTCCTGAGTTTCTCTGAAGGCCATTTCTCTTCTATGGACTTTTTTCCCCCTTCCTTATATTTTTTATTTGGGTACAGCTTTAAGCTGATATCTGAGAGGACGATTCATGTTGGTCTTTCATATGTTTATTCTCAAATGAAAATTTGATTAAATACATCACTTAAAGATTGTTACCCTCTTCTTCAGATTTATAGAAAAGAAAAGGAGAATCACTAAGAGTTTATAAGTAGCCATAACTGACTGAAAGTCATTCAGTACTGTAAAAGTTTCCATGTTGTCTTTATCTTTCTGGCTTACTTCACTCTGTATAACGGGCTCCATTTCCACCCATCTCATTAGAATTGATTCAAATGAATTCTTTTTAATGGCTGAGTAATATTCCATGGTGTATATGTACCACAGCTTCCTTATCCATTCGTCTGTTGATGGGCATCTAGGTTGCTTCCATGTCCTGGCTATTATAAACAGTGCTGCGATGTCTATATGCAAAACAGAAAAAGAGACACAGATATACAGAACAGATTTTTAGACTCTGTGGGAGGAGGCGAGGGTGGGATGTTTTGAGAGAACAGCATCGAAACATGTATATTATCAAGGGTTTAACAGATCACCAGCCCAGGTTGGACGCATGAGACAAGTGCTCAGGGTTGGTGCACTGGGAAGACCCAGAGGGATGGGGTGAGGAGGGAGGTGGGAGGGGGGATCGGGATGGGGAATACATGTAAATCCATGGCTGATTCATGTCAATGTATGGCAAAAACCACTACAGTATTGTAAAGTAATTAGCCTCCAACTAATAAAAATAAATGGGAAAAAATAGTTTCCATGTAGTCTAGCTATATCATTGCCTTTTCAGTTAATCTTCTACCTCTGTTTACTTTGAATGCTCATTGAATTGAATTCTCTATATTTCTTTATGTTTTAATTTATTTTATTACTTTATTCATTTAGTAAATACTTTTCAGTGCCTACCTTGTATCAGACTCTGCCTGGAGGTGATGATAAAGAAAGGGAAAAGGGCCTGATCTTCATGACTCAGATAATCACAATGGTGTGATCACTCACCTAGAGCCAGACATCCTGGAATATGAAGTCAAATGGGCCTTAGAAAGCATCACTACAAACAAAGCTAGTGGAGGTAATGGAATTACAGATGAGCTGTTTCAAATCCTAAAATATGATGCTGTGAGAGTGCTGCACTCAATATGCTAGCAAATTTGGAAAACTCAGCAGTGGCCATGGGACTGGAAAAGGTCAATTTTCATTCCAGTGCCAAAGAATGTTCAAACTACTGCACAATTGCACTCATCTCACACACTAGCAAAGTAATGCTCAAAATTCTCCAAGCCAGGCTTCAACAGTACATGAATCTTGAACTTCCAGATGTTTCAAGCTGGGTTTAGAAAAGGCAGAGGAACCAGAGATCAAATTGCCAAAATCCATTGGATCATCGAAAAAGCAAGAGAGTTCCAGAAAAACATCTACTTTGCTTTATTGACTACACTACAGCCTTTGAGTGTGTAGATCGCAACAAATCGTGGACAGTTCTTCAAGAGATAGGAATACCAGACCACCTAACCTGCTTCCTGAGAAATCCATTTGCATGTCAAAAAGCAACAGTTAGAACTGGACATGGAACAACGGACTGGTTCCAAATCACGAAAGGAATATGTCAAGGCTGTACATTGTTACCCTGCTTATTTAACTTATATGCAGAGTACATCATGAGAAACGCTGGGCTGGATGAAGCACAAGCTGGAGTCAGCATTGTTGGGAGAAATATCAGTAACCTCAGATATGCAGATGACACCACCCTTATGGCAGAAAGTGAAGAACTAAAGAGCCTCTTGATGAAAGTGAAAGAGGAGAGTGAAAACGTTGACTTAAAGCTCAACATTCAGAAAACTAAGATCATGGCATCCAGTCCCATCACTTCATGGCAAATAGATGGGGAAACAATGGAAACAGTGATTGACTTTGTTTTCTTTGGCTCCAAGATCACTGCAGATGGTGACTGCAGCCATGAAATTAAAAGACACTTGCTCCTTAGAAGAAAAGCTATACCAACATAGACAGCATATTAAAAAGCAGAGACATTACTTTGCCAACAAAGGTCTGTCTAATCAAAGCTATGGTTTTTCCAGTAGTCATGTATGGATGAGAGAGTTGGACTATAAAGAAAGCTGAGCACCAAAGAACTGATGCTTTTGAACTGTGGTGTTGGAGAAGACTCTTGAGAGTCCCTTGGACTGCAAGGAGATCAAATCAGTCCATCCTAAATGATATTAGTATTGAATATTCATCGGATGAACTGATGCTGAAGCTGAAGCTCCAATACTTTGGCTACCTGATGTGAAGAACTGACTCACTGGAAAAAAACCCTGATGCTGGGAAAGATTGAAGGCAGGAGGATTAGAGGAGGACAGAGGATGAGATGGTTGAGTGGCATCACTGACCCGATGGACATGAGTTTGAGCAGGCTTGGTGATTGACAAGGAAGCCTGGCGTGCTGCAGTCCATGTGGTCACAAAGAGTTGAACACAATTGAGCGGCTGAACTGACCTGAAAAGGGCCTGAACTTGGGGAATGGGTTTCTACCTGCTTTAAGTGAGTTGAGAGATGTCCAATGCTAGCTTTCAAGGTCGACCTGCCCAAAGCAAACTTTGACATTTGAATGATAATCATATTTGAGTCATAATGTCAGGTGAGAATAAAGCAAGAGAATAAGTTTATTTATAGTCATCTATTCACACTTAAACTTTATAAGATGGAATATTTCCAAATAAAATACTTTCAAATCAAACATTCATCAACTCATTCTCTGGTTACAATGTAAGTTAATATTTTTAATCACATTTGCTTTATAATTTTTCTGAAAAATGATTTATCTAGTTATCCAATATGTCCACCCTGTTGATGGACCCATTGGACAGTTTCCAAATTTTTATTATTGCAAATAAGGCTTCATTGAATATCTGTATGCATGTACATATGTCTCCTTAAATATATATGCAAGGGTTTCTTTATACCAAGAATTCCTGAGTATTAAGATGGTGCATCTTCAATTTTGTAAAAATATTGCTACCAAGAGTGTACAAATATCTTCATTCTTTCACATTTTTATCAACATTTAGAAAAATTTTGGTTTTTACCAATCTAATGGATATAACATGGTATATCATTGTAGTTTTACTTTGCATTTCACTAATCACTAAATTTGTCTGAATTTTAAGCTTTAATTCATTTTCAGATTTTATTAGTCATTCTGATTTTTCTACTATGAATTGACTGGTTATTTAAAAATCCCATTTTTATGAGATGTTGTCTTTTATTGATTTGTAAGAATTCTTTAAATCTGGGCTAATCTTGCTTTAGTTAATTTTATATTTTAATAACTCCTTCTAGTCTATGGCCTTTCTTATAACTCTGTTTATACTGTCTTTTGAGCAATAGAAGTTTTAAATTAAAATTTAATCAAGATCTATATATAAAATATCAGACATTAAACCTTTTAGAAATTATATATATGTACATACACACATACACATATGTAACATATGTTGAGTCATCCATTATAAAAAAGCAGTTCTTCTATGTCCTTTTGATTTTTTTATACATTTTCTTCATAAATGTCAATCTTCTGTTGTATTCCTATAGGAAGCTCAGAGATTTTATTGCAATTATAAGTGGGATTTTACCACTTTAATTACACTTTCTAATTTCTTCTTACTTGTGTATGTCTATTTTATTTTTGTATATTGATCTTATATCTAACAACCTCCCTGAAAGTTGCCTATTGTTATGATTTGTAGATTCTTTTGGGTAGTCGAACATACAATCTGTTGGAAAATGAGAATATTGTTCTTCCATTCACATTAGTATATTTGTGCTTCTTTTTCTTGTTTTACTGTATCTGCCAGAATCTTTAGTACATCATTGAATAGAAATGTTGATGGAGAACCTCTGTGACTATTTGGGAAAATATTTCTGGGGAGGATTTTCATCAGTTTAGTTTTGATTTTCACTTATTGTTTTCTTCTCATAGTAATGTTGCCTTTTGCTGTTTAAGTATGTTGAGTTTTCTTGAAATAGTAGCAACCATGTAATTGTACAGAGGGGGAATGAAAGTTGGGCAGTTTCCTCAATATCTTGGTTCAGGAGTGCCCTCTTCTGTTGAATCAGTGAAATAAGCTTTATTTTGTTAATGGCATCTTTTATGAAAGAGTGGTGGTTCTAGGACCCTTAACTTGTGGGCTTAATTTCTTATTTTTCTTTACCTTGTTAGTTTCCTAGAGGCAGTGACTTCCCAAGACTGCTATTGTGGTCTTGCATACTTCCAAGTCTTTTTCTTGGAAAGCCGATGTTCAAATCCTCTAGTCTCAGGCTTGTTGTCAGCATTTTCCCAACTTGTTCTCAGTATTTCTCTTTCTCCTCTTCCATGTAATCCTTACCTGATTTTGCCCCTAAATGTGCTCTGGATCTTGTTCGACTGATTCTGGGTTGTTCTCCCACCTCTGTGTAAACAGAAGTTTGTAGTCTTTTCTAGCCTCTGTTACACTCTATGCATCAACACTTACATGATTTTCTTTGCTATCTATTAGCAATCTATATGGTTAATCTATACGTGTTAATCTATATGGTTTTGGAAGATGTATGTAGATTTAGGCTTAAGGAACCCAAGTTCTAGGCATTTGGTACATTCTTCCTCTATAACTGTGAATTAGTCATTTTATCCTAGTGATTCTGTCATTTTTTGTCATATATTCTGTGTGTTGTTCACTTTATTGATTTGGGATTATTATGTCTTCTTTAGTGACTTATTCCTTTAATCAGTAGGTAATGATCTTTATAACTAATAATTTTTGATTCAATATCAATTACATATGATATTAATATAGAATACTTGCTTTTGGCTAATATTTGCTGGAAATACATTTTTATATCCTTTATTTTCAAACATTTTTTTGAAAATAATTTTATTTTAGGTGTAAAAAGCATAAACTTGGGGAGATCAACCAAGACGGTGGAGTAAGAGGACATGGAACCTCACCTCTCCCCCATGAACACATTAAAAAATACATCTACACGTGGAAAAATTCTCACTGTTAGCTAACTGGAAACTGGCAGAAAGACCTCTGTACAACCAAGACTATAACAAAAGTCCACATGCAATCAAGTAGAGAGGAAAGAAAAGCAGTCAACCTGGGATCTGTGCCCCTGGGAGGGGACCCAGAAGAAAAAGATTGCTTGAGTGGAGACATGCCCCAGAGACTGAATGGTTCAAGTCACACATTGGGTACCCCAGTCCTAGGGCTCAGAAAAGGAGAGATGAGCCGCCTTGACTGGCTGAAGGACTGCTGAGACTAATAGAAGTGTTATGCGAAGCCTAGATTCTGAGGCAGATCAGAGGTCAGTTGAAGACTGCTCTAGTGGTTGCTGGGTTTCCTGCAAACACTTTGACATGTGCCCCAGCCTAAGCTGAGCAAATGCTCTAGCCTCACTTACTTCACATCACAGAGATCTAGGGAAAAAGCTTGGCCATGGGATACAAAAGTGACGTGGTTCTCAGTGGAGGCACAGTGGCC
Organism: Muntiacus reevesi; assembly: GCF_963930625.1. Taxonomy (NCBI): domain Eukaryota; kingdom Metazoa; phylum Chordata; class Mammalia; order Artiodactyla; family Cervidae; genus Muntiacus; species Muntiacus reevesi. The sequence goes on from NC_089265.1 coordinate 43,091,801, forward strand.
ATTGTTAATGCTTGCTCAAGCAATGCCTCAGAGACAGCCCAGAACACTATTGTGACCGTGGCTAGTCTACAAAAGCTCATGCCCCAAAATATGCCAAGAGTCTGGAACAAGACAAGTATGCCCAGTCTTGCCACTTCTATTTACATGGTATTAGAAGTCCTAGCCACAGTAGTCATATAAGAAAAGGGAATAAAAGGCATCCAAGGTGGAAGGGAAGAAGTAAAATTGTTACTGTTGGCAGATGACATGATACCGTGTATCCAGTGAACCAATGAAGTTGCTCAGTGGTGTCCACCTCTTTGCAATCCCATGGACTGTAGCCTACCAGGCTCCTCCATCCACGGAATTTTCCAGGCAAGAGTACTGGAGTGGGCTGTCATTTCCTTCTCCAGGAGATCTTTCCAACCCAGGGATCGAATCCAGGTCTCCCACATTGCAGGCAGATACTTTATCATCTGAACTACTGGGGAAGCCCTGATACTGTGTATAGAAAACCCTAAAATCTCCAACAAAAAACTATAGAACTAATAAATCAATTCAGTAAAGTTATATGATACAAGATTAATATACAGAAATCTGTTGCTTTTCTTTACACTAATAATGAGCTTTCAGAAAGAGAAAGCAAAAAAGGGGGGGACTCATTTAAAATTGAATAAAAAATTATAAAATACCTAGGAACGAATTTAACCAAGGAGATGAAATACTTATACTCTGAAAACTATAAAACATTGATTTATATTTTTATAAATTTAAATTGAAGGTGATATTTAAAAATATATAAAGGAAATTAGAGATGATATTTTAAAATGGAAAGTATCCCATGTTCATGGATTAGAAAATTAATATTGTTAAAATGGCCATACTATCCAAAGCAAGCAACTAATGCAATCCCTGTTAAAATAATCATGACAGTTTTCATGGAACTAGAACAAATAATCCTAAAATTTATATGGAACCACAAAAGACTAATGTGTGTTAATGCGTGGCAAAAAATTGCCAACGTGATCTTCAGAAAAAGTAACAAGGCTGAAGGTATCATTCTTGCTAACTTCAGAATCTACTAAAAATCTACAGTAATCAAAAGAGCATGGTACCAGCATAAAACCAGATACATAGATTAATGAGACAGACTAGAGAGTCTAGAAACAAACCCATGCATCTATGGTCAAATAATCTATGGCAAAGTAGGCAAGAATATACAGTGGAGAAAAGACACTCCCTTCAATAAGTAGTGCTGGACATAAAAACTGGACAGCTACATGTAAAAGAATGAAATTAGAACATTCTCTAACACCATATTCAAAAAATAAATTATAAATGGATTTAAAGACTTGACTATAAAGACCTGAATATAAGACCAGATACCATAAGGCTCCTAGAGGAAAACATAAGCAGAACACTCTTTGACATAAATCATAGCAGTGATTTTTGGGGTCTGTCTCCTAAAGTAAAAGAAATAAAAGCAAAAATAAGCAAATAGAATAATAAATGCTGCGATCAACAGTGGGTTAATATCCAAAATACATAAATAGCTTATACAACTCAATATCAAAAACAAACAACCCAATTAAAAAATGGGCAGAAGACCTGAATAGACATTTTTCTAAGGAAGACACACAGATGGCTAAGAGGCACATGAAAAGTTGCTCAGCACTGTTAATTATTTGAGAAATGCAAATGAAAACAAAAATGAGATATCACCTTGCACCTATCAGAACAGCTATCATTAAAAAAGAACCCAAATAACAAATGTGGGTGAGGATGTGGAAAAAAAGGAAGCCCTGCACACTCTTGGTGGGAATGTAAATTGGTACAGACTCTGTGGAAAACAGTATAAAGTTTTCTCAAAAAAACTAAAAATAGAACTACCTTATGATCCAGCAGTCACACTCCTGAGTATATTTCCAGAAAAAAACAGGAACACTAATTTGAAAAGATACATATATTGTCATGTTCAGAGCAGCACTGTTTACAATTGCCAGGATATGGAAGCAACCAAAGTTCTGTCAACAGATGAATAAAGATGTGGTGTATGTATATAATGGTTTATTTTACTCAGCCATAAAAAGCATGTAATCCTGCCATTTGCAGCATCATGGGTGGACCTAGAGAATATTAGGCCTAGTGAGAAAAGTCAGACAGAAAAAGACAAATACTGTATGTTATCACTTATATGTGTAATGTAAAAAAATAATAAACAAATGTATATAGCAAAACAGACCCATAGAAAACAAGCTAGTGGATTACCAATGGGGAGAAGGAAAAGAGGAGGGGAAGATAGGAGAATGATATACAAAACCACTGTGTATAAAATAAATAAGCAACAAGTATAGACTGTACAACACAGGGAATTATAGCCGTTATTTTGTTATAACTGTTAATGAAGTATAATCTATAAGAACACTGAATCACTATGCTGTACCTAAAACTAATATAATATTATAGATCAACTATACTTGAAAACCAAAAACCAAAACAAAACAAAACAAAAAACACCCCATAGAGTTGGGCTATATAATACAACTTGATTTACAATTTAAGTCTGAGAAAATATTTTCACTGATGGGTTTAATTCCTTTACTTTCTTTGTGATTACCAAGGTGTTTAGTTTTTTATGATTTTAATTTGCCTTCTGAGCAGAAAATTTTTTCACTTTTTTTTATCCTTTCCTGCTTTCTATTAGACTGTTCTTTAAAAATATTAAATAATATCCTATTTGCTGGTTTGAAAGTTACACTTCTAATTTTTATTCTTTTAATTGCCAATACTCATATTTTTAGAATCACCTAGAGCAGGGGTCCCGATCATCCAGGATCTAATGCCTGATGGTCTCCAGTGGAGCTGATGTAATAGTAATAGAAATGAAATGCACAATAAATGTAATGTGCTTGAATCATCACCGAACCATGTCCTCCCATTCCCAGTCTGGTAAAATTGTGTTCTACGAAGTATGTCCCTAGTGCCAAAAAGGTTAGGGATCACTGACCTACAGGGCTTGTTAAAGCAAGATTGTGGGGCCCTCTCCTAGAATTTCTAATTCAGTGGACTTGGCGTGACATCCAAGTATTTGCATTTCTAACAAGTCCCGAGATAATGCTAATGTTGCACCTCTGGAAATCACATCTTGAAAGTCTGACAGTAATTAATTAGTGGTTACCGCAAGATAAATATTAGCATCTGTACCCAGTAATCATTCTTAGTTGACATCCTAGTTATTTTTGAATTCTTCTACCTGTTCTTTACCCTCCCATCAGCTCAGTCATGTGTTAAAATGTTTAAATGTCCTTTTTCCTGGTATTTTTAGGTTTGCAATTCTCAGATGAATTTCTTTGACCATCTAATCCCATAATATTGCCAGGAACAGAATCAGGACAGTAATTTCTCATAAGAGAAAAAAATTTTCTCCTATTCTGAGTACCAGACAGAGAGAAACTTTCTTGCAAGTTTCCCTAGTCTGATGGCTAGAGTTCCTTTGGTCTCTTTTATATGTAGGTACAACATTTACAGGCTCTTGACTGGAAGTAGCAGTTTAGCTCTGGTGGGATACAGTCTATAGGGTCACAAAGAGTTGGACACTCAGCACACACACATGTGGAGGTACAGCCTTTACAGACTCCTGATCGTAAGTAGCAATTTAGCTCTGCGCCTTCTGTGAACCCAAGGTCATGTCTCCTGCCCTTGATAGGCAGTTCAAACTCCAGCTTTGAGTCTTGGTCTGTGTTTGTAGACTTGGGGGAGAAGGATGTATTTCACTCAACATTTCTATGTATTTCATGGAATGGAGGTTGGAGAAACTATGTAATCTCAGACTACCTGGTTGTGTATTATTTTCCAGTTGCCATCTAGCAGAGACCTTGAGGTATAGGGCCAAAAAGTTTGAAAAGTAGAAAGTGAGTGGAAAAGAGAACCCTTGTCTGGAATGCACCTGAGCTTTGGAACTTGGTAGCATATTATTAGTATAGAAGAATAGTAGGTGGTATTGGAAGAAATTGAAGGAAGGCATCTTGCTGGTTATAGTTAACACTATAAATGAGGCCTGGGAATTTTAAAAATTTAAAAGTTTTATTAGGGCCAATTTTCCTTGAAATGTTTTTTATTTTGTTTAAAGCACATACTACTAAAAAATTAAAATACTTTTCTTTTGGAGTCATTCTTTTCTCAGATATTGACTTATCTTTCTTAGGTGTACATTGACAACATATGCTGAAGAATATGCTCCACCATATGAATATCAGCCACTTGTGAGTATAAGCGAGCTGAAAAGCCATATTCTAATACTTATGTGCTTAATATGATTCTTTACATATAAATAGTCAAGCTTGAGAAGAAAGGACAAATTGTTGAGATTTATGATGTTTTATATTTATTTAGAGATATTAGCTATTTGTGGGAGTTAATGGAATATTTTATGGTTATGATTTATTTTGGGAACAAGTTTATAGATTTCAGGGAGAAAATATTGCAGTATCTAAAATATATTAGTTACTTTCTGCCTCATCTTCACTTTATTGTCCTGCTCCATAAACTCAATTTATCTGGAATAAGAATCTACCTTTCTATTCATTTGTATTATATTAGCATATGAAAATAAGTGGTTTAATTTAGCCCTGGGAATATGTATGCTGATAAAATATGTCCAGTTTACAACTTCAGTATACTTGTACTGAAAACATTATACCACAAAAGCAAAACAAGGCTGCTTCCTATTAGTCTTGTTCTAGAAGTCCTAATTGGTGCAAACAATAAGAGACTTAGCTACTGAAAAAGAGGAGAAAAAAATCTTCATTTTCAGATAGTATGATTATCTTCTCAGGAGAACCAGGATGTTAAAATAATAAGTAATTAGAATCAGTTATGACCGTTTAGTAAGACGATTGAATATAAAATAAATACATCAAAGATAATATTTTTCCTTCATACTAGCAATAACTGCTTAGTAAGCAAGCTATAAAAGAAAAAAACATACAAATTACTATAGCAACAAAAATTTTAAGTACTTTTATGAAGACAATTCTCAGATAAAGATCAATAAAGAAGATGTGGAAGCTACTCTCCAAAGATGGTAGACAGGCTACTTACTCAGCAAGAGTTAAATGTTCCTCCATCTTCTGAATCACAGTTGTCAGGTGACAGATTTGATCAACAGAACATGACAAAAGTAACACTATGCCAAATCTAGGCTAGCTTTAATAAGACTGCTTCCAATTCCTGGAGCCTTGAGCCACCAAGGCTAGGAAATCAAGGCTACTCTGCTGAAGGAAGAGGCCATGAGAAGGGATAATGATGAGCTTAACTTATGAATGATGAAACCATCTTGGATATCCAGCCTAGTGGGCGTAGACTGCAGCTTCAGTTGTCATCTGACTACAGACCACAAGAGATTGCAAGAAAATAGTAATAAATTGCTATTTGAAGGCATTAAGTTTTGGGTGTTTTGTTTTTTTAAATAAATACACACCAAAGGTAACTGAAATAGAAATCTCAAGTACAAGGAAATAACTACTGTTTAGGGGACTGGAAAACTAAATTAATTATAAGTTAAATTTATAAATTTAATATAATTACATTAAAAATCCCAATGAACTTTGTTTACTATCTGAGAACCCTAAGATTCTGAAAGTTATTTGAGAGTATAAATAGAGGAGAATAATCAAAAGTTTTTTGAAAGTGGCATAACCATTTACGGAAATAAAAGATTCCTGGTACTACTAATGTTATAATATTATTTATTTTTGCTTATTAAAAAATAGAAATCAAACTGTTAGAAAAGCAAATATGATGGCTTATGGATTAATATGCTTAATACATAAAGAATTCAGATTTATTGGCAGGAAAACTGTTAAAACCATAGGGAAATGAGCCAAGGGCATATAAAGACAATTCACAAATTAGGAAATAATTATTATTAGTTAACTGACAAATACAGGGAAAATCCCAGTCTACAAATAATAGAATGTGTGAATTAAAACAGTTAATTTTTTTGCTAGTAAAATCGGTGATATTTTTAAAAATAATAATACTCTGTTGAGTGACACTGGGGTGAGATGGCTACTTTTTTTTCTATTGCCAGAAATATTGTAAATTGTTTTAGTCTTTCTGGAAAGGAATTTTGCAATATGAATTGATATACTATTTGATCTAATAATTCTAAGAATTTCCCCAAGAAAAATAATTCAAACCAGGGATAAAGTTTATATCCAATGATATTCATCACTGAATTATTTATTATGGCAAACTTGGAAATTACCCAATGTTTTAGAATTGGGTACAGTACTCTAGGGATTCAGAATGAGTCTCCAAAAAATGTATCACTCCTGCATGAGGATTTTCTTGAGCCAAAGACCCTGTGGGTTAAGATAACCTACTCTCCTCCTTTAACTACCTAGAAGAGTTTAAATTGGGAATTTTTCTCAGGAAAAAAAAAAAAGGTATTACTGGAGATAAATTTTAGCTAAGTAGCTGCATCTATATTGCAGGGTAAATGTCTAATTGCCAAACATCTGGTCTTATTGTCTTGTGAACCCTCCTGTTCTTGGAAGCCCCAGGCCTCTATCCCATTTCTTAGCTTAGGATGACATGTATACCTCATTTTATCTCTCTTTGAACCCTCTCACGTATGTCGGGTTCCTGTATGTATGAAATTAAATTAGACTTTTTCTGGCTAATCTGTCTTATCAGTTTAATTCTTAGACTAATCAGAAGAATCTATAAGTGTAAAGGAAAGTTTTGTTTTCCTTTCTGACAGTGCTAATTAAATAGGTTGTAATCACATAATGAGATATTTTATATATTTATATATTCCACCATTTAGAAAGTCCATGGATAGTTCTTAGTGTCTTGATAAATCCTCTTATTTAAGGTCAAGAAAAATCATTAATATACAAAATTGTAGGTGTAGGAGCCTGAAGAAACTGCTAAATGCTAGTAAAGTTGGCTAGTGAATGGTGAAATTTTAGGTGATTTTCTTCATCATTATACTTTTCAGCATTTTTCAGTGTAGCAAGCATGGTGGTTTATAATCAGAACCACATGGAAACATATATTATTTAAAAATGAGTTTCAGGCTCATTTCCTTATATGCATGGGATTTGGCCCCATCTCTAAAAAGAGAAAGTTGCAAGACATGTAATTAAAAACTTACGGAATTCAAAGGACTAATTTTCCCATAAGCATAAATATGAAGAATGTGGGATGTATTTTTTGGGTGGATAACTCTTTAGCCACTGTGTTATGTATTTCTTCTTTTCATTTTTTCAGCATTATTTCCAGTATTTCTCATGTTGCTTGTTTCCATATTAACAGCACAGCATGCAGCGTGTGATGGCAGTTGTTTGGCTTTATTTAGAGTTTTGTTCATTTGCTTCTAAGTTTCTTGTCAAAGTAATTGACTTTGAGGCATGTTTTCAGTACTGCTTCTAGCACCCCCATTTAATAATGCTTGCATTCCATTGTTATAGAATATATAAAATATTTTAAATTGTAACGACAGTGAATGGTTAAGTAAGAGCGGAATAGTGACTGAACTCAGACTTAGAAGTTACCATACACGTAAAAAAAAATGTATGATTCATAAAATACTGACAAAATAAGGAGAATATTTTTTACTTGCTAGAGACCTCACCATGTGGCCTTTGCATAAACACAGCTCACCAGTCACTCAGTCTATCACCTTTGCAATTATGCAGTTTCTGAAGAAATCTTAAAATATTTTGATTTGTATTATCTCAAATTTTGTGCATGAATTGAGGCTTTATAAATTTTTATATTGTGGTCTCTTACATTTGCTTAATTCATACTTGCATAAAGTAGGATGGAATTATAAGAAGTCTTAAGGGAATGCAAATTATCTTCCCATATGAATGAGTAAATCCAAAATATTGGGAAGCTATGAAGTTATTTCTGAGGAGAGAAACGAAAGAGAATTGCAAGTTACTTCTTCAAAATTCCACTTCCTAAAGGGGGTATTTGTTATGACTCACCCAATTTCAATGAAAGATACCTTCTCTTAAAATCTTCCCTTTCTCCCAAAGAACCAAAATAAAGGAAAAAGTCACAGAGATGTTACATCAGAAGATTGGTCTAAGACTGGATGTTTGTAGGGTACATGAATCTTTGAGACAAAGGACAAGTGAGAAGAGGGTAATGGTGGAGAGTCAACCGAACACACTCAGGATTAGTAAGGAAAATAATTAGTTCAGGCATGGACTAGCAAACTCAGGAAGTTTAAGAGTCTGGGGAATTAAAAAAGGAACAAGCATGGCAATAGTGAAGGAGTGAGAGAGCTAAAAGAAATTAGAGGTAGTGAGCAAAGGGGATGTACTGGAATTTATTGATATTTCTCATTTAGAACTATTTGGGGGAATGATAGATCCCAAGATGTGGTCATGGGAATGAGGTATTATAATGGAATCTAAGCCATTGACTTGAGAAGGTGAAAAAATGGCAAGTGACAGTGTCGGCTAGATTCTAAATATGAGTGTTGAAGTCAGCCTACAAGATAGTAGGAAAGAAAGGTAGGACCAAAGACTGAGTCAAATGACCAGTCCCTCAGTGGGAGCATTTTGGAGGTTCATGGCTCCTCCCAGCCCTGTAGCTGCCATTTGAGAACATCTGATTGGTCTTTACTGTGTGAATTACCATCCTTTTCCCTAAATAGAGCTGTCTATTGAATTATCTTTCCAGGCATATGTGTAGCTTTAAGCCAGAAAATGTTGCCTATCTCAGTTCTTTCAGAGATAAAAAGCTGAGGAACTTTTAAATAGAGAGTTATGTATTAAAGCTGACATGCACTCCAACTTGATTACAAGGAACCTAAGCAGTGTTGCCCAGTAGGTAAGAAAGAGGCTGTATCTGTTTAAATATTCCCCACAATGGTAGGATTGACCTATCCTGTCACTGGGATTCTATGCCCTGGTACAGATACAGCATTGTTAAAATATTGATATTTCTGTGCTGTTTAGAAATTTGCTGTGGCCTTGAGTTCTCCAGAACCCTGCTGCCTCAGTAGTCCAGCCTTCTGGACTCTCAGGACCCAGGGCTGCATTATGACTTACCTGGGCCCTAAGGAGTTTCATGGGCTCCTTCTTCCATGGAAAGAAAAAAAAGTAAATAATTTATTTTACAATTGTATTGCCATAAAGGCAAATATAATCCAGATTGGATTATATTCATTTTTGTTAATTTAAAGGCTTATTGAAGAGATGTATTTTTAGGCTGCATTTCTCATTGGTATTTTGTAAAGATTACCTATCTTTTTTTCTTTTATATTTTTATACTGTTTTGCCTCCTTGTCTATTTTTGACTATTTGTGACTGTATTATTGTATTTTATAGCCATGTTATGTGATCATGTTATTGTTAACCCTCCTGAAATTATTATCAGTATATTGTGGGTGTTATTTTTGTTGTTGTTTAGACGCTGTCATATCCAACTCTTTTGTGATCCCATGGATTGTAGCATGCCAGGCTTCTCTGGCCATGGGATTTCCCAGGAAGAATACTGGAGTGAATTGCCATTTCCTTCTCTAGGGGATCTTCCTGACCCAGGAATTGAACCCGCGTCTCCTGCATTGCAGGCAGATTCTTTACTGCTGAGCCACCAGGGAAGTCCAGTGGGTGTTATTACACAAAACTAAATCATATAACACTCATTTTTTCCTGAGAAGTACTTTTGGACTTTGGTACTCTATTTTAAGCAAAATTTTCTGTATAATAGCTGCCATTGCTTACTGCCTTGCGATGTTTATGGGTATTAAATTACTGGCACCATTTCCTGGCTTCAATATGAGTTTGTATCATTTAATAGAGTTAGTTTTTCAAAATGGTGTTTGCATTTTTCATTATGGTAAAATATATATAATATAAAAGTACCATTTTAACCTTTTTTTAGTTTACAATTTAGTGGCACCAAGTACATTCACATTATTGTTATAGTCACTTTGAAAATTCTAATTTTAAAATAAATTAAAACACTTTTGTAGGAACTTTAAAATTCTATGGGCCTTACACACTGGGCTTTTCTGTGCCTCATGGCTGAGTGGGCCCAGCCTGGATTTTCTTTCTGGTAGCTTAACACCTGCCTGACAGGGGTATCTAAAACTTGCCCAAACTGCTTGGTGTGTATTGATTTATAAATACTTTGAATATCATCCCAAACCAAGATTCACCTTAGATAGGAGTAACCTTGAGTACCATCAAGAGCCTTTTATTGTTCTATTAGGCTCTGAAACATGAAAGAAACTCCTTAAAGGCTGGAATTACCCTTAGTTTCCTGCTTCCCAGGAAGGGATGTCTAACAGGGGCTTTAAAAAGAAGATAAGGGAAAGAGTGACTTACTGAAAACCACCAATAGCTGGGTCAGAAAGTGAATCTAGAACAAGTTGGAGTTTCTATAGGAAACATTACCTGTCTGAACTAAATCAGCTTTTATTTCCACTTCTTTTTAAGGCCTTCTCTTTGCATCTTTGCTCCATTCTGTGTCCCCATGATCTTCCATAATTCCAGTGTAGATAGTCTTTTTCTTTTTCTTTTTTTGTTCTTTTGTTGTTATTATTACTGCTTTAAAAACGTAATAGCATGAAAAGTTGTTCAATGTAAATCTGGTCACACTGAATAATCATGTATAAACCTTGTAGTCTAGAATAGAGTATAGTTTTGCCAAGCTTTCATCCAAAAAATTAAGGTTGAACTTTAATTAGGTAATGTTTCAGGGTCCATGATGTGTCTTCATGATTTTTATTTTAGTACTACTTCACTTTGTACTGCATCTTTATATATATACTATTTAATTTTCTCTTTTTCTTCTGTTAATGTTCTGACTCACTGTCTACTAAGAGAATAATCATGGCCATTTGCTGAATACTCTTGTTTATCTTATGTACTGTTGACTGAAATGAAATGAGAGAGAGGTTTACATTCTTATGCAAAAGAGGTGTAGTGGTGAGGGAGTGGAATTGGAGAAGAAGGAAGAGAGGTCACATGATTGTACCTAGTATTTTTTGATTGACATCAAGGTGTCTCAAAATCCTGCTGCTAGTTAACCACAGAAGCAGCCTTCTCTTACTTGGGTTCAGAAGGAGATGGTGGCTTCCCTTGATGTATATTCATACCTGAAAGATCTCAGTGTGTGTTGTATATATGTGTGCTGACCTTAAACATGTACATATGGCCATGATTTTGTAGCTTAAAGGCAAATAATTCTGAATCTGAGTCTCATGGCATTCTCCTAGTGCTAAGAGACCACATTTCCTAAAATGGACAGGAATGGGTGAATTTAATTCAGATGACCATTATAACTACTACTGTGGGAAAGAGTCCTTTAGGAGAAATGAAGTAACCCTCAAAGTCAACAAAAGAGTCTGAAATGCAGTACTTGGGTGCAGTCTAGAAAATGACAGAATGATCTTGGTTCATTTCCAAGAGAAACCATTCAACATTACAGTAATAATCCAAGTCTATGCCCCAACCACAAATGCCACAGAAGCTAAAGTTGAATGGTTCTATGAAGAGCTACAAGATATTCTAGAACTAATGCCAAAAAGAGCTGTCCTTTTCATCATAAGGGACTGGAATGCAAAAGTAGGAAGTCCAGATACCTGCAGTAACAGGCAAGTTTGGTCTTAAGGTACAAAAAGAAGCAGGACAAAGGCTAATAGAGTTTTGTCAAGAGAGCACGCTGGTCATAGCAAAAGCACCCTCTTCTGACACAAGAGATGATTCTACACATGGACATCACCAGATGGTCAACACTGAAATCAGATTGATTATATTCCTTGCAGTCAAAGATGGAGAAACTCTATAAACCAGCAAAAACAAAACTTGGAGCTGACTATGACTCAGATAATGAGCTTCTTATTACAAAATTCAGGCTTGAATTGAAGAAAATAGGGAAAATCACTAGGCCATTTGGGTATGACCTAAATCAAATCCCCTATGACTATACAGTGGAGGTGATGAGTAGAGTCAAAGGATTAGATCTGGTAGACAGAGTGCCTAAAGAACTATGGACAGAGGTTTGTAACATTGTATAGGAGGCTGTGACCAAAACCATGCCAAAGAAAAGGAAATGCAAGAAAGTTAAGTGGTTGTCTGAGGAGGCTTTCTAAATAGCTGAGAAAAGAAGAGAACTGAAAGGCAAGAGAGAAAGGAAAAGATATTTGCAACTGAACACAGAGTTTCATAGAATAGCAAGGAAAGATAAGATAAGAAAGTCTTCTTAAGTGAACAATGCAAAGAAATAGAGGAAAACAATAGTATGGGAAAGACCAGAGATCTCTTCAAGAAAATTAGATATATCAAGGGAACATTTCATGCAAAGATGGGCACAATAAAGGACAGAAATGGTATGGACTTAACAGAAGCAGAAGAGATCAAGAAGAGGTGGCAAGAATACACAGAAGAACTATACAAAAAAGATCTTCATGACCCAGATAACCATGAAGGTGTGGTCACTCATCTAGACCCACACATCCTGGAATGTGAAGCCAAGTGGGCCTGAGGATGCATCGCTACAAAGCACAGCTAGTGGAGGTGATGGAATTCCAGTTGAACTGTTTCAAATTCTGAAAGATGATGCTGTTAAAGTGTTGCACTCAATATGCCAATAAATCTGGAAAACTCAGCAGTGACCACAGGACTGGAAAAAGTCAGTTTTCATTCCAATCCCAAAGAAGTACAATGCCAAAGAATGTCCAAACTACTGCACAATTGCACTCATTTCACACTATAGCAAGGTAATGCTCAAAATCCTCCAAGCTAGGATTCAATAGCACATGAACCGAGAACTTTCAGACATACAAGTTGTATTTAGAAAAGGCAAAGGAACCAGAGATCAAATTGCCAACCTTCACTGGATCATAGAGAAAGCAAGGAAATTCCAGGAAAACATCTACTTCTTCTTCATTGACTATGCTATAAAGTCTTTGGCTATGTGGATCACAACAAACTGTGGAAAATTCTTAAAGGGATGGGAATACCAGATCACCTTACCTGTCTCCTGAGAAACCTGTATACAGGTTAAGAAGCAAGAGTTAGAACCAGACAGGGAACAATGGATTGGTTCAAAATTGGGGAAAGAGTATATCAAGGCTGTGTATTTTGTAACCCTGCTTGTTTAACTTCTATGCAGAGTACATCATATGAAATAGCAGACTGGATGAATCACAAGTTGGAATCACCATTGCTGGGAAAAATATCAATAACCTCAGATATGCAGATGCTACCACTCTAATGGCAGAAAGTGAAGAGGAACTAACATGAACTTCTTGATGAGGTTGAAAGAAGAGAGTGAAAAACCTGGCTTAAAATTCAGCATTCAAAAAACTAAGATCATGGCATCTGGCCCCATCACTTCATGGCAAATATGTGTGTGTTGAGTCATGTCTTACTCTGTAACCCCATGAACTGTAGCCCTCCAGGCTTCTCTGTCCTTGGGATTTCCCAGGAAAGAATGCTGGGCTGCTCTTTCCTACTCCAGGGGTTCTTTCTGACCCAGGGATTGAACCTGTGTCTCTTACATACTCTGCATTGACAGGCAGAGATTCTTTACCAACTGGGCTACCTGGGAAGCCAAATAGAAGGGGGGAAAGTGAAAGATTTTATTTTCTTGGACTCTAAAATCACTGCGATGATTACTGCAGTCATGAAATTAAAGGACACTTGTTCCTTGGAAGGAAAGTTTTGACAAAGAGCTTCCCTTCTAGCTCAGTTGGTAAAGACTCTGCCTGCAATGCAGGAGACCTGGATTCAATTCCTGGGTCAGGAAGATCCCCTGGAGAAGGAACTGGCAACCCACTTCAGTACTGTTGCCTGTAGAATCCCATGGACAGAGGAGCCTGGCAGGCTATAGTCCATGGGGTCACAAGAGTCGAACATGACTTAGCAACTAAACCACCACCACCAGACTACATATTAAAAAGCAGACATCACTTTGCTGACAGAAGTCCATATAGCCAAAGCTATTGTTTTTCGAGTAGTCATGTATGGATATGAGAGTTGGGCTATAAAGAAGTCTGAGGGCCTAAGAGTTGATGCTTTCTAATTGTGGTGTTGGAGAAGACTCTTGAGAGTCCCTTGGATTGTAAGGAGATCAAACCAGTCAATCTACCCTTAAGGAAATCAGTCCTGAATATTCATTGGAAGGACTGATGCTGAAAGGTGAAGCTCCAATACTTTGGCCACCTGATGCGAAGAGCTGACTAATTGGAAAAACTCTGATGCTGGGAAAGATTGAAAGCAAAAGGAGAAGAGGGCAACAGAAGATGTGACGGTTAGATGGCATCACTGACCCAATGGACATGAGTTTGAGCAAAGTCCAGGAAATAGTTAAGGACAGGGAAGTCTGGCATGCTGTCGTCCATGTGGTTGAAAAGAGTTGGACATGATTGCGACTGAGCAACAACAATAAGCTTAAACGTTAGGATCATTTGGCAGTTGCTCATATAGTTCCACAAGGCTTCCCCAGCTTCTCCCATTGATCTTTATTTAGATATAGAGATGGATAGACACATAGATAAGATGGAGAGATAGATAAGATATATAGATAATCTATCTATCATAGCTATCTTCTCTATCTCAACATTCAGAAAACTAAGATCATGGCATCCGGTCCCATCACTTCATGGCAAATATATGTAGAAACAATGGAAACAGTGACATACTTTAGTTTTTTGGGCTCCAAAATCACTGCAGTTGGTGACTGCAGCCATAAAATTAAAAGACTCTTGCTCCTTGGAATAAAAACTATGACCAACCTAGACAGCATACTAAGAAGCAGAGACATTACTTCGCCATCAAATGTCCATCTTGTCAAAGCTGTGGTTTTTCCAGTAGTCATGTATGGATGTGAGAGTTGGACTATAAAGAGAGCTGAGAACTGAAGAATTGATGTTTTTGAACTGTGATGTTGGAGAAGACTCTTGAGAGTCCCTTGGACTGCAAGGAGATCCAACCATTCAATCCTAAAAGAAATCAGTCCTGAATATTCATTGGAAGGACTGATGCTGAAGTTGAAATCCAATACTTTGGCCACCTCATGCAAAGAGTTGACTCATTGGAAAAGACCCTGATGCTGGGAAAGATTGAAGGTGGGAGGAGAAGGGGATGACAGAGGATGAGAAGGTTGGATGGCATCATCAACTCAATGGACATGAGTTTGGGTAAAGTCTGGGAATTGGTGATGGACAGGGAGTCCTGGCATGCTGCAGTCCATGGGGTCACAAAGAGTTGGACATGACTGAGCAACTGAACTGCAATGAAAAGTCAGGTTATTTTTTGATATGACTATTCATATAGACCTCCATTTTTTGGGGGGATGACCCTAACCCTAACTCATTAATGATATAGATGTTTATACTTATATTCACAGTCTATATGTCCTTGAACTTCCCATGACTATTTTTCTTTAGTTGAATACCTTTATTTGTTACAAATATTCCTCCTATGTAAAATTTTACCAAATAAAAAGATATACTAAAGGTTTCTTAAATAGGTAATAAAAATATATCCAACTATTTGCATGTTCTTTACAGCTGTATTTGCTGGTTACTCTTATTCAATCATTGAGGAAAAAATATCCAATAGAAATGAAGTCAATTTAAAAGTAATGTAGGGAAATGAACAAAGGAATCTGTCTAAAATGCCTATGCCCTGTGATTCGCAGAGTCAGTAGTGAAATTTTGGCCATAGGGGAATTGTTCTTTTCTTCCCACATCACTCTGTGTGTGCTTAGGGGAAGACAGGTCTTCCTGTAAGTAGGGAGAAAGTGCATGTAAGTAGGGAAGAATTTTATACATGATATATACTGAAATTAAGCAAAATATCACAGCAATCTACTTTAATATCTCTTTTAATTCCATCCAATGTGACATTCAGATAAATAAGCTTGTTGCCTCCATACGTTTTAAAGAGTAAATGAAGTACACCAAATGGGGATGCTTAAAGGCATGCTAGGGAAGAATGATCTTTGCTGTATGAATGCCAGGTGGCTAATAGTTATCTGTAATGGTGGACACAAGGTTAGTTCGCAGTGACTGATTTGGGCAGGAAACGTAACCCATTATGTATTTTTATGGATGAGCTCTCTAGATGAAGGAATTGAGACTTCTCTCAAATTATCTAGTGATATTAAATTAGGTAGCATTATTGATATTGCAGAAGGCAGGCCTAAAACTGAAAATGACCTTGAAAAATAAAACTATGAAAAATAAAAAGTCCTAAAAAAAACAGGATGAAATCAAATAAGTGAAACCACATAAATGGGTAAAAACTGGGTATATGGTTGACTAAGAAACAGCAATGTCATTTTATCCTGAAAAAATGGCTTGGAAGATAAATGATGCTTAGAGGTTATGGGAATGAGGTGGGAAAAGGATGGGAATCTAAGAATTGGATACCTATCACTTACTGATACATTTTACTGATGTAAGTGGTAAAACCATGTCTTATTTGTCTTTCACAATGAGGGAAGGTTGGCTGGGCACTCAAGAGGACCCTTCTGTAATATCCTAACCTGTTTTTCTATTATCTGTTAAAAAGAAGGAGGAAGAAAAAGAGAAGAAAAGGAAAAAGAAAACTTTATTAGCCTTAATGCAGATTTTCCATACAGTGACTCTCTTGCTGGGTCTTTAGTAGTTCCTGTTGTTACAGAGCCTGTTTGCCCTCTGTGTTCCTTTCTCTGACACTTTTTTCCATCTTCTATCAGGATGTTTCAGTTTCCCCAACCATTCTCTGAAACAGCACATTCAAAGAGATTGATTCTTATTGTTGGTTGTGTTTTATCTATGATGCTTCTTTGGAAGTGAGTAGTCATTGGCTACCACTACCTTCTTTGTGCCCTCCCTTTCCTCAGGACCTATGGCTTTGCAATGCTCTCTCCATGCCTTTTTGTCTCTGTCTTTCATGGCTTCTTTATGAACCCAGCCATAAGTATTCCCAAGAATTGGGTCCCAGAGCCCTGCTCCTCTCATTTTACCTAATCTCAGAAAATTAATCCACTCCTATGGCTCTGTAACCATCACTTTTGAGGGGTAACTAATTTTTATATAATTTCAAACTTA
This sequence comes from Muntiacus reevesi, assembly GCF_963930625.1. Classification (NCBI taxonomy): domain Eukaryota; kingdom Metazoa; phylum Chordata; class Mammalia; order Artiodactyla; family Cervidae; genus Muntiacus; species Muntiacus reevesi. Next base: position 43,108,854 of record NC_089265.1, read on the forward strand.
CAGGAAATTTATAAGACGAGCACAAGGAGCTTCCATATAATCTTTACCTAGAGGCACCAATTATTTACCATTTGAGAGTAGATTGGAGACTTTGTGCCTCTTTACCTATAGATAATTCAACATGCATTTCTTAATAACAGACATATAGCCATGGTAAAGTTTTCAGCCTCACACAAAATTGATACAGGATAATTATGAAAGCCAGAGTCCATATTCAAATATAATCCCTGGTCCTATTGATATTCTTTATCGCTATTTTACCCAATCAATTATCACTGCTGTGCATAGGGCACTGACTTCTCTCTAGGACATCTGTCTAACGGCATTACCTTACCTCAAATAAGCATTTTGTACTGATGTCATCTCTAATTAAAAGTGTCTGAGAAGTGACTCATCATTTGCCCCCTTAAACAAATCCTCCTCATCTCCGTGTCTTTTTAATTCTTTTTAATGGTGTTAGAACCTCCCAGACATCCAGATTTGAAGGTATGAGCATCTCTGATTCCTTATCCCCAGTTAGGCTAGTAAGTCCTCTAAATTCTTCTTGTGAAATGTCTCCTCTAGTACAGCTCTGCTTAAGCTGCTGTGCTCTGTTACCCACCTATTAAGCACTTTAGATGAATTCTCAGTTACCCTCATCTATCTGGAAGGCTCAGACAATTCAGTGATAGTCCTATCTTAAGAATACTTTGTCAGAACTTTGGGTCTGTGTGGCACCAGAATAGTGGATCAGCCATAATGTGAGATAATTCACAAATCTCTTTCTGTATACAATTTCTATATAAACACTTCTTCCCAACCCACTTAATAGATGTTGAGTAATCATTTCGATATTATGTTAGGGTGTTGAAACTCTTAACAATTGTCTGCAGTTCACATATGCAGAGGAAGTATGTCTAACTGATCCCTGGGCCCTCTTCCTAAGTCCATCACCAGTGGGAAAACACTAATTCTCAATCAACCTAAAGCTTAGTCTGATTCTATGATTTAAATAGCTCCTATAAGAAAATTTAATCTTTCTTGAAAAAAAAAACTCACTTTCTCAGAGACCCTCTCCCACTTCCAATTGTAGAAAAGAAGTGAGACTGTTATCTGTTAAAAGGTCTACTTACAAGGTTGGCCTTTGGTTGGCATGTAGAGATAAGAATTCCCTAATAAAAGTAGCTCACAGTTTCTACTAAACTGTTGGCACAAACAATGTGCCTTATGTTGAACACTTGTTTTCCTTCTAGGAGTCTGGAATTTTGGTATATGCTAGGCAGAGGGTGCCTATGTGACCAGCCCCTAAGAAAAATCTTGGTCTTGGAGTCTCTAATGAGCTTCCCCAGTAGATAGCATCTCATACCTCATAGCTGGAGGGAATCAAGTGCATCTGGTGTGACTCACCAGGAGAAGGTTCTTGGTCTCAGAATTTCATATCTTTTTTTTTTTTTTTCTTGACTTTAGCCTATGTGCCTTTTCCCTTTGCCCACTTTGCTTTGAATCAACTTGCTGTAATCAAGCATAGCCACGTGAGTGCATGCATGTGCTCAGTCATGTCTGACTCCGCAACCCACAGACTGTAGTCTGCCAGGCTCCTCTGTCCATGGGATTTTCCAGGCAAGAATACTGGAGTGGATTGCCATTTCCTACTGCAGGGGATCTTCCCTGACCCAGGGATCGAACCCATGTCTCTTGCGTCTCCTTCATCGGCAGGCAGATTCTTTACAACTAGTGCTACCTGTGAAGCCCTAATCATAGTCACAAGTACAATTATATGTTGAGTTTCATGAGTCCTCTGAGCAAGTCACTGAATCTAGTGGTGGTCTTGGGAATCCCAACACACCCTACTTTTCTCCCTATGGCAAATTGCTATTTTCCCAAAATGGCTGCCACATGTGCTGCCATGGCACTTTGTCTTACAAGGTGATTTTGACACTCTTCTCATTGAGAGGTAGAGTCCGTGTTACCTCCCCCCAGATCTGGGTGAACTGTGACTGTGATGAAAGTGATGCTATATGATTTCTGGAGTAGCTGTTTAAAAGCAGTGCAGCTTCCTCCTTTCTCTTTGTGCCATCCTTATTCCTAGAACCCAGTCCCGTGCTGTGCAGAAGCCCACGCAGGCACAAAGAGCTGTTGTGTAGCTGTTCCATCAACATCTAGTCTCTGGGATGATATCCCAAGTCCACCTGGTTGCTCTTTTTCTTACAGGTATAAGTGGCTATAGTCTGTGAGTGTGGTAGCTCTCAGTCTTTTTCTACTTCCCACTCTTTTTCTCCAGGCTTGGTTGGAGCCCTCATGGCTTGTCTGAGATGACTCAACTTCATTTCCACTTCCATAGATACTGTTGACCCCACAGAAGCCGCCTATGATTCCCATTCAATACCTAGCTTTAGTACTCAGCTCTGCAGCTAACAGTTGAACCCTCTCCTCCAGACTTGCAACTACTTTCAGGGTCTTGTTTGTGCAACAGAATACCAAACATGCCTCAGGACTGATGATTCCCAGGCTTCCCTCTGCCTGACCAGGCTGCTTCACTGGTTTGGGTTTGGCTGTGCCCCAGGCAAATGAAAGAACAGCATGAGAGGTGGTCTGTTTAAAGATCTCATGAGAAATGAGGGCCAGGAGACCCCTATGCCTTTCTGCCATTATTCTTAAGTATCTAATGTACTTCTCTCTGTCCATATCAACAAGACCCTATCTGGTTCAAATCTGTGCTGCAAGCTCAGTTGTGTCTGACACTTTTGCGACCCCATAGACTATAGCCCACCAGGCTCTTCTGTCCATGGGATTCTCCAGGTAAGAATACTGGAGTGGGTTGCCATTTCCTCCTCCAAGGGATCTTCCTGACCCAGGGATCGAAGCCACGTCTCCTGCATCTCCTGCATTGGTAGTTGGGTTCTTTACCACTGAGCCACTGGGGAAACTTATGAAACTGTGTGAAAAGTGTTAGTTGTTCAGTCATGTCAAACTCTTTCTGATCCCATGGGCTGTAGCCCGCCAGGCTCCTCTGTCCAAGGAATTCTCCAGGCAAGAATACTAGAGTGGGTTGCCATTTCTTTCTCCAGGGAATCTTCTCAACCCAAGGATTGAACCCAGGTCTCCTGCATTCCAGACAGATTCTTTACTGTCTGAGCCACCAGGGAAGCCCTGATTTAAGTCTAGGGATGGGAAAATTGGGAAATGCACCAACTATTTCTCCTGTCCTTCTTTGCTTTTCCTTATTTTCATCTTCCTACAATGCCCCAAACTTCCTCTGTATTTTCCTACTCTCTGTTCCAACTCTTGTTTAAGGCTTCATGGCAAAGAATGTTTTCTCTCCATACTTGGAGAAACCTATGATTTGAATCTTCCAGGTATGGTCATTTGATATTCTAAAATCCTCAAGAGTATGCATTGGATTGCAAGGCTGTTGTCTTTAGGAAAAACTGTATTTTGCATTAGAAGGTGATATTACTTTGCTCTTTGTCATTTTTTTTTCTAAAACAAACTTTGATCACCCCATGGGAAAATGGGTGGTTACATACAATGAAAAGAGAAAACTACTAATAATTTTGAAATGATTACTCCCTCCCTATATATTTAGTTTCAGAGGTAGACCAAATTACTTGCTTGTCCAAAACTCCCAGCATCTCAATTTGGCCTTGGGTATGAGCTGCAATCAATATAAAAGGTCCTTTGATGTAGGACCTTCTTGGTTGGTGAAGCTGCTTTTTTTATTCTGTTTGGTGCCTTTTGTATTAAACTTTGAAAAACAAACTTTATTCTGCTTCCTTATAGTAATTATACCCTCATGGTTCCTAATAGTCTGTTACTATTTTTGAAAACCTTATTTTTTCACCTGTTCCATGTTTGCATCCTTCTAATTCCTGAGTGTATGCTTAGGCAGAAATTTACTGCTTGCCTTTACTCCTACTTTTCTATATATTTCCATCTCCCTTGTTTTTGACCCATTTCCTTGGTCTAACTCTCAGTACCTCAGTGTCCCAATACTGCAGATTATTCAGGTATATACTAGATAGGATGCTTTTAGTAGGTTGTACAAAAACCAACTCAAACTAGATTAGGCAGTAAAAGTAATTTATTGGCTCATTTATTTTTGAAAAGTCTGGCTTCAGGAAAGGATTGATACAGCAATGTCATTATACTTTTTACTGACTCTCATATCTGCCTTTTTATGGTTTTATTTCATGCTATACTGATTGTAGGCAGGCTGCCAACAGCAGCCTGGGCTAGATGCTTCCTTATTTATATCCAATAGTGAGAAAAGAGTGTTTTCTTCCCTAAACCCTTGAACAGAAGTCTCAGGCTTTAAGCTGTTTGGACAAACTGAAGTCACATGTCTAACACTGAACTAATCACTGTCATTGAGAGCGGAGTGAGATTATCCTGATTGTCTTAGGCAATCAGATTCTGCCCCTAGACCTAGAGGGGGCTTAATCTACTCACACTGCATGGCTGCTGCTTAATGGGAAATGAGAAAAGTGGACTCAGGGTGAGCTGGAGTCACCTCTTAAAGTTTGCGTGATGCGAGTATGTTCATGTCTGCCCAACTCAGTGTTCACTACTGACTTCACTTGAAATCAACCATGGTAGGAGTATAGACAACTCAGAAATTGTCGAATATTACAGATCAGTTGTGTAGCGTCTTTTTGGGTTGGGGGGGTTGGTTTACCATCTCTGATCATGGGAGACATTCAGTTTTATGTGTGTTAACAGGCAACAACAACAACAACAAAAAACAGGCAACAAACATTATCTTAATTAGTTTTCCTAACTTCAGCATTGTTCACCCCTTCTTATCCACTTGTAAAAAATAATGGCCTTACTGAGATATAATTTACTGAGATTTAATTCACATGCCATAAGATTCACCCTTTTAAAATGTACAATTTAGTGATTTTTAAAAATATATCTCCAGTGTCATACAGTCATCACCGCAGTCAATTTCAGAACATTTCCATCATCCTCCAAAGAAACCATATACCCAGTGTACCAGGCAGGTTTCTCTACAGAAGCAAACCAAAGCTGAAATCCTAGGAAAACCAGTGCTTGTGAACCAGAAGCACCAAAGAGCAGGATATGATCAACATTTCAGCTTAAGCAATCAAGCAAAACAGGCCAATTCTTACTTTCTCTGCCTTTCTTTTATTCAGGCCCTCAACAGATTGGATGATGCCTACCCACATTGGGGAAGGCAAACTACCTTATTGAGTCCATCGATTTAAATGCTAGTTTCATCTGGATACAACCCACAAATAATGTTTAGCCACATATCTTGGTGCCTTTTGATCCAATCACACTCATTAATAGTCACTCCTCATTCCTTCCCCTCCACCATCCTCTGGCAAAGCAACTTTTGGTCTTTGTGGACTTGCCTATTTCCAAGGTTCATCTATGCTACAGAACTACCAGTATTTTATTCCTTTTTTTGGCCAAATAAATTATTTCATTGCATGAACAGACCACATTTTATTTATATATCCATGAATTAATGACATGTAAGTTGTTGAGATCCATTTCTAATCATAGCTCTGGGATCCAGTCCTTTTCATCTTCAGTCTTTAGCACCTTCTGCTGCCAGAATACTTCTCCTAAAACATCACATTTATTCTTACCATTCATCTCATCAAAACGTATCATCCTCTCTGCCTAGGAGATGCTAAAGGAAGGTGTTGACTTCCATGCGAAGCTCTTCTCAGTTCCACTGCAACAGGGGTAGGAATGAGGAGATCCTACTCATTCTTAGATACTTAGAGGGCAGTTTGGCAAGTGATGCTCTAATCTTGTTTAAAGGATCTCTATCTGACCCAAAACAAACAAACAAACCTCAAAGAAATAGAACACCAACAACACAAAGCAAAAGTCCAAAACTATGTAGAAAGTGACATGGATATTATGTAGCTTTCAGATTTTATTGTTTATATATTTTATCTTTGAATTATTAAGAATTTCATGAAAGTGCTAGTGTGCTAATGTGTCTTACAAGCAGACAGCTTGAAGCCCTGGCTGAATCACTGGCATTCTTGAGATTCTCCCCTGAGATTTTAAGCAAATGGTATTTTCCTGCATGTAAAGTAGGAGTAATGATTCCTACTTCAGAGCCAGTTGTGGATTAAAAGTTATACTCAACTACCATGTTCAGACCATAATAGGCACTCAGTAAATAAATAGACACCATAATTATTATGTGGTTAGAATTTTCAATTGTTTTCAATGAAGCCTATCTAAGATTAGAACTATTTTGGTGTTCCTTCATTGTTTTATAGTTTTGGTGATTTAATTTCAATTTTGTCCTAGTGCTTTAAAATTAGTATCAATTTAAAGCAGAAATTAGATAATCAGTACAAGGGCTTTATGTTTCTTGTCTGCCATTATCCTTGATGTAATCTGAGTGAATCAACATTCCCTTTGGGAAGTGGCAAGATAGTGTTTTGTTTTATTACAATAGAAATTTTTATGAAGTACTCTAAGGATGCGTGTGTGCTAAGTCGCTTCTGTTGTGTCTGACTCTTTGCGACCCTGTGAACTGTAGCCAGCCAAGTTCCTTAGTCCATGGGATTCTCCAGGAAAGAATACTGGAGTGGGTTGCATTCCCTCCTCCAGGGGATATTCCCACCCCAGGGATTGAACCTGTGTCTCTTATGTCTCCTACATTGGCAGGCAGGTTTTTTACCACTAGCACCACCTGGGAAGCCCACTCTAAGGATAAATACCTTAAATATTATACTGGGTTATACTGAGGTAAATTTCTCATAGGATGAACCTTCCAACTTGGCATTTACTTGCATCTATGACCTGATAGCAGTTATTAAAAATATAACCCGCACAACAAAGGAAACTATAAGCAAGGTGAAAAGACAGCCTTCAGAATGGGAGAAAATAATAGCAAATGAAGCAATGGACAAAGAATTAATCTCAAAAATATACAAGCAACTCCTGCAGCTCAATTCCAGAAAAATAAATGACCCAATCAAAAAATGGGCCAAAGAACTAAACAGACATTTCTCCAAAGAAGACATACAAATGGATAACAAACACATGAAAAGATGCTCAACATCACTCATTATCAGAGAAATGCAAATCAAAACCACAATCAGGTACCATTTCATGCTGGTCAGAATGGCTGCTATCCAAAAGTCTACAAGCAATAAATGCTGGAGAGGGTGTGGAGAAAAGGGAACCCTCTTAACTGTTGGTGGGAATGCAAACTAGCACAGCCACTATGGAGAACAGTGTGGAGATTCCTTAAAAAATTGGCAATAGAACTGCCATACAACCCAGCAATCCCACTGCTGGGCATACACACTGAAGAAACCAGAATTGAAAGAGACACGTGGACCCCAATGTTCATCGCAGCACTGTTTATAATAGCCAGGACATGGAAGCAACCTAGATGCCCATCAGCAGACAAATGGATAAGAAAGCTGTGGTACATATACACCATGGAATATTACTCAGCCATTAAAAAGAATGCATTTGAGTCAGTTCTAATGAGGTGGATGAAACTGGAGCCTGTTATACAGAGTAAAGTAAGCCAGAAAGAAAAACACCAATACAGTATACTAACGCATATATATGCATTTAGAAAGATGGTAATGATAACCCTATATGTGAGACAGCAAAAGAGACACAGACGTATAGAACAGTCTTTTGGACTCTGTGGGCGAGGGCGAGAGTGGGATGATTTGGGAGAATGGCATTGAAACATGTAAGTTATCATATGTGAAACAAATCACCAGTTCAGGTTCGATGCATGATACAGGGTGCTTGGGGCTGGTGCACTGGGATGACCCAGAGGGATAGGATGGGGAGGGAGGTGGGTGGGGAGTTCAGGATGGAGAACACATGTAGCCCTGTAACAGATTCATGTCAATGTATGGCAAAACCACTACAATATTGTAAAGTAATTAGCCTTCAATTAAAATAAATTAATTTATATTTAAAAAAGACAAAAAGAATAAAAATGTAACCCAAGATATTAGTCTTTGGAAAATTATATTAATATAAAAGATATTAAATGGTAGTTAATTAGTAGTTGTTTTTGTCTTATGTAGAAATAGTTCTTTATGCTGTATATCTATGGTTTAGAAATTTTTGCACATATAACAATTTATAATTTTACAAATAAGAAAATCATTAATTAGACTTATCATTCATAATTAGAAATGCTTATAAATGCAATAGCCAAATACAAGAAATGATTAGTAATTTGAGAGATTATATTAATTAATTGTTTGAAAATTAACCTTTGATCATAATAAGACTAACACATTAAAGATCAACTTTTGGAAATCATTCCTTTATACATATTTCAGTCATTTAATATTAATATTATCTTTCCCCATAGGGTGATCCTTGTCAAGATGATGATTATTCAATTGTCCACAGAAAATGCCGTTCTCAGTTCACAGATCTAGATGGTTCCAAAAGATTTGGCATCAACACTTGGCTTGACGAGAGTGGGATTTATGCCAATTCATATGTAAAACGAAAACTCTACCCATTAACAGATGGCCCTATTACTCCCTTTTTAAAATAATATATGGAGTCAGGTTCTATAACTAATGAAAGGGAGTGAATGTAACAGTTGATGATTTTCTATCCTAATAAATGCAATGGAAACTTTACAATACATTCTTTTAACACAAAATCTTATATTCTACACAGTGTGTATATCCTTATTTTCATAAGCTACTCTGGTATTTCCAAAGTTTAGCATGTTTATCATTGAAGGTATGTAACAAATTCTAGATAGTACTTGGAGGTATTTTATTTAATTATACTTTATTTTATTGACTGGATTTATTTTATTGAATAAATTTTATTAGGAAAAATACATGAAGCTAACACAGTCAAGCTCTTGTTTGCTTAGGGTGTGTCTGATTTTAAAAAATGAGATAACTTCCACTTTTAAGTGAATAAAAATTTAGGTGGTGCTCAAATTCCACACGAAACTCAAATTGCTGAAATTTGAGCAACACTGGCCCTATGATGGTGTTGAATGTGTGTGTATGTGTATTGAGGGGGAGTGTGTCTGTTTATAGACTTTAACATATCTGTGATGTCTAGCTGCACTATAGATTATCATTTCAGCATGGTATTTTTCCTTATTTAATATTTAAGGAATTTTTTCCCTTTTTCCCCTTATTTAATATTTAAGGAATATTTTCCTTATTTAATTTAACACCTCTTGATTGTATGGCATAACAGTCATGCAGGCAGAATCTTAGTGAAACTTTAAGGGTTTAATGGAAAATCCAATCATCTAGTGTTAGATTTAGAAGAAATCTTAGCAGTTATTTTGACTTACACTTCCATTTTACAGATGAGCAGAGACAAAGTTTCAAGTAGCTTTCCTAGGGTTACATAAATAGCAGATTCTAGTTGAACTTTGAGGTGCATTTGAACTTTCATTTTTTCTGAGGAAGGGTTTATTTATTTGGTCAGCCTAAGCTAAATTTACTCTCATTATTTTTCTTAAAAAAAAAGAAATTCATGACACAGTATTTCATGATAAATGTTAATGTGATTAGCAAAATACAGGTGAGGACACAAGTCTTGTAAATAGGGAAATGAAAATAAAGAAAATGTGGAAATGGCAAGGAAGCATTCACCAGCAGAGTTTTACTATATTTTCTTGCTGCTTCAGTGTCTGTACGTATGCACAAATATGTATGTATAAATATGTATATATGAATATGTAATATTAATTCTTTATGTAGTACCTATTCTAGTGGATTACCTTTCCTTCCATAAACTATAAATTCAACTTTAATCACTCTGAACATTCATTAACATCTCTAGAATGGACAGCTGTTTGAAGTATGCAAATCTGTATGCCAAGCCACTTATAATTTGTTTTTCTTTTTGTAAGGGAAAGGTCTCAATGGCCATACTGACCTTTGAACTTGCCATTTACTTAGAAAATTAAAATTCACCTTCTTTAGCAGGAGTTCTATATTGTCACAGTGATTAGCATTACATTTTACATAAATAACCTGGGTCTGTCACAAGGGATCAATTTAGAAATCAGTTTTTGTTTGATTAGGAGAATGAAATAAGGGGGGTTGTATTTAAACTAGTTGAATAAAATGATGCATTGAAAAAATTAAAGATTACTTAGATTTTTCAGGAGTAATTATTTTGTGCTGATTTGGATATCTTTAGATAACTGCTTTAATGGTTCACTCACCAGTATCAGAGACCATTTCAAACAATAAAAACTGAAACTTAGATATTGTTAAAGAATGTCTTCTTTAGGAAACGACTGCACTATCTTCTAATGGTTCCACACGTATACTTCAAAAGATTCCACCTGAGACACCAAAATAACGCTGTATCTTGTATGCTTTTACACAGTTAGCATTCATATTTGCTCAGTAATTTTCTTTTGGCCTTTATATGGTATTACGTCTGAACTGTTGGTGTGAGCTCACCACGGCAGAGTGCAGACTGCTGTGGTGGTCCTTGATTAAATTTGGCCCACAATAAATTTGATTTAATCTTCAGTGGTTTTTTTCTTTAATTAAAAAAAATTGAGCCACATTTTATAGACTAGGACATTTTACTTTAAAATTCGAATTCTTATGTCCTTGGCACATTTATAGATCTGGAAACACTGGTCTGATTTTGATACAGCAGCAATCATCAGGGGTATGATGGGAGGCCCTCTCTGGATGGGGTAAGTTCACCATTTTGCTGCAGTTCTCACCTGGTATACTTATTTATGGAGGCACTGTGACCCTTTACCAAAGGAGAGGTTGGACAAATATGAAATAAGTTGTAGAGGGAAAGAGGTGGTAGAAAAATGGCAAAATTGGCAGATTCTTGGTGTCCGAGATTAAGATGATAAAGGCAGAGGCCACATCCTAATAGTAGGGACAGCAAATCTGGTTGAGTTCAAGTAGGAAGCAAGATCCTGGAGTATATGTGAAGGAAAGTTACTTGGCTCAAAATAGCCTGGAGTTAAAACTCCCCTCCAAACAGACAAAGGATTAATCTCAAAAATATACAAGCAACTCCTGCAGCTCAATACCAGAAAAATAAATGACCCAATCAAAAAATGGGCCAAAGAACTAAACAGACATTTCTCCAAAGAAGACATACAGATGGCTAACAAACACATGAAAAGATGCTCAACATCACTCATCATCAGAGAAATGCAAATCAAAACCACAATGAGGTACCATTACACGCCAGTCAGGATGGCTGCTATCCCAAAGTCTACAAGCAATAAATGCTGGAGAGGGTGTGGAGAAAAGGGAACCCTCTTACACTGTTGGTGGGAATGCAAACTAGTACAGCCACTATGGAAAACAGTGTGGAGATTTCTTAAAAAACTGGAAATAGAACTGCCATATGACCCAGCAATACCACTTCTAGGCATACACACTGAGGAATCCAGATCTGAAAGAGACACGTGCACCCCAATGTTCATTGCAGCACTGTTTATAATAGCCAGGACATGGAAGCAACCCAGATGCCCATCAGCAGATGAATGGATAAGGAAGCTGTGGTACATATACACCATGGAATATTACTCAGCTGTTAAAAAGAATTCATTTGAATCAGTTCTAATGAGATGGATGAAACTGGAGCCCATTATACAGAGTGAAGTAAGCCAGAAAGATAAAGAACATTACAGTATACTAACACATATATACGGAATTTAGATAGATGGTGGCGATAACCCTATATGCAAAACAGAAAAAGAGACACAGAAGTACAGAACAGACTATTGAACTCTGGGGGAGAACGTGAGGGTGGGATGTTTTGAAAGAACAGCATGTATATTATCTATGGTGAAACGGACCACCAGCCCAGGTGGGATACATGAGTCAGGTGCTCGGGCCTGGTGCACTGGGAGGACCCTGAGGAGTCGGGTGGGGAGGGAGGTGGGAGAGGGGATCGGGATGGGGAATACGTGTAACTATATGGCTGATTCATGTCAATGTATGACAAAACCCACTGAAATGTTGTAAAGTGATTGGCCTCCAACTAATAAAATAATATTAAAAAAAAAAAAAAAACTCCCCTCCAGGTCCTTCCCACTATTCTATGCAAAACAAAAATCTCTCTCACCCGAAGAGAAAAAAATGGAGGACATTAAGGTTGATTACGCCCAGCTCCCAGTGGTCCAGCCTCTGGCCTATCTCCAAAATTCCTTGCCCCAGCCGTTAAAGAGATAACTACTCCGAACAACCTTGGAGAAGAACAGGCCCTCTTAAGACAGTAACTTTCCATATACATGCCTATATATACTTAATCTTTTCTTGGGTAAGGGCAGCAGCTCACTAATCTGACTGTTGCCCCTTCTCGCCTCATTAAAGGTGATCTGTTCCTGTAAAGTGCCGGTCTCGTTCTTATTCTGAACCTCGCCTTCTCTAACTGCATACCCTGCAATATGAGGTAGAAAATAGAGATGGACAGTTTTATAACCACAAGGAACTGAATTCCTCCAACAACCCAAATGAGCAGGGAACATATTCTCTCCAAGAGCCTCTGGAAAGGAGCACAACCTGCTAACACCTTGATTTTATTCCAGTGAGAGCTGTGCCAGACTTCTGACCCCAAAAGCTGTAAGATAATACATTTTTTCAAGCCCCCCCCCCCCAAAGAAAATAGAGATGGAGAGTGGGTGGATGGCTTCACCTTAAAAATACTGAATAAAATCTCAGATCCACTGGTTTATACTGGGAATCCCTTTGTGCTGAGGCAGGAAGTGAGTATTTTTTTCAAATGTTTATTTATTTATGGCTGTGCTGGGTCTTCATTACTGCGTGGAATACTCTCTAGTTGTGATACACAAGCTTCTCATTGCAGTGGCTTCTCTTGTTGCTGTGCATGGGCTCTGAGGCACACAGGCGCAGTAGTTGTGACTCCCAGGTTTTGGAACACATGCTCAGCAGTTGTGGCATGCAAGCTTAGTTGCCCCACGGTATGTGGGATCTTCTCTGACCAGGGATCAAACCCATGTTTCCTGCATTGGCAGGTGGATTCTTTACCACTGAGCCACCAGGGAAGCCCCTCACTGGTTTATGTACAGAGGAAAACCACTCTCTGGATTCCAGTGCTCATTTTTCTAGAGGCACAGAAAAACTCCAGATTTGTCAAGACCCTATGCAGAAATGGTAAAAGTCCTTTCTATGGGACATAGAGTACAGATAGGTGGCAGGGTGGGTGAGCCCATAGAATTGCTGGTATTGCTACCATCAACAACAGAGAGGCAGAAAGATTCTTTCTTAAAGCTCTGCTGGCCAAAAGCTAACTTTATTTCAGAGTGAGCAGGAGGGCAGTTTGCCAATACCCAGTAGTCATGTCCGACTCTACTGGCCCTCTAAATAGCTGTGGTGGAGCAAGCCTGAGGCAAATATTGTAATAAAAGTGGAAAACCCAAACAAAACCCCACACAGTAAATCAGTGTTCCAAATATTAAGATCATAAGCTTTATCAAAAATTTAATAGTTTTATTGAGATATGATTCACAAATTATAAAGTTCAACCTTACAAGTGTGTAATTCAGTGATTTGGGGTATATTCATAGAGGTGTGCTACTTTCACCACAATCAATTTAGAATGTTCTCACCATCCCCAAAGGAAGCTCCTTACCCATTAGCTGTCATTCCCCATTGCCTCCCCATCTCTTGGTTCTGAACAACCACTAATCTATTTTCTGTCTCTATGTGCATGTATGCGTGTGTGAATGCATAGTCACCTCGGTCATGACAGACTTTTTATGACCCTTTGGACTGTAGCCTGCCAGGCTCCTCTGTCCGTGGGATTCTCCAGGCAAGAATACTGGAGTGGGTTGCCAGGCCTTCCTTCAGGGGATCTTGCTGACCCAGGATCGAACCCATGTCTCCTGCGTCTCCTGCATGGAGGCACCGAGCCACCTGGGAAGTCCTTTCTGTCTCTAGATTTACCTCTTCTGGGTATTTTATGTCAGTAATCATATGCATGGTCTTTTGTGATTAGTTTCTTTCACTTAACAATGTTTTAAAGGTTTCATGTTAAATGAAATATGAGTGCTTCTTTCTTCTTTGCTGAAAAATATTCCATTTTATAGCTATACTACAGTTTATCCATTTATCAGTTGATGGACATTGGGATATTTCTGTCTTTTGACTATTAAAAATAATGCTGCTATGAATATTTATGTATGAGTTTTTATGTGGACATATGTTTTCATTTCTCTTGGGCATATAGGTAGCAGTGAAACTGCTGGGTCATATGTTAACTCTATGTTTAACCTTTTGATGAACTGCCAAACTATTTTCTAGTGTATTTTACATTTCCACCAGCAATGCTTGAGGATCGCAGTTTCTTCATATACTTGCCAACATCTGTTGTTTTCTATTGTTTTGCTTATAGCAATCCTAGTGGGTGTGAAGTAGTATCTCATTGTGGTTTTGATTTGTGTTTTCCTGATGGCTAGTAATGTTGAGCATCTTTCTATGTGGTTATTGACCATTTGTGTATCTTCCTTGGAGAAGCCTTTAGTTAGATCCATTTTCCAGTTTAAATTGGGTTATTTAGCTTTTAAGATCATAACCTATTTGTAATATAATTTTCAAAAAATTGAAACACATAAATCTGAAAAAAAAAAAAAGTTTTGTTGGCTTGAGAAGTAGCTTGGGAGATTTCATTTATAAACAAATACTGGAATTTCTATTCCAACACAACAGAATATTTGAAAATGAATAGAACCCGGAAGATCTTGTAGGAAAGCACTGTCAAGTGAAAATTTGTATTGCACGTATGCGATTTAACCAATATTTTTGATAATGATAGTGATGATACAGTGAGTCAATAAATAATACTGAAATTATTCATAAAATTCTGTTCTTTAATTTTTCATCACACAGTTCTGCTTTTCATTTGTCAGGATGGTTACTAGGGCTTGTTTTCTAGGAATCAAACTCAGTTCATTCTCTAACATTCTTCCTTCATACTAGAATTTTCCTTTTATGTGTGGATCTCACCCTGCTATGCTCATGAACTCTTTTGATGGTCTAATGAAATCCAGACCTTTTCCCGGAAAAAGTTACAAATATTCCTGTTAATATTGAGAAATATTCTAACATCACTAAGTAATGAAGTTTTCCTTTTCTTTGGAAGAAGATTAAATCAATTGTGAATATTTAACAAGTTACTATTAAGGTCTGTGTGCCCATTTCCAGAAGACAAAGTATGCATGCATGTATATATAAATATGTACACACTTATAGACATATAATGTATTTATACTTGGCAACCTTGAAAGAGAATGCATAATTTTATCAATTAGCTTTTGCTAGCCACCTGAAAACATACTAACTAAAAGAAAAAATACTATTTCTTATTGTTCTGGGGTCCACTGGGTGGTTTCTCTGTTTGGGGGCTGGATGGTTCTAGGATGGCCTCACCTAGTTGGCATTCGGTTCAAAGACATCTGGGATGTCAGGGACATCCTGGCCATGAGTATTTCATCATGTGGCAGAACAGACTGGGCTTATTCATTTGGTACTAGTGCAGGGATCACAAGAGAAGCAAATGGGGATACTTCTGTGCACAAGGCCTTGTCAGACATCTGCTTGTGTCATGCTTACTAAAGCCTGGCTGGAACAAGTCAGGAGGCCGGCCTGGAGTCTGTGTGGGTGGGCTCTACCAAAGAGTGTGGGTAGAAGGAGGGGATAATTTCTGTCTATTTTTGTAGTCGACCACAGTCTGTGCTGTTGCATGCTTCTTATGCAAAGTCCTTTGTACAAAAATTATGCCTCTTCCTGCTCAATACTTCTACAAGAGAGTCAAGAGGGAATCTGGCCCATTTGTCTTAAATTGGTAACATAATTTGGTGCTTTTTTGTC
Organism: Muntiacus reevesi; assembly: GCF_963930625.1. Taxonomy (NCBI): domain Eukaryota; kingdom Metazoa; phylum Chordata; class Mammalia; order Artiodactyla; family Cervidae; genus Muntiacus; species Muntiacus reevesi. Next base: position 43,124,681 of record NC_089265.1, read on the forward strand.
ACTTGTGGCCCAAGTTGTTGGTGTTCATGGAGCCTAGTTATGGGCTAGGATAACCGTTTTGGATCCATTCTTAAGGCAAAGTGACTCCCTCCACTCAGGTGTCCTGGATAGCTAAGAATTATGAGAAGTTTTTCCTTTGTCACAGATCTGGAAATAGTGCAAACAAAGAATAAAGGAACAAGAAAAAATAATACATTGACTTCTATCTCCTGATGTTCTAGAACTACCCCATTGCAGTTGAAGAATCAAAGCACTTCCTAACTCAGGGAGGCAACTAGCCCTTAAGTTAAGCACATTGTAGGAAAAAATGGAAGCAGTGACAAATTTTATTTTCTTCATTTCAGTCCAGTCAGTCATGTCCGACTCTTTGCAACCCCATGGACTGCAGCACACCAGGCTTCCCTGTCCATCACCAACTCCTGGAGTTTGCTCAAACTCATGTCCTTTGACTTGGTTTATTTTTGAGGGCTCCAGAATCACTGCAGTTGGTGACTGCAGTCATGAAATTAAAGGACACTTGCTCCTTGGAGGGAAAGCTTATGACAAAACCTAGACTGCATATTAAAAAGAAAAAACATCACTTTGCTGACAAAGGTCCATATAGTCCAAAAAGCTATAAAGCTATAGTTTTTCCAGTAGTCACGTGTGGATGGAAGAGTTGGACCATAAAGAAGGCTGAGTGCTGAAGAACTGATGCTTTCAAACTGTGGTGCTAAAGATGACTCTTGAGAATCCCTTGGACAGCAAGGAGGTCAAACCAATTAATCCTAAACAAAATCAACCCAGAATATTCATTGCAAGGACTGTTGCTGAAGCTGATGCAAAGACCTGACAGAGGAGCCTGGCATGCTGCAGTCCATGGGGTCACAAAGAGTCAGACACGACTTAATGTCTGGAACAACAGGATAGTACCATCCATCCAGTGTTACCTACCATTTCAGGAGGTTTGCTGTTACCCTGAACCCGAGTCATCCAGGCTTATAAGTTGTAGGAGGCAATAATTACACAGGTGAGAAGACAAAATTGAGTTTCTTAAAAGTGATCAGGGGCTAAAGTACAGAATGTACAGATTTAGAGTTGATAATTAGAGCTGAGAACCAACACGTGCCAGCACTTTTTGTATATTTACATTTCATCATCACAACAATTTCTGTGAATACTGTGTGTGTATATGTGTATGTGTGTGTGTGTGTGTGTGTGTGTGTGTGTGATTATCACTAGTACTTCTCTTTGTCACTTAAGCCTCCAATTGGTGAAGGAACTTGTTGGAATTCAAACCAAGATCATCTGAAAATAATCTCAGAACTTTTCACATCTTCACTGTTGAGCAAAGTATGATTCAACTCTTAGAGATTAAGGAGATGCTGTTCATTTATCCTGTGACTTTCCAGTCCTGTGTTGTGGCCAGTTTGTCAACTGGGCATACAGTCCATGGCCCACCTGATCTTCCTAATAGAAAGTTAGGTCTTTATTTCTTTAGCCTGACCACTTTCTGCCTGATGTTACTGTTAATGTGGAAAAATTCTTGTTTTTCCATATATTAATAATTTATCAGCCATTATTTTTATGAACCAAAAGATAGAAGCTTACTATGTACTTCAAGGCTCAAAACATAGAATTGTGACCATTTCTGACTGTTTTAGAAACATTCGTCCCTCTGAACATTATCCCCAAATTCTCCTTAAGTCTGATATTAGTTGCTCCCCAGTCATTTGTGCTTTTTTGTGTGTCTCTCTATTATGGCACTTACCTCCTTTTCTTATTACCATTGAACAGTTTTTGAAGAGGAGGCATCATGTCTACTCATTGGGGGCCCCTTGTGTCTAAAACACAGTGGGCACTCAGAAATGCTGAGGGAATTGGTATAAAGACATCTGTCATAATCATATACTGATATGATGAGTGTATGGATAATAATGATTGCAATCCATATGATCAGAATGGGGTTAGCTAAAAAGACTCCATTAATGAACAGGTTTATATTACCAAGAGTTTCAGTTATAATCTTGGGAAAATGGGAGGAGATAGCAAAATTGACCTAAGAAAATTTATGCCCTGCATGGTAAACAGATAGTTTGCCAAGGCATCTATTAATCTGGCTGAAATCATACTTAAAGTAAAAAAAAAAATTGCTCACAAGCCAGAGCATCATTTTCAATGAGTCCTTCTCATGTCTCCAAAATGGTGAAAGCTGAACAATGTAGCACAGTAGGTGTGATGAAGGCAGCTAGTGAGACTGAAGGCTGAAAAGATGGCATAGAAGAGGAGTGGAGAGGAAAGCTGTTCTGAAGAAACGCTGCACTGAAAGGAAATCAGTGAGCACGGTGGCTTTCTCAGATTCACAGTCTATGTACAGATGTGGTTATGTAAAGTGCAACTGCCCGTGGTAGCTACAGACTTGGGGAATGATGGTCCTGAACTGGAGGTTTGAGGATAAATATTTAGTTTGCCTTTTTTGTATTTGTCTCAAGCCTTCCTCACTTAAATTTCTTATTGTAGAAATGAAATTGCTTCATAAGTACTCTGAAGGTCCCTGGTGATGGTTCATTTTATCTCTACTCAAGCCTTCTGTTTGTGTTACGGGCTTGGGAAATATTTAATACATGACAGGATTTTGTCATCTTTTGGTTGTCTGAACACAAACTATCTTACTGATGTAAGTCACCTTTCTATCACATACTGGGAGTAGACAGCAGCTGTCCCAGTGAAGTAAAACGAAGAAATCAAAAAGCTGAAATAAGTAACCAAAATATCAAAATGAATGACATTCAAATTTGACTTCTCCATGGCATACCTATTTACAGCACCGTAGATGACCAAGAATGAGCCATGGAAGTAAGTACTCTACAAAACTTCAGTTAAAAGGAAAAAAAAACCAAAAAACAAAAAAACCAGGTACCAATTCCCATCTTCCAGATAAAAATATTATTTTAAAATTTATATTCTCTTTACAAAAGCTTAATTTATATTAACACTACCTGAGTCTTAAAAATATAGAGATTGACCAAATAGTAAAATTTGTAACAAAAGAAGATTTTATACAGTCTGCAGTCTTGGTATACAGCAATGCAAGGAAGAGATGTACTTGAAGAAAAAACTTGTAATAGTTCAGCTCTGAGGATTCTTGAGAAAAAGTAGATTTATCTCTTCTCCTGAGTTGCTTAATACTAATGAGCAATCAGGTTAAAAGTTAAACATGAAATCGCGAAAGTTTCGCCTATCCACAAAAATTTCTATGTCTTCATCCTTCAAGGTAAAGATAAAGAGTATTTTCTAGAGAGCATCCAGGGCACCAACATAAATGACTCCTTTTGGAGGAGAAGCATTAAAGGAGCCCCACAAATGGGGAGGAAAAGGGCTGTGGCCTCTCCAAATAGGCTTTTGAGAGGTTGTCCCTTCTGCGCTTTGCTGCATCAGCTATGCACTCCACCCCTTAATCCTGCTACTCTCTCAAACCACCGGTGGCATTCTCAAAAAGCAGATGATGCTTAGTTGCCTGTACCTCTTGCCCCAGCCACTCCTTGTCTGGCTTCTGCTATCATCTGTGATTCCTATCAACTCTTGCCCTTCAGATCCAGTCCCCACACTTCCTCTTCCTGTTCTGGACCCTGAGAGGCTGTGCTTTCGAAACGCTTTGGTGGATTTCATTGCCCTCTGGCTTAGGGTTGACTGGTTTAGCAAATGAAAATATAGGACATCAGGCTAAGTTAGAATTTCCAGTAAAAGGATAAGTCTTTAATGCAAGTATGTCCCATGTCATATGTAATATGAATACTTAGACTTACCAGAAATTTGGATTTAACTGGATGTGTTGTGTTTTATCTGGTCACCCCACTCTGACTTCCCATTGGTTTAGTCAGTGGGAGCACCAACAGGTAATCAAGAAAATCGAAGGGAAGTCAGAGTATTTCCTTGCCCTGTTCCCTCTTGACTAAGTTGATACAGGCTGATTTTATCCATTGACAGATGGTTCCATCTCCTATCATGCAGTCCTTGGTTCCAGGAGCCTCTCCTTTCCCAAGTTTTTTCTGACATAGGGAAGTAAATACTTCTCCAGTGCTCACATTTCTTTGTTCTTCCTTAATACTATCTGGGTACCTTGTCATTTCTCTGCCTCCTTCTCATATTTCACACACCTTTTTAATACTATACTAAATGCTTCTTAAATAAACCAAATCAAACAGCTATCTGTTTTCTGCCTGGATCCCTAAACAGATGTGCTCTTACAGACCTAGTCCCAGAATTGTCTTCTGGACCCCGACACTCTCCATTTCTCACAACAGTGGCAATATTGACCCAGGAGTCCCTTTGTGAATCATGGATGCACTGCCCTGCCCCCTTCATCTGCTCCTTCACTGGCTTGTCTTACTTTTCCTAACTGTAATACCCAGGTATTTCCCTGGATTGGCTTTTATCCTGCTCTCTGTATACAGTGTCTTAGACTCTACTATTACCTTTATGTGGAATTCATTTTTTTCTTTTATTTATTGTGATGCTGATGACTGAAAATATTCACATGTATGACATAATGCCTTGAATATGCCCAAAGTGAAATGAGGTCCCAGGAAATTTTTTGGGAACTAAAAAAAAATAGTTGTGATGGTTAATTTCATGTGTCAGCTTGACTGAGCTACAGTGCCCAGATATTTTATCAAATATTGTTCTGGATATTTTCTGTGAGGGTGTTTTTGGATGAGATTTACAATTAAATTGGTAGACGTTGAGTAAAGCAGATTGCCTTTAAAATATGATGGGCCTCTTCCAGTCATTTGAAGGCCTGGATAGAACAAAATTGCTGACCTCCCTTGAACAAGAAGGAATACTGCAACAGACTTCCTTCAGACTTCAACTGCAACATTAGCTCTTCCTAGTCTCCAGCCTGACAGCCTGAGAGCCCACCCTGCAGATTTTGGACTTGCCACCCTCCATAAATCATATGAGTCAATTCCTTAAAATCTATCTACACACACAGACACACACACACACACACACATCTTGGTTTTGTTTCTCTGGAGAATCCTGACTAATATAATAGTGCACAGAATGCATTCAGGTGGGAGAAGAGGGTGGGCATAACAGTCAGTAAAGCATTTTACAAAGGTATGATATAGATTAGATCGGCTACAGATTATATTTAGATCAGGCTGGGTTTAACTGTGCTGCTTTCTCTCCCTCCTGGAAAAGTTTTTCGGATTATAGGTCAGTGAGAGAGATATTGTTATAGGCATTCGTAGTTTACATACTTCTGCTTGCAAGAAACAAAATTCTTAGACTGGCTGAAACACCTAAGTGCTTTTATGGTCTCATATAACATGAAGTTCAAAGGTAGGAGAGACCCTTGGTCTGCTGTGTCCTGGCTTCTGAGTTCTCTTGCCTCTTCCCTCCTCAGACTGGCTACATAATGGGTGAAGTCTTCTGGCCCTCATGTCCAGGCTTGAAATGTTCAGGGGAAAGAGAATGACTTTCTCTTCTTTAATGAATTTCTCAGAAGCTAGGAAAACTTCCCCGAGACTCCTTCATGTACCTCTCGGTGGCCAGAATGGGGTCACTTGCACATTCCTAAAACCGTCCCTGGCAAGGGGGATTCCATGACTGGCTTAGACAAGCCAGAATCTCCTCCTGAACTACAGATGGAGTTGGCTTCCACTGGATTCTGTTATATGGCTACCTGATGTAAAGCAGGGTGTCAGGAAGAAAGAAGAGGGAAGCAGTTGTGGAGCAGAGAGCCAACAGAATCCACCAAATTGGCTACATAGATCTTGGCTGTCCCTTCTTTTCATGCATCTGAGTGTTGTCTTGATACTCTGCCAAACATTGCTTTCTTTTAAAAAAAAACCACATTCAGTATGATTTTTTGAAAACTTACTTCAGTTACTGGGATGTGAGGGTAAGTTGTATCACATAGCATGTGACAGTTTAATTGAAAACCTCCATTAAGTGTCTTTGCTCTCACATTTTTTCATCCTCCTCCTCTTGCATCCCTCTATTCACCAAACCATTTCCTATTTTAAGACTTGAACTCATACCCTTTTCCTGGTCTCATGCAGGGAGTCTGCCTACTACTATTGATGTGAGGCCCTGGCAGCCCAGCTGCCACCCTCGGATTTATCAAAGTATCCATTCAGTCACTAGCTGCTGAGAAAATAAATTTTCTTTGTATCATTCATTACATGCAGAAAATCTTATAATACTATTTTCTTTGAAAGTGTAAAGCTTTTGCAAGCTTGGTATTTTAACCAATGTTAGTAAAAAGTTACTTGTGACCTATCTCACAAGCCATTGTAATGTATCAGAGTGCTAAGGCTATGTAGTAGAAGACTTCTAATTAATAGTAATCGATAACCTGACCGCTCTCCTGAGCTTGAGTCTCATATATGCTGCTCATCTCCACCAGACAGGAAAGGAACCTCGTTATGTTCAAGATGAAATAATCTTCCATTGCAAATTTGTCTCTCCTATTTCCTATTGCTATTAATAGCATCACTACTTCCCAATAGTCATTTTAATTTCTTTCTCCATTGCTCTCTCTATTAATCTCTCACTTCCAAAAGTTTGGTCTGGAGATTTTAACAGGTGTTTCTTGAAGAAAGTGTTCTGTTGGCCAAATGTCATTGGGGAATAATATATGCCATATCTCTATCTTGTAGCATTACAACACACATTCAAATATCAAAGACCCTGAGAAATTCTGTAGAATAGAAGGCAGTTTGCTCCTATTTAATCTAGTATTTCCTGGGCTTATTTCATCACAGAAGCATTTTTGCTGGGAATATTTTTTCATATATTCTAGGATATTAGTATGTCATGGAAAAATAGGGAAAACATCGCTCTAAGCATTTTCTAAATAAGAATGGAGAACAAAATTAATATTTATTGTGTAGTAAAAACCATATTCACAGGTGAAGTAGACTTTTTCTTTTCTTCTTCTTTTTTTAAATCCCTATCCTGTGACCTGCCAGCCACAAGTGCCTTGAAGCAGTTCTTTTCTGGGTGGCCTGCCTCAGTATGCCACAGATGTGCATGGGCTGAGCCTCCCTCACAGGGCTCACAGGGCTCTGGGACTCAGCAAGGGAGGCTGGTTGAGGGCGGGGGGACTTCTGTAAAGAAGGTGGAAAAGGTGGAAAAGAATTTTTCTATAATTTATGAAGTTGTGAAAAAGCCATTATCATGATTTTTACAGTGAATAGTGGAATATTGCAGAAATAATAAAGATATTTTCCTAATTTCAAAAAAAAAATCCCAGTAATAAGGAAAAAAAAGCCCAAGTACTTCTTTTAGTAAACAGACTTAGACAGAAATCCAACTTCATGATGATGAAGTATAGATTCACCTTAAATGTTATGATAATCAGCATGTACATGTTCGACTCTTCTCCTTTATCTTTTTAAATGAAGGGTAATGGCTAACTCTGCTTTACTTTCTAAAAATGACTTGTGTCACATTTCACTCTGAGATTTTCATTAAACACAACTAAATCTTGTGGCCTAGGGTTCCAATTATCATTTTAATATAGGCAGATCAAGTATTCATTGATTATAAATATTTTATTCTCTACTGTACTACCAGACTAAGGATTAACAAGTCTTTTTTCCCTTAAAACTTAATGTGTTGAATTCATATACGTGCATAATATATGTCCATTTATTTATTGAACATGAGAATGTTAGATTCTATAGGCTTTTGGCCTAATCTTAAGAACTGTTAGAAAAAAATTGCATTTAATTAAACTTAAGTCTATACAAGTGGGTGGAGTTGCCAAGTAAGAAAACAAATTTGGAGATATATGGGAGAGGATAAATTCAAGTTATAATTGGAAAGTGAGAAGAGATTTTAAAAATGGGTTAAAAGTAGAGTATTTTTCAATATTGTACCTGTTTCGTGCATTTAATTCATATTTTTATCAAATATGCATACAAATTCTGAGTAGGCTTGTTTCAGATACTATACTGATAAGATAGCTGATATGACACTGGCAGTTAGAGTTGATTGGGCTTTTTAAAAAAATGAGACCCCAGAATTGGCCACAAGAAAGTCCTTATTCATTACTTAAAAAACAAACTGCAGGGTGTATATACTGATTTTTTTTAAGCTGAAGTACATCAAACAAAGAAATATTTCTAAAAGCCTCAAGCAAATGTAGGAATCTGAAAACACTTCTCTTTTCAAGCCAATTGAAGAAAAGAACATAGGGAAATCACAAAGTAAAGAGCATTTCTTTTCAGAATGCCTCTTTCTCATAAGTAGTTTAAAGTCCAGTGGAGTATGCAAAAAGCTCTTTCATAAAGCAGGAAAATAGTAGAAAAAAAGGCTGTTGGCATTTCTGATTTTATTGGATAATTGTAAGACAGTGGCTATGAAAGACAAGGCTCAAGGAAATGGGAAATCGAGAGGCAGGATAAGATGATTTAAAAAAAGCAGATGAAGTAAGTGTGGAGGCAAATTTAATGCCTCTCACTTTGGAGAAATCAGGCAGAGAAAAGTATCTCAAGAGATTGCCAGACAGATGGTATGCTACAGAACCTTATATTTCTCTGAAGAATAAGCCTGCCTCAGTTCAAGTCCTGGAGTAAGGGAAGGAGTTTTTCAGATCATTTCACCTTTCAATCGCTGCTTTATATGACATGAGGGTGGGGATCATTCATGGGAAAGTATCAGTGATGGAATTTTTAAATATTTCTAGATGTTTAGAGCTAAACAGGAGCAAATAATTCTGTATTTCTAGAATTTTAGTTCTAAACAGAAGAACTAAACAGTAAAACAGTAGAGCATGTGAGCATAATCTATAATTTATTCAGTGTATGCAACACATAGTAACTTTCTTCCAAATAGCATGGAAATAGGTAAAGAAGAGTAAGTTTGTAGTGAACACTCCTAGTAAACATTACCTCAACCCAGTGATCAAGGTCAACATCAGCATTAGTAAGTAGTATCTACCCTTGATAGCTGTCCCCAGTGACTCAGTGAAGAATCCACCTGCAATGCAGGAAATACAGAGATGTGAGTTTGATCCCTGGGTTGAGAAGATCCCCTGGAGTAGGAAATGGCAACCCATCCCAGTATTCTTGCCTGAAAAATTACACGGACAAATGAGCCTGGTGGGCTGCAGTCCATGGTGTCGCAAAGAGTTGGACACCACTGAGCAACTGAAAGCGCGCACACAGCCTTGATATTACGTGAAGAACATGGCACTTGGCCTCTGTGGTCCTCCTCTCAAATCCCCTCACTCCAGCTGAATCTTGGGAAAACAGATAAATCCCCCAATTAAGGGATACTCTATGAAATATCTTACCAGTATTCATCAAAATTTTCAAGGTCATCAAAAATAAGGAAAGTCTGAGAAACTGTCATAGCCAAGAGGAGTCTAAGGACATATGATTACTAAATGTAATGTGACATCGTGCATGGGATCCTGGAACAGAAGAGCATTGTATAAAAACTAAGGAGAATTGAATGAAGTAAGGACTTAGTAATAATGCATCAGCATTAGTTCTTTAACAGTGACATATGTACCATTCTAATGCTAATGATAGGAAAAACCAAGTGAGAAGTATATGAGAACTCTGTACAACTTCTGTGTAAATCTAAAAATATTCTAAAATGAAAATTTCATTGAAACATTTTAAAAAGTGTTCACGATGAATGCTGGCACCTGAAGATGTTGACTGAGAAATTGTTACAAAGATGTGATATTTGATAGCCAAGCCTTGTAATATGAAATTTGTATTTTCCATAAGCCAATTTGCTTGGATTAAAATGCCTTATTTTTTAAATGGCTAAAACACTTCTACATGAATTCAGTAAAACTGGTTCCAAAAAAGAAATCTGGTAGGCAAAAAAAAGTAAAGAAAAGATAGTTGAGTTCACAGATGCAAAAAAAAAAGTACTCTGTAATTTTATTTATAAAAAGTTCAAAACATATAACTAAGAGAAAATTAACCTACAGTGTTAGAAGTTGAAATGATGATTATTTGGGGGGGGGGGTCACGATATGACTAGGAGGGGCATTAGACCTGCTTCAGGAGCATAATGCTCTGTTTCTTGATCCAGCTGGTAGTTACCACACTGTATTCACTTTGTGAAAATTCACTGGGCTGTAGACTTTTGTATGCTTATTTTCAGTATGTATGCCCTACCGTGCTTAGTTGCTCAGTCTTGTCCAACTCTTTGCAACCCCATGGACTGTAGCCCGCCAGGCTTCTCTATCCTTGGGGATTCTCCAGGCAAGCATACTGGAGTGGGTTGCCACGCCCTCCTCCAGGGGATCCGAAACCCAGGAATTGAACCCAGGTCTCCCACATTGCAGGTGGATTCTTTACCAGCTGAGCTACCAGGGAAGCCCCTTCAATATGTATATTATACCTTAATTTGAAAGTTTACTAAAGAAAACAATTGAACTTGAGGAGTTGGCTAAATTGCTTTTCAACATTAAAAAACATATGTACTATAAGTGGTTTCTGAATAGTAAATACATTTCAAAGCAGAAGATCAGTATGCTGTGTTGTTAGAAGTGTATGTTGTCCATATATTTACTTACTCATTTCACAAATATTTATTAAGTAACTAGGACTGGCTTGTATCTAAAACCATAGATTAAATGGGAAATAAACCTATAAATAGACAGTAATATGATGATTTGTATAATAGATATGTGTGCAAATGTAACGGAATTCTAGAGATGTTCTTTGGTCTGTTGGGGGAAGTCAGAGAAGGCTACTCAATAAGTTGAAACAAGAGTTGAAACATGATGAAAGAGTATACATTTGCCTAAAAGAAAGTGGTTATTTTTACATTGAGCAAGGTGAGAGGAGAGAATTCTAGACAGAGGCAATAACTAGAGAAAAGTCACAGAAGCTGAATGAATTTTAGAAAATTCCTTGATCAGGAGAGTGGCAGGAATGATGGAAGCTAAGTGTTATTGACTAAATGTCTATGTCCTCCAGGAAATTTGTAAGTTGAAGTTTTGATCTCCAGTGTGATAGTATATGCGATAGGATGTTTGGGAGGTAATTAGGTTTAGATGAGGTCATGAGGGTGGGGTCTTTATTTTGGAATGAATGAAGAGACCAGAACTTTCTCCTACCACCTCCCTCTTTCCCCACCATGTGAGGACACAGAGGATGTCTGTCCGCAAGCCAGGAAGAGAGACTTCATCAGAAACCTAGTCATCCTGCATCTTAATCTTGGACTTCCCAGCCTCCAGAACTATGAGAAATAAATGTTCATTGTTTAAGGTACATAGTCTATGGTATTTTGTTATGGTAACCAAAACTGACTAAGATACTGAGACAGCAGAGGAAGACAGAAACCAGATCATAAAAAGTCAAGTATATCATGGAGAAGAGAAGGCTTGATCCAGGAAATGTTGAGCTTTAAGCAGTGAGAAATATGATTAGAAAGATAAAGGCAGTGTGGAGAATGCTTGGAAGGAGCATGACTAGAAGAGAAGGACCAGTGAAGAAGCTACCATAAAAGTGAGGAGAGAAATGATGTGATTGTGGAAAGACAGCAGCAGACAGAGACATTTATGGTTTAGAGTTAGCAGGTCTCAGTGATTAATTAGATATGAAGGGGGAGAGGTGGGAATCCAAGATGACATCAGTTATACCATTGAGGATAGTGAACACAAGGAAAAGTGGGAATGTGGATGAAGATGAGTTCTATCTGAGACATGTTGAGTTTGGGACATCCAGGTGGGGACGTCTAGCAGGTAGTTGGATATAATGGGAATGGGACCCAGAAGAATTACCTGCAGTTATGAGAGTTTCCTGTGGTGGATATATAGTTAGTAATTAAAACTGAGTTTACTTATGAAAAGTAAGAAAATCCTCATGGATGAAGGTGTGTAGATAAAAGGGTTAAACAGTTGAAACTCTGTCCAAACACTTCAGAGTGTTGCTGAAGTGCCATATTATGCATGGATCCAAACTGTAAGAAGGAAAGCATGATCAGGCAAGGATGTATGGAGTGGCCAAGAGACTGGAGGACCTTTTAAGGTGAAGTTACAGGATTTTGAATAGTGAGGGGATGAGAAAATGAGAGGGTGAAAGTTTGTGATAAGAGAGAATATTACCAGGGTTTAAGATACTCAGGCAGGGCTAGTTCTGAGGATAAATAGAACATGAGTTCCATGAGGACAGGAGTATTTCAATTCTGGATGCCCAGTATGTAGGACAGAGTGTGGCATATAATTGATGCTCAATAAATATTTGCTGAGAGCAGCAGACAGGGAAGTTTAAGATTTAGAGTTGAAGCCTGGCAGGCTATAGTCTATGGGGTCACAGAGGCGGACACCACTGAACCGACTGAGCACGCACGCGGAGTAGACTGAGGGGAAGTTAATAGATTAGATGAGATCAAAGAAGTCTGGTGAAATTCTCAGAAAACTTGTATATGACTCTTTGTTTTTCTCTTGCTGCTTTTAGAATCCTCTCTTTATCTTTAACTTTTGCCCCTTTAATTACAAGACATGCTGTGGATCTGTCTGGGTTCATCTTGTTTGGGACCCTCTGTGCTTCCTGAGCACGCATGCATGTGCTTCCTGTACCTGGTTATCTGTTTCCTTTTTCAGATTTGGGAAGTTTTCAGCTAAAATTTCTTCAAGTACATTTTCCAGCCCTTTTTCTTTCTCTCCTCCTTTGAAACCGCTATTATGCCTAAGTTGGCACATTTTATATTATGCCCCATAGACCTTGTATGTTGCTTTCATTTTTTAATTTCTTTCTACCTGCTGTTCTAATGGGTTGATTTCCACTATTCTATATTCCACAACACTTATCTGTTCTTCTGTGTCATATAGTTGACTATTCACTGCTTCTAGGTTGCTTTTGGAAGTTGAATTATCTAATTTTTTATTGGTTCATCTTTATAGCTTCTAATTCCTTGTTACAGTGATCTGCATTTCTATTAATGCTCTTTCTTGACCCGGTTAGCATTTCTATTACCACTTTTTTGAACTCAGGTTCTGGTAGAGTTATGAGTTCTATTTCTTCATTTGTTCTTTCAGGGGATTTCTCTTGCTCTTTTAATTGGGAGTAGTTCCTCTGCTTTTTCATTTTGCCTAACTTTCTTTTACTCTGTGAGTTTAGGAGAAACAGTTATCTACTGTGGTCTTGAAGGACTGTTTTTATGTGGGAGCATCCCTGTGTACACTGTGTGTGTCTGATGTCTTTGGTGTGAGAGTTCTCTTTGATATGGGCACCAACCACGTCTTTCCTCAGGGTGTGCTGGACATCTTCACCTTGAAGGAGGTGTGGTTGGTGTCGGGGGATCCAAAGCCTGTGTAGGGTGTGAGGTGGGGGCTTCCCCTCTGCTTTATAGCTGTGACCACCTTGTCAGGGTGTGGTGTGGTCTGCTCCTCAGTTGTCGGAGTAGAAGTCACCCAGTCTCCATTTCCTTTGAGTGCATGCCATGCCCCAAAAGAGGTGATTCCTAAAGCAAGTGGGGCTCATGTGCTCACTGCGGACTGATGTGCCACTTGTGTAGATATCTGTGGCTCCACGTGGGAATAGCCCACGGTAGCATCCTTTCCCTTGCTGTGGTCATCCCAGATCTAGTGCAAGGCTGTGGGGTGGGGTGGGTGGAGTCAGAACATCCACCAGGTTGGGGCTGGGAGTGAGGGTGTTGTGGCTGCAGGGATTGGGGTGTCTGTGTTGCTGCCAGAGGTCTGGGCTGCCTCTGTGGCAGTCTTCTCCCATTTTTTGCTGTATTATGTAAGATTCAGAAGTGACAATTATGTATCAAAATGCTGATTTCCTCTTTCTGGATCTGGCAAATAGTGCTAGAGAGTAAATTGTGATTTGGTTAACACTTAAAATCTGGCTCCCTCTACTGGAGGATATGATAATTTTTCTCCTTTCCTTTTAACTGAGGTCCAAAAAGCACTAGCAGGATTGGGGTTCACACTTCAGGTTTTTCTAGTCCTTGTGCATCTGGAAATTGCCTGGTTGATCAACTGGGCACATATAATAAATTATGTATGATGCACATAGATAACATTCTGTAGCAATTACTGCATCAAATTAATACGTATTTCTTGATTGCCTTTGTAAGGCAGACGCAAGATATGCAAAGATGTGTGAGATATGATCTTTGCCCCTCAGAGAGCTTATAGTTAATTAAGTTATATGAATGATGATTCCAGGGTATACATAGCTCCCTGTCTGCAACTCCCAATGGCCAAATTAAGTGACCTTTTTCACATTAAGAAGCACTGGTTCTTGACAGACGATTGATAATTTCTTTGCATAGCCACTTAATCTCCTTTATTTGGTATTGTTTCCCATATAGCTAGCTTTGAGGACTTTCTGAACTAGAAATTAGTGATTTTAATGAGAGGGTGATAATTTGTGTTGGGGTGGGTTACAAAATTTTTTTTACTGTAGAAAATGATTTTGAATTATCAGTGAATAATCTAAAGTTCTTTTTTAATGGAAATGTCAGACTCTTCATAAGTTGATTGATTTCTTAGAAAGCACATCTCCATATTTGGTTCTATTAGTCCAGCTGTTTCAGCCTTAAGCTCATCTTGCAATCCTAAAATGCCTGTATAAATCTTTTGTAATCAGTTCAGTATATTACTTTTATCTGCCCATTGGAACTTATAATCCATTGTAGTAACACCATTCCTACCTAACTGTATGTGTGTATACAGACCCTCACCTAATCGTGAACTACTAGGGTGAGAGAGCAGAGACCAAAAGCCATTCTAACTTTGTTTGGACCACTCTATTTTTCATTTATTCTGCTGCCCCAAGAAGCAACATTTATATAGAGGTAGTCCATTGTAGTGTTGGTCAGAGCTTCAAACCCCAGCTCTGCCTTTTGCCAGCTGTTTCACCTTGGGAGGGCTTTCCAGGTGGTACTAGTGGCAAAGAACCCACCTGCCAATGCAGGAGACATAAGAGACACGGGTTCGATTCCTGTGTCAGAAAGATCCCCTGGAGGAGGAAACAGCAACCCACTCCAGTGTTCTTGCTGGAATAATCCCATGGACGGAGGAACCTGGTGGGCTATAGTCCATGGAGTTGCAAGTTATTCACTCCCTCCTGAGATTGTTGTGGTGCAAAAGAAATTAATATACACAAAGCCATGAGAACCGATTCTGGTACATAGAAAGCACTTATATGTATCACTTACATTATTATCACTCAATTTGTATGTGCAAGGAAAACTAATATGGTGTATAGAAATTCTAAGAAAGGATTCAAAAGTCAACTTACAAAATGAAACCCAACTGAATAAATACTATTTCTTGCTGGTTCTGGACACACAGATATGTGTGTTGGGGGTGAGGGGGCAGGCGGAGTTTATCTGGGGAAAGAGTGCCTTTTTAGTAACTGCAGGCATCAGGGTGAGAAACCTCAGTTTTGATCTAATAAACTAAATGTCATTCCCCTGCTGCTCCCACATTTTCTGCTTAGAATTTCTAAAATCATTATAGAAATTATTTTTAAAGTCCACTGGGGATCAGGAACCTCTAGAGTCAAAGCAAATAATTACACTTGAGCACAACACATCTCTTCCGCCTGAAAATATGCTTAGAAAACAGGTTCTTCTATTTCTAAATCATTAGTAATTCTTGGATGCTAGGTTTTAGCATCAAAGAAAAGGTACAACTGCAAACAAAAGGGCTCTGTGTTCTTAATATTCAGCGTGTCACATCAGGTGCTTCCTCAGCACCTCTCTTAAGACTTTAGACAATATGAAATGCCTTCCAGAGCTGAGAATGATTCTGAGATTTAGCAGTACCTCATTTTCATCAATGTAGATATAAACATGATTGTTGCAAATGACTAGAGCTTTTCCAAGCATTTAGCTTTTAAAACTCAAATGAGAGTTAATCAACGTTTCCTGTTTTATATCACCGACATCTCTTATTTTCAGCACAGAAATCAAGCTGAGTTTGAATTAAGGTCCTGTTTTCCAAACGTTTCTGAAAGGTTAAGAGACTAATTGGTTCACAGCTTCTTCAAGGCCATACAACATGTTTGAGTTTTAGAAGTTTAATCATTTGTGTTACTGTACGTTGTCTATCTGGGCTTCTCAGGTGGCTCAGCAGTAAAGAATCTGCCTGCAATGCAGAAGATGCAAGAGATGTGGGTTCGATTCCTGGGTGGATAAGTTCCCCTGGAGAAGGGCATGGAAACCCACTACAGTATTCTTGCCTGGAGACTCCTGTGGACAGAGAAGCCTGGTGGGCTACAGTCGATGGAGTCCCAAAGAGTTGGACATGATTGAAGCGACTGAGCACACATGCGTGATGTCTATCTCAGTTCAGTTCAGTTGCTCAGTCGTGTCTGACTCTTTGCGATCCCATAACTGCAGCATGCCAGGCTTCCCTGTCCATCAACAACTCAAACTCATGTTCATCACGTCAGTGATGCCATCCAACCATCTCATCCTCTGTTGTCCCCTTCTCCTGCCTTCAATCTTTCCCAGCATCAGGGTCTTTTCCAATGAGTTGGTTCTTTGCATTAGGTGGCCAAAGTACTGGAGTTTCAGCTTAGCATCAGTCATTCCAATGAATATTCAGGACTGATTTCCTTTAGGATGGACTGGTTGGATCTCCTTGCAGTCCAAGAGACTCTCAAGAGTCTTTTTCAACACCACAGTTCAAAAGCATCAATTCTTAAGCACTCAGCCTTCTTTATAGTCCAACTCTCACATCCATACATGACTACTGGAAAAACCATAGCTTTGATTAGACAGACTTTGTTGGTAAAGCACTGTCTCTGCTTTCTAATATGCTGTTTAGGTTGGTCATAACTTTTCTACCAAGGAGCAAGCATCTTTTAATTTCATGGCTGCAATCACCATCTGCAGTGATTTTGGAGCCCCCCAAAATAAAGTCTGTCACTGTTTCCACTGTTTCCCCATCTATTTGCCATGAAGTGATGGGACTGGATGCCATGATCTTAGTTTTCTCAATGTTGAGCTTTAAGCCAACTTTTTTACTCTCCTCTTTCACTTTCATCAAAAGGCTCTTTAGTTATTCTTCACTTTCTGCCATAAGGATGGTGTCATCTGCATATCTGAGGTTATTGATATTTCTCCTGGCAATCTTGATTCCAGCTTGTGCTTCCTCCAGCCCAGCATTTCTCATGATGTACTCTGCATATAATAAGCAGGGTGACAATATACAGCCTTGATGTACTCCTTTCCCCATTTAGGAAAAGTCCGTTCTTCCATGTCCAGTTCTAACTGTTGCTTCCTGACCTGCATACAGATTTCTCAAGAGACAGGTCAGGTGGTCTGGTATTCTCATCTCTTTCAGAATTTTCCACAGTTTGTTGTGATCCATACAGTCAAAGGCTTTGGCATAGTCAATAAAGCAGAAATAGATGTTTTTCTGGACCTCTCTTGCTTTTTCGATGATCCACAGATGTTGGCAACTTGATCTCTGGTTCCTCTGCCTTTTCTAAATCCAGCTTGAACATCTGGAAGTTCACTGTTCACATACTGTTGAAGCCTGGCTTGGAGAATTTTGAGCATTACTATGCTAGCATGTGAGATGAGTGCAATTGTGTGGTAGTTTGAACATTGTTTGGCATTGCCTTTCTTTGGGATTGGAATGAACACTGACCTTTTCCAGTCCTGTGGCCACTGCTGAGTTTTCTAAATTCTGGCATATTGAGTGCAGCACTTTCACAGCATCATCTTTTAGGATTTGAAATAGCTCAACTGGAATTCCATCACCTCCACTAGCTTTGTTCGTAGTGATGCTTTCTAAGCCCCACTTGACTTCATATTCTGGGATGTATGGCTCTAGGTGAGTGATCACACCGTCCTGGTTTTCTGGGTCTTGAAGATCTTTTTGGTATAGTTCTTCTCTGTATTCTTGCCCCCTCTTCTTCATATCTTCTGCTTCTGTTAGGTCCGTACCATTTCTGTCCTTTATTGTGCCCATCTTTGCATGAAATATTCCTTTAGTATCTCTAATTTTCTTAAAGAGATCTCTAGTCTTTCCCATTCTATTGTTTTCCTCTATTTCTTTGCATTGATCATTGAGGAAGGCTTTCTTACCTCTCCTTTCTATTCTTTGCAACTCTGCATTCAAATGGGTATATCTTTCCTTTTCTTCTTTGTCTTTAGCTTCTCTTCTCAGCTATTTGTAAGCCCTCCTCAGACAACCATTTTGCCTTTTTGCATTTCTTTTTCTTGGGGATGGTCTTGATCACTGCCTTCTGTACAATGTAATGAACCTCCATCCATAGTTCTTGAGGCACTCTGTCTATCAGATATAATCCCTTGAATCTATTTCTCATTTCCACTGTATAATTGTAAGAGATTTGATTTAGGTCATACCTGAATGGTCTAGTGGTTTTTCCTACTTTCTTCAATTTAAGTCTGAATTTGGCAATAAAGAGTTCATTATCTGAGCCACAGTCAGCTCCAGGTCTTGTTTTTGCTGATTGTATAGAGCTTCTCCATCTTTGGCTGTAAAGAATATAATCAATCTGATTTCAGTATTGACCATCTGGTGATGTCCATGTGTAGAGTCTTCTCTTGTGTTGTTGGAAGAGGGTGTTTGCTATGACCAGTGTGTTCTCTTGGCAAACCTTTGTTAGCCTTTGTCCTGCTTCATTTTGCTCTCCAAGGCCAAATTTACCTGTTACTCCATGTATCTCTTGACTTCCTACTTTTGCATTCCAGTCCCCTATAATGAAGAGGACTTTTTTTTTTTTTTTTTTTTTTTTTTAGTGTTAGTTCTAAAAAGTCTTGTAGATCTTTGTAGAACTGTTCAGCTTCTTAAGCATTAGTGGTCAGGGCTTAGTCTTGGATTACTATGATGTTGAATGGTTTGCCTTGAAAATGAACAGAGATCATTCTGTCGTTTTTGAGTCTGCATCCAAGTACTGCATTTCGGACTCTTGTGTTGACTATGATGGCTACTCCATTTCTTCTAAGGGATTCTTGCCCACAGTAGTAGATATAATGGTCATCTGAGTTAAATTCATCCATTCCAGTCCATTTTAGTTCACTGTTTCCTAGAATGCCGACATTCACTCTTGCCATCTCCTGTTTGACCATTTCCAATTTGCCTTGATTCATGGACCTAACATTCTAGGTTCCCATGCAATATTGCTCTTTACAGCATCTAACTTTACTTCAATCACCAGTCACACCCACAACTTGGTGTTGTTTTTGCTTTGGCTCCATCTCTTCATTCTTTCTGGAGTTATTTCTCCATTCTTCTCCAGTAGCGTATTGGGCACCTCCCAACCTGGGGAGTTCATCCTTCAGTGTCATACCTTTTTGTCTTTTCGTACTGTTCATGGGGTTCTCAAGGCAAAAATACTGAAATGGTTTGCCATTCCCTTCTCCAGTGGACCATGTTTTGTCAGAACTCTCTGCCATGACCCATCTGTCTTGGGTGGTCCTACGTGGCGTGGCTCATAGTTTCACTGAGCTAGACAAGGCTATGGTCAATGTGATCAGTTTGGTTAGTTTTCTGTGATTGAGGTTTTCATTCTGTCTGCCCTCTGATGGATAAGGATAAGAGGCTTATGGACGCTTCCTGATGGGAGAGACTGACTGAGGGGGTAAACTGGGTCTTGTTCTGATGGTCAGGGCCGTGCTCAGTGAATCTTTAATCCAATTTTCTGTTGAAGGGTGGGGCTGTATTCCCTTCATGTTGCTTGAGCTGAGGCCAAACTATGGTGGAGGTAATGAAGGTAATGTCAACCTTCTTCAAAAGGTCCCATGCACACACTGTTGCACTCAGTGCCTCTGACCCTGCAGCAGGCCACTGCTGACTCACGCCTCCACTGGATACTCCTGGACACTCATGGGCATGTCTAGGTCAGTTTCTTGTGGGGTCACTGCTCCTTTCTCCTTGGTCCTGGTCTGCACAAGGTTTTGTTTGTGCCCTCAAAGAGTCTGTTTCCTCAGTCCTGCGTAAGTTCTGGTCATTCTATGGTGGGGTTAGTGGCAACCTCCTCCAAGAGTACTTATGCCACACCCAGGTCGGCTGCACCCAGAGCCCCTGCAGCAGGCCACTGCTGACCCGTACCTCCACAGGAGACACTCAGACACAGTTCTGGTTCAGTCTCTGTGGGGTGGGCGTGCGTTTTGTGCCCTTCCCAAGTGTCTATCTAATCACTCAAAAAACCACACCTTCTATGAGCCATTTTCTCTTACTGCCTGTGATCTCACCAGGGTAAAGCACAGTTTCACTATATGCTTTTTGCTACTATTAATTGTTGATCTCACATATTGTTACTAGTTGATACAAACCTATTTGGAATTAATGAACAGACAACATATACTCCATCACCATTCTGCTATAAGTGACCAATGAATAAACTCATTAAAATGAAGGTTTTCTGGAATTCTTACATTAAAGGATATCTTATGAGTTGCTTCACAGAGAAACTGTTGAAAATTATTTTTAAAAATATGAAAGCCTCTGCAAATGGTCCTAAGAATGAACAGCAAATGGAGAAACATCTGTTAAAGAAAATCAACAAAAATTTGGTAAGAAAGGTGAACCAGGACCACACTCTCCTTCTCCTCTCCCAGCTCAGTGAGGCAGAGAGTTCATGCCAGACTGTTGCAGCCAGAAGACAAGGATCTCTCTCCTCTGAGTTCCTAGCTGGAGGGCTTTCTTCCCAGGAGAAATAGGACTTTAACATTTCTTTCTTTTTTAAAAAAATTTCCTTTATTCAAGTATAGTTGATTAACAATGTTTTATTAGTATCTGTCATGCAGCAAAGTCATTCAGTTGCTCATGTATATACATTATGTTTCATATTCTTTTCCATTATGGTTTATCACAGGATATTGAATGTAGTTCCCTGTGCTATACAATAGGGCTTTGTTGTTTATCCATTCTAGATATAATAGCTTGCCTCTGCTGACCCCAAACTCCCAATCCATCCTTCACTCACTCCCTCTTTTCCTTGGTAAATCTCAAGTCTGTTCTTTATGTCTGTGAGTCTATTTCTGCTTCATAGATAAGATCGTTTGTGTCATGTGTGTCATATATGTCATGTGTGTCATATATATCATATGTGTCATAGATTCCACATATATGTGATATCATATGGTATTTGTCTTTCTCTTTCTGTCATTGCACTTAGTATGATAATATCTAGGTCCATCCATGTTCCTACAAATGGCATTATTTTATCCTTTTTGTGGCTGAATAATATTTCAGTGTATATATGTACCACATCTTCTTTATCCATTCATCTGTTGATGGACATTTAGGTTGCTTCCATGTATTGGCTATTGTTAAGAGTGCTTGCAATGAACAGTGAGGTGCATGTATCTTTGAATTATGGTTTTCTCCAATGTATGCCCAGGAGTGGGATTGCTGGATCATGTGGCAACTCAACCATTTGTTTTCTGAGGAACCTCCATACTGTTTCCATAGTGGCTGTATCAATTTACATTCCCACCAACAGTGTAGGGGATTTCCATTTTCTCCATATCATCTCCAGCATTTGTTATTTGTAAATTTTTAATGATGGACATTCTGATTGGTGTGAGGTGGTACCTCATTGTGTTTTGGTTTGCATTTCTCTAATAATTAGCAATGTTGGCCATCTTTTTCTGTGCCTGTTGGCCATATGTATGTCTTCTGTGGAGAAATATCTATTTAGGCCTTCTGCCCTATTTTTTGATAGTGGTTTTTTTTTTATTCAATTGTATGAGCCATTTGTATATTTTGAAAAGTAAACCCTCGTTGGTCACATCATTTGCAAATATTTTCTTCTAGTCCACAGGTTGTCTTTTCATTTGTTTATGCTTTCCTTTTACTGTACAGAGGCTTGTAAGCTTGATTAGGTTTCACTTGTTTGTTTTTGATTTTTTTTCTATTGCTTTGGGAGACTGACTTAAGAAAGCATTGGTATGATTTATATTAAAGAATGTTTTGTCTATGTTCTCTTCTAGGAGTTTTATAGTGTTAAGTCTTATGTTTACGTATGTAAGCCATTTTGAGTTTATTTTTGTGTATGCTGTGAGAGTAGGTTCTGATTTCATTGATTTACATGCGGCTGTCCAACTTTCCCAGTGCCACTTGCTGAAGAGACCATTCTCCCCATTGTGTATTCTTGCCTCCTTTGTTGAAAGTTAATTGACCATAGGTATGTGGGCTTATTCTGTGGTCTTGCTTTTCTGCTTCATTGATCCATGTGTCTGTCTTGTGCCAATATCTGATTCTGACCTTATTTCTTTATAGAAATTGACCACTATAGAAACTGACTCATTCTAAAATTCATATGAAATTAAAGGGGCCAAAAATAGCAGAAGCAAAAGTCCTGAAATGGAGAGTTAGAGGACTCACACTTTCTGACTTCAAAGGTTACTACAAAAAATGGTAACAAAGACAACCTAGTACTACTAGCCTGACAACAAACATATACAGTGGCCTCCCCTTATCCCTGTTTTCACTTTCTATAGTTTTAGTTAATCTGCAGTCAACCACAGTCTGAAAATAATAAATGGAAAAACTCCATAAATAAACAATTCATAAGTTTAAAATCATGAGCCATTCTTAGTAGCATGATGAAATCTCACAACATTTTATTTCATCCCACCTGAGATATGAATCATCCTTTATTCCAGTTTATCCTACCTGTTAGTCACTTAGTCACTGTCATGGTTATCAGACTGTTGTGGGGGAAGGAGCTAAGATGGCAGAGGAATAGGACGGGGAGACCACTTTCTCCCCTGCAAATTCATTAAAAGAACATTTGAATGCTGAGCAAGCTGCACAAAACAACTTCTGATCACTAGCAGAGGACGTCAGGCACCTAAAAAAGCAGCCCATTGTCTTCAAAAGGAGTCCTCTATTACTCCTTAATTTTCATTTTCATTCTCATATATTTTTACTATTTTTTTAATTAAAAAACTTTTTTCTTTTTTTCCCTTTCTTTTATTTTCTTTTAAAGTCCTCTATTACTCCTTAATTTTCATTTTCATTTCACTATAACCTTGCAAAAAAAAAAAAGACCCTATTTTTAAAGTGAACTTCATATATATTTCTTAAATTTTTTGTGTTTTTGTTTTTAATATTGTATTTTTAAGAGTCTAACCTCTACTCTAGATTTTTAATCTTTGTTGAAGTATTTGATATCAATTTTGGACATTTAAGAATTCAATATTCAGTACCCATTTTTACTCGGGAGTGTGATGATTACTCTTTCCCCCTTTTGACTCACCTTTTTCTCCCCCAGATCACCTCTATTTCCTCCCTCCCCCTTCTCTTCTCAGTCCAACTCTGTGAATCTCTGTGGGTGTTCTGGGCTTCAGAGAACACTTAGGGAACAGAGTACTGCATAGATCTGTCTCTCTCCTCTAAAGTCTCCCCTTTTCTCCTCCTGCTCATCTCTATCTCCCTCTTCCCTCTCCTCTTCGTCATGTAACTCTGTGAACCTCTCTGGGTGTCCCTCACTGTGGAGAATCTTTTCACCATTAACCTAGAGGTTTTATTATCAGTGCTGTATAGATAGAGAAGCCTTGAGGCTACTGGAAGAATAAAACCGAAAGCCAGAGGCAGGAGACTTAAGCCCAAAACGTGAGAACACCAGAAAACTCCTGACTACAGGGAACATTAAGTAATAAAAGATCATCCAAAAGCCTCCATACCTACACTGAAACCAACCACCACCCAAGAGCCAATAAGTTCCAGAGCAAGACATACCAGACTGGTGTGGTATCATAGTGCTTGCGTCCAGGGAACCCTTACTTTACTTAATAATGACCTCAAAGAGCAAGAGTAGTGATGCTGGCAGTCTGGATATGCCCAAGATATGCTTCAACTAGAAAGGTGAAAGATCTCAATTTAATAAGGAAGGAAAAAAATCATATGCTGAAGTTGCTAAGATATAGAGTAAAAACAAATCTGTCCATGAAATTATGAGGAAGAAAAAAGAAATTCAAGCCAGTTTTGCTGCTGTACCTCAAACTGCAAAAGTTATGGCCATAGTGCATGATACATATTTAGTTAAAATGAAAAAGGCATTAAGTTTGCATAATAAAATATTTTTTGTTTGTTTTTTTTCATTTATTTTTATTAGTTGGAGGCTAATTACTTTACAATATTGTAGTGGATTTTGTCATACATTGACATGAATCAGCCATGGATTTACATGTATTCCCCATCCCGATCCCCCCTCCCACCTCCCTCTCTACCCGCTCCCTCTGGGTCTTCCCAGTGCACCAGGCCCTAGCACTCGTCTCATGCATCCAACCTGGGCTGGTGATCTGTTTCACCCTAGATAATATACATGCTTCGATGCTGTTCTCTCGAAACATCCCACCCTCGCCTTCTCCCATGGAGTCCAAAAGTCTGTTCTGTACACATGTGTCTCTTTTTCTGTTTTGCACATAGGGTTATCATTATCATCTTTCTAAATTCCATATATATGTGTTAGTATGCTGTAATGGTCTTTATCTTTCTGACTTACTTCACTCTGTATAACGGGCTCCAGTTTCATCCATCTCATTAGAACTGATTCAAATGAATTCTTTTTAATGGCTGAGTAATATTCCATGGTGTATATGTACCACAGTTTCCTTATCCATTCGTCTGCTGATGGGCATCTAGGTTGCTTCCATGTCCTGGCTATTATAAACAGTGCTGTGATGAACAATGGGGTGCATGTGTCTCTTTCAGATCTGGTTTCCTCAGTGTGTATGTCCAGAAGTGGTATTGCTGGGTTGTATGGGAGTTCTATTTCCAGTTTTTTAAGAAATCTCCACACTGTTCTCCATAGTGGCTGTACTAGTTTGTATTCCCACCAACAGTGTAAGAGGGTTCCCTTTTCTCCACACCCTCTCCAGCATTTGTTGCTTATAGACTTTTGGATAGCAGCCATCCTGACTGGCGTGTGATGGTACCTCATTGTGGTTTTGATTTGCATTTCTCTGATAATGAGTGATGTTGAACATCTTTTCATATGTTTGTTAGCCATCTGTATGTCTTCTTTGGAGAAATGTCTGTTTAGTTCTTTGGCCCATTTTTTGATTGGGTCATTTATTTTGCTGGAATTGAGCTGCAGGAGTTGATTGTATATTTCTGAGATTAATCCTTTGTCTGTTGCTTCATTTGCTATTATTTTCTCCCAATCTGAGGGCTGTCTTTTCACCTTGCTTATAGTTTCCTTTGTTGTGCAAAAGCTTTTAAGTTTCATTAGGTCCCATTTGTTTATTTTTGCTTTTATTTCCAATATTCTGGGAGGTGGGTCATAGAGGATCCTGCTGTGATTTCTGTCAGAGAGTGTTTTGCCTATGTTCTCCTCTAGGAGTTTTAAAAATATGGAACACTTCACGAATTTGTGTGTCATCATTGTGCAGGAGCCATGCTAATCTTCTCTGTATCGTTCCAATTTTAGTATATGTGCTGCCGAAGTGGGCACATAATAAAATATTTTGAGAGACCACATTCACATGGTATGAACAATAGAGTATATTGTTAAATACTCTTATTCTGTTTTATTATTGTTGTTAATCTTTTACTATGCCTAATTTACAAACTAACCTTTACCATAGATATGTAAGTATAGGAAAACAACATAGTATATATAGGATTTGGTACTATCCATGGTGGGCTACAGTCCACAGGGTCACAACAAGTCAGACACGACTGAGCAATGAAGCACAGCACAGCACATGTTTTCAGGCATACATTGTGGGTCTTGGAACAAATGTTATCCCTTGAAGATAAGGAGGGCTACCACAGATCAGTGGAGTAGAATTGAGAGTTCAGAAATAAATTAGTACCTCCATGATTAACTGATTAACACAGATGCCAATGATTACTCAATGGGGAAAGAATAGTCTTTTCAAAAAATGGTGCTAGGACAATGGGATGACATACAAAGGAATGCAGTTGGAACCTTAACTCACACCGTATACAACAATCAGTTCAAAATGGAATTGCTAGTGGGAATGTAAAATGTGGCTGCTTTGGAAAACAGTTTCTTAACTGATTAAACGTAGTTACCACATGCCCTAACAATTCTACTCCTAGAATATATCCAAGAGAAAACAAAGCACACGTTCACACAAAACCTTGTATATGAATGTACATAGCAGCATTATCCATAGCCCAAAGGTGGGAACAACTTAAATATTCATCAACAGATGAATGAATAAACAAAAGGATGTATATCCATACAATGAAATATTATTTGGCCAAAAAATAAAAATAAAGTACTGAAACATGCTACAACTTGAATTAACCTTGATAATATCCTAACCTGAAGGGAGCCAGTCACAAAAGAGCACATATTTACACTTCTACTCAAAATTAAAATCCAGAATAGGGAAATCTGTGGAGACAGAAAGTAGATTAATGCTTAGTTAAGGCTGGGGAGGGAATTTTGTTTGTTTATTTGGCCACACTGCACAGGCTTGTGGGATGTTACTTCCCCAGCCAGGGATCAAATCCATGCCCCTTGCACTGGAAGCACAGAGTCTTAACCACTGGACCACCAGGGAATTCCCCAAAATGTTTAAAAGATAAAAAGCTGCTGCAGTAAAGCCCAAGATGGCTACTTGCACCTGGTACCCATGTGATGGGGAAGGTCTGTTATCTCCTTGAAGGCCACGTTTGGCCCTCCCTCCTGTGCTCCTGTGGTAAGCTGTTGTAGGGGAGAGATGAAAACAAAGGCAGGGAACCTCTTTTGGGTGGCAGGCTGTAACCTATGGGACCAGTGCCGCTGGCCTGTAGAAGCTTCTCTCTGGGTGTTCCCAGATTGTTCCATCTAAGGGTCACCCTCCTGCCCCCAAAGTGGCTGACCACTGGAACGAGAAGAGGGCCATGCTTGGGGTATATGACAATATCAGGATCCTAGGCAACTTTGAAAAACAGACCAAAGAACTGATCAAGGGCCCCTTATGGTTTTGAGGCTGGAAGGAGAATTAATTGCAGTGTTGTATCCAAAAGAAGAGAATGATTGGAAATAGGATGTTCATTGATGAACTGCACAACGTTAACAGACTCATCAGCTATCTCTACAAATGCTTTAACCAACATGGAAAGCACTGGTAGAAGAGAAAACTGGGAGCTGTGGAAGAGGCATATCTATCACCCAAGAGAAGGAAGAGCTCTTTTCCTTCTGAGCAAAGGGATTTGTGTACCCTCAGTAAAAAGGTGGGACTTCTTTGTAATAAAAAAAAGGGAAAGATAAAGGATTGCTGAAGGAAGGAAGACAAATATAGGGATATGATATGTAAAATAGTGCAGATGTTAGCCAGTGTGGGGTTTTCAGCATCTGGCAGAATTCCTGGTGTTTGCATTATTGGTATCATTTATTGATTTGCTGGAGTAACGCTGAAAATAGTAAGTACACATTCAGATTTATCTCCCTGATACTTTAAAATAGAACGCATTCAGAAACAGACTTTATTTTAGAGACGACAGTCTTCCCAGGATTCCAACGTGTTTTCACATCTTGCTTAAAACTTATAATGTCCTTCTAGAGCCAATAGTAATTAAGAGTTATCTTTGCTGTTGGTTTGATCCCTGGGTCAGGAAGATCCCATGGATAGAAACTGTCAACCCACTCTTGGAAAGTATTCTTGCCTAGAGAATTCCACGGACAGAGGAGCCTACTGAGCTACAGTTCGTGTTGCAAAGAGTCAGACATGACAGAGCGGCTAATATTTTCACTCTGCTGTATTTTAGATAAGTGGGGCATAGTAAATTTATGATCTTGCCCTGCACATATTCCTAAGTATTATTTCATTTTAAAACCCTACACTGTCCCCCACTAAAAAGTAAATTCCATGAATCATTCATTCTACAAATGTTTATTGCCATGTTCCAATCACTGTTCTAAGGACAGTTTTTCTCAGGGAGCAAAATATAAAATTTTATGTTCTCATAGAATTTACATTCTGTTAAAAGGAGACAATAAGCTTAATAAATAAGTAATCATAGGTGTGTTTGAAGGTAGTCAATCCTATGCAGAAAATAGACCATGAGGGCAATGATTTAATGTTTTTTTAGATGAAAGCCATGATGCTCAGAAGAATGCCTGGCTCAGGGAGGCACAATGAATATTTGTTGAATAAATGAGTGAATAAATGAATAGGTGTAGTTCAGGCTGTATGTTTGGCTTCTAAGGGTTTTCAATTTGCACTTTTGGACTGGTTTTATTATTATTGTTTTAATAAGTACAGCTGTAGAAATAATTTAACATGTGTCCTCCTTTTCTGTTCTGCTTTGCTCAAAAAGGTGACATAGTATAGTGGTTTAGCACAAAAATCTCTGGAGCTAGGGTGCACAAATTCAAATCACAGCTTTATCACGAATTTCTGAAAACTTTAATTATATTTATAACAATTTTTAAACTGCATTCCTTTCATTAACTAAAACTTGAGGCTTTGCGTTTTGAAGATCTCCCACTTACAGATAATTTCAATATTGTTTGTTAGCATCATCCTGATCATACCCTCGAGTTCTTGTATTCAGTCAACAATTTTGTGTCAGTTGTTTGCAAGAAACTGTCCTGGGTACTAAGGATATTGTATAATGATGTGCTGGTCATAGATGGTTATTAGAGAGTCTCTTCTCCTCTTAACCAGAAATTTGATATATCTAGATTCTACACAAGATGTGAACTTCTGGTCAGCTGGGACTGCCTCATTCACATCTAACATCCTTAGAACTTCACACAATGACTGGTACATATAGACACGCAGCAAATATTTAACGAATGAAAAAAATTTGTTCTGTAACAGTTAATTATATGTGTGAAAGGCTCACCTGTGTCAGTGGTTGGGCATTCTGTTTAAAATATCTTGGTCTGTCTGAGGTGGACCCGCCTAGGTCTAGACTGCCTTTCATACCCAGAGAGTCTGCGTGGATGGAGGACCAGGTGACCTATGACTTGGCGGGATCCCAGAATATGCTTCTCTGCATTGGACGCCAGCCAGCATGGGGCCAAGATCAGAGAATAACTTCTCCCATCCTTAGATGTGCTGTGCCAACTCTCCGCTGTGAGCTGATTTTTCATTTCTGTGTTTTGCTTACATTTTCATATTTCTTTTTTTGGAAGGGGCCTTGTTTTGAAAGTTTGGTTAGTTAAGATGTCTCAGTCAAATAATAATTTATTAGCTATGATATAATGATATCAGAAAATAGCAAGCTCTTTGGCTGTTTATTTTCCTTATTGTGGATAGAAAAATTAAGTATAGAGATGTCTCAGTTGCTATGGATACCAGTCTTTGAGATGATAAAATTCTTTTAACATAATCCACTTCAGTTAGGTTGGCTTTTTTCTTCAACATTATGTCTACCCAGCATACTCTTTTTAAATAAAAAATTACATCCCATTCTCCCAATATCAAAAAATGTATTTTAATTTTTTCTCTAATTTTGCCCTGAAATTTTTCATTATCTTACAGCTCCTCTTTTTTTTAAACACTAGGAAAGATGATTTGAAGAAATTGATATCTCTGGTTTTAATTCTATCTAAGCAGGAAAACTCATTTCATTGGTTCCACATAAGTACACACAATTGTCACAGTATGATTGACCCAATTGTAATGTTCAGATGTTTTAAACTCAGTATTTGAGAACCAGATTGATTATTAAAAGTTACATAACCATTCCATTGGTTTATTGAGTCAGAATTCTTTAAATTAGAATCTCTTTAGGATGAATACTTTTGAACACAGCATTAAGTTAATTCATTGTTGCAGAGGGGAAAAAAATCACCAAATCTACAAAATTGTTCAGCTGTTCAGTCATATCTGACTCTTTGTGACCCCATGGACTGCAGCATGCCAGGCTTCCCTGTCCTTCACCATCTCCTGGAGCTTGCTCAAACTCATGTTCATTGAGTTTGTGATGGCATCCAACCATCTCATCCTCTGTCGTCCCTTTCTCCTCCTGTCTTCAATCTTTCCCAGCATCAGGGTCTTTCTAATGAGTCAGCTCTTTACATCAGGTGACCAAAGTTTTGGAGCTTCAGCATCAGTCCTTCCAATGAATATTCAGGGTTGATTTCCTTTAGGATTGATTGCCTTGATCTCCTTGCTGTTCAATAAAACTCTAAAAATGGCAATAGTTCATCATTCATCTATTTTTCAAAAGGAATCATTAGAGTGAATTTATCAAAACCCTGTATGCTTTTGAACTCCTACTTTGGTGCCTCATTCTTCATTTTAATGTGTATCTTTTTTGGGGGGTTCATTATATAAATTTAAAATCTGTGCAGTAAACATTTTTCTGGACTGTTTTGCTAGAAGCTGCCATGTTGGAGATGAAAGGGCCAATTGATGAATTACAAGGCCTGGATATTAGTCCCAACTCTGCCTCTAGTTGTATGGCCTCAGATGAGTCATTTAACCTCTCAGATCTTAATTTCCTCATCCAAAAATTAGAGGTCAGGCTACATAATTTTCCAAAGCCCCCCATGACATCCTAAAGTATCTACATTGCTTTGAAATTTATCCAAATCTCCAACTGATATCCGGCATCAAGGTTAGTAACTGTTTTAAATAGGCTTACTGAGTTCAAAATGAAATAGAAAAGAGAAAGCTTTAGAAGTGCAAGCCTGCTAGCAAGATTTATTTTTTCCAGTCCTGAACCGCATTTCAAATTGTTTTAAATTTTCAGTGGAAAATAGGAATTAGACCACACTCAGGTGGATCATTCCAAAATCTTTATTGTTGGTGATACTTTCTCCAGATGGAAATTAAGTGTGTAAAAGTAATACTGGCTAATACTAACATTTATTGCCTTTACTAAATGCCAGATATTTTGCTAAGTGCTTTATATGACTCTTCTCATCAATCCTAACAGCAGCAGTATGACACAGATATTATGGTGGGTTTTTTTTTATGGTGTTTATTTTACAGACAAAAATTAACATAATAAGGTCTTAGATGGCTCAACTAATAAGTGGCAGGACCAGAATTTGAATTCATGCTGACTTTTGATGTCCAGAGGATATAAACTCTGTAATGCACATACATTCAGATTTTATGCATGTGTGTGTGTGTTATACATTCTTCATGTGTCTCAAAATATGTCATAGTCTCCTGTGCAGTGGTCATTCTATGCACACCTGATCTCAGTGAAAAGCACTGCACTCATCAATAAACAACAAGAGAGAAACTTGGGAATTAACTTCTCATTATCTTATTTCCACTCCCTACAAATGCAGCCTATCACCAAGTCCATTCCATTTTATTTATTAAATAGCTCTCACAGTGGATTTATGGGTCAGGGTCCCAAAGCAACCCTGGCACACTTGAAGTGTATTACCTAAGAGACTTTAATGAAGATACTATAGTGGTGTGAGAAAGCTCAAGATAACCTACAAGCAATGATGGAGCACCTAGGGACTAGCAACAGTGGAATGCTGTTAGCATGTGTTATGAAATGAATTGTGTCCCCCCAAAAAGATATATTGGAGTCTAACCTCCAATACTCACCCTCTTACTTAAGACTTTAACTGGGTCCTCATTGCTCTTAAGGTAAAATGCAAATTTAAAACTGAGCTGTAAGGCCATGTGGAGTCTGGCTCCTCACAAAGACGTCTTTCTCACTCTTACTATGTGTGTGTGTGTGTGTGTAGCCTCATGGACTTCCTCTCATTACCTCTAATGTGTTCCCTCCCACCAGGGAAGCTTGGTTGTGTGGATGCTATTCCTTCAGCCTGGGTACAGTCTCCACCTTTGTTCCTATTGTGTTAGTCTAGATTTTTCTTTAGCAAACAGAACACTCCAGCCATCAGTCCTAATTTTTGAGTCATCTCAGGCTCCAGAGTATGAGTGACCAAATCTTCTGTTGGTTTTGGTCTCCAGCATCAAATCAGAGAGTTTTCCTGAATAACCATCTGAGCTCAGAACATTGCAGAATAGGACAAGTCATCCTCATTATTCCCTATCTAGAGTTCCAACCTATAGGATCCCTGAGTTGAAAAAAAAAAAAAAAAAAAAAGAATTTTTTCAGCCACAGAATTTTGAGATAACTTTTAAAACTCAGTGATGCATATATGCATAGAAAATGTTTGGGATATATATATTTTAAAATATTAAGGATGGGTTTGTTTGGGACTGTCATTGGGATAAGATACGTAGCAGGAAAAGGGAGGAGATGTTTATAGGAGATGTACAAGGAAAATAATTGTTTACCGTAACGTGAAGTAGAAGAAGCTTTGTGCATCTGAATAAGCCAGGGGTTCTAGAGAGAAACTGACATGGTGTTGGAGGTGGGGTGGGAGGAGTCCATGAGACCTCAGAGCAGGTTTTAGAGAGGAAATTCCACCCCTTCTCTCCATTCCCACTATCACCTTTGATATTCTGGTTTGGGTCAACCAAATGTCACTCCAGAGGGTCAAGGGGAAGAAGAAAGCTAGCAGAGTCTTTTGTTTGGGGGCTCTCTACAAGATGACCCTCTTTATTACAGTCAATTTCTGCAATAGCTGCTATAACCACAAACCAAAAATCAATACAATAGCTGTTGAAAAGCTATGAATAGATTTCACGAGTGATATATCATCCTTGCTCTGTAAAAACTCACAATGAAAAAATGAGTTCTAGTTGCTATTCCTCTGGCTTTTGTTTTCAGTTGTATAACTGAGACTAAAAGTTCCCAGAGACTAAGAGGACCCTGAGGTGAGAATCAGCCTGATATGTTCAAGTGACTGAAGGAAGGTTAAAGAATCATAAATAAGAGGAAGAGAAATGAAATCTGAAGGTTAAGTAGAGAGCAGAATATGTAAGGCCTTTTAGGCTAAAGTAAATTTTGGATATTATTTTTAATGCAACAGACAACCATTTTAGGGTTATAAACTGAGAGGTGATATGATCTGATTTACACTTTGTGCAGAACTCTCTGGAGTGCCATTTGGAGAATATGAGCAAAGGGACACCACTCAGGAGGTTGTTTTAGCTGTTTTGGTGGAGGTGTATGATGCATAAACCCAGACTGAAGTTTGGGCAGGGAAAATGGAGATAAGTGGTTGGATAAAGGACATCCTTTGGGGGTCGTGCTGTCTTTGAATAAAATGTGGGGGTAGGAATAGGGGAGAAATCCAATGTGACATCCAGTTTCTGACTGGAGGGACTAGGTCAGTGGTGGTACCATTTTTTGAGATGGGGGCAGATTAAGGGAGGAGGATGTTTTGGAAAAATATGAAGACTTCTATCTTGGCGATCTTAGGTTTGAGATGCCTGGAGCCATCCAAGTAGAAGTGTTGTAATGACTCTAATGGGGCCCCGTGATTCCAGTCCTGGCTCCATTTCCCTGTCCTCCCCTAACTCCCCCATTCTGTTCTGCAAGTCAGTGCTCTGTTAATCTTTCTAAAGCTGGCTCGAATCATACAAGCTCCTTGCTGAAAAGTATTCAGCATGCCCTTATTGCCCTCTGAATCATGCACCGATACCTCAGTCTGGTTTTCAACCCTTAATTTACATTCTGAGTGTCTTCTTTCAGCCTTATCTCTTGCTCTACTGTCTGATTTAGCCACACTGAATAGTTTCCTATTCCTCAAACACCTTGCATATTCCTGTCTTCAAATCCTGTCTCAAGTTTTCCCCTTTACCTGGAATCTCCTCAAACTTGATAGTCATACTCACTTAGGATTCAACTAAATTTATAAACTGTAAGCATATGACTCTAGACCTTTAGGATGTTGGTATGACACTGAATTATTGCTTTAGTTATTCTTCTTAAGTATGTCTACCATTTTCCTGGCATTTAAAATGCATTAATATAAAGCAACAGTTTTAAATGCTTATTATTAAACAGTGAAGGGGTCATGTGGCTCCAAATGAATAGAATGAGAGGTACACATTTTTGAAGTTTCATTCAGTTCAGTTCAGTTGCTCAGTCATGTCCGACTCTTTGTGACCCCATGGACTGCAGCATGCCAGGCCTCCCTGTCCATCACCAGCTCTCAGAGTCCACCCAAACTCATGTCCATTGAGTCGGTGATGCCATCCAACCATCTCATCCTCTGTCGTCCCCTTCTCCTCCTGCCCTCAATCTTTCCCAGCATCAGGGTCTTTTCCAATGAGTCAGCTCTTCACTTGCATCAGGTGGCCAAAGTATTGGAGTTTCAGCTTCAACATCAGTCCTTCCAGTGAACACCCAGGACTGATCTCCTTTAGGATGGACTGGTTGGATCTCCCTGTGGTCCTAGGGGCTCTCAAGAGTCTTCTCCAACACCATAGTTCAAAAGCATCAATTCTTCGGCGCTCAGCTCTCCTTACAGTCCAACTCTCACATACATATGTAACTACTGGAAAAAGCATAGCCTTGACTAGATGGACCTTTGTTGGCAAAGTAATGTCTCTGCTTTTAAATACGCTGTCTAGGTTAGTCATAACTTTCCTTCCAAGGAGTAAGCATCTTTTAATTTCATGGCTGCAGTCACCATCTGCAGTGATTTTGGAGCCCCCAAAAATAAAGTCTGTCACTGTTTCCACTGTTTCCCTATCTATTTGCCATGAAGTGATGGGACTGGATGCCATGATCTTATTTTTCTGAATGTTTAGCTTTAAGCCAACTTTTTCACTCTCCTCTTTCAGTTTCATCAAGAGGCTCTTTAGTTCTTCTTCACTTTCTGCCATAAGGGTGGTGTCATCTGCATATCTGAGGTTATTGATATTTCTCCCAGCAATCTTGATTCCAGCTTGTGCTTCCTCCAGCCCAGCATTTCTCATGATGTACTCTGCATATAAATTAAATAAGCAGGATGACAATATATAGCCTTGACATATTCCTTTTCCTATTTGGAACCAGTCTGTTGTTCCATGTCCAGTTCTAACTGTTGCTTCCTGACCTACATACAGGATTCTCAAGAGGCAAGTCAGGTGGTCTGGTATGCCCATCTCTTTCAGAATTTTCCACAGTTTATTGTTGATCCATACAGTCCAAGGCTTTGGCATAGTCAATAAAGCAGAAATAGATGTTTTTCAGGACCTCTCTTGCTTTTTCGATGATCCAGCAGATGTTGGCAACTTGATCTCTGTTTCCTCTGCCTTTTCTAAATCCAGCTTGAACATCTGGAAGTTCATGGTCCACATATCGCTGAAGCCTGGCTTGGAGAATTTTGAGCATTATTATGCTAGCATGTGAGATGAGTGCAATTGTGCAGTAGTTTGAGCATTCTTTGGCATTGCCTTTCTTTGGGATTGGAATGAAAACTGACCTTTTCCAGTCCCATGGCCACTGCTGAGTTTTCCAAATTTGCTGGCATATTGAGTGCAGCACTTTCACAGCATCATTTTTTTAGGATTTGAAATAGCTCAACTGGAATTCCGTCACCTCCAATAGCTTTGTTTGTAGTGATGCTCCCTAAGGCCCACTTGACTTCACATTCCAGGATGTCTGGCTCTAGGTGAGTGATCACATCATCGTGATTATCTGGGTCATGAAGATCTTTTTTGTACAGTTCTTCTGTGTATTGTTGCCACCTCTTCTTAATATCTTCTGCTTGTGTTAGGTCCTTACCATTTCTGTCCTTTATTGTTTCATTAGTCTTTACTAAGAGCCATGAGAGCAAAACTCACCACTCAGAAGTTCAAAATAAGTTTTGAAAGATTAAAAGCCTAGAGGATGATTTATGAAACTATCCAGTGGAAAGTCTGTTTCATAAAATAAAAGAAGGACATCAATATGATTAAAGGAAAGCAGGGTGAGAGTAGGATTTTAGTAGTAATTGTACCCTTGAATAGTAACTTAAATGCTAGCACCAACATTCTTTGTGTTATTGATGTGTTACTATTCTTGCTTTAGTGAGAGGCTCTGTGTCGCCTTTTGAAAGAGTTCACCAAGCCTTGGTACCTTTAACAGAGTTTTGTGCTCTGTGGGCTCACATCATTATATCCATCAGAAAACACAGCTAGTAATGAGAAACAAGAAGTAACACGATGGTTAGGTACGGTCCAGAATGTAAAAAAAAGTCACAATGCTCACTGGAATTTCCCTATTTATATTCTGTTGGAAAAAACCATGTCACAAGTATAATAGCTGTAGGTTGTAGTTAATAAATTTTTCCATCAATTATAAAATATTTTTAAATTCAGTGTTATGGGGGTATTTATAGGCTCTACAAATGTATTTTTAAATGAAGTATTTTTATCAGTTGCATCAAACATGACTAAAATATTGGTTATTGTTTTTGAGTCTATGGCCAAGCTGACATAGAATAAATTGTATCTATTGATTATCAAGTTGAATTTGATTAAGACTCATAATTCAATACAGATTGAGCTGTATAGTGAGAACTGGGTCAGATCTTTTAGCCTGAGGTTCAGAATTCCAATCCCAGGTGTTAAAAATTGCCCTTTGAATAGCTCTCCTATCCACTGGTGATGTTTTTTGAGACCTTAAATTTTCATTACCCCCTTGAACATGTTAATTTAATTTAGAACAGATGTGTGTGGCATCTGTGCACATATGTTTCCTGCAGAATTTTTAGGAGTGGTGGATCAGTATCCAACTTTGAAGCACATCCCTCTGATGAATTCACTTGAAATCAGTATTTCTGGATCTGAGAATTATACTACCACCCTATCTCTAAAGCTGTCAGTGTTTTCTGTGGCAGGCAGGCATGCAATTTAATGAGTTGCCTTTTTCTTCCTCCCAGAGTTTTCCCCTAGCATATTCCAGTTTTCCATCTGGACTTGGGCTTAGGACTTGCTCATTTGTGGACCTGTAAGTCAGCTTGGCAGGCCCAGTCCCAGAGCTATGGCCTTCTTACAGAACCAGGTTTGTAAGGGGGCTCCTTGACTATGGAGAAACCAATCAGAGCATGACATTTTTTTCATCAGCTTTTGGGAGCTCTGACAAATGTTCTGAGCATTTTCATCAGGTGTGCTGACTTCCCAAAGAGATTTCTCTGGCTCCATAGTCAACATATTCCAATACTGACTTTGGAGCTTAGAAGAGAGCTCCAAGACATAATGTCTATTTTATGTTCTTTTAAAAATCATTTCAGGAGTGATAGGAAGGTCACTTATATTTGAGAATGGCACTGAAGTGTCTTCTGCCAAGCCAGACATACACTCCTAAAGGGGAAGCACCCACAGTCAGGGGTTCATACTTACTTATGCAGATAGTCTGGGAGTGAGTGGTACTTACCACACCAGAGTCTTAAGTCATCGTACTCCTGCCATCTGTCAGATGACCATTGAGAAGTAGGTCTCGGAGGCCAGTACGCCACCCCAAAATATAACTGTGGGAGGCCAGAGTATGCCATCTTAATGGACTCTTTGGCGTAAGCACTTTCTTGAGACACAGCAGACAAAGCAAAGGCTCTGAAAACAGAGTAGAAGTTACCCTTGGGTGAGGGAAACTTACATTTATAAAGGAAACTACCATTTGTAGGGGTGTCTCTTTCTGGGTACCAGGAAAAGAAAGGATGACAAAATCCTCAAAGACTCTAACTAATGGAGAAGGCACTTGCTCTGCATGACAAATCTTACCCTTGTTTACTGTACTTTTCTGATCATTTTCCCATAATTGGCCTCTCCTCTACTGTTCTTACTTTGTTTTAGATGAAGATGTATCTAAGCTCAAGTTCTAGCCACCTCTTTGAATTTACTCATCCCTGAGTTTCTCGCATGTAATATGAAAGAGATACATGTTAATAAACTTCTGTTTGTTTTTGTCTTGTTAATCTGTCTTTAATAAGAGGAGTCCCAGTCAAAAAAGAAGAGCAGAAGGAAAAATGTTTCCTCCTACTCCATAGGGATGTGACAAATCTAAGTCTATTGTCACCTGCAAACTGACCTTTTTTGGGTACAGATTTTAAAACACACAGATATCTTCCTACTTCTCCTATCTGGGGAATCAATCAATTTTTTAAAAAATCTCCCAAAGTGATTCTTTCAAAATCCCAGTCCGTAATCCACTATATCTGTCCTAAATCTCTCCTGCCATGTCTATTATGAGCCTGTGCAATTTATTGCAGGGCTAGGTCACCATGGAGACATGGCCAGTCATTGGGTTACAGTTCAACAACCATTAGTTTCCAGAGATAGTTCACCACTCATTTAAACATAATTCAGATTTTTATAATAATACCTGGAGGTTATTATAATTATTCATTATGAATAATTAAGAATTATGGAGTTCACTCCTTGTAGGAGACATGAACTAAGTATTTTGATTGCATTATCTTACCCTCATGAAATCTCTCTTTCATAGGTGCTGTGCTAGTTATGCCAGTTTTACAGAGGAAAATTGGGATTAAGAGAAGATACCTCACTCAACTAGTAATTGGTAAAACTAGATCCTAAACCGAAGTATATCTAAGACCAAAATATGTGACTTTAGCTACCATGCTGTATTTTCCTCAAATACAGGAAAACACAGTGTGTTTTTCTGGTTTGTTTTTGCTTTCTAGTCAAAATCTGAGCTAATGTTTTCCATTTCCCTGGCTTTTAGGAAAGCACTTGGTCTCCACATTCTTCCCTATCTTTGGGTTTCAAGCAGTCATTGGGAAAACACAATTAAACCAAAATCTCTCAATCCAAAAAATCTTGCCACAAAGATGTAACAAAGGAGACAATTTTAATGTTGAAAAAGCATTAAACCAGAATGTGATGAGCATCACAGGCAGCCCTCTGAAGGGACTGCAAAGACTCCCAGGGCACTGGGGGATGAGCCTTATTTTTCTTAAGGATTACATTCCAAAGAAATGGCTGCTGAGTCTTTGATGAAATTT
The DNA here is from genome assembly GCF_963930625.1 of Muntiacus reevesi. Lineage (NCBI taxonomy): Eukaryota > Metazoa > Chordata > Mammalia > Artiodactyla > Cervidae > Muntiacus > Muntiacus reevesi. The sequence continues at coordinate 43,163,329 of NC_089265.1, forward strand.
TTGAGTTGTGAGACTGGCATTTAAAGTCATTAAGAAGTTTTACATTCCTCTGTGAAGGATAGAGAAAGAAATTGTGAAAGAAAGCAGAGGGGAGGGAGGAAAGTCTCTTCCCTGATTTTCACCAGGGAGAATTAGGCCTCTTATTTTCGATTTGCCTTTGTCTCTTACACTATCTAAATCTTTACTCTTTCGGATTACATTAAGCGTGACCCACTTTCTCCATACTCCTGCATTTGGGGTCAGTACCTCTCAACTGCCCCTGCTCCAAAAATTTCCTGAAGAGTTCTCACTATACCACTCCACCTAGGGTTTCACTTTTCCGATCTCTCAGTTGTCTCTAAAGCAGCTACCACTCTGAGACAAAAGTTTCCTTAGGAATAACATTAGAGTGATCCTTAGCTTCTCTTTGGCTGAATTTACATTTCACTCACTCTGGGGGCTGGACTGGGAAAACTCCCAAATACACATCCTGTGGAGGACTCAGCATTTAGTGACTCAGATTACAGTTTCTGGAAGATGTCAACCTCAAGGAAGAATTAGAAGAAAGATCAAAGTGGCCTGTCAGACAGAAATCTAGCTTCCAGTTAAGTGATCAGAAAATACGCTTAATTTACTGCCTGAACTTTATATAAATTAAGCCGCAGTGAAATCCCAGGATTATGTAAGGGAGGAAAAAGTTTTCCTCCTCCTCATTAAGGTCCCTGGCTGAGTCTGAATGTTAACTTGACAAAGATTAACAGAAACAGAACAAGGGGGAAGCATAAAAGTTTATTTAATATAATTTTTATGTGATTAGGAGCTTTCATTAAGAAAATGATCTGAAAGAACCGTTAAACCTGAGTATTTTCATGCTAGGTTTGATGATGAGTGCACATTTTGAGGAGGAATGGGTAAGTTAAGGACTATCAGAGAAGCGTAGTAAGCTAAGGTAAACTTAGCAAGGCCTGTTCATTCAAATTCCTCTCCGTGCCCTCTGTCTTGGAGATCAGGATGCTTCATTCCTCTGGTAGTAGAGAGGGCACCTCTCGCATGATGGTCTTATGACCTGCTTTAGGGGAGAAGGGTAGGAAGTCATAGTGAACAACTTGCTTCTACTGTTTTCTCAACCTCCTTCAGTCATGGTGCCATATTTTAGGGTTGAGTGTTCTGAACCCCATCATTTATGATGAATTGCATTGTCCAACATAGGAGTTCATCTCCCGAGTGTGCCTCCCCTCCAGTTCTTTTGAGAGTTTGTATCCCCCTAGCATTTCTTTTACATACAGAACTCTTTTTTTTTTTATTATTAAACAGTTAATTTCATCTATCAATGAAGTGATATGATGCTGAAGGGGATCAGGATATGCCATCTCAAAGTATGTCACTTTAGCATAAGAATTATTTTCAGCTGAAGGCATTTGAGTTGCTGAAATCCCTTATTTGCCTCAAACCAGTGCCTCAAATCTCACCACTCCTTTGGTCATTCACTTCCTTCTGTGATGTTCTATGTGCAAGTAAGTTTAAAAGCTAATAAATTTATATGCCTTCTCTTCTGTCTTTTGTCTTTTAAGTTTAACTTACAGGCTTCCCCAACACTGAACCTAAGATGGCAGAAGAAAGGTATTTCTTCTCCTATGTCTAGGATTTGCCTCAAAATAATGTGGAAGGGGAGAATGGGTGGAAAGGAACTGGCAATGGGTTGATGATTGGTGGAATTGGTGATGCCTAATTTTGTATGTATTTTATATTCACCATACTTTTTAGTTAAAAAGAAAAGTTCTAGGTTGAGTTTGGGTTAAAAATTTAGTTCAGTTATTTTGTTTTCAATTATTTGTTGATTTGGTTTTCTGTTTTGGTTGTGATTTTGATTATTTGGGTAACAACAGAGAATTTATGGTTGAAAATTCACCACAAGAGTTTTGCAGGAGACAGCTAGTTGTCTATATGTAGAGTAAGTATCCCCTACATGTAAACCAATAACTATTGTGTATTGAAGGCCTGCAATGTGTTAGACAGCATGTGCAGTGCTTCATAAACACTATTTTGAATCTTCACAAAAACCTGTCAGGTAGGTCTTATTTATCTCCATCTTCCAAGTGTGGAAACTGAGACTCTGATAATTAAGTTAGCTGGGGTTGTGTGTGTTAGTCGTTCAGTCATTTCTGACTCTTTGTGACCCTGTGAACTGTACCCCACCAGGCTCCTCTGTCCATGGAATTCTTCAGTCAAGAGTGGATTGCCATTTCCTTCTCCAAGGGATCTTCCCAACCCAGGGATTGAACCCAGGTCTCCTGCATTGCAAGTAGCTTCTTTACCATCTGGGCCACCAGGGAAACCCTTAGCTGGGATTACCCAGGCAGCAAATGACAGAAATTGTATTCAAACCCCAGTTTGTTTCCCTCCACTCTCTGTTCCTTCATTTATCTATTTGACAAATGTTTATTGAATGCTTGTCATCTTCCAAGCATTGTTCAGAGCCATGAACTTAGAAAATGCCATCTCTGGCCAAATCAGCAGAACCTGCAATCCTCTCTTTTTATCCTGAACCACTTCCAACTCAGGGATTTTATTTGACTCTGGGCATGAAAGCAGATTCTGACACTAATTTTCTCCCAGCCATATGGAAAGTCAAGGTACAGCAAAGTTATTGTCAGGGAAAATTATCCAAGACTTGGAAATATGCAAAAAAGATGATTGAATGTCCTTTCAGTGGGGTGCTAGGCACTGTATAGTTGATGCTTTGGGGATTAGCTGGTTACATAGAGGGAATACTTTTGGTTGTCTTTTGATTGATGGACATTGTCCCATTTGATAAGGATAGATGTTCTTTTGTAGAAAACTGATTGCCATGCAAATGATTCTGGCAGATAGCAAGAATGAAGAGACAACTGATTTTTGCAATGCAAAAAAAAAAAAAAAAATCATCCTAAACACTATACTTTATTACTTGGTATAATGTTAACCAGACTTCATCTTATTAGCAAAATTATGTCAGCCTTCTTGATTGCCAGTGACTGGCTGGTTTGAAGAAGTAAGGGGCCAAATCATGGTAGGTTCTGCACACTGCAAGAAGGAGTCTGGATTTTACTGAAGGTGTGATGTGAAACCATTGAAAAGATTCAAGCAGAGGAATGACATAATATGAATTATCCTTGCTAAGGACACTGAGACTGCACAGTGTTCTGAAGTCAGATAGACACGGGGCTTTGGGAAAGTCATTCCATCCCTCTTGATCGCAGATCCCTCACCCACAGAGAAAGTAAAATGATAGCTGCATGCAAGATTGAAGTGAAGATTATACAGGGCTAAAGACATGCACACCTACCCCTCCAAGATAAATCATGAGTCACTTACACGAGTGTGTCTGCACTAAGCCAGGCTGGGCTGACTTAACCACTAGAAGCATCCAGGTGGCATCTTCTGAATGATCCGTACTTTCTCTCTAAGGGAGAAGGGGTCATGGAGGTAATTAGCCTGGGTAGAGGGCAGGAGTGAAGGTGAGAATAAAAATTTATTTAAGCTCATACTTTATGAGCCCTGTCAAGTCTGCAAATCTAGATTGAATAAGGAACAGCTGAACAGGATTTTTGTTTTGTTTTAGTAGACAAATGTGAAATATTCCTTATTCTAATTCTTGTCAAAGCCAGAAGGAAGAAAGGGAGGAAAGAAGAAAGAGGAAGAAGAGAAGGAAAAGGAAGGAAAGAAAATGGAAAGATGCGTACATTGTAGATAGGTTTGAGTTGAAGAAATTTTCTCATGCATAGGTTTCTTGATCTTCTTTTTTGAAGATTCCTGAGTACTGATTTTCTATTCCTTGCTTGGGGCAGTTCTTTACGTCTAATTATAGGAAAGGAAAACCTGGCCTAGAAAAACCCTGAAAAGAGAGAAGAACCTTTGGTTCCCAAGAATGCCTAAGGATTCCCCTTATCCTTTACTGGTGGGGTGTCACCAGGACTATCTTGTACCTATAGAGTGCCTGATGCAGCGACACTACCATGAGGTTAATATTATCTCTCTAATCAAAAAGATGTTGAAACTGAGGTCTAGAGAGCTTGAATAATACATAGCTGGTCAGTAGTATGACTAGTACAGAAAACGAATTCTACCTGACTCCAAGTCTGACACTCTAAACCTCATGTTAGGTGTGTAACAGCATTTTCGTATGGTTTGTTTTCTATTTGAGACATTGTCAGGAACCAGCAGTTAATAAGGCACATCTTGGCTTTATGCCCTATGTTAGCTCAGGTCAGATTTTGTGTCATTATATCTGACAGCTATTTCTCTGCTATGTGATCACTTCTGTGATCGTAGGAGTCTGTCGTACTACCCATGAACTGACAGAGTGAGATATGAGGCATTAAGACTGAGGAAAGGACGTGTGTGTGTGTGTGTGTGTTTGTATGAGAGAGAGAAGCTCTGTGTGTTTTGGGGGCAGGGAGAATATGCATATTTTAATTTTCAGAGTTGTTGTTCAGTCGCTCAGTAGTGTCTGACTCTTTGCAACCCCATGGACTGCAGCACCCCAGGCTTCCCTATCTTTCACTATCTCCCCAAGCTTGCTCAAACTCACATCCATTGAGTTGGTGATGCCATCTAACCTTCTCCACCTCTTGTCATCCCCTTCTCCTCCTGCCTTCAGTCTTTCCCAGCGTCAGGGTCTTTTCAAATGAGTCAGCTCTTCTCATCAGGTGGCCAAAATACTGGAACTTCACTTCATCATCAGCCCTTCCAATGAATATTCAGGATTGATTTCCTTTATGATTGACTGATTTGATCTTGCAGTCCAAGGGGCTCTCAAGAGTCTTCTCCAACAGCACAGTTCAAAAGCATCAATTTTTCAGGGCTCAGCCTTCTTTATGGTCCAACTCTCACATCCATACATGACTACTAGAAAAACCATAGCTTTGGCTAGATGTATCTTTGTAGGCAAAATAGTATCTCTGCTTTTTAATATGCTGTGTGGGTTGGTCATAGCTTTCCTTCCAAGGAGCAAAGGTCTTTTAATTTCGTGACTGTACAATCACCATCTGCAGTGATTTTGGAGTCCAAGAAAATAAAGTCTGATACTGTTTCCATTGCTTCCCCATCTATTTGCCATGAAGAGATGGGACTGGATGCCATGATCTTTGTTTTTTTGAATGTTGAGTTTGAAGCCAGTTTTTTCACTCTCCTCTTTCACCTTCATCAAGAGGCTCTTTAGTTCTTCACTTTCTGCCATAAGGGTGGTGTCATCTGCATAACTGAGGTTATTGATATTTCTCCCAGCAATCTTGATTCCAGCTTGTGTTTCCTCCAACCCGGCATTTCACATTATGTATTCTGCATATAGGGAGAAGGAAATGGCAACCCACTCCAGTATTCTTGCCTAGGGAATCCCGTGGACAGAGGAGCCTGGTGGGCTGCCATCTATGGGGTTGCACAGAGTCAGACACGACTGAAGCGACTTAGCAGCAGCAGCAGCAGCCACTCTGCATATAAGTTAAATAAGTAGGGTGACCCTACACGGCATGGCTCATAGGAAGGGGATGACAGAGGATGAGATGATTGGATGGCATCACCAATTTGATTGACATGAGCTTGAGTAAGCTTCGAGAGTTGGCAATGGACAGGGAATCCTGGCATGCTGCAGTCCCTGAGGTCACAAAGAGTTGGACACGACTGAGCAACTGAAGTGAAGTAGGATGACAATATACAGCCTTGTAGTACTCCTTTCTCAATTTTGAACCAGTCCATTGTTCCATGTCTTGTTCTAACTGTTGCTTCTTGACCTGAATACGGATTTCTCAGGAGGCAGGTAACATGGTTTGGTGTTCCCATCTCTTCAAGGATTTTCCACAGTTTGCTGTGATACACAAGAGTCAAAGGCTTTAGCACAGTAAATGAAGTAGAAGTAGATGTTTTTCAGAGACAGTGCAGTAATTTATCATCACATGAATTCTGGTCTGTGTTGGCCCTTTGTATTATTTAGCTTGCTACTTTCATTTGTTCCAATCGTAGTCATTTTTGTAAATAACTAAAGCAACTGGCTCCTTAGTTTATTTCTCCTCTTGAGATGTATGCAGGAGAAAGTGAGTAAAACAGAATTATTTTTGAAACTAGTAAGGGAATCTCTTACCTTCCTCCTTACATCTTTAAAAGAGGCATTTAAAAACAGCTTTCTTCTCTGGTTAGTTCTTGCATATTTGCCTACAGAAGTGAGGTGCTAATGGTGGTGGTGAGACAGTGGGCTGCTAAGGCTGTATTCCACCCAAAAGCCATGTCATCACAATTCAAACTCACTCCTCAGCACTGGGCCTTATTCATCATGAGTCATTGATTGTATATGGACAGAACCCACTCAAACCAACTAAAGCAAAAGAATTTGTTGAAAGGGCAAGGAGATGTTTTAGAATACTCTAGGGTAGGGATGTAGCTAAGCCAGGAGCAGAAGGGAACCACAAGAGTGTGTCTCTACCTCTGCTTCATTTTTCTTTTTTTCTTTTTAAGTCTAGTTTCCTCTACTTGTTTGATTTACCTGATAGAAAACCTAGTTTTCCCACAGCCTTTGAGTTTAAATGTTATAGTTGTGATTCTCCAGGAAAATTTCCCTCTGTCATTGTCTGTGCCACACCCACACCCCCTTTACCTCTTTCTCCAGGTCTGCTTTCTTACAGAAGAGACTCGGATTTACTAATCTGTGTCGGTTGCCCACCCTCAGACCAATCACCTATGGCCATGGTATTGGGAAGTTATACTACAAAGCAAGGCTTCACAGAGCTTGGTGGCTGTGACCATGTGCATAGGGTGGGGGTGGGTGTACGTGTGTTGATTTGGGAAGGTGTATTTAACTGTGCTTCTTGGAATTTCTAGCAACTATGCAAGTAGATGGCTATATAGTGGTTGGTCTGATCCGACAGGCTGACCCTCATAACTAGAGTCCTGTGTCTCATGATTGTGATTTATTCTGTTTATTTCCTACAACTTTAATTGTGGTTCCATGTCATCTCATGAGAAACATATTCACTGTAGCTTTAAGGAGGCAAAATGGAGCAGCAATAGCTTCCAATGATGAGTTTAAGAAAGAAAAACAGTTCTGGGAAAGGGAGTACATGAGTTCCTACAATTTTCTTTTATTTCAAAGTTCTAGAAGCCTCTAATAGTATGATGCAAATTAAATAAAATTTGTGTCCTCCATGACCAGCACAGGAGGACAGTTCTCCCAGGTGAAGGGGTTGGACCTCATGGTCCTAACTCTTTTATTATCATCCTTCTTTCAATAATCTCCTATTATTTTCCAGTTACCGTCATTTTATTTGGGCTGTGTGTGATATTTAATGTTTCTTCTTATGGATGGACACTTGATTGCCCTGACACCCTAAAACTCAGTGGTGACAAGGTTGGTAACTTCAAACAAGATGAGAAATGAGATAATGGAACTTATAAAACATAGTCACCCTTTATGAACATTTGAAAGAGAGTGCCTTCTATTTCTTTCTGGTTGTATTTTGTCCTTGCTTTTCATAGTACCGAGATGTGTGATGAGCTTATGCAGAAAAAGTGCTGAGTTCCATCCACAAGTGAATGTTACTAGAACAAAGGCTGTGCTGTGCTTAGTCATTCAGTTGTGTCCAACTCTGCAGCCCCATGGACTGTAGCCCACCAGGCTCCTCTGTCCATGAGATTCTCAAGGCAAGAATACTGAAGTAGCTTGCCATGCCCTCCTCCATGGGATGGGATTGAACCCAGGTCTCCCCCATTGCAGGCAGATTCTTTACCATCTAAGCCACCACGGAAGCCCAAGAAAACTGGACTGGATAGCCTATCCCTTCTCCAGGAAACCTTCCTGACCCAGGAATCAAACCAGGGTTGGGTAGAATATTCCTACTTCACCCACATGGTCTCTGTCATCATGTATTTAAAAAAAAAAAATTCTCTGTGAAGTTCATTTTTGTCATTATGTTTGTTTTCCACTGCTGCTATAACAGATTACCACAAACTTAGTGACTTAACACAAACTCATTATTATACAGCTCTGGAGGTTGGGTTTCCCTGGTAGCTCAGTGGTAAAGAACACACCTGCAGTGCAGGTAACACAGGAGACCCTAGTTCAATCCCTAGGTTGGAAAGCTCCCCTGGAGAAGGAAATGACTACCCACCTCAATATTCTTGCCTGGGAAAGCCCATGGACAGAGGAGCCTGGAGGGCTACAGACCATGGGGTCCCAAGAGTCAGACACAACTTAGCAACTAAATTACCACCACCACAGCTCTGGAGGTCAGAAGTCCAAATGGGTCTCACTAGGATAAAATTAAAGTGTTAAAAGCCTTCCTTTCTGGAGGTTGGCCAAGGGAGAAGTATATGCATGTATTAATATTTTACCTTTTCTAACTTCTAGAAGCCAGTCATATCAATTGGCTTTTGACTCATTTCTTCTATCTTCAAAGCCAGCAGCAATGTGAAAGCTCTCTGACCCTTCTGTGGTCATGTCCCCCTCTGATCACAGTTAGGAAAGGGTTTCAGGTGTTAAGAACTCAAGTGATTGGGCCTGCATGGATAATCCAGGGTAAATGCCAATCTCAAGTCTCTAAGCTTAATCCTGTCAGCAATATCCCTTTTGCCATGTGAAGTACTGTAGCATATTTCCAGGTTCTGGGGGTTAAGACACAAATATCTTTGGAGGGCCATCATGTAACCTGGTCATGGTCATGAGAACTGCTTTTAATTAGAAGAAAAAAATTCTATGATGACATAAAATGACTGAAACCTCTTCTGTCTTCCAGGGAATCAATATAATTCTCTATGGTAGATTGAAATTTTTTTTTACTTCTGTTAGGAAAACAGTAATCATTGGATCTTAACAGGTCTTTTTGTTATGAAAGAACTTCCTAGACTTGGATAAGATGGGAAAGATTCAGAAGAAGAAAGTTACTGAAAATTATAAACTAATATGGACTTTGGACCATAAAGAAGGCTGAGTGCTGAAGAATTGATGGTTTCCAATTGTGGTGCTGGAGAAGACTCTTGAGAACCCCTTGGACTGTAAGGAGATCCAACCAGTCAATCCTAAAGGAAATCAACCCTGAATATTCATTGGAAGGACAGATGCTGAAGCTGAAGCTCCAATACTTTGGCCACCTGATGTGAAGAGCTGATTCATTTGAAAATACCCTGATGCTGGGAAAAATTGAAGATGGGAGCAGAAGGGGACGATAGAGGATGAGATAGTGAGATAGCATCACTGATTCAATGAGCATAAATTTGAGCAAACTCCGGGAGATAGGGAAGGACAGGAGGAAAGGCTGGGATGGTGTAGTTCATGGGGTCACAGAGTTGGACACGACTTGCTGACTGAACAACAACAACAACAACATAGGTATATATACCCAATATTTATCATGAATACTTACAACCCATTTACACACCCAAATTAACCTCTAATTTAGACTCTCCAATGTGACTGAAATTACAAATTTTCCTCTGTTTTGTCAACTTTTAAAAAAGAAAACGTTGCTTTTGACCTCACTTAGGTTATACAGGTGAAGTCTACGTGGAGCAGGACTTGGAGAGCTTCCTTTGTGTTAGTTGGAGTTTATAGGGATTCTTTCTTATTCCCTCTTCCGGGGGAAATGCATACCCATGAGGCCTTGCTGCCTTTGGAGTGGTAAATTATCATATGCAAGCACATGTGTGGGGAGGGGGATGATCTCTGGAATTTTTTCTACTTGCAAGACCAAAACTCTATACTTGTTAAAAAAAAAAAAAAAAAAAAAAAACTACTACCCAGTTACTCCTCTCCCCAGCCCATGACCACCACCATTCTACTTTCTGTCTCTTTGATTTTGGCTATTCTAAGTATTTCATGCAAGTGGAATCATGCAGTATTTTTTCTTATGGTAAGCTTATTTAACTTAGCATAATATCCTCAAGGTTTATCCATGTTATAGCCTGTGACAGGATTTACTTCTTTTTTAAGGTTGAATACTATTCTACTGTATGTATGTACCACATTAAAAAAAAAATCTTTTTATTTATCAATGGACGTTTAGTTTACTTCAAATTTTGGCTGTTGTAATTCTGCACTGTACCTGGGTGTATAGTTATCTCTTTAAGATCCTATTTTAAGATTTAATTGGATACATATGCAAATGTAGGATTGCTTAATCCTATGGTAGTACTATTTTTAATTTTTTTGAGGAATTTCCATACTATTTTCCACAACAGCTGCACCATTTTACATTCCCATGCACTATGCACAAGGGTTCCTAATTTTGCACATCCTTACCCAGACACTCTTATAGCCGGGTTTTCATGTGACTTAACTCATACCAAGCAGAGGCTCCTGAGAGATGTACAAGGCAGAAGTTCATGTTGTGAACTTCTGGGTGAGCGTGGTATATAGATGTTCGATTTTCTGTGACGGAGGTAGCTGAGGTCCCAATGGCTGGTACTTAGCTTTGGGGGTGTCAGAAGCAGAACATGGGACATCAATTCCACTTGCAAGGAGACCAGCAGAAGCTGTGGGAAGCCTTCTGATTGTGGCAGCAAATATATAGTACTGTTCTAGAAGTTATACCTGGAAGCTCATCATGGTGTCTATACCTCCAGCTCTTCCAGTGATTTTGTAAACACCGAATTCTAGGAATGATGGAGGGGGCAGGCATCACATGGTAAAACCTGATCCTTCTGCCTTCTGCTTAAACTTAAAGGAGGGGTTCCTGTTACCTGTGACTGAGCCCGACTCATATAGACCCTCCATGGTAGGAGCTACAATGTGAAATAGGGGACCTTTCAATGCGTTTGTTTCCAGCTTTATGAGAGAATGGAATGGAGAGAGAATTCTCACGAGAATTAGAATTCTTAGAATTCTCTCTTAGAATTCTCCGTTCTAAGAGAGAATGGAATCAGCACAGACTACAGCATAGATAGAGACAGAGTTTAAGTGAGACTGAATTTAGGTTCCTACTATCCAGAAGGCCCTACAACATACATTACCAGTTAGTGATTTGGTTACAACCTACTTGTGATTACATGTGCTAAGTCACTTTAGTTGTATCCAACTCTTTGCGACCCTATGGACTTTAGCCCACCAAGCTCCCCTGTCCATGGGATTCTCCAGGCAAGAATACTGGAGTAGGTTGCCGTGCCCTCCTCCAGGGGATCTTCCCAACTCATGGATCAAACCTGAGTCTTTTGTATCTCCTGCACTTGCAGGCAGGTTCTTTACCACTAGTGCACCCGGGAAGCCCCCTGTGATTACATGAGATATCCCCAAATCTTTACTATGAACTCCACGTTTTGTTTAAGCTAATTTAAGATGTATTTCTGCCACTAGCCAATCAAAAGCTGAATTGAATTGAGGTGCCTTGGAGATGAATTATAACTGAATTATAACTTAAAATAATTAGTCTATTCAGTGAGGCTTCTTCTCTATCCTCCCAAATTTAGTGTTATCTATTCTGATCATTTAGAGTTTGGAGTAAGAAGGTCAAACCCAAGATTAGGGCTTGCGTCCTCTCTGGTTCACAGCTACAGCCATCATCCCAAGAGATCTTTCACTGCTGGGAAATCACCTCAAATCAAGGAGCCTACTGTTGGCAGGTTAGAAATCTATAAAATGTACAAGTAGCACATAACTAGGGAACAACTGGGCCACCAAGCAAACCGCTCCAGTTGAGACAGTGCCGCCTTCCTGCCAGAACGTGGTGCTGTGCCTTGGGAAGCAACTCTCCAGGGTGGCGGTTTCAAACTTAGGAGGAGGAGCCTGTCCTTCACCAAAACGCAGTGGAGCAAAATGCAACCCAAAACCAAACACATCCTGTCCCAAAGAGCGGCCCATCTGAAATTTCAAACAAAATGTTTTTGTTAGCAACTAGTAACTGTTAACTTGTACCCTAAAGCCTTGCTCATTTCCACCACTGGGTGGCAGCCCGTTTCCAGGTGTAGGCAGCTATGGGAGACAGTTTCCTGGTGTGTGTGGCCACACCGTGTGTGTGCATTTTTGTCTGAAAAGATCCCTTACCCTACCCTCTGCTGAAAGCACTCATCTGGTGACCATATTTCTCCATGGGATCCCTGCTCCCTCTGTTACTCCTGCTTTTCAGATTCTTTGACCTGCCCTTGTAGGAGTCAATCTTTGACTAGTCAATGATCCACCAGATGTGTTCCTCTGGAGGTGAAGTAAGGAAGATATGACATCACTGGTAGTGAGGTCTGGAGTTCAAAGATCCTACGGACTAAGAACAGAGTGGTGAAAGAAAAAAATTAATTGGATTTCATCAAAGAAAGTGAAAAGTTAACACATAGGATGGGAGAAAATATTTGCAAACCATATATCTGATAAAGGACTAATATCCAGAATATATAAAGAATTCTTATAACCCAACAACAAAAGACAACTCAATTTAGAAAATGAGCAAAGGATATGAATAGACATTTCTCTATGTACAAATGGCAAACAAGCTCCTGAAAAGATGCTTAACATCATTGAGAGGTGGTCCATGCCTGGTGGGGAGTGGTGCTTATACTCTGATGGGGGAAAGAGACTAAAATCAGTAGAAACATACACATACATAAACCCTATACATAATTAGGAATTGGGCAGAAATGAGGATAAATTTCGGTACAAAAGATGGACCTTAAGCAAAATTTAGTTTGCTCGTAAGAGTGGGCTGAGGAGAGCCCCTCATTACGTGGAGGAACAAACCAAGGCCAGGGCTCAGAACACCACAATGCTAATGCAGATGCTAGGCTGGCCATTCCTGTATGAGTATTTGTCATTTTCTGGGCCTCAACTTTCCAGATTGTGAAAGGGAGAGAGGTGGATTAGATAATATCTATAGCCCTTTAGGGCGCTGCCTCATCGGCTCAGTGGTAAAGAATCTGCCTGCACACTGTTTATAATAGCCAGGACATGGAAGCAATGCCATCAGCATTGCTGATGCCAATCAGATGCCCATCAGCAGATTAATGGATTAGGAAGCTGTGGTACATATACACCATGAACTATTACTCAGCCATTAAAAAGAATTCATTTGAATCAGTTCTAATGAGATGGATGAAACTGGAGCCCATTATACAGAGTGAAGTAAGCCAGAAAGATAAAGACCAATACAGTATACTAACATATATATAGGGAATTTAGAAAGATGGTAACGATAACCCTATATGCAAAACAGAAAAAGAGACACAGATGTACAGAACAGACTTTTGGACTCTGTGGGAGAAGGTGAGGGTGGGATGTTTCGAGAGAACAGCATCGAAATATGTATATTATCTAGGGTGAAACAGATCACCAGCCCAGGTTGGATGCATGAGACAAGTGCTCGGGCCTGGTGCACTGGGAAGACCCAGAGGGATCGGGTAGAGAGGGAGGTGGGAGGGGGGATCGGGATGGGGAATACATGTAAATCCATGGCTGATTCATGTCAATGTATGAAAAAAACCACTACAATATTGTAATTAGCCTCCAACTAATAAAAATAAATGGAAAAAAAAAAAAAAAAAGAATCTGCCTGCAATGCGGGAGATGTGGGTTCGATCCCTGGGTCAGGAATATCCCCTGGAGGAGGGCATGGCAACCCACAGCAGTGTTCTTGCATGGAGAATCCCATGGACAGAGGAGCCTGGCAGGCTGCAGTCCATGGGGGTTGCAAAGAGTTGGACACAACTGAGGTGACTAAGCACACATGGCCCTTTAGGGTTTTTACAAGTTGTTTTTCCTGTTATAGTGGAAAATGGAATTGGTTTAATACGGGACGAGAGTCTTGGGAAAAGAACTATAAAATTTATTACCAAAAGTTAATTTCTCTGATTGGGGGCCACTCTTGGCCCAAATATCCAAAAAGGGATATTTTACAGATTTATTCTTATGGGTGTTTGTAGGATTCAGGGATGTTTATGTACCTGGTTGAAGGAGAGGAGGAATGGAATTCCATATACATCACTGATATTTGACTAAGTGATCTGGTTGATTCGACCAGCTGCCCAGGTATGGTATATTTGTGCCTGAGATTGAAATTGAGACCGTGGAAGCAAAATGTTGGGAGGAAATATGGCATTTTAAAAGAATGTCTCTTATAATTTTTTGTAGCCTGCATAGAGACAGAGACAGAGAGCAGATGACAATGCCCTTCCGCAGCTGGAACTCAGGGCTGACTCACTGACCATAGCTGTCCCCCGTGACTCCCTTTCATTCCTGCCAGACCACCTTCTCCTTTATGTCACTTCTCATCCTCTGTCATTCTTAACACTCCTTCAGTCTGCTTTTGACTCCACTTGACTCACTGCATGGACTGAGCTCCAAATCAGTTGTTTCCTCACACCCAACAGTTCTCAAGTTATTTGTCTCACCGTCTTCCCACCCTGTCTTCCAACTCAATGGGAGCTCCCTCAATCCCCCTCATCCCTTTCAAGGTTCACCCTTGCTTTCTTTGGGACTTGCACCCTGGGAGTTTGTCTCTGTCTCTTCAAACCTCCTTTTCATCTCTGCCAAAATTCCACCATGCCCCCTAACAAGACTACTTCCTAACACCTGTCCCTTTAATAATGCTGTACATCTGTATATTTTGTCCTTTTCAATTGACATTTTCCAGTTTATGAAGATAAACCACTTTTTTGGCCCAGGTTTAATATTCAGAAACATTAGTAATAAAAATAAAATGAAGTTAATATTTTAACCCAATCTCCTAGTAATTGTTGAAATTTGAGGGAACAGAGTTTCGGATCAAGTTGCAAGGAGAAGGACACATTTTGAATAGCAACCCCAACTCATAGGGGCTTCAACATTAAATGGAAATCCTAAAGAGGGCCTGGTCACAGGGAAGACTTGATTTTATGATTCACTGATGTCATCAAGAACCAGATTGCTGGGGCAGTCCTACGATGGCAGAGGAATAGGATGGGGAGACCACTTTCTGCCCCACAAATTCATCAAAAGAACATTTGAACGCTGAGTAAATTCCACAAAACAACTTCTGAATGCTGGCAGAGGACGTCAGTCACCCAGTAAGGCAGCCCATTGTCTTCGAAAGGAGGTAGGACAAAATATAAAAGATAAAAAGAGAGGCAAAAGAAGTAGGGATGGAGATCCGTCCCTGAAAGGGAGTCTTAAAAAAGAGAGAAGGTTCCAAACACCAGGAAACACTCTCGCTGGTGAGTCTGTGGCAAGCCTTGGAACCTCAGAGGGCAACATAACCGTGGACACACCGTGTGGCCACACACACCAGGAAAGCTGTCTTCCATAGCTGCCTATGGAAACTGGCTGCCACCCAGTGGTGGAAATGGGCAAGGCTTTAGGGTACTAGTTTACAGTTAGTTACTAGTTGCACCACATGACACAATAGATCAGTCAGACCTAATTGACATCCAAAGGACATTTCACCCCAAAACAATGAATTTCACCTTTTTCTCAAGTGCACATGGAACCTTCTCTAGGATAGATCACACCCTGGGCCATAAATCTAGCCTTGGTAAACTCACAAAAATTGAAATCATTCCAAGCATCTTTTCTGACCACAAGGCAGTAAGATTAGATCTCACTTACAGGAGAAAAACTGTTTAAAATTCCAACATATGGAGGCTGAACAACACACTACTGAATAACCAACAAATCACAGAAGAAATCAAAAAAGAAATCAAAATATGCATAGAAATGAATGAAAATGAAAACACAACAACCCAAAACCTGTGGGACACTGTAAAAGCAGTACTAAGGGGAAGGTTCATAGCAATACAGGCATACCTCAAGAAACAAGAAAAAAGTCAAATAAATAACATAACTCTACACCTAAGGCAACTAGAAAAGGAAGAAGTGAAGAACCCAAGGGTCAGTAGAAGGAATGACATCTTAAAAGTTAGGGCAGAAATAAATGCAAAAGAAACAAGAGAGACCATAGCAAAAATCAACAAAACCAAAAGCTGGTTCTTTGAGAAGATAAATAAAATTGACAAGCCATTAGTCAGACTCATCAAGAAACAAAGGGAGAAAAAATCATATCAATGAAATTAGAAATGAAAATGGAGAGATCACAACAGACAACACAGAAATACAAAGGATCATAAGAGACTACTATCAGCAACTATGCACCAATAAAATGAACAACTTGGAAGAAATGGACAAATTCTTAGAAAGGTACAACTTTCCAAAACTGAACCAGGAAGAAATAGAAAATCTTAACAGACCCACCACAAGCATGGAAATTGAAACTGTTATCAGAAATCTTCCAGCAAACAAAAGCCCAGGACCAGATGGCTTCACAGCTGAATTCTACCAAAATTGAGAGAAAAGCCAACACCTATCCTGCTCAAAGTCTTCCAGAAAATTGCAGAGGAAGGTAAACTTCCAAACTCATTCTATGAGGCCACCATCACCCTAATACCAAAACCTGCCAACGATGCCACAATAAAAGAAAACTACAGGCCAATATCACTGATGAACATAGATGCAAAAATCCTTAACAAAATTCTAGCAAACAGAATCTGACAACACATTAAAAAGATCTTGCACCATGACCAAGTGGGCTTTATCCCAGGGATGCAAGGATTCTTCAATATCCACAAATCAATCAATGTAATACACCACATTAACAAATTGAAAAATAAAAACCATATGATTATCTCAATAGATGCAGAGAAATCCTTTGACAAAATTCCACATCCATTTATGACAAAAACCCTCCAGAAAGCAGGAATAAAAGGAACATACCTCAACATAATAAAAGCTATATATGACAAACCCACAGCAAACATTATCCTCAATGGTGAAAAATTGAAAGCATTTCCCCTTAAGTCAGGAACAAGACAAGGGTGCCCACTCTCACCACTATTATTCAACATAGTTTTGGAAGTTTTGGTCACAGCAATCAGAGGAGAAAAAGAAATAAAGGGAATCCAGATTGGAAAAGAAGTAAAACTCTCACTGTTTGCAGATGACATGATCCTCTACATAGAAAACCCAAAAGACTCCACCAGAAAATTAGTAGAGCTAGTCAATGAATATAATAAAGTTTCAAGATATAAAATCAACACACAGAAATCCCTTGCATTCCTATACACTAATAATGAGAAAATAGAGAGAAATTAAGGAAACAATCCCATTCACCATTACAATAAAGAATAAAATACTTAGGAATATATCTACCTAAAGAAACAAAAGACCTATATATAAAAAACTATAAAACACTGGTGTAAGAAATCAAAGAGGACATTAATAGATGGAGAAATATACCGTGTTCATAGATTGGAAGAATCAACATGTGAAAATGAATGTACTACCCAAAGCAATCTATAGATTCAATGCAATCCCTATCAAGCTACCAAAGGTATTTTTCACAGTTAGAACTAATAATTTCATAATTTGTACGGAAATACAAAAAACCTCGAATAGCCAAAGCAATCTTGAGAAAGAAGAATGGAACTGGAGGAATCAACCTGCCTGGCTTCAATCTCTACTACAAAGTCACAGTCATCACGACAATATGGTACTGGCACAAAGACAGAAATAGAGATTAATGGAACAAAATAGAAAGCCCAGAGATAAATCCACGCACCTATGGACACCTTATCTTTGACAAAAGAGGCAAGAATATACAATGGAGAAAAGACAATCTCTTTAACAGGTGGTGCTGGGAAAACTGGTCAACCACTTGGAAAAGAATGAAACTAGAACACTTTCTAACACCATACACAAAAATATACTCAAATGGATTAAAGATCTAAATGTAAGACCAGAAACTATAAAACTCCTAGAGGAGAACATAGGCAAAACACTCTCTGACATAAATCACAGCAGGATCCTCTATGACCCACCTCCCAGAATATTGGAAATAAAAGCAAAAAGAAACAAATGGGACCTAATTAAAGTTAAAAGCTTCTGCACAACAAAGGAAACTATAAGCAAGGTGAAAAGACAGCCCTCCGATTGGGAGAAAATAATAGCAAATGAAGCAACAGAGAAAGGATTGATCTCAAAAATATACAAGCAACTCCTGAAGCTCAATCCCAGAAAAATAAATGATTTTGATTGTTCAAAAAGTGGGCCAAAGAACTAAACAGACATTTCTCCAAAGAAGACATACAGATGGCTAACAAACACATGAAACGATGCTCAACATCACTCATTATCAGAGAAATGCAAATCAAAACCACAATCAGGTACCATTTCATGCCAGTCAGAATGGCTGCTGTCCAAAAGTCTACAAGCAATAAATGCTGGAGAGGGTGTGGAGAAAAGGGAACCCTCTTACACTGTTGGTGGGAATGCAAACTAGTACAGCCACTATGGAGAACAGTGTGGAGATTCCTTAAAAAGCTGGCAATTGAACTGCCCTATGACTCAGCAATCCCACTTCTGGGCATACACACTGAGGAAACCAGAACTGAAAGAGACACGTGTACCCCAATGTTCATCGCAGCACTGTTTATAATAGCCAGGACATGTAAGCAACCTAGATGTCCATCAGCAGGCGAATGGATAAGAAAGTTGTGGTACACACAATGGAATATTACTCAGCCATTAAAAAGAATTCATTTGAATCAGTTCTAATGAGGTGGATGAAACTGGAGCCTATTATACAGAGTGAAGTAAGCCAGAAAGAAAAACACCAATACAGTATACTAACACATATATATGGAATTTAGAATGATGGCAATGATAACCCTGTATGTGAGACAGCAAAAGAGACACAGATGTATAGAACAGTCTTTTGGCCTCTGTGGGCGAGGGTGAGGGTGGGATGATTTGGTAAAAAGGCATTGAAACATGTATATTATCATATGTGAATTAAATTGCCAGTCCAGCTTCGATGCATGAGAGAGGATGCTTGGGACTGGT
Source organism: Muntiacus reevesi (assembly GCF_963930625.1). Lineage (NCBI taxonomy): Eukaryota > Metazoa > Chordata > Mammalia > Artiodactyla > Cervidae > Muntiacus > Muntiacus reevesi. The sequence goes on from NC_089265.1 coordinate 43,182,116, forward strand.
GCACTGGGATGACCCAGAGGGATGGAATTGGAAGGGAGATGGGAGGGGGGTTCAGGATGGGGAACACATGTATACCTCTGGCGGATTCATGTCAATGTATGGCAAAACCAATACCATGTTGTAAAGTAATTAGCCTCCAATTAAATGTTAAAATTTTATATTGAAAAAAAAAATCACTATAGCCAAAGGGGGGTGGGGGGAAGAACCTGATTGCTGTCATTTTATCTTTTTCCCCTTCCATGGTGTCCACTTTATTTAAAATGAGTTCTTCTTATGGTCCCAAGATTCCTGTAAGCATTTGATGAACTGTAGGCTTTCTATACAGGCCAGCAAAACTTCATTCCTGCCTCCCCAGCCAAAGTCCTGTTATTTACTCTGATTCATCTGACTCAGGTTGTGTGCTCATCTCTGACTACTGTGGTTATGGAGGAAAATGTAATGATTGCCATAGTCTCAGCTACATGCTCTACTCCTGTAGCTGGAGTGAAGTTTTCTTTCCTGAAACCGTGTGACTCCCTTAAACTAAACCAGAGTGCTTGTCCTTTATTCATTCACCTACAGAACATGCAGATGGGTTTGGACTGATTACTGACTCCTCTCTGAACCTACGTCTAGTTGGTGCTCTAACTTTCCTTAGTTCCAGCCCTCCCACTCAAGTCATAGCACTAGATGTTAGCAAAGTAACACGTGGAAAAGTCCAGAATTGTGTATGGAAACCTGTGGGCAGAGATGAAAGGATGCACAGAAGTGATGGGAGGTGAGGTAAGGACTGCTTGGCCCTATAATAGTCATGTGGTGATGTCACAACTTTAACTCTCCAAATATCTGCTGGGAGACTCCTCTTGCTAAAAGTGGAACAGCTGATTAGAGGACAAAATGAATTCTGACGAGAAGGGAAAAGCAGTTGGTGAAACAGAAGGTATGGGAGACATGGGAGGAAGTGACTGAATCACCCTGGAATTCATAATGGCAGAGAAAGGGAGCAAATGGGCATGTTCAGACACACCCACTGAATTCTTTTTAATCATAGAAAGGTAAAATGAGTCCATAGTCAGTCTCTAAAAGGGACTATCACTTAAGAAGAATAAGTAGCTTTAAAAAAAGGAATGCTTACTCTATAATTTTGGTTTATCCTAATGAGAAGGACTCTGAGAAGACATTAAAGACATACAATGTGCTCAAGGGAAAATCCAAGCTTAGATTTAGAAGGAACAAAAACAGAATCTTAGAAACAGGGCACATAGCTAAGGATGCATGTAAGACCACAGATGTGGCATAAATCTGTACAGATGCTACATCCAGAACTTTAAATGTAAGTTGAGAATTGGGAAAATGTTAAAAACCAAACACTGTAGAGTATATAGAAGTATAAATATAATGTTGTACACAAAAAACTTACATAATGTTGCAATCCAATGTTCAGTTCAATTCAGTTGCTCAGTCATGTCTGACTGTTTGTGACCCCATGGATTGCAGCATGCCAGGCACCCCTGTCCATCACCAGCTCCTTGCTCAAACTCATGTCCATTGAGTTGGTGATGCCATCCAACCATCTCCACCTCTGTCATCCCCTTCTCCTCCTGCCTTCAAACTTTCCCAGCATCAGGGTCTTTTCTAATGAGTCAGTTCTTCACATCAGGTGGCCAAAGTATTCAGTTTCAACTTCAGCATCAGTCCTTCCAATGAATATCCAGGACTGATTTCCTTTAGGATTGACTGGTTTGATCTTGCAGTCCAAGGGACTCTCAAGAGTCTTCTCCTATATCACAGTTCAAAAGCATCAATTCTTTGGTGCTCAGTTTTCTTTATAGTCCAACTCTCATATCCATACATGACTACTGGAAAAACCATAGCTTTGACTAGATGGGCCTTTGTCAGCAAAGTAATGTCTCTGCTTTTTAATATGCTATCTAGGTTGGTTATAGTTTTTCTTCCAAGGAGCAAGCATCTTTTAATTTCATGGCTGCAGTCACTATCTGCAGTGATTTTAGACCCCAAGAAAATAAAATCTGTCACTGTTTACAAATTCAATGTCACATCAGTAAAAATAAATAAAAATTCTTTTTAAAAATGTTTGGTGTTTTCACTTATTTTTTAAAGTTAAAAAAAAAAAAACACAAAAAAGGAAGAGATCATTGTTTGGGGAAGATGGGTATCAAATGAAATGACAGAGAAAGCAGAACCTCTTGGATGCCTTTTTAATGTGCCTCTCCCCTCTTAAGGACTGAGAAGGCAATGGCAATCCACTCCAGTACTCTTGCCTGGAAAATCCCATGGACGGAGGAGCCTGGTAGGCTGCAGTCCATGGGGTCGCTGTGGGTCGGACACGACTGAGCGACTTCACTTTCACTTTTCACTTCCATGCATTGGAGAAGGAAATGACAACCCACTCCAGTGTTCTTGCCTGGAGAATCCCAGGGATGGGGGAGCCTGGTGGGCTGCTGTCTATGGGGTCGCACAAAGTAGGACACGACTGAAGTGACTTAGCAGCAGCAGCAGCCCCTCTTAAGGAAAAGGTTTTTTAACACAGAAATGCTAATATGTCAAAGAATACTATAGTCCAAGAGAGTAAAAATGATAATAAAAGTATTAGCCCATTAAAATGCATTTAGTACTTAAGCCAAATGCATTATATCCAAAGATATCAAAGCAACTTGCTTATGTGTTTATCTTGGGATCTTGTAATAGGCAGAATAATGGCCTCTTCCAAAGATGTCCTCATTCTTATCCCCAAAATCTGTGACAGTGCCCCCTGATGTGGCTACAGGGACTTGACTGATGTGGTTAACTTAAAGATCTTGAGATGCGAAGTTTACCCGGTTATCTGGGTGGCAAAATGTAATCACAAGGATCTTTATAAAAAGGACGCAGGAAAACCAGAGCAGAGAAGAGAAGATCATGGAAACAAAGGTTAGAGATGTGATATGGGTGGTGTTTAGAAGCTGGAAAAGGCAAGGGAATGTGTTCTGCCTTCAAAGACTCCAGAAGGTATGTTGCCGTGCTGATACCTCGGTATGTCGATACCGATTTTAGCCAGTGGTATTGATTTCTGACTTCTGAATTCCAGAACTGTAACACGACAAATCTATACTGTTTTAAGACAATAAATATATGGTAATTTGTTACAGGAGCAATAGGAAACTAATACAGGATCATTACATCAGACTTGGAAAACCACTTCAAAAATAAAAGTTACCAAAGGATGGTGGTGGGCATGTTCCAGTTTTATAGGGAGAATTCACAAACTTGGTATTAATTATTGGTGAAATTTTGAATTAAATTACTAAACTAATAGTTTGAAAGCACTTAGAAAAGTGGAAATCATCAGGAGCAAGTATCAATAAACTAAGACTCAATTATCTCTAAATAGGTCACTGAGGTTTTCAAGTTATTAGAGTTATCAGGGATATGTCTGCATGGAGCAAACAAAAGATTCAGCAAAGCTTTTGATAGAGTGCCCCATGATAATTATGGAGACAAAATTAATGTAGACTAAACCACAGAAAATTTAGATGGATTCATAGTTGACTGAACAAATATATCTGAAGTATGCTGATTTACTGGATCAAAACCAATTTGGAAAAAAATCTTCCCTGCTTTTTGGACCAAATCCTATCAAGAGTTTTCAAAATCAACAATATGGATGACTATGTAAATGTATCTTACTAAGATAATATTAATAGATGAATGAAAAGAATTAGTATTTTTAAAATCTCAAGGTGGAAAAATTGGACAGAAGCTAGTAAGATAAAATTGAAAAGGATTGTATGTAATATCTGGCACTTTTCTTAAAAATTTTTTTTCAAAATTACTGTGTAGAAGAGACCTGGAATGGCAGAAATTCTTATTTCAGAACAAAGCAATACTTGGTAATTTTAGTGGATAATGAATTAATTTTGAATTAAGAGGAATGTGATCTAACTACAAGTTAATCTTGAGTTGCATTTTTGGAAGCTAAACCTTTAGATCTGCAATGGTCTGACTGCTGCTGGAGTGAGGATCTGGTTTTGTCACCACACAAGCAGGCTGTAATCTGAAGGATTCTGGAAGCCATATCTGTGATCATGGTCGGGAAGATATAAGTGCCTTGCGGGGCCAACATGTGGACCAGCTTGGTTAGAGTGGAGGGCTCTCACTGGAGAAGAGATGAGAAGAATCATGTTGGCAGGGTAGATTAAAGCTGATTGCAGAGGCTCAGCTCTTGAATTACCAAACTAAGGAAGGTAAGTCAATTTTTAGGCAATTAAGGAGGTTTCAGACATTCTTAAGTGGTAGAGGGCAGATGAGAATTGTGTTTTTGAGGTTAGAACTGACATTTCGAATGACAGAGTCAGTGTGATGGAAAAGTAAGACTGGGATGGCATTCTGGTGTTCAGCTTGCTGGATATTTAACATTGAGCAAGATTGTTTACCTCTCTGTCTCCTTTACCTTCCTGTCTCCTTACCTGTGATGTAGGAATTATAAAATAATTTACCTTATAAAGTAGATTGAGGATAAAATAATTTATATGTATAGTACCCGGAACAGTTCTTTATATAAAATAATGCTCAAAAAATTCTAGCAAGTCACTACTATTAGAGTTCAAACATGGAATGTGTGGGGGAGTAAAAACTACTGACAGGAGGGGACAACTGCATGGAGCATGAAGAAGACAAAATCCAGAGGCCTTGCTGCTTTCCTGGACCCTCAGCTGTTCTCATCAGTCTCTCTCATGTGCTCCACCCTTTGCTCTCATCACGGCTGCAGGGATGGGTCAACATGTACTCCACCTGAAGTCTTGCTCTTCACCCATGCCCAGATGATTTCCATAGTTGTTTAGCTCTTATGTTTTATTTATTAATTATCTTTTCGTGTGCATTCATGCTTGACACTGCTCAGCTCAGCCTTATTAAGGTCAGGGACTGTTTTACCTATTCCCTTTTATCTCCCACAGCATCTGGCACAGTGTCTTGCATGTAATGCATGCTCCAAAACTGAATAAAGGCACAGGTTAAGTTAAAGATGATTCCCAGTTTCCAAGCATTTCTTATGGGGGAAATGCTTGTGCCTGGGATGAAAGAATGAAGCACAATGAGAAACAATTAGCTTCAGAAGTCAACGTGTTCATTTTTGGGGTATAGTGATGTCATAAATAACTTGGGGTTAGTTCCAAAGACACTAAAGCTGAAATCTAATGTAGACAAAATTGCCATTTAAATCCCTTATATCTCAAAGTCTATAAGTGATTTCAGTTGCATTGAAATTGGTCATTCTCTCTTAAGTTGAATACAGATAAAGTAATTGGGTTGTGTTTAGAGGGCATGCTACACCAAAGATTATGCTTTCCTGGGTATGTGAATAGGAGGTGAATAGGAGGCCATTCAGGTATGACTTAAACCAAATCCCTTGTGAGTATACAGTACAGCTTCTGTCTGCATCTTTTTGAAGTGGGTCTTATGAATTATGCATCTTCATAGTGTATATGTTGAACTCCATTGTGACTTTAGGTGGGTGGTTTAGTGCTTCATGACTCCCTGGCTGATAACCTTTTTTTTAAAAAAAAACTTTTTATTTTGTATTGGAGTGTAGCCGATTAACAAACAATGTTGTGATAATTTGAGGAGAACAGTGAGCAAAGGGACCCAGCCACGCATATACATATATTCCTTCTTCCCCAAATTCTCCTCCAATTCAGGTTGCCACATAACATTGATCAGAGTTCCATGTGTTATATAGTAGGTCCTTTTTTGTTACTGGTTGATAACCTTTTTAAAAAAAATTAATTTATTTGTTTTAATTGGAGGCTAATTACTTTACAATATTGTAGTGGTTTTTGCCATACATTGACATGGATCAGCCCTTTTAATGTCACCTAAAGAGGTAAAGGCAGAGGAGTCAGAGATCAAATTGCCAACATCTGCTGGATCATCAAAAAAGCAAGAGAGTTCCAGAAAAACATCTATTTCTGCTTTATTGACTATGCCAAAGCCTTTGAATGTGTGGATCACAATAAACTGTGGAAAATTCTGAAAGAGATGGGAATAACAGACCACCTGACCTGCCTCCTGAGAAATCTGTATTCAGGTCAAAAAGCAACAGTCAGAACGAGACATGGAACAATGGACTGGTTCCAAATCACGGAAGGTGTATGTCAAGGCTGTACATTGTCACCCTATTTATTTAACTTATATGCAGAGTACATCATGAGAAATGCTGGGCTGGAGGAAGCACAAGCTGGAATCAAGATTGCTGGGAGGAATATCAATAACCTCAAATATGCAGATGATACCACTCTTATGGCAGAAAGTGAAGAACTAAAGAGCCTCTTGATGAAAGTGAAAGAGGAGAGTGAAAAAGTTGGCTTAAAGCTCAACATTCAGAAAACTAAGATCATGGCATCTGGTCCCATCACTTCATAGCAAACAGATGGGGAAACAGTGGAAACAATGGCTGACTTTATTTTTGGGGGCTCCAAAATCACTGCAGATGGTGATTGCAGCCATGAAATTAAAAGACACTTGCTCCTTGGAAGGAAAGTTATGACCAACCTAGACAGTGTATTAAAAAGCAGAGACATTACTTTGCCAACAAAGGTCCGTGTAGTCAAGGCTATGGTTTTTCCAGTGGTCATGTGTGGATGTGAGAGTTGGACTATAAAGAAAGCTGAGTGCTGAAGAATTGATGCTTTTGAACTGTGGTGTTGGAGAAGACTCTTGAGAGTCCCTTGGACTGCAAGGAGATCCAACCAGTCCATCCTAAAGGAGATCAGTCCTGGGAGTTCATTGGAGGGACTGATGTTGAAGCTGAAACTGCAATACTTTGGCCACCTCATGCGAAGAGCTGACTCATTGGAAAAGACCCTGATGCTGGGAAAGATTGTCGGCAGGAGAAGGGGACGACAGAGAATGAGGTGACTGGATGGCATCACTGACTCGATGGACACGGGTTTGGGTGGTCTCTGGGAGTTGGTGATGGACAGGGAGGCCTGGCATGCTGTGGTTAATGGGGTCGCAAAGAGTTGGACACAACTGAGGGACTGAGCTGAACTGACTGAAAGAGGTAAATAATGCTGAAGAAGCTGAAGTTGAACAGTTCTATGAAGACTTACAAGACCTCTTAGAATTAATACCAAAAAAAGATGTCCTTTTCATCATAGTGAACTGGATTACAAAAATAGGAAGTCAAGAGATACCTGGATTAACAAGCGAGTTTGGTCTTGGAGTACAAAATAAAGGAGGGTAAAGGCTAACAGAGTTTTGCCAAGAGACTGCACTGGTCATAGCAAACACCCTCTTCCAACAACACAATGGAGGACTACACATGGACATCACCAGATAGTCAATACTGAAATCAGATTAATTGTGTTCTTGGCAGACAAAGATGGAGAAGCTCTATATAGTCAGCAAAACAAGACTGGGAGCTGACTGTGGCTCAGATTATGCTCCTTATTGAAAAATTCAGACTTAAATTGAAGAGAGTAGGGAAAACCAGTAGGCCATTCAGGTATGACCTAAACGAAATCCCTTACGTGATTATATAGTAGAGGTGATTAATAGATTCAAGGGATTAGATCCTGTAGATAGACTGTCTAAAAAACTATGGACAGAGGTTCATAACAGTGTACAGGAGGTGCACCAAAAGCATCTCCAAGAAAAAGAAATGCAAGAAAGCAAAATTATTGTCTGAGGAATCCTTACAAATAGCAGAGAAAGGAAGAGAAGCAAAAGGCAGGGGAGAAAGGGAAAGATATATGCACTGAATGCAGATTTCTAGAGAATAGCAAGGAGAGTTAAGTTAGTTAAGTTAGTTTGTTTGCTACAAACAAAGCTAGTGGAGGCAACAGAATTCCAGCTGAGCTACTTCAAATCCTAAAAGATGTTGCTGTTAAAGTGATGCATTCAATGTGTCAGCAAATTTGGAAAACTCAGCAGTGGTCACAGGACTGGAAAAGGTCAGATTTCATTTCAATCCGAAAGAAGGGCAATGCCAAAGAATGTTCAAAGTACTGTACAAGTGTGTTCATCTCACATTCTAGCAAGGTGATGCTCAAAAATCCTTCAAGCCAGGCTTCAACAGTATGTGAACTGAGAACTTCCAGATGTACAAGCTAGATTTAGAAAAGGCAGAGGAACCAGAGAACAAATTGCCAACATTCATTGGATCATGAGAATTCCAGAAAAAGCATCTACTTCTGCTTTATTGACTATGCTAAAGCCTTTGACTGTGTGGATTACAACAAACTGTGGAAAATTCTTAAAGAGAAGGGAACACCAGACCACCTTACCTGTCTCCTGAGAAACCTCTATGCAGGTCAAGAAGCAACAGTTAGAACTGGACAGGGAACAATGGACTGCTTCAAAATTGGGAAAGGAGTATGTTAAGGCTGTATATTGTCACCCTGCTTACTTAACTTCTATGCAGAGTATATCATGCAAAATGCTGGGCTGGGTGAAACACAAACTGGAATCAAGATTTCCAGGAGAAATATTAATAACCTCAGATATGCAGATGACATCACTGTAGTGGCAGAAAGTGAAGAGGAACTAAAGAGCCTCTTGATGAGGGCAAAAGAGGAGAGTGAAAAAGCTGGCTTAAAACTCAACATTCAAAAAACTAAAATCATGGTATCCGGTACCATCACTTCATGGCAAATAGATGGGGAAAAAGTGGAAGCTGTGACAGATTTTATTTCTTGGGCTCCAAAATCCCTGTGGATGGTGACTGCAGCCATGAAATTAAAAGACACTTGCTCCTTGAAAGAAAATCTATAACTACCTAGACAGCGTACTAAAAAGCAGAGACATCACTTTGCTGACAAAGGTCTGTAGAGTCAAAGCTATGGTTTTTCCAGTAGTCATGTATGGATGTCATGCATGTGAGAGTTTGATCACAGAAAAGGTTGAGCACCACAGAACTGATGCTCTCAAGCTGTGGTGCTGGAGAAGATTCTTGAGAGTCCCTTGGACTGCAAGGAGATCAAACCAGTCAGCCCTAAAGGAAATCAACCCTGAATATTCATTGGAAGGACTGATACTAAAGATGAAGCTCCAATACTTTGACCACCTGATGAAAGAGTTGACTCATCAGAAAATACCCTGATGCTGGGAAAGATTGAAGGCAGGAGGAGAAGTGAGCAGCAGAGGATGAGCTGGTTAGAGAGCATCACTGACTCAAATGCACATGAATTTGAGCAAACTTCGGGAGATAGTGAAGGACAGGGAAGCCTGGCATGCTGCAGTCTGTGGGATTACAAAAAATCAGACATGAAGAGTCGACTGAACAACAACAAAAGAGGTAGATGGCCTATCATTTGGGAAATCTAAACAAACAAATGGCATTAAAGATGCCTTTCACTCAGAGTTGGGCTTGGAAGTTGGTGTGGAGGTGAAAGGGAGGGTGAATCCCCTCCATACATTTAAATCTTCCCTTCTTCTCTCCATAGTTGTTCCTCTACTTTCTTCACTATCCCAAATATACCCATACAGGAGGAGAAAGCGAAGAATATTCAGGAAATGCTCTTCATTCCTTCAGCAGATGTGTACTGTTGCATCAGTCAGCGCGTTAGGTGACTCTTTGGGATAAAAAGACTATCAACCTAATACTGTGTGTAACCATTCACAATTATAATTCAGAGGGGACATTTTTATTTTTACTTATTTTTATTTTATTTTATTTATTTTTTTCATTTATTTTTATTAGTTGGAAGCTAATTACTTTACAATATTGTAGTGGATTTTGTCATACATTGACAAGAATCAGCCATGGATTTACATGTATTCCCCATCCCGATCCCCCCTCCCACCTCCCTCTCTACCTGATCCCTCTGGGTCTTCCCAGTGCACCAGGCCCGAGCACTTGTCTCATGCATCCAACCTGGGCTGGTGATCTGTTTCACCCTAGATAATATGCATGTTTTGATGCTGTTCTCTCGAAACATCCCACCGAGGGGACATTTTTAAAACATCAATTAACTTTGGAGGGAAATGTGCAAGTCCAAGTGCAGTGTTTTACTTAGCTAGACTTAAACTATTTTAACAATCCCGATGAATGTGGAAGCCAGCAATTGAATAAAGCAACTCTTTAGGCATCTCATCCTAGGAACAATCTAGCCATGTAGTGATGGTCAATAGATGACAATTGACTAATAGAAATGAGCCATGAACTAAGCCTAAATATGAACAACTTGAGTTCTTCACCTCAAATGCCCGAAAAGAATTGCCTTGTTTTGTTGATATTGCTGTTAAGGAAAAATAAAATCATGAATCTGGATATCCTTCCCCCTAATATTAACCATCTGCACAAATGTAACCTACTTATTTCCTGGCTGACATTCGACATTTGTGGTTCTTTCTTTGCACACTGATTACATGAAAACTCCCTAATGGTGTCTGGTGCTCAGTTAACATAATGTAGGACCATCCTTTGTAGGCTAGCTTTGAGTTCTTTTCCAGCTACAAGCCCCCTTCTCCAAAATCCCTTAAATTCAACTATTAAAACTCCAAGAGGATGGCAAGGCAAATCCATGTTCCTTGTGAAAATCTCCCAAAGGAGATCTGTTTTGAAAACTCTTTTAGAAGGTGAGAAGAAAGAGTTGAGCAAAAGGATGCAAGGCCAAGGTCAGTGAGCTCTGACTGAAGGGAAAAGGATGTCAGTCTGTTTGCCTCTTTTTTAGGATCCCGCCAGGTGCAGAGAGTAGTTACTCTGCTAATGGTGAGCAGCTGTTCAAACAGAGGTGCTAACCTCAATTGTCTTAACGAAAAGTGGTTGAAAAAAATAATGTTTAAAACAAGTGACAAGAATTTATCTCTAAATTTGAAGGATTATGCAGCAAAGTTTCGATCAGAGGATACTCCTTAACTAAAGCTATTTTGCTCAAATAGCTTTTAACTTTTGTTTGGTCTCTTGCCTGCAGAGGGTTAGTCCCATTAGAGAGAGAAGTACTGGTTTCCATGAGCTCAAGTTTTTATTGCGTAGGTAACACTGGGGAGACTCAAAAAAAATTTGGAGTGATACCCATAACTAGTCACACCCTTGAAAGTTTTCTCATCAGCCTGAAATATGACTGAGTCTTAAAAAATTAAACAGAATGCAGAGTTAATTTTTGTTGAACCTTATTTGCACAGGTAAGAATATTACAGATAACTGCAATGAGATGCCTGGTGAGGGTCATTGTTACATTGTTCCCTCGGTGGGGGTGTATTCAGTGTTCCACTGTTTATCAATGGATGTTTTCCGCTTCCCCATAAACCTTTTAAATAACTAATTCAATATGCTCTTCTGGAGGTTTCCTGGGGCAAAGGCTATGTTGCATATATGCCTTTTCCTCTGGGGGCTTCCCAGGTGGCTCAGTGTTAAAGAATCTGCCTGCCAAACAGGAGATGCGTGTTCAGTTCCTGGGTCGAGAAGATCCCCTGGAGACAGAAATGGCAACCCACTCCAGTATTTTTGCCTGGGAAATCCCATGAAGAGAGGAGCTTGGTGGGCTAGAGTCCAAGGGGTCACAGAAGAGTTGGACATAACTTAGCAACTAAGCAACCTTTTCTGGAGTATATTTAATTCACAGTGATCTGGGAGCATTTCATGAACATTTTAAGCCCCATCGAGTTGAGAGCAAACCTCGGCAGAGAAAGTGGAGAGGCTGGCTTGTTTCTCACTTGGTGGTTGATGATGTGTTGGAGATGGATGTCAAAGCAAAGAGTTAGAAGGAGAGAAAGACATGGCTTGAACTGGAATTCTACACTCTTTGCCAGAAACTGCTGCATGATGGACATGGTTGCTCTTGAAGGTAGAACTCTATTCTGTTCTAAATTATCTGGCTTTTATTTTATGTTGACCAGAACTTCAGTCCACTTGAGATGGATTCTGTGTTAGTGGAATTCACATTGCGCCACTTAGAAAATGTTTCCTTTTCACTTGGGCTAAGTGTTTCTCCCTCTTCTTCCTCTTGCAGAGATAAAATGGTCTGCAAGGAGTTAATGGTTTTACAGCCATGCAGCTGGCAGCAGTATATCACAGAACTCTGTGCAGAAATCCAATTATTTCCTTTGTCTGAGATGAAAACCAATACTTTGGAGTTGGGGGAAGGGCTTCTGCTGAAGGATTGCTTGGTTTAAGATTTTGTTCTAGAACGGACAGGTTCTCAGATACAGCCTGATTCCTGGATCACAGAAGCTCACTTTTTTTCTCCTGCTTGGTGCTGACCACCTGAACACACTTGGGATTCAGGAAACAAGATGAAAGAACCCTTTAGTCTAAGTCTTTGGCTCCTTTAGGGCTTAAGATGAGTGGTTAAACTAGCATTAAATATCCTAGGACAATGATGATGGTGATCCCAGCAACTTACTGTCAGTGTAGGAGATATTTGGGGGTTATTTTCTTTTTAAATATTTTTTTGGCTGTCCCAGGTCTTAGTTGCGGCACACAGGATCTTCAGTCTTCGTTGCAGCTTGTGGGATCTTTAGTTGTGGTACATGGAATCTTTTTAGTTGCAGCATGCAGGGTCTAGTTCCCTGCCAGGAATCGAATCCAGGCCCCTGCACTGGGAGTAAGGTGTTTCAGCCACTGGACCACCACTTGGGGGATAATTTGAAAAGAGAAGCTACCACTGAGAACGTCTAAGACTTGGAAAGCAAATATAGAAAGAAATACATGCAGAGAGAGGTAAAATAGCCTGAAACACTTTTCTCTGGGGCTTTTCATTTTCTTAGAGAGAGTAGGAGAATTTCTAATTCCAAATCAAAGCTAGAATATTTGTGTCTCATTTTTAAAGAAGTAGCCATTGAAAAATACAAAAAGCATAGAAACAGCTACATAGTTTCAGAGTTAATCAGAAATCCCTTGGTCAAGTAACCCTATACTCTCATCTGTTTCCTCTCCATCCTGTCCCAGCAATTTTGTAAGATGTGGTGATGGGCTTCCTCACAACAGAGCCTGGAGAAGTGCTTGTTCAAGGGAATGAAATAATTAGAATCAGAACTGGGATCAAAAACTGGGCAGGATAGGATAAAGCGGGAGTGTGGATTTTGAAGGTAAAAAGATCTGAGTTTGAAATTTCCTGCGCAACGTAAGAATTTAAATCTTTACCTGAGCTTTCAATCCTTCATCTATAAAATGGTAAAATAATTCTTACCTTGCTGATATGTTAAGAGAATTACTGATAATGTATGTAAATGTATTTTCCCCATAATAATTCTATAGAGTAAGTGAAAGGGAACAGTGAGTTATAAGACAGAAAGGAAGTTGGACTCAGATTATGGAGGAGTTGTATATTATCAGCCCTGCCTGCAAAGATATTTGGCCACAGGGATATAGATGGGCTTTGACCAACAGTGATAACGGCATAACCAAGCCCATTATTAGCTCAGTGGAAGCTCGTAGGAAATATAACACTTTAGAACAACAAAGTTTTTACTATGTGGCCATAGTCAGACTCTTTTATTTTTTTTAATTTATTTTACTAACATATAGTTGATTTACAATGTTGTGTTAATTTCTACTGTATAGGAAAGTGATTCAGTTATACATACATGTATATGTGTATGTATGGCTTCCCAGGAGGTGCAGTGGGAAAGAATTCACCTGCCAATGCAGGTGACGCAAGAGACGTGGGTTTGATCCCTGGGTTGGAAAGATCCTATGGAGAAGGAAATGGCAACCCACTCCAGTATTCTTGCCTGGAAAACTCCGTGGACAGAGGAGCATGGTGGGCTATAGTTCATGGGTTCGCAAAGAGTCAGACATGACTGAGCAACTGAGCATGCATACACACACATACTCACACACACACACACACACACACACACACACACTCTTTTTTGTATTCTTTTCTATTATGATTTATCACAGGCTATTGAATATATTGTAGTTCCGTGTGCTACACAGTAGGACCTTGTTGTTTATCCATTCTCTATAAAGTAGTTTGCATCTTCTAATCCCAAATTCCCAATCCATCCCTCCCCCACTCACCTCTCCCCCTTGTCAACCACAGTTTGTTCTCTACATCTTTGAGTCTATTTGTTTCATGGATAAGTTCATTTGTGTTATATTTTAGGTTCCACATATAAGTGATATATGGTATTTGTCTTTCTGATTTAGTATGATAATCTTTAGGTCTATCCATGTTGCTGCCGGTGGCATTATGTCATTCTTTCCGAGGCCATCGTTAGACTCTTGAATGCAAGCTTGGTCCTTACTTCAGCCTAAAAGTATAAAAGGCAGGGGTTTTACTTTACGTGGGATGCCTTGTCCTCTGAATCTCAGACATACCTCTATGAAGAGCTAGGACCCACTCAATCATATGTATCCTCTCCTGTGTCTATAATTTGCTTATTGGCTGGTTTGGGAATCAACTGCAGTTAAAGCATTGTTAAAACCTCATCCAGGTTATCATTCTTGTCAGTCCTCACACTTGGACCATCCCTGTGTGTCTAGCCTAGGTAACTAATGTAAACCAAACAATAATGGATTAAAAGGATACAGAGTATGTCAGAGGATGAAAAGAAATGCTGAGCAACCATAGAAGGGCAGCAGTGTTGATTTAGTTGCTAAATAGTGTCCAACTCTTTTGAAATGTCATGCACTGTAGCCTCACAGGCTCCTCTGTCCATGGGATTTCCCAGGCAAGAATACTGGAGTGGGTTGCCATTTCCTTTTCCGGGAGATCTTGCTGACCCAGGGATCGAACCCACATCTCCTGCTTTACCACTGAGCCACCAGGGAAGCCTCCACAGAAGAGAGTCTAGGCTTATTCGAGATCTACAGGAGGCAGAAATGACTGAACAGCCTTTTGGGGATTCCACCGATGAGTTGATTAGTTTCAATGATTTTCCCAAACTTGGGAACGTCCTTGGGGAAAAAATCCTGACTTGTCCAGGACAGGTCACATGTTCACAGTCTCACCCAGACCCCATGCAATGAAAGAGGGGTGTTTTCTTCAAGAAGGAAGAGGGAAACTGAGTAGATCAAAAGGTTGACTCTCTCTCCTCAGGTTAGGACTCTCAGTAGAAAAGTCATGGTCTCCTGATGCTGTTGCCCCACAGTCTTTGGAGGAAGCTGCCTTTACCAAGTACTGTGAAAGAATGATTCACCAAAACCTGTCCACGTTTGGCATATCACTCCTGAGCTAAGTACATGTGTGCCTGTTGGTGAGGGAACATGCTTCAGAGTAATCTAATCTGAAAACTGTACTGAGCCTCACACAGCCCAAACATTGCAGGACCACATTTTGAGCAAGAAGTCAGTATTTTGGCATCTATGCATGTATCAGGAAATACATCTCCTGAAAGGTAAACAAGAAGCTTTTTCGATTCTAGGTCTTGTTGCTTAGAAAGGTATCTCTTCTAAGCAACTGGAAAACAGGAGCTGTTAGGGATTGCAGCAGGAAGAGTCACAGAAGGGCTGGTGTCTTGGCCACCTTAAACAGTGTTCTGGGGAATGGCAGACAAGTCTCAGCAGTTCCATTCCTGCATTGCAATATTCCAGTTCATCCTGAGTCAAAGCATTCAGAAATAACTCTTCAACCTCCAACTCACCTCCCTAAGCAAAGTGGCTGCACTCTGAGGCCTGGATGTCTATCCCTGTCCCCTAGCCTGCATTCTCAGAGCCAAGGACTATCTCCCCACACAGTCTTAGCAGAATCTGCTTTTAGCAAAGGGTGTGAAGTATTCATTCATGAAAAGAGCAAACAATAGCTCATATTATTGTATAATGCTTCCTATGCTTCTAAATGTTCTCTCTTTGAATCTTTACAATGACCCCAAGAGCTGGAATGCTCATTTTCCCCTTCATATCCTCTCTCTGTCCTAACTAACCTAATCATAACTTCCTCTGTCCTGTCTGTCCCTAGGAGATGGACTTTCTGTGGACTATATCACAGACTCCCTTGCCCATGTTTTTTACTTATCCTTGGGTTTGGCCAATGGGAGGCCCCAGAAGGATAAAAGTGGGCAAGAGGAGAAGACAAAGGTACATTTTCCTCTGGCTCTCTTCATGCTGGACCAGGGATTAATACCATCTGTGTTTCTCTTGAAAGCTCCTGCTTTGTAGCCCTTTCCTCTAGTTATAGCTGTAGGTCTCTTCTCTCATGATAATTGTCCTTTCTCTTTGTCCCTTCAAATCTAGGTGTGATAAGGGCTTCCTGCTCTGTCGCTTCCCACAGTGCTTCAGTATGTCTTGTTGGTTTCTCTGAACCCTGAACTCAGCTTTGTAATCAGTCCTTCATATAACCTCCTCAGTCACCCTATTTCAGTGTGTTATCCATTTGCTGCTGGGACTCTCCCTGTTCCAGCTGAGTATTACTATCCTACTATGTAGGTGAAAAACTGTGGCCCAGTAGTGTTGAACTCAGGTTATCTGTCTGCAAATCTCAGACTCTCTTCTAACTTGTATATACAACCGTCTTCATATTTGAGAGAGCTCATTTTCTTTAGCTAAAGTATTACACTGGACTTTCAGGTCTTAACTCATATTTGGGGATGGAAGAGAAACACTTTTTTCTTTCCACCAGGAGTAGGTCCCACTCTGTTCCACACACCACATAGGATCTGGGACCTTATTTTCAGCTTATGAAGAATGTTTCCTTCTTTAGTTTAAAAAGAATTACTGTGAATTCCCTCTTTTCACTAAGGAATACCTCCTGAGATTTCAATATTTGCAATCCTATTAAGCAGAACTCTTAAACTTAATTATTTGAAAACAACCTTAATAAAATCTGACTCAAGGCAAGTCCTGAAATACCAGATCAGAGAGGAGCCTAATTAGGTATTTTTTTTTTTACTCTAGATGCTACAAAACACATTAGAGTTGGAAATGGCCTTAGAGATTACCCAGATTCTTAACCTCATTTTGAGTAACATAAACCCTCTTAAAATTTGGAAATCTGTGAACCCTCTTCCCTTAAAATCACAAATTCTCTCTCTCTCTCTCTCACACACACAGAATATTACCTATAAGTTAAGGGTTCATTGTCATGCTGAAGCCCACTCATTGGACCCCCATGTTAAACCTCCCTATCCTAGGCTCATTCCTTAGGTTTGCACAAATGAAGCTGATACCCAGTCAGTAAAGTGCAGCAAATGACTAGCCGGCCTAAGGTCACACGCATCATTAGTTGGTGTGTCAATCAGGTTGGGCTAAGTTATGCTACAGTAACAAAAAACAAAATGTCCATGTCTTAAAACAACACATTCATTTCTCTTTTTTTTTTTTTCAGTTTTATTTATTTATTTTACTTTACAATATTGTATTGGTTTTGCCATACATTGACATGAATCCACCGTGGGTGTACTTGTGTTCCCCATCCTGAACCCCCCTCCCACCTCCCTCCCCATCCCATCCCTCTGGGTCATCCCAGTGCACCAGCCCCGAGGACCCTGTATCATGCCTCAAACCTGGACTGGTGATTCATTTCACATATGATAATTTACATGTCTCAATGCCTTTCTCCCACATCATCCTGCCCTCGCCCTCTCCCACAGAGTCTAAATGACTGTTCTATACATCTGTGTCTCTTTTGCTGTCTCACATATAGGGTTATCGTTACCATCTTTCTAAATTCCATATATATGCATTAGTATACTGTATTGGTGTTTTTCTTTCTGGCTTACTTCACTCTGTATAATGGGCTCCAGTTTCATCCATCTCATTAGAACTGATTCAAATGTATTCTTTGTAATGGCTGAGTAATACTCCATTGTGGATATGTACCACAGCTTTCTTATCCATTCATCTGCTGATGAACATCTAGGTTGCTTCCATGTCCTGGCTATTATAAACAGTGCTGCAATGAACATTGGGGTCCACATGTCTCTTTCAGATCTGGTTTCCTCAGTGTGTATGCCCAGAAGTGGGATTGCTGGGTCATATAGCAGTTCTATTTCCAGTTTTTTAAGAAATCTCCATACACTGTTCTCCATAGCAGCTGTACTAGTTTGCATTCTCACCAACAGTGTACGAGGGTTCCCTTTTCTCCACACCCTCTCCAGCATTTATTGCTTGTGGACTTTTGGATAGCAGCCATCCTGACTGGTGTGTAATGGTACCTCATTGTGGTTTTGATTTGCATTTCTCTGATAATGAGTGATGTTGAGCATCTTTTCATGTGTTTGTTAGCCATCTGTATGTCTTCTTTGGAGAAATGTCTGTTTAGTTCTTTGGCCCAGTCTTTGATTGTGTCATTTATTTCTCTGGAATTGAGCTGCAGGAGTTGCTTGTATATTTTTGAGATTAATCCTTTGTCTGTTGCTTCATTTGCTATTATTTTCTCCCAATCTGAGGGCTGTCTTTTCACCTTGCTTATAGTTTCCTTTGTTGTGCAAAAGCTTTTAAGTTTCATTAGGTCCCATTTGTATATTTTTGCTTTTATTTCCAATATTCTGGGAGGTGGGTCATAGAGGATCCTGCTGTGATTTATGTCAGAGAGTGTTTTGCCTATGTTCTCCTCTAGGAGTTTTATAGTTTCTGATCTTACATTTAGATCTTTAATCCATTTGAGTGTATTTTTGTGTATGGTGTTAGAAAGTGTTCTAGTTTCATTCTTTTCCAAGTGGTTGACCAGTTTTCCCAGCACCACCTGTTAAAGAGATTGTCTTTTCTCCATTGTATATTCTTGCCTCATTTGTCAAAGATAGCGTGTCCATAGGTGCATGGATTTATCTCTGGGCTTTCTATTTTGTTCCATTGATCTATATTTCTGTCTTTGTGCCAGTACCGTACTGTCTTGATGACTGTGGCTTTGTAGTAGAGACTGAAGCCAGGCAGGTTGATTCCTCCAGTTCCATTCTTCTTTCTCAAGATTGCATTGCCCATTTGAGGTTTTTCCATAAAAATTGTGAAATTATTTGTTCTAGTTCTCTGAGAAATACTGTTGGTAGCTTGATAAGGATTGCATCGCCCCTATAGATTGCTTGGGTAGTATATTCATTTTCACTATATTGATTCTTCTGATCTATGAACCCAGTATATTTCTCCATCTATTAGTGTCCTCTTTGATTTCTTACACCAGTGTTTTATAGTTCTCTATATATAGGTCTTTTGTTTCTTTAGGTAGATATATTCCTAAGTATTTTATTCTTTTCATTGCAATGGTGAATGGAATTGTTTCCTTAATTTCTCTTTCTGTTTTCTCGTTGTTAGTGTATAAGAATGCAAGGGATTTCTGTGTGTTTATTTTATATCCTGCAATTTTACTATATTCATTGATTAGCTCTACTAATTTTCTGGTGGAGTCTTTTGGATTTTCTATGTAGAGGATCATGTCATCTGCAAACAGTGAGAGTTTTACTTCTTCTTTTCCAATCTGGATTCCCTTTATTTCTTTTTCTGCTCTGATTGCTGTGGCCAAAACTTCCAAAACTGTGTTGAATAGTAGTGGTGAGAATGGGCACCTTTGCCTTGTTCCTGACTTTAGGGGAAATTCTTTCAATTTTTCACCACGGAGGATAATGTTTGCTGTGGGTTTGTCTTATATAGCTTTTATTATGTTGAGGTATGTTCCTTCTATTCCTGCTTTCTGGAGGGTTTTTTTATCATAAATGGATGTTGAATTTTGTCAAAGGCTTTCTCTGCATCTATTGAGATAATCATATGGTTTTTATTTTTCAATTTGTTAATGTGGTGTATTACACTGATTGATTTGTGGATTTTGAAGAATCCTTGCATCCCTGGGATAAAGCCCACTTGCTCATGATGTATGATCTTTTTAACACATTGTTGGATTCTGTTTGCTAGAATGTTGATAAGGATTTTTGCATCTATATTCATCAGTGATATATCAGTGTAATGGTTTTTCTTCTGTAAGTGAGATCTAATCTTACTGCCTTGTGGTCAGAAAAGATGCTTGGAATGATTTCCATTTTTTGAATTTACCAAGGCTAGATTTATAGCACAGGATGTGATCTATCCTGGAGAAGGTTCCATGTGCACTTGAGAAAAAGGTGATATTCATTGTTTTGGGGTGAAATGTCCTATAGATAACAATTAGGTCTAACTGGTCTATTGTATCATTTAAAGTTTGTGTTTTCTTGTTAATTTTCTGTTTAGTTGATCTATCCATAGGCGTGAGTGGGGTATTAAAGTCTCCCACTATTATTGTGTTATTGTTAATTTCCTCTTTCATACTTGTTAGGATTTGTCTTACATATTGCGGTGCTCCTATGTTGGATGCATATATATTTATAATTGTTATATCTTCTTCTTGGATTGATCCTTTGATCATTATGTAGTGTCCTTCTTTGTCTCTTTTCACAGCCTTTGTTTTAAAGTCTATTTTATCTGATATGAGTATTGCTACTCCTGCTTTCTTTTGGTCTCTATTTGCATGGAATATCTTTTTCCAGCCCTCTACTTTCAGTCTGTATGTGTCCCTTGTTTCAAGGTGGGTCTCTTGTAGACAGCATATATAGGGGTCTTGTTTTTGTATCCATTCGGTCAGTCTTCGTCTTTTGGTTGGGGCATTCAACCCATTTACATTTAAGGTAATTATTGATAAGTATGATCCCATTGCCATTTACTTTATTATTTTGGGTTTGAGTTTATACACCCTTTCTGTGTTTCCTGTCTAGAGAAGATCCTTCAGCATTTGTTGGAGAGCTGGTTTGGTGGTGCTGAATTCGCTCAGCTTTTGCTGGTCTGTAAAGCTTTTGATTTCTCCTTCATATGTGAATGAGATCCTTGCTGGGTACAGTAAATTGGGCTGTAGGTTATTTTCTTTCATCACTTTAAGTAAGCCCTGCCATTCCCTCCTGGCCTGAAGAGTTGCTATTGAAAGATCAGCTGTTATCCTTAAGGGAATCCCCTTGTGTGTTATTTGTTGTTTTTCCCCTTGCTGCTTTAAATATTTGTTCTTTGTGTTCGATCTTTGTTCATTTGATTAATATGTGTCTTGGGGTGTTTTGCCTTGGGTTTATCCTGTTTTGGACTCTCTGGGTTTCTTGGACTTGGGTGATTATTTCCTTCCCCATTTTAGGGAAATTTTCAACTATTATCTCCTCAAGTATTTTCTCATGGATTTCTTTTTGTCTTCTTCTTCTGGAACTCCTATGATTCGAATGTTGGGGTGTTTAACATTGTCCCAGAGGTCTCTGAGATTGTCCTCATCTCATTTAATTCTTTTTTCTTTTTTCCTCTCTGTTTCATTTATTTCTACCACTCTATCTTCTGTCTCATTTATCCTATCTTATGCCTCCATTTTTCTACTGTTGGTTCCCTTCAGAGTGTTTTTGATCTCATTTATTGCATTATTCATTATATATTAACTCTTTTATTTCTTCTAGGTCCTTGTTATACCTTTCTTGCATCTTCTTGATCCTTGTCTCCAGGCTATTTATCTGTAACTCCATTTTGTTTTCAAGATTTTGGATCATTTTCACTACCATTATTTGGAATTCTTTATCAGGTAGATTCCCTATCTCTTCCTCTTTTGTTTGGTTTGGTGGGCATTTATCCTGTTCCTTTACCTGCTGAGTATTTCTCTGCTTTTTCATCTCGTTTATGTTGCTGTGTTTGAGGTGGAGTTTCTGTATTCTGGCAGTTTGTGGTTCCTCTTTATTGTGGAGGTTCCTCGCTGTAGGTGGGGTTGGGCGTGTGGCTTGTCAAGGTTTCCTGGTTAGGGAGGCTTGTGTCCCTCTTCTGGTGGGTGGAGCTGGATTTCTTCTCTCTGGAGTGCAATGAAGTCTCCAGTAATGAGTTTTGAGATGTCAGTGGGTTTGGTGTGACTTTGGGCAGCCTGTATATTGAAACTCAGGGCTATGTTCCTGTGTTGCTGGGGAATTTGCGTGGTATGTCTTGCGCTGGAACTTGTTAGCCCTTGGGTGTTGCTTGGTTTCACTGTAGCTATGGAGGCGTTTGATGAGCTCCTATCGATTAATGTTCCCTGGAGTCAGGAGTTCTCTGGTCTCGGGATTTGGACTTAAGCCTCCTGTCACTGGTTTTCAGTCTTATTCTTACAGTAGCCTCAAGACTTCTCCATCTATACAGCACTGATGATAAAACATCTAGATTAAAGATGAAAAGTTTCTTCACTGTGAGGGACACCCAGAGAGGTTCACAGAGTTACATGGAGAAGAGAAGAGGAAGGAGGGAGATCGAGGTAACCAGGAGGAGAAGAGGGGGAATCAAAAGGGGCGAGAGCACATTAGCCAGTAATCACTTCCTTATGTGCTGTCCACAGTCTGGATCCCTCAGAGGTGTTCACAGAGTTACACAGAGAAGAGAAGAGGAGGAAGGAGACAGAAGTGACCAGGAGGATAAAGTGAAAAGTTGCTCAGTCATGTCTGACTCTTCGCGACCCCATGGACTCTAGCCCACCAGGCTCCTCCATCCATGGAATTTTCTAGGCAAGAGTACTGGAGTGGGTTGAGGATGAAAGGGGGAATCAAAAGGAGAGACAGATCCAGCCAGTAACAAGTTCTCTAAGTGTTCTCCACAGCCTGAAACACAGAGATTCACAGAGGTGGGTAGAGAAGAAAAGGGGGAGGGGGGAGATAGAGGTGACCTGGTGGAGAAAAAGGAGAGTCAAAAGGGGGAGAGAGCAATCAGGCCAGTGATCTCGCTCCCAAGTTAAAAATGGGTACTGAAGATTGGGTTCTTATATGTACAAAGTTGATAACAAATACCAAAAAGCAAAGATTAAAAATCTAGAGTAAAGGTTAGATTCTCAAAAATACAATATTAAAAAAAAGACAAAGTAACAAAAATTATAAAATATATATGTATGAAGTTTGCTTTAAAAATAGGGTCCATTTTTTGGGCAAGGTAATAGTAGATTATTAAAGTGAAAATTAAAGGAGTAATATGGGACTTAAAAATAATTTTTTTTTAATTTAAAAAATGATAATAATAAAAATATATCTAGGGCTTTCTCTGGAGCTGTTGTGGACAGTGTGGGGTCAGTTCATTTTCAGATGGTTCCTTGGTCCGGCTTGTACTTCTCAAGGTCTATAGGCGCATTCCTATGTAGTCCGTGCTAACTACAGGGTTTTAATCTATCGCATCTGTCACTTCCAAAGCGGTTCCCTCTGTTTATTTTAGCTTCTTCTGTTTGCTGGTCTCTTTGGTGTCTAATTTCTGCCCTGACACAAGGGGGGCGGTGGTGGTCACTTTTTTAAGCTCGCTTGTTCAGTCGTGTGTGGGGAGGGAGGAACACTGCAACAGATGTCACCGGCGTGTGTGGGGAGTGCTCGCAGTGATTCAGCCACACTGGGTGTGCCCCCGCTCATGGCTTGTGTGTGCTTTCCCTGTCTACACTGCTCAGGCTCCAGGTTGCTCTGCCGGGAACTGTCTGAGGCGGGCCCTGGTTTACATGCACTTCCCAGGTCTAAGCCGCTCAGGTTCAGGTTCTCGGGTACCCCACAAAGGCGCAGACTTGGTTGGGCCTGCGTTTTGTGCCCATCTCAGGTCCAAGCACAGTCGCCCCCAGTTGAAGGCTGTGACTTATTGCCTCCCCCGTCCCAGCCGCTCGGTTTTCTGGGTGTACAACGGGCACGCCTGAGAAGGCTGCCATGTGTCTCTTCTGGGGAGCTGATCTCTGGCTGTGACCCTCTTGGCAGATGTCGACCATCCAGAATCCCAGGAAGTCTTCGTTAGCAACGAAGCCTGCTTGCAGTTTGGTAGATGATGCCTCTCTGGGCCCACGATTGCCCCCTTCCGGCTCTGGCTGCCCCCGCTTGCTGTCTCCGGCGGGGGACGGGCCAGTCCGCAGTCGGCTAGCTCTGCTCAGTCCTTTGTTCTGTGAGTGGGCCTGCCGGTGTCTTAGGTTAGGGCTTTTTGCGAGATAGCTATCCCACAGTCTGGTTTGCTATCTCAAGTTAGTTCCCTCAGATTGACCCGTCTTACTCTAAGCAATGCAGCCCGCACCTCTCTGCCCAGCCCCTGCTTGCTAGTGGGGGATGCGGGCATCTGCGCTGCCTCTCCACTGGGAGTTACCATTGGGCACGTAATCTGTGAGTTTTAATTATTTATTTGTATTTCCTCCCAGTTATTTTGCCCTCTGAGATTCCAAGGCTCGCCACAGACCCGCTGGAGAGAGTGTTTCCTGGTGTTTGGAAACTTCTCTCTCTTTTTTAAGACTTCCTTCCTGGGATGGATCTCTATCCCTACCTCTTTTGTCTCTCCTTTAATCTTTTATATTTTGTCCTACCTCCTTTTGAAGACAATGGGCTGCCTTTCTGCATGCCCGATGTCCTCTGCCAGCATTCAGAAGTTGTTTTGTGGAATTTGTTTGGCGTTCAAATGTTCTTTCAATGAATTTGTCGGGGAGAAAGCGGCCTCCCCATCCTAGTCCCCCACCATTTTAGGACCGTCTCCCATTTATTTCTCATTTATTTCTCATTCACTGTAATTGAACTAGGTGCTCTGTTCCATATAATATTTACTTTGGAATACATCTAGATGAATGTCATCTAGAACATCATGTGTCATGACAGAAGAAGAGATAGCATTGTGAACAGTGCACTGATTCTAAAGCTTCCCTTTGAAAGGAACACATCATTACTGTTCATATTTCATTGACCAAAGCAAGACATATGGCCATTCCTAACCTCAAGGGTAGTACAGAAGCATTGGTGGATAGTGCAAATGATGAAAAAAGCTGGGAGGGCCAGAAGTAGAACCCCCAGCATTTTTAGTTTTTGTTCAGTGCTCTCTACACTCCCAAGGCAACTACAGAATAATCTAATTCTTCTTGGTGTATCCCACAGATTTGTTATAGCTTGGGAAGACTGAATTTCTGAAATATAACCAAGAAAAAGTTGAAGGCTTCTGTTTGTCTTTTTTGTAAATGCTGATTTTCTGGCACAGTTCATTTCAGATGCTACAGTAATAACAGAGGCCTGTTCATACTAGGTAGGTTGTTATTGATCTTATACAGCACTCATTTTTCAAACTAAAATCCTTTCTACTGTCTGAATTGTTCTTATGCTTTTCATACTCATTCGCTGACCCTTCATAGCTTGGGACCTGTGGTTTACCAATGCAACACAGATGAGTTTCTGGATTTTTCTACCTTAACAACTAGTGAGAGTTGTGGCTCTGTTTTTATCCTCAGTTGTTTTTCATTCCCCTATTTACTGAACAACTGCTTTGCCCCAAGTACTGTAATGAGGACTAAGTTAGAAAATTCACAAAGCCTGATGCCGAGTATTTACTCCAAACATGTTGACTGGTTTGTGTATATGTGTTTATTTATTTATTTTTATTTTGAAATCAATGTAGGATAATGATTGAAAGCACACACTATAAGATTTAGATGATTTTATTAACCTCTCTGTGCCTCAGTTTTCTCATTTATTAAACAAGAACAACAATACTACAAAACTCTTGGGCTGTGGTAAGGATTAAATGTGATAATTCATGGAAAGCATCTACCCCAGGACCTGGTTTAGAGAAAGTCTTTGGTATTAGCTATTGTTCCTGTAATCTGCAAGATCATTAGAAAAAAATATGATGGTTATTTGCTAAGTGGCAATGTAGCGAGGAGGAAAAAGTTTAGGCTTTGGAATTTGGTAGATCTGAGCTCCAATCTCAGCTCCATCATGGTGTGAATTTAGGCAGGTTACTGCTCTGAGCTTGGGTCTCTTCTTCAGCCATATGTGCTAGCCCTCCTTCCCTTGCAGAGTGCTTGGCAGGCCCCAGGGGGATACTGTATCATAAGGTATCACCCAGCACACAGCATGTTGGAGGCAGTGAATAAGTATCAGTTCTCTGGATGCTGTGGGGCATACAAAGATGAACAAAGGAGACAAGCCCTCTCTCTCTTTTGACTTCCAGGGGTTTACAGTCTTGCTGTGGAGATATGACATGTCCACAAACAGATGCCCTAAGATGATGAGTGCTGTTAAAGAGCTAATGGACTTGCAAGTTTGCAGTTGGTGAGGATCGTTTAAGCTAGACAAGAGGGTCATTTAAGCTGGGCTGTTGGCTTTGACTGAGAAAAGGAGCTCTTTACTAAAGGGCTATTTTAGTTTACAAATCTCACTTGCTTTCCTTTCTTTCTCTCTCCTCATTACTACCTCCTTACCCCAAATCTAGAATACCCTATTATGTACCACTGGTAATTTTTGTGTGGAGGGGAGAAATTTATTATCCTCACTGCCTGTAGAATTTGCTGATGCGCTCTGTTTGCTGGCTGTGATATTTACAGCAGCTCAGTTAAGATTTAATTTTCTATTATTCTCTGAACTTTGCAGCTCTCATTTTTCATTTGCTGTCTGAGATGCATTGCTCCAGCACTCTGGAACCACTGCTGGAAAGACTTACTTAACATTCAGAATCAATGAACAAACAGGAGAAACATTTTCCCAGAGACAGGCCACAGGGGATGTGAGCTTTAGCTTTGATTCTTAGTCATAGTTTTATACTCTTCTTTCTGCCTCCTATAGCCAACTGCATTTTTCCATCTAATTATCAAATAAGATGCCTTGGAGGTACCTGAACTTGGGCTTTCTCTCCTGGAAATGTTATAATCCAGGATCTCTCTGGTGTTGTTATTATTTCCTTTTAATCTTGGCCTCTGGACTTGTTTGATACCAGAGAAAATCTTTTTTTTTTTCTTTTCCTCTCATGAGTCTCTTGTTAGAATTGCCCTATGACACAAACACTTGTCTAAAGAGATCTCAGGGCTTGCAGGCATTTTTCCTACCTCATTATCTGTGGATTCATTTGGTTGCTGAAGCAGAATTTTGATTAAAGTGTTTTTCCACTCTGGAGTTCATGGCTTCCTAAACAGTACCATCCGCTTGGCTCCATGAGAGACTTCATTTGTCAGGGGTAGGTGTGGTTGAATGTTTTCTCATTCCATTGCTTTCACTCTCAGCTCGGTATACTAAGGTGTTAGCAGACATATTGTCATTCTGGACCTTCTGGATATTTTGGTAACTGTCTCCTTTTCTCCAATGTATATATTCACATCATTGCACTGGGAGCAGTCGTTTTATACAACTTGACTATGCCTTCCTAGCCATACTTTATCAGAGGCTGGGGGCTCAATAAGAACAGTCTTCCCTGGGATACTGGATCTGGGACTGAGATTTTGGGATATTGCATTTGGGATGCTGAGTTTGAGACTGAATTAAGCCAGTGTATTTACAGGGGCTAAAGCCATGAATGTGAAAGCAAGAGTGAAACAGAGCAGGACTCCATGGTCCTTTCCCTCCATGTCCTCAGTCTGCCTCTCATCTGTGGAGAAACTTTAGCCAAAGAATAAGTTTAATCAGAGAAGTGAGAAAAAGCAGAAACAAAGGAAAACAGTCAAAGAAGACCAAATAATAATAGTTTAGTCATTAAGCAAAGTCAAGGACATTTAGTTCCTCCTCAAGGGCTATAGATAACATTCTGAGCCATGTCCTGTGAGCTGTCTTATAGGTACTGAAACCCCCACCAGGTGGAAGAAGTTAGTTACATGATGACCAGGCTGTAGCCATGACATAAACTGTCAAAATTTCAAGAATTGACCTCAGAGAAATGGGAACAAACTGACCATGGAACTGAAGATTAACTGTACTTTTACAGTTAACTGTAAAACATACAATTAAGATGACAATGGTCAGACCACCGATGACCAGTTTCAAGATAACTATCAGAGTTGACTGTGCTGTTTCTGCATATAGCCCCATGCAGCTGCCTCCCTCTGTCTATAAAAGCTCTTGCCTCCTAATTGTTGGGGATGGGGGGTAGGGGGGAGTCAGCCTTTGGGCAGGATCCCACCCTCAATACACCCCTCCTCCTTTACACCAATCTTGCCTCTTCATCAGTTTTGGACAGAGAGCAGCCAGATCTCATTTTTGGTTACAAGGGGATTCAGATTCCATTTTTCTTCCAGGTGGAACCAGAGCTCAATGAGGGGGAAAAAAATTTAGAGCAGGCATGCAGTAAGAGGAGAAAGGAGACAGAGATGGAGAGTCCCAAGGGCAATTTGGAGGTCTGGTCCTTCTAGTTCCTGCAGCCTAGTACTGCCTTTTCTTGTGTGAGGTTGACTCTTCATTGGTAACTCAGATATCCTCACACCTTTCCAATAAATCTCCGCATTGACTTAGACCAGTGGAAATTGGTTTCTTTTACAGCTAATCAGTGTCCTAACTGACACAATGTTTTTCTTTATCAAATTGATGGTTTCATGCTTCTGGTGATAGCTAACAAAAGAAAGGTTGAGATCATTATTCAGTACCTTTCTGACCATAAAGGAAAATGTTAAACTTAAATGTGAGTCAAAAAAGATGAATTAGATATACCCAAAGAATTGAAGGCAGGGTCCTAAAGAGATATCTATATACTCATGTTCATAGCAGTATTATTCACAATACCAAAAAGGGGGAAGCCACCAAAGCAAGCATCACAAAGGAATGGATAAACAGAACATGATATATACATACAGTGGAATGTTAGCCTTAAAAAAGGAAAGAAATCTGTCACATGCTACAATATAGGAGACAAGAGGACATTATGCTAACTTAAGCTAATCACAAAAACACAAATACAGTAGGAGTCCATTTATTTGAGGTACCTAGAGTAGTTACATTCATAGAGATAGAAAGTAGAATGGTGGGTGACAAGGGCTAGGGGAAGGGTGAATGGGCAGTTATTGTTTAATGGGTATACAATTTCAGTTTTGAAGGATGAAGAGCTATCTCTTCATCTGGAGACCTGGAGACTGATTGCCCAGCAATGTGAATGTACTTAACACTACTCAACTATACACTAGAAAATGGTTGAGAAGGTAAAATTTACACTATGTATATTTTATCACAATTTTTAAAAATAATAAAATTTCCTGAAGAATGTCACTGATTTCTGGAATAAGGACAGAGGTAGTGGGATGAGCCCAGACTATGAGTGAGAAGCCCTCATTCTGGCTTTGGACTCAAAGAAGTATGACTTGTCCAGCATCATTTAACTTCCTTATGTGGGCTTCCCTGATGGCTCAGCTGGTAAAGAATCCGCCTGCAATGCAGGAGATACAGGAGATGCAGGTTCAATCCCTGGGTTAGAAGATCCCATGGAGAAGGAAATGGCAACTCAGGCTAGTATTCTTGCCTGAAAAATTGCGTGGACAGAGGAGCCTGGTGGGCTACAGTCCAAAGGGTCATAAGGAATCAGACACAAAGAAGTATGACTTGTCTAGCATCACTTAACTTCCCGGTGCTGGCTTCCTTGATGGTTCAGTGGATAAAGAATCTGCCTGCAATGTAGGAGACACAGGAGATGTAGGTTTGATCCTTGGGTTGGAAGATCCCCTGGAAGAAGAAATGGCAACTCACTCCAGTACTCTTGCCTGAAAAATCCCATGGACAGAGGAGCTGGGTGGGCTATAATCCAAAAAGTTACAGAGTCAGCCACAAAGAAATATGACTTGTCCAGCATCATTTAACTTCCTTATACCTCCCTTCACTCATATGTTTCTTGCATTCATTCATACAAGTCTCTGCCATGAGGGTTCCAAGCCCCTTGAAAATGCTGGGAACAGAAAGATAAATAAGATGTAGGTTGCCAGAGGAGCTTGTCCACAGGAAGTAATTTCTGGGCATGTCTGGAAAGATCAACAAAGGAATTCACCAGGTGGGAAAGTGAATGATGTCTTTCCAGGCTGAGAAGTAGCATGCACAAAAACCCAGAGTCATGAACAGGCCTGATATGTTTAGAAGATTCTGAGAAATACTTTTGTGTTGAAGTCTGGGCAGCAGATGGGGGCAGACAAAAGAGTGATAGGAGATGGTGCTAAATAAGGAGACCAAGACTTAACTGTAGAAGGGCTCCCTAAGGATTGTTTTAGAAATAGGCAGTGTTTCCCTCTACGTCTTCTGTGGACCACTAGCCCAAAAAGAGGCTCTTAGGGAAGTAAACTGGGAGACATTCCACACTCTATCCCCTTCTTGGGTATTTTGAGTATCCCTTAGCATAAAAATGTTAGAAGAATTCCTGTTTTAAAACCCCGATTGACTTTAACTCAGCATTTCTCAAATATATATCCATGGAACTTTTTGGGGCATATATTCTTTAGTGGCAGAACTAAAATACATGCTTAAAAATCACTTTGGAAAATCTGTGTTAAGCCTGGGACCCTGGAATATAGGGCACATTTAATTTTTGCTTCATCTTTTAAAATATGAGGACATTTTTCTGGAAGGTGATCTTTCAAGTCTCTGGTTCCTTAACTGGCACCTTCTGCTAACCTTCCCACAAGGGGAGGTGTCATAGAGGAGAAAGCTATAATGTAAGGGGCAGCTGGATTAGGAATCTATGTACATGCTCTGCCCCAAAGACATCCCCTACTTCCTTCCTCTACTTCCAGAAGCAGGTCTCTGAGACAAAGATTTAAGTGCAAGTAATTTATTTGGGAAGTGATCCCAGGAAACATTCATGGTGAAGTGAGAAAGTAAAGCAAAGAAGGTAAGGGAGTGGATAAATAATGTGTT
Organism: Muntiacus reevesi; assembly: GCF_963930625.1. Taxonomy (NCBI): domain Eukaryota; kingdom Metazoa; phylum Chordata; class Mammalia; order Artiodactyla; family Cervidae; genus Muntiacus; species Muntiacus reevesi. Next base: position 43,212,497 of record NC_089265.1, read on the forward strand.
CTAAAGTAATTTTTTACTAGGGACACCCGAGGCTTTGGGGACCTCTGGGAGGTAGTATAGCCTCTGTATCTACATGTTATTCTACCAAAGTGCCAAGGGATTTGGGACATTTGTCCACCAACTCCTGCCAGTAACTAGTTGAGGGCTGCTCCTTTTAATTTTCTGGCACTTCTTGTCTTTTACCCACATTAACAGAACAGTCTCCAAGGGCTGAAGAAAGCTGGCAGAGGTACTCAGGGGTTGGCATCTGGAAGTCAGGTCGACTGGTTAAGGACCAGGCAGGTAAGGGTGGGGCGCTTGAAAGTGTCTGCTACAGTTAGGAAGCTGGGAAAGCTGGAGAGAACATTGTTACTTTTTAAATCTATTGTTTATTGGGAAGGTAGACTTTCTGATAGACTGGTACCTTTCTGTTCACTGCATCAAGATTCTATAATTTTACCTGTAGTTCCCTTCTTTTAGACAATATCCCATTATTTGCCGATTTAACTTTCATCTTTTATATTCACCTAAATCTAGGTCCCAGATTTTTTATTCATCTGATTTTTACACCAAACAATATCTTAGCCCTTCTGAAGACACACAGTTATTTACTGTCAAGTTCCTGCTTTTGTTGGGCTGGAATCTCCTTTCTAAATTGCCTGAATTATTTTTTCTGGAGAAAGGTTCATTGTCCTCATGTCTTCTGATTACTGAACAGGAGAATATTAGATGGACCACTTTGAACTATTTCCCTAAATCCATGCTTTCAACTCCCTCCTAGCCCTCAGGTCAAGCCCCTTGGACTTCCCAATTTGGGGGCCTATTTTTTCATCATTTCAGCATGTTTACCCATGTTTCATTTACTTACTCAACATGAACTCTTTGAGTCCCTACCATATACACAGGCTCTACTGCAAATGATCTGGGAGTAGGAGGTGAGAGGTAAGGGTGAGGGGAACAGCGGTTCCAGAGAACAGATTCTGGAGAGATGGACTTGAGTGAAAGGCTCATTTCTGCCTCAGGAAAGTCATTTTGTCTCTTTGAACCTCAAATAACTCATCTATAAAATGTGAAAAATCATAATACCTCTGTTATAGGTAGAATTATTATTTAGAGTCATATGTGAAGTACCAAACTAAGGTCTTTAAAAAAAAAAACATTTATTTATTTGGCAGTACCAGATATTAATCTTTCCTGGTGGCTCAGATGATAAAGAATCTGCCTGCATTGCAAGAGACCTGGGTTCAGTCCCTGGACTGGAAGATACCTTGGAGAAGGAAATGGCAAGCCACTACAGTATTCTTGCCTGAAGAATCCCATGGACAGAGGAGCCTGGCAGGCTACAGCCCATGGGATCACAAAGAGTCAGAAATGACAGATCAACTGCATATAGGCTGGGTCTTAGTTGTGGCATGCAGAATCTTTAGTTGTGGCATGCAAACTCTTAGTTACAGCATGTGGAATCTAGTTCCCTGACCAGGGATCAAACCCAGGCCCCCTGCATTGGGAGCATGGGGTCACAGCTACTGGGCCACCAGGGAAGTTCTGAGATAAGGGCTTTAAAGTGATAAATGTTAAAATGAGGCCATTGGGATAGGGCCCTAATCCAGTATGACTAGTGTCCTTTTAAGAAAAGGAAGAGACACAGGGGTGCATGTGTGTATAGAAATGACCATGTGAAGAAGCAGCAAGAGGGTGACCATCTGTGGGCCTGAGGAATTCACCACTGCCGGCACCTTGATCTTGGACTTCGAAGCCTCCAAAACTGTGAGAAAATAAATTTCTGTTGTTTAAGCTAGCTAGTTGTGGTATTTTATTATGGCAGTCATAGCAAACTAATACACCTACTTTTTATGATTGTAAGAATGCACATGTAACCATACAATCCCTGACGCATAAGATGATGAATACATGCATAGAATTATTTTTGCTATTATTATTATTACAAAAATAAACTAGACTTAGATGCTGTATTGAAACTACTCTGAGCTCAGATTAAGAAACACAGACTGAAATATCTATAAAACAAGATGGAAAATGTTAAGTACCAGTGAAAGGTAAAGAAACAACCCATGGTAGTCAGAGGAGGAATAGCTGGAAGGAGTCAGGGGAAGCTGAGGTGGGTTTGATAGAGGTAGCATCTGACCTGGGGCAGGCAGGATTAGTGCATAAAGATGATGGTGCTGGGATGTTCATTGTATACCTATATTTAATTATGTATATTATATATTAATATGCTACATGCATACATAGCTATACTTGATTTCCTTGGAACAGTATTCATGCACTATTCATTCTGTCACTAGGTATTATTGGATGCCTATATGAAGGTACTATTCTAGATGCTAAAGACAGAACCATGAACAAGTAAAGTCTACCGTTATCAAATTTATATTTCAGGGAGTAATGTACATGGCTGTTAAGAAGAAAAAAATTCTGAATGACATGTACAATATGATCTATTTTTTACATATATTTGAATATATAAGTTAAAGAGAAAGTGGAGAGCTAGAGCAACAGAAATGTGGAAAGATAGATACAGAGTGTTAACTGTGATTGTATTTCAGTGCCAGAATTATCTTTTCTCATTTTGTTTATCTGTATTTTCCAAGTTTAGGGACAATAAACATGTTTTATATCTAATGTTTCGAAATGTTTGTGTATAATGTGTGCAATTAAACAACTAAGCGCTAAAAGTGAGAACTTAACAGAAATTCCAAAGGGCCCTTCCCTACTTCCATCTCCTAGAGAGTTGTCATATCTCTAACCTGAAGGCTTGGTTGTTGTTATTCTTGTTTCCACCTGAGGGCCTCTTGATGTTCAACTTTCCCCTATAGCTGCTACCACCCACCTACCACTTGCTTGTGGTCAATAAATCTTTTTATTCCATAAAATAAACTCTTCAGCTTGAGGGTATTGTTTTCCCCAAACAACATTGTGCTCAAATTCTGAAGCTTCAGGCTTTTACCAGCTGAGCCTCAAGAGAAGCCCTTTAGAAGGAAAAATACTCAATAAATGCAAATTATTGCTGTTTCTATTTGCTTTATAGATCGTAAGTATGTAAAAGATGTTCAAGCAAAGCTGACAAGAAATTAGCTCGTGTATTTTATCAAGAGAAACAAAGCCCACAGCATTTGGGGTACCCTTGAACAGTACAAGTCTCCTATTCACAAGAGGGCTTCTGATATAAAAGCCTGGCGCCCTTCCAGGCCTCCATTTGCATAGGAGATGGACCCTGACACACCAGCTCTCTGCCCAGGACCTTAGCCATTGAGTGCATAGGCAGAGCCAGTTACTAGGCTGAGGTTCAGGAAAAGTTGGTCATGCCATCACTTCTGGCAAAGTATGTCCTTTTTCCACTGAGGCCCCGATTTGCTTGTCATGACCTGGTTTATCCAGCAAAGTTAGTTAGTGGTGGTGTAGCTTTCCAGAGCTGCCCGTATCCCGTAAATAGGGTGGGTGTGGCAATTTTAATAAGCTCACAGCTTAGAGTGTATTTTCACATTTTCTTTTGCTTATTTACTCTGGTTTTTTACCCTAGTTGCTCTTGTCTTTTCTCATGTCAAATGCTGGAAATTTTAACTAAAATATTGCAATGCATGTATTTATCCCATATTCTTTTAACCTTATTGGTCACTTGTGATTGTGGTCATTGCTATCATTTTGAGTAAAATCAATCAAATTTGCTTATATTATTTATTTTAAAGATGTAGGCCTGGTGGGGGTGGTTATTATTTGAATAATGATTTATATGGACTCTGGGCAAAAGAAAATGAACTATTTAAATATTGAAATGAGCATGCATAGGTATGTTCATGCCACTGGGTAAAAGCCCTCAAAGTTAAAAAAAAAGTTTTTGATTCTTCATCAAGAAAGCCATTTATGTGATTGTTTCAATTTAGAACTTAAAATTTTTCAGTTAAGTACATTAAATTGGTCTATCGGATCTAGATGCACTGGCCCCTGCCTCTGCTGCAGACTCAAACCTCACACTCCCACCAGAGCACATTCAGTTTCTTTCATTTCCTCCAGAGCATGAAACTTTTTCACCTCTAGGTCTTCATGTTATGTTTTTCCTTCCTGGAACACTCCACCCATTAACTTTGATCTAGGTAATTCCTTCTTATTGTTCAGAGCTCTGCTCACAAGTGGCTTCCTCTGGGGAGCCTTGTCAAATCCCCTTGCTCTAGCCTAAGGTCCACTCCTCTGTGCTGTGTCGTCATAGCAAGTCACTGTCTCCTCCATTAGTCCATAAAATTTTGAGAACAGAGACCGTGTCTTTATGTTGCAATTTTACCTCTTGTACCTAGCACAGTGCCTGACTGGCATGCGGTAGGCACTTAACAAATATTTCTTGACAAAATGGGTACCTTGGTACAATTTGTCCAAAGAATATGTCTACAGTGATTCGGCTCAGATGGTAAAGCGTCTGCTTACAATGCAGGAGACCCAGGTTCAATCCCTGGGTTGGGAAGATCCTCTGGAGAAGGAAATGGCAACCCACTCCAGTACTCTTGCCTAGAAAATTCCATGGATGGAGGACCCTGGTAGGCTACAGTCCATGGGGTCGCAAACAGTCGGACACGACTGAACGACTTCACTTTCATGCTGCCACTTATTTGGGTGCCTAAATTATTCAACCAATTCAGACTGGACAGTTAGTATTGAACATCATGATGTGTCAGCTGCTTCCAGCTACACTGATGATCACTGATCATCCCCTTACCTTTCTATTTCATAATTGAGGAAATAAGAAGTTCAGCAAGGCTGAAGTACTTGATCATAGTGAATGATGAATAGAAAGAATCCTGAACTTCAGAAACATAACTTATCGTTCATGGCTCTGTGTCAGGGTGCTGCCTCTTTAAACTTTTGATCATTATCTTGCTTTGTTTCTACAACATCTGCTAGGCTATTATATGAGAACGTAGGTATCTTTGAGTTGTACAAGGTATCCTTGTACATAAAAGATACAGCTGAGACAGAGATCAATATGGAATCCTAGAGTGGAATTGAGGGAAGAAGCACTGGTCTGGAAACCCAGACACTTGGGTTCTCTTTCTTACTTTGGTTCCTAACCATCTGTGTGACATTAGGTGTGTCTCTTATTCTCTCAGGGCCTTAGCTTTCTCAGGTAGACAATGAATGAGAGTGATTGGATGAATTTTCAGGGGTCTGCCAACTTTAATTTTTATTTATTAATTTATTCTCAGCTGCCCTGGGTGTTTGTTGTTGTGAGGGGGTTTCCTCCAGTTGAGGTGTGTGAGCTTCTGATTGCAGCGGCTTCTCTTGCTGTGGTTCTTGGGCTCAGTAGTTGTGGCACATGGGCTTAGTTGCTCCACAGCATGTAAGATCTTCCTGGACCAGAGATTGAACCCGTGTCTCCTGCATTGACAGGTGGACTCTTAACCACTGGACTGCCAGGACAGCCCAGGGCCCTTCCAACTTTAAATTCTGTGATCCCAAGCTTGAAAGCTGGTATGAGGCATCAGAGTCTCACACTGACTACTCCTCAGGATATCATCAAGTTTACCTGAAAGAGTTCACCTCTTAGGGGCTATTCTGAAATTATATTCTGAAGGTAAGTGGAGAGAATCAATGCAATTTCATATCACCTTCTTATTTACCTTTTATGTACGTATGTAGGTAACAAAATGATAGCCATGGGTCATAGTGGGGAATGAATGAAAAGAATGAGTCACCAGCTACCAGTATGCCCCCTTTTCATCAGCTGTCATTATGTGCCTTTGAATAAGCCCCAGTGAACACTGGCCTTCTTTGGTATGCCTTCCTATATTCATTGAACAGGCTCCTTCTAATGCAGATTTGTTCTGTGCCTCTTGAAACTACCTTATGTATTTAAGCAGTTAGTAATCAGACTTCACATCTTCCTGCACAAGCATGTCTGGAATGTAAAAATGCAAGTTGTAAGAAATGAAAATAGACTTTAAGTTATTTACACATTAGTTGATTTCTATGAACAATTAAAACTTAACATATTTGTAATGATTTTTAGAGATGCTAAAGTAAACAGAATAATTATACCACCCACATGTGAACTTAGTAAAATAACAGGAAAAGTGTCATTCTGAATTAAAAATGAGCACTAATTTCAGCTTTAATGTAGTAAAACCAACAGAGTAAATTAAAAATAAAATATGTAACTTTAAAACTTGATGTTATCATAGAACATATATCAATGAGCACCTTCAAACTTCCTTTCAAAACTGAACTTGTAGAAAGGGAAACAGAAAAAAAATTAAAATGAACAAGATTGAATTTGAGGAATAGTCTGAGCTGAGCTAAAACAGTAAGCATGGCCAAAATGATAGGAACTGAAATAGAAAAATGAGCATTCATTTTTCCTGTTTTCCCTGTTTGTGTGACTTTGAAACTACATCAAAAAATCTGAAAGCCCATTTATCTTTTTCTGTCACCAGCTAGCTGTGTCAATTTTCTCAAGTTACTTTAACTCTCTGGAGATGACTTTTTCTGTGTTTGAAATTAATATTTTATAAAAAGCGTTAAAGCTTAGTAACTTTAGGAAAGTGCTAAAGTGTCCTACCAGGAATGACACCACAGTTTTCAGCCTTATTCCAATATAAATAAATTCTGGAAGTAAATGTCCACTTTTTACGGAAAAAATGGTGCATTTTGTTTCCGTGTTGGATCAACTTCCTGTCTTAAAATGTGATTTCTGTTAAGACGTGGTCTGACACTGGTACAGGAATATAAAGGCCAAATCCCATACAGCATAGATGGGAAAATTCCTGAGATTCTTAATCTATATGGTAAAATGTAGAATCAGTTCAGTCGCTCTGTCAAGTCTCTCTGTGACCCCATCGACTGCAGCACACCAAGCCTCCCTGTCCATCACCAACTCCTAGAATTTGCTCAAACTCTTGTCCATCGAGTGGGGGATGCCATCCAGCCATCTCATCCTCTGTCATCCCCTTCTCCTCCTGCCTTCATTTTTTCCCAGCATCAGGGTCTTTTCAAATGAGTCAGCTCTCTCATCATGTGGCCAAAGTATTGAAGTTTCAGCTTCAACATCAGTCCTTCCAATGAACACTCAGGACTGATTTCCTTTAGGATGGACTGGTTGGATCTCCTTGCAGTCCAAGGGACTCTCAAGAGTCTTCTCCAACACCTCAGTTCAAAAGCATCAATTCTTTGGCACTCAGTTTTCTTTATAGTCCAACTCTCACATCCATACATGACTACTGGATAAACCATAGCCTTGACAAGACGGACCTTTGTTGGCAAAATAATGTCTCTGCATTTTAATATGCTGTCTAGGTTGGTCATAACTTTCCTTCCAAGGAGCAAGTGTCTTTTAATTTCATGGCTGCAGTCACCATCTGCAGTGATTTTGGAGCCCCCCAAAATAAAATCAGCCACTATTTCCAATGTTTCCCCATCTATTTGCCATGAAATGATGGGACCAGATGCCATGATCTTAGTTTTCTGAATGTTGAGTTTTAAGTCAACTTTCTCACTCTCTTCTTTCACTTTGATCAAGAGGCTCTTTAGTTCTTCTTCACTTTCTGCCATAAGGATGGTATCATCTGCATATCTGAGGTTATTGATCTTTCTCCCAGCAATCTTAATTCCAGCTTGTTCTTCATCCAACCCAACGTTTCTCAATGTGTGCTCTGCATATAAGTTAAATAAGCAGGGTGACAATATACAGCCTTGATGTACTCCTTTTCCTATTAGGAACCAGTCTGTTGTTCCACGTCCAGTTCTAACTGTTGCTTCCTGACCTGCATACAGTTTTTGCAAGAGGCAGGTCAGGTGGTCTGGTATTCCCATCTCTTTCAGAATTTTCCACAATTTATTGTGATCCATACATTCAAAGGATTTGGCATAGTCAATAAAGCAGAAATAGATGTTTTTCCGGCACTCTCTTGCTTTTTCGATGATCCAGTGGATGTTGGCAATTTGATCTCTGGTTCCTCTGCCTTTTCTAAGTCCAGCTTGAACATCTGGAAGTCCACGGTTCATGTATTGCTGAAGCCTGGCTTGGAGAATTTTGAGCATTACTTTACTAGCATGTGAGATGAGTGCAATTATGTGGTAGTTTGAGCATTCTTTGGCATTGCTTTTCTTTGGGATTGGAATGAAAACTGACCTTTTCCAGTCCTGTGGCCACTGCCGAGTTTTCCAAATTTGCTGGCATATTGAGTGCAGCACTTTCACAGCATCATCTTTTAGGATTTGAAATAGCTCAACTAGAATTCCATCACCTCCACTAGCTTTGTTCATAGTGATGCTTCCTAAGTCCCACTTGACTTCACATTCCAGGATGTCTGGCTCTAGGTGAGTGAAGAATGCTGCACATTTCTTTAAAAAAAATGTTGGTTAAGAAGAGCATTGCTTCCTTGTTAAACAGCAAATCAATAATAACATCCTAGAGTTTTTTGGCATCTTTCTCAAGAGAATTTAGTTTATTCAAGTCAGAAATTCTATTTTTCTTGTTCATAAAATTTCTAATTTGACTCGTCTCAGTGATAATGTAAAAATATGTATAACTTATGGATCACAGAGAGTGTTTATTTTAATCAGTTGAAACTCAGAGAGAAGCAAGAAATGGGGTGAGCTTCAGTGTTAGAATAGGGAAGGGAACCCCTCTTGATTTTCAAAACATCCATAACCACACAACACAGATTTAAGGAGCAGAGCTCGTTTAGATATTGAACTTGAACCAGGCATAAGGCGTGAACTCTGGGTGAACTATAAGAGTCAGCTGAAGCAGGAGAAACGGTAGAAAAAGATGATGAACGATAAGAAAAGGAATCAGTTAGTGCAAGAGAGAATGGTGCTGAGGGATGTGGCTTAGAGAAAAGAGTGGAGGGTATACGAGGAATTGTGGATAATATGGAAGTTATGGCAAGATATTGCTCAGGCTGTAAACATGAGGTCAGAGTGGGTGGGACATGATAAACTTGAGGGTGCTGTTTATCGGAGGGCACATTTGACCTTTCATCAAACATGCATTACTGAAAAGTGTAAAAATATAATTTTCATAAAATAAAAATGTATTTAGTAGTTAACTACTTAAAGGAAATTTATGCCTCTAAATGAGAGAGTGCTTTTGTAATATGAATGCAATGCCCTAGCTTCTTTGAATATTGTTTTTTGTGTTTATTTAGTTTTCTTAGGGCAGTGGGCAACCGAATCAGGCAGTTGAGAGGGAAATACACATCACTTAGCTTTGGGTGTGGCATCAGGAAGGGACAGAATGTTCCCAACTGAAAGAGGCTCTTGCAATTTTCTAATTCAACTCTATTCTCTGATGAATAAAACTGAAGATTAAATGTTTTGCTCAAGGTCAACCAGGGGTTCTCTGAGAGTTAACCAAATGTTAAGTGATTTGTGCATGGTCATCACATGGCTGGCTGAAAAATGAGAGCTAAAACTCAGTAGCCCTACTTCCCACAGAGACCTCAGTCTCTGCATCTCACTTGGACTAGATGGTTTATTACGAACAGGGAATGAAACAAAGTCACAGAGCAGCTGTGAAATTTGGTCCTCAGGGGCCCATTCCCACTTCAAAATTCTCTGATTCTATATCATCCTTGCATCTCTTGTTTTTTAAGACTGTTACCTAAAAAATTCATTGTAAGATCAGGAGGCAGCCAGAAAAAGAAATTAACTGTTATTGGCTCCCAACTGGCCAGGGAGTATAGTAATGTCCTCATTAGAAGGACATAGATAATGTTCAAAGAAGAAATTTATCTTTCAGAAAGCAATAAAGCTTTAAAAAAAAAAAAATACACCACCCCAGTTTCTCTTCAGTTCTGCCAGAATCTATCAAATGTTGCTGCTGCTGCTGCTGCTAAATCACTTCGGTCGTGTCCAACTCTGTGCGACCCCATAGACGGCAGCCCACTAGGCTCCTCTGTCCCTGGGATTCTTCAGGCAAGAACACTGGAGTGGGTTGCCATTTCCTTCTCCAATAATCTATCAAATATGGCACCTTAAATTGGTCCAAGTTTCACAGATACCAGGAAACCGCAAGTGTGATGTTTTTGACGATGCCATACATCTCCAAAAACACATTGTTTTGTTCCAACTTTCTCTTCTGCACACACCATTTAACTTAACTTCTTGTCATTTCTTCTCAGAGATTCCCCGTGTATGTCTAGTTCCCCAGAAATGAGTCTTTTATTTGTAACTGCATAAAATGCATTATGTGAGAATTCAGAGAGGGAGACAGAGATACACACAGAGAGATTAAATGCTATCCTCAAGCACCCACTTTTCTGTCCTCTGCCAAGTGCCATAGATATGATCCATGAGTAAGGGTTCTGATTTTAGTCTCAGGGCTTGGAAATTATTTCTAAGTAGCAGCCTTACATCACCTATTTCCCATTTTGATCTCCCTTTCCCTTTGTCTCATATACATATTTCTTGATAAAAATACTTTAGGATGGGACTTCCCTTTCAATCCAGTGGTTAAGACTCTATGCTTCCACACACAGGGGCCACAGATCTGATCCCTGGTCAGGAAACTAAGATCCTACATGCCACATGGCATAGTCAAAAAAATGAACAAACAAACCAAAAAACAAAAAACTGCTTTAAAAATATTTTAGGTTATTATGCATTCATATGAAATTTTTAATGTAGCAACATCTTGTTAGATTACCCAAAGAAAAATAGGAATGATTATTCTGAAAAAGGGTTCCAAAATGTAACTACCTTTAGATAGAAATAATGTCTTATGAGGGCAACATTGCCTATGTTTTAAATTGTATGTAAATATCAAAACATTTAAGAATTAGCAACTCTATGCTTCAATATAGACAGAACGTAAAATAAAGAAAGTTAGAACTGGAAGAAATATTAGAATTTCTGGGGGAAATTTTCTCATTTTACAGATGAGGAAACTGAAGTACAACACAAGCCGATTAGGAGGATGGCTAGTTATTAATAGCTTTGCCTCAGCTGCCAATCTAAAAAGAGCACTAAACCATCACTAAGATAAATGAGAAATCAGAACCAGATAACCCAGGTGTTCACATACAGCTCTCTATTGGTACAGACAGCTGGAAGTTGAGAGTCTGCTGAAAAAAACCTGGAACTACAGAATGTTTGTTATAATATGTTAACCAAGTATAAGTGACCAGTTATCTGATTTCAGTTTCCTCAATCTGCCTACAAATACACTAATTTTTAAATTCACAAAAGAAATGAGAAGAAGACGTACAGAAGAATGGGTGACACATTCTTAGAGCTTTTATTTGTTTTTTTAATTTAGTTTTAATTGGAGGGTATTTGCTTTACAATGTTATATTGGTTTCTGCTGTACATCAACGTGGATCAGTTATAAGTATACATATACCCCCCTCCTTTTGAGCTTCCCACCCCTCTAGGTCATCACAGAGCAACAAGCTGAGCTCCCTGTGTTATAAAACAACTTCCCACTAGCTATCTATTTTACACATGGTAGTGTATTCTTAGGCTTTTAGAAACAATGATCTTACTTTGATCAATAGAAAATACAGTTCAGTTCAGTTCAGTTCCATCACTCAATCATTTCCGACTCTTTGCAACCCCATGGACTGCAGCACCACAGGCCTCCCTGTCCATTGCCAACTCCAGGAGTTTACTCAAATTCGTGTCCATTGAGTCAGTGATGTCATCCAACCATCTCATTCTCTGTCATCCCCTTCTTCCCCCGCCTTCAATCTTTCCCAGCATCAGGGTCTTTTCAAATGAGTCAGTTCTTCACATCAGGTGGCCAAAGTATTGCAGTTTCAGCTTCAGCATCAGTCCTTCCAATGAATATTCAGGACTGATTTCCTTTAGGATGGACTGGTTGGATCTCCTTGCAGTCCAAGGGACTCTCAAGAGTCTTCTCCAACATCACAGTTCAAAAGCATCAATTCTTCGACATTCAGCTTTCTTTATAGTCCAACTCTCACATCCATACATGACTACTGGAAAAACCACAGCTTTGACTAGACAGACCTTTGTTGGCAAAGTAATGTCTCTGCTTTTTAATGTGCTGTCTAGGTTGGTCATAACTTTTCTTCCAAGGAGCAAGCATCTTTTAATTTCATGGCTGCAGTCACCATCGGCAGTGATTTTGGAGCCCAAGAAAATAAAGTCTGACACTGTTTCCACTGTTTCCCATCTATTTGCCATGAAGAGATGGGGCCAGATGCTATGATCTTAGTTTTTTCTGAATGTTGAGTTTTAAGTCAACTTTTTCACTCTCCTAGTTCACGTTCATCAAGAGGTTCTTTAGTTCTTCTTCACTTTCTGCCATAAGGATGGTGTCATCTGCATATCTGAGGTTATTGATATTTCTCCTGGCAATCTTGATTCCAGCTTGTGCTTCATCCCGCCCAGCATTTTGCATGATGTACTCTACGTATAAGTTAAATAAGCAGGGTGACAATATACAGTCTTGACAGACTCCTTTCCCAATTTGGAACCAGTCTGTTGTTCCATGTCCAATTCTAACTGTTGCTTCCTGACCTGTGTACAGATTTCTCAAAAGGCAGATCAGGTGGTCTGGTATTCTCATCTCTTTAAGAATTTTCCAGAGTTTGTTGTGGTCCACACAGTCAAAGGCTTTGGCATAGTCAATAAAGCAGAAATAGATGTTTTTCTGGAACTCTCTTGCTTTTTTGATGATCCAGTGGATGTTGGCAATTTGATCTCTGGTTCCTCTGCCTTTTCTCAACCCAGCTTGAACATCTGGAAGTTCATGTTTCATGTACTGTTGAAGGCTGGCTTGGAGAATTTTGAGCATTACTTTAACTAGCATGTGAGAAAATACATTATTAATTAAATTTATTTCTGAAAGCAAAGGCTTTCAAATTCAAATTCTCTCTAATCTTAAAAAGTAACAAGCATGAAAAAATAATGTTTGACCAAGTGCCAAGTCATTAGCTTTCCTTAGAGTCCCACAATACTTAGGAGAGGTTTTTCCAAGATCATGGAGCCATTACTACATTCATATCAACTGGTATAATTAAACACTGGTATTGTGCCTGCACCAGAGTGCTGGGGTCATACAAATAAAATAGTGACCCAGTTCCCTTCCCCAGGATCTTATGTTCTCATCATGAGAAACACATGTAGACATGAAAACACCATAGACTGGGTCTTTGCAGAGATAACTGGAGGTCCCTAGGAACACAGAGGGTGGAAATCCTGTGTCTACTAGTAGAAATTGAGAGACTTCACAGAGAAGATCACATTGGATTGATAATTGAAGAATAAGTAGGAGTTTATCAGGTGGAAGAAAGCAGGAAAGGGGAGCCAAGAGGTCATGGGTTCAGTGGAATCATCTACATATACAACCATAGCCTAGAAGATTGAGAAACTTATTCTGATGAAATGTTCAGCTAAAATATTAATATTATTCTTGAAAAACATCAGCAAAAGAAAGTGAGGATGTATCATGGCTATAACAATGCACCACCCAAATCCTGCTTTGGACCTTATGGACTTATTCCCCGGTTGCTGAGAGTGATGCAGAGATCAGCTATCAGCCTTCTCCAGGAGGACTTTTCTGAAAGGAGTTCCCTTTCCAAAGTTCGCATCCTTTCTCTGGGGCACAGGCAATAACAGGCCAGTTGGAGGTGCTCCAGGTTGAGACAGTGCTGAAGGGCTCACTCCTATCTCACAGCTCCCCCAGGGACTGGCTGAGTCTATCTGCATCACAGCCCAGCTTCTTCCTCCACCCAGTCCTGCTTGAATCTCTTTCCATGACTGTTGATCCTAGAACACTCTCTACTAAATTTCCTGCATGCTAATCTCTATATCAGTGCCTTCTCCTGAGGGACAGAGGGATAACTAAATATTATAGGATCAAAGAAGATGTAGAATATGACATCTCGATAAGCAAGAGTCCACCAAGACCTGGACTCCCTGAAGGGCAGTAGGATGAGAAGCCAGGATCAGTCACCAGCTTAAGGCAATCACATCTGAACCTTTCCTTCCAGCACTTTTCACCTAGAACAGTTTTACCCTTTCAATCCTCTTTCTGACAACCTTCAAAGCCTTTCAGCCATTCCTACCTTCAGGGGATTCTAGAAATTTCTTGTGCTCCTGCTTCAAGATGACTTTCCTGTGAGTCTTTAGCACTCCTGAGGCTCCTCCAGTTCACAAATAGTTTTCAAGATGTGGTCCTCAGACTCCATGAGCCAGATGCTTCTTTAACAGTCAGATAACAGGCTCCAGCCTACTAATTCAGGTGGAGAAGCAGAGTTGTAGGGGACAGAATCTGTGTTATAAACAATCACCCACTAACATTTGAAAACCTTTTACTCAGAATCTGGGGAATGTACTGAAGAGAAAGAACGATGAGTGTTTTGAAATTGCCTGTGGAATCGGTTGTTATATAATTTTTAGAGATATTTGTAATTCATGACAAAACCAATGTAGGAAATGCATTTATTCTGGTTGGTGATGATACTGGGACTTCAACTCGCTCTCAGTGACTGGGATAGAGGTTCCCTGAATCTCACCAGGCTTCAGAAATCAGAGAACTCTGACCACATCTGGAATGGTTCTGAGTATTGTTTGGACCTCTGGTGGTGTATTGGGGACCACTTTTCAGAAAGCATAGTGTCCTGTTGAAAGACAGAATGGGGTGACTGTAAGGCAGCTTTCAAAGGCTTACCTCCAGGTCATTCACAAATGTCTATTCAGCTGAAAGATAAAGAGCTGAGTTTTAACTAGAGTAGAGCAATCAAGGATTTGTTTGGAGATTTAAAGAGTTGCAGTTGTCAAATAACTAAAAAAAAAAAAAAAAAATCAACTTGAGGTAAAAATTAATTCAATTTAATTAAACACACCTCTTTTGAGTGTACAGTGCAATAATTTTGGACAGATATACAGATGTGCAGCTACTACTATGATCAAGATAAAAAAACATTTCTGTCACCCCCCAAATTCTCTCGTGCGTCTTTTGTAATCAACCTCCATCCACCATTCCTGGTGTAAGCCAACCACTTGATTACTTTCTGTCACAATAGATAAGCATGGACTTTTCTAGAACACAGATGGGTATCTCCATTAGATATACAATTTCAACAGTTTTTTCATTTAGCTCTTTAAAACGGTGTTTTATGATTATCTCACTTGCATAGTTTCTGATAACCTAATCATTCTTTGTTTCACTGTCTTTCTATGTTTCACTATCTTTCTTTTGTTTCACTATATTTCACTATCTTTGAACTCTATCTTTCTCCTCCGGTCACTTTTAAGATTTTCTCTCACTCATGTGCAATTTGATTATGAGATGCTTTGTGTGGGTTGTGTATGTGTATTGATACTGCTTGGGATTCATTGAGTTCCTTGAATCTATGTGCTTATGGGTTTTGTCAAATTTCAACATTTTTTTGGCCATTATATCTTCAAATATTTTTAGCACCTCAGTTTTCATCTATGAGATGGAAATAATAATCGTATATATATTTTATAAAGTAATTATTGAAGGTACTAAAAGTCTGCTTCCAATAGAATGTCATATAATGAATTGTATAAAACTGACAGATTTTGAGACTGGAAAGGGGAACTATATTTTCCAGTTTTATTGAGATATAGCTGATATGTAATTTCGTATCAGTTTAAGGTGTACAACATAATGGTTTGATATTTGTGAATTTTGTGAACTTATTACCACAGGGCTCACCTGGTGGCTCGGATGGTAGAGACTCTTCCTGCAATACAGGAGACACAGGTTCGATCCCCGGGTCGGGAAGATTCTCTGGACAAGGGAGTGGGTACACACTTCAGTATTCCTGCCTGGAGAATTCCATGGGCAGAGGAGACTGGCGGGCTACAGTTCTTGGGATCACAGAGATTCGGGCATGACTGAGCAACTAACACTTTCACTTCACTTTCAAGTTTAGTTAACATTCCATCGCTTCACATACTTATAATTTTTTTCTTGTGATGCGAACTTTTAAGATCTACTCTCTTAGCAACTTTCAAATATATAATTTAATATTTATTGCTCACTAAAATTTATTGTGTTGTACCTTTCATCTCCAGGATTTATTTATCTTATAGCTGGAAGTTTGTACCTTTTGATCACCTTCTCTCATTTTCCCCACCTCTTACCCACCCTGCCCCCCTCACTTCTGGCAATCACCAATCTGTTTTGTTTCTATGAGTTCAGTTTTTTAAGGTTGCATATATAAATGAGATAATACAGCATTTGTCTTTCTGTATGTGACTTATTTCACTTAGCATAATGCCCTTGAAGTCCATCCATGCTTGCTAAGTTGCTTGTTGTTTCTGACTCTGTGCGACTCTATAGACTGTAGCCTGTCAGTGTCCTCTGTCCATGGGATTCTCCAGATAAAAATATTGGAGTGAATTGCCATGCCGTCCTCCGGGGGATCTTTCCAACCCAGGGGTCAAATCTGCATCTCTTATATCCTTCTGCATTGACAGGTGAATTCTTTACCACTAGTGCACCTGGGAAGCCCTGAAGTCTATCTATGTTCTATCAAATGGCAGAATTTCCTTCTCTTTCATGACTGAACTATCACTCTCTCCCTTCCCCTCTATCTATCTATCTCTCTGTCTATCTGCCATATCTTCTTTATCCATTCATCTGTTGATGAATGCTTAGGTTGTTTCCATGTCAAGAGGGGCACTATTAATATTTATGCTGGCCACAGGCATAAGCCAAGACTATTCCAGGCAAACCGCATGTATAGTCAAATAGCTATAAGAATAAAGCTGCCTGGTATAGCTCCCATCTGTAGCTTGGTGGACAGCTCCAGTATAAAGGAAGATTTCTCCCCTCTATCTCTCTCCCTTCTTCTCAGAAATGAGCATTTTTGCCTGAATTGGGATGAAGACATTAGAGAATTGTAGCTTGGACCATGACAGTAATCAGCTGTGTGGCACTGAAAAACCCTTGCTGACCCCCAGGGTTTTGTTTCATTATTTTAATTGACTTTTTTAGAGCCTTATGTTAAATAAAACTGTGCAGACCTCACGGAGAGTTCCTGTATATATTCTCTTCCTTAATCACAGTTTGCCTATTATTAACACCTTGCATTAGTGGTGCACTCGTTATACTTGATAACTGATATTGATACATAGTTATTAGTTAAAATCCATAGTTTGCAATTAGAGCTCACTCTGTACTGTATAGTTCTATGGATTTTAACAAATGCATAGTGTCCTGAGTTCACCATTACAGCATCACACAGAAAGAGTAGTCTCATTGCCCTGTAAACCCCTTCTGCAACACCTATTCACCCATCTCCCCAACCCAACCCCTGGCAACTACTGATCTCTTTACTGTCACTACAGTTTTGCCTTTCCCAGAATGTCATATAGTTAGAATCATACACTATATAGCCTTTTACAAATGTTTTATTTCAGAGATCAATATCCATTTAAGATCGCTCTGTATTTTTCAGTAGCTTATTTTTTTTTCAGAATAAAATTCTATTGTATGAATGAAACATAATTTATCCATTCCCTTTTGAAGAACATCACAGTTATTTCCAGTTGCTAAAAATTATGAATAAAATTCCTGTAAACATGTGGGTGTAGGTTTTTATTTTTCAACTTATTGGTGTAAACACCTAAGAGCATGATTGCTGATCACGTGGGAAGACTATGATTAATTAATTGTTCATTCAGTTCAGTAGCTCAGTCACATCTGACTCTTTGTGACCCCATGGACTGCAGCATTCCAGGCCTCCCTGTCCATTGCCAACTCCAGGAGTTTACTCAAATTCGTGTCCATTGAGTCAGTGATGCCATCTAACCATCTCATTCTCTGTCGTCCCCTTCTGATCCCACCTTCAATCTTTCCCAGCATCAGGGTCTTTTCAAATGAGTCAGTTCTTCACATCAGGTGGCCATAGTACTGGAGTTTCAGCTTCAGCGTCAGTCCTTCCAATGAACACTCAGGACTGATTTCCTTTAGGATGGACTGGTTGGATCTCCTTGCAGTCCAAGAGACTCTCAAGAATCTTCTCCAACATCACAGTTCGAAAGCATCAATTCTTCGGCACTCAGCTTTCTTTATAATCCAACTCTCACATCCATACAAGACTATTGGAAAAACCACAGCTTTGACTAGACAGACCTTTGTTGGCAAAGTAATGTCTCTGCTTTTTAATATGCTGTCTAGGTTGGTCATAACTTTTCTTCCAAGGAGCAAGCATCTTTTAATTTCATGGCTGCAGTCACCATCGGCAGTGATTTTGGAGCCCAAGAAAATAAAGTCTGACACTGTTTCCACTGTTTCCCCATCTATTTGCCATGAAGAGATGGGGCCAGATGCTATGATCTTAGTTTTTCCTGAATGTTGAGTTTTAAGTCAACTTTTTCACTCTCCTAGTTCACTTTCATCAAGAGGCTCTTTAGTTGTTCTTCACTTTCTGCCATAGGGGTGGTATCATCTGCATAGCTGAAGTTTTTTATATTTCTCCTGGCAATCTTGATTCCAGCTTGCACCTCATCCCCTCCAGCATTTCGCATGATGTACTCTGCATATAAGTTAAATAAGCAGGGTGACAACATACAGTCTTGACATACTCCTTTCCCAATTTGGAACCAGTCTGTTGTTCCATGTCCAATTCTAACTGTTGCTTCCTGACCTGTGTACAGATTTCTCAAAAGGCAGGTCAGATGGTCTGGTATTCCCATCTCTTTAAGAATTTTCCAGGGGGTGGTCCTAAGATGGCAGAGGAATAGAATGGGGAGACCACTTTCTCCCCAACAAATTCATCAAAAGAACATTTGAACGCTGAGCAAATTCCACAAAACAGCTTCTGAATGCTGGCAGAGGATATCAGGCACCAAGAAAAGCAGCCCATTGTCTTCAAAAGGAGGTAGGAAAAAATATAAAAGATAAAAAGTGAGACAAAAGAGGTAAGGATGGAGATCCGTCCAAGGAAAAGATTCTTAAAAAAGAGAGAGAAGTTTCCAAACACCAGGAAACACTCTCGCTTGTGAGTCTGTGGCGAGCCTTGGAACCTCAGAGGGCAACATAACCGGGAGGAAACATAAATAAATAATTCAAACCCACAGATTACGTGCCCATTAATAACGCCCAGCGGAGAAGCAGCGCAGACACCCGCATCCACCAATAGCAAGGGGGGGCTGCATTGCTGAGGGCAAGGACCGGGCCTGATTGCCCAGAGGGCAATCTGAGGGAACTAACTTGAGATAGCAAACCAGACTGTGGGATAGCCATCCCGCAAAAAGCCCTAACCTAAGACACCGCCAGGCCCGCTCAGCTCACAGAACAAAGGACTGAGCCGAGCTAGGCAGCTGCGGACCGGCCCATCCCCCGCCAGAGACAGGCAGGTGGGGGCAGCAAGAGCTGGAAGGGGGCAATTGCAGGCCCAGAGAGGCATCATCTACCAAACTGCAAGCGGGCTTCGTTGCTAACCAAGACTTCTTGGGATTTTGGACAGTCGACATCTGCCAAGAGGGTCGCAGCCAAAGATCAGCTCCCCAGAAGAGACACACGGCACACCTGAGAAGGTGCACCCGCTGTACCCCCAGAAAACTGAGCGGCAGGGACGGGGCAGGCGATAAGTCGCAGCGACCGCGCTCGCCAAGCACCTGGTCGCCTGAGCTGCTCGGACCTGGGAAGGGCACAAAACGCAGGCCCAACTGAGTCTGCGCCTTGGTGGAGTACTTGAACCTGGGCAACTTAGACCTGGGAAGTGCATGCAACCCAGGGCCCGCCTCAGACAGTTCCCGGCAGAGCAGCCTGGAGCCTGAGCAGTGTAGACAGGGAAAGCACACGCGCCGTGAGCGGGGGCACACCCTGTGTGGCTGACTCCCTGCGAGCACTCCCCACACACGCCGGTGACATCTGTTGCAGTGCGCCTCCCTCCCCACAGCACGACTGAACAAGCGAGCCTAAAAACGTGACCACCGCCCACCTTGTGTCAGGGCGGATTAGACACTGAAGAGACCCGCAAACAGAAGAAGCCAAAATAAACAGAGGGAACCGCCTTGGAAGTGACAGGTGCAACAGATTAAAACCCTGTAGTTAGCACCGACTACATGGGAAGGGGCCTACAGATCTTGAGAAGTATAAGTCGGATCACGGAACTATCTGAAAATGAACTGACCCCACACTGTCCAAAACAACACCAGAGAAAATCCTAGATGTATTTTTACTATTATCATTTTTTAAATTAAATTTTTTTTTAATTTTTAAATCCCCTATTACTGCTTTAATTTTCATTTTTATAACCTATTACTTTGCAAAAAAGAAGACCCTATTTTTTAAAGTAAACTTCATATATATATATATTTTATAATTTTTGTGACTTTGTTTTTTTCTTTAATATTTTATTTTAGAGAATCCAACCTCTACTCTAGATTTTTAATCTTTGCTTTTTGGTATTTGTTACCAATTTTGTACCTTTAAGAACCCAATCTTGAGTACCCATTTTTACTTGGGAATGAGATTACTGGCTTGACTGCTCTCTCCCCCTTTGGACTCTCCTTTTTCTCCACCAGGTCACCTCTATCTCCTCCCATCCCCTTGTCTTCTCTACCCAATCTTGTGAATCTCTTT
This sequence comes from Muntiacus reevesi, assembly GCF_963930625.1. Classification (NCBI taxonomy): domain Eukaryota; kingdom Metazoa; phylum Chordata; class Mammalia; order Artiodactyla; family Cervidae; genus Muntiacus; species Muntiacus reevesi. The sequence continues at coordinate 43,233,021 of NC_089265.1, forward strand.
GTGTGTTCCAGACTGTGGAAAACACTTAGAGAACTGATTGCTGGCTGGATCTGTCTCTCTCCTTTTGATTTCCCCCTTTATTCTCCTGGTCACCTCTGTCTCCTTCCTCCTCTTCTCTACTCTGTATAACTCCATGCACATCTCTGAGCAGATCAGACTGTGGAGGGCACATAAGGAAGTGATTACTGGCTAATGTGCTCTCTCCTCTTTTGATTCCCCCTCTTCTCCTCCTGGTCACCTAGATCTCACTCCTCCCTCTTCTCTTCTCCATATAACTCTGTGAAACTCTCTGGGTGTCACTCACGGTGAAGAAAGTTTTCATCTTTAACCTAGATATTTTATCATTGGTGCTGTATAGATGGAGAAGTCTTGAGGCTACTGTAAGAATAAGACTGAAAACCAGAGGCAGGACACTCAAGTCCAAATCCTGAGAACACCAGAGAACTCCTGACTCCAGGGAACATTAATCGATAGGAGCTCATCAAACGCCTCCATAGCTACAGTGAAACCAAGCACCCCCCAAGGGCTAACAGGTTCCAGAGCAAGACATACCACGCAAATTCCCCAGCAACACAGGAACATAGCCCTGAGCTCCAATATACAGGCTGCCCAAAATCACACCAAACCCACTGACATCTCAAAACTCATTACTGAAGACTTCATTGCACTTCAGAGAGAAGAAATCCAGCTCCACTCACAGAACACCAACACAGGCTTCCCTGACCAGGAAACCTTGACAAGCCACACGCCCAACCCCACCTACAGCGAGGAACCTCCACAATAAAGAGGAACCACAAACCGCCAGAATACAGAAACTCCACCTCAAACACAGCAACATAAATGAGATGAAAAGGCAGAGAAATACTCAGCAGGTAAAGGAACAGGATAAATGCCCACCAAACCAAACAAAAGAGGAAGAGATAGGGAATCTACCTGATAAAGAATTCCAAATAATGGTAGTGAAAATGATCCAAAATCTTGAAAACAAAATGGAGTTACAGATAAATAGCCTGGAGACAAAGATCGAGAAGAGGCAAGAAAGGTTTAACAAGGACCTAGAAGAAATAAAAGAGTCAATATATAATGAATAATGCAATAAATGAGATCAAAAACACTCTGAAGGGAACCAACAGTAGAATAATGGAGGCAGAAGATAGGTTAAGTGAGGCTGAGGTAGACTGGTAGAAATAAATGAAACAGAGAGGGAAAAAGAAAAAAGAATTAAAAGAAGTGAGGACAATCTCAGAGACCTCTGGGGCAATGTTAAACGCCCCAACATTCAAATCATAGGAGTTCCAGAAGAAGAAGACAAAAAGAAATCCATGAGAAAATACTTGAGGAGATAATAGTTGAAAACTTCCCTAAAATGGGGAAGGAAATAATCACCCAAGTCCAAGAAACCCAGACAGTCCAAAACAGGATAAACCCAAGGCAAAACACCCTAAGACACATATTAATCAAATGAACAAAGATCGAACACAAAGAACAAATATTTAAAGCAGCAAGGGGAAAAACAACAAATAACACACAAGGGGATTCCCTTAAGGATAACAGCTGATCTTTCAATAGAAACTCTTCAGGCCAGGAGGGAATGGCAGGACTTACTTAAAGTGATCAAAGAAAATAACCTACAGCCAAATTTACTGTACCCAGCAAGGATCTCATTCACATGTGAAGGAGAAATCAAAAGCTTTACAGACAAGCAAAGCTGAGAGAATTCAGCGCCACCAAACCAGCTCTCCAACAAATGCTGAAGGATCTTCTCTAGACAGGAAACACAGAAAGGGTGTATAAACTCGAACCCAAAACAATAAAGTAAATGGCAATGGGATCATACTTATCAATAATTACCTTAAATGTAAATGGGTTGAATGCCCCAACCAAAAGACAAAGACTGGCCGAATGGATACAAAGACAAGACCCCTATATATGCTGTCTACAAGAGACCCACCTTGAAACAAGGGACACATACAGACTGAAAGTGAAGGACTGGAAAAAGACATTCGATGCAAATAGAGACCAAAAGAAAGCAGGAGTAGCAATACTCATATCAGATAAAATAGACTTTAAAACAAAGACTGTGAAAAGAGACATAGAAGGACACTACATAATGATCAAAGGATCAATCCAAGAAGAAGATATAACAATTATAAATATATATGCACCCAACATAGGAGCACTGCAATATGTAAGACAAATCCTAACAAGTATGAAAGAGGAAATTAGCAATAACACAATAATGGTGGGAGACCTTAATACCCCCACTCACACCTATGGATAGATCAACTAAACAGAAAATTATAACAAGGAAACACAAACTTTAAATGATACAATAGACCAGTTAGACCTAATCGATATCTATTGGACATTTCACCCCAAAACAATGAATTTCACCTTTTTCTCAAGTGCACATGGAACCTTCTCCAGGATAGATCACATCCTGTGCTATAAATCTAGCCTTGGTAAATTAAAAAAATTGAAATCATTCCAAGCATCTTTTCTGACCACAAGGCAGTAAGATTAGATCTCAATTACAGGAGAAAAACTATTAAAATTTCCAACATATGGAGGCTGAACAACACACTACTGAATAACCAACAAATCACAGAAGAAATCAAAAAGTAAATCAAAATATGCATAGAAATGAATGAAAATGAAAGCACAACAACTCGAAAGCTGTGGGACACTGTAAAAGCAGTGCTAAGGGGAAGGTTCATAGCAATACAGGCATACCTCAAGGAACAAGGAAAAAGTCAAGTAAATAACCTAACTCTACACCTAAAACTAGAAAAGGAAGAAGTGAAGAACTCCAGGGTCAGTAGAAGGAATGACATCTTAAAAATTAGGGCAGAAATAAATGTAAAAGAAACAAAAGGGACCATAGCAAAAATCAACAAAACCAAAAGCTGGTTCTTTGAGAAGATAAATAAAATCGACAAGCCATTAGCCAGACTCATCAAGAAACAAAGTGAGAAAAATCAAATCAATAAAATTAGAAATGAAAATGGAGAGATCACAACAGACAACACAGAAATACAGAGGATCATAAGAGACTACTATCAGCAACTATGTGCCAATAAAATGGACAACTTGGAAGAAATGGACAAATTCTTAGAAAAGTACAACTTTCCAAAACTGAACCAGGAAGAAATAGAAAATCTTAACAGACCCATCACAAGCACAGAAATTGAAACTGTAATCAGAAATCTTCCAACAGACAAAAGCCCAGGACCAGATGGCTTCACAGCTGAATTCTACCAAAATTGAGAGAAGAGCTAACACCTGTCCTACTCAAACTCTCAGAAAATTGCAGAGGAAGGTAAACTTCCAAACTCATTCTACGAGGCCACCATCACCCTAATACCAAAACCTGCCAACGATGCCACAAAAAAAGAAAACTACAGGCCAATATCAACCTGCTGGGTGTGTTTTTTACTTCTTTGCAGTAAATTAATTGAATGTATATACATAGATTTATGCCTGGGCCCTCAATTTTGTTCCACTGGTCTATGTGTTAATTTTGTGCAAATCCTACACTGTTTTGATTACTATAGCTTTGTAATAAAGTTTGAAATCAAGAAGTGCAATACCTCCAGCTATGTCCTTCTTTCTCAAGATTGCTTTGGCTATTTGTGGTCTTTTGTCATTCTATATACTTTTAGAATTGTTTGTTCTAGTCCTGTTGTTAAAATGGCATTAGAACTTTCATCGAGATTGCATTGATTCTGTAGATTGCTCTGCTTAGTACAATAATGCATGTGCATGGTATGCCTTTCCACTTGTTTGTGTCTTCTTCAGTTTCTTTCATCAATATCTTATAGTTTTCAGTGTACATGTCTTTCATCTCCTTCTCTTTGTTACAATTGTAAGTGGGGTTATTTTCTTTCTTTCTTTTCCCCTGATAGTTCCTTGTTAGTGTGTAGAAATGCAACTGTATTTGTTCATTGATTTTCTAATGACCCAGATAACCACGATTGTGTGGTCACTCACCTAGAGCCAGACATCCTGGAGTGTGAAGTCAAGTGGACCTTAGGAAGCATTACTATGAACAAAGCTGGTGGAGGTGATGGAATTCTAGTTGAGCTATTTAAAATCCTAAAAGATGCTGGTGCTAAAGTGCTGCACTCAATATACCAGCAAATTTGGAAAACTCAGCAGCAGCCTCATGACTGGAAAAAGTTAGTTTTCATTCCAATCCCAAAGAAAGGCAATGCCAAAGAATGTTCAAACTACAGTACAGTTGCACTCATTTCACATGCTAGCAATGTTATACTCAAAATCCTTCAAGCTAAGCTTCAGCAGTATGTGAACCAAGAACTTCCAAATGGTACAAGCTGGATTTAGAAAAGGCAGAGGAATCAAAGATCAAATTGCCAACATCTGCTGGATCATAGAAAAAGCAAAGAATTCCACAAAAACATCTATTTCTGTTTCATTGACTACTCTAAAGCCTGTGACTGTGTGACTCACAACAAATTGTGGAAAATTCTTAAAATGATGGGAATACCAGACCACCTTACCTGTCTTCTGAGAAACCTATATGTGGGTCAAGAAACAACAGTTAGGACTGGACATGGAACAACAAACTGAGTCAAAATTGGGAAAGGAGTACGACAAAGTTGTATATTGTCACTCTGCTTATTTAACTTATATGCAGAGTACATCATGCAAGATGCTGTGCTGGATGACTCACAAATTAGAATAAAGATTGCAAGGAGAAATATCAACAACTTCAGATATGCAGATAATACCACTTTAATGGTAGGAAGAGAAAAGGAACTAAGGAGCTTCTTGGTGAAGGTGAAAGAGGAGAGTGAAAAGCTGGCTTAAAACTTCATTCAGAAAACTAAGATCATGACAATCACTTCACTGCAAATGGATGGAGGAGCAATGGAAACAGTGACAGATTTTATTTTCTTGGGCTCCAAAGTCACTGCAGATGGTGACTGCAGCTATGAAATTAAAAGACGCTTGCTCCTTGGAAGAAAAGCTATGACATACTTAGACAGCATATTGAAAAGCAGACATCACTTTGCCGACAAAGGTCTGTCTAGTCAAAGCTAGTTTTTCCAGTAGTCATGTACTGATGTGAGAGTTGGACCAGAAAGAAGGCTGAGCACTGAAGAATTGATGCTTTTGAACTGTGGTGCTGGAGAAGATTCTTGAGAGTCCCATGGACTTCAAGGAGATCAAATATTCTACTCTAAAGCCTTGAAGTCACAGACTTCAAGGAGATCAAATATTCAGGAAACCAACCCTGAATATTTATTGGAAGGACTGATGCTAAAGCGGAAGCTCCAAAACATTGGTTGCCTAATGTGACGAACTGACTCATTGGAAAAGACTCTGATGCTGGGAAAGATAGAAGGCAGGAGGAGAAGGGGATGACAGAGGATGAGATGGTTGGATGGCATCTCTGACTTGATAGACATGAGTTTGAGCAAGCTCCGGGAGTTGGTGATGGACAAGGAAGCCTGGTCCATAGGGTCCATAGCTGCAATCCATAGGGTCGCAAAGAGTTGGACGTGACTGAGCAACTGAATTGAACTGAACTGTAGAATCTTGCAGCTTTCCTGCATTCATAAAAAAATTTTTTGGTGGAGTCTTTAGGGTTTTCTGTATATAATATTCTATCAGCTTTACTTCTTCCTTTCCATTTTATATGTCTTTTATTTCTTTTTCTTGCATAATTGCCCTGGTTAGGACTTTCAATATTGTGTTGAATAAAAATGGTGACACTGGGCATTCTTGTCCTGTTCTTGGTCTTTGAGGAAAACTTTTCAGCTGATCACCATTTGAGTTAACTGTGGGCTTGTCATATATGACCTTTAATACATTGAGATAAGTATTAGAGGTGGTTGTTGAGAAAATGACGGTGGTTGACCTGTGGACTGGGTCTAGGCAATTGGTGGCTCCTTATCTCTTCCACCATCTTTGAAACGTACACTGTCAATTGTTTCTGTCCTAAGACCCATTTAAAGAATGGAGCCTTGAGAGAATAATGTGTTGTTGAGAACATCTGGCCTATATACATGACTAAGCTCCTTGAAGGCCTGTGTATAAACTTTTTGAGTTCCTGACATGCAGGTGTGGAGATCTACTCATCTTGTGACTGCCCAAGACAAGCATAGTATGTAAGTTCCATTGCTTATTAAAGCTTCAACCTACCAGTCTGGTCTCTTTCCTTATTTCTCCTTTTCCTCTATAAATGGAAAATTGTTTTGAATTTTACCTGGAGAACTCCTATGACTACAAACCAACAGTAACGTCCCTGTACATTCACTTTGTTGAGAGCTCTTATCATAAATGGATATTGAAGTTTTCATTTGAAAAAAGAAAAATATTTGCTTCTTCTGCACTTCTTAAGATCATATCATCTTTATGTTTTATTTTGTTAATGTGGTATATCATATCAGTTTGCAAATGCTGAACCATTTTTGCATCATTGGGATAAATCCCACTTGACCACGGTAATATGATACTTTTAATACACTGCTGAATTTGGTTTGCTAATATTTTGCTGAGGATTTTTGCTCTCTGTTCATCAGGGATATTGGCCTGTAATTTGCTTGTAGGGTCCTTGTCTGGTTTTGGTATCAGGCTAAAGCTGACATCACAAAATGAATGTGTTTTTCTTCCTCTTACATATATTGGAAAGAGTTTGGGAAGGATTGGTATGAATCTTTCTTTAAGTTTTTGATCAAATTCATTAGAGACATCAGTGAACAAAAGCTTGGAATTTTGGTTTGTTGGGGGGGGGGTTGGCTACTGATAGACTCTCCTTACTAGTAACTGAATTGAATTAACAAACACATGAAAAGATGCTCGACATCACTCATTATCAGAGAAATGCTAATCAAAACCACAATAAGGTACCGTTTCACGCCAGTCAGAATGGCTGTCATCCAAAAGTCTACAAGCAATAAATGCTGGAAAGGGTATGGAGAAAAGGGAACCCTCTTATACTGTTGGTGGGAATGTAAACTAGTACAGCCACTATGAAGAACAGTGTGGAGATTCCTTAAAAAAACCGGAAATAGAACTGCCATACGACCCAGCAATCCCACTCCTGGGCATACACACCAAGGAAGCCAGAATCGAAAGAGACACGTGTACCCCAAAGTTCATCGCAACACTGTTTATAATAGCCAGGATATGGAAACGACCAATTGTCCATCAGAAGATGAATGGATAAGAAAGTTGTGGTACATATAAGCCATGGAGTGTTACTCAGCCATTAAAAAGAATACATTTGAATCAGTTCTAATGAGGTGGGTGAAACTGGAGCCTATTATACAGAGTGAAGTAAGCCAGAAAGAAAAACACCAATACAGTATAATAATGCATTTATATGGAATTTAGAAAGATGGTAATTATAACCCTGTATGTGAGATAGCAAAAGAGACACAGATGTATAGAACAGTCTTTTGGACTCTGTGGGAGAGGGCGAGGGCAGGATGATATGGCAGAATGGCATTGAAGCATATAAATTATCATATGTGAAACAAACCGCCAGTTCAGGTTCGATGCAGGGTGCTCAGGGCTGGTGCACTGGGATGACCCAGAGGGATGGGATGGGGAGGGAGGTGAGAGGGGGGTTCAGGATGGGGAACACATGTACACCCGTGTCGGATTCATGTCAATGTATGGCAAAACCAATACAATATTGTAAAGTAATTAGCCTCCAATTAAAATAAATAAATTTATATTTTTTAAAAAAAGATTTTTCCAGAATTTGTTGTAGTCCACTCGGTCAAAGGCTTTGGCATAGTCAGTAAAGCAGAAATAGATGTTTTTCTGGAACTCTCTTGCTTTTTCAATGATCCAACAGATGTTTAATGGATGATTCAATGGATGATTAATTGTTAAGAAATTGCAAAACTGTCTTCCAAAGTGGCTGTACCAATTTGCAGTCTCTCCAGGAATAAATGAGAGTTCCTGTTACTCCACATCATTGATATTGTCATTTTCTAGATTTTAGTTACTCTAATAGGTGTGTTGGTAAAGAATCAGCCTGCAATGCAGGAGACCTGGGTTTAATCCCTGGGTCAGGAAGAACCCACTCCAGTATTATTGCCTGGAGAATTCCGTGAACAGGGGAGCCTGGCGAGCTACAGTTCATGGGGTTACAAAGAGTTGGACAGGACTTAGTGACTAAACCACAATAGGTGTGTAGTGGTATCACATTGTTATTTTAATTTGCAATTTCCTAATGGCATGATGTTAAGCATCCTTTCTTATGCCTATCTGCCATTTGCAAGTCTTGTTGGTGAGATGCCTGTTAAAGTCTTAGCCCACTATAATACTGGGTTGCTTGTTTAAAGCTTATTGAGCTTATTGTTTTTGTTTGTATGTTTTGTATAGCAATCCTACCAAATGTGCATTTTGCAAGTAATTTTCCCCAGTCTGTGGCTTGTCTTTGTATTCTCTTAGTCTTCAAATATTTAAATTGTTCCCTGTCTTTCTGGGAATAAAATTATATACAGATATATAGGCTTTCCTGGTGACTCAGACAATAAGGAAACCACCTACAATGCAGGAGACCCAGGTTTGATCCAAGGTTTGGGAAGATCCCCTGGAGGAGGAAATGGCAACCAGTTCCACTATTCTTGCCTGGAAAATTCCATGGACAGAGGAACCTGGCAGGCTACAGCCCATGGGGTCAGAAAGAGTCAGACATGACTGAGTGACTAACACACACAAACATATATTAGAATGCTTCATATTTTCCCAGATTACTGAATTTATGGTCATTGTTTCAGTCTTTTTTTCTCTGTGTACTTTAGTTTGTTTAGTTTCAATTGCTCTATCTTCAAACACACTGATCTTCTCTTTTGCTGTATCCAATCAGCTATTAATCCCACCCAGTGAATTTTTTCTTTCTACGCAGTGAATATTTTTACTTCTAGAATTTCTATGGGTTCTTTTTATATTTTCAATTTCTCTTCTCATTATATTTTCCTTTATATATGTGAAAACATTTAAAATAGATATTTCAATATCTTTGTTATTTCCATTATTTTTTTTGGTTGGGGGTCCATTTTGATTGACTGATTCCCCCCCCCATCAAGTTGTGGGTCACAATTTGCTACTTTTCATGCCTTGTAATTTTTATTGAATGCTGGATATTGTGAATTTTAGGGTATTGAATACTGAATTTGTTTTCTCTATTTATACTTTGCTCTATTAGGTAGCAATATTTGCTGATCAGCTTTATCCTTTCAAGATTTGTTTAAAAGCTCTGTTAGGGTGGTTTGGAGTAAGTTTTAATCTTGGGCTAGTTTATCTTATCAATAAGTGCGACCCTTCTGGAGTCTCTGCTGAATGCCCTGAGGATGTCCTGTGTGAGCTCTTGGGAGTTTTCCAGTCTGCAATTTCCCCATCATTCTTTGCCTGACATAGAAGAATTTCATCCTTTGCACTCAAGCTTAATACTGGCAGTGGACTCAAGAGGAACTCTGTGCAAATATCTGGAGCTTGTTCCCTGCCACATGGATTCCAGCTGCCTTCAGCATCCTGAACTTCAAACTTCGTCTCTTGGACTCAGTGATTTTATTGTACTTGCTGTGAACTGCCTCCTTGCACTAGTATTTTGATTGGAGAATCCCCATGGATGGAGAAGCCTGGTGGGTAACAGACAATGGGGGTCGCAAAGAGTCAGCCATGACTGGGTGGCTGTGCACACAGCATAGATGTAGGTATATCATGTGTAAACTGTGATACTGATTTTTAACCTCACCAGCTAGACCAATGTTGAATTCTACAATTTTGAATAGGTTTTCTTTAAAAATTAAGGTTTAAATAAAATAAATTTTCAAAAGAGCAATTTTTATAATTTCAGCATTACTAAACTTTTTAAATTTAACACTGATGCTCATTTAGTTATCATTTGCGTTCACCTTTTAATTTTAATATATAATTTTCAATGTCAGAAGAAATAAAATTCCAAAGCCATGAAAAAAATTTATTTTTTAGCATTTAAATTTTCAATAAAAATATAGTCAAGATTTTGTACCTTGAATAAATTATATATTAATACTTTACATCATTGGGAGTGACTACAGGTTGCAATGATAAATGAGTGATAAATGATAAATGAGTGATAAATGATAAATGAGTATAGGTTACCAATCATTATCATGAAAATTCAATCATGACAAAATAAAAGCAAGCATAATAAACATACCAAAATGTAGTTCCATTAAGTAGCCAAAGAGGAAAAACTAAACATCATTATGAAGATGTATTTGTCAAGGCAGGAGGGTAAGATGTGTCTTATTTAACAGTTTACTTGATTTGTAACTTTTAAACAGTTACACTTATGATGTGGCAGTCATCAACTGTATCCTTGCTCTGGACCCCATGAGCATTAGCTTGGCTCTGGTTGAGGGGAATGGAGACAAAACCTCCTCCCCAGTTGAGAGAGGGTCTTGTGTGTATGTTGTGTCCAGACAGGGCAGAATGAGGCAGGGAAGACTGATTTTAAAACGTTTGTTTCCTAGATTTCTGGTTATGGCTCTGGTCTGGGATTTGGTTCTGTGGTGGAGGTCAAGGGTAAGCAAACTTGGCTTGGGGTCAGGATTCCAATCAGCAAAGAATTTAAGGGCAGATAGGGACACTAAGGCAGACATCTGTTCAGTTGGACACGGTTGGGGGTTGTGATGGTGGTGGTTGGGGGAGAGAAGAGGACAGGAGATGCCTGCCATATCTCCCCCCTGGTGGTCCAATGGAACACTGGCACCCCTCAGATACAGGCTCCCACTGGCCAGTTGGGCCAAGACTCCTGGGATGCCTCCTACACTGGTCGCAATTGGCCAGACTCTGAGCTGGTGGAAAACATCATTGACTCCTGCTTAAAAGGATGAGACCAAAAAAATAAAAAATAAAAAAAATAGGGGCTATTTTAACCTACCCCATGTGATTAAGAATAGTATTTGTGGCAATGTTTTATAAACAGTTTAGTCATAAGCACCTCGCTAGGCATGTCTCTTGTGACAAAATTTATGTTCTGTCTGTGATTGGCTTTGCTGGGTGATTTTGGCTGAACCAAGACTGATGGTGTGTTGTCTTCATGCCGATTTTTATGCTAGGCACTGGGAGAATTTTGAGCAGGAGAGAGCAGCTATCAGTGTTTAATGGACTTCTTCAGCTGTGAGAGGAAATTATGCCTGTGAGAAACAATTACAGAAATAAGTCGCAGACATTTTAAAAAAACCATGCAGCCCATTCATTTGGCTAGCAGATAGTGCGTACTTCTCCCCAAAGTGATCGATGTCCTGGGCACACAGCGTCAACAAAGCCCAAACTGATGATTGTTTTACCCAAGGTGAACTGTCAGTGCCAGTTAAAAGTTAGCCAAAGATACAGGATCTGTTACAAGACAGACACTGGGGTGCATTGTTTGCTGTATCTCCAGTTGGAGCTTGAGGTTCTCAACTCTGTTACTGTGTTACAAACACCATGGAGCCTTCCAAATACTGCTGTCCAAGTCTCCAGACCAATTAAATCAGAATCTCTTAGGGACTGGGCATTGGCAGATTGTTTTTTAAAGCTTCCCAGGTGATTGTAATGTTTGGTTAAGGCTGGCATTTGCTAAGCTAGCTATCAAGCTGGACACATAGTAATTGTTCAATAAATGTACAGTAAATTCAACTGGGAGCACTTAGCTTTTACAGTTTTACAGATCCCACTTTACCTGAGACAAAGGAAATGACAAGAGAAGGGCTGTGTTCTCCCAGTCAGCAAACTGCAGACCTGGAAGGCTTTCTCGAGGGCGGCCTGCCTGCCAGCAGTGTGTGTAGGGGGCAGGGGAGGGGCTGGGGAGAGGAGGGGGTGATGCTGGGCTCTGCTGGGAAGCCTGAGGCAGCAGCCTTTCTAAGGCGACAGAAGTCCAGAGCTGTGGTGAAGCCATTAGGATTTTAAAGTTGTACCACATTTGCTGCTTTTTGTGGAACAAATAACTTCTGTTCAGATTTTCCAATTTGCTCATGCTTCTAAGATAGATTCAGCTTCCTCTAGTACTAGGGGAAAGCTTGGCCCATTGACCTTGGCAAAGAGACAAAACTGGCCATTCTTGTAGCATATGAAATGCTCAACTCCAGACTGTTCAGTTCTGTGAGCTTTGTATTTGTACCAAAATGTAACTCTGAGCTTAAGGAGGTCCTTTGCCTGTATATTTGCGAATACCCCAAGTCCACAGAACAATGTATGCATTTGTGTACAAGACAAATAAGAAATCTGTTCTAATGAGAGGATTATAAATATTCTGAACTGAGAGGACAGCTTAGTGGCTCTTACTCTTCCTGTCTCCTCTTCCCTGGGAAGGGGAATTAGTACACAGCTGCCCACAGGTGACTCCTTCGGACAGTATTTTCACTTAGACCTGTTTCTTCACAGGAATTTCCCTCATCTTAATTATTGGCTATGCATGGTTGAGCTCCAAGAGTGGGCAGAGTTATAACTATCCAAAAGGAAAGAACGTCATACCTTGTGTTGCAATGTTTTTCATTGTTACTATGCATCCTCTAGTAACATGTCTCAAAAGCAAACACCTTTGAGCATTTTGAGGGTTTGGTTAATACTTTAGATAAGCTACCTTAAGTTATTAAAAAATAAAAGAATGAATGTAAAGATGAATAGACAGATGGATGAAGGGCCAACAACAACAACCTCTGCCATCTGTGGTTGAACCATGATTTGTTCTGTCATGCAAAACTGACTCATCTTGGTTTTAGTTTCATTCAGGTTTTGTCTAGTAAAAGGAGCTATATCTGGTGATTGATAGTGAACTCAACACTGATTTCACCTTATGTCAGAGCTTGCTCACTTCTGGCTATGGACCCATAATCTCAGATGTTTCTTGTGTCCTCATGTCTGTAATGGATGGTGAGGGTGGAATAAAATGAAATGCTTAGGGTATGTTGCAGGAACAGAATCGACTTTTAAAAAGTATGCAGCTTTTTAATCTTTCATTCTATTTACAACTTTATATCTAATAAACAATGACAAGTTTTTGCAAGTCGGTTGCCTACTTGTAATATCAGGAAAATGTTGTTAAATTTGGGAATTTTAGAATTAGGAATCTGGAGCTTCCTAGTCTATTTTATGGGTGAAGAAACTGAGGCTTACAGAGATTGCTTTGTTAGATCATGCAATGGGCACATTTAGAACTAGGACTCAATGAGATATAACTGGTCAAACTGATCAAGAAGCAAAACCCAATGTAGACCCATTGTCATATAACAAAGAATCATCCTTTTTTATCCCCACTATGAATAGCTATAATATATTTGTCAAGGCAAAGAGATTTGGGAAATGGGAGTTGGTAGAAATAAGGAGGTGGGGGAAAAGGAAGGGTGACTGTTTTTTAGGAATGCATTTCCTCATAGCTGTAGGGAATGTTATTCTAGTAACCTTGGACACTGTTGAGATTTCCGTAAACTGAGACTCAAGATCACTTGGAAATTGATGGTGGTCACATTGGTCTCAGAATCAGCTCAGAGTGCCTGAATTCTTCCTCTTCACCAGTTGACCCATTGGCCATGACAACCACACCCTTTCCTTCTGTGGTATTAACTCCCACAATCCTTAGCCACATGCAGCCCCATCACAGTGTATCACTTGCATCAATTTAGTTTTGCAACTGTCTCTAGGGCTCGATTCCCTGTCCAGACATTTTAGGGCTAAAATAAGAGTAAGTTTGAGAAATCTCCACACTGTTTTCCATAGTGGCTGTACTAGTTTGCATTCCCACCAACAGTGTAAGAGGGTTCCCTTTTCTCCACACCCTCTCCAGCATTTATTGCTTGTAGACTTTTGGAAAGCAGCCATCCTGACTGGCGTGTAATGGTACCTCATTGTGGTTTTGATTTGCATTTCTCTGATAATGAGTGATGTGGAGCATCTTTTCATGTGTTTGTTAACCATCTGTATGTCTTCTTTGGAGAAATGTCTGTTTAGTTCTTTGGCCCATTTTTTGATTGGGTCATTTATTTTTCTGGAATTGAGCTTCAGGAGTTGCTTGTATATTTTTGAGATTAATCCTTTGTCTGTTTCTTCATTTGCTATTATTTTCTCCCAATCTGAGGGCTGTCTTTTCACCTTACTTATAGTTTCCTTTGTAGTGCAAAAGCTTTTAAGTTTCATTAGGTCCCATTTGTTTAGTTTTGCTTTTATTTCCAATATTCTGGGAGGTGGGTCATATAGGATCCTGCTGAGATTTATGTCAGAGAGTGTTTTGCCTATGTTCTCCTCTAGGAGTTTTATAGTTTCTGGTCTTACATTTAGATCTTTAATCCATTTTGAGTTTATTTTTGTGTATGGTGTTAGAAAGTGTTCTAGTTTCATTCTTTTACAAGTGGTTGACCAGTTTTCCCAGCACCATTTGTTAAAGAGGTTGTCTTTTTTCCATTGTATATCCTTGCCTCCTTTGTCAAAGATAAGGTATCCATAGGTTCGTGGATTTATCTCTGGGCTTTCTATTCTGTTCCATTGATCTATATTTCTGTCTTTGTGCCGGTACCATACTGTCTTGATGACTGTGGCTTTGTAGCAGAGTCTGAAGTCAGGGAGGGTGATTCCTCCAGTTCCATTCTTCTTTCTGAAGATTACTTTGGCTATTCGTGGTTTTCTGTATTTCCATACAAATTGTGAAATTATTTGTTCTAGTTCTGTGAAAAAACTGGAAATAGAACTGCCATATGACCCAGCAATACCACTTCTGGGCATACACACCGAGGAAACCAGATCTGAAAGAGACACGTGCACCCCAATGTTCATTGCAGCACTGTTTATAATAGCCAGGACATGGAAGCAGCCTAGATGCCCATCCACAGATGAATGGATAAGGAAGCTGTGGTACATATACACCATGGAATATTACTCAGCCGTTAAAAAGAATTCATTTGAATCAGTTCTAATGAGATGGACGAAACTGGAGCCCATTATACAGAGTGAAGTAAGCCAGAAAGATAAAGAACATTACAGCATACTAACGCATATATACGGAATTTAGAAAGATGGTAACGATAACCCTATATGCAAAACAGAAAAAGAAACACAGAAGTACAGAACAGACTTTTGAACTCTGTGGGAGAAGGTGAGGGTGGGATGTTTCAAAAGAACAACATGTATATTATCTATAGTGAATCAGATCACTAGCCCAGGTGGGATGCATGAGACGAGTGCTCGGGCCTGGTGCACTGGGAGGACCCAGAGGAGTCGGGTGGAGAGGGAGGTGGGAGGGGGGATCGGGATGGGGAATACGTGTAACTCAATGGCTGATTCGTGTCAATGTATGACAAAACCCACTGAAATGTTGTGAAGTGATTGGCCTCCAACTAATAAAATAAAATTAAAAAAAAAAAAGAAACTAATGTTTTTCTTTGAGAAAATAACTTCACTTCCTGGACCTCAAAATTTGCATCTGTGCAGTGATAAAGTCATATTAGATAATGTTTTAAACTCTTTCTATCTGAATTTGCATGATGTAATAACTGTATTTTTAAAAATTTTCTCTCTTTATTATAAAAGTAATTATTTTCAAAAAAAAAAAAAGAGTAAGTTTGTTAAATAAAACCTTGAGTATTACAGTAGTGAATGATAATAGCATTCCTTAGACAAAGAGTCTGCTGAGGAAGGAAGGAATGAATTAATTGATACCAATTAGTGTTTTATTTAGATTGACTTGAATGGGGGCAGGGGTGTGTCATGAGTTGCTCATACTTGGCCAAGTCACTTTCCCTCTTTGGGTCTCATTTCCTCATACGTAATAAGATGGTGAAATTAGCATGCCTCTAGATTTTCTTTTGGTTCTAACACTCTAATTAGTATTTTATAGGTCTATTTATTTCTTTTACTTTTTTTCCTCCATACATCGTTCACCGCAAGCAGCATGAGGACATGCCTAGGGGTTAAGCACTGGCCCATTTACAACTG
This sequence comes from Muntiacus reevesi, assembly GCF_963930625.1. Classification (NCBI taxonomy): domain Eukaryota; kingdom Metazoa; phylum Chordata; class Mammalia; order Artiodactyla; family Cervidae; genus Muntiacus; species Muntiacus reevesi. The sequence goes on from NC_089265.1 coordinate 43,248,957, forward strand.
GTTCACCAGCTATACCATTCTGTGTGGTTCCTGCTCATCAGTTCTCTTTTCTCTTACAGAAACCATCCATTTATACGAAACAGGTCTTTCTTCCTAGACATCGTCTCTCTGCCCATTAGTAAGACAGAGTCTGGTACGAGGATTCTTCCTTTCTCTGCATGAAGAAAATAGTCCACTTTCAGACCTGCTAACACAGCCTGATGAGACAAGCTATATTCCTATTTTGTGATTTGAAACACAAAGGTTACTATAAAACTAATTTTGAATTTTAGATTTCATTGTTGGTTCCAAAAAGCATCCATTCTATATAAATCTTGACTTGTAGATGCATCCGACTTGTGGTCAGCTATGCTTTCCGTTGATTTTTACTCTTCTATAGGTCCTTGAGCTTTCTGTGTAACGGGAATTAATACATGGACATTCTTTAGTCCTAGAGGAAGCTTTTTTTCCCAGGAAATGAAAGTCTGCTGTTTTCTCTGACAGTCTTTATTTTGTGTTTCTTTGAGGTAGATTCCTGAGTCATGTAACCAGTGAACTCTGCCAAGTTCTTTTATTAAAATCTCACTGAAGTCTGTGAGATCAGTGAAGAACCACAGCATTACAACATTATTTGACCTGAAAGAAACTTTGTAAAATCCAATCCACTATCTTTACAGATAAAGAAAGAGCTCAAAGAGGTGTGACTTGTCCGAGGTCACACATCTAACAAGTAACACAGAATGAGAGCTAGAATACAGTTCTTCTAATTTTTAGCATGCGTATTTTAGCAGGGGTGGGAGAGTATGGGAAGGAGATAGAGTAAATGAAACAAATACCTTTGAGGTAACTTTATGTTCTAAGGAAGCCTATTTTCTAATTTTGTATTTAAAGTTTTTTCAGTAAATTTGATATTTAACAAAAGTTTTCACATTATAAAATAACCTTGGTACTAATATGTATTATAGGAACATCTTCCTATTCCATGTAGTAAACTCTGGAGACAGGAAAGTAATGAGGTATAGAGTCGATAAAGAGGACGGGTTTCTCGCAAACTGGAGCTGTAAGCCTTGCTGGTAAGCCTTCAAGTCCCTTCCTCCCCATCCTCATCTTTTAGCTCCTCTTCCTCCTCCATAACCTCCTCCTCTGCCATTTACAAAGCATTGGACCAAGAAGACAGTGCAGGCTGGGTGACCAGTTTATTCCCTAGTGGAAGCTGTATATTCTTTTACTGTAATATTTACAAGGATTCTTTCTCACCAGTTAATCCCCAGCACAGTATCTGTCAGTCAATATATTTTTTTTTCAGTGGGTCAGTGATTAAATATGTATTGAAGTTAGAATTTTGAATTCAATGTAATCGTCTACTTTTGTGAAAATTAACTGGTTCAGAGCTTGATGAAATTTATCTGAAATTCATCACATAGAGTATACCAGTTCTTAAACCACGAGCACCTTGGGAAGGCCATCAGCCATTCACAACTTAATATGGATTCCTCTCCCTGGGTTTGCTTTCCTCCTCCCCATGAGTTGAGGTCTATCACATTTGGAGAAGAATGAGGCAAAGGAAAAGAAGAATCATGGGCCAGGGGTTGGAATGGGGAGTGTGGCCTCACTGTGCAGAATGAGGACAGGGAGAAGGAAGGCAGATTAAGAATTTAAAAGATTGATGAGAGTAGCAAACAGTGCCTACTTCACAAGTTTGCTTAAAGCTGATACTGCCAGATTCTAATGTGAGGGAAATGGGCTTACTTTTAGATCAGATGATTCATTATCAAGCTCAGTATAAATTCTTTGGAAGAAATTTGACCCTGTCCTTTAAAGGTCAAAGATTTAAAGATGTTGTCTTTAATCTAAGAATCCTTTCCCTCCTGCAGTCATCGCCACCCACCCTTTCTCCCTCCCCACGCCCCTCTTTCTCTCCTTTTTCCCTCACCATCCTTTCCCTCTCCCCCTCTCTCTCTCCTTTATACTGGATAGAAACAGATTCTCCCTATTGTCACAGGTGCCAGGTATCGTCAGCTAAATCTCAATCATTTCAACAACATTGCCTGTAGTTCACACATCATTGGGCCTGCCAGAGGCAGCATTTCAAACACATGTCCTTATTCAGGGGGAGCAGGAGTGCTCTGAACTGCACTTTTCAAAACCTGTTGTCCACTTGTGCCAACAGAATGGGGAAAATTTCCTTTCAGCACTGCCATGAAGAGCATCCAGATGTTCTCCCTGAGCTGAAAGGCACCTGCGTAGAGGCTGCTTGTAACCGCAGCTGCCAGGATCCCTTGGGAAGGCAAGCCAGACTGAGCGCCACGAAGTGGTGTCATGGACAACTTGGGGCCAAGTCTCAGGAGAAAGGACGCTGGATTCTGGATCTGAGTTTAACTCCTCATGCTACTCTTGCCTGGCAAGTGGCCTCGGATAAGCTCTGCCTCCTCATGCTCCACCCTGCGTGTCAGTAAACAGACCCCAGCTCCCGCCCCATCAATAGGGCTGTCATTTCTTTAGCTTCTGCTCTGTGATGGGCACACTCACACACCAGGTAGCCTGCTTATTCCTCAAGGTGGCCCAGTGGGTGGTTAAACGCTCTTGCTTCCCTCACGTTACAGATGGTCAACTCCCAGCTCAGAGTACTTAGACCAAGGTGACACAGTTGAGAAGGGGCAAACTCACATTTGAAATCAGGCCTGTTTTCAGAGTTGTTGAAAAGACCATTGTATTGTATGTGGAAGAGCTTTTGAACACCAAAATCTAGAGCCCGCAAACCAGAGTGATTCAAAGCAGAGGATTTTATCGCTGGAGAGAGTCCTGGCTGGGTGTCAGGCGAGTTACTCACCCTCTCCAGCCACAGTTTTTTCCTCTGGAGATGATAAGAGTGTCTACCTCCTGGGATTATTTTGGGGATAGAATGTAAAGCTCAAGGCACAGTGGCTGGTGTGGTAGTTCCCCATAGGTGTTTGTCGCTGCTAGTATTGTTGGCAGGATGATTTAAGTTGCTGGTTCTAAATTAGAGAAAATAATGTTCACACCCTTTCCTCAACTTACACATGCCATCTTCTATTTACTTCTTATTCCCACAGGAAAGCAAAAGCCAGAAGGAAAGCTGATTATTAATATCAATTTTTAACAAGAACAGTTTTTGGTATGAGTAGAACATGTACTTAAGGCTCTTTGTTCTTCAAGCTGAATGAATGAAATGCAACACATAGGACCTCAATAAATCATGGCCACTGTCCTTTCCTGCCATGTCCATGCCCTGCTGGCCCTCATGAGGGTTCTGAGCATCTACACCTCCTGCCTTTCATCCCAGCCTTCTTTTGTTTTTTGCCTGTTTCTAGGCTCTGAAATCTGAACTCCTCTCTTAACCTATGCTTCTCTGGAATACTGTTCACCCTCTTTCTTTTGGTATTGGACCCCAGAACTCCCTTATCACCTCCGTTTTAGTGGAACCTCTGGCTCTCATGATCACTTTGGTCTCAGACCCAAACTTTAGGTCCAGCGAAGGTCCACAGGGTCCCATCCCTTTGTAATTTATGGTGGAAACGCATTGCTTTTCCTCAGGCTTGTGCTGCTTTGCCTTCTACTGCTCCCTATTTCTAGCTCTTGCTTTTGATTTTTTTTCTGGTGGAGGTAATTATTTTATTTTTTATTGGAGTATAGTTGATATACAATATTATAAATTTTAAGTGTACAATACATCATAATTTTTAAAGATTATACTCCATTTGTAGTTATCATAACATACTGGCTATATTCCCCATGTTGTACAGTATATCCTTGGAGCTTATATTATATATAATAATTTGTACCCCTTAACCCCCTGCCTCCGTATTGCCCCTCCCATCTTCACCTCTCCACTAGGAACCATCAATTTGTTCACTATATCTGCAAGTCTGTTTCTTTTTCATTATATTCACTAGTTCATTGTATTTTTTAGATTGCACATATAAGTGAAATTATACGGTATTTACCTTTCTCTGTCTGACTTATTTCACTTAGCACAAAACCCTCCAAGTCCATCCATGTTGCAACAGATGGCAAAATCTCATTTTTTAAAAAATGGCTGAGTAGTTCTCTGTTGTGTATATATACCACACCCTCTTTATCCATTTATCCTTGATAGACACTGAGGTTGCTTCCATATCTTAGCAATTGTAAATAATGCTTCCATGAAAATTGGGGTGGATGTATCTTTTCAAATTAGTGATTTTGTTTTTGGATATCTACCCAGGAGTAGAATTGCTAGATCATATGGTAGTTCTAATTTTAATTTTGTGAGGCCCCTCCATACTGTTTTCCACTGTGGCTGCACCAATTTACATTCCTACCAACAGTACACAAGGGTTCCCTTTTCTCCACATCCTTGTCAACATTTGTTATTTGTGTTCTTTTTCATGATGCCTCTTCTGACAGGTGTGAGGTGATAGATCATTGTGGTTTTTATTTGCATTTCCCTGATAATTGGTGATATTGAGCATCTTTTCATATACCTGTTAGCCATTTGCATTTCCTCTTTGGAAAAATGTTCAGTTTTCTGCCCATTTTCAAATCAGGTTGTTTGTTTGTTTGATGTTGAGTTGCATGAGCTGCTTATATATGTTGGATATTAACCTGTTGTCTTTTGCAAATATTTTGTCTCATTCAGTAGGTTGTCTTTTCTTTTCTTTGATGGTTTCCTCTGCTGTGCAAAAGTTTTTGTTTAATTAGGTCTCATTTGTTTATTTTTGCTTTTATTTCCTTTGCTTTAGGAAACAGATCCAAAACATTATTGCTATGATTTATGTCAAAGAATGTTCTGCCTATGTTTTTCTCTAGGTTTTTATGGTTTCCAGTCTTACATTTAGGTCTTTAATCCATTTTGAGTTTATTTTTATATATGGTTTTTAGCTCTCTTATGATTCATACAGGGGCTTGTACCAAACAAAATAGCAATTGAGGCTTAGGTTAGGCTGTGTCACATTTGCTCTCTCACATGTGAGCAAAGAAGCATGCTCTGTCAAATAACTTTTTCCTCAGTGGCCTCCAAGGAATCTCCAACTCTTCTTTCCACCCACCCCTCCCCAATTCACATGGTGGAGTAGAGATTACATGATCTACAGAGGGGTTACCAGACCTGAGATAGAAGTCCAGTTCAAACACTGACACCCTGTGTGTGTACCAAAGGTTGTTAATTTCTATAACTCCTGACAACAAGGCATAAGACCTAAAACCTACCTCTTGGGAGAGTTAAAGGAGTTAATATATGCAACATACTAGCACAAAGTCAAGCTATGAGTGTGTGATGTGTGTACAGGTATCTTCAAGAATGGTATGTGTTCTTGTGTCTATATGGGTCTATGTAAAGCTGTCACTTTATATCTTCCTTCCTTTGGTGGGCCATTGGATATAAATATCTTTCTCTAATCATCGGGATCATTTGGAATTTCATGCTGATTCAGTGATAATTCTAGAGTGAGTTGCCCATTAAAAAAAAATTTAATGGCCTTCTTTTTAGACACTATGTGGTTATTAAGTTTGGTGTGTGTGCGTGTATCTTAATTTTCCAGTTCTTTCCACTGTCAGTTTGTCTTCTGGAAATCTCTGTTAGAAGTCCTGGTGGCTGTCCAACTGGTCTGGCCAGTGGAGCTGTTCCAACTCACTGATTTCAGAATTTCCGTTGGCCTCAGTCATTCTCCTTCAGATATGTCCTTAGCTAGTATAGTGCTAGATGGCCTGTTTGCTCTAGCAAATGAATCTGAATGCTTTCTTTTGCCAGAAAAGTTTTGTTAAGGTACTCTTCTTATCCCCAGAAAAATACCCCCTTGGTGTTTGATGGTTTGGAGCTTCATGCTTGATCTGTCATCAATGAATAAATTCCCAGGGAATTAATAAAGCCCTTGGGCAAGGTGTTAACTCTCTGAGGTGCTACTTTATGACTTAGTCATAATTTGAGAGTTCTAAAAACATATTAGTTTCCTTATAATCAAGAGAGGATTTGAACTTGTCTCAAAAATACATGCTGTATAAATTAAAGAAATTGCAAACATGTCAGATATTGATAAGAATTCAAAACAAGAGGAAAGAGTACCACCTGGTCCTATGTAGTCAAGGTTGTCAGATAGCCAGTTTGTTTCCAAGCTTCCCAGTAACCAAAGCAAAGAGGAAAACTCCCTTAGTTTTTCTTTCCCCTTAGTTTTAACTGGTACAGATTGATAATACAAATCTAAACTTTTTCTCAAGTCAACAGGGAATTCTGTATGACCCTTCCCTAAGAAAAGCAATGACTGTCAAAGTGCTAGCTTGACCTGAATTGCTAGACAATGCAAAATCTTTGGGACAGTTTTTCAGCTGTTCTGGGCCTAGGAAACCTCTGTGGTACTTTTCACATGTGTATGGATGGAACAAAGCTATAATGTATGATCTCCTATATGTGGACATAAGAATGAGGGTAGTTTTTTTTTTTTTTTTCACTAAAGTATAGACGGTGTGATCACCCACCTAGAGCCAGACATCCTGGAGTTCAAAGTCAAGTGGGACTTAGGAAACTTCACTATGAACAAAGCTAGTGGAATTGATGAAATTACAGCTGAGTTATTTCAAATTCTAAAAGATGATGTTGTTAAAGTGCTGCACTTAATATGCCAGCAAATTTGGAAAACTCAGCAGTGGCCACAGGGTTGAAGAAGGTCAGTTTTCATTTCAATCCCAAACAAAGGCAATGCCAAACAATGTTCAAACTACCGCACAATTATTGCATTCATCTCACACACTAGCAAAGTAATGCTCAAAATTCTCCAAGCCAGGCTTCAACAGTACGTGAACCAAGAACTTCCAGATGTTCAAGCTGGATTTAGAAAAGGCAGAGGAACCAGAGATCAAACTGCCAACATCCGTTGGAGCATAGAAAAGGCAAGAAAATTCAGGAATAATATCTACTTCTGCTTCACTGACTACACTAAAGCCTTTGACTGTGTGGATCACAACAAACTGAAAAATTATTAAAGAGATGGGAATATCAGAATACCTTGTATTCAGGTCAAGAAGCAACAGAAAGAACTGGAAATGGAAAAACAGACTGCTCAAAATTGAGAAAGGAATACTTCAAGGCTATATATTGTCACCTTGCTTACTTAACTTGTATGCAGGGTACATCATGTGAAATGCTAGATTAGGTGAAGTCCAAGCTGGAATCAAGATTGCTGGGAGAAATATTAATCACCTCAGATATGCAGATGACACCACCTTTATGGCAGAAAGTGAAGAAACACTAAAGAGTCTCTTGATGAGAGTGAAAGAAGAGAGTGAAAAAGCTGGCTTAAACCTCAGCATTCGAAAAACTAAGATCATGACATCCAGTCCCATCACTTCATGGCAAATAGATGGGGAAACACTGGAAACAGTGAGAGACTTTATTTTCTTGGTCTCCAAAATCACTACAGATGGTGACTGCAGCCATGAAATTAAAAGACACTTCCTCCTTGGAAGAAAAGCTATGACCAACCTAGATAGCATATTATAAAAGCAGAGACATTAATTTGCTGACAAAGTCCATTTAATCAAAGCCATGGTTTTTCCAGTAGTCATGTATGGATGTGAGAGTTGGATCATAAAGAAGGCTGAGTGCTGAAGAATTGATGCTTTTGAACTGTGGTGTTGGAGAAAACTCTTGAGAGTCCCCTAGACAGCAAGGAGATCAAAACAGTCAATCCTAAAGGGCTTCCCTTTAAGGAAGCTCAGTTGGTAGAGAATTTGCCTGCAATGCAGGATACCCCAGTTTGATTCCTGGGTTAGGAAAATCCACTGAAGAAGGGATAGGCTACCCACTCCAGTATTCTTGGGCATCCCTTGTGACTCAGGTGGTAAGGAATCCCCCTGAAATGCGGAAGACCTGGGTTTAATCCCTGGGTTGGGAAGATCCCCTGGGGAAGGGAACAGCTACCCACTCCAGTGTTCTTGCCTGGACTGTATAGCCCATGGGGTCGCAAAGAGTTGGACACGACTGAGCAGCTTTTACTTTCATTTTCAAAGGAAATCAACCCTGAATTGGAGACGGCGATGGCACCCCACTCCAGTACTCTTGCCTGGAAAATCCCATGGATGGAGGAGCCTGGTAGGCTGCAGTCCATGGGGTCACTAAGAGTCAGACATGACTGAGCGACTTCACTTTCACATTTCACTTTCGTGCATTGGAGAAGGAAATGGCAACCCACTCCAGTGTTCTTGCCTGGAGAATCCCAGGAACTGGGGAGCCTAGTGGGCTGCCGTCTATGGGTTCACACAGAGTCAGACACGACTGAAGCTACTTAGCAGCAGCAGCAACACTGAATATTCATTGGAAAGACTGATACTGAAGCTGAAGTTCCAATACTTTGTGAAGAACTGACTCATTGGAAAAGACCCTGGTGCTGGGAAAGATTGAAGGCAGGAGGAGAAGGGGGCAGCAGAGGATGAGATGGTTGGATGGCATCACCAAATCAATGGATGTGAGTTTGAGCAAGCTCTGGGAGTTGGTGATGGACAGGGAAGCCTGGCTTGCTGCAGTCCATGGGGTTGCAAAGAATCAGACAAGACTGAGTGACTGAACTGAACTGATAATTGTTTACAGTGTTGTGTTAATTTCTATTTTACAGCAAAGTAATAGAGGTATACATATATATATGTACTTTCTTTTTTCATATTTTTCTACTATGGTGTGTCATAGGATATTAAAGATAGTTCTTTGTGCTATACAGTAGGACCTTGTTGTTTATCCGTTATATACTTAATAGTATCTGCCGATCCCAAACTCCCAATCTGTCTCTGCTTCACTTCTCTTCCCTCTTGACAACCACATCTGTTCTCTCTGTCTGTGAGTCTGTTTCTGCTTGGTAGATATGTTCATTTATGTTGTGTTTTAGATTCTGCATATAAGTGATATCACATGGTATTTATCTTTCTCTTTCTAACTTACTTGGCTTAGTATGATAATCTTTAGGTCCATCAGTGTTGCTGTAAATAGCATTATTTCATTTTTAGGGCTGAGTAATATTCCATTGTATATATATACCAAATATTCTTTATCCAAAATGAGGGTTTTAGAGAGCAATGCAAGCCTGCCCCTGACTCTTACTTTAGCAGCATTATACAGTGCAGTTTAATTGAAAATAATGCTAAATTACTGAGTGTGTATAATTTTAGGTCATTCAACTCACGGGAAAGGTTTATTCATCTTTTAAGTGCCTGCTGAAGTACCTCTATCAAGTGAAATTCTGCAACACTTCTGGGGTCCTGGCATAATCCACAGCAAATCAGGGAGGGTTGTGTATGTCCTCTACACTGCTGTCTCAGTGATAACATTGTAATGATTTACTTCCATGTCTGTTCCTCAGTTGGACTGTGAGATTGCTGAGAGGAATATGTCTTCCCCATCATTGAATACCAGCGCCTCGTATGGAGCCTTCTAAAGTAAATGCTGAGCATAAGAGGAGTGGGTATTACATGCTCATCAGAGTTCTCATTGCTTTATGTGGTTTTCCTCATTGAGTCCTCACAGTTCTATGAGGTCATTACTATTACTATTCCCATTTTACAAATGAAGAAACCATGGCCTCCAGAGTGATTTGCCTGTTTAATTGAAGTAAGTGGGAAGAGAGAGAATTTAAGCCCATTGTCTCAACTAGTACACTGGCATGAAGACCAAGTCTTAGTGTTTTGAGTAGGTAAACTGGTCTTAGATTCGGGAAGCAATGAACATGTCATTTGATTGTGTCACAGAAAGAGAGGAAGATACAATGTTTATTGAGATGTTTGAATCTGAATTCACTCTCACTGTCCCAGGAATGAGACTCTTCTCTGGCTTATGGACCCTGAACCATTACTTTCAGAAGCCATGGGGCATTCTTACTAGCAAAAAATTTATAGATCCTAATTTCTTAAATTAAAATTTAGTAATACAGCTAAATAGGTTTGTGGATGGTACTGTGTTAACTGATTGGAAGCCACTAGATTAAAAAAAAATAGAGGCAGTAATCTTGGCTTCTAATTTCTCCTAAATGTTTATTCTCTCTCAATGCAAAGTACTATTTACAACTTTGCATTACTCTAAATTCAGCACTTTCTTAGCTTGCCTGACATCTTCTATTGTTGTCTGGGGAAAAGAATGAAACAGTTGCACTAATCTAATCTTGGTATTTACTCTAAGGTTTTAATAAATAAATCCCTGTTCTCAAAGAGAACAATGCCCTTTTGATATGCTTCGGCATATTTCTTTTCCAAGGGCATCCCAAATGAGTTGACTACAAATATTTCTGCTAATGAGACTGCCTTGAAATATCACTGCTGTGATTATAGGCATAAATAGTGAATTTCATTAGGTTACTTGAGTCCCACTTTTGATGGCATAGTAAATCTCAGAACAACTGTGGGCGGTAGATAGATGAAAAGCTTTTCTGGATATAATTAACTTATTTGAGTGCAACTACTAGCTATCTTAGCATAGCAATTCTAACTTAGTCTCAGGCTACTTTAAGTACATAGAACAATTTGGCTCTGTTATAGGAATTCTACATGAGCCTGAAGGATTAATAAATTTAAAAAAGACTCTAGTTTGAGAGAAGCATAGAGATATTGATTAAATTCTCTCTTTATTTCACTAATATTCACAGTAGCTAAGTTATAATCTAGGCACTAATACCTGCTACCTCAACTGATATTACATAGTATACTTGAAATAAATCTAATTTCATCAAATCTTTAATGTTTTTTCCTAAATGACACCTGCTTTGATTATTCCTCTTGTATATCCTGATGAACACAAATTTCATTTGTGAATGTGTGTTGGCATTCAGGGTGGACAGAGGGATTTTTCTAAGCCAGGGATGTACATGGCCTTGGAGATAAATCTAGAGTTACAACAATAATGCATAAGAATGCCTGTTTCCCCATCTCTTCAACAATGCTATTTAGAAGAGACCAAGCCAATTATCTTGTAGAATGTTCCATATTCTGAATTTGTCTGATTGTTTTCTCATGGGGGTGTTTAATTTGTTTCTCTATCACTTGTACTTCCCGTAAACTTGAAGTTAGATCTAAGAGTTTGAGCAGTTTCAGGTTTACATTCTTGGAGCAAAGAGTTCACAGGTGATGCTGTATACTTCATGTTGCATTGCATCCTGGGCACATCATGCCACACTACCCTCTATTCATAATGCTCAGTTCAGATGGTACCCTCCATTGTAATTAGAAGGTAATTTTCACTTTTCACTTCATAATTAGAAGGTAATTTATAGAATGCATTTATTTAATGTTAAGAATATTAATCATATTTGCATGTGTTATTGGCTAAGGAATTAACTTACATTGTTGAGGAAGCAAAGATTTTTGTTTGTCTGTCTGGAGCAGGGATGGGGGATTCCAGCTCTTCTCAATTCACACCAGGCAGACTCCTACTTATCAGTAAGTCCTTGAGGATAATCAGGCCAAGGAAACCTTAGATAATTTCATGATTAAAACCATTTTAAGGGTTAAATATAGGAAAAATATTAAGCCAGGAAATTGGAGGGATAATTTTAGTTTTACTTCCTTTTTCTAAATAGGAAATATATTCATGTGAGTCAATGTTCAAAATGTATAAAGGGTTAACAGTGAAGGGCCTCTCTTCCAGTTATCTTTTACTGCCTAGCAAACCATGAAGCAAATCACTTCATGGCAAATAAATGGGGGTAAAAATGGAAACAGTGACAGACTTTATTTTCCTGGACTCCAAAATCACTGCAGATGGTGACTACAGCCTTGAAATTAAAAGACACTTGCTCCTTGGAAGAAAAGTTATGACAAACCTAGACAGCATATTAAAAAGCAGAGATATCACTTTGCCAACAAAGGTCTACATAGTCAAAGCTATGGTTTTTCCAGTAGTCATTACGGATATGAGAGTTGGATCATAAAGAAGGCTGAGCGCCAAAAATTATGCTTTTGAACTGTGGTGCTGGAGGATTCTTGAGAGTTCCTTGGACACCAAGAAGATCAAATCAGTCCATCCTAAAGGAAATCAACCCTGAATATTCATTGGAAGGACTGATGCTAAAAATGAAGCTCCAAAAAATAAATAAATAAAAATGAAGCTCCAATACTTTGGCCACATGATGTGAGAAGCAGAAGACCCTGATGCTGGGGAAGATTGAGGGCAGGAGAAAAGGACGACAGAGGATGAGATGGTTGGATGGCATCATTAACTCGAGTGGACATGAATTTGAACAAATTTCAGGAGACAGTGAAGGACAGGGAAGCCCGATGTGCTACAGTCCATTGGGTCACAAAGAGTTGGACATGACTGAACAACAACAAAAACCACTCCATATAAATAGTAGCTTAAAACAGTATGTCATTAGTTGGCAAGGAAGCTAGGGGTCAATGGGTCAGTTCTCCTTTAGAGTCTCTCCTACTGTTACTGTCAGAAAGTGGCTAGAGCCAGGGTCATCTCAAAGGTTTTTTCATTTATGTGTCTGATTCTGGAGTCAGGAAGACTCAAGAAGCTGGGGCTTCTGGGGTATTTCTCTCTCTCTCTCTCCTGGAGTGACTCTCCCAAGGGGATCCTGCAGATGTTGCAGACTCTTCAAATATTGCCTTGGATATCATGCAGCAGCATCACTTCTACTGCATTTTACTCATCATGGCAGTCCCAAAGGCCCACCTGGTTCCAAGAGAAGGGTCATGGACTCTACCTCCTGATGAGAGGACCGTCAAAGAATTTGATGCTTCAAAACCATCATGCACCCTCTCATGCTCTTTTTTACCGCAGTCACACAGTTTATTTTTACCAGTGCAACCAATGTCACCAGTTTCTTGTGAAGCAAGATTACCTTGTACTCCGACAAGATAAGCATACATATTCTTCCCACTTAGCATAATGTATTCAGCGTTCTGTATCTTGTTTTATTCTTAAAATAATATTTCATGAATATTATTCAAATCAGTCCATAAAAAGTATCTTAATTTTTAAAATACCCTTATAGTATTGCGTTACATAGATGTACCATAGTGATTTAACTATCTCCTTGTTAATGCATATTCCAGTCATTTCTAACCTTTTAATATTACAAACAATATGAATTACTTTGGATATATATATGTCATCTTGGATATATATAAGCCTATTTGCATTATAAATTCCTAGATATAAAATTACAGGGTTAAATGATATGAATATTTTAAATTGTGATAAATATTGCCACATTGCCCTTCATATAGAATGCAAATATTTTTACTTCCACCATGAGAGTGTCCACTACTTCACATCCTTACAAAACAGAATTTTCTCAAACTTTTTGGGTTTTGCTAAGTAAAAAATTAGTTTCAATTCAGTGTGGATTTAATGTGCATTCTTTTATAAGTGAATTTGAGCACTTATTTTTCTATGTTTAAGAACTGCTTGTATTTTTCTCAACTCCTGAAAAAAGTTAACACAAAACAAGTGTTTGAGATGAGTAAAAAATGAGATAACGCGCATTTCAGGTAAACCTAAAGACCTTTCAATCATTCAAAAGGTGCTATTTTCCTTCCTTCTATAAATGAGTAAGTTATGAGGATTTAGTCTCTTTGTGATTCTTGGAGTCTCTCAAACCCAGCCTGAAATTTCCAGGTGGGCAGTAATGGCTTTGAGACATTATAATTAGATGATAACCACTCTTTATCCCATCCTCATCAGTCTGCAGTTTCCACAGCCCTCTTTGCATTGTGCTTCCCTGGTAGCTCAGCCGGTAAAGAATCTGCCTGCAATGCAGGAGACCCTGGTTCAGTTCCTGGGTTGAGAATATCTGCTGGAGAAGGGATAGACTACCCGCTCCAGTATTCTTGGGCTTCCCTGGTGGCTCAGCTAGTAAAGAATCCACCTGCAATGCAGAAGACTTGGGTTGGGAAGATCCCCTTCCCCCTGGAGAAGGGAATGACTACCCACTCCAGTATTCTGGCCTGGAGAATTCCATGGACTGTATAGTCCATGGGGTCGCAAAGAGTCGGGCATGACTGAGTGATCTTCACTTTCACTCTTTATCAGGAAAATTGTTAATTTAAGAAAGACTTCCTCTCTATCCCTTAGGGCTTACTGTAAAACTTTTATTACTTCTGTGAACCTTTTTCTAACATCTTTACTTGAGATAAGCAATCTGCCTCTGGATTTTGTGTACTTTCCCTCAGCTTCCTCTTTACACTACACTTTTACTGTCTCTTTCTCTCCTTCCTCAGCTAATATTTTATTTTTTTTGGATTCATGAGATACATAGCAGTTTAGTCTGGTACAGTAACATAATGTAATAAGTAACAAACTGAATTCTGGTAAAATTCTGGAGACATGAAAGAGGACAAATTGGCGTGGTTGACTAGTACTGGAGCCAGAAAACCTTTCACTCACTCACCTGGCCATGTGCTGGTTGGTCAACTTTTTCAGGGAATCCATTTATTCATAGGAAAGTGAGGATAATACTTAACTTACAAAACCGGGTTGTTGTGGAGATGAAGAGAAAGAATGTTTTCAGCTAACATTTATTGAATGCCTCTCATCTCCAGATGTCTCTGTATTCTTGATCTCATTAGTCCTCAGAGAGGTCCACTAACTTTCCAACTTACTGATTGTATTATTTTCTTAGGGCTGCTGTAACAAATTACCATAAAAAGGGTGGCTTACAAAAACAGAAACATGTTTATACAGTTCTGGAGACCAGAAGTCCAAAATTGAGGTGTCAGCAGTGTTGATTCATTCTAGAGGTTCTGGGGAGAATCCATGCTGTGCCTCTCTCCTAGCTTCTGGTGGCTGCCCACAGTTCTAGGGATCCCTTGTCTTATAGATGCATCACTCCAACTCTGCCTCCATCTTTATGTGGGCTTCCCCTCTGAGTATGCCTGTCTTCCTTCCTATCTCTTATAAGAACACTCATCATTGAATTTAGGGCCCATCCTGAATCTGGGGTGATCTCATCTCAAGATTTTTAACTTCATTACTTCTACAAAGACCCTACAGTATTTCCAAATAAGGATCACATTCACAAGTACCAAAGGTTAGGAACTGGACATATCTTTTGAAGGCCAAATTCAGCCCACTGTAGTGACCAAGCTAAGAACTGAATCCAGGTTCTTTCTGATCAATCCAAGATCAGTGTAGTATGGACTCTGCTATGCTGTCTCCTTCTTTGAAACTTCTGTGCCTGTGCTTCTAATTTATGCCAAAAAGTAACCCTGGCACCCGAAAGATATCATGAATTCTACTAATTTGATTATAAGGGTATCCCCTGCCTAAATACTTTTTGAATAGTGAGTTGTGCATTTGGGAGTTGTTAAGTCATCCAAGCTTATAGCAAAAATAAGAAATAAGCATTTATTAACTGCTTATTTTGTGTCAGGCCTGTGCTGAGTGCTTCACAAGCATCACCTCATTTCATCTTAGCACAGTGACTATCACTCATTTATAGAAGAAAATGAGGTTCAGAGAGGTTAAAGAACTTAGGCAGCTCTTATGTCACAGAGCTGCTAAGTGATGGGGCTGGGATGCAAACCCAGGCATCCGACAGCAAACATCATGGTACTGAAACTAGGGTACAGTAACATTACAGCGGTGCTCCTGGCATGGAGTCCCATGTTCCCCTATCACCAGTCTGGATGGGAGGCAGTTGGGCTTAACGAAAGAAGACTTGTTAATCATGAAAATCAACCATGTATTTCTAAGGCAAACAGATTGGGCGTACAGATGGCTCTTTCTTTCCCCTTATTTCATTTTTGTAGTGACACTGTTGAAAGATATTTGGAATTGCAGAGTGAAAAGCACTTGGAACTTTAGCTCAGTTTTTAG
Source organism: Muntiacus reevesi (assembly GCF_963930625.1). Taxonomy (NCBI): domain Eukaryota; kingdom Metazoa; phylum Chordata; class Mammalia; order Artiodactyla; family Cervidae; genus Muntiacus; species Muntiacus reevesi. The sequence continues at coordinate 43,264,726 of NC_089265.1, forward strand.
GGGAAAAAAAATCAGGGTATTTCCTTTCTGTCATTACTGTTCCAATCCCTTTGGTCTGGAGTTTCCCTATGCATTCATTACTCAGAACAGTTGTTTTGAATTTGTCAGCATATTATAATATAATTATGCTCAAGAAATACGGCATTTTCCTCTCACCACAAAGGCTGAATTTGTTTTGCTTTGCCATTAAGGTAAAACAAATTTCCCTTCACCAAGGTAATATAATAAAAAGCCACCTAACTACAGTAAAGGATGTTGTAAGTCAGATGTAGTCAGCACCATAATTCTTTCTGATTAATATTTTTGAATTATCTTTAGCTGACACAAGAAAGATGAATTGCTAATATGACCCCAAAGTCTAAACAAAAGTTTATTGCCTCAGAGTATTCATTTATTTTTAATGCTCATATTTCTAAAGAATTATGCTCTATTTCTAAAGAATGGTTTGTAAAAATATCTTAACTACTTAAAACATTAACTACACTGTCTGCCATTCCATCATCTTAAGTTAAAAGTTGACCTTAACCAGAACTGCTCATTTTCTTTTCTTGCCTGTAATGCAATTCATTAATGATGGCATATTTATAGTTTTTATGAAAAAGGTCATCTTCTTTTGTATATTGTCCTTTTTAATTAGTATCCTCAAAAAAGAATTTAAGCCTAAAAGTCCTTCTGATAGCTTTATTATTTTCCTTTTAAGGTAAAAATGCCACTTCTATTTAAAGCATCATGGTAGCCTGCTTCAGGCTTCCCTGGTAGCTCAGCTGGTAAAGAATCCACCTGCAATGCAGGAGACCCTGGGTCAGGAAGTTCTCCTGGAGAAGAGGTAAGCTACCCACTCCAGTATTCTTGGGCTTGCCTGTTGACTCAGACAGTATAGAATCCACCTGCAATGTGGGAGACCAGGGTTCGATCTCTGGGTTGGGAAGATCCCCTGGAGGAGGGCATGGCAACCCACTCCAGTATTCTTGCTGGAGAATTCCCATTGATGGAGGAGCCTGGTGGGCTACAGTCCATGGGGTCTCAAAGAGTCAGACATGACTGAGTGACTAAGGGCAGCACAGCAGCTTGCTTCAGCTCCAAAGCAGTCTTTGTAAATCGTGCATTTGAGAGGTTCTTGTGAACACATGCTTGGATTTAGGGTCACACCATAATTGCACTAGGATGAGCAAAATTAGGGGAAAAAAAACAAAAGCAAAAAACGAGTGCTGGTAAGAAAGGCAAAGATCGGCACTTTTGACCCTTTGCTGAACTACTTGTCCTGAGCGTTTGAAACCACAACCACAAGTCACCAAGACAAGGCAGAGGGACAGAGGGCGGAACTGCGCTGCAGCTGTCAGCAAACGTCTGTGGACTTCTGGCTGTGACGACAAAGAAAACTAACAGTTATATAGAAAGCTTCTGTTTTCTTGTTTGGAGCATTTATGTGTCCAAAATGAACACTTGATGATTCTCACTCAATATACTGTTTTTAAATTTTCTATAAATTTGAAAGGAGCAAAATGTCTCCCCGGGTTTCTGCATGCCATGGATTTACTTGACAACAGTGAATTCAGGAAATTTCCTAACACCTCTCTGAGGAAGCTATATTTTTCATTGTAGAGTCAGGGAGGCTGAAGAGAAGAGAGTTTAAGTGCTTTGCTCAAGGTCAATTGGCGATCAGGGAATATTTGGCTCCAAACTTCCTAGGCTAATTATTACTCAGTTATTCTCTCTCTGTCTGATTTATGCATATATTAATAATTGGTTTTCTTTAAAGCTGGAGAAAATGAATCTGAAGACCTTTTACAAAAGAAAACCAGCTTTTCATATTTTTCTTATCAATAAGCTCATTCTCCTATTCTTGAGTTCATGCCTTTTAAATCTTTTTTCATTGCTTAAGAACTGTCTCTGGTGACTACTATTCTATTTTTGTGTCTATGAATCTAAATGCTCTAGGTACCTCAGATAAATGGAATCATGTAATATTTGTCCCTTTGTGTCTGGTTTATTTCACTTAGTATAATGTTTTTAAGGTTCATCCATGTTGTAACATGAGCCAAAATTTCATTTCTTTTTGAGGCTGAATAATATTCCATTATATATACATATATATGCACATATATATGCATATATATGTGTATATACAATATACATACATATGTATATATACACACACATATAATATATATTGCGAAAGACAATACTGTTTTCCACAGCAACTGCACCATTTTATATTCCCAGCAGCAATACACAATGGTTCTAATTTCTCCACATCCTCAGCAACATTCATGACTTTGTTCTTCTGATAATAGCCGTCCTAGTGGGTATGAAGCGGTTAATCAGTTTGATTTTAAACAGTATTAGCTATGGTGGACTTGTGTCACACTTGCAGTGACCCATCTTCTGAATGTCCTGTGCTTCTGTGCTCCATCGTGGCTGACTCTGTGACCGCTTTGGCTGTAGACTGCCAGGCTCCTCTGTCTGTGGGATTTTACAGGCAAGAATACTGGAGTGGATGACCATTTCCTCCTCCAGGGGATCTTCTCAACCCAGGGATCAAACCCATGTCTCTTGCGTCTCCTGCATTGGTGGGCAGATTCTTTACCACTGAGCCACCTGGGAAGACCCATTTTCTGAAGAGCTTTTCTAAATATGGAGCGTTTCTACAAATTCTACCTCTCCAACACAGAGCTCAGAGTTCAAATCCCCGAGTTCTTTTGCAGCTAAATGGACCTTGCATGATTCTGTAAGTAGATGTACATAAGCAAGATTTTAATTTCTAAATGACTAATAAAAACATAAACTCAGTTTAGTGTTTCCATTTAGTTGGCCTGGGTGGTGGCCATGGAGCCTAGCTTTGGGGGGTATTCACAGTGGCAATAGGTCTAATGCTGTCAAGATTTTGAAATCTAGGATGACAGTGAAATTTCCTCATCAAACTATTTCTGTGGCATGATTTGAGGCATTGTTCCTGGAAGCCCAGCCCCAGCCATTTTCCTGCAACCAAAAAATTCCACTACAATCTAATTTAAAACTTCAGTTTCATAGCCAATTGAATACTCATCTTCACTCTGCCCCTTGCTACCAGCTATGCTTCCACCTGGGGGCCTTGGAGTGAGGTAAAAGCATTGTCTACACATTCACACTTCCTTCTGTCTTTTTCCTCTGATTTAATTTCTTGCAGTACCCGCCTGCCAATGTAGGAGAAATAAGAGATGCAGGTTCAACCCCTAGGTCAGGAAGATCTCCTGGATGAGGGCATAGCAACCTATTCCAGTATTCCTGCCTGGAGAAATCCCATGGACAGAGGAGCCTCGAGGGCTATGGTCCACAGGGTCACAAAGAGTTGGACATGAATGAAGCAACTTAGCATGCACACATTCACGTTTCCTTAGTTTTTTTTCCTCTAATTTCTTGCAGTAGAGGAGCAGGGATGACAGATGAAGAAAAAAAATAGAATGTTCACCTGGTGAACTGGTGCCTTGCGGTTCTCTCTCAGATAGCATTCCCCTCTCTGCTGCTTGGGTGTAAATATTGGTTCTCTGTTGGTGAACTTTTCTACGTATGCAAGTGACAAGAAAGTACTGTGGAATGTGCACAAGATGTCATTAAAGAATAGCAAAGGGAGAATAACTAAAACCAAGTTGAAGGCAGTAAATGGGGAAAAAATTATCAAACCAGTCTATGTATTTATGCCTCTCTGAATTCAGGTTGTCTAACATGCTAGTTACTGAAGGTGCCTCCATTCCAGGGCCCTGTGCATATATGCAGGTCTCGCTTCCAACTCTGCCTGAACCCATCTTCTGACCTGAGAGATCCTCTCAGACTTGACTTTATCACCCCACCCCAAGCCCCAGCATGCTCCATGAGAGAACACCTCATAGACTCCGGCTACTGGGGTCCTTGCTTGAAGGGTCACCGTCTTGGTGGTGGTGCTAATGAAGCAGCTCAAGCCTGGCTACTTGTCAACTCACAGGCAGCTGACACAGCTTTGGCCCCACCAAATAGTGAGAAACAGACCTCTACACACTTGCATCCTCTCTGCCAAGACAGCTTTTTCCATTTATTTATATAGGTACAGGGCACAGATCAGCAAGCGCATTGTATGAACAGAACCCAAACTAAGGAATAAAATGTCAGTAAGACACGTTAGACCCCTGAGAGTTTCCACCTGAACTCCTTTCTACAATGTAGGGATTTGAACAAAAGCAGCTTCCCTTTTCTCTCCCAAGGGGAGAGGAGGAAAGAGCCACTGCGCCCCCATCCTTCAGCAGCACCCCACTCTCAGGCTTCTCCTTTCTCTCCCTAATCTTCTGATATGATCTGGATGTGGAAGGACATGTGGGGCAGAAGTCGATGGTTCCAGAATCCACTTGGCCACTTCTTAATAACCCTGGAAGAACTGCCACTTGGTCTTGTTTCTCTTTCAAACCTGGGGCATTTCACACCTCCTTTATCTCTGAGCACTTGGTCACATCCCAACATGCTATTACACCCATTCTCTGGATATTTGTTCTTGTAATCTCTGGACAATAGTTCACATTCCATTTAGCAATCTATTATATCCATCCCGTGGCTCAACTGGTAAAGAATCCACCTGCAGTGTGGGAGACCTGGGTTCAAACCCTGGGTTAGGAAGATCCCCTGGAGAAGGGAAAGGCTACCCACTCCAGTATCCTGGCCTGGAGAATTCCATGGACTGTATAGTCCATGGGGTCCCAAAGAGTCAAACACGACTGAGAGATTTTCCCTTTCACTTTTCGCTTTCACCTAAATATTTTTCCTCAAATTATTTCTTTGATTTTTTTCCTCATTCATTTTCTCTGTTTTCTCTTTCTAAAACTCACTTGCCTTCCCAGACAGTTTTATACAATGCTTTATAAAATAATGTAAGGGTTTATATTTTCTATATAAAATTATATATATACAAATATAACTTTATATAATATGTTATATTTTGTATATTTCTCATATTTTCTTTTCTTTGGTTTATGTTCAGCTTTTGGGAAGGCTGACTTACCTGAACTGTCAAACTTTCTATTGAGTGTTTCAGTTCTGTTATCATGTTATTAATTTCCTTCTTTTAAGTTAATCTTTATTGGAGTATAGTTGCTGTACGGCAAAGTGAATCAGCTATGCATATACATATATGCCCTCTTTTTTGGATTTCCTTTCCATTTAGGTCACCTTAGAGCAATGAATTATCATGTTATTAATTTCTAAGGGCTCTTTTATATTCTCTGAATGTTCCCTTTTAAATAACCTTCTGACTTTGTTTCTGGGGTTCATTATCATTGCTTATCTCTTTGAAGATATTAGTAATAGTTTTATTTTGAAGTTTTCCCTTTCCTTCATAGTGTAATTTTCCTCCAGGTTGTTCTTCTCTGTTTGTGGTTTTGTTTGTTCAATCTTTATCTTATGTATTAGAGGCATTCTTCAGTTGTCTGGCAATAGTTAGGTATCTGCTCATGTTTAATTTTGGGTGCGTAAAAAAGCTGATTGGAAGATCTGAGTGGATTTCATTGGAGGGTAGTATGTCTGGACTATTTGTTGGGGGAAACCTCAATATCATTATCTTAAGTTTTCTCTCTTGGGCTGATCAGATACCCTAGAGATACTTCTTTGAGTCTTTTAATTCTTCCACCTGAAGAGAAAAGGTTTGGTGACAACCATTCTGGAATCTCAGTGGGTGAGCAGGGCTTGGAGGTGGGATGCCACTCAGCTCACAGTGTCTTCATACTCATTCACTCACCCAGTTTTCAGGATGGTACTCCTGCTCTTAACCCAGTTTGCGTCATCCAAGTCCAGTATACTTCTGCTTTTCCCTTTATAGAGAGTAAACATCCATACAGTGCTAGGGGGGTGTGATGGTTAATTTCACATGTAACTTGACTGGACTAAGAGAAATTCAGATAACTGGTAAAACATTATGTTTAAATATGTCTGAAAGGGTGCACCTGAAAGAGATCAACATTTGAATTGAACTGAGTGAAAAAGGTCACCCTCACCAATGCTAGGTGTGCATCATCCAATTCATTGAGCGCCTGAATAGAGAAAAACATGGAGAAAGGGTGAATTTACTCTTTGCTTGAGCTGGGACACCCATCTTCTCCTGCTCTTGGACATCAGCATTCTGGCTCTTAGGCCCACAGACTTGCATCAGGGGGCTCCATTGGCTTCCCTGGTTCTCAGGCTTTCAGGTTTGGACTGGAATTCCACCACTGGCTCTCTGGGGCCTTCAGCTTACAGACAGCAGGTCATGGGACCTCTTAGCCTTCATAATTGCATAAGCCATTTCCTTACAATAAATCTCTTTTTCTATATATACTTTTGGTTCTGTTTCTCTGGGAACTGACCAATATAGGTGGGGAGGACAGGTCATCCATAGCATGGAGTATGGAGGGGATCTAGGAAGCTAGTGCTTCCCAGATGGCTTTAAAGCCCTCCTTATTTTAAACCACCCTCCTCATGCCCATTTCTGACCTTATGTGGTGTCACCATCTCCTGAACTCTTGATGGTACTGCAGAACTAACCAGGCCAGCTTCAAACCTGACTTTCATTGATCTACTTAGTCAGATTTTATTTGTCCATCTTCTTTCTAGCTACCAAAAGTGTGTTGTTGTCTCTTCTCCATTTTCCATATTTTTAGTGTTTGAAAGTGAAAGTGAAGTTGCTCAGTCGTGTCCAACTCTTTGCTACCCCATGGACTGTAGCCTACCAGGCTCCTCAGTCCATGGAATTTTCCAGGCAAGAATACTGGAATGGGTTGCCATTTCCTTCTCGAGGGGATTTTCCCAAACCAGGGATCGAACCTGGGTCTCCCACATTGCAGGCAGACGCTTTACCATCTGAGCCACCAGGGAAGATTATCATAGTGTTTATATATTTCTAAACAATATTATTTAGATTATTTTAGTGTTTATATATTTCTAAATAATATCTGTCTACTCATTGTGGTTTTTATATGGTTTCAGGAGAAGTAAAATTTGGATGAGTATGTTCAATACTCCATCTTTACCCAGAACTTTAATCCAAAATCCTATATCCAACTGAACTATTTTTTATGACAGATGTTTTCAAAGGTTTGGAAAATTGACCTCTCTAGATCTTTGCTGGAAAAGTTTACTGAAGGATATAATTCAAAAATCAGGAAACTGAACCTTGAAAGAAAGCACAGAATGCAAGAATCAATACACTTGGGAACCTGGTAAGATCCAGGTATATGCCACCTATGGGGCAGTTATTCCCTTCTGGAAGAATATGGGGATGTCTTTCTTTATTTTTTGAACTACTTATTTTTATTAAAGTACAGCTGATTTACAATGTTGTATTAATTTCTGCTATAGAGCAACTTGTCTCAGTTGTGTGTGTATATATATATGCATTCTTTTTCATTTTGGTTTATCCCGGAAAGTGGGATATAGTTCCCTGTGCTATACAGCGGGCCCTTGTTTTCTATGCATTCTAAATGTAATCGCTTGCACCTAACCCCAAACTTTCAATCCATCCGTCTCCCTCTCCACTGCCTCTTGGCAATCACAAGTCTGTTCTCTATGTCTGCAAGTCTGCTTATGCTTTGTAGATAGGTTCATTTGTGTTATATTTTAGATTCCACATGTAAGTGATACCACTGGTATTTGTCTCTCTTTCTAACTTACCTCATTTAGTATGATAATCTCTAGTTATATTCATGTTGTTGCAAATGGCATTATTTTGTCCTCTTATATGACTAATATTTTATTGTATATATGTATCCCATCTTCTGGAAGAATGTGGGGATGTTTTTGGCCCAGTATGGAAACTTAGAAAAGATATAGAAGGCATACAGAAGGCAGCCCCCACTCTAAAGCATTTCCAAAACTAGAGTGGGGGAAGCCATTCCAGTCCATTTTCTGATTCTGGAATGAAGCCTAGAGGTGAAAGAATCAGTTTCCCCATGGAACATCCCCATTCCCCACTGTCACTAGAGAAAGTCTGCACCCAATGAGTTAGATATCCAGAAGTCTGATTTGAATCTGGGTGAGTGAATAAATAAAACTTCCTCATAACAAAATAAGTTTAAAATGTGTATATAAAGTTGTCAAATTGGTTGTGAAAAAAATCCACCTTTTCACTTCAGAAAGAGTTATGGGAGCTTCCAGCAATTCAGAAACAAAATATCTCCCTTAAAAGTTTCTCTGTGTTTCTTTTTCTCAGAAGACATATTTACTGGATACAGACAGACTTATCACTCAGGCTCTACTATGACCAGGGCCCAAGATACTTTCTTTAGCCTCTAAAAACAAAGTCCTGTAAGATGCCTTTTGGTATAGATGATTCCATCTTGTTTGCTCCACCTCAAGCATTGTCAAAGATTTCTATTTTAATCCTAAAACTATCTTCTTTTTTTTATTTTTTAAATTTAAGTATACAGATGACTTAAATTTTACATTAGTTTCAGGTATAGCATAGTGATTCAGTATTTTTACAGATTATACTCCATTAACAGTAATTGTAAGAAAACATCTATAATTCCCTGTGCTATATAATGTATCCTTGTTGCTTATCTATTTTATACATAGTAGTTTGTATGTCTTGCTTCCATATCCCAATTTGAACCTCCCCTCTTCTCTCTCCTCTTTGGTAACCAGTATTTGATTTTCTATATCTATGAGTCTGCTTCTGTTTTGCATATACATTCATTTTTATCATTTTTTACATTTTCCATATAAGCAATATCATACAACATTTGTCTTTGTCTGATTTATTGCACTAAGCACAATATTCTCTATCTCTATCCATGTTGCTGCAAATGGCAGAATTTCATTCTTTTTAATGACTAATATTCCATTTTATATACATACGTGCATATATATATATATCACCACATCTTCTTTATCCATTCTTCTGTTGATGAGCATTTGGATTGCTTCCATATCTTGGCTATTATAAGTAGCGCTGCTATGAATGGTAGGGTATACGTATCTTTTCAAATTAGCTTTTTCACTTTTTTTCCAGACATGTACCTGGGAGTGGAATTGTTGGATCATAGGGTAGTTCTATTCTTAGTTTTTTGAGGAGACTCAATACTGTTTTCAGAGAAGGCAATGGCACCCCACTCTTGCCTTGAAAATCCCATGGATGGAGGAGCCTGGTAGGCTGCAGCCCATGGGGTCGTGAAGAGTAGGACATGACTGAGCGACTTCACTTTCACCTTTCACTTTTATGCATTGGAGAAGGAAATGGCAACCCACTCCAGTGTTCTTGCCTGGAAAATCCCAGGGATGGGATCGCACAGAGTCAGACACAACTGAAGTGACTTAGCAGCAGCAGCAATACTGTTTTCCATAGGGACTGCACAAATTTACATTCCTGCTAATAATATACAAGGATTCCCTTTTCTCTACATCTTTCCCCAAAGTTTGTTATTTTTATACTTTTTGATGATAGCCATTCTGACAGGTATGATATATTCTTGTTTTGATTTGCATTTCTCTAATAATTAGCAGAGTTAAGCATCTTTTCATGTGCCTGTTAGCCACCTGTATATCTTCTTTGGAAAAATGTCTCTTCAAGTCTTTTGCCCATTTTGAAGGTTTTGTTTTGCTTGTTATTTTTTATGCTTAAAACAAAAGAAATTTATTCTTTCATAGTTCTAGAGGCCAGAAGTCCAAAACTAGTAACACAGGACCAAAACTCCCTTCTGAGAAACTAAGAAAGTATCCTTTCTTTGCCTCTGCTAATTTCTGGTAGCTGAGGGCATTGCTTGGCTTGTAGCTACATCACTCTGATCTATCTCCCTAGTCACATCTTGTTCTCCCTTTTGCTCATTTTTTGACTGGGTTGTTTGGTTTTTGATATTGAGTTGTATGAGCAGTTTATATTTTTTGAATATTAACTGCTTGTCAATCATATTATCTGTCAATCACAATATTTTCTCCCATTCTGTAGGTTGTCTTTTCATTTTGTCAATGGTTTCCTTTGCTGTGCAAAAGCTTTTAAGTTTAATTAGGTCCTATTTGTTTATTTTTTATCTTATTTCTTTTGCCTTAGGGAAATTATATATTTATAAAACATAATTACTGTTATAATTTATGTGAAAGAGTGTTCTGCCTGTTTCTCTTCTAGGATTTTTATGGTTTCAGGTCTTACATTTAGGTCTTTAATCCATTTTGAGTTTATTTGTATATGTGGTGTGAGGAAATGTTTTAATCTCATCCTTACATGTAGCTGTCCAGTTTTCCCAGAATCATCTGGGAAGAGATTGTCTTTTCTCCATTATGTATTCTTGCCTTCTTAGACTAACACTGTTTTCTATAGTACTGTTTTTAATGTTCTAGTTGTTGGTAGTTATAATGGAATTCAACCAATAGATTAGATTTTTCTTCCATTTGATAGAATTTCAAAGCTACAATTTACCAATGGTCCAGTTTACATTTCTAGTTTCTGTACCCCCTATACTCAACTTTCAAAGGCAGGACACTAGAGGAAAGGTTATCTTCATGGATAGGCTACATCTTCAGTTTCAACCACAAGCCTAGACCTGTGAAAAACTTAAGTTTGTAGACAATTAATAGAAAATATTTATATAGTGCTGACAGAGTGCCAGGTACTTTTTAAAGTATCCTAACAATATAAACTCACCTAATGCTCATGATTGGGCTTCCCTGATAGTTCAGTTGGTAAAGAATCTGCCTGCAGTGCAGAAGACCCCAGTTCAATTCCTGGGTTGGGAAGATCCACTGGAGAAGAGATAGGCTACCCACTCCAGTATTCTTGGGTTCTCCTGTGGCTCAGCTGATAAAGAATCCACCTGCAATGTGGGAGACCTGGGTTCGATCCCTGGGTTGGAAAGATCCCCTGGAGAAGGGAAAGGCTATCCACTCCAGTATTCCAACCTGGAGAATTTAGGGTCACAAAGAGTCAGACATGGCTGAGTAACTTTCACTTTCAGTACTCATGATCCCCTTGTGAGACAGGTACTCTTATTGTTTTCATTTTACGGAAAACTGAGGCACAGAGAGGCCAAGTGATGTACTGTAGATGGATCAGTGAGTAACAAATCTGCCTGCAATGCAGGAGACCCAGGAGACATGGGTTCAATCCCTGGGTTAGGAAGATTCCCCTGGAGAAGAAAAATAGCAACCCACTCCAGTATTCTTGTCTGAAAAATCCCATGGACAGAGGAGCCTGGTAGGCTACAGTCCAAAGAGTTGGACATGCCTGAGCTGCAACCAAGCACAAAAGGTTAACAGATAGTAAGTGTCTTGTGTCTTGAACTTTAGTGGTCTGGCTCCAGAGTCCATGGTCTCAATGATAGAATTGTATTCCCTGTTCTGATGCAACACTCCCTTGTTCTTTTTATTTTTTTTTATTATTATTTTTTTTAATTTATTTTTTTATTTTTCAGTGGGTTTTGTCATACATTGATATGAATCAGCCATAGAGCTACACGAATTCCCCATCCCGGTCTCCCATCCCACCTCCCTCTCCACCCGATTCCTCTGGATCCCCCCAGCCCAACAGGCCTGAGCACTTGACTCATGCCTCCCACCTGGGCTGGTGGTCTGTTTCACCACAGATAATATACATACTGTTCTTTCGAAACATCCCACCCTCCCCTTCTCCCACAGAGTTCAAAACAGCTTTTTTCCCACTGTTAACACTAATAGTATTTAATTTTGTTGGTGATGAAAAGATTAAGTCAGTGCATTCTTAACCCTGGCTCAATAGAATCACTTTGGAGAGCTTTAAGGAAATAGCAGTGCTTTGGTCCCACCCCAGAAATCATGATTTCATTGGTCAGGTGGAGCCTAATCTCTGCATTAAAAGAATCAACTCCCCAGATGGTTCTGTTGCGCATCTGAAATTGTGATGCACTGGATTAGCTCACTGAGGGACCTTGTGATGTCTGGTGGTATAATTTCTTCATTCTAACCGATTACTTGGGCCTCTAAATCCTAAGTGTTTCAGTTCTTTGCATTTTGATCATCCAGATTAGTAGTAATAGTGTGACTTGGCTTTTCATGGTTAATGTATCTTTGCACAGTGTGCACTCATGCATGCATGCACACAGTTCATATGCCTCTTCAGAGCTAGAATTTGCTGCCTGTTACCTTCCCATTTGAAGCTGTTCTATGTCTCAGTGGCCAGGACTTACTAGCTGTGAATGCCATCTTGTCCTTGTTCAGTTTAGATCAAATCACCTAATGTGTAGATCCTCAATATGGCACATTAATAAGGTCAGAGGCTAATCTGGGACTTCACTGCTCTTTGTTGGAAATATCTTTGGCTGCAGAATGCTTTATTCTTCCTCTTTTTTCCCATACCACAGCACTCAGACAAAATTTGTAGAGGAGGAAGCTTATCACCTGGGTTTAGCCCAACTTCCCGCAGGCCTCCTCAGTCTCTGGAGTCACCATTAGCTATAACAGGTTAAACTCTAATGTCCTTCACCTCCCTCTTAGCCCGAACAGTTGATATAGAGCTTCAGCTCCCAGGACTGGGGGAATTCCCAGGGGAGAACATACATGTGCACAAACCAGACTGCACCCATTCTCACTGCACTGAACCCCCAAATGCCAAAGGGCTGGGGTCAGCAGCAAAGTGAGTTGTAATACAACTCATCCGCTCTTTTTGTAAATACGGCCACAGGAGTCTAGAGCTCTTTGGGGCCCAGTGTTTGGTAGAGAAGAGATCTGCCTGACTTTCCCAAAAGCCTAGTCTTCCTCCTGGACCCAGACAAGAGTCTACAGGGTGGGGGCTGGGACAACTCAGGAAGCAGAAAGGAGACTGACGCATCATCTCAATTTCCCTCCAACACCAAGGCCCCCTTCCCGGGGCCGAGCCCTCTCGCTGGCGCCTCCCTCTCATGAAAGTAGGCCTCTGGGAGCCTCCCCATCCCCCAGTTCACCAGCTGTGCTGCTCTGACACCAACAAGCCTGCTCTGACTCCCCGTTCAGACTGTGTGGAAGTGCACATCTGCGTAGTTCTTTCATTTCTATAAACGTCCCCCGGAATGACCCATGGTTTAGATTTAGTTCTTTTTTTCCCTAACCACAGGATGAAGGCAGGCCTCCAGGCTATGTGGACCAGTTCCTTTCCTTCAACAAGCATTTATTGAGCACCTACAATCCACAGTGCACAGACATGGGACAGGTATAGACACAAAGATAAAGCAAACTTGTTCTCCACTCTCGAAATCTCAGCTTCCATTGCAGAACAGAGACACAGACAGAGTCACTGCAATACAGAGCAATACATGCCACAGCTTGAGGGGGGACAGGGAAACACAGGCATGGAGAAGGGACATTGAAACTGGGTCTTAAATGAATAGGAGCACATGAGTTTCCTAGGGTTGCATACAAAATACCACGAACTGGGTGGTATAACCAATAGAAATTTCACTTCTGGAAGCCCGAAATCCCAGATCAAAGTGTTTGCAGGGTTGGTTCCCTCAGAGGGCTATGGGGGAGAGTCAGTTCCAGGCCTGTTGGTTGCTGGCTATCATGCCCTTACTTTGGCTTGTAGAAGCATTGCCCTGATCTCTGCCGTCATCTTCAATCACATGGCATTCTCCTTGTGTGCATGTCCAAATTTCTCCTTTTTTATAAGGACATCCGTCATATAAGATTGGGGCCCACGATACTCCAGGGTGGCCTCATCCTAACTAATTACATCCTCAGTGGCCCTATTCCCAAATAAGGTCACATTCTGGGGTACAGGGGGCTAGGACTTGAACAGATGAACATGGGAGTGGGGGACACGATTCAGCCCATAACAAGGAGTTTACCGAGAAGAGAAGAGGAGGAAGGCTTTTTGATTCTCAACAAAAAGGAGTGTGTGTGAACATAGGAGAGGGCAAAGAGGACACAGTCTGGGAAAGACAAGTGGGGGTTGGTGTTGAGGCGGAATGGGCAGGGGTGGAGAGGCGGCTTCAGCTCTGATCACTAGGGGGTTTTCTAGCAGGACTTGGCATATAGACACTTCACTGGGGCAGGGAGAAACTTGCCTTCCTGGCCTCAGCCCAGCTTAGGGTTGAGGAAGGAGGTGGGGATCTGAGAACAGGACATTTCGAAGTGTCTGCTCACACCTCCCCAGGGTTGGAAGATTAGAGAGAGCAAGAGAGCTTTGCTGGTAGCTAGAGGTGAGCTCACATCCAGCCCCCTACCCTTGGGCAAGTTGCTTAAACCCTTTGGGTATAGTTTCTTCCTCCATAAAGTAAGCGTGAAACCACCTTGCACGTCACAAACAATCAACAAAAAGTGTTAGTATCATCACTGTCACGAGTCAGCCCAAGGAACTTTGACTCAAAAAAAAAAAAAAATTGAAAGGTTGCATTCAAATCAACGTGAAGGATGTCTGACTCCAAGCTAGGATTCGGAGTAAGTTGGTGAATTAAAGATTAATGATGGAGAGAAAGTATTTATTTTAGTATCTATTTTCTTTTAAATGCTCACTCTGAAAGAAATATCTGCTTTATAGTTCAGTTCATTTGAGTGCAGCAATTTAAGTGGGATATATATTTTGTAATAAGAGGAGATTTGTAATAACTGGTTAACTTGGGCCTTGGTCCCTCACAGTGGATGATGATTCAGACCCATAGCAGACACGTGACTGCTTGTCGTGGTGAGAGGCAGCTGGTGCTGGGCAGGAAGCAACGATACCGCCAACCAGCCTCGGGGCAGAGCCCCCAGACACCTCCTGCTGGAATGCAATGAAGGTCACTGGCAGGACAAGCCACAGAGCCTGGAATTATTTTATCAGCTCATTTTCAACCTGATGGTGTGCAATGAGTAGGGACATGTCTGTGTGTGTGTGCAGAGAGAGAGGCAATGTGAAAGTAAGGTAGCAAAATGCTGAGTGTCAAGTGGGCGTGGGAGGCAGAGGCAAGCCTATTCAGAGACCCCCAGAGACTCAGACAGAGATGCAGACAGGGTAGCAAAGAGCAGGGGGCTGCCCGAGGCTCTGTGTGAGGTGAGGCTCGTACCACAGAGCCCACAGGTTAGGTCGCTTTGCCAGCCTGTGGTCTAAGCAGCCCTTGTAGGAGAGAGGACTTTGTAAAAAAGATTTTAGGGGCAGTACAGTGTGTGGCATCAAATTCCATCTTCACACTGCCTGGATGTGTGACCTTGAACACGATGACAAATGACCTTTCTGGTCCCATTTCCTTGTCTGTAAGTGGAGATAACAGTGGTCTTCACCTCATAGGAATGTTGTGTGGATTATATGAGATAACGCACTAAGAGTGCCTGGCATGTGCTTGCTTGATGTATAATACTCTTCTAGTTTCCTACAGCTGCTGGAACCCACTACAACAAACTGGGTGGTTTAAAACAACGGAGGAGTCCAGAAGTCCGAAAACCAGGTGTTTGCCGGGCTGCACTTCTCTGGGGCTCTAGGAGAGAATGTTCTTTGCTTCTTCCAGCTTCAAGGTATTCTCTACTTGGGGATGCATCACTCCAGTCTCGGTCTCCATGTTTACATGTGTCTGTTACTGTCCTTCTGTCTCTTATAAAGATGTGTGTATGTGCTCAGTAGCCTGTCAGGCTCTGTCCATGGGATTTTCCAGGCAAGAATACTGCAGTGGGTTGCCATTTCCTCCTCCACGGGATCTTCCTAAGCCAGGGATAAAACCCGGGTCTCCTGTGTGTTCTTGCATTGGCAGGCATTGCTTTCTAAAATCAGAGCTTTATGTGCGATATTTGATTATTCAGTTAAGCTATATCTTGGAGAGAGAGGCCCAGGAAGTTCTTACCTTGGGGCCTTATGCTGTTTTCCCACGTAATGTGGCAGTGAATGGCCCTATGGCTTCTGATTAGTGACGGAAGAAAGCGGGTTGACACAAGTGATTTCTAGATTTTTCCAGATTCCCTCCTTGGCTCTCTCCATGCACAATATCCTTTCCTTTCTCTGCAAAATGTCTTCCAGGAAGGACTTGTCCCAGCTGCTGGGAGTGTTGTCATCAAACAGGCTTCACCGGTTAGCACTTAGGTTGGCCTCGGTGAGGAGGGCTGCCTCATCGGAGTTCAGTGTCCCAACGTGGGCCACATCGAGTGACAGATGGAGGCTGTGGTACAAAGAGCCGGGCCCTTTTAAGCTAATGTAGGGTAAGTCAAGTGGGCCATTTAAACCCCAAAATTTCTTGTGGGATCAGAAGGGCTTCAAGGGACTCGCATTTCGTTGTCACTTCTCGCAGGGCCAAATCCTTCTTCCGCTTTCCACAGACGTGGAGCCCAAAGGCGCCCCCTAGTGACCAGTCTCTGCACTAAACTCCAAGTCAGACCCTTGCTGCTCAGAGTTCCCAGGCTGTGCCGATGTCAAACGGTCATTTGTTCTTGGGATCATGCAGTTATATGTGAAATAAAAACTTTGCTCCAACTAATTTTGCACTTGTGTGTAATGATTCGATTTCTGTGGGTGGCAATAAATGATGTCACCTTTAAGTACTAAATCATATTTTTAAATTTTTGGAGATCTCTTTAGGGCTTTGCAGTTTTTCATTTTGCTAACACTGAGGACATGCAGATGAATATAAGGCCATCCTAAAGCTTTGAAAGATCCCATATGTACTTGGGGGAAAGGAACACTAGTTTGATAGTTGCTGAAAATTTACTTAGTTGAAAATAGTGGTTTGAAGTTTCAACTGGATTCACGTCCGTCTTTAAATGTTTAAGTAACTTGATGAAACTGATATGTATCACCATCTGTGAGCAAGAAATAAAAAAAGGACAAAGGAGACAGGTTACCATACAGATTGAGAAGATGAGAAGATAGGCTTTTGGAATAAATCTATCTGAGTTTGAGTCTGTCTCTACCATTTGCTGTCACTGAACTCTGCACCTCAGTTTCCTCATCTATTAATGGTGATAATAATGATGCATACCCCCATAGAGTTTTTGAGAAAATTAGATAAGTTTATCTATCTATAATGTTTATGCTAGCAAGCATGATGACTATTATTTATTATTATTAGGTACGTCCTGACATAAAGCATATAAATACACACACTAAGCAAATTTTAGATCATTTATTTCACTGCCTACAGAGAACTCAAACAAACAAAAAAACCTGTCTAAACATATTTTAAAAGGGATTTTCTTATTAGAAGCCTTTTAAGTTTTCTTCTCCTGGTCACATCTGAGTCAAGACCTTGAGGTTGCGCAGGTGTGAGTCATGTGGCTCTCCCAGGAAGAGCATTTCAAATAGAGGGAACAGCCAGTGCGAAATTCTGAGAGG
Source organism: Muntiacus reevesi (assembly GCF_963930625.1). Lineage (NCBI taxonomy): Eukaryota > Metazoa > Chordata > Mammalia > Artiodactyla > Cervidae > Muntiacus > Muntiacus reevesi. Next base: position 43,281,926 of record NC_089265.1, read on the forward strand.
ACAGCTAGACTGTGTTTAATGACCAGCCGGGAGATTCATGTGGCTGCAGGGGACTAAGCATGGCAGATGAAGTTAGAGATATAAAAGGTTGGGGACAGGTTCTGTAGGCCTGGTAGGCCATTGTGAAGAGTTTGGGGTTTGCTAAGTAATTGATGGAATTGTTAGGAGTCTGCGGCCAAGGAGTGACATGGCCCAATTGCTGTATTAAAGGGATGCCCTGACAACTGTGTTAAAAATGGAATGCAGGTGCGTGAGGTGGAAGAAGCAAGAAGACCACCTTTCAGAATCTACTGGAGAATCCCTGGCAAACAGCAGTGGCAGCTTCAGTCACCATGGGAATGGAGAATGGTCAGTACCTACTACATTTTGAATCCTAAACTGACAGAATTTGGTAATGTCCTGAGAAGACGAGAAGAGTCAAGTATAACTCTTAAATATTTTTTCTGAGCAACTGAAGGAGAAAGTTTCCTTTAACTGAGATGAGGAAGATGCAGGGGAGTTAGTGGGCCATCTGGACTAGAAATGTCTGTTGGGGAGATATCGGGCTATAGGTGTTGTTTCAAACTATGAGACTGGATGAAATCACTGAGGAAGTGAGGAGAGAAGGCAACAGGAGTTGAAATAACAGAACTTGGAGGCAACCTAATAAAATCCAAGGAGTAAGAGAGAGGAAGAAAGAAATAGCACAAAGACCAAAGAACAAGGAGAGTCTGGAAACCAAGTGAAGGCACGTGAGGAGGGCTCGAGTGGTTAAAAAAGAGTTTGTTAGGCCAGTGGTCTTCAAAGTGTGGTCCCAGACTAGCAGTGTCAACACATAGAAACTTGTGAGGAATGTGCAGAATTTTGCACCCTAAGCTTAATCTATTGAATCAGAAACTCTGATGCTGGGTTTCTGATATACTTTAAGAACCATTGCCCTAGCCATACAGTTGCATGCCCAACATTATAAACAGCATTAAGAAGACCCTCACCCCACCACCACCACTTTCTTTACTGGAAGAAAATATTTTTAAAGACCCACTTAGTGCTTAAGGGAAATGTGTAGCCAGTGGGTATTAGGGAGGGAGTAACCCCCATCTCTCACGTCCCAATTTAGAAACTTCCTACTAATTTATCATGGCTCTTTGGAGAGGAGGAATGCCCCCATTTTAGGGACCGAGGCAATGCTGAGCACCAGGCATGCCAGACATTCCACGGCTAAATAAAAGTGTGTGTATGGGGGGGTGGGTATTCCAAGGTTAACATTAATGGGCCATAAATACTGAACTCCTAGATAAATATAAACCTTACTCCACTCAACACAACACTTTCCAAATTTTCCTCTAGGTTTTCCTAAGAGAATTCCACCCTTTTCCATCCTGAGGGAAAAAGGTTAAAATTAGGGCCAGCCCTGCGGGACCAGCATTCCAGATAGAGAGAGGCTGTACCCAGAAATAAGCTGGTTCCCCCTGCGGATGGGAGGGGCGGGGCGCCTCCAGCCCCAACTCACCCCGAGGGTCTCTTGGGACGCCTGCCCTCTCCAGTGGCTGACAGGGGTCTGATACCAAGCGTTAAGAATCCGAACCGTGTCACTGCCTCCCGACCTCTCCTGTCCCAGCCAGTCCTGGCTGGCTTTTCAAACGTGTGCCGTTGTCTCCTCCCCGCCCAGCCCCATCCTAGCGCAGGACCAGCTGTGAGGCCGGCTTCATTTGGGACGCGAGCTGCCTCGCGGCTGCAGCTCAACGAGCGCCGCTTCCCAGTTCAGGCACCTTCAGCTCTCTATTCGGCTCCCGAAACGCGTTGCAAAGTTGGGCAGCTTCGAGCGCGCTTTGCCTCTGATTTCTCCCTCCCCCGGTTCGAGGTGCCCCTGCTTCCCACGCTCCTTCCACCCGGAGCAGCCTGTCCCGGCGAGCTGGCGGTTCGTTCCTCTGTCCAGTCCTCCTCCCCGACCATGCTGCTCAGGGGCGTCCTCCTGGCAGTGCAAGGTAAGCCTGGACCCGGGGCTGTCCCCGCGGGGCGCTCTCCCAACCCTCTCCCAATCCTGCAGCCCTGGTAGTCCAGCTTGCGGTCCGGGGCTGGGCCACCTAAGGGTGCCTACGGATAGCGTCTCAGCAGCAGTTAACTTCCCTCCCCAGCCCAGCGGCTGCGCACAGTCCTGCAGTGGAAGCTGCCGGGGCGGGGGCGGCAGCAGCGCTCCCCTCTCCCGCCCCTTCCGAACGCCTCCCTCCACTTTCACCAGGTGCTTCCCCCGGGTGCCCTGAGTTGCTGCTAACGAGACCCAGCCCGACCTGAAACCCGCTTTGTACCCACAGCCCTGCAGCTTGCCGGGGCCCTGGACCTGCCCGCGGGGTCCTGCACCTTCGAGGAGAGCACCTGCGGCTTTGAATTGGTGTTCGAGTTCCTGCCGTGGATTTTAAATGAGGAAGGTAAGGGGCTCGGGCCCCAGGGGCCCAGCCTGAACTTTCCTTTTGCCGGGCGGCTCTTCTGCATGAAAGTGAAAGCTGCTCAGTTGGGTCCGACTCTTTGTGACCCCATGAACTATACCGTCCATGGGATTCTCTAGACCAGAATACCGGAGTGGGTAGCCTTTCCCTTCTCCAGGGGATTTGCCCAACCCAGAGATCAAACCCAGGTCTCCTGCGTTGCAGGCGGATTCTTCACCAGAGAGCCACAAGGGAAGCCCTTTCACATGGATCACGTTATTATCTTGGAGTTACAAACTCTCGGGAGAAAGGGTGTCGTGAATCATCTTTCCAGTTCTCAGCTGTGCTGCATGAATGGCCAATGAAGAGATGGGGGTTGGTGGGGCGTCCTTTATTTACCTGGCCCTTGGCGAGAAGCGCTGAGATTTCGCCTCTCCCCGCTCCTCCCTAATGAAAGGGAGAAAGGGGACACAGCTGATGCCTGTCTCCCACCAGCTGGGTGCCCTCTGCAGGTCAACAGGCTCTCTCGTCCTCAGTAGACACCTTTGTGAGCTGGGCGAGTTGGGTGAGATAAGTTTTCCTTTCATCCTGCAGAAACGGTGGTGCTGTTCCTCTGTGATGGGACCTCAGTGTGAACCTCACATTTGTGTTGTGCTTGACAGCGTTTTGTTGCATGACATCATCCTCATATTATTGTTGGTTTATAATTCAGCACTTGGCAAAAGAGGAAACCAAGTCTATGGCTGTGTGTCTGAGGTCACTCAGCTGGCTTGCATGTTGCATGTTGCCTCACCGCTCACACTGTTTGGGTTCTAGTGACAAAGTTTAAATGTGGGATCTTAAATGTGATACAGTTTTTTGCCCTTTATTTATTTAGTAAATATATTTCTACTTCTTTCCTTTTTTTCGCTTGTGCCACCCCAATCAGAAGCCTGATGTCCTAGGCCACCGGCACTGGGAAATAGCCTCCTTTAAAAAACACCGCAGCATAAAAGAGATCAGTTAATCTCCTTCCCCTCTCAGTTGTCTTCAGGCCCCCAGATTATCTAACCTCCCTGGAGAAGGTGGGGCCCAGAATCCCTGCTCAGGATGTATAAGCTGTCATCACAGCTTTTCTGCCTCAGGCTTCTCCTTGGGGCTTTGCATTTATTAGCTTCTCTGATGTTGGCAGGGAGGTGATGTTAACCCCAGTTTCCAGAGGAGGGAATCTCAGAATATTCAGACACCTGGCCCACGTACCAAGGTAATCAGTCAGTAGCCAACTCTGAACTGATTAGGTCAGGGAAGAAACAGGAGGAAGCTACTCAGTAGTAAACGTTATTTATTGCCAACACTTGCTAAGGCTTCAGTACCGAGTACTTAAGGATAGCTGGGAAAAAATCAATTCCTGATTTATTATTTGAGGAATTCCTACCTTGCTAATTGCCTTAGGGAAATCTCTTTCATCTCATCACCCTACTCCTTTCCCTGTTCTGATTGTGTGTGAAGCATGTTGAGCAATGGCCTGGGCCACGCAACAGGCTTTGGAGAGCATTATTCTCTAGCACAGTGCTTTAGCTGCATCAGAATTATCTGGGGTCGGTGGGGGGCGGAGGGTGGTGGTGGTATTAAAACACAGATTGCTGCGCCCCACCTCTGAGTTTCAAAGTCTGTGGGTCTGGAAGGGTGCTGAAAATTTCAATACCTAGCAAGTTTTCAGGTGATGTTGCTGGTCAGGAGATCACACTTTGAGAACCACTGACCTTACACACACCCCTACCTCTACTGGTGGCTCTGCACAGGGCTAGGACCAGGGTGAAAGAGCCACTTGCATGACCCTGAGAGTGAAAACCTCCTTCAGTCTTATGCTCTAGACACCCCTTTTGCTTCACCCTAGTCTGACTCTGAGAAAAGGAAATCAGCATCACCCCTTAATCCAGGAGCCTCAGTCTTGTGTCCGCATTGCCAGGCCTCTGTCAGGATGGTGGCCCCCTGGCAGCCTGCTCCAGGGTCAGTGGGCAGGCCACATCCCGCCACACTCGACTGCTGTCCAGACCCACAGGAAGTGCTCTCCGCTGAGTTGGCACCTCTGCAGCAGTGGCAGTTAAACAGTGCCCCTCCAGGGAAACAGGAAGATGCTTATAGGGAAAGGTGATTGCGGCTACAGCATATAATGAAGGCACTGTGCTTTCCTCTTTGCTTTCTTTCCAACGTCTAACAGTCACTGCTTTCTGGCTCAAGGCCGGGACTCCTGGCTTGGCTAGGGGAAGGTAATTCAGTCGCCCCTGAGCATTCCTATGGGAGCAAGCCCATTAGGCTTCTGTCCTCACAGGTCGTGTTTTTCAGTGGCCAGAACTTGGGCATAGCAGTCCACTCCAGAGGTGCAGTGAGGGAGGTGTGTGCCAGCTGCCGTGGTTGCCTCCTGAGAAGCCATCACTAAGAATTTCTATTATAAACCCATTGCTAGGTTGGTAAATTAAAGATAATGAAATTGTCCCAAGCTGAAATTTGGCAAGCTGTTCGCCAGCCTTTCTGCAGATTTACTTCATCTGGCTGTAAAAGCCGTTTGAAACTAGTTCCATCCACTGCTGTGTGTTGCATGGTAGCATAGAAAGCTGTAAGTGTCAGTGACTCTTGCCCACAAGAATTTGGAATGCAAATAGCACTTTCTTTGATGTCCTTGGTCAGTAGGTTATTTTATGGTGGAGCAATCAATGCTAAAGCCCAGTGAAGAGGATTAACTGGAGAAACAAATCTGCCAATTAGAATTTCATTCCCTGATAGCTCAGTTTGTAAAGAATCGGCCTACAATACAGGAGAACTGGGTTTGATTCCTGGGTTGGGAAGACCCCCTGGAGAAGGGAATGGCAACCCACTGCAGTATTCTTGCCTGGGGAATCCCACAGAGAAGCCTGGTGAGCTACAGTCCATGGGGTCACAAAGAGTCAGACACAACTGAGCGACTAACATCTTTGCCTTTTTAGGACAGGAGATTCACATCAGGAGTTGTCTCAAAATACATCCCAGCTGCCCAAAATCGTATGTGAGGTCCACCCCTTTGATTTATTTAGTGTATTAGGTCTCTAAGCCTTTCCAGTTACAATTCCAGTGTCCCTAGCTCATGGCCATTTTGAAATATGCTTGATCTCCACTCACAGAATGGATGAGTTTTGACAAGGCAATGTGTTGACTTGACTGTGCCCCACCATGGAGGGCGCCTCCTGGGAACAGAGGATGGCATCAGAGTAGCTGAGCATGTACTGGAACCTAATCTCATCTATTTTCCAATTTTGGCAATGTGGCCTTGTTTTCTTGATTTACCTCCATGTTTTTGGTAGAATATTTTCATTTTCTCTCACTTGTCAAGGCAAGTGAGATTGTATCAGAATCAAACTTTGAAAATGCTTCTAAGTTTTAGGTTTGAATTAAATCCTGGAAAGAAGAGATCTATTTTATCCTATAAAAATCTTCATTCATTCATTCTTCTTTATCTCAAAAAATCTTTATTTATTCACAGTTCAGAGAATATTGGAACCCCTTTAACGGTCGTCCTCAACAGAAATCAAGATTGTCAGTTCTACTTGCCCTGTGCCAGCTGTGGGGGCCGAAGCCCTTCGGCTGAGGATTCTTGGAGACTATAAAGTTGGCCTCACATCAGAATAGTCATGATTCAGATTAGTCATTGGATGGGTTTTGGCTTTGTTCTGATTTTTGAACACCTTGGTTTAGTATCTTTAAACTGGCTCTGTGAGGAAGTCATTGGAGGAACTGCAGGAGGAAAAGAGTAAAATCCAAATCCAGGTACTACTCCTTTATTAGAAGTTTGGGGCACTAAAGCACCCCAGAGAGTAAGGCAGATGTGGACATATGTCAGGTTATGAGGAGGTAGAAAAGGAAATTCAAAACACTTGTTGTAGAGGAGGTGGTTTTTTTCCTACAACAGTGGGGGTCAAGGTTTGAAGAGATGCCTAATACAGAAAGAATTTGGATGGTATTTGTACCTCGGAGCAACTGATAGTATCTGTGGCAGGCTGGCCAGCTAGAAGTTTGCCGTAACCAAGAGGGTGAGAGTAGGGTGGTGGGGTGGTGGTAGAATATACTGAAATCTCAATGTAAGTACATGCCTATTTCTCTTCCTGTCACCCTCCTTTCTTCAGCAAACCCCTTACTTCTCTCTTAAGGACACTTACGGTCACTTGGTCAGCTGAGTTTCAGTTCTTTACTCAGTCATGTGCTAGTTATTATTAATAGTGATAAATCCTGCCTGATATTTCTTGAGGCCCAGCTAAAGCCAAAGTCTGGTCAGGATCCCAAAGACCTTCCTGAAGGAGAAGGATCAGTCCTCCCTTTCTGCAGGTTATAGCTCTTTTCCTGATGCTGGGGGAATGGCTCAACATCCCACTCTGACATCATCCTGAGTTCACCCAGGCAATTCCCACCCTCTGGACCTGCTTGAACCTTCATCACCTCTGCTGGTTGGTCTCTCGACACCCTCTCTGCTGAAGCACAGCCCCCCACGTTGTGGAAAGGCTTGGAGCAGCACAAGTCTGGGGTGTTCCCTATATGCCTCTTGGAGAAACAGTCCACCCCAGGCCACATTCTTCCTGCAGTGCCACAGGGGGTTCCTGGGCCCACCCAGGCTACGACTGATGTCCAGTCCAACCTGGTTCTTGTGAGCTGTGCCTAAGCATGGCCTTAGTTCTGCCCTGGCTCTGCCCAGCATCCTGAATCCTAGGGCTGGGCCGTAAAGTTCACCCAGTACAACCTCCTCATTTTATGGAGGAGCACAGTGGGGCCCGGAAAGGCTCAGCATTAATCAGGCTCCATACTGATGCTGCTGGTGCCTTCTAGGAGGTCCCTGAGCTCTCAACCCCTCAGTTTGGGGCATGTCCCTAACCCTTGGCCTCCATATCATTCTGAGTTCCCAGGTTGTCTCACATGGCTCCTCCACTGGGGACTTAACCTACCTGGACTGGTAATCTCTGCCTGCTCCTCCCTGCCGTGACTCACTTCTCTGAACATGGGCTCTGTCTAGCCAGCCTTCTTCCTATCAAGGCCAACGCCCAGTCTGGGTCTTCTTTACTCAGATAGAATTGCTGAATGGGAAGTGGCTACCCAGTTCCTGGCCTGATCCCTAACAAGGTGTCCTAGATTTGGGATGTTTGCCTACTCATAATCACAGAAGTCAGCTATGGTCACAATATACTGGGAGGAAAAAGTAATCTCTTGTCATAGGACTTTCTGCTTTTATTGTCATCTTCAAATCTCTCAGCATGCAAGCAACCCCCATGTTTTATGGCTTGCATTTTGGGATAAGGTATTCATAAAAAATCCTGGTTCTTAAAATAACAGAACCTTTTTGGTAGGTCATCTCAGTGACAGTCCTAATTCTGTCTTATTAAATAACATTTGATTTTTAAGAAGTTGATTAAAATGAATTTATGTTAATAGAAGTGGTGGGTATCTTGATGTATAAGATCAGCAGACAGTTGAATGTGTCTTGGGCATTTTGACGTGGCATCACCAATTCGATGGACATAAGTTTGAGCAAGCTCTGAGAGTTGGTGATAGATAGGGAAGCCCGGCGTGCTGCAGTCCATGGGGTCACAGAGTCGGACGCAACTGATCGAATGAACTGAACTGAACTGAACTGAGCATTTTGGTTGGTCAACCCTGATTTTCACCTCTGCCAATTATCCCACCACTCTCCCTCAATTTCTCTTCTGTGTGTCTTAATCAACTCAGTCATATAAATGTATTCATGCATTCAGATCTAGGCTCTTGGAGCATTTGACTATATGTTTAATTTTATACATATATAGGTATGTATATGAAATATCTAGAGAAAGAAGGTGGTACTGAACACAGAACATATTGCTGGTGATAAATGAGGAACTTTTATAGTATATCAGAAATTTCTATCACATCCACTGTGTGTGTGTGTGTTCAGTCGCTTAGTCTTGTCCAACTCTTTGCAACCCCGTGGACTGTAGCCTGCTAGTTTCCTTTGTCCAGGGAATTTTCCAGGCAATGGGTTGCTATTTCCTCTCCCAGGGGATCTTCTGGACCCAGGGATTGAAGCTGCGTCTCTTGAGTCTCCTGCATTGGCATGTGGATTCTTTATCACCGAGCCACCTGGGAAGCCCATCATATCCACTAGGCCATACCTAATTAAGGAAAGCATCGTGTCATACCTAATATCAACAAAGCACTCCTGACAAAAATAGAAATTTTAGAGAAATTCTTACACCTATGCCAATGGTTCTCAGCTCTGACTGAACATTAAAATTGCTTAAATTTTTCTTTAAAAATAGTCATACGCAGGCCCTACCACAAGAGATTCTGATTTACTTGACCATATATAGGGCCAGACTTGGCCCTGTTAACAAACAGACATTAATAAATGAACAAACTCCCTAGGTGATTCCAATATGTGGCCAGGGTTGAGGACAGTGTCCAGAAGAAAGGCCAACTCCTCCTTCCTCTTCCCAGTCAGATGTAGAAAGAAGGAACATACTCTTGCTAAGGATCCTTTAATGATTACCGATTGCCAATAGAATAAAGTACAAACTGCCTAGCTTGGCACTCGGGGTCCTTTGTAATTTGCCCTCAATTATATTTTTGCTCCTCCCTCCCGCTAATCCCCAACATGCTGTTCACTCAATGAGCTCTTTGCTTCCTCGCCTCCTTGCTCTGTTTGTGCTGTCCTCTACACCTCTGTTATCCTGCTGCTTCTTTCCCTGGCTCCATCCTGGCCTGTTTAAATCTATCTGTGCTTTAATGTGTGGCTCTTCTTTGAAACAGTCCTTGAGTTTCCCAAGTAAATAAACTTCTCCCTTTCCTCTTTGTTCCCCCTTCCCATGGCTCTCTTCACTCTCCCCCTTGTAAATCTTCTTCTTAGTTCTCCTTATTGGAGTCCCCACCTCTTCACCTCATCTGAGTTATGCTTTGGGAACAGGGATCACATACTTCCCACAGCACCTGACAGTGTTTGGTATCAACAAACATTTTGAATTTAATCAGTCTCTAAAGCCCTTATTGAGATCAATTTAAAAAAAAAAAGGAAAAAAGTTCTTGACATTTTCCCCTGTAAAGAAAGAGGTTGTGTTTAATAATCCTTCCTACCAAAAGACTTCAAAGACGTTGGAGTCTTCGGTTGCAATTTCCAAATATAACAGTGAAGCAGTATTTCAGTTTGCCTAACCAATACATGATCTGTTTCATCCCTGACATACCAATGGACAAATAGCCCTTGGATTATTTACCCATCAGGACTGCCTGAGTCCTTTGATCCTCTGCCATCACAAACAATCACAGTGCAACCTTGACAGTGACACTGATTGGTCTAAAAAGTATTTTTGGCAAAAGATGATCAAACTTTGAACTAGCTATTGAGAGCTGTTGTTTCCAAGGAACTCAAGTGTGAGACATTAATAGTACCCACCCTGATGGGTAAAAGCAGACAGGGATATTTGTCTGCTCCTTGAAAAAAGGACTCTTCCATGCTGATGTGACTTATGGAGAAATTCAGTGACATCTGCAAGGATATTTGCTTTTTCTACCTTGTGAGACATTTATCTGTGTTTTTAGGGAGGGTTCTGAGTTTATGAATAAAATAAAACAAGTGGTATCGCGCCATAATTTCATAGTATAATGAGTGAATCAACTGTTTCACAGAAAATACTTCTAAAGAATATTCATTCTGTCAACACACATTTGCGTACCCACTCTCCGTCAGGCACTATGTTGGTTGTTGGAGTACAGATAGTATATGGAATACATTCACAGTCATGATCCCTGCCATTTGTGGTCGCCTTAGATCAATAGGAGCAAACACAAATCTGTAATTATGGTAGAGAGCAAAAGGAACTGTATACTAGCCCAGGATCTTCATTGTAGACAGCATAAGTAGACTGTTTAAGCACAAAAGAAGTTTATGGAAGGGTATCAGTTAGCCCATAGGATCAGCAGGAAATCTAGAGATCTGAGTTACATTTGGGCAAGAGTAAAGAGATATCATGTGTTGGCGAGATCCTACTGAAGGAGCCATTTGTGTGACTTTGCCATGATAGTTTACTACGGCGCCTCTGGACCCGCCTGTTCATTGTACTGCAGACAGGAAGCAGTGTGATACAGCCTGCTCTCCAATTCAGTAGCTGAGAAAAGGGTTGATTTGAGGAAGACAAGCTGATAATGGGAAGGCTAGATAGGGGACTCTGCAGTGGTCCAGCTAAGAGATGACGAGGGCTTGAGATGAGAAGTGTGAAGCAATACCTAGTGAAATGATTACACGATGGCTTCCTACGCCGCCATGGTTTGTGACCCATAGGTGGCATATCATGGTGCCTGTCTAGTACATGTATTGTCATTGTCTGTAACCATCATAACAACCAACCATCCCGAAGGTGGTTATTATCAACATTTTACAGATGTGGAAGTAGGAGACACAGAGAGATGGAGGTAACATGCCCAGTGCAATACAGAGAGTCAGGATGTGGACCCAAGCTCATCCAACTCAAAAGACTTGACCCTCACTGGACCCTGGGCACCTTCCCATCAGAATAGGGTGATACCTTCATACTTTCAGAGGCTACCACCATGGAAGACAGACCTGAAAAATTCATGCTTCCCTAGAGACAGTGGGAATCCACTGCAAAATGCTCATGGTGTCCCAGCATTCCCACTTCTGCCCTGGGTTTCAGGCCCCAGCTACAGCCAGCGTGCCTGCTGTATGGTAGTAAGCCTTTGGAATCAAGCCAAGATAGGGAAATATACTTTTACTTATTTTTTCCATAATAGATTAAAGTTTAATTTTGGAACCATTTGAAGGATTCTCTTCTTGGTCCTCAGCATAATCTTGGCAGAGAACTTCAGGGAAAATTTATGACTTGACCTAAAATACTTTGGCAGTCTTAAGGAATACTCCTCAACTTCAAATTCATCTATTCTTACTGTGAACAAATTAAAAGAGTACACAGATAAATGTGTTTTTGCAAGCCAGTTGCCCCACTACACAAGCACTTTGGTACTTATTCCATTACTCTTAACAGAATCGCAATACTGCTATCCAACAACATTATACAATATTGTGATGTATAACTTAGCTCTACGCTCAGAAAAATTTCCATTCCTTATTTGAAAAGCTTTTGCCTCACTGCCAAAGAGAGCTGAAGTGTTACTTGTGGCCATGCTTGTAATGAAGATGACTTTAATATGCTTTAACTTCACCGAGAAGCTGCATTCTTGGATTACCAATGTTTTATGACTAAAACCATATTGTCCGATACCATAACTTAATGTTTTCTTTTTTAAGTTTCTGCAGATTTCTTCTAATTTTGACTTTATGAAAAAAAAATGGATAATAGACTGGAATGTGTTTAAATTATTTTGTGACTCTGCATTAGCCCATTTTAAAATATAAGCTTTATGGAAAGTCTTTGGTTTTCCACTATAAATCCTGAAAATTGGGAATAAGCATATGAAAATCTTTTTCCTTTTCCACAAATTCTGTTGCAGAAAATGTGAGTTATGCATTGGTACCTTTTTTAAAAAAAGAAAACACTGAAGAATAGAACCTTTTGAACTCACATTTAAAAAGCTCTAATATATCATAGGTTACTGTTATCTTTGAAGATTTTCATCTTCGTTGTCAGCATGAAATAGTCAATAACCTACCTACATGTGGTTCTTTACTGAATCAATTCAGTTCAGTTCAGTTGCTCAGTCATGTCCGACTCTGCGACCCCATGAACTGCAGCGTGCCAGGCCTCCCTGTCCATCACCAACTCCTGGCATCCACCCAAACCCATGTCCATTGAGTCGGTGATGCCATCCAACCATCTCATCCTCTGTCATCCCCTTCTCCTCCCACCCTCAATCTTTCCCAGCATCAGGGTCTTTTCAAATGAGTCAGCTGTGAATATTGTATAATAAAAGAGAAATTATATTGAAAGATAACATACCTGAAGATGCATAGTATGTCATGAGTTTTAATTTGTGTTTTTCCCCCAGTGTCATTGAGATGTAGTTGACATACCGTGCTACATCAGTTTAAGGTATATAGCATAATGATTTGACTTACGTATGTATCATGAAATGATTACTGCAGTAAGGTTAGTAAACACTCATCATTTCATATGGAATCAAAATAACAGGTAAGGAAAAAAATTTTTTTTCCTTGTGATGTAAATGCTTAGGATTTACTGTTTTAACTTTCCTGTGTAACATAGCAACAGCACTAATTATACCTATGCTGTGCATTAGATTCCTAGTACTTTATCTTGTAACTGGAAGTTTGTACCTTTTGACCGTGTGTGTGTTTATTCATCAAGTCACGTCCAACTCTTTGGGATCCCATGGACTGCGGTATGCCAGGCCTCCCTGTCCCTCACCATCTCCTAGAGTTTGCCCAAGTTCATGTCCATTGAATTGGTGATGCCATCCAACTATCTCATCCTCTGTCAGCCCCTTCTCCTTTTGCCTTCAGTCGTTCCCAACATCAGGGTCTTTTCCCTGATGTTCAGTCAGCTGTTCGCTTCAGGTGACCAAAGTATTGGAGCTTCAGTTTCAGCCTCAGTCCTTCCAGTGACTATTCAGGGTTGATTGCATTTGAAAGTGAAAGTGAAAGTCGCCCTTTAGGATTGACTGTTTTGATCTTTGCTATCCAAGGGACTCTCAAGAGTCTTTTCCAGAACCACAGTTCAAAAGCATCAATTCTTTGGCGGTCTGGCTTCTTTATGGTCCTACTGTCACGTTCGTATATGACCAACGTAATGACCATAACCTTTGGTGGCAAAGTGATGACTTTGCTTTTTAATACACTGTCTAGGTTTGACTACCTTCACCCAATTCCCCCTCCCTCCCAAACCCCACCTCTGGTGACTGAAAATCTAGTCTCCTTTTCTATGAGTTTGTTTGGTTTTTGAAGTATAATCGACCTACAACACTATGTAATTTCCTGTTGCACAACATAGTGATTTGATATTTTTGATATTACAGAATGATCACCATAGTAAGTCCAGTTACCATCTGCCACTGTACATACATATTACGGTATTATTTACCGTATTCCATACAGTGTACTTCCCAGGTGGTACTAGTGTTAAAGAACCTGCCTACCAATTTAGGAGGTGTAACAGACACAGGTTTTATCCCTGGGTCAGGAAGATCCCCTGAGAAGGGATAGGCGACCCACTCCAGTATTCTTGCCTGGAGAGTCCCATCCCATGGACAGAGGAGCCTGGGGGGCTACACTCCTTAGGGTTTCAAAGAGTCAGACATGAATGAAGTGACTTAGCCTGCGCTCTACACTGTGCATTTCATCCCCATGACATTTGTTTTGTAATTGGAAGTTTGTACCTCTTAATCTCCCTCACCTATTTCACTCATTCTCGCACCTCTCTCCCCTTTGGCAACCACCTGTTAGTTCTGTGTATCTATCAATCTGTTTCTGTTTTGTTAGGTTTATTCACTTCTTTTTTAGATTCACATAGAGGTGAAATCATATGGTATTTTTCTGTTTTATTTCACTTAGCACAGTGTCCTCCAGGTCCATCCATGTTGTCACATTTAGCATTATTTTGTTCTTTTTTATGACTGAGTAGTATTCGGTTCTGTATATACCACATCTCCTTTATCCATTCATCTATTGATGGGCACTATCCATTCAGGTTGCTTCCATATCTTGGCTACTACGCATGCATGTTTCATTTTTAATCTTGCACTTGTGAAATAGGACTTATTTGCTTTCCATACGCATAAACTCTAAAGAGTGTTCTGTAAAATGAGACTCTGAAAGCTATAGAGCGTAAATCCCAGGTTTTAAACCACCCCCATTATAAAAAAACATATCAATAATTATCAATGATTTCATATTCAGTTTTGATCCAAATGGGCCTCTTGTCTGTCAAGTATGTCATTAAGCAACTTTTGGGAGAGGATGAAGGCAACCTGTTTGCTTCATAACAGCTGAAAACGGACAGCTTAGTTGTCAAGAAAGTTTCTTGGTCTCTCAGAATATCTCTCACGCCTCTCGCCTTTCCACAAACTCAGCTACTCACAATAAAAATTGCTGAGAGATTAAAAGGGTGTGAAATGGTTTATATTTTTAATTAATTCCATTCATTTGTCATTTTGGCAAGCAGGAAGTCATTCACAAGTTTGAGACAATATTCTGTCATAAAATAAGTTTGGACACATTAATGGGTGATCTCTTACTGAGCCAAATATTAGCCTATTAGTCTAAGATTTCTTAGAACATTAATGGGTCTTGGAAAAATAGATAACATCCACCATCATTCTATCCAAATGTGCAGTGAATCATGGCATGCACAGTAGACAGTGAATTTGACACGCAAGTGATTTAAGAACTTTTCCTTAGAAACATTGGACAAAGGAAAGATCATGGAGAGTGAACAGCAGAGACTCAGAGTTCCAATCTCTTTTAGCCTTGTTCGCCAGTCACCAGCTGAATGACTTGCCATCAAGGTTTCCCTAGCCAGGCACTGAGGAGGATGACTGGTGTATTTTATTTAAATATTTTGAGAATGGACTCATCAATGATCTTTTTTTTTTTTTTTTTTTTTTTTTAATGTTTACCCATAGATCTCTTTTCAGAGTTTCTAAAACTCAAAGACCATTTGCAAGCATTTACTGAGTACTGGGTGAATGTGTTGGCATTGAGCCAAAAGACCCAGTAGATGAATAATGACAACTATTTTATCCAACACTTACTAGGCAGTTCTTATATACCAAGCACTTTGCTAGATGCCTTGCATGTATAATCTCACTGAATTCTTACAGTGACCCAATAAGGAGATACTCACTACAGATGAAGAAACTGGGATTTAGAGTTTTGTTTTGTTTTTTAACATTTCCAAAGTCACAGAGCAGATAACTGATGGAGCCTGGATTTTAACGTACATTTCTCTCCAAAGACTGGAAAAAGAATCATTCTGCCAGTTTATTTCCACACTCTCCCTTAATATGGAGCCTCGAAAGATCTTTGGGATAGAAATAATAGTGATAGTTATAACTAGCTAACTCTTAAATACTCATCCATATACTATTCTATGTTTGATGTTATTAACTAATTTAATTCTCCCAACAGCTTAATGAGTTGAGTCTTCTTTTCATTCGCATTTTAGGGTTAAGGGAAGTGAGGCATCCACAGGTAACATTCCTGTGGTCACAGGGGTCCCAGGTGACAACACTGTATTTTGTAACAGGTCTTCTGGCTCCAGTCTGTGTTCTGTGAAGGATATGGCAATTATAATGTTCTCTTTTTCCCCACTGCACTTTGAGGTGAGAAACTTTTCTCCTTAAGTTTTGATGTGAATGACTAAGAGAACCATGTAAGGACATTCTTTCAGATTCTTTCATACACAAGGGCCCTATCACCAAATAAATTCTAATCTGAAGAAATTTTAAATCCGTCCTTTTCTTTAGAAATGGCATGGGACCCTGGGACAACAGAAGAATTCCTGCCTGGTTCCAAGTTCCAAATGAGATTACACTGGGAACTCCTGTGAGAGTCTCACACTCCAAGCACCCCCATGACTGCCCTGCGTTCTCTAGACAAATTCCAGTAGAACTTATGTTCCTTGATAATTTTTTTAAAAAAATATGTCAAGTATCCTCATGCAAAAGAAAAGAAGTATAAGTGTAATATTTGTCTTCTTGGGTTATGGAACAAGGAACTCAAATCAGTAGGGATATAAGCAGGAGACACCATATAAGCAGAAAGACAATGAAAATCCCTCATCCTTGGAACAAAGGCAACAAATGACCCCCTGATAAAACTTACTTTGTAACTTAGCTAAAGAAATACATGCATCTCAGTCTTTCTTTCAGTCTTTCAGGTTTTCTGTTTTTCTTTTCAGTCATGACTCCATATTTATTTGTTTACTTTTTAATGTCTAATTACTCTTTAAAAAATTTTATTGAAGCACAGCTGATTTACAATTTTGTGTTAATTTCTTCTGTACAGCAAAGTACTCAGTGATACATATACATGTAGAGAGAGAGAGATATACAGATTCTTTTTCATATTCTTTTCCACTATGGCTTATCACAGGGTATTGTATATAGTTCCCTGTGCTATCCAGTAGGATATTGGTGTTTATCCATCCTATACATAAGAGTTTGCCTCTGCCACTCCCAAACTCCCATTCCTTCCCTCCATTCCCCCACCTGCTACCATACTTTGGCAACGAGTCCGTTCTCTATATCTGTGAGTCTGTTATTGTTTCACAGATATGTTGATTTGTGTCGTATTCTAGATTCCACATACAAGTGATATTCGGTTTTGAGTTTTGACTGAAAATATAAACTTACGAGTAGTCAGCAGTGAAAGCATAACCCTAGACAGTGGATCAATGAGTTTATATCTGTCTATAAAATGCAAGTGCCTGATGGACATTATACAAAGAGGCTCAGTATTCAATTCTTAGATGATTGGTCAGTTACTTATGTGGTGCTTTAGTATATAGTATGGAAAATTACTTGTCAATGAGATCCTCAGGCATGAAATAATAATAATGACCGTTTAGTCTCTATGCTGAAGGTACCATGGCCGTGTTATCTCCGAATCCTATTATAACCTTATATGATCCGTGTGGCCACTTCCATTTTAGACACAGCTACTGAGAACCAGCAAGGTGTCTCAGCCTGCCCCAGATCACACAGCCATAGCAGGATAGGGTCCAGGTCTGTCTGTGCCAAAGCCAGTGTCTGTTCCATTGTCTTGCCATTGGGTGTCTGGCGCTGGATTTGATGCTACAGGGGCTTCCAAAGAAGGGCAACACCTAATGTCAGCCTTCTAGAAGGAGTAGGATTCCGGCTTCTCCGATGCTGACTGTTTTGACAGCCTCTTCTCCCACACCAGCCTCTTTACCTCTTGGCCTTAGCCGTCATCCATCATGAACGTCTCTCCCAAACTCCACTAGAACCAGGGATTGCTTTGCGCTCCCTAGTACCTGACCTCATCATGGTTAGACATTTAGGGAGGGCTTATTAGACTCTACAGTGAAAGTGAAAGTCACTCAGTTGTGTCCGACTCTGTGACCCCATGGACTATACAGCCCATGGAATTCTCCAGGCCAGAATACTGGAGTGGGTAGCCTTTCTCTTCTCCAGTGGATCTTCCAAACCCAGGGATCAAACCCAGGTCTCCAGCATTGCAGGTGGATTCTTTACCAACTGAGTTATCAGGAAGCAGTTCCACTCATCTTTCTCCCTCCCTTCCTGTAAGCTCAGCTTTCATGATCATCTCCCCTTTTTGCCCCCTCTTGCTGGTTCTCAGTCATTTATGTTGCTCTTCCAAACCTAAAAATTCAGTCTTTTAGGGAACCTGGTGTCATTATCACAAAATCAACATCATGTCCCACTTCCCAAAGCCAACTTTGGTAAAGTTCAAGTGGAGAGAAAGCTTTTGCCCACTAGTTCTTTTGGTCCTCAATCCTTAAAAACAGATTTCCTCATCCTTTCTCCAGGGACACTGTGATGACTCATAGTTCTATTAGCTGAAAGAAATGCTTACAAGCCTCAACGGTTTTGTCCGCATGAAGCCTGCCCTCCCATACCTAATAGCAATTCACAAGATCCTTTACTTGGTACTCAGGGCACTGATCAATAAAATAGGTGGGAATGTGCTATAGTGCCATTTCCTATCCTGGAACCCTCTTCCCCCAGACCTTGATATAGCTGTCTCCCTCTCATCATCCCAGCCTCAGCTGAAATGTAACCCTCTTCCCAGAGCACCCCAGTTCCCATTTGACCTCCCTCAAGGTCAATACCACATTGCCCAATTTTAATTCACTTTGTAGCACATTAGCTCTGATGTTTTTCTTATTTATCTAAGCAAATATTTATTGTCTGCCAATCCTGTTAAACTGTAAGCTTTGTGATAGCAAGGAAACTGTCTCACTTGTGTCACTGTGGATTTTCTCATGCCCAACACAGTGTCTATGACCAGACAGATGCTCAATAAATATCTGATAAGTGGATGAACCAATCTTAGTCACTGTGGAACTGCTGCCTTGGAAATGTACAAAGGCCAACACATTATCAGGATTTGTTGAATAAAAAGGAATCCCAGATGAACCTGGGCATCACAAAGACATTCTGTGTAAGTGATGTGACTATCTCTAGGATATGTCTAGGCAGAGACATCACATAGAACAGGTGAATTTTTCAGTTACATTTTGGTGCTGCTCTTACAGAGCCACCAACTTTCTCTTTGTCTGCCCATTGGAGTGAGTATTCTACTGGGACAACAGAGATTTCTCACCCAGATACAGGATAGTATTTTCTTCTTTTAACAAATGTAGTAAGCAATTTATGGAACAAAAAAAGATATGGAAGAACATTTAAAAACTAAATTCTAAAACATTGCCCCAACAGTAATAAGAAGCTGTGTGTGTGTGTGTGTGTGTGCGCGCATGTGCCTATGTTTGAACAAGAAATCCTTAGTTAGTCTGTGGTGTGAGAATGACTTTTCAGAAAACTGGCTAGTTTCTCCTAGTACCGATTGTGTGTGAATTATTCAAGCAACTGTTGTAACTTTTTTCTCTTCCCCTAAGATCAGCCAAGCTGATACTTGAAATCTATCATGGTAATCAGACTCCAGGTCACATGGAAAAGATTTTCCCTTATCACAGATTTTTCTTTTAAGATCCCAAAACACAAACATCAGTGTAGAGCCCCTGAAGCAGTTTGAAAAGAAATTGATAAATAGTGGACATGAAGTTTGCCCATAGCTCTCATATATTCTTGTAAAAATGCACACAGCATGTTGCATCTCTCCACCTTCTCTCTCTGGAGGTACGTGATAACCGGTGTCACAACCAAAGTTTTAGATTGTGTTCCCCAGGCCCATTTGGAATCACAACTACGGATCCTTGTCATTTATTGTGGGCCCGTGTGTGCCTTACTCATTTCATCATACAATCATCCTCTGAGGTAGGTGGCATTCCCTCCAGTTCACAGTTGAGGAAATGGAAGTCTCTAGGGGCTAAGTGGTCTGCCTGATGTCACATAGCTAGAAGTATCAGGACTGGGCAAGAGGCTTATCATGGTATCTACCCTGTAACAGCACTCCCATAGCCCTGGCAGTATTTTCAAACCTCTCTTCAAGCACGTGAAAAGAAAGTGAAAATGATAGTCGCTCAGACATGTTCAACTCTTTGCAACAGCATGGGCTGTAGCCCTCTGGGCTCCTCTGTCCTTGGGGTTTTCCAGGCAAGACTACTGGGGTGGGTTGCTATTCCCTTCTCCTAGGGATCTTCCCCACCCAGGGATTGAACCCAGGTCTCCTGCATTGCAGGCAAAGCACCTATCACTCTCGTTTCATTGGCTTTATTTAAGAATTTATCTTTTCCCTTCTATTACGCTTCCCTGGTGGCTCAGACCATAAGGAATCTGCCTGGAGTGCAGGAGACCCAGGTTTCATGCTTGGGTCAGGAAAATCTCCTGGAGAAGGGAATGGCTACTCACTCTAGTATTCTTGCCTGGAGAATTCCAGGGACGGAGGAACCTGGCTGGCTACAGCCCATGGGGTTGCAAAGAGTTGGACACAACTGAATGACTAACACTTTCACTAGAAATTAGCAACCATGTCTCTTCCTTCTCTTAACCCCCTATATACCTTACCAAATGCTCTGCACATAATAAATCAGGGCCAGGGCTGGGGTGAAGTTAATGAGGCCCTCACTTTGAGTGTAAAAGTTAAGGGGACACTCTAAAACACAGTCATCAAAACATATTGTTTACTTATATTTTTTTAAAGCTATTTTTATCTTTTGGCTCTCTATATGTTGCTCCAATTCTCCATCCCCACTTCTGGCAATCACCAATCAGTTCTTTATGTCTGTGAGCTTGTTTTCTTCCCCTTACATTTCACATATAACAGCAATCACATGGTATGGTACTTGTCTTTCTCTGTCTGACTTACTTAACATAATACCCTCAAGGCCTATTCATATTGTTACAAATTGAAAGATTGTATTCTTTTTATGGCTGAATACTGTTCCATTGTGTATGAATATATGCGTATATATGTACCACATCATCCTAATCCATTAACCCATTGATGGACATCCACATCTTGGCTTTTGTAAAGAGTGCTGCAATGAAAGTGGGACTGCATATATCTTTTCAAGTTACTATTTTCATTTTTCTTTATATGAATACACAGAAATGGAACTGCTGGATCATATGGATTATAGTTCTATTTGTAGTTTTTTAGCAGTCTCCATACTGTTTTCTACAGTAGCTATACCAATTTACATTCTCACCAGCAGTATACAAGGGTTCCTTTTTCTCCACATCCTTGTCAATACTTGTTATCTGTGGTCTTTTTGATTATAGCTATTCTGATAGGTGTGAGGTGATAGCACATTATGGTTTTGATTTTCATTTCCCTTATAACTAATGATGTTGAGTATCTTTTCATGTACCAGTTGGCCATCTGTATGTCTTCTTTGGGGAAAAAAAATGTCTATTTTAAAAATTAATACAAAAATTCCATGATGAACAAAATGTTAAAATTTAAACAGAGCCTATTATACAGAGTGAAGTAAGTCAGAAAGAGAAATATAAATATCATATACTGACACACACACATGGAATCTAAAAAGATGGCACCGATGAATTTATTTTCAGGGCAGCAATGGAGAAACAGGCATAGAGAACAGACCTATGGGCCTGGGGAGGAGGCGAGGAGGGAGAAGGAGAGATGTCTGGAGAGAGTAACATAGAAATTTACAATACCACATGTAAAATAGATGGCCAGTGGGAATGTGCTGTATGGTTCAGGGACCTCAAACAGGAGCTCTGTGACAGGCTGAAGGGTGGGATGCAGAGGGAGACAGGAGGGATGACCTGGAGGGAGGGGACATGAGTGTGCCTACGGTTGATTCTTGTTGATGTGTGACAGAAAACCACAAAATTCTGTTCATTTTTATGCCAATAAAAGATTTTGAAATTTAAAAAAAAATTTAAATAAAGATAGGCCCTGATCCTGAACTTGGCCTCCCTTGCTTATTCCCAGCCCTGTGAGAGCACTTAAAAGATATTGAATGAATGGATTGTAGAATTGGTGTTTGGCTTACATGAGCTAAGGGTGTCATTAATGATCTAGTGAAGTATTACTGTTCAGAATTCACTGGTGAATCAAGTGCACTAAAGCTCTGGGTTTTTCTTGCTATCTGTCTGTCCATGAAGATATTGATTCAGCTGTACTGGTCATGCTCACCCCAGCCTGGAAAAACCACCATGGTCCTGCTTCCCTACTAGCCTGAGCAGCAGTCTACCCAACGGGGGGAGTTTTCTTAACAACTCTAAATTAAAAACTGTCCTTGGTTGTCTAAGATACTAAAGTTCCTGAAATTTCTCTTTCATCTTGTTATCTTCCCACTTGCCTTATTCTTCTTGTTTAAAGAAATTGGAATGGTTATTTTGAAAGGCACACTGTAAGATGTGTGTGTGTGTGTGTGTGAGATATATAGATTTTCTGTGTGTGTGTATCGATATCTCTCTCACTGTTCCCATTGTACTCCACCAGGGCTCAGTAAATAATAAGAAGCTCAGTAAATGCTTGTGAATTTATCAATTGGATTGTAGGACATGAACTGTAGGAAAAGAATAGTTTAATTTTAAGTATATTTGATTCATCTGAAGTCACCATTTTATAGCTGACAAAAAGCTTTATTCCAAAAAGACCAGCAGGTCTAATTTGCTTTCACTTCAGTTAAGCCCATTCTTTCATGCTGTTTTCACTGTTGGTGTTAGGAACGTTGACGACTTAGCCAAACAAGGAATCTGTAAATGGAATGCAGTTGCATTGTCATTCACAGTAGCAATTACTAAGACGGAAATCTAGGGTCTAAGTGCCCACTGGGCGGCTTCTCGTCTCAGTAAACAGGCTCCATTACAGAATGAGTCACCACTTTCAGGGGAACTTTAGTCTCTCCAAAGGCTTATCTCTCAAAGTCATAGAATTAAACTGTTGAAAACAAGCTTCAAGTCCCAAATGGTCAGACCAACTAGAAATGAGGAAAGAGGTGCCCTTGCTGCTATGCCAATGAGGGACTGGGAGAGGCGGCTCTGTCCCTCAAGTGTGGCTGTCTGATCTGGAGCTTGGCTGTCGTTGCTCTGGGCTCTAGACTGTTGAACAGAAGGAACAAGGTGTATATGTACCACAGCTTCCTTATCCATTCATCTGCTGATGGACATCTAGGTTGCTTCCATTCCTGGCTATTATAAACAGTGCTGCGATGAACATTGGGGTGCACATGTCTCTTTCAATTCTGGTTTCCTCAGTGTGTATGCCAAGAAGTGGGATTGCTGGGTCATATGGCAGTTCTAATTCCAGTTTTTTAAGAAATCTCCACGCTGTTCTCCATAGCGGCTGTACTAGTTTGCATTCCCACCAACAGTGTAAGACCAGAAAGATAAAGACCAATACAGTATACTAATGCATATGTATGGAATTTAGAAAGATGGTAACGATTACTGTATATGCAAAACAGAAAAGGAGACACAGATGTACAGAACAGAATTTTGGACTCTGTGCGAGAAGGCGAGGGTGGGATGTTTTGAAAGAACAGCATCGAAACATGTATATTATCTAGAGTGAAACAGATCACCAGCCCAGGCTGGATGCATGAGACAAGTGCTTGGGCCTGGTGCACTGGGATGACCCAGAGGAATCGGGTGGAGAGGGAGGTGGGAGGGGGGATCGGGATGGGGAATGTGTGTAACTCTATGGCTGATTCATGTCAATGTATGACAAAAACCACTACAATATTGTAAAGTAATTAGCCTCCAACTAATAAAAATAAATGGAAAAAATAAAAAAGAAAAAGAAAAGAAGGAACAATTGCCATCAGAATAAATCTTTCTATGCTTAGGTATAATCTACCTAGACAGGCTCAATTTAGAAAGACTTTGCAATTTTCAGAAGAGCAGATCATTCATTCATTCAACAAATGCCTACTGAAGACCAAAATATGCCAGGTGCTGGGGATTCAGTAGTGAACAAAATAATAGTTCCAGGGAGTGTGCATCTTGATGGGGAGAGCTTGAGATAAATGATGCAACAAACAACGTGATATGGCAGATGGTGTAAGCTTCACGGAGAGAAGTGAGACAGGGTGAGGGTAGTTGTTTTGGCTCAAGCGGAGAGGAAAAGAATCTCTGGAGAGGAACTGTGTGCCCTAAGGCTGGAATGGCGTGTTTGGGAAAGGCAAGGAGGTCAATATAGCTGCAGCCTGGTGAAAGAGGAGGGTAGGGAGAGGAGATGAGGCCACACAGAAGTCTGAGGGCCAGATCATGTCAGCCTAGTGCAGGCCATGGGGACTTAAGACTCTATTCTGAGAGAGGTGGGAAGCCTCTGGATGTTTTTAGAAGTAATGACCTGATATGATGTTCGCTTTATAAAAATCACTCTGACTTTTAAGAAGAGATGAGCTAGTGCTTTGACCCTGGGTACCCAGAAGCCAGGTATAATCTTGCCCTTGTGGAGCTTATAATTTGATGGAGAATTTTGGCAATGGGCACATAAACAAAGAAAGTCAGTCCGTGTACATTTTAAATAAAATGAAAGAGGGTGATGGGAAATCAGGAAGAATGGGACTGTCTGCTGTAGTTAATGGTTAGGAAAGCTTTCCTAGAGAGGTGGTGTCAAATTGAGAACAGAGTAAGGAGGAAAAGCAGTCATGCACCAGTGAGGGAGGGTGCAGAGTATACCAGTGCATGGTCAGCAGTGCAAATGCCCTGAGGTAGGGGTAAACTACGGAGAGAGGTCAAGAGATAGGCAGAGCCAGACCTTGGAGAGACATTCAGGTGACACTGAGGAGTTTGGATTTTATTCTAATTGAAATGGACAGCCATTGCAGGTATTTAAGTATGAATTCTATTTCAAAAGGGCCTCTCTTCTACTTTGTGGAGAATAAATG
Source organism: Muntiacus reevesi (assembly GCF_963930625.1). Classification (NCBI taxonomy): domain Eukaryota; kingdom Metazoa; phylum Chordata; class Mammalia; order Artiodactyla; family Cervidae; genus Muntiacus; species Muntiacus reevesi. The sequence goes on from NC_089265.1 coordinate 43,306,263, forward strand.
TGCCGTGAGAAAGGAAATTAGGACTCCAGCCTTTGCAGTAATAAATCCAAGAGATAATGGTGATTTCAATACTAGTAGAGCTTGTGAGGAGATCCAACCAGTCCATCCTAAAGGAGACCAGTCCTGGGTGTTCATTGGAAGGACTGATGCTGAAGCTGAAACTCCAGTACTTTAGCCACCTCATGCGAAGAGTTGACTCATTGGAAAAGACCCTGATGCTGGGAGGGATTGGGGGCAGGAGGAGAAGGGGAAGACAGAGGATGAGATGGCTAGATGGCATCACCAACTCGATGGACATGAGTCTGAGTAAACTCCAGGAGTTGGTGATGGACAGGGAGGCCTGGCGTGCTGCGATTCATGGGGTTGCAAAGAGTTGGACACGACTGAGCTACTGAACTGAACTGAACTGAGAGCTTGTGGAGTTGAAAAGTGGATTGGGGATATATTTTGGAGTAAGTCAACAGGAGTCATTAATGCAATGGATGTGGGAAGTATGGGGAATCAAGAATAACTTCTAGGTAATTGATCTGAGCAACTGAGTAGAGGTGTGCTGTTTACAGAGATGGAGGAGAGTGGGAAGGGACAGATGGGAGAGGGCTGTAATGAGGGAGGGGAATCAAGAGTCCTGATTTGACATATTGCATTTGAGAGAGACCCTTGATGGAGCTTTTAGTGCAGATGTCCAACAGACAGTTTGAGATAGGTGTCTGGAGTTCAGAATAGAGGTCTGAGGGTGAGACGAAAATTTAGGAATTATCAGCATGCAGTTAGTATTTATTGCCCAGGACTAGATGGTCATCTAGGGAAATAATATAAAGAGGAGCAAGAAGTTAGAAGACTAAGGGCTAAGGATGTTCCAAAATTTAGAGTGGAGATGTGGGAAAGGTGCCAACCAGAAGGACTAAGAAGAGGGACAGGTAAGTAGAAGGCAAGCCAAGACAGAGGGATGTGGTAGACTCTAAAGGAAAAGAGTTTCCAGGTGTGCATATCCAACTGTGTTGAATGCAGTGGAGAAATGAGATGAAGATAAACAGAAAATATTGGATTTGGAGAACACTGAACATTTTTGGTGATCTTGGCAAGAACAGCTTGATTAGATTAGAGAAAGCAGTTTTGAGTAGTTTCCCTTTGGCTGGAGGTAAGATTCAAGACCCCTCTATGAAGTCACTTGTAAATTTTTATCTCTTGGCATACAGAGAAATATACCAATTTCTTTCTACTGTTGAGCAGACTGAAAATGGTTACATTCTCTAGTATAGAATTAACCAGTTTTTGGTATCTTCTGTTTCATTTAAAAAAAAAAAAAACAGTCTTATTTCTTCACTTGTACTTATTTTTTTATTTAACTATTAATTTTGAAATTTTGGGGCTCATGAAGGGGCCCAGAGGTAAGGATGTTGGTAATCCCTTTAGTTTATTGATGAGGAAACAAGAAGCTTGGAAAAGTAGAATGATAGAGGCAGGGTAGAATCCAGGAATCTTTCAATTTCACTGCATGTAGACTTCATGCTTCATATAACTCTACCCCTCATTCCCAAATGCACCCAGTTGAATAATATTAGAATAGTGGTCCCAGGTAGCTTGAGACAGGCATTCTACCTTCTAGCTTGCTTCTGATCTGAGATGGTACTTATCAAATGGAATCAGCTTCATTGATTTGGTCATGTTTTAGGATATTACAGAAGACTCCATTGATGAAAGTCTGAAAAACACTCCATGTCCCACATCTATGGCATGCACACTACTAAGATACTCTTTCCTGCTTGCTCGGATACAACCTCATGCAGATTTCTAGGCAGATACCAATAAACATCTCCCATTACTCTGGAGCCTGTTTGTCTCACACGTTTTGGATGGAACTTACCAATGCTCCTAGCCTCAGCAAGCTTACAATGTACAATGGTGAAAACCATACATCGAGCAAAAGAATGATGGCTTTAGAGATCTTTGATCTGACAACACGCTCAGATGGTCCGCAGGACCTATCATTGACTGGCATGGTCTTTATATGCATTTATTACTTAAAGATAGGATTTTTCACTTTGGTAATACAAGTGGAAAACTCAAATGGGAGATGTAGCTCTTTCAGATACCTTAGGAAAATCACTTTAAGTATGAAGAAAACACCTCTTAGCCTCCCTCTGTGGCTCTAATAGAACTGCTTGGCTATATGGCTCACCACTATGGCATCACTATGGTGACAGTTCTTTACAAGAAGTTGAATCAGAGAACTAGATCTCAACCTACCACCATGCATGGCCCCATCTGGGGTCTGGGTATGCTTAGCCATGTAGTCTATATAAGGCATTTATCCCAGGTCTTATTTTCAGCATCTACAAAAGGAGGAGAATTTCCATAAAGAGTGCTGTGAGGCTCACATGTACTGATTTGAGTGGATGCATATTATAAACTGTAAAGCATTATACAAATGTGAACTGTTATAAGACTTGCAAAGAGAATCCAGAACCAAATTAAGCTTGACAATTTGACATCTCAAAAGTATGAGAGACTATAAAAGTAAGGAAAATATTTACTGTAGTTAACTTGTGAATTAGGCCAAGGCACACATGCCTACTTTTTAAAAGGCACAGTAAAGACTCTGTGTCTAGGAAAGCCTGTATTCTGTGGCACTACCTGGAACTGGGGATCACGGAAAACAGCATTTATTATGTATCTCTTCTGCAGGCATTGGCGTGTGGTGGGCAGAGGGGGGGTGCTTTGGGCTAGGTAGGATTTAGCCAGTATGGAGACAGGGATCCTTCCTGTGAAAGATTTCAAACCAATAGGGACTAGGAGGCAAACATCCAAATTCCAGGACAGAATGTGACATATGTAGCAGGGAGATTTGAAGGTTCACAAAGTCCAAAGAGTGGGGCAGTTTTGTTAGATAAGAGAGGGCAGCAGAGGAGTTTTCTTAAAGAAGTGGGATTTCAGATGTGCTGTGAGGGATGGACGGAATGCTGGAAGTTGGGTAAGGCAAGCCAGGTGCAGGGCAAATATACAAAGGTGTGTTGCAAAGTTTATGTCAGTATGAGTGGTCCAGATGGTAACCACAGCCATGAAATTAAAAGACACTTACTCCTTGGAAGGAAAGTTATGACCAACCTAGATAGCATTTAAAAAGCAGAGACATTACTTTGTCAACAAAGGTCCGTCTAGTCAAGGCTATGGCTTTTCTGTAGTCATATATGGATATGAGAGTTGGATTAGACAGCTGAGTGCTGAAGAATTGATGCTTTTGAACTGTGGTATTGGAGAAGACTCTTGAGAGTCCCTTGGACTGCAAGGAGATCCAACCAGTCCATCCTAAAGGATTTAAGTCCTGGGTATTCTTTGGAAGGACTGATGTTGAAGCTGAAACTCCAAAACTTTGGCCACCTGATGCAAAGAACAGACTCATTTGAAAAGACCCTGATGTTGGGAAAGATTGAAGGCAGAAGAGAAGGGGAAAACAGAGAATGAGATGGTTGGACGGTATCACTGACTCAATGGACATGAGTTTGAGTAAACTCCAGGAGTTGGCAATGGACAGGGAGGCCTGGCATGCTGCAGTCCATGGGATCGCAAAGAGTTGGACATGACTGAGCAACTGAACTGAACTGAAAAGTGGTCCAACATGAATGGAGCAAAGGTCAAAATGGAAGAATTATAATGGCGAACATTTCCTGAGTGCTTACTGCATGTCAGGCTGTCCTAAAGGCATTATGCATGCTTCTTCAGGAATCATCATAGTGACCCCATGGGATAGACATTGACGCCATTGAGTGGATGAGCGAAGTGGGGCATAGGCAGATTGAGTAAATTGCCCATTGTTACCCTGCTAGTAAGTGGCTGAAGCAAGACTTGAAACCCAAATAGTATCATTCAGGAGTCTAAATTTTATACCACTGGGCTATGTCACATTCTCAGATTCTAAGAGGTGAAAAGCTGAAATGAGGCTGAATATCTCCTCTGGGGTTATACTAACATGCAAGTATTAGGAGCAGGTACAAGTGTGCTCTTATTTCAAAGACCAGTGTTCCCCCAAATTGGCACACAGGCTACTAGTGAGATGATACTTCAGACACTGCCCATTAGTGTTAAGAAGTTATGTATTTATCTTAATATGTATTTTGCATGTCAAAACCTTGATCATGGCTATTTTTACTTAGAATGATGCTGTATTTTTTAAGATGGGTCAAATAAAAACTTTATTAAAGAAATTTATTAAAGGAAAAGTAAATAATAGTACAGTTGATATACAGATATGTCAAAAACCATGAAAGTAGTATTTGAATGCTTAAAGTTTGAGGATGCACTGGATGGGCAATGCAAGTAATTAAAGTTGCTAGAAAAGGGAAAAGCATGGTCAAACATACTCTGTAGGGAAGTTAATTATGTCCCAACATTTAGAACTGATTAAAGGGTCCAACAGTGAAAGAGGTGGGGTTCTGTCTTAGTCGACTCTTTTCAGTCAGTATTCAGCCAAGAAGACAGAAGTCCTTCTAAGTCTTTACAGCAAGGCGATTTAGTGGAGAGAATGCCTAGGTTGCATAGGTGATACAGGAACTGAGGAGCCAGAGTGGGGCTGAGGAGCCAGAGTGAGTACACTGCAGGAGCTCAGGAAGCAGCGTCCTCCCCTGGGCTAGAGGGATAAAGGGAAAAGGTCATGCTGGACCCCCAGAGATCAAGGTCACTGGCCAAACTGGAATCACATCAGAACTACAGGTGTACGGCTACAGATGACATCACTTAAGGCAAAGTGACTGAGAGAGTGTTACTCACTCAGTCGTGTCCAACTCTTTGAGACCCCATAGACTGTAGCTCGCCAGCCTCCTCTGTCCATAGAATTCTCTGGGCAAGAATACTGGCATGGGTTGCCATTTCTTCCTCCAGGGGATCTTCCCAACCCAGGGATCAAATCCGAGTTTCCTGCACTGCAGGAGGATTCTTTACATTCTGAGCCACCAGGGAAGACCCTAAGGCAGAGAGAAACAGGGAGAAATACTCTTGCTTCTCCCTCCACCCAACTCTCTAGCCTCCTCCCTCTGGCACCTCCCATTGGCTGAAGTAGGAAAAACTGTCCGTATAACGCAGAGCCAGGGAAAGGGGAGGACAAAGAGGCCCACCCACGATCAGCATCAGTGCTGGGGATTCCAGCCTTAATCTCTCAGGGAGTAATTATGGAAGGGCCAAGGGCGGGTGGAGCCAGGATGCAGATGATCCCTTTTGGAGACATCTTTAGACAGAATGGGTAGGATTTGATATTTGCCTGGAAGGTCAGGGAATGATGGAAGAAGTGTGAGTGCAAGAGTAAGAGGGATGAGCTGAATGAAATAAACCCAAGATTCATTCTTGGGTAAGAGTCTCTTGGACATTACCATCTCTTTTTCCACACTTGTTCCGTCTCATATGGCATTTTATTCCCATGCACACCCGAAAAATCTTTATTCTTATTGTTCCTGTGAATTTTTTTTCTGTTACTATATCTGTTATTTTACTGGTCAAGTTAAAGACTCATGTAATTACTGAAAATAATTGTAAGAAGTTATATTTAGTATATCCAAAGGTATTTTTAACATATTTTTCTAATCATAGCACAGCTTTCTTGCTTATCCCAGCTTCTTTCTTGGCTAACAGGCTGAACTAAGCCTCAGGATCCTCCATACTTTTGTGGGTCAAAGAGTTGGGACGTATCTTTGTAATCATTTCATAGATGATGGGGTCAGAAGCAAACTGTGGATTTACAACGCCTTCTGGTCATTTGTTTAGAACAGATTACCTGACAAGTTTGTGTAAATTGAACACTAGTTTGTTCCTTCGTAGCTAGCACAATGTTTCTTACTCCTGTGGTGGGGAACGTTTTGAAAATGATCAGGAATATTTAACATTTGCACAGTGACCCCCACTGTAGCACCTGGAAGGGAACTGCTTTGCTTTCCAGAACTTCTTGTTCCTGAAGAGTTACAGGAAAAGGTGGAGAAGCGTTTTAGCAAGAAACGTTTGTCCTTTTTGTTATTCCCACCTCGTTTCCTAGGACATTGTTTTCATGTCAGCATGGTCTTGGCTGAAAAAAAATTTATTCCTCTTAAATTTTGCTCATCAAGGAATAATCATCTTGTACCTTTTTGAAGCCATGTCCAAGACTGCTCTGCTGTCCCTCACAGGGGAGTGGTTTCAAAAGGGATAAGCTGAGAAATGGTGTCAGGTGAGTGAGGGCTGCTGGTGGGTGATGGTTTCATTATATGTTGTTAGAAATAGTCATGCTAATTGGGAGACCCACCAATACTATATCCTTCTTTGTCCAATGACCACTTGACTTCTTGAGGTTCCTGAAAAACATATATGTGCACAGTGGGCATTGACCTGACTGCTCCTTGGGAGGAAAGGAAACAAAATCTACACTTATCCTATCGGTAACTGGGCCCAGATCTTTTCTAATACAAGCATAGGGAAGAAAGAGAAGAAATACTAAGCCAATATGGGTGTATGGACTTTAGAAAGCTCCACCACTAAAAAACTGTAGCTCAGTCATTATCTGACATTTGATATATAATGTCAATTTGAGGAGCTGCCCCCCCCCCTTTTTTGAGAGTGGACTTTCTTTCTCTTTATTTTCATTAATCCTTTGGAATAAGGAAAGTATGAGGTAAGGAGGTTGTACCTTCAACTCTACCCTTCCCATACACACACACGTTTCTAGTATGGTATAAATAGCTGGAAGTGTTGAGCAATATCCAGGACTTGAGTCACTGAAAGTATGGGACTGAGAACACCATAGATGTCCAGTAACTTCCTGCTGGTCACATGTTTGATTGATTAGAGACAAGAAGATCTTCCAATGATATATTTCACATATAATGTGGTCTTTTGGCTCAGACCTTGAGTAGTAAATTATATTCAAACTCCAGGCCATTTCTAGACTTTTTATAGACATTTATTTGCCATAGATCCTTGGCTAATACACTCACTATCTGATCCCTTTTCTCTTTTGCCCATTTTAGCAGAATGTATTCTATTATTTCCAGACTCAATTATCTCCTCTTGCCTTTTTATGGTAAATAGTCTGACATTTGATATGTAATGTCAGTAAATAATTTTTTCAATAAATAATGTTGCAAGGTGTTCAAAAAAATCATGACCAATCAAATATTTGAATACCAATGGTCAATTCTGTTAATCTCTTAACACTAGATATCCCAAATATAGAATGCTATAAAACTACAGGAAAGAAATAAGAACCTAATAGAATTCTTCTGTAAATAGTGATTTTCAGCAGAAGGGAAGCACCGGTTTCCCAGAGTGAGTGACCTTTATTGACACTAGTTTGACAGTTAACTTGGATTATGTTGGGTTAATAATCTGTATTTTACTTTGACCCATTCTTCCTCAAAATGGAGACCAACTGAGAGATGAAGGAAAACTGGACAGCGTTACCAGATTTACCCAAGATATCATTGGTTCTTTTCATGAACCAGAAAATCCCTTGATGGGGTCCATGCTACATCCCAGGGGCTTCAGAATTAAGAGATTGCTCTATTTTTCTTTCTGCTCAGGTAGAAATAATTAGCTAAGGAATCTAATAGGAGTCATAATTCTAGGGCTTTGGTGAAAATGTTCTTTCTTTTTATGACCTTCAAATTTTATAAGATCAAAATGCCTGCTTTTTTAATTTCTCTGAATTATCATATGCTCTCCCTCCTAGAATTATTGTGAAATCAATGGAGACAATGGAGATATAAAATGTTCTGTAGGCACTTGAGGTCTTACTATTTTTATTTTTTAATTGCCAAGGAAAGAATAACCTTTGGGTAATTTTTTGCTCCAGCATTAGTTGGAATCATTTCCATCTGGAGACCTGCAGACAGGAGAAGGAATTAAGAGCCAGAAATTATAGAAGGAAAGCAAAGTGATGATATTAAGCAAACTAATAAGTTAGGGAGTAGAAGGGCTTAGAGAAGATCGGTTATACATCAATGAATAAAGAGGCCAAAAGAAGGGACCAAAATTAAATTAACTTTTTCTTTTAATTTGCCAAAAATTCCCAGGGATACATTTCAAAGAGAACTTATGCAATATGAAGGAGGTCATATTGTAAGCTTGAATTTAAAATATAAATGTGGAATATTTAAAAGAGCCCTCATTTCAACTATTTCAGGAACTGCTTGGGATTAAAACCTCATAGAGTATATTACAGATTGGCTGCCCATTAAGTAGATGCCATCAATATTATGACTGATGATAATAGCTTAAGAATCATTTATTATTAGGAAGTCTTTAGTGCTATGGTAAGTTGGAGAGGGTAGAAGATATTGACACTCATCTAGTTTGTCTTGTTTTTAATTCTCTTGAGAAGAAAAAGATATCGATATTTCCTGCCCAGCTACACCATCTCCATATACAACCAATCTCCGAGAAATCTGGCTTACAGTTTTACTGGTCTCTCCATTGTGCGGCTCATCTGCCTGGATCCCAAGTTCCCAAGGGAAAATGTCTGCTTCTAGCTGAGGCCCCCTTTCCTCAGGATAAACTCTCAATAAACAACCCTGAATTCTAGTACATTCCAATGTAGATTATAAATTGTCTTCATTTTAGAATTATATATGTACTAGAATAATATGGTAGCTTCATACTTATCAAACATTTTCTACATACCAGCTCTAACTGATTTAATCCTCACAACAAATCCATGAGCTAGATATTGGTACTGTTAGTATTCCTACTTGCAGATGAGGAAATTGAGGCACAGTGAAAAAGTTAAATAACCTGATTATACTAAACTCGACTTGAATCTAGGCAACTGAGTTCTTGACCTATAGACTATTGTCTCTAAATACATGCATTCCCAAACTTTTGAAATACTGAAAGATTAAAAGAGTATTTTTTCCTATCTCTGCCATTTTATAATGGACAAGTTTGAGATAAAAACGTACACTATGGGTAGGGAGGTAGGAGGGGGTTCAGGATGGGGGAAACAAAGAATAAAAAAAAATATACACTAAATATTGAAGTCAAGAGGGGCACATCTTAAGGGGAAAAGATGATAACATTTTTATTACTTCTATTTAAGATGCAACAGAGATTTGTGTAAGGGAATGAAAAATCGGCTGAAAAAGGGCAAAGCTCTCATTTTCAAGCTTAAGTATGTGCAAATATGTGGTTTAGAAGGGAGAAGGCTGCACTTTTGACAAGCCAAGTTTGTTTTAATTTGTACTACTTGTACATCTTGTACCTGAGCGGCACTGAATATTTGTAATAAAGTGTCCTAGTTGGTTTAAAACCAAAATAAAACCAAGAGTTGGTGTCAGGGCTGATTTATTCCAAAGGGAAGACTTCCATCCAGGCAACAGAAAATTCTTGTGGGAGGAGACAATGGACTTGTCCAGATGCTGTGCTGGCCACTCCAAGTGCGCCTATGGTCCCTGTAGCTCAGATGCGGCCACTGAACTTACAGAAGAGATTCTTACACCCTGGCCTTTGGCCAAGGACGTTGAAAAGACTTATTGGAAAGAGTGACTACTTTGCAGTGATTTATAGACAGTGTGCAGCAGCTTTTGAATAATGAATTATACACAGGGACCTGGCAATTTTCAGATCATGATCAAGTGGAAGTCCTTTATATTTCTGGTGTAAATGATGAAGCTTGTCTCACCAAAACAGTGCTGGGAACAAAGGGGTTAGACTCTCTCTTCTGGCCTGGCTACAATCCCCTGCTTTCATCATTCTAGTCCCACTGATGTCTTATCCATGTTACTCACTTCAGTATCTTCCATGGCTCTGGTTAATGCCTTGGTATTACTTCAACATGTAAACAGCTAAGGAGAACTCTGTCTGCAGCTGCTCGAGGCTCAGTCCTTAAACTCTTAGGGTCATGGGCCTCCTTGAGACTCTGATGAAAGCTATGGATTCTCCCCCAGCAAAATATCCAGGCATATAATGGTTTGTCTACAATGTCATGAACTTCTGAAACCATTGCTGTAACCAGGGTAGGAATCCTGGCCCTGATAACTTTAAATGAAAGGTTTTATTTTGGGATCCAGGCTCCTCCTAGCTCACACTTTGCCATCCCCAGCTGTAGCCCTTATCCTCATGGTCTCAGATAGTGGTAAATGTTCCAGTCATTGTAAATGCATCCCAGGCAGCAAGATAGATAAGAAAGATAATTTTAAGGGCATCTCCCCAAAGTTGCCTAAATCCATATGCTTTTGTGCAGGACTGGCTCCATGAGCATGCAACCAGTACAGTTACATGAGGCCTATTGGCTGGGGTTTAGTGCTCTGTAGCCACCATCTTGACTTGCTTAATAAATTCATGTTTGAATTTGTGTTTAGTAAGTGAAGTTCACTGGAACAATGGAGAATGTCCACTTTCTGCCTCTTCTTATTTCCCCAGGACTATTTCTCCACAGCTAGCCCCTCTCCCCCAGTACCCTGGGCCGTCTCAGCCTCCCCATCGCCTATTCCGCCTAGCAGCTGTTGTGGCCCTCTGTGCAGAGTTGCAGTTGCCCATGCACCCATGGAGGACTGGTACCAGGTGAAATGTCCCAAGGCGACTTGGGGCAGGGCATGGCTACTGTGGTCCTTACCCTGAGGGGCCAGTGTCAGAGCGCACACAGCCGGACTCACTGGGGACTTAGCAATTCACTCACCTTCACCAAAAAAGCCAAGTCCACCCCAGTACACAGAGGTCGTAACACACTTGGACGTCCCATATCTGCAGTGGGTGGGGCAGCAGGCCTGTAGAAAGAGCAGATGTCTAGCGTGACTTCCCAGCCCCCAGTGTTGAACAGGAGGGGAACCCAGCAGCCCCTGGGCTGTCCTCCTGGTGCCTGTGAGTGTCTCCCCTTCCCCACCGGTATATCTGTGTGCCCAAAGGGGAAACATTAACCAGCAAGTAAAAATCATCATGACAGATCAAGAGAAATTTTGAAAGAAAGGTAAAAGCTTTATTTTTATACCTTTGCATGTGTGCTAAGTCGCTTTGGTTGTATCCAACTCTTTGTGACTCTATGGCCTATAGCCCACCTGGCTCCTCTGTCCATGGGATTCTCCAGGCAAGAATACTGGAGTGGGTTGCCATGACCTCCTCCAGGGGATCTTCCAGACCCAGGGATCAATCCTGCATCTCTTATAGCTCCCACTTTGGTAGGTGGATTCTTTATCACTAGTGCCACCTGGGAAGTCCTAGTAGCACCCTTTTCCTGCTTTTTCAGCAAGAGGCTCTGCAGTTTAATTTTGCACCAGACCCGACAAATTATGTGGTCGGCCTGCCCTGTCTCAGTGGCCAGCCACAAAGAACTGCAAGGCTGACTGATAAATACAGTCTTTTTCCTATGTGACTGTGCCCAGTCCCAGGTCAGGAGTTCTGTTACCATGGAAGATGGAGATAATGGATATTGGGGTAGATAACTAGCAGTTTCCACCTTGTAAGTTAACTCTTTAAAAATAATTACCAGGAATCAAGGATTATTGAAAATGTCTACAGATTTTACCTCATTTAATCTTCAAGGCAGTAGTACTGTAGCTCCAGTTTACAGATAAAGCCGCAGCACTCAGACAAGAAATCGCTTGCCCCAGAACACCGTCTCACAAGTGATGGATCCGAGATTCAAACCTGGGCACTCTGGATTTTGAGTCGAGGATCTCTTTGTGGCACTGCCCTTGCAGTTCAGCAAAAACCATCCTCTGTGACTCAGCAGGGATGCTCTAGTTTACTAAGACAGTGAACAGCCTTATAAAAAGTTAGATCATGGGATCACTTGTACCAGAGTTGCTGCAATGTTTGTTTAAAACGCAGCTTCCTGAGCTCTAATCCAGTCTAGTGAACCAGAATATCTGAGGATGGGTCACAAGAAATTTCATTCTAATCAAATTCCTCCAGGTGACTCTTAGCAACTTTAAGAAATGTTGCTCAAAGATTTTAGGTTGCTGTAAACTTCCTGAGAGAAATGTTGTGTGAGCATTAGGAAGTGTATGTGGGCATGTGTGCCTGCTCAGTCTTATGGCTACGTCCGATTCTCTGTGACTCTATAGATGGTAGCCTGCTGGCCTCCTCTGTCCATGGGATTTCCCTGGCAAGGATACTGGAGTGGGTTGCCATTTCCTTCTCCAGGGGATCTTCCTGACCCAGGGATCAAACCCACGTCTCCTGAGTTTCCTGCGTTGTAGGCAAATTCTTTATCACTGAGTCACCAGGGAAGCTGAGAAATGGATACTTATAGTAATACATTGTCGGAGAAGGCAATGGCACCCCACTCCAGTACTCTTGCCTGGAAAATCCCATGGATGGAGGAACCTGGTGGGCTGTCGTCTATGGGGTTGCACAGAGTCAGACACGATTGAAGTGACTTAGCAGCAGTGGCAGGAAAGCAAAATACTACAACCTAATGAAAGGGAATTTGCCAATATCTGTGGAGACTACAGCTGCATTGGCCTTGTGTTACAGCAGTCCCGCTTCCTGACATTTATCCTACAAATTGACCTACACATGTATGAAATGGCAGAGGTGTGAGGTTATTCATGGGGGCATGTTCATCGCAGCAAAATAATGGAAGCAGCCTGAACATTCAGTGGAGAGGTGGCCCAGTCCATCCACACCGTAGCACAGAATGAGGAAGAACACAGTTCTGATGTGGGAAGGTTCCAGGACATCTTGGGAGGTGAAGAAAGCATGGTGCCAACAGTGTGCATAGTACAGACAGGTCAGAGGATCACCTCTCACCAGGAATAGTGCGCCCACAAACAGTTCTCTCTTTACAAACTTTGATCTCAGGGCTGGAGTGGCAGGTGGGGGCAGTAGCATCCGCTGTGGCCCCTCTTAGTAAACCTTAGGTTATTAAAGGTGCCCTGAGAGCTGTCTTTAGAACTAGCGGAGGTACTTAGGGCCTCTCTGCCCTAGGCAGAGCAGGTCCTGTTCATCAGTCCCATGGCAAAAGAAAACCATTCTGTCACATCTCTTGGAAACAGTAAACCTAGCTCTTGAGTGTTGAATGATTCCTAGACTGTGTTAACTTTTTCATCATTTCCCACTGGAAAGGCTGCTGCCTCAGACCTTTGTGGGGAACAGACATTTTGTATTTACTTTTTAAGTGCATTTGGATGATCGGTGCTCTTCTGGCTCTGCACGATGCCTGTCTCCTCTTGCATTTAGATCGCTCTCTCCTGTTAGGTTGCTTTCTTTTGTACCTAAGAGAAGGCTTACACTCTTAACTGGAAATACAAGGGAGTTTCAATAACAGATTGTTCTCTAAAAATAGTCCCTTCAGTTTTTCCTATTAAACTAGGTGTCAAAGCTTAGAGTTAGAGCAGTTTATTAGAGGAAAAGCAGCACAGAGTGTTCCCTGGAGATTGTCATATATGGCCGTGAAACCCCAGGAAGGCAGAACTTGGAAGACTTCACGAGTTAAGCAGAGAGAAACCCAAATGCCAGGTCAATTCTTTTTTTCTTTACTTAAAATATAAGAATTTAAAAATACTCTAGCATCAGGAAGTAGATAAATAATAGATGATCTGTTAGCACAATAAAATTTTTGTTGCTTCCTGTGTTTGAGGCCTGGATTAATTTTTTCTGGGTACTGTCATGGCCAGTAGTGGTTCCAGAATGTGGAATGGGAGAGTTTGAAGCTGCATTTTCATGGCCCTTTATGTAACATCAGAGAAGTATAAACTGACTGTGTCCACGAGTGAAGGGGTAGCTGATGGACAGCAGAGGGAAAGCTCTCCTTCACCACCCCCTCAGGCCTCACCTTGGCACTCTAACTGGTAGATGATTCTTGGCGCAAAGGCCTAAAGTTATATCCAAGGTTAATTTGGACCAGCCATGTCCTGTAAAACTTTCTGTGATGATGAGAATGTTGTGAACATGTTCTGTCCAGTAGCCAATGGTCATTGAGCAGTTGATCTGTAGATAGTGTAACGAAGGAACCATATTTTTAATTGTATTTCATTTCAACTACTTTGGGCTGCCCTTGTGGCTCAGTTGGTAAAGAATCCACCTGCAATGAGGGAGACCTGAGTTTGATCCCCGGGTTGGGAAGATCCCTGGAGAAGGGAAAGGCTACCCTCTCCAGTATTCTGACTTGGAGAATCCCATGGACTACAGCCCACAGGGTCACCAAGAGTCGGACATGATTGAGCGACTTTCAGTTTCACTTTCAACTACTTTAAATAGTCTCATTTAAATGGCTAGTGGCTACCATTTGGATAGCGTATCTCCCAGAACCTGGAGCAGGAGTCAGGAATTATGATTTCTGAACTCTGTCTTTTAGTTCAGTTCAACCGTTCAGTCATGTCTGACCCTTTGCAACCCCATGGACTGCAGCACACCAGGCCTCCCTTCTCATCAGGTGGCCAAAGTTTTGGAGTTTCAGCTTCAGCATCAGTCTTTCCAATGAATATGCAGGACTGCTTTCCTTTAGGATGGACTGGTTGGATCTCCTTGCAGTCCAAGGGACTCTCAAGAGTCTTCTCCAACACCATAGTTCAAAAGCATCAGTTCTTCGGCACTCAGCTTTCTTTACAGTCCAACTCTCACATCCGTAATGACTACTGGAAAAACCATAGTCTTGACTAGATGGACCTTTGTTGACAAAGTAATGTCTCTACTTTTTAATATGCTGTCTAGGTTGGTCATAACTTTTCTTCCAAGGACTGTCTTTTAATTTCAGGGCCACAGTCATCATCCACAGTGATTTTGGAGCCCAAGAAAATAAAGTCTGTCGCTGTTTCCATTGTTTCCCTGTCTATTTGCCATGAAGTGATGGGACCAGATGCCATGATTTTCGTTTTCTGGAAGCTCAGCATTAAGCCAACTTTTTCACTCTCCTCTTTCACTTTCATCAAGAGGCTCTTTAGTTTTTCTTCACTTTCGGCCATAAGGGTGGTGTCATCTGCATATCTGAGATTATTGATATTTCTCCCAGCAATCTTGATTCTAGCTTGTACTTCATCCAACCCAGCGTTTCTCGTGATGTACTCTGCATAAAAGTTAAATAAGCAGGGTGACAATATGCAGCCTTGACATACTCCTTTTCCTATTTGGAACCAGTCTGTATGCCAAATTAAAATGACAGTATTGTCATATTAGTGCCTTGTGCATTCATTGTTCATCTTCTAGAATATATAATTGACCCTCACCTTCCCACTTGGATATTCTGAGAAGAATGGGCCTTCCCAACTTCCTTATTGGGTTCTGTGAACCAGAGATGTCAATGCCAAGCTATTCTTTGACTGTGTTGGTCTTTATGCAAGAACTGAACAAGAGATTTAGTCCTGGAGAGGCAGACTGATATGAAAGCATGCTCAAACAGCAGAAGGTATGAAATCACAACACTGATAATCACAAGTGAGAACTCTTCTTTTGTGTGTGTATATTCCTTCAAAGCAGAATCAGTTCATTAATTTCAGGGACTTACCTTGCCTTACATGAAACTGAACTCCACCCATTTCTTGCTTATAAGTTTTACTAGGAAATAGAAAGGAACTAATTGCCATAGTGCAAAGCTTTGGGTGTCATAGGGACCAATTTATTGTTATAAAACCATCTTGTATGTAAAGTAGATATCCAAGGTGACTTTGTAAAAGCAAACATCATTCAGTCTTGTGTACCCTGCTAACCCTAAGTCAATCTGATCACTCTTTCTTACTTCCTGTTTTTCCCTTCAGAGTATTCATGTTTTATCTTAGTCTAATCAGTGGTATTTTCCAAATCACCTGGTACCTAATATTTTGCTTTATACTGCTTGATTAAAAAACAGTGCATAGTTGAGCCTCCCATCATGTAATCCATGAGGTCCTACCAGTAAAAGTCTTCATCTTCAACCCCATATACTCACATCTCTAGGCCTAGACTTCAGAATTTTTAAGTGATGAGTCTAATCATTTTTTCCCTTAGGATTTCTGTTTCCTTAGGAAGTGGGGAGGTTGGATGGCCCAAAGCAAACACAATCTGCTTCAGGTCCTCAGTCCCATTGATCTTTATTCCTAAGATTGTCCTTCTGGGAATCCCAAGACCTTCAGGGTTAGCTGAGAGGGAACCGTCCTCCAGAACTAGTCTTCTGTCCAGCCTCCACTTAGCCTGTGTGCTTTATGGTCAGGGCCCAGTGTTGGGCCACCATCTCTTGTCTTCTGATGCATGCCCATTGGTAATAAACCATGCTTTACTTATTCCCCTAAGAGGAAGCCTTGAAATACTCTAGACCAGTAACAACTACAGTTGTTAGAACTCCTGAAAGAGTGAATCCTCTTGGCATAGACTGCTATGTATGTCTCATGGACCCAAGATGATTTTGTGACCCTGAGACATAGAAACTCTCCAAATGGCTTATTCGAGGAACAAATTCATAATGCATTACAAGCTGCTGTAACAATGACATTAACTACTCTCCTCTCCTACTGAGTGAGCCACCCAGCAGAGTACCATGAATATAAACAGCCCTGGAATTTCAGATCTTATTGTATTGTTGATGAGCACACATGGTCCTTGCGCCTACAGTGTGGGTGGTCTGCTGGGGGTTATGAATCAAAGCCAAACGGTTTTGTGCTTTGGTCAACCTGCACATGTTATTTGTAAGCACTTGACTAATTGATCCTAAACTGCACATTTAATGGCCACTTTCGGAGTTTTGATAGGAAAATGGCTACTTGTTTATTCTCAGATGTCATAATATACCCGCCCTTTATAAATCAGAGCCCCAGCCTGGACATGTGAATGGACTCTGGGGTGACATTAGAGGCCCTCCCTGTGATCCACAGCCCACGGCACGACCTTGAGAAAGTCTTGGCCAGGTGTGCCTTCCGTCTTTCCCAACACAAGCAAAACACACCTGCTCTTTATCTGGCTGAGTGGGAGAGTGTGCAGCTGCGGTAGATTAGAACCAATGAATGTTTGTCTGCAAACAGAGTCTCTTGGTGGTTAGATGTTATGCAATTACAAGTGTTATTCCTAAATATTACCCTGATTTATTCTGTATATATTATGACATTTAAAATTGATCATTCATTTTCTGAAAAAAGGATATTTTCCCAGTCTCCTGTTTTTGCTTTAAATGATCAGAACAATTCAAGTACAGAATTGTATAAATGACTGAATCTTCTTGAGGTAACTAATGTTATCAATGTAATGCACTGCAGGTAACTTTTCATAATCTATGTGTGTAGGAATATAAATTCTTATCTTTATAGTTTACAAAAGCATTGATACGCCTTTAATATGCTATGGCTATATGCATATACCAATATATATATGTATGCATGTGTATATATATACATATATTTTCTATAGACTTATATTTCCAAGTCAATACAGCAATACCTCATTCTTTTTAGTAGTTGCCTAATAGTCTATAATGTGGTCCATAATTTGTTTAATCATTTCCCCAGAGCTAGCCACTGGAGTTTTTCCTCTAGTTTTAAGTGATAAGAACAAAAGCAAAGGTTGTTATCTTGGCTTTATGACTTTCTGTCATGTGCTTCATTTTGAGTTTTAGTTTGTTTTAAGCTCCTCTTAATTAGATTTTCCATCACATGGCAGGTGATTTTTAAAAATATATATATTTTCATCTTAGTACCCTTTATTAAGAAAAGAGGAAGAGAAAAGTGCCTTTCTGTACAATGGTAGAGCTTACAGGGTAGTTGGTTGGTTGCATGAGCATTGGGAGTATTGTTTGTTTACATGGTCGTTTCCTAGGTTTCTCTGTGTCATTGCCAATCTGTGTGACTTGGCGGCCAATAGCTCTTCCTAAACCACGTCTTGTGGCCAAATGCAGACTGGACGTCAACGAGTGGAAAATATTGCAAAGTTTCTGAAGGGTCAGGAAGGTTTTAATTGCAAGAAAGGCCTAGTTTTTGTTTTGTGAAGCATAGCCTGGAAACGCGTAATTAAAAAAAAAATTCCCTTTAAGTGTTTACATTGCACGCAAAGACTGAGAATGTTTTTAACATAGAGCTTCTGTGCTAGGCTATTAGCTTACCAAGGTAGGCCTCTTTTTGTACTTTTGTGTAATGTGAGACATACACAGTAAGACAGTAGGGAAACGCCAGCCCTGGCATAAGATTCTGTTTGGGAGTAGGAGGAGAAACCAAGAAAATGAGGTAATGCGGTTTGCTCTAGTGATAGATGCTAAATCAGATCTTGAGGATGTTTACCTTGGGCCTGAGGGCAGTGGAAAGCCACAAGAACCTTTCTGGGGGGATGGAGATGGGGAGGGAATGGCCGAATCAGTGAGTGGAGAAGCTAACTGGGGCTTTTTACATGTCATTATGATTGATGACATGGGACTGTTCTCTCCTGCCCGTTGCAGGGAATGAGTTTGGTATACCTTATTTTTATAGCTTGTTCTACCAAGTTTCTATACACCAAAGAATATTGCTAACAATAGAAACAAAACTCTAATTTTTCATATTGTGAATCGGTCTGTAGTCTGATTTTTTACATGTATATACATGTAAGTCATTTCTATAAATGCATCAAGAAATATATAATTTTTACTTATTTTTATATAATTTTATATATAAAATTTTTATTTTATATTATATTTAAAAATATAATTTTTAAATTGGGGAACAATTTAAAAACCCTTCAAGAATGATGAAACTTCCTTCCTAGTCCTCAATCCTCCTGAGCTTCTTGGTGGCCTACAAATCTTTACCCAGTCTCTCAAAGGCTGTAGAAATTTGTGGATAGATTCAGAAAATTGGAGGTCATATAATTCAGTGGTCCCTAATCTTCTTGGTGCTAGGGACTGGTTTTGTGAAAGATAATTTTTCCATGGATGGGGCGTGGGTTGGAGGGTGGTTTTAGGATGATTCAAGCACATTATATTTATTGTGCACTTTATTTCTATTATTATTACATCAACTCCATCTCAGATCATCAGGCATTAGATCCCAGAGGTTGGGGACCTCTGCTATTAATATAACTCATTGTATGAGCTAGCCTTAGACTCAATTCACTAACAAGCTTCAAAGATCATCTTTTTTTCTTTTTTTTTTGGAGGTCCTTGTAGGCCAACACTTCCTTCCAGGAATATATAAAACCAACTAAAACTGATTTACCTAATATTTGTCTCTGTCCTGCTATGCCTGTTCTGGATGTTCTTACTTGTGATGACCTAATTTCTAGGCAAAAGATATCCTGCTTGGACATACCAGGCTGTCCCAGATCTCGTGAGGCCCATGAGATAGGTGTGGCTTAAGCCTAACAGGCAGGGGGAAATGCAAAGAGAAAGATAAATAGTACTTTCCATCTTGCTCCTTGATACAGACCATGAAGAGTTAATATGTGAAGAACATGAAGGAATGATAGAAACTTCAAATGAGTATTGCAAAACTCAAATAAAAGAGTGTGGACAGAAGTTCTCTGTAAACTTCAGGAAACTCTGAAAAAAGAAGAAAGAAAGCTCTGTGAATTATACTTTTACTTGTTCTAGAATGCGAAATTCATTAGGTAAAATATTCTAAAAATAGCTGTCTTCGAAAGCCTAGCTTCAGTCTACTGTAATTTCCCCATGAAAGTCTATTATCCATATATGAGAAAACTTGGTGAAAAGTATGTTCTCTCATCTAATGTCACTGGTTGTTTATGCCTTTGCCTCAATTGTTTCTGATTTGGAGTTTTTCTTTTAATCTCTGCAAAAAAATATTGGGGGTATGTTTTTTTCTCTATATGTAATCCTATCTTTTAATCCAAAAATTCAAAGAAGTGGCTGGGCTTCTCTTTGAAAGGCAGCTCAAGTGTTCCTGCAGCCTTATATCTAAAGAGCCTACTACAAGTATAAACTTAGTCCAGATTTGGGTCTGTCTCTGGTGTCATTCCTGTTTAGGAAATAGTCCCAATCATGGAAGTTACTTTTCTTTGAAGAGAGAGAATTCCCTTCTTTCAGACATGCAAACCTAACAAGCAGTTTCCTCTACATGCTTTACTTTTGGCATTTAATACAACACTACCTGCAAATCGGAATTTTCTGATAAATGCCAGCCTTTCTGCACCAGAGAAATGTTGAAAATGTTAAATATATATATTTAAAGCTACTATTGGAATATTCTGGGAGACACTATCATCGTGAAATTTCAAAGCATGGTTTTGTTTTTTTAGCTCCTAGTATCTTCCACCAAGGATTGAATTAACAAAAAGGAAACATAAGGCATTTTAATTTATGAGTAAAATCAAAGTCCAGAATAGCCAGTGTGACCAGGTTTTGAAAATTGTGAAAGTGAGCAGTGGCTGGGTTGTCTTTTCCCAAGAATAAGAACAATTTCAGATATGAACAGGTGGTTTGTTTGTTATTGCCCTCCCCTCTCTCTTTATATTCATGTTGTACCATTGGTTTAGCCATAAATGCTCTAGTCCAATTCATTTAAAAGTGTATATCTAAGGGATTCTCTAATTTTAGTCTTACAGTGGTTTTGGACTGAGTTTTTGGAAAATAGTACACATTTCAGTTTTTTATTTTCTGTTGTTTGTTCTATAGTCAAAGCAATGAAGGGCTCCATAGTTCAGTGATGATATTCTACTTCTAAGACAAAGCAAGTCATGTATAATGGATCACTTATGACAGTCTCTTTTGTTAAAAAGTAGTAACAATCACCAGACCAGAGGGAGTTGTAACCAAAAACAAGGATGATCTGTCTCAATGAGAGAAGCCAGTGAGCTCCAGGTCAGACCTTGCATCCTATTCCCATGGCTTCATTCCTCTTTCCCTCCTTACCCATGATTTCTTCTTTCTCACAAACCTCTCACAACCCTCATCACAACCCAAAGCCCAGCCTCCCGGGGACCTGAGGAAGCAACAGAGACAACTGCCTTGTATTTCCTCAAGTTTATATTTATTAATGTGGATTCAGTTAGTTATTGTTAGTAAGGAGATTCTTTAGCCAGACACGGTTGAGATGTAAAAGTCATACAGCTAAACATCTTGATTCTATTTTAACAAACACTGGCGTATTTTGGCTTTAATGATAATTAGCTGGGAAACTTAAGAGTTGAGAAGAGGGGGTTGAACTCAATGACATCTTAAGTCTTTCCTAATGTCAATATTTTGTGATCTCAAAGAAACCATATGAAGAAATCCAACTAGATATTACCGACATTTCCTTTAGTACATCAAATCCTCCTGAGCTCAAAATACCAACTGGAACCTACTTCTCTTTTTCTGCACACCCTCAACTTATGTAATGTGGGCTGGTTTTTGTGAGGGACTTATAGCTCCTAAATTTCTTATCCAGGTCTATTCCTTATTTTGCCTCTTCCTTATTTTATATCTTGGCTGTAGTCTTTGAAGAGTTGCCATTCAGATAGCTCTCAATCAAAAGTGACTGGACTTAAGGCCATCAGAAAGGAGTAAATAATGCTCTGAGCATCTATTTTGTTTATAGCTATATCTCCAGGATCTTAGAACATGTCTTGTACAGAGTATCTCAATATTGTTAAACTCAGAGCTAGCATCACATCATAATGCCTTGGGGTCCACATAGTCACAATCACACACTGGATGGGTGTCACCAGTCAGTCTCTTCTCTGTTACCACCCCATCCCATGCCCAACCATCACTCTACTTAAAACTTGGGTTTTCCCCCTTCCTTCTACCTGATTCTTTTCCTAGGTTAATCTATAAAAATCTCCTAGTCACTTAATTTATTATCTAAATATCATGTTATCACTTAATGAATAAGCCATTTGGATTGAGTTTGGTTTCCCAATTATTGTTATGATCCACTGGCTGGCTGCATAAAGTGAATACATCCAGAGAGCTTGTCTTTGAACCCAAGAGACTTTGGGCTCTACTAGTAAAGAGTCAGCTGAAGCAAATTTTTCTATGCTATTAATAGTACTTGGTCAGAGGGGAATATAGTCTGGGAACAGTTGCCGGCATGAAAGTCACACCCAGGAATCATTATAAACTATGAATGAAGTTGGAGTAATGGGAAAAATTAAACTTGTTTTAATAAAAGACTTTATAACATCTAATAGATACTATATCCTACTTCCTCCTATCTACAGTATAGGTGCCCAGGAGAATCAATATGCAAAGGTTACACATTAACCCATTAAAATTGTGCCACAAATCCCCTTGTTGTTCACACCAGTGTTAGTATTGGGATGAACTTCTGTTCCCAAATCAAGTGGGATAGACTCTTGGAAAACAAATTATCTGAACTTTGAGAGGACAATACTTTCCATGACTACTTCATCTGCTCCCCACCCCTCCAGCCTGCCTGGCGCATAACCAAAGAGACTATTACCAGAAGGCACAGACATCATCCCTAGAGCGTTAAGCCAAACCTTTCAGTGGAGTGTTGCAATTGGCTCCCTAAACCTCCAGGGACCACGTTCATTCCATCTGTGAAGGTACCAGTTGAGAATTCTGGGGCAGAGAGCATGAAAGCCTTCATTTCTTAGGGTCCAGCTTTGTCAGTGTACCTCTTGCCCAGGGAGCTATCCAAGGTGCTATCTGAAACTCCTTGTCTTCTAGTAGATCTGAATATTTTGTCCCAGTGTTTATATTTCTGCCTCTCTTGAGCCTCACCCTTCTGCATTTGTCTAATTCTGAAGCCATTTGTCTTTCCCAATTTGGATCTTTCCTGACCACCACTTGCTTCCAAATCCTGAGATATGTTGTGACGCATTCACAGCCTACGCTCAACTGACCCTTTGCCCGCATTTGTCTTGACTCTGCCTGGTCTGACTTAACACTTGTCTGCGCTCACCCTGTTCTCCATCTGGGCTTTCAGTATCCATACCACATCTAAGCAAAATAATATAAATCAGAAGTTAGTCGATAAGAGCGATTAAACCCTGTCATATATGTTTTTATTTTTGTATTAATATAAATTGCCTAAGTTATACACAGTTGAAAAAAGTTTCCTAATGAGAAAACTTGTAAGTGTACAGACTAGATGGACACACTAAAAAATAATTTTCATTCTTAATTATCTTCCCGCATGTTTGCTAAAGTAAATTCAATGTTCAGTTATTGTGGACAAGATCAATACTATCCTTAGTCAGTCAGTTCAGTCTCTCAGGTGTGTCTGATTCTTTGAGACCCCTGGACTGCAGCACACCAGGCTTCCCTATCCATCACTAACTCCTGGAGCTTGCTCAAACTCACGTCCATTGAGTCAGTGATGCCGTTCAATCATCTGATCCTCTGTTGTCCCTTTCTCCTCCTGCTTTCAGTCTTTCCCAACATCAGGGTCTTTTCAAATGAGTCCATTCTTTGCATCAGTATTGGAAGAGTATTGGCAAAAGTATTGGAGCTTCAGTTTCAGCATCAGTCCTTCCAATGAACATTCAGGACTGATTTCCTTCAGGATGGACTGGTTGGATCTCCCTGCAGTCCAAGGGACTCTCAGCCTTCTCCAACACCACAGTTCAAAAGCATCAATTCTTCAGTGCTCAGCTTTCTTTATGGTCCAACTCTCACATCCATACATGACTACTGGAAAAACCATAGCTTTGACTAGATAGACCTTTGTCAGCAAAGTAATGTCTCTGTTTTTTTAATATGCTGTCTAGTTTTGTCATAGTTTTCCTTCCAAGGAGCAATAAATACTATTCCAGGAACATGTATTTGTTATACTCTAGTCACATTTTCAGTTTTTATGTGAAATAAAACAAAGAAAGTTATTTTGACTATAGTGAATGACTTCACTTTCATTTTTCACTTTCATGCATTGAGAAGGAAATGGCAACCCACTCCAGTATTCTTGCCTGGAGAATCCCAGGGACAGGGGAGCCTGGTGGGCTGCCGTCTATGGGGTCGCACAGAGTCGGACACGACTGAAGTGACTTAGCATCAATAGCAGTAGACAACCCATTCTGGAAATTGGTGCTAAAATGTATTTTTTTTCCCATTTATTTTTTATTAGTTGGAGGCTAATTACTTTACCACATTGTAGTGGTTTTTGTCATACATTGACATGAATCAGCCATAGATTTACATGTATTCGCCATCCCCATCCCCCCTCCCACCTCCCTCTCCACCCAATTCCTCTGGGTCTTCCCAGTGCACCAGGCCCGAGCACTTGTCTCATGCATCCAACCTGGGCTGGTGATCTGTTTCACCCCAGATAATATACATGTTTCAATGCTGTTCTCTCGAAACATCCCACCCTGGGCATACACACCGAGGAAACCAGATCTGAAAGAGACACGTGCACCCCAGTGTTCATCTCAGCACTGTTTATAACAGTCAGGACATGGAAGCAACCTAGATGCCCATCAGCAGACGAATGGATAAGGAAGCTGTGGTACATATACACCATGGAATATTACTCAGCCATTAAAAAGAATTAATTTGAATCAGTTCTAATGAGATGGATGAAACTGGAGCCCATTATACAGAGTGAAGTAAGCCAGAAAGATAAAGACCAATACAGTATAAAATGTATTTTTAAGATGCATTTTAAAAATACTTGGAACACTCCAAATTTATATGCAGTGTCAAATTTGCCTGTAAATAAATAAATTTTGATATAAGAATAATAATTTATATCCCATAAAAATGATTTTATGTACTTTCATAAAAATTATTGTTTCATTTTATTTTCTCTACATGTGTATGTTGTCTCTATAAGGAAAATCAAATATTAGTTTAGAGCACTGTGGACACACATCAGGTATTGTGCAATTGATTGTATAACAATTGCTCTATGTTTCTTTCACTCCTTCTACAATGATCACACTGTCTTGAGAAAGAAAAACAAACCTTCAAGCACAACACCCTCTGTTTTCTAGCTATGAAGAGATTGTCTGCCTTGAGTATTACCAGTGATGTTTGTATTGGCTTTTAAGGCAAAACTAATGACTATATGGAACAATGCCCATTCCTCTTCCCAGTCCCTGTGTGAGCAGTGACCCGCATCTCTAAGACAGTTCTGAAGATTAGGGATGCAGATCATTGCCATTAAAATTTTTTTTATGTCTGCATTAAGCTAATCAGTCCTCTAGGGACTGAGCTCTTACTCTTGGCTTCTGACCAACTCTTACCAAAGAAGGACCACATTCCTTCTTCCCCTGAGTTAGTCTTAACTCAATTTAAACTTCAATATAAACAGAACTAATGGTCAACTAATCCATTGTAGTAGTAGAGCCTATTCTTCCAGGAAAATCTTATTAGAAAAAGTGAAAGTGGTTCAATCGTGTCCGACTCTTTTTGTGTCCAACTCTTTGCAGCCCTGTGGACTGTATAGTCCCTGGAATTCTCCAGGCCAGAATACTGGAGTGGGTAGCTGTTCCCTTCTCCAGGGGATCTTCCCAACCCAGGGATCGAGCCCAGGTCTTCTGCATTGTAGGGGGATTCTTTACCAGCTGAGCCACCAGGGAAGCCCAAAACCTTATTAAAGAGCCTGGCAAATAATATCAATAAAAGGAGATTGAATTCCACAGAATGAAAGTCTGGGAACTTGGGTCCTCGTTATCATCCCATCACATGAGGCAGTGCAGGGCTCCATGAAACTCTGAGAACTGCTGATTATTCAGTTCCTTTACTTTACAGATGGATAAACTCAGGCTTGAAGAGATTAACTCACTGTTCAAGGCTACATTGCTAAGTAGAGATAAAGTTGAGAAAAAATTTGTCTCCTGACCGTCCTCTACCACCCAGTACTCAACCTCTGCCTGCTTCCTTTCCATTTTCCTTAGTCCTGTGATTGAAAGCAGGACATCATGCACTCACTCTGCCTTTTGTATTAACAGGGCTTGTTTGTCCTCAACTAAAAAGTACTCTAATTTAAACTGGCTTCAATTAAAGGATTTTATTGCCTAATATAAATTAGAAGTTCAGGGATATCTGATGAGAAGATTTTAAAAATTGCATCCAGTTCAATCTCCTTCTTTTCATATCTTTTGGTTCTAGCCTCTCTTGTGCTGGCTTCATTTCTAGGGGGCCTCCTTCATGGACTCTAGCAGGTGGAGGCTTCCAGTGTTCTTATAGCAGGTAGTTCCTGTGTAAAGAAAGTTTCTCTCAACGTCAGCATTCTCAGAATTGAGCCTCATTTACCTGAATTGGTCCCAAACTCTGTGACCAAAGGGTTTGAATGGTCTGATTGGTCAAGCCTGGGTCAAGTGACCATCCCTGCAAGGGGAGGTTGAGGTCAGTCCCAATCAAATCATTTGGACTGAAAATAAGGAAGGGCCTCTTTTTGAGGGAAGAAACAGGCTGCTGTTCATCAGGACTAGGAGGAAATGGAGGCTGGGAAGGTTAAAAACAGTATATTCTGCTGAAACACCCTCAACTCTTAGTTGGCTTGTGAGACTGATATCAGAGGTGAGAGGGCTCACCGTAGAGCTGCCTGCTCAGTTTCTATTTCTCTAGGACCTCAAATTCCTCTGTATTATGGGCTCTTTATTTTATCATTATGCAATTGGAGAGCATATAGGGATTTGTTGGTTTTTTAAAAAAGCACAGAATTTAAGTATATCCTTTATTTTTGGAGACAGTTGGTAGAAATGGCCAGATAATCTATTAGAGGCATGATACATTTGTGAGTGTTTGTTTGGGAGAGGATGGAATAAAGTCAGAAAACTTCCAGAAAATCTCTTAACAGCCCGTGGCATTGACAACCCCGGATTGTTCTGCTCTCCTCTGTTCTATCACCACCCACCCAGGTGGAATGCTTTCCTGTACCAAGCAAGTCTATAAATTGAGCAAGGCTCATGGTTAGGTCGACTCAGGTGAGCACCCTCAGAGAGGGAAAGCCTGCCTTTCAGGTTTCCTAGGTGACAAAATATTAACAGTGGTAGAAGAACAATATTGCTTTATGATATTACAGTGTTAATCCTGTAGCCAGTCAGGAGACTGGCTAATGGAAATGTAGCCCTGGAAATGCAGACCCTTGGGTCTTGTCTCAATTCTGCAGTAGATTGTTGAGTTGACTTTGATCAAATTTCTTACTCTCTCTGGGCCTTAGTTTCCAAACCTTGAAAAGGAAAGTTTGAAAATATAATAACAATTAACTTTCACATAAATTAGAGTTTTTACCATGCATACCCTGATGGTTCATAAGATTATTTTAGATGGCATATGGCTGTATTTTTAAATTTTTATAATTATGTATTTATTTTTCCCAGTTTTATTGAGATATAATTGACAGGAAATTTATGTATGTATACTAGATTAGCCAGCACAGCAACTGCCCAATTGCATGGATAGTATCACTAAGGAACCAGATAAAATCAATATAATTTTTCAAAGATGAGTACAGTTAAAGAAAAAACAATATTAGTATCATTGGTACATAGATATGGCAAAACCCCAAACATGGTATGTGAATTATACAGTTTGTAAACTCTGCTATACATAACCTCAAAACTAAAAAAAAAAATTTTTTTGATAGAGTAGTAGTATAATAATGATTGGACAAATGTGAAACTGAGACCACACTTTGAGAACCTACTTACACCTGTTGCTATGCTAGGTACTTCCCATGCATGAAATTATTCATTTCTACAAACATCCTTCAAAGTACATATTTTTATCCCCATTTTACACCTGAGGAACTTAAGCTTGGAGGAGATTAATTAACTTTCTGAAAGTTAGGAAGTTGTTGGCTGAGTTATTATTTAAGTAAGAACTAGCTGATTCTAAAACCATGCTCTTTCCACCAGCCACACTTTCTCTTCAGGATTCATGGTTGATCAAAAAGTAAAACAAGGACAGAACCTTGTATCTTTGACTTCAACTCCTGGTAGACTTTTCTCTAAAATTCACTGCTTCAGATTCGAGAGGGGCTTTCTGAAGCTCTTTACAGCCTGGGCAGGGCTGGACATGTGAGCAGACAGAATATGAAACTTCCTACTTTGTCTGACTCTGTGATAACTCTCTGCCCTCTAGCTTATCAATTCATAATTATAACTCTCTATATATATATATGAATTTTTTGCATCTCAAAAAATTGTCTCCCTGCTCTGCAAGTTTGAGATTACCATATAGTTCATACCCTAGTAGGAAATAGCTGAGAGCTGGCAGGAAAACCCAGAGAATTATTAATAGGCAGTTCCTCAGAGTGTACACAGGAGGTGTCAGGAGAGTGAGGATGGTGGAGGGAGAGAAAAGAATGAAATCCCATGGTGAAGGAAGAAGATTGATGGAAAACTTGGGATGATACCAAAGACAAACTCCCACATGATTCTATAAATTTTTCTCAGTCTACCTCTAGGTCCAAAATAAATCTTAGGAACCATTTGCACAATGACTCGATTGTGCCTCCCTCATAGGTCTGCTGTTATGATGTAAAGAGATAAGCGTTTGAGTGATCAGCACAGAGCTTGACCCAAAATTATACCTCCTGGAAATGTTAGCAATCATAGTTATGGTGTATTATCATGTGCCATTGAAAATCTTTTTCTAACCTTGATATATCTTACTGCTGCTGCTGCTGCTAAGTCACTTCAGTCATGTCCGACTGTGCAACTCCATAGATGGCAGCCCACCAGGCTCCCCCATCCCTGGGATTCTCCAGGCAAGAACACTGGAGTGGGTTGCCATTTCCTTCTCCAATGAATGAAAGTGAAAAGTGAAAGTGAGGTCGCTCAGTCGTGTCCGACTCTTAGCGAGCCCATGGACTGCAGCCCACCAGGCTCCTGCATCCATGGGATTCTCCAGGCAAGAGCACTGGAGTGGGTTGCCATTGCCTTCTCTGTGATATATCTTATGCTCCCTTAAATATAAGATGTTTGAAAACTCATTAATTTCTTTGTAAACAAAAGTCATAAATCAAGGGACATGTGAGCAAATGGTAAATTGGGAAGCATTGCAATGCATATGACAGGTATCAGGTTAATGGCCTTAATATGTAAAGAATTTCTGTAAATTAATAATGAAAAATTAAAAATGGGCCAAGGACAAAACAAAAAGGAAATATCAATGGTTTTAAAGCATGTAAAAAGATGTTCAACTTCACTCAAGTGAGAAAAGTTCAAATTATAACTAGAATGCCATCCTATTTTTTCTATAAGAGACAAATATCAAAAAGTTAAGTAATACACACTTTATTAATGAGGACGGGAAAAATACTCTCACTTATTGTGGCTGGAAGCATCAACTTGTACTTCAAGAAGGAAAATTGGGCATTATGTAAACCAAGTATAAGTCCATTTTCCCTTTTATTTAGCAGTTCCCTTTCTAGGACTTTCTCCCATGGGCTATACCTAGAAATGTGCATTAGTCATAGGTTCAAGGAAATTTATTGCCACATTGCTTTGTTTATTTTTCCTCCTGGTTAGGATGCCCTCCAAGATTCGAGAACTTCCCCCAGACCCACCAGTGAGAGGGTTTCCTGTTGTTTGGAAACTTTCTCTATTAAGTCTCCCTTCCCGGGACGGATCTCCGTCCCTAACTCTTTTGTCTCTCTTTTTATCTTTTACATTTTGTCCTACCTCCTTTCGAAGAAAATGGGCTGCTTTTCTGGATGCCTGATGTCCTCTGCTAGCGATCAGAAGTTGAAGTGTAGTTTGCTCTGCGTTCAAATGTTCTTTCGATGAATTTGTGGGGGAGAAAGTGGTCTCCTCGTCCTATTCCTCTGCCATCTTAGTTCCCTCCAAAAATCCACATTGCTTTAATAGCTAAAGATTGGAGGGATGTGAGTGTACATCACTAGGGCACCAATAATTATATTAATAGCATAGCTATACAATGGAATCCCAGATGGCTCTTGTGGTAAAGAACCCACCTGCCAATGGAGGAGACAGAGGAAGTGGTTTGATCTCTGAGTTGGGAAGATCCCCTGGAGGAGGACATGGCAACCCACTCCAGTATTCTTACCTGGAAAATTCCATAGACAGAGAAGCCTGGTGGGCTATACCCCACAGGGTTGCAAAGAGTCGGACTCAGCTGAAGTGACTTAGCACACATGCACATGCAGTGGAAAGCTGTGGAACAGTTTAAAAATATGAGGCAGCTTTAGGTATACATAGATTGATAGATATTAATAATATAATCATCTTCAAGATCTATTAAGTAAAAAAAAAGCATGTTAGAGGAATGTTTTTGTTAAGCAGTTGTATAAGAACTCAAAAAGCTATGTTTAAAGATACATACAAGTATTAATATATTAATAAAGTCTCTGGAAGCCTGTCCCAGAAACTGAGAGTAACAAAGAGGATTCCCTTCACTATCTTATATCTTTAAGTTTGCACTACTCAGTATCACCTATTCAAATAATAATAAAGCATTGAGTCCACATGGAGAGTTTGGTCCTGGAGTCCAGATTCATTGTTCATGTCCTTTTTGCCTGGTCTGGCTCCCTGATGCACTGGAGTAAGGCACACATCTCAGGCCAGCAGGCATGGAACCTTCAGGAAGGCCTGATACCAGAGGAGTCAGAATGGGAGAGGAAAGAGCCACAGTTGAGCCCTTTTATCTGAGAGGGTCCACAGTGACCCTCCAATCAAATATTCTCTTTTCACAGGAAAAAAAAAATGGCCTGGAGCCTAGGGTTACTAGGTAAATAGAGGAAATCCAATTCAGTCTGAATTTCAAATAAAAAGGTAATTTTTTTTAGCGTAAGTATGTCCCCTGCAGAATTTGGAACACAAAAAGTATTTTTAATTGCTTAATCTGGCAGTTTGAGTGGGATCCAGAACCCAGATGCTCATCAGTCTGCATGTGTTCTCTGAGCCTGCCTTTCGTGAGCTGTGAAATGAAGGATAATAACTCTTCAGCTTTATCATGGGGTTGTTTTGAGCAGTAAATATGCCCCAGTGCTTGTTGAATAACTAAATGTTCTAAAATTATAAAGAATGAACACAGCTGCTTTCTATGTCATTGTTATCAAAACCCTAGTCTCCATGGTAGACAACTTATTGAAACTCAGTGTCTTGTTTTCTGCCAGCTTTGCTATGATTTCTCATAAGCCATAGGCATTTAGTTATACATTTCATTTATCCAAGTGGGAGGCAGAACCTGGCTGTTGATTAAGTGCAAGAAAGATTTCTAAAATACATTAACAGGGACTTTATTATAGTTTTGGGACTTAAATTTTTCGCCTTTATTTTAAACCACCTTTACCCTAAGTTGAGTGGCATAGTGTACGGCTTAATTCAGTTAGCATATATTTATTGAACACCCAGTATGTGGCAGGTGTTAGAAGGAAAGGAGTGAGGAAACAGACCTAGATCCTGCCTTCCTTGAATGCATGGGCTGGCTGAGATTCAGCCATGATAGGCCCAAAAAAGGAGATTGATAGGTATGATGAGTGTTTCTCTCAAGCCTGGCTTGACTTTAGATCACATGGGGAGGGATTCTGAAAACTCTACCATTAGTAGGGTGACCAACCAGGCCAATTCATCTAGTTTGGAGGGATTCCCGAGGATGTGGACTGATGTCAAGTCTGCACTGCAGACCAAGGCCTCCTTTGGTGATTTCAAGACGTACCACAGTTGAGAACGCCTGACCTAGAAGAAGTGTAGAGCATGATGGCCCTCAAACTCAATAGAGTCTATTTGGCAAATGAGGACTTCTCAGCCGATAAGAATGTGGTTACTTACATAGACATGTAGAGAGTGAGTGTATGTACTCGGCCCAACACCTAGTTATTTGGATGAAACAGGCATGAAAGGAGCAAGAGTCCAGCTTGGAGTGGGCAGTTCAGTGGTGTATGTAGACTGCCCTATTGGGGAGGCTCAAGACTGTCTAAATCTGGTCCTGAGAGTGAGCTTCAGAGCTCCTGGAAAGGAGGTTGATTGGGAGGTTACAGACTTGGTAGGCAAAATTGCCCTGGACCTCAAATGACTGCATAAAGCTATTGAACCCACCTGGCAGTCACAGCCTCTTTTCTTTGATCTGTTAATAGATAGACATCTGTGTTCAGTTATGATAGAAAAACCAGAAGAAACCGCAAATCTAGATCAGTCATTTTACAGATATTATGGGGTTTACTTTTATCTAAACTCCTCTTTCTATTATTATGCTCACACTGTTGAAAGTTATCTTTTCTCTGTAAGACAACAAAATAAAATGTGTTTACCTCTATAGATATATTTTCAAGTTGAACATTCTTGTTCCTACTAGCTTTTATACTGTTTAATAGGCATAAAATGCAGAATCTGAAATGAGAATGTGCAAATAAATGTAATATATGTATATGTTTATACACACATATGTATACATGTGTATAAATGTTTAAATTCAGATTTACTTATTTACCTGTACCATGGTGAAATTTTCATAGGCACTCCTACTTTATTCTGATTTGAATGAAGCTAGTGAAGCTGAAATGTGTATAACTCATTTTGTTTGACAGAAGTGCCTTGCATAATGCATAAGCAAAAATATTCAGCTGTGCTCTCAGTGGTGTTATTAGCAAAACTGGTAAGATAGAGAGTTAGGGTCTCTTTTAAGTCAAAATAAGAAAATTTCCTTGTAAATGAATGCATATTCCACAGAAGAACAGTACCTGTTTCCCTCTAGGTACACCCAGGGAAACTGAAGAGAGAATTCAGTTACCTACGCATAACCATCCCTGGATGTCATCACCCTCTGCATACTTTATCTTAAATAGAAGGCACTTCCAAGTTTCCAGGAAATATCTCCCCTCCCTGGCAGTTCATGTAGTGGAAAATATGTCCTGAGAACTGGTCTTTGGTAGAATAAACACTATCTGGTGATGCAGCCTTTTTTTTTTTTTTGTATTTTCATACTTTGTTAAATACTATGTAAAGTGTAGCTCCCTTTCCAAATACCCCGTGACCTTTCACTGTGGACTTATCACTTGGCTTTCCGTTGGTAGTTGCTAAGGTAAACTTTCCTTCTAAAACTGCCCCTGGGGCCAGCAGGGTTCAAAGCTGTGCCCTTCCCAGACCCCGTGAAAAACAGTGAAGCGAACATCTGCAGTAGTGGTTTCAAATGTTGGTGTACTGTTTACACTGGAGATTGCCTCCTGGCATTTGTTTTCCTTTTGCTAGGCTTAATGCTCTGTAATCTTTTAAGACTACTTTTGCAGTGTTAGTCAGGGTATAAGAATAATTTCCCTGTTGCCAGGGGGAACCAAAATGGCATTCAAGACATCTGAATGCTGACCTCATCACTTCCGATGTATCGCTGACCCCTGCACTTACAGAACTCCTTGAAATGTGAAGCTATTAAAACTATAGCTCTCTTTAATCTAGAAATGTACACACGGAAACATTTCCTGAATGTGTCTCATAAACTCTGCATCCCAGAAAGGCAAAGGATTATGCATTTTAACAATCCTTTATGTACCTTGACATAATGAGAATTTGTGTTTCAGAAAGTGTTAACAGTCGAAGTATATGTGAAAATATTGTGTCCTGTAAGTTTCCAGTAAAGTTACAGCTCTCATTGAAAGTCACAGCTTCCAGAATAATAGTAAACTGAGTCATTTATGAAATCCAAACCTAATGAGAAACCTCCATAATAAAAAGGAGTCTTAAGGTGTCCTTGATGTGTAAACATAACTAAATCTAGGGAGGAGTTTACCTTATTTTCAAATATAGAAAGTAGCTACTGGGAGCCAGATAGATGTGGTATATGTCCTTAGATGCTTAAAGCCTAGCGAGGAATATCAACAAGTGATCAGAAAATTAAGAATAAAAGTTATAATATTGATACTAAAAGAGACTTGGAAGAGACATTTAAACAAGTTTGGCGGTGGAGGTTAGCAAAGACTACTGGCAAAGACAGTTTTTAACAGGACCACTGTGTACAGTTATCTAGGTGGTGCATTGCACAACTATACTTTTTGACTCTGTTAAGACCTTAATGACACATAGTAGTGACCTAGGAAAGGAGGCAGGAGGTGGTGGAGTGGAACATGTGAAGGAATGCATACCAAGTAAAGGAGAAGCATGTGAGGCCTGGAAATAAGAAAGTATGTGATAACTTAATGTAGAGGAACTAAAAGAAATTCTGTCTGCCGCGTAGACTGTGAAAAGAGTGTAGTGGTTAAATATGAGGGTTAGAAAAACAGGGCCTTATAAATCAAGGTCAGTAGGGAACAGATTTAGTTTTAGGCCAGAAAGTGTTTTAGGCCAGAAAGTAATATGATCAGTTTAGCACAGTGGAAGTAACACTCTGGACACAGTGTGGAGATCAGATTCTAGTGGGGCAAGATTGACTGAAGCATGGAGACCTATTGGGAATCTCTTGCAACAATCTAGATAAAAGATGGGTCTAAACTGAAGCAGTGGGGGGAACTTGGTGGAATGGATGGCTTTGAGAGAAATTTAGGAAATTAAGTCATCAAGATCCATACAACTTTGGAGAAGGAAGGAGGTAAAGCAATCAATGAAAATATTAAGATTTCTTGATATTGGATAGTCAGATATCAATAGTCATCTGTAGTCAGGTCATTGGATAGCCAGAGCTCCATTCACTTAAATTTGGAACACAGAAGAAGAGCAGGGTTTTGAGGGAAGAGAGGTGTTTGTGTTTATGATTTGTACAAATGGAGACACCAACAGGAAGTTAGATGCATGGGTCTGGAGGTTAATAAGGAATCCAGTTGGTGAACTAGACTTGGGAATCACTTGTATAAAAATTACTCTGGAAGACATAGGGGTGGTGAATCAGGTAGTTTGGAAGCCTGTAACAAAAAACAAAGATAACAGTGGTTAAAACTGAGATCTGTTTTTCTATTTCATAGTGAACAGTGCAGAGGTAGGAAGTTAAACTGGTTATAAGACTCCACAACATGAGTAGTGATCGAGCTCATTCTGGGTTTCTGCCCTGCCCACTACAATGGCTTCCATCCTCAGGGTCGCCTGCTAGGGTGACCAACTGTGTTGGTTTGCCTCGGATTGAAGGGGTTCCCAGGACGTGAGACTTTCCATTTTAAAACCAGGAAAGTCCCAAGCTACCTGGGATGAGTTGGTTACCTCTGCACCTCCTGGTTTTGTGATGGCCACTGCAACTCCAGCCCTTTGCACCCACACTTCAGGCAGGAAGAAGAAGGAAGAGAGGACAAAAGGGACAGGTCAGCTGACTGAGCCCCTCTTTAAGGAGTTTTATCAGAAGCCCCAACTGACAACTTTCTCTTACATCTCTGTCTAAACCTGTCATTGGCCACCTCTCCATTCAAGGGTGAATGGCAACAGCAGTATCGTGGCTGGGCACATGGGCAGCCCCATCATAAAGTATGGTTCTCTAGAGAGGAAGAAGGAGAGAATGAATATTGGTGGGCAATTAGCAGTTCCTGCCCCAAATGAGGAAGACTCCTGAGAGCAGAGAAACCAGACCCAGACCCAGAGAAGTACAAACTCTGAAGATCAGACAAAGCTAGATGATCCCACAGAGAGAACACAAAAGTAGAGGTAGGATAAGAACTACTCCAGCAGGTGTCAAGGAATTCAGAGGGAGAAGGTGCTTTAAGACTGAGATCAGGTCCAGAGGTTAATGCTGCCCCAGTGTGGTTTTATTAACAAGGGCCACTTCGAAAAAAGAGCCACAAGCTTCCTGTGGAAATTCCCCTCCCTTCCCGAGAGACAAACACCCCACAAGTGGGAGAAGTTGCTGAGTAAGTTAAAGGACAAAGTGGGATCCTAACTGCCCCCCCGCGGCCTTCTCCCATGACCAGCACAGACAGGACTGATAGTGATACAGTTCAGTGGGTCTGTACTGGGCCTCACAGTTTTCTTCAATTTTAATCCAAAGTGACATCAGTGAAAAAGTCTTGCATGGTCACTATTGCACATCAGGGTTCCTTCCAGCCCCACATGTGAAGTTGCTACAAAAGTTTGAAGTAAAAAAACATTGCTCTGGCTTCCTTGGTGAGAGGAGCAAATTCTTGTTTATACATGAATACTGGGAAAACTGAAAAGTCAGTTTCCACATCAAGGAGTATGGTTCACCCTGCCCCAACCCTGCGTGCTATGATGTCACTGAAGCCTGTATGTGGCAATTTTATGCTGCTCTTTAAATGCAGTCTTTCCTTTTTCCTCAAGCAAGGTGATATTTGAAATGTTCCCCAACTTAAGAGCCTCTTCACTGCACTATGAAAGGTTTCATTCTGGGAGGGGTTTCTTACTCCTTGGAACCAAAAGAGAACTATAAATGCACTTACTTCTCAATTATTCTCTCCATTGCATTTCAGAAGCGGGTCCTGCCTGTAAAGTTGTGCTACCCATCAACCACCCTCAGTATATTGATTTCTGGGGGGATTTAAATTTAAGCTCATACTTCTTAAATCTCATTCATCTCCTTATCCATGGAAGCTAACCAAAATCCGGGGGGCTCATGCCGTTTTATTGAATGAGAATGAGAAATTTCTTGAAGCTGTCGTTATTTAGGACCTCATAAGGCAAAAAAGAAGGAAGAAAAGAAGCCATTCCCATCAAAACATTTACTGAAAGCAGATATGCCTTGCAAAACGCTGTAGAGAGATTCTTTCTAACCCAGCAGGGAGATTGGGAATCTGGGGGATTTGTTTTATGTTGGACAGCACAGAGCACCCTGGTGTCTGGCACGTAGGGGTCCAAATCCAGCCTGGAAATGGATCACCCATGAGAAGCACATGCAGTGCCTTCTGCTGCATGCAAGTTAGTAAATACTTATAAGACACTGGCTTGAAATTCTGGGCTGTGCCGTGTACTTATCGTTCTCTGATCTGTCAATATTGCCCTCATTCTGAGTGACTTGAAAACTCTTCATTTCCATGTTGCCCCTTTTCCCACTTCCCAGCACTTGCTGGGGTATGGCCTAGGATTCTCTGAGCCCAAGACTGTGGGGTCTCTGTCCACCATCACTAACCAAAGTATGGATGCAAAAACTTACTCTGTATGCATTAATAACCACTGATTTGTTAACATCCTTTTAGTAGGGGAAAGGTGCCCTACTCTGGATCAAGTACAAGACATACCCTAATTTTAGAAATTTTAGAAAACTATGTATTTATAACTCTTTCAGATGGGAGGCAATGTGATAAAAAAGGTAATCTGCTTGTTGTGTTATCGACAGGAACAGTATGTGTAGAAAAGCCTATCGGTTCAGTTCAGTTCAGTTGCTCAGTCTGGTCCTATTCTTTGTGACCCCATGGACTGCAGCACACCAGGCCTCACTGTCCATCACCAACTACCAGAGCTTGCTCAAACTCATGTCCATGGAGTCGGTGATGCCATCCAACCATCTCATCCTGTCATCCCCGTCTCCTCCTGCCTATACATGCTTCCATATAAAAGCCTCCACACCTTCAGGATCTCAGAGTAAGGAAAAGGAGGGAAACTTTGCTCTCCTGCCATGGGAAGATTGATACAATTGTAAATAGATAAAATAGAGCAGACAAGAAAGTATTTGGAAACAGTGTGGAGCTGGGGAAATCAAGTAAACTTGGAGCCAAACCTTCATTTACTAGCTGTGACCTCGGACTGCTCAATTAGCCTTTGTGAGTATCTGTTTCCTCCCCTGTAAAGTGGTAACTCCCACACGATAGGATCATTCATCAGGATGAAGAGAGAAGAACCTCTCTTATGTTGAGAACCTAATGCCTGCAGCTCCATGAGTATTAGTTCTCTTTGAATCTTTTATTCTTAACAGATGATTTAAGATGAATTCTTGAAA
The DNA here is from genome assembly GCF_963930625.1 of Muntiacus reevesi. Taxonomy (NCBI): domain Eukaryota; kingdom Metazoa; phylum Chordata; class Mammalia; order Artiodactyla; family Cervidae; genus Muntiacus; species Muntiacus reevesi. The sequence continues at coordinate 43,343,749 of NC_089265.1, forward strand.
GCCGTCTTCATTTTCATATGATCAAAATTATATTCATATAGTGACTTACTAAATAAGCTAGAGGATAATAGTAAAATTGGAAACTTCAAACAGAGGATAAGACTATTTTTATGTAGTCATAGAAATTTATGATTGTTTCTTAGATAATTTCAGAATAAAACATTCTTCTACCAGAGGTAACCAGTACATTTATAAATTATTATCAATCTGATTGATTAACAAGTATTTAATACAGATTTCTACATTTGGTGAATGCTATGACATTTATTTTCTAATAGCACAATCAGCTGTTTATGAGAAACCCTATGCCCATTGCATTTTCTATACTTCTTAATTTTTGAAAAGTCTTTGATGAGCAAAGAAAGCAAGACTCCTTCAAAATATAAACTGATGCCTTATACATAATTGAGGATGCAATTACTTGGAAGCCTCCTCTTTCCATGATAGGAATCGGGTTCTTTGCAAAATACTTTATGAGCATTTGCCAGATGCTTTGCATGTATTATTGTCCAGGCTGCTTTGATCAGCTGGTGGAGTGTAAAGATGATTGTCAACAGATAGCATAGTTCGGCAATGGGACAGGACAGACTGGGAGGGTCTGGGACGTAGAAAAACGTTGTGCCCAGAGGAGTAGAGCAGGCATTAGGGAGAATGAGTACAGATGCATATGGATCTTTGAAATAGTGGGCAGAAACCGATGTCAGAAGGGCAAGACAAAGGGCAGCAGGCAGAGCTAGTAGCAGTTAATATCAAGGAGGTCCCATATGAGATGATGAGATGGGCTAGCCATCAGGAAAATCATGCTGGTCAGACATTTGGAAAAATAAGACCTAACATTTATTAAACACTTATCACATGCCCTTGGGCACTGCACTAAGAGCTTTACTTATATAATCTTTTATAAAACTCTGCAAAGTCAGTATTTTAGCATCCTCATTTTACCAGTGAAGAAAGTGCCTCAGATAGCAAATGCAACTGGCTGAAAGTGACATGATCTGTAAGTAGTGTAATTGGGATTTCAACCAACATCTGGCTGGGGTGATAACCACCAAGTTTTAAGCACTCTGCTTCCACAGAGAGGGCCCAGTCCAGATGGGCAGGCAGTGAGGCATTCAGGAAATCTGGCAAGAAGATCCTTGCCTTAGGTCAGGGACTGGACTTCAGCCCTGGGAAGGAAGCTGCCAAAAAGAAGGCAGTGTCCTTGCCTTAGACATGCAAGATGCTGAGAGCTAAACAAATAGAGAAGTAGGCATTATTATCAAACCTGGGTCACCAGAGGTCTCAGCCAGAATCATACTAGTACTGAATTCTATCAGTACTTCAGATGGTGGTTAACCCTGGGTGAGAGCAAGGGGATGCTTAGCTGTAAGGAAGGGGATGCTTAGCTGTAAGGAAGGGAATGCTGAGGATGGGCAGCCAGAAGAACCCCAGCACTCAAGAGGACAAAGGTATAGCCTTAGCACCAGAGAGTCAAGTAAGATGAAACGAATGAAGATTGTTCTCACATCAGCACTGTGAGTGTGCTGCTGGTCTGTTACCTGAATAAATAGCATCTCTGAACCATAACGGAAAAAAGAAGACAATAGAAATTTCTATCTCTGGAACAACTAAAGGACTCCTCCCCTGATAATAAGAAAAATAGTTAACAATTAACATTACACTTTACAAAGCATTTTTATATATGCCATTTTCATCAGGTTCTGACAACTCTGTAGATAAGAAGTCATTTCTCACCTGAGCTTTGTATTCTAAAGTCAGCATGAAAAATGAAAATGGAATACCATCAAAATTGCCCTTGAAAATTCCTTAAATTACACATGGAATGTAGTATACATGATTTTCTGTATATTATTACCATTTTTATGTACAACACAGCTGATTTTCCTTTTTGTGTTGAAATACATAAGTCCCACTTAGTGACTATTCATATAAAAAAAACATATTTCATACAAGTAAGCAAGTATTGCAGTGATTGGATTGTTTTTTGTTGGTTTGTCTAAGTACATTGAGTGATTTCTCAAATATTGAATGTGTGTGTAATAGGACTTCCCTGTTTATTATTCCCATTTTGTAGACAAAGAAATTGATGATACAGTTAGCATATGCATGATGAAATTTTAAGCCAAAGTTATGCAAATCCTGGGTGGGGTTCACTGTACCATATGATCCCCCCACCATGATCTTTACATCTGAATGACAGCACATTCATTAGCCAAAAGAACTGCATAGGTTACCAAGAAGTCCCCCATAGTGATTGCCTGGGATTTAGACCCATCACACTGTGCCTTGGCTGTTAGAAGTCATTAATAATACATTGAACTCAAACCATGCAGATATGTCTAGCTTTGGGGCATAACCTCAAAATCAGTTCTTTAGTCTGTCTTCACTGAAACGGAGAAGCCTTTTCTTTTGTTTTCTAATGCCTGCACGTGACTAGAAGACACATTCAGACCCTTGAGGCATATGGAGCCTAACCATTTTGGCAAGATAGTTTAATTACTGGTTTTGATTGCCATCCTACTTTTTAAAAATCTATTTGGAAGTTAATGGCCCTCTTCTGACCCCTTATAAAGATTTTATCATTTCCAATAACTGTCTCATAAATTAGATCAAATTACCTAAGTAGCTATGTTTGAAGAAGATCCTTCCCTACCTTCCTATCATCATGTTTTCAACACTGTGGCTACTAAATCTCCCCCAGACCCTTCACCCCTTGTGTTATAATTAACAACCCTGTCCACATGTGATTTCTGCCATCCTTTGCCTTTTTCTTACTTGTGTTAGATTGTTCTCTTCCTATGGTTAAAAAAGTTGGGAAAGGGAGTGGTGTCTGTGGGAATGGTGGAGTAAGGACTTCAGAAAATCCTCTCTCCACTGGCAACAATTGTTAAAATCAGTTTTTTAAGAACTTGAAATTAACCAAAGACTTGCAATATTTGGGAGCATTTATTCAAGAAAAACAATTGAATATCAGCAAGGACACTGAAACTTGTGTGCATTTTAACTTACTCTATTCCTATCCTGATCTTTAGATGCACATGGAAATGCAAGGGACCCAGAATACTCAGAACAGTCTTGAAAAAAAAGAATGACGTCAGAAGACTCACAATTCTCAGTTTCAAAACTACCGCAAAGCTATAGTAAGCAACACTATGTGGTAGTAGCAGAAGGATGGACGTAAATCCATGTGATAGAATTGAGAGCTCAGAAATAAACCTCTGCATCTATGCTCAACTGATTTCCAGCAAAAGTGCCAAGACAATTGGATGGGCAAAAAGCAACTCAGAATAGATCAAAAACCTAAATGTAACAGCTAAAACTATAAAACTCTTAGAAGAAAACAGAGTTGTAAACCTTCATGGCCTTAAATTAGACAATGACTTCCTAGTTATGACACCAAAAGCACACACACAGAAAAAATAGAGAACTGGACTTCATCAAAATGAAAAATTGTGTACTTCAAAGAGTACCATTAAGAAAGTGAAATGAAAACCTATGAATGGGAAAAAATATTTACCATATTTTTACCAAATATTTACCATATTTTAAAATATTTACCATATCACCACATATAAGTGATAGCATATGGTATTTGTCTTTCTCTTTCTGACTTACTTCACTTAGTATGATCATCACTAATTACATCCATGTTGCTGCAAATGGTATAATTTCATTCTTTTTATGGCTGAGTAATATTTCCACTGTATATATGTACCACAACTTTTTTATCCATTCATCCGCCAATGGACATTTAGGTTGATTGCATGTCTTGGCTATTGTGAATATTGCTGCTGTGAACATGGGCACATGTATCTTTTTGTTTTTTTTTTTTTTTTTTTTTTTTTTTTTTTTTAAATATTATTTTATTAGTTGGAGGCCAATCACTTTACAACATTTCAGTGGGTTTTGTCATACATTGACATGAATCAGCCATATAGTTACACGTATTCCCCATCCCGATCCCCCCTCCCACCTCCCTCCCCACCCGACTCCTCAGGGTCCTCCCAGCGCACCAGGCCCGAGCACCTGACTCATGTATCCCACCTGGGCTGGTGGTCCGTTTCACCATAGATAGTATACATGCTGTTCTTTCAAAACATCCCACCCTCACGTTCTCCCCCAGAGTTCAAAAGTCTGTTCTGTACTTCTGTGTCTCTTTTTCTGTTTTGCATATAGGGTTATCGCCACCATCTATCTAAATTCCGTATATATGTGTTAGTATACTGTAATGTTCTTTATCTTTCTGGCTTACTTCACTCTGTATAATGGGCTCCAGTTTCATCCATCTCATTAGAACTGATTCAAATGAATTCTTTTTAACGGCTGAGTAATATTCCATGGTGTATATGTACCACAGCTTCCTTATCCATTCATCTGTTGATGGGCATCTGGGTTGCTTCCATGTCCTGGCTATTATAAACAGTGCTGCGATGAACATTGGGGTGCACGTGTTTCTTTCGGATCTGGATTCCTCAGTGTGTATGCCTAGAAGTGGTATTGCTGGGTCATATGGCAGTTCTATTTCCAGTTTTTTAAGAAATCTCCACACTGTTTTCCATAGTGGCTGTACTAGTTTGCATTCCCACCAACAGTGTAAGAGGGTTCCCTTTTCTCCACACCCTCTCCAGCATTTATTGCTTGTAGACTTTTGGATAGCAGCCATCCTGACTGGCGTGTAATGGTACCTCATTGTGGTTTTGATTTGCATTTCTCTGATGATGAGTGATGTTGAGCATCTTTTCATGTGTTTGTTAGCCATCTGTATGTCTTCTTTGGAGAAATGTCTGTTTAGTTCTTTGGCCCATTTTTTGATTGGGTCGTTTATTTTTCTGGAATTGAGCTTCAGGAGTTGCTTGTATATTTTTGAGATTAATCCTTTGTCTGTTTCCTCATTTGTTATTATTTTCTCCCAATCTGAGGGCTGTCTTTTCACCTTACTTATAGTTTCCTTTGTTGTGCAAAAGCTTTTAATTTTCATTAGGTCCCATTTGTTTATTTTTGCTTTTATTTCCAATATTCTGGGAGGTGGGTCATAGTATCTTTTTGAATTATAGTTTTGCCTAGATATATGACCTGGAGTGGGATTGCTGGATCACATTAGTAACTCTGGTTTTGGTTTTTTTTGAGGGATCTTCATACTGTTTTCCATAGTAGCTGGACTAACTTATATTCCCACCAACAGTGTAGGAACATTCCATTTCCTCCACACCCTCTCTAGCATTAGTTATTTGTAGACATTTTAATAATGGCCACTCTCATTGGTGTGAGGTGGCACCTCATTGTAGTTTTGCTTTTCATTTCTCTAATAATTAGTGATGTGGAGCGCCTGTTCATGTGACTATTGGCTGTCTGTATGTCAGAGAAATGTCTATTTAGGTCTTCTGCCCATTTTTCGACTGGGTTGTTTGGTTGTTGTTGTTGTTGAGTTGTATGAGTTGTTTGTGTATTTTGGAAATTAAGCCCTTGTTCCAGTGCATTGTTTGCAAATACTTTCTCTCATTCTATAGGTTGTCTTTTTGTTTTGTTATATCATTTCCTTTGCTGTGCAAAAGCTTGTAAGTTTGATTAGGCCCCATTTGTTTATTGAAAACATTATTTTTAATAAAGTAAGAAAAAAACAACTCACCAAAACAATTATCAGTTTGTTCTAGAATGGCAGTTTTATTAGTGGCAGTCCAGGGAAAGGCACCATCCTGATACCAGTATCTTCCTCATTCTTTCTTAATTTTCTAAAACGCCTTCATAATGTGCCACATTTCCTCTGGTTCAACTTAGCTCTAATATGACCACAGGATATAATATGACCCCAAGCAGGGATGTTCCAGCTTAGGTCCCAATCAGATTGATTGGTAGTAGTTATATGGAATAATATATTTAAAAGGATTCTGAGGCTACATCCAAGCTAGGCAAGAAAAAAAAAGTAACAGTTAATTAAGAAAATCTGACTTGAGATTGGCAGTGGTAGTGGAGGTAGTTAGCAACTGGGCTAGTTATTTGATCTAGGAAAATGTATTATTCTGCTGAGTGGCTGCAAAATCACTTGGGTGGATAAATCTTTAGATGGATTGTAATACAGCTAATTGGCATATCCACACAGCATGACCTAAGAGTGATTTTGAAGTCTGTAATTTACATGTAAAATCTTATAATTTAAATAGCTAATATTTATGGTCAAGATGTCAAAATCACTCAATAAATAGCATTAGCTTTCTTATAATATCAAGGTGTTTAAAATAATACATTTTATATACTCTGTGCTTTCAAAGGTTTTTAACATAAGAGTATTAGTGTATGCTTATAATAAAATCTGACATGATAAAAGGTTATGTCGAGAAAGATTTTTTATGGCATTCACTGAAAAGTCAAGATAGTCACCAGCAGATGTACTCATTCAGCATCCTATAACACACATTTACATATGTCTGAATTTTACCTCCAAGTAAAACTCTTTCCTCCCTCCTTTGCATGCTTTCTTTGATAGATTAGCAGTGTCCTGAGAGTGAGTCCTGTTTCTCTGGCCGATATGTAAATCAGTGGTTCTCATGTTGTGATCCCCAGACCAGCAGCATCAGCGCTCTCTGGAACTTTTCAGAAATGTGGTCTGTTAGATGGGCAGCATCACCCCAGACCTACTTGGATTGGAAACTCAAGGAGTGGGTCCAGCAACCTGGGTTTGAACAAGCCCTCCTAGTGACTCAGCTCAAGTTTGAGAGCCCCTGCTGTGAGTTGTTTCCCTTCTGGAAGGGGAAAGGCAGCAGGGAGAGAAGTCGGGCAAGTATCCAGGGAGAAGTGGGCCTTGTTCAGCAGCCAAGTTGGCAGGCGATGTAAACAGTCATAGGACACAGCACGGACTTCTTTTTCCTTTCCTCTTTTATACCCCATGTTTCAATTCTCTACTTCCTCGGGAAATGTTTGAAGTGCTCTCAGGATCTCCCTCAATTCCCATCCCTGCCCTACCATGACTAGTCTTTTTAGAGTCCCTTCCTTTATGGCAGTGGCAGAGTGGGACAAGGAGGATATGTTTATACATTCCTTCATGTCACAATGAAGCAACAGTACATTTCAAAAAGGAGTTGGCATCAAGAACCCCAGCTTAGTTAGTGCTTCAAAACCCAACAGGCCCCACAGCTAGTAAATATATATGAAGCACTTAGAGCAGCACCTGGTTCATAATGAGTGTTTGCTGTATGTAGGAGGTAGTGGTATTGCTGGTGATTACTGCAAGGACCAGATTTATTCTCAGAGAGTGCCCGGGTTGGCATTTAGAAGCAGTTGCTATTTGCACCTAGTGGGTGGTTGCTATGTTGAGAAGACTGCCAGCTGGAGATAAATCTTGATCTCGAAAGGTTTTGCAGGCAAGTGAGGCTCCTTGAAGATAATGCCCTGACTGTGTCCTAATTGTGAGGATGGCCATTCACTGAGCTACCGCTAGCCTGTCTGCACTCACCACAGGATTCAGGCTGGGATCAGATTTGGGGAAGCAAGTGTGGGAAAAGGGGCTGAAGAACATCAAGAAAAGCAGAGAGGCCTTTTAGGGCCTTTCCAGTAAGAATTTAGTGTTGGGGAGTCCCAAGAATTTAGTGTTGGGTGAGGTGGGTGGTCACATATATAAGACTGCATGTTAGATGCTGGCCATGAATGTGGGAACCTCTGAACAAATATGAGGGTGCAGGTTAGAAGGGCAGAGGGTCCTCAAGACCCACCAGCAGATCAGATCATTGCTACAGGAAGCCAATGGCCAGAGTTAGATTTGGAAAGCTCAAGTGAGAGCTCTTGGTTCCAACCTCCTTTTTTGGTCGTAGAAATGCTATTTTACATCCTAGTGTAGCCAGTGGAGCCCTTGACAATATCAGGAGAAGGAGAGAGAGGCAGCAGGAGAGAGGAGTGAAGACAGGGAAAGGAGAATAGGAGGGGTGAAGGGGATGGGAGGAAAAGCAAGGAGAAGACAGAAGGGAAGGGAAGGAAAGAGAGGGCGAGGAAGGGGGCAAGGGGGTGGGGGTGGGAATAATCAGTGCTTCTGCTGATTTCCAAGCCTTTCCTACATGTTTGACGTGAGCTTTCTCATTTAGCTCTCAGAACTAGGAGATTCAATTGAGGAAGAGTCTAGAGAAGGAGAAAAGTGAAAGTTTCAGTCACTCAGTTATGACCCCATGGACTGTAGTCCACCAGGCTCCTCTGTCCATGGAATTCTTCAGGCAAGAATACTGGAATGGGTAGCTATTCCCTTCTGCAAGGGATCTTCCTGACCCAGAGAAGGAGAGTCCTATGCTAATTAAAAATTAGCTTGTGATAAATTTTTTTCTGCCTGGGTCCCAAGTTTGAAGTAACCAAAACAATTTAATCTACTATAATGAGGCACATTAAATGCAGATTGAATCATTAGGTATGAGGGGAATGATGGAAAGGGAAGGAACCCACCAAGGTATTCTGACTCCAGTAGAGGAATACTGCTCCCCCAGATTCGGAAGCTCCTTAGCCTGGGTTCTTGAACTCATATGCCTGTGGGGGCCAGGGAGATGAAAGCAGTGTGCTAGATGGGCCTGTTATAAAGTGATGGTAGGTGCTAGTAAGCAACAGATATTTGGCTTCAAGGTCAGGAGGTGATAGGGAGAAGTGGGGATTATGGCAAATGGAGCCCACATGCCACCTCTAAAGAGGCAGTGCTACTGAGCTCTGCGCAGCTGCTGTTGTGTGAAAGTAGCCTCTGTGTCACCAGACCTTCTAATTTCTCACCGGAAGCAGAGATCCAGTGTTCAGGCAACATGTAGTGGGCCCACATAATGCATGTGCAGGCTGTGTCTGCCCTCGGGTTTACCGGACTGCAGTTGTGCATTTTCCTGAGTCACAAACAGAAGATTGATTTCTTCCCTGGGTCCCCTTCTCTTCTAGGACATTATATTTATGTGGACACCTCCTTTGCCAAGGAAGGGGAGAAAGCTGTGCTGCTGAGTCCTGATCTGCAGGCTGAAGAATGGAGCTGCCTCCGATTGGTCTACCAGATAACCACATCTTCAGGGTCTCTATCAGATCCCAGCCGGCTGAACCTCTATATGAGATTTGAAGATGAAAACTTTGATCGCTTGCTTTGGTCAGCCAAGGAGCCTTCAGACAGCTGGCTCATAGCCAGTTTGGATTTGCGAAACAGTTCCAAAAAATTCAAGGTAGAAAAAATTTAGATGCAGGCTTATTGTTTGACATTATACTATTCTGATGAAAACTTCTGCCATCCATTGCAGTTAGTTATCTCCTGTGTTAGGATGTGACATTTTGAAGGAGCTGCATCATAGAAAAACATTAGTAATGGAAATTAATATTGTTTATTCCTTAGAAGAGTTTCTTCCCAGATTTGTTTTCTGTCTATTTAAGTGGAATTTGTGTAAGAATCTAAATGGGGCTTAAACCAACCTCTTCAGTGAAAATTTATTTTCCAATGGGCTTTAGGGAGTATTCTCATTTCTTATAATTTTGTTTTGTTCTCCTAAGTTGTGTGTTTATGTTTGTGTTGTCTTCCTAATGCTTCCTTTGCTATAATTTTTAACAAAACAGTAAGTATGATAAAAAATGAAAATACATTGAAAGAGGAAAGATACTTAAAGGACATGTTCCGATTTCAAAGATGAAAGTTGTTCCATCAAAAGTATTGGGGAAGTGTGGTAGAGAATATAACAGAAAGTTGGATGTAGATCGGAGCAGGAAGGAGGATGGAGCCTGGACTCAGTTGGCCAGGAAGTGTGACATTTAGTGAGAATTTGTCATGGGGGGAAAAGCAGAGGCTTCCAGAAAACTTTCTCCATTTCTAATCCCCTTTCCAACTCCTTATCCCTTATCTCTTCTTCCTCAACAAGCTTTGGAATACAGTACTCTACATTCCGTATCTGCATATAGTCCTCCCATCAGACAGCAGGGTGGACTGAGGGAAGGAGCACTGGAGGTCTGAGTTCCCTATTATAAAGTGTCCCCCTGACAGTATATCACACCTGATATCTACCAGAATAGCTGCAAAATATTGGGCTAAAATCACATAAGGAAAGGCAAATATTTTCAGAAGCAAGACCCAAGGTAAACAGTGCTTGAAATCAGCCACATAAATTGTTTTGCTTCCCTCTATCCTTTGGTGCTTCCCTGGTGGCTCAGATGGTAAAGAATCCACCTGCAATGCAGGAGACCTGGGTTCGATCCCTGGGTTGGGAACATCCCTGGGAGGAGAGCACAGCAAACCCACTCCAGTATGTTTGCCTGGAGAATCCCATGGACAGAGGAGCCTGGTGGGCTATAGTTAACAGGGTTGCACAGAGTCAGATACTACTGAAGCAAAAAAATCTCTGTTCTTCATGTAAAATTATCAAATTTTCATCGATATAGAAACTACAAGTTGAGTTGAATTTTGAGCCTCTTCCATTCATGCCAAGATCCCCCGACCACTGGTCAAATTTCCATACCTGCCTCCTCTTCCAAGGGATTTTTATCTCCCTCTGAGGCTCTGCCTCCAGTTCCTGGCCATGCTCAGAATGGATTTGCCCAGGGACCTAAGTCTCCTTTCCATCTGCTGCCAACTGGTGTCAGCACAGGTGTGGGAGAAGGTGGTGGCTGGGGTGACAATGGAAGGCAACTGAGCTCTTACTGGATACCTTGCTCACCTCAAAGTTCTGAGAATATGTGTATGGGTTGTGTACACACATGCACATGCACACACTTGCCTTCTTTCAGTGAAGTCCATCATGGGATTAGTATCCAACAGCAACGAACTGAGACAAACAATCTCATTTTGCCTTGAATTGCTGAACAGCTTCTGGCTAGTAGATGAAATACTAAAAATGGACACATGGTGTTTTAAAGTCTAACTCTCTTCTACCCCATGTATTGTGCAGATTTTAATAGAAGGTGTGCTAGGACATGGAAATACAACCGGCATCGCAGTCTTTGAAATCAAGATGACAACCGGCTACTGTATTGGTAAGTGGGTTTCCTTTTCACTGTATCAGAGCATGCTTCTTTTTCTAAAATCTCCTGTTGCCAGAGGTAATTGAATCAATCGTAAAGGCAGAGTATTTTACAAACTACACTCTGTAGTGCATTTTGAATTTTGCATCATTTGAATGCTGTATGACGTTTCTCTGTCTTTAGCAGAGGAAGGCTCGTTAAGAGTTTGCCTGGACTGACTGGGTTGATGAAAGAAAAGTAGGTGAAGTGACTGTAACCTGAGTTGCTGCCTTAAACTCAACATATTCCATATTCCAATAAACATAATTTCCAGTTGGCTGTAAATTCAACTTTTTGTAACATTTGCCAGAAAGACGGCATCCTGTTTACCTCCATATTACCTCCTTTCCTCACTCTCCTCCATTCCTCTCTTACACCCCACTACTCTGTCCTACAATCACAATTTTCACTTAGATTCCACTTGAGCAGGGTTGTGAGGTTCTTCTTAAGTGCCAGCTTCTTGGAGGGCATCAAGAGCAGACATTCTCTATGCTTAAGGTCGCTCACCTTCCATTGCCTCCTACTGAAGCTGTCTCTGTAAATGATCAGTTCTGCTGGTGAAGGACATGCCACGCTCTGCAGGTGAGGGGGGTGGGGAGGAAACCACACAGGACTGAATCCAGGAGATGCATTTGAGCTGTATTTTCAAGAAGGGGAAGTTTAGGAATTCAGTTGGCAAAGGAGCAGGGCAGGAAGGAAAGCACTCATTCTGGGCAGACCCCAGTGCAGGGACAGTGCAGAGCGTGTCCAGGCGAAGGCCAGGGACTGTAGTGTGTGAAGTGAGAGTCAGGAGTGCTGAGGGAGGCTGTTACGAAAGAGTCTGGATCCCAGCTGTGGAGCCTGGGTTCCTGGATTATGTGGTTGGGAGGCACCAGAAGTCATTCAGCGGGGACGGGCCTGCAGCTGGGCTTTCAGATGCTGACTCTGGCTGCCACCTGGAAAATGAGCTGGGAACAAGGAAAGTATACAAGAGACAGAAAAACCCTTGGGAAGTGGTTGCAACCTCCAAGAGGGGACCTATGAGTCTAAAATTGGGGTCGGCAGTGGAATGGGATAAAGGTGGGAGGTTTGAGAGATTTTTTCCAGCACTGACGGTACTGGAGGCTGAATGGCTGTGGAAAGGAAGGGGCAGGAGTCAAGGGCAATTCTGAACAAAAAGGAGCCTTTACTAATTCCTCGAGTCTTACCTCTCTGTTTTGACCTGCTAGTGATGATGCTAATGCAAGTGAAAGAAAGCAGACCTAGATTGTTACCACTTCATGAAGATACAGTGAGCTAAAACTGTATCTTCTTTCTTTGGTCCTCCACGTAGCTCTTTAGTAGTGGCTGCCTGGGGCTTGAACACCCTCACAGGCTAGTCACACCTGGTGGAGCACCACCTGCTGGCTCAGTCGTGCACTGCGCCCCGCTGCCTCTCTTTCATTACCTGCAAAATGGGGATTCAAATCTTTCCCTCATAGGAAAGGACTGTTGTGGAGATCAGTAAGATCATAGATATGAAGGTGATTGTCACCATGCTTGGCACTCAAAAACGTTAATTTCCTTTCTTCAAATCACTGGATGGCTTCTATTTTTAAAAAAAAAAAAAACACACAAAAGGAGCCCTGATGTTTTATCTTGTTGAACTGTATGATCTTACTCTCACCTCGTCTTTCTTTCTGTACACTCCTTTTGCCTCTCTTGTTTCCTCATCTGTAAAGTGAGATTAATAATAGTACATACCTTGTGGGGTTGTTTTGAGGATTAGATAATTTAATTCATATAAAGTACTCCAATTAGTGCCTGATGCATTGAAGAATATTTTGCTTTTCTCTTTTACTCTGAAGCAGCCCTTAGCACTGACTGTTGGGCATAGGTTAGTGGATCCTGTAGTAGAAAAGCTGAAAATGAAAATCTTAAAAATGTTAAGTGCTTGCTAACGCAAAAGCACACTGATAGCTCTATCAGTCAGGACCCTGGCAAGAACGTGGAAACAGATTACATTCAACCTTAGTAATTTGAGGAAAACTCACCAAAGGGACTGCAAAGGTATGGGTGGGTGAAGGAAGCCTGTCAAAATGCAGTAATCCAAGACTAGTCAGAGTGACGACTCATGAACCATCAGCATTGGAGGTCTGAAGGGGCAAGAGAGGAGGGTTTACCAGAACACAGAGCTGTGTGGTCCCTCGGTAGCGGGGCACAGCCAACTCATGGCATCCTGGCAGAGAGGGAACTGCAGGAATAAACAAGCCCAAGCTTGTTCTCCTCTTCTCTTCCATTGGTTGAATCCATTTTAGAAGCCAGCAGGCAGGGAAGCCCATACAGGTCCATACACATCACCCTCTGGAGGACGGAGCAGGGTGGAAGAAAGGTGGGTGGGTCTGGAGGAGCCAATAGGAGATGACCAGCACAATCACAACTTCGTATTTTTAACTGTTGCTCATGGGGGTCAACGGAGGAACTGGCTTGTGGGTTTCTTGCTTCCCCAAAGGGGTCTGTTGGCTGGGAACAATTTATCTGTGTAAGCATGTCAATGCTACTAAAAAGGGGAGAGAGGGTCTCTTTGTCTTCTCTTTTTTTCTCTAGTCAGTAGCTGCCAAAGGGCCCAGTGCCTAAGACAGTCCTGTCTCAACTATTCTAAGATCTTGTTTATAAGAAAAGCAGAGAGCTCTAGCATCTAGGAAATACGCACCTTAGCTGTCAGCTTAGTACCTTGTCTACCATCAAGAGAGAAGGGAATGAAAGAACGGGTTCCCAGAAAGGTGGTGGATAAAATTCCTGGAGCTAAAAGTGTAGCTCTAAATTGTGCTCTGATACAGAGTTGGCTGATCTACCAAGCACCAACCACGCGCCTGGCACTGTGCTGGCAGCTGTCCACCCTTACCACAGCCCTGCGTGGTGGGCGTGTTCCCCCATTTCCCATAGGAGGAGACGGCGGCTAGGTGAGGTCACACTGCAAGCCACATGGGCCACAGTCCAAAGAAGCAATGATGAATTATTATCTCTGCTCACTACAGGATCTCTCCTCTTGACCGACTTTGTCCAGGGCTCCTGGTACAAAGGCCTCAGTGGTCGAAGGGAGTGAGAAACACCTGAGTAAGCGCACACTGCAGGGAGTCTGGGCAGCTGCAGGCATAACCACATCTCCATCAAGTCTGTTTTTATTTCTCTTCTGCCAGAATGTGACTTTGAAGCAAACCATCTCTGTGGCTTTGTGAACCACTGGAACCCCAATGTGAACTGGTTTGTTGGAGGAGGAAACGTTCGGAGCTCCCACTCTATCCTCCCACAGGATCACACCTTCAAGACTGAACTGGGTGAGCTGGGGACACCTTTTTCCAGGATAACTGTGTTTGCCGTCTCCCCACTATGTTGACCTGTCCATAGCTCTGTCAACAGAAAAGGAGGCAGTGAGAGGAAGGTGAGTAGGCCTTGGGAGACCTGGCATGAGACTAGGGAAGAGTAAGCCTTGAGACAGAGACAATCTGCAGACATGAGCGCTGTAACTGAGAATGCCACCCAGTTCAAGGCTTTTCTTGCCCTGTGACTGGGCCTTGCTATTTTCACATTTCCATACTATGCTTTATTTTCTTTTCTGTTTGTTGTTCAGCATTTCTACAGACAACGCTGGAATAACCCTAAGTAACTTTTCTCTAAAAATAGATTGAATGATGCGAACGAGTCGGTAAGAACTTCTCTCTTGGCAGGGAGGTGAGCCAATACTGATGATCAGTCCTGAATGTGGTGAGCAACAGGGCCCCCTAGTGGCCAAGTAGGCTGGTTCTCTGCGGGGAAAATGGAGAGGAGAGGGCATCAGTCATCAATGGGCTTGGGGGAGAAAGAACCTACTGAGGGAGACCCGGCAAGGGCCTGCTTCCTTGTGGATCATGGCAGCTCTCACCTGGACCTTGGTAGGCTTCATGAAAACCTAGGTCTCCTCACGGTTGCAACACATTCCTTTTGTCAACTCCCAAGTTCTTGCTGACCAGAGAGAAGGTTCTGGTGACTGGCTTTCCATCAGGGACAGAATAGGAATGTTGGTTCTGCTACGAACAGTAACGTTTTCCCTTTTAATCCTTTGCGATGTGGATATTTAGGTGATCTGCTCAGTCACAATAAATCGCTAATGGTGACAGTGTGTCCCATTCAGCTGCCTGAACACATGGCAACTTTTTATGGCAACCTTACATCATTCCTCATTCACTGTAGTTTCTCTTTGTGTGAATATTTTTAACCACGTCTCCAAGTTTTTTTTAAGTGTCCATCTTGTTACTTACCTTGGCCTTGGACAGTCTTCATCTGGTCCTTACTGTTCTCTTTGCTCCTAGGTGTAGCACAGAAGATTCAGGCTTCCAAATGTACATACATATTTTGGTCCCAGAGACACACAACCCTCTCATTGCAGGAGTCACACCTATAATGAGTGTTATGTATAGAGTGAATTATCAGCTGTTATGACAGATTAATTCAGGAATCTGCATGAGCATTTTAAATGACAATAGGGCTAGCTCAAAATAATAAAATGGTACTACCTCTTGAAACCTTTGTTTAAATGAATAAAACAACTAACACTGTCTTGGGGTTTCAAAAACAAATGCCAGATGACATTTTTTAATTTATGGAAGTAGATTGATTTTGAGATTGTTTTCTGCCATCTTTAAAAATTCTAGTGCAAGGAATAGAAAGAATCTTGAAAGACTATTGAATTAAAATTGCAATAATCCTTTGTATCATTACCACAGAGATACAACCTTTGGCATTAGAGAACTTTTCACAAATCACTAAAAAATTAGTTCTAAAGTCAGATCCTCTGGGTAACCAATGTCATAATCTAATGATTATTTGTTCAGTGCATAATTTTTCATTCTTAATGATGGCAAGGACCAGCTGGCTGGGAGAACATATGTTCTTGGGAGAGGCAGCAGGCTTATGGACTAGTGTCAAATCATCCCTTTGACTATGTTGTGTGTGTGTGTCAGTCACTCAGTCATGTCCAACTCTGCAACCCCATGAACTATAGCCCGCCAGGCTCCTCTGTCCGTGAAATTCTCCGGACAAGAATACTGGAGTGGGTTGCCATATCCTCCTCCAGGGGATCTTCCTGACCCAGGGGCCAAACTCAGATCTCCTGCATTGCAGGCAGATTCTTTACCATCTAAGACATCAGGGAAGCCTATGTTAACTGCATGTAACCCATTGTTTGAAAAATGCATCACCACTAGTTCTTCCTCTCTCTCATTTGTGACCACAGAACATTCCAACCATGTTTGTCTCAACAAGGGATGAAGAGGAGGACCAGGCCAGGAGTCAGAATGCTTGTGCTCCAGACCCGGTTATGAGAGTGCTGTATTACTTTAGGTGATTTGCAGATATTTGATCCTGTCTAAAATGTCTCTAGGAGAAGGCAATGGCAACCCTCTCCGGTATTCTTGCCTGGAGAATCCCGTGGACAGAGGAGCCTGGTGGGCTGCTGTCCATGGGGTCGCACAGAGTCAGACATGACTGCAGCAACTTAGCATGCATGCATTGGAGAAGGAAATGGCAACCCACTCCCGTATTCTTGCCTGGAGAATCCCAGGGACGGAGGAGCCTGGTGGGCTGCCATCTGTGGGGTCACACAGAGTCGGACACGACTGAAGTGACGCAGCAGCAGCAGCAGAATGTCTATATGTTATTTGGTCTATTCCATAAGGTCCTTGAAATTTGGTCCCTTCCAAAACACCTGTGAGCATTATTTGGTCTGTGTCACATGGTTTTAGACAGGACCAAATATCGAGGACCCTTGTGCACAGACTAAATGCCTTAGGGACATTTTAGAGAGGATCAGATGTCCTTCAGTGCTTTGGGTAGTCCCTTAACTTCTGAGGGCCTCCACCAGCCTGTTTGAAAATGAAGAATTTGAATTCAATGATCCCTAAGATGCCTTTGAGTTCTAATATTTTACTGTTTTTTCTTTACCTAATGCTATACACCAAAATCTCCAAATTCACCACTCACTGAGATCTATTTCAAAAATACTTTGGATAAAAACAAAAATAAACAAATGGGACCTAATTAAACTTAAAAGCTTTTGCACTGCAAAGGAAACTATAAACAAAATGAAAAGACAGCGCACATAATGGGGGAAATTATTTGCAGATGAAGCAACCAACAAAGGATTAATCTCTAAAATATGCAAACAGCTCGTGCACTTCAATATCATAAAAGCAAATAACCCAATCAAAAAATGACCAGAATATCTAAATAGACATTTCTCCAAAGAAGATATAAAGATGGCCAAGACGCACATGAAAAGATGCTCAACATTACTACTCAGCTCAGTTCAGTTGCTCAGTCACGTCCCACTCTTTGTGACCCCATGGACTGCAGTAAGCCAGGTTTCTCTGTCCATCACCAACTCCTGGAGCTTGCTCAAATTCATGTCCATTGAGTAGGTGATGCCATCCAACCAGCTCATCCTCTGTCATCCCCTTCTCCTCCCCTCTTCTATCTTTCCCAGCATCAGGGTCTTTTCCAATGAGTCAGTTCTTCACGTCAGGTGGCCAAAGTATTGGAGCTTCAGCATCAGTCCTTTCAATGAATATGCAGGATTGATTTCCTTTAGGATTGACTGATTTGATTTCCTTGCAGTTCAAGGGACTCTCAGAGGGATCGGGTGGGGAGGGAGGAAGGAGGGGGGATCGGGATGGGGAATACATGTAAATCCATGACTGATTCATGTCAATGTATGACAAAAGCCACTACAATATTGTAAAGTAATTAGCCTCTAACTAAAAAAAAAGTCTTCACCAATACCACAGTTCAAAAACATCAATTCTTCAGTGCTCAGCTTTCTTTACGGTCCGACTCTCACATCCGTACATGACTACTGGATAAACCATAGCTTTGACTATATGGACCTTTGTCAGCAAAGTAATATCTCTGCTTTTTAATATGCTGACTAGGTTGGTCATAGCTTTTCGTCCAAGGAGCAAGCATCTTTTTAATTTCATGACTGCAGTCACCATCTGCAGTGATTTTGGAGCCCAAGAAAATAAAGTCCATCATTGTTTCCATTGTTTCCCCATCTATTTGCCATGAAGTGATGGGACTGTATGCCACGATCTTCATTTTTTGACTGTTGAGTTTTAAGCCAGCTTTTTCAGTCTCCTCTTTTACTTTCATCAAGAGGTTCTTTAGTTCCTCTTTGCTTTCTGCCATAACACTGATGTCATCTTCATAGCTGAGGTTATTAATATTTCTCCCCACAATCTTGATTCCAGTTTGTGCTTCATCTAGTCCAGCATTTCTCATGATGCATATAAGTTAAATAAGCAGAATGACAATATACAGCCTTGACATACTCCTTTCCCATATTGGAACCAGTCTGTTGTTACATGTCCAGTTCTGACTGTTGCTTCTTGACCTGCATATAGGTTTCTCAGGAGGCAGGTCAGGTGGTCTGGTATTCCCACCTCTTTAAGAATTTTCCACAGTTTGTTGTGAGCCATACAGTCAAAGGCTTTAGCGTAATCAATGAAGCAGAAGTAGATACTACTGTGGAATTCTCTTGCTTTTTTATGATCCAATGGATGTTGGCAATTTGATCTCTGGTTTCTCTGCCTTTTCTAAATCCAACTTGAATGTCTGGAAGTTCTCAGTTCATGTACTGTTGAAACCTAGCTTGGAGAATTTTGAGCATTACTTTACTAACGTGTGAGATGAGTCCAATTATGCAGTAGTTTGAACATTCTTTGGCATTGCCTTTCTTTGCAATTGGAATGAAAACTGAAGTCCTGTAGCCACTGCTGGGTTTTCCAAATTTGCTGGCATATGGAGTGCAGCACTTTCACAGCATCATCTTTTAGGATTTGAAATAGCTCAGCTGGAATTCCAGCATCTCCACTAGCTTTGTTTGTAGTGATGCTTCCTATAGCCCCCTTGACTTTGCACTCCAGGATGTCTGGCTCTAGGTGAGTGATCACACCCATCGTGGTTATCTGGGTCATGAAGATCTTTTTTGTACAGTTCTTCTGTGTATTCTTGCCACCTCTTCTTAATATCTTCTGCTTCTGTTAGGTCCATATCATTTCTGTCATTTATTGTGCCCATCTTTGCATGAAATGTTCCCTTGGTATCTTTAATTTTCTTGAAGAGATCTCTAGTGTTTCGCATTCTATTGTTTTCCTCTATTTCTTTGCACTGGTCCTTAGGAAGGCTTTCTTATCTTTTTGCTATTCTTTGGAACTCTGCATTCAGATCGTTCCTTTTCTCCTTTGCTGTTCATTTCTCTTCTTTTCTCAGCTGTTTGTAAGGCCTCTTCAGACAACCATTTTGCCTTTTTGCATTTCTTTTTCTTGGGGGATGTTTTGATCACTGCCTCCTGTACAGTGTCACAAACCTCCATCCATAGTTCTTCAAGCACTCTATCAGATCTAATCCCTGAGTCTATTTGTCACTTCTGCTATATAATATATATATATATATATATATATGTATATATTCTGCTATATATATATATATATGTATATAAGAATTTTGATTTAGATCATACCTGAATAGAATAGGTAGAATATATAGAATATAGAATATATAGAATATATATATATATTCTGCTATATATATATATAAGAAGTTTGGTTAGATCATACCTGAATAGAATAGTGGTTTTCCCTACTTTCTTCAATTTAAGTCTGAATTTGGCAATAAGTTCATGGTCTAAGCCACAGTCAGCTCCTGGTCTTGTTTTTGCAGACTGTATAGAGCTTCTCCATCTTTGGAGGCAAAGAATATAATCAGTCTGATTTCAGTATTGATCATCTGGTTATATCCATGTGTAGAGTCATCTCTTGTGTTGTTAGAAGAAGGTGTTTGCTATGATCATTGTGTTCTCTTGACAAAACTCTTCATTTTGTACTCCCAGGCCAAATTCGCTTGTTACTCCAGGTATCTCTTGACTTCCTACTTTTGCGTTCCAGTCCCCTATAATGAAAAGGACATCGTTTTTTGGTGTTAGTTCTAAAAGGTCTTATAGGTCTTCATAGAACCATTCAATATCAGCTTTTTCTGCATTAGTGGTTGGGGCATAGACTTGGATTACTGTGATATTGAATGGTTTGCCTTGGAAATGAACAGATCATTCTGTCATTTTTGAGACTGCACCCAAGTATTGCATTTCAGACTCTTTTGTTGACTATGAGGGCTACTCCATTTATTCTAAGGGATTCTTGCCCACAGTAGTAAATATAATGGTCATCTGAATTAAGCTCACCCATTCTGGTCCATTTTAGTTTGCTGATTCCTAAAATGTCAATGTTCACTCTTGCCATCTCCTGTTTGACCACTTTCAATTTACCTTGATTCGTGGACCTAACATTTCAGATTCCTATGCAATATTGTTCTTTACAGCATCAGACTTTACTTCCATCACCAGTAACATCCACAACTGGGTGTTGTTTTCACTTTGACTCAGCCTGTTTATTCTTTCTGGATCTATTTCTCTGGTCTTTTCCAATAGCATATTGGGCACCTACTGACCTGGGGAGTTCATCTTTCAGTGTCCTATCTTTTTGCCTTTTTATACTGTTCATGGGCTTCTCAAGGCAAGAATGCTGAAGTGGTTTGCCATTCCCTTCTCCGGTGGACCACATTTTGTCGGAACTTTCCACCATGACCCATCCATCTCGGGTAGCCCTATATGGCATGGCTCATAGTTTCATTGAGTTAGACAAGGCTGTGATCCATGGATCAGTTTGGTTAGTTTTCTGTGATTGTGGTTTTCATTCTGTCTGCCCTCTGATGAATAAGGATAAGAGACTTCTGGGGGAAAAAAGGAGGCTTCTGGAAGCTTCCTGATGGGAAGGACTGACTGTGGGGGAATCTGGTTCTTGCTCTGGTGGGTGGGGCCATATTCAGCAAATCTTGAATCCAATTTTCTGTGGATGAGTGGGGCTGTGTTCCCTCCCTGTAATTTGGCCTGAAGCCAAACTATGGTAGGGTCATGGCAGTAATGGTGACCTCCTTCCAAAGACTTATGCCAGTATGCTGTGGCTCCCAGGACTGTTGTATTCAGTGCCCCTGACACTGTGGCAGGCCACTGTCAACCCACATCTCCACCAGACTCTTCTGGACACTCACAGGCAAGTCTGGCTCAGTCTTTTCTGGGGTCACGGCTCCTTTCTCCTGAGTCCTTGTGCACACAAGGTTCTATTTGTGTCCTCCAAGAAGGCTCTTGGCAGGCACAGGCCTGTGTCTGGGGAAGGTTTCCCCAGGCCTGTGGAAGTTCTGTAAGCAAATCCCACTGGCTTTCGAAGTCAAAGTCCCCAGGTTGGGAAATCTATTGTGGGCCCTAGAACTTTTGCAACAGTACGAGAACTTCTTTGTTATAATTGTTCTACAGTTTGTGGGTCATCTGCTCAGCGGCTCTATGGTGGAGTTAATGGCGACCTCCTCCAAGAGGACCTATACCACATGCCACACCTCCCAGGTTTGCCACAGCCAGAGCCTCTGTCCCCGTGGCAGGCCATTGCTGACCCATTCCTCTGCAGGAGATACTCAAACACGCAAAGGAAGGTCTGGCTCAGTCTCTTGTGGGTCTTGGTGCACACAAGGTTTTGTTGGAGCCTTCTGAGTGTATCTGGTGGGTATGGGGTTTGATTCTAAAAGTGATTTCGCCCCTCCTACCATCTTGTTGAGGCTTCTCCTTTGCCCTTGGGTGTGGCCTGTCTTTGGTGGGATCCAACATTCTCCTGTCTGCAAATCAAAACTATAATGAGGTATCACCTTACAACAATGAGAATAACCATCATCAAAAAATCTGCAAATAATAATACTGCAGATGTTGTGGAGGAGAGGGAACCAGCCTATACAGTTGGTGGGAATGTAAATTGGTACAGCCACTATGGAGAACAGTATGCAAGTTCCTTAAACAACTAAAAATAAAACTACCATATGATCCAGCAATCCTACTCCTGGGTGTATATCTGGAGAAAACCATAATTTAAAAAGATATATGTACCCCAATACTCATTGCAGCACTATTAACAATAGCCAGAGCATGGAAACAACCTAAATATCCTTCGATAGAGGGATGGATAAAGAAGATGTGGTACGTATATACAATGGAATATTACTCAACCATTTAAAACAAGAACAAAATGCCATTTGCAGCGACATGGAGGGGCCTAGAGATTGTCATACTGAGTGGAGTCAGACAAAGACAAATATTATACAATATCACTTATACATGGAATCTTAAAAAAAATGGTACAAGTGAACCCATTTACAAATGGGTTATTTATTATTTACAGTAATAGAGTCATAGATGCAGAAAAGAAACTTATGGTTACCAAGGGGGAAATAGGGGAGGGATAAATTGGGAGATTGGAATTGACACATACACGCTACTATATATAAAAAGGTAACTAATAAGAACCTACTGTATAGCACAGGGAAGTCTACTCAGTACTCAGTAATGACCTATATAGGAATGGAATCTAAAAAAGAGTGGATATACATGTATATATATATATATATATTTATGTGAGATTCACTTTGCCATACAGCAAAAACTATACTGTAACTCAACTATACTCTGATAAAAATTAATTTTAAAAATAAAATGCCTTTGAGTCCCTCCTGGATATGTATAAACACTTTGCATTTGGCATTAGAAAAAAGTAAAAGGAGGATTAAAGGGAGTACAGAATGAGAAAAAGAGGACCTGGCCTTTCTAATATCTTGACCAATAGATTTTCTAATATCTATATCAAGGCATGATGATGTGGTCATCCCTGAGGAGCACTAAGACTTGGTAGTAGAGCATGTCAGCCCTGCCGTAGGCACTCACTGCTCTCCTTTCTCATTCCCACTCCCCATCCCATCTCCTCCTCTCCATTTTTCCTATCTTTTCTCTTCTTCCTTGGCTATTCTAAAACTTCTCCCAAAGGCAGGCAGCTTTGCCCACTAGCATTGCTTAGTTCGCTGACATTAGTATGAAAGCCCAACAAAGTATTTGACCCTAAGCTTGAAGTAGTCATGTATGGATGTGAGAGTTGGACTATAAAGAAAGCTGAGTGCCGAAGAATTGATGCTTTTGAACTGTGGTGTTGGAGAAGACTCTTGAGAGTCCCTTGGACTGCAAGGAGATCCAACCAGTCCATCCTAAAGGAGATCAGTCCTGGGTGTTCATTGGAAGGACTGATGCTGAAGCTGAAACTCCGATACTTTGGCCACCTGATGTGAAGAGCTGACTTATATGAAAAGACCCTGATGCTGGGAGGGATTGAGGGCAGGTGGAGAAAGGGACAGAGGATAAGATGGTTGGATAGCATCACCGACTCAATGGACATGAGTTTGGGTAAACTCTGGGAGTTGGTGATGGACAGGGAGGCCTGGCATGCTGTGGTTCATGGGGTTGCAAAGAGTTGGACATGACTGAGTGACTGAACTGAACTGAACTGAAGGGAAGGGAGACTTTTGCTTGCTTCCAGCAATCCTGAGTTATAATCAGCCTAGTCAAAGCCTTCTTCATTAATCACAATGAGGCTTCTTCATTGATCGCTCATTCATTCATTCAACAAATACACAATAAACCCTCTTTATAGACCAGGTATTCTTGCATAATCTAGTGCTACAAAAACTTCCACCTGATCCCTAGAATGCCACTATTTGAGTATAATAATCTTTATGTGAGAAGAAGGGCTATCTATGTCATCAAGTAAACTGGGGAAATGCTGAGCTAAAGAAAGCTAAACAGACAACCTCTATTTGATGGCTTCTCAGTGCCTTTAATATACTTCTGTGGAAACATATATTATGGCCTTTTTCAACATGTTCAAATACTGAGGTGCTATGTAAATATGCCCAGGGATGTATGATTAGTAGAATTATGAAATAAGTGATATGGGACCACAGGAAAATGAAAGAGCACCTTGGTTTTGGAGTTTGGGGAAGGCTTTCTACAGGAAGTCACATCAGAACTGGTATTTGGCCTGATGGATAAGGAGAAGATAAGAATAGTGTATGCAGAGCTGTCCAGGCATGAGAATGGGTAGTTTCTTTGATGTTTGGAGCATTTTTGAGGATGGTGGCATGCATGATAATGGCAGAGTAGGGCCTAGATCCTAGGTTGTATTTCTGCTTGTGATCAGCAGGAAGCCTGGATGCCTCCCTTCCATTCACTTCTTCCAACTGTTCTCTGGTATTTCACTTTGGCTTCTCTTTTTGGAGTAAGGTATTGCCCAGGGAATAACCAAAGAGCCTTCTCATTCCCACCCAACACACAGACACACACACAGACACACACACACAGACACACACACTCCTCACACTTAGACTCCTAGGTGAGACTTCTCCCTACATAGGATGTAAGGTATTGCCCAGGGAATAACCAAAGAGCCTTCTCATTCCCACCCAACACACACACACACACACACACACACACACACACACACACACACTCCTCACACTTAGACTCCTAGGTGAGACTTCTCCCTACATAGGATGGGGCTAAAAAAGATGAGTTCTAAAAATTCTAAAATTTTTTATTTGAAACACTCTTTGCTCATATGACTCGAAGGTTTGACCAGGATTACTCTTGGGAAAAAAGCCTCCAATGCTCTAAACAAGAGAAAGGCTGCCTTTCTCATTACACTTGCCTTCTACCAGGTATATTGATTTTCCCTGAGCTCCATCAATTTGGGTGGCAGAGGAAAGATTAAATGGTTCAGCTATCTGCCTGCAGCAGCAGATTTGGCTCTATATAAACTCATCTCCTGTTCATTCATGTCCTGGAAGCAGCTGATGCTTTTGCTTTCAGGTAAAAACTGGAGAAACAAACAGCAGGGGTGAGGGAAGCTTTGTGCCTGCTCAGAAACCTCAGAGCTGCAGAGATGCTGAAGGACGTCTTCTCCAGAGGACTCTGGCCTATGTGTTTTAGAAAAGAGAACAGAGAATGTGATATCTGAAAAATACTCTGCGGATGTCAGCTTTCCTTCACTTGTCTGTGTGTTTTTAACAGCCTCAAACAGTGAGTCAGATTTTTCAAATGAGCACTATGTCTTCAAATTCTTGTCTTATGGTGGAAATGACTAATGCAGTAGGAGTGTGATAGTATACTGGAGGGGCTGGGATATTATCTTGCTTTTTCTTACTCAATTTGGATTCATCACATGTGCATTTCTTTCCTTTGTTAATATTTTATGAAGTGAAACAAAATCCTTCAGGGGATAAGCTACTGACAGCTCAGATCATTACTGTTTCCCACCTGTCTTAGCAAAAAGAAGATAATTGCCGGAAAGATAACAAGGGAAATCTGTTCTTTTGCTGAAATTTAAAAAATCAGGTCTGCATCTGGTGCTGCTACAGGAGCTGAACAAAGTTTCAAAATGTAGAATAAGGTCAGAGTTGTTTCACTCCATCAAAGACCCTGAGATGGATGGATCATCTTTCCATAACTTACAACATTCTTTTCTCATTTCAGTTTGGATTGAGTTCAAGCATCATCTTCATAGCACTTATTCATTCTCTCTCTGCACTGATCCATTTGGTTCATCGCAAAAGCACTCAACAGGGAAGCAGCTTTATTAATTTT
Organism: Muntiacus reevesi; assembly: GCF_963930625.1. NCBI lineage: Eukaryota > Metazoa > Chordata > Mammalia > Artiodactyla > Cervidae > Muntiacus > Muntiacus reevesi. Next base: position 43,369,280 of record NC_089265.1, read on the forward strand.
CTCACCATTACCTTTGTGCAAGCTCTGCTGGATCTCCTTTCTCTGTCCTTGGGTGACTTCACCATGGCTTTCCAGGCACCTTCTGATATTAACAAACTGCCTCATTTTTAAGGATTAAGTTCAGTTGATTCAGAACTCCAATTTCTCATCCTTCAACCAGAACACAGAGCAGCTGTAGAGAAGGGATTGGGCTTTTCTTCTTCATACTTCTTCCCTTTGCTCTTTTCTTTGTCTTTCCCCACTCACGATGCTGCTTCTGGCTTCTCCAGGGTTGGGGGAGGCAAGATGGGGGAGGGAAGGGGACGAAAGGTCATATGTGACCTGCTCTTTAATCTGGAGTCGATGACCTTCACGCTGCAGGTGGCTGGATGCTGGCTATGTCTCTCACAGCCAGCGACAAAAATGATGTACTTTCTGACTGGCCATCTGTGAATCCCCCTTAGTGATGGTTATGAGGTACACCCCACCAGCCCCTTTTTGTTAGGGTCACCGCCCTGCATGCAGTCCTTTTGAGAAGAGTCTTAAGGCACTCTAGCCCAGCTACCTTCTGAGTTTTCCACCTAGGCTTCGGGAAAACTCAGATGTCTCCCCCATCAAACTCTGGAAGTCCAGCTCACTGGCAACAAAAGTCCTTTCTCTCCCTTCTGCCCCCAGGTCCCTACAGCCCCATGCTGCATGCCATCAAGGCTGATACAGAGGCCTAGCCTCTGCAATGCACAAACTCCAGTTACCTCTGGAGTTCTCCCAGTAACTGCCACCCTCCTCTCAAGGCCCAAGGCAGTCACAGAACCCAGGAACTTGCAAGCATGGGTGGGATGAGATTAGATGGTAGTTTCCCTCCCCCACCTTCTCTACAAGTGGTTCTCTGAAACCCCTCCCTTGGGTAAAGGTAAGAAAGGGGAAGCAAGCCCCTCCCATTCCCTTGGGGGATCACAAGGAAACACGTGGCAGGTCAGCTCCACAACAAGTCTCTGCAAGGAAACTGCCTCCCGTCTCTCTGATCCCTCCTTGGCCTTCTCATATGTACAGGCCGGCGGAGGCGGGTGAGCACGGAGGGTTAGGATTATTAAGGAGGTGAAAGGGTCTAATCTGGTAGAGCAGGTTTAGACTCCAGGTCTGCCACAATGTAGCATATACAACAGGAATAGTTTAGCACCACTCTGTAGAAAATAGAGGGACTTCTGCCCCATTGTCCTTATCACTGAGATCTTCGCAGAAACTAGAAGTCCTTCATATACTGACTCTACTGTAGAGTCAGACTCTATTATAGTAAAACTTACTAAACCCTTAGAACTAAAGGTTCAGCAGGTAACTGCCAGACCTGTAGACCGGAGAGCAGGCATGGTAACTAGATGCCTTTGGGTGCTGCCTCCTCACAATGGCCGCAGACCCACTGGCATGCCTTTCTTTGGGTCTTCCCCCACACCCAGGAGACAGCGCGTCCAGACAACCGTGACACAGAGGCAGACATTGCAACTGGAGCACAAATGTGGCCAACGGGGCCGAATCACAGCTGAGTCAGAGGATGCCGTTGGCATCGCAGCCAAGCCAAGGGCAATCTCTGTGGAATGCTGGTTAGCCAGGCTGTTTGAAAATAGAAGGTCAGGAGCTGCCTTCAGAGTTCTTTTCCTAATTCAGGGGAAAATGGCTGACTCCCAGGGAGCCACTGGTTCCACATGAAAAGCTGAGCTAAGACAAAGAGCTTCTGTAAGAAAGGAGGGAAGCCCTCTTCAGAGGAGAGCGTGCATGTGTTCCTACCGCAGGCGTTTTGCCAGAGGGGCCTGAGCTTTGGCTTGCGTCACAGAGAGTTTTGCTCTTTTAACAGGATCCCCAATGGTTTGGTTGATTATAAGGATCCTTTCCACCTAAGATCTATCTATACCTACTTTAATCTACTCGGACTTAAAGGATCTGATTTTTCTTTCTAAAAGGCTTCTTCTAGAGATTCTGGAGGTTCCAGAACCCTGGACCAGTTGAGGAATTGGCCTCATTGAGCTGGGCAGAAAAGTTCTCATAATATAAGACACTAGCTGTAACTTTCCAAGCACTGCAGGCTACCTTCCTCATTCCCGTTGGAAGGGTACACAAAAGAGTGCCTGCACCGCCACCTGCTCCCAACCTCAGAGCAGATTGTACCTGATGACACATATTCAGCGTGGGCTGGTGGTCATTCCTGTGGCCCAGCTTCCTGCGGCTGACACCTGGTGATTTCTGAATCATCCACACTCCTTCAGCTGAGATGATAAGCTTCTGATGAGTTACCTTCTGTTTCCCAGTGAGAAAGTGTCTTACTCAGATAGTCGGTAAATAGTACCTAACTTTGGCAACAAATGAATGCCAGAGAGGAAAGGGTGGGGAGGCAATAGCATGTGGTCTGGTCCAGCGGTTCCATGGGAGACTTGGTGTCAGCAGTCCTGGTCGGATTCCCAGCAGCCTCTCTGACTCACTTTGGGCAGGTCACGTTGCGTTTGCTGTTGTTTGGGACCAGAAGTGGGACTGTGGCTCATTAACCTCCTGTCTTGTGCATGGGTTGTTAACTAGGCACTAGCTGCAAATTCAGGTATTTAAATTTTGTCCACCCAGGAGGTGAGTAAGTAGCCTTTAAGAAGCACTGTCAGATATCTGTCAGCTGTGAGGAAGATACATTCATAATGGGAAGGAGTGTGAGACATTGCTTCTAAACACAGTTACCATGTACTCTGGAAGCGGAACAAGGAACTTCCAGTGGATTTGTGAGGTCTCCTAGATTTCCTGAGGTCTCCTGGAGTTTTGGAGGTGTGCTTCCCCTGGGTAGAGTGAATTCCTTCTTCATGTCTGGCTGGCCACCAGCAGTGCTTCAGAGGACGCTGACCTTACAAGGGGCACTCATGGCCTTGCCTCCTTATCAGAAGTTCCTGGATTCTGCTCAGTCCAACATTCTGATGCTTCCTTTAAAATCCCTCCCCAGAGGCAGCCAACTGGGAGCTCATCAGCTGCTGCCAGTCTTGCAGTTACATTTATTTGGCACTCACAAAGTTTAAAAAATTGTGGTGGGAGGTGTTATAGGTTGAATTGTATTTCCTCAAAATCCATATGTTAAAGTCCTAAACCCCCAGAACTTCAGAATGGGGGAATGGAAATGGGGTCATTGAAGATTAGTTGGTTAAGATGAGGTCATACTAAAGTGGGGTGAACCTCGGTCCCGCCCAAGTCCAGTATGACCGGTATCTTTATAAAAAAAAGGGGGAATTTGGCCACAGAGAGATCCAACATTAGAAGGGAGAATACCACGTGACCATGTAGACAGAGATCTATCAATCAGTGTCAAAAATTGCCAATGCCATGGAAGCTAGGAGAGAGGCATAGAACAAGGTCTCCCTGCCATCTGTCAGAAGGAACTAATTGTTCCCATACCTTGACCTTGGACTTCTAGCCTCCCAAATTGTGGAACGACAAATTTCTTTAGTTTCAGCCATCCAGTTTAGGTTACTGTTATGATAATCCTAACAAAATAATACAGGTGGTATCATTTTTAAATGAACATATTTGCCAGAAAAATCTGGATCTTGAGTTTCAGCGGGAGAAGCCTGCAGCTCCTGGCTGATGTGAGGGCATCGGCAGGAAGTAGATGGATGGGTTCTCAGGGAGAAGCATGGGTCCACACACAGGGCCAGCGCCCCTCACCCCCAGCTGATTGTCACAGCCCAAGAATACAGGCCCAGCACTATCAGATTTTCTGATTTTTTTCGGGTAAGTTTGATATCTGCTTCCCGTTGCTAGTGAAATGTGATTTCCACTATTGGCGACTAATCCGTCACTCTCCATTTTCTCCCTGACCCACTCCACTTCAGTCATATACTTGATCAGGCTGACTGCTCTGATCATCTGAGTTTGCGATTTCTGTTTATTCACAGTCGCATGGCTTGGCAAGATAGTCAGACAATTCTATTTAAGCCAGGGAGTTTTTCAGAGTGGGTTGAACAGTTTGCTACTGGGAGAAAGGAGCTTTGATTTATCCACCTTTCCCCTCTGCCGTATTGCAGTGAGGATTGTTCTGAGACCATGTTTCTGCTTTGAATCACCAGTTGTTGACGGCCCACCACATTCCAGGTGGTATGTTAGCTGCAAAGCAAGTGTCCAGTATGTGAATGCATATATTCTTCCTAATATACTTACTGCTATTTTGCTGGCAATAAAAGAAAAGATTATAAACCAGGCAATAAAAGCAACGACATTAAGCTATTATTGTTCTGAACTTATAAATAGAAAGGCCATTCTATCATAGCTGCATTGCCTCACACTCCTCTGTCACTGCAGCTCAAATAAATTTAGACTAATAAATAAAATTGCTGATACTAATAGTACCATATGAGAGGAGCAAGGTATAAAAACATTAATGGCATTCCTTTACTTCATTATAACTATCTTAGGCAATTACAATGTGCCAGGTACACACTAACCACTTCACATACACAATCTCATTTAACATTCAGATCAACCCTGTGAGAGAAATATTTGATTCTTATTCTAGAGATCAGGAAATTGTCCAGAGATATTCAGTAACTTGCTCAAAGTCACAGGGCATAAGATGTAGAGCTGGATTCAAAGCCAGCGTGTTTAATGCCAAATCCAAGTTCTCCCACTTCCACCTCTCAGTTTCTTTATTTTACCAAAATGCCTCTAATGAAGATCAGATATTGGGTCTGGAGTCCACCAAGGCCTTGCCAACCATCAAGGGAAGGGGGCGTGGTCCCAAATTCAACTTCCCAAATCCTGACCCTGTCGACAGTGTTGACTGACCTCTATGTTCTATTAAAGAGATACAAACTGTCATCTAGTTTGAATTCGAAATCTTTGTTTCACTCAAAGAACACACAGTGACATTACATGCATATGCAAAGATGTAGAGGAGAACAGATGGTGTACTCCGTATGCTCTTAGAAACCTCATCACTCAAAGAAGGCTTGTTGGAGGGGCCTTCAGGGTCATGTTCTGCTTCTTTTCCTCAACTGTGTTCAGCTTATAAACACTCAAACACTTTACAGATGACATACCTACCTTTCTATATGTATGTTTTGCTTCAATCAAAGGTAAAGGAAAGAGAAAGAGTGGTCCTTATATTAAGCAGAGCACAGTGAACTCCACTATTTATCTCCCAGATGCAACTTTCATCAACCTATGGCCAAACTTCTTTCATCTAGAGCTCACTCTCTTCCTCTCCTCCACTCCCACCAGGTTATTTTGAAGTAAATCCCAAGTTGTGTAGTCGCATCTGAGAATCCGTCTGCTGGTCTTAGGTTTTCTTCTCTGTGTGATTTCAGGCCATTACATGTACGTGGACTCCATGTACGTCAAGCACTTCCAGGAGGTGGCCCAGCTCATCTCCCCGATGACTACGGCCCCCATGTCTGGCTGCCTGTCATTTTATTACCAACTCCAACAGGGGAATGACAACATCTTCTCTGTGTACACGAGGGATGCAGCCGGCCTGTATGAGGAGATCTGGAAGGTGGGCGATCCAGGGGCTGCTGGCTGGAGCCTTGCTGAGGTGGAGTTCAGTGCCCCGTACCCCATGCAGGTAGGTTTGCCTGGCCACTCTGCAGAGATGCCACCCACACCCAGACGTGGAGTTCAGGAGATACTGCAGTCTCATACTCATTCCTCCTTTGCCTCTGTGTCTCAGTCCTAATCTCCCTTTTCCCTTCCTTGGCCTTCTCACTTTTCTCCCTTCCTCTGTATTCCCTCTGCCTTCCTCCTCTATCACTTCATTTTCTAGACGAGTATTTCTTTTTTTCTTTTTTTTTCATTTATTTTTATTAGTTGGAGGCTAATTACTTTACAATACTGTAGTGGTTTTTGCCATACATTGACATGAATCAGCCATGGATTTACATGTGTTCCCCATCCTGATCCCCCCTCCCGCCTCCCTCCCCACCCGTTCCCTCTGGGTCCTCCCAGTGCACCAGCCCCGAGCACTTGTCTCATGCATCCCACCTGGGCTGGTGATCTGTTTCACCCTTGATAATATACATGCTTCGATGCTGCTCTCTCGAAACATCCCACCCTCGCCTTCTCCCTAGACAAGTATTTCTTAATAAAGACAAATATGGGAAAGCCAGTCAACCAACTAGATTTCTTGGCCACACTCTCCCTCTGAACCTGCACTGTGGTCGTGTGAGTTCAGATGTGATTAGTGAAACTCCTTCTACAAGAATCTCACTCTGAAACTTCAGCTCCTGACAGCAACTGTGAAGGTACCCCTTACCTGAGGGAACACTCTTTCTAAATTTAGAAAAAAAAAAAAAAAATACTTATTTCTTCTTTTCTCCTTTACAGTATAAATAATGTCATAAAAGTCAAAAATAAATATGATTTTGGCCCTAATTTGAAACAAGCCTTGGGGCCTCTAAAGTTTTCTTTAACTTTTTATGGTTTAAAACTGTTCATTTACATGAGTGGTAAATGTCCAGTGCAGAAGAATTAGAAAATTCAGAGAAGCAAAACAAACTAAAACACCCTACACCAGTCCTGCAAAGAAAAGAACTAACATCTTGGTATTCATCCTTGAAGACCTTTTTGTAAGCACATATATTAATACATATCTATACATGTATTCTGGGCTTCCCAGGTGACATAACAGGAAAGGCTCTGCCTGCGAGTGCAGGAGAAGCAAGAGACCCGGGTTCAGTCCCTGGCTTGGGAAGACCCCCTGGAGAAGGAAATGGCAACCCACTCCACTGTTCTTGCCGGGGAAATCCCATGGACAGAGGAGCTTGGCGGACTACAGTCCATGGGGTTGTCATAAACAACTGAGCGCACACACACACACGCATTTCAGTGCTGACAACAATCCAACAAAGCGGATAAAATTATCCCCATATTCCAGATGAAAGAGGAGGAAACGGAAAGTGCAAGACGTTTGCTGTTTTGTTCTAGGTCACACCACTGGTGAGTGCCAGGGTGCTAAGAAAATTTCCTGCACTAAATCTGACTTGAATTTGAAGGAAGAGGGGAGCTCTGTCCAGTGACCCCTGGGACCTCTAGAATCCAGGGATGCAGCACCGTGGTTGCAGATCAGGGGCTCTAAAGAGAGTCTTAGTTCCCACAGGTTGTGAACATCCCCTGCTTTCACTTTGCACTTTTTGCAGTATCTTCCCTAGTTCTGTTTAGAGTGCAAAAGAAGCCGACGATCCTCTGGATGCTTTTCAGTAGTGCCATCTGCTCACCTGATGTGGCGTTTCAGTGAGTGTTGGGGTGGGGTCTCGGTTTCGGAAGTGTTCTGTCCATGGATTGTGTGCCTGCCACTCCCTTTCCCTCTTCCAATTCCCCCTACCCCAGACAGCCCCAGAGAGGGGACTTCTGGAGTATGTGTGCTATTTCCTATTCCAAAGTCTAACCAGGCCTTGATTTGCTCTTGCAGCCCAGTGGAAAATTTTCTGAGAGTTTGGGTTACAAGGAGAAAAAGAAATGCACATGCTGCTTGAGAAAGTTTCCCTTCTATTAAAGTCACAAGTCACATGCACAGTGAAGGCATTGTCCTCGCAAATTCCTTTCATCCAACCGTAAACTCCTGGGGCAACATTTATACGAGTGAGACTTTGCTGAATTTTCTTTTTAATCAATGCTTGAAAAGTTACCATTTCTGTTTACTGCTTAAGTTTACTACTAAACTTAAGTACATATCCTTTTGAGTCACACACGCATGATTTTGCCCTGGCAGTTGGTACTCATTACATCAGGATTATTGGCTCCTGATAATTCCTGAGAAAAGAAACCTACCCTGTGGAAGTCAGTGAATTTAATGTCCCCGTATTCTCAAATGAATTTTTTAAAGGAAGACAAATATCTGAACAAGAGAGAACACAATGACACAAAGGCTGTGATTTGCAAATTATGATTGGAAAAATCCTTATCCAGTAAGGATATTTAGATCAGTCAATAAGATCAATCTGTTGTTGGCTTTATCACCTTGAAAATGAAATGTCATAGGCCTATGTTGAGCTTGTAAACTGAATTTGCTCCTCCTCATTCACCCAAATCTGTCCCCTTGGTTCTCAGCCCTTCCTCCATTGCCAGAGACAAACTTCCAGGGTTGTCTTAGATTTTGGGGAGGCCACGTGTCTAAGGACCATTGTTGTCAAGCTGAAAGAGACAATCTTATCCAAACTTTTTCTCAAAAATTAAGAAATTGAGAACTAGAGGAGAAAAGGGACAAATTAGAGTTAATTAGTGGCCAACTAGACTCAAACATGAATATCAGTTCAGGAGGGGGTCACCCTGGAGAAAAAGGCATGGATTTAGTTCAGGGCTTGTTATGCACCTGACTCTATAGGCTCTATATATACAGTATCTCATTTAATCATATCTACAGTCCTACAAGGAAGATGTTAAAATGGTTATTTTATAACAAGAAAAGTGTTGTTCTGAAAGGGTTAGCTATGTCCCCAAGATCACCTAGTTAATAAAGTGACAGCAACAGGATTTGAACTCTGGTCTGTCTGCCTCTAAGACACCATTCTCCTTAGCAGAGGGTGAAGACTAGAGGCCTATGGGTTAGATCTAGCCTATAGGGATTTGTCTAGTTGCTATAGTGGTATTTGTTTTCATTTTGTACACACATTTGTTTTAGTTTTTGAATGAATTGTTAGCATTGAAAAATCTGAAGATTTCAAATAAAAATCTAGCGGTCAAGTCCTCTTGACAATTTGGTGAGTCCAGGCATGTTAGGCCTGAATTCGCACCTGCCAGCAGCTGACGAAGCTAAGTAGCATCTGCCCCCGGTAGAAGAGCCTTGCTCCCCAAGTCACACCATTTCCTGCTGCATCAGATGAAACCCATATCATGCGTTTACATTATGTGCCTGGCCTGGGTGGGCACTTGGATGTCCACCCCTGCTCAACAGGGGTTATCAATCTTATGTTATCAGTCCAGCAGAGTGGTCTGCACACGTCAGTGGTTTTCCCAATACAGGTGAGTGTTGTGCTCCCCATACTTGATCCCCATGGGAAGCAGAGAGTCACAAACAGAAAGTCATCCATTGAACTCAAAGTTAAACTTGGTGGCAGAGAAGACAGTATAACTAAATGGGCCTGAACTCATTAATAATCCCATGTTCTCTCTATTTGAGCATGCCAGGGTATGCCGAAAACCTAACATTTGTACACGGGAGTTCTGGGCCTGATTCTGCCTTAGGCATGAGGTAGTCATCTCTGATTGCTGCATCTTTGTCCAGATGGACATAGAATTTTATGTCCTGGGAAGGGCTTAGGGCTCTGTGAAGGGCAAGATTGCCTTCTGCAAGTAGCATGTTGCCTCTTTAATTGAAGTTCGTAAAACAGATTATTGAGTCTGCAGTCCTATCAGCAAGTGATATAGGTACTTGGACATGCAAGGGAGGGGGAAAAGTCCACCAATAAAATGCAACTTAGGGTTTAGTAGTCACTCTCCCCCGAAGAAACTGTGAGTTAAGGAGGGAGCTGCTCAGATACCTATATACCTGGCTCGACCAACACACCATTTTAAGTCACAGTACAAGCATTTAAGCCTAAAAGAAAATATGTAAACATGTAACATGTCTTTCTCCTCTGCAGATTATTTTTGAAGTTGCCTTCAATGGTCCCAAAGGAGGATACGTGGCCCTGGATGATATTTCTTTCTCTCCTGTTCACTGCCAAAATCAGACAGGCAAGCATTCTCTTTTTCTTCTTCCTTCCATTTTGGATCTTCTTTTGTCAACAGATGCCTATGGTCAGGACTTGCTTTAATTCCTTCTAATTTCCTCTTCTTTTCCTCTTTTATCTCATCCTTAAAAAATTATTTAACCATATAGTCATTTCTCTGTTATTTTACTCTTTTTTTCCTCTCACAGAATGAAACTGATTTTCCTGGCACCAGAGGTCAGTTTTCCTGAGTTAAGGAGATGTTATCTTCTCTACATACTAGGAAATTAAAATTAAATACCACCCCCCACTCCATTTTTCTCTTTAAAGGAAATCTTGGGTCCATAGACATGTATATAGAGTAGACAGAAAAAAACTCTCAAAATCTACTGAGTAGAATTATAAGAACTCTTTCTAATTTTATGAATCTAATTTTTAAATGTCCTCCTGTTTAAAGATGTTAGTATTTGGTATACATTCTGTATGATGGTTTTGACTTCAGAGTATGTATTCAATTTCTCTTTCTAAGTGAATGCTCACATAATTTTATCATGACCAATTTTGCAATTTCCATAAACTTTGTGTTTGTAAAGAAAGGGCATTTTTACTTCCTGGGAAAATAGGTAAGCAAATCAGTTCAAAGTGAATTAGAAAACAAATGTTTTAGAATTAGAAGGGTGACACTATAATTGATAACGCAGATAAATGCCTTCCTGCCAATCCAGGAGACATAAGAGACATGGGTTTGATCCCTGAGTCAGGAAGAATCCTTGGAGGAGGGCATGGCAACTCACTCCAGTATTCTTGCCTGGAGAATCCCATGGACAGAGGACTGGTAGACTATAGTCCATAGAGTCGCAAAGAGTTGGACACAACTGAAGTGACTTAGCATGCATGCATGCATAAATAAATGCAGTTGACCTTACCTTTTAATGAATTTGTTTCCTTGAGAGGCCCCAGGGAGACACAGTGGTCATCCATCTTATTAAGAAGCCTTTGTTCTGGGTTTTGGAGTGTGGGAAGTAAATTTTTGAACTTGATTTTGGTAATGTAACTTTCGCTTAAGATAGAGTTGGTCTCTAATTTAATATAGTTTTGAATATATTCTTTTTTTAATGTGCATGTATGTATGTATTTATTTTTACAAAAATAAAGTCATACTGTACATACTATATATAACTTGCTTTTTTTCATTGAACAGTACATAATGGACTTGTATCTATGTAAACAAATATGGGACTACATTGTAATTTCTAATGGCTATAAAGCACTCTAGCATATGGCTTTATCATCATTTATTTAAACAGTTTCCTACTGTTGGACAATTAGGACATTCCAATTTTGCAACTTCAGATATGCAGATGATACCACTCTAATGGCAGAAATTGAAGAGGAACTAAAGAACCTCTTGATGTGAGTAAAAGAAGAGAGTGAAAAAGCTAGGTTGAAACTCAACATTAAAAAAGCTAAGATCATGGCAACCAGTCCCATCATTTCAGGGAAACAGAGGGGAAAAAGTGGAAGCAGAGACAGATTTTGTTTTCTTGGGCTCCAAAATCACTGCGGACAATGATTGCAGCCATGAAATTAAAAGATGCTTGCTCCTCAGAAGAAAAGCAATGACAAACCCAGACAGCATATTAAAAAGCAGAGATATCTCTTTGCTGGCAAAGGTCTGTGTAGTCCAACTATGTTTTTTTTCAGTACTCGTATATGGATATGAGTTGGACCATAAAGAAGGCTGAGAGCCAAAGACTTGATGCTGTTGAATTGTGGTGCTGGAGGAGACTCTTGAGAGTCCCTTGGGCTGCAAGGAGATCAAAATAGTCAATCCTAAAGGAAATCAACCCTGAATATTCACTAGAAGGACTGATGCTGAAGCTGAAGCTCCAAAACTTGGGCCACTTGATGTGAAGAGTAGACTCATTGGAAAAGACCCTGATGCTGGGAAAGATTGGAGGCAGGAGGAGAAGGGGATGACAGAGGATGATATGGTTCGATCGAATTACTGACTCAATGAACATGAATTTGAACAAACTCCAGGAGATAGTTGGGGACAGAGTAACCTGGCATGCTGCAGTCTATGGGTTGCAAAGAGTCGGCCATGACTTAGCTTAGCAACTGAACAACAATAACAAATGTTGCTATTCCAAGCAATAATAAAATAACCAATTATCTATATCATCACTCAATTAACTAATTTTTTTTTCTCTTAGAAAAATTCTACATTGTAAAATATCTTGATTGAAGAATATGTCCTTAAGAATATATGTGTGTGTGTGTATATATACATATATATATATCTGAAGAATATGTCCTTAAGAATATATGTGTGTGTGTGTGTGTGTATACATATATATATCTTAGGGTACTATCAACCTCCAGAAAAAGCCAAGGCAGCTTACTTGAAAGTCACATGTGAGAAAGCCTGTTTCTACACACCTACACCAACCACGAGTCTTGGTAAATTTTACATCTTTGCAAATCTGATCACATTGGATCAACCAAAGAACTGTCAGATGCCTCAAGCTGGGGCCAACCAAACTCTCTTCAGGACTTTTAATCTTGTCTGGAGTGACCCAGAGATGGAAGAAACCTTAGGGGGAGATAGTTGAGCAGTTTTTCTACCAAGGCATTCTGGAATTGCCAGCCTCCTTCCTGTTCAGCCTCCTTCCTGCCAGCCTCTTTCCTGTTCAGCCTTCTCGACCTCTTCTATTACATCCTCACAGCTTTCCATAAAACATTCTTTTTCCTTCTTAATCAAAAGGGCTTTTCTTCAGAAAAGATTAAAAAACCATGAAAAGAGTGTTTTGGTGCCGACTCATAAACGTGACTGGCAGTTGCTGCTGGCAGCTGTCTGGGAGCTCAGTTAGGTCTGCCTCCTGAACCACTTACACATGGTCTCTCCAGGAAGGTGATCTCGGGGTTGTCAGACTACTTCACTGGTGGCTGACTTCTGGCGAAGCCATGTTCCGAGAGAACCAGGAGGAAGCTGTAACACCTTTCATGACACAGCTTCAAAAGTTGCATACCATCACTTCCTCTGGATTTTATGGGGCAAAACAGTCACAAATTCATGTTATGTCCATAGTTACATCAGTCCATCTTAGGATTGTTAGATGTCATCAGATCAAGAAGAGGTGTCACATACGATTGCTGTTGGTGAAGGTATTTGCAGAGTTGAAGAAAGTCCTTTCCTTGAAGCAGAGAATCCCACCATGGGAAGCCTTCAATTGATGAGGAGGTTGAAAAGCTGAAAGCTTGTCCTAAAGATCTCAGACAAGCCCCCAAGATGATAGCTTATGGTGAACGGTATCGGATTCTTGATCTCCAAAGAAGATTTATCTTCAGGACCAGGGACCAGGCTTGATCACTCAAGAGCTTTTGTGAAGCAGAGTTTTATTAAAGGATAAAAAGGGACAGAGAAAGCTTCTGACATAGACATCAGAATGGGGATGGAGAGTGCCCCCAGTTTCAAATATATTCTATAAGCAAAGGAGCTTAGAATATTTTCCACTCGAGCTAAATTTTTACCTCCAAATTACAGAGAAACTTACTAATTAGCTGAAATCAAATATTAGTTTTCACTAATTCTAATTTGAAAAAAACCCAAAACTAGTGAAACAGATAGAACAGACTTGATTTACATATTTATATGCTCTAATTAAAATGATTTAATCCTAACAGTAACCAAAAATTAAGAGTCTCTAAATTTGACAGAACACAGAAAGCAAAGTGACTTTACTTCTCTAAATATGATTGCTCCCTAACTCCATCAGTTAATGTTTCAGTGATGTTAATAATAGTTTTACAACCTCTTTAGCATTATTTTTAGACATTTCTCAGTCACTGGACATTTACATTGAGCTTTTAAAAATATTTCCAAGTTATGCATATAGAAGAAGAGGTATTTATTTAACATCTACACTGGATAGCAGGTGGAATGAAGGCAGCTGGAAGGTGATAGAATCTAGTGAACCACCATAGAAGTAACATTTAGAAACATTTTCCCATTAAAAAAGATACAGAGTATATGTGAACTCTTTTCTACTGATTGATGAAAAGAAAGTTTCCAGCACAATAAGGACCATTTGTTAAGAGAGATGGTGACCCCTTCCTTGGTGAAATCCAGCCCAGATAAAGACCCTTCCTCCATAGGGAGGGAGGGATTCACATTTTTATAGTTAACCAAGGTTCCTTACTGGCCTTCAGAATTTCCTAGTACACCAGCTTTGCTTTAAATGGCTTAACTGCATGATCAAAGTATTGTGCTTAAGAACCAGGACTTTGGACTCACATCCCTACTCTGCCATTTACAAGCTGTGTGACCTTCAGCTTGTTACCTAACGTCTCTGAGACTGTTTTCATGTTTATGGGACAAGGATGGAAGAATCTGATTCATAGAATTGTCAGGAAGATCGATGACTTAATAATGTCTGTGATAGCCTTAGAAGAGTATGGCACACAGAAAATGCTTGGTCATGAGACCTAATATTATTTACTTAATTTTCAAAATACCCCCATTCATTCCCTAGAGAACAGGGAGTCAGATTGAAACTAAAGAGAACCAGCCAAGGGTACTGCCTTGAAGAATGTGTAAGCGGGAGTCTGCTTTATGCCCTTCATTAAGCACCTGTGGGCCAGATTCTGAGTCTTAGAAGCTGAGCCCTCTAGCTTTCATACTTCCTTTTACATTTCACAAATAGTTTATGTCCTTCTGTTTCACAGTAGGTACCAACATTTTTTTCTTTATCTTGGTTACCTCCACACTATTGTCTCTGTTTTTCCCAGCTGGATCTGACATTTTCTTCCCTCATCTCTCTAGTAGATTGAGACAGGAATTACTTCAACATATGAAGCATCTTTTTCCCACCATCTGGTTGCTCTTAGATTAATCCAGTTTCCCAGACCTGAGACCTATCTCAGAGTCACAGGTATTAAGCACCAGCTGCTTGTCATCCCTCCAGATATTTCCCCAGGATGCTTATAGAGGACAGTGAGACCTTATCCCATCCCTCCCAGCTTGAGTTACAGCCCCTCCCTTTCCAGGCCTCTCCCATCTGAAAACTCCCCATCTACCACATTTGACCCAGAACCTAGACCATAGGAATAAGCTCTCCTTTTAATCTGTAAATCCTTGAATACCTAACAGGTGATTCCACTCACTTCTCACTTCTAGAAGTAATGCCTTAATGCCCAACTGCCAGACAGAGACCTCCAGTCTCTGCCATCTGCAGACCTAGCTTCCTCTCTGACCTTGGATTCACCCCACACCCAGGCCAGGCTCTGGGAGGATACTGACACTCACAGATATACCTCTAAAAGGATGTCTGTGTGGGCCTAAGTCCCCAAATTGACCATTCACCAACAACACACCGCCTAGACCTCTTGTCTGGTTTGGAAACACGGCTCCAGTTGTTGCCTAGGCTACAGCTGCAGGAATGACAGACTTCCTTAATTCAGAGGACTTCAAGCATCTCCACAGCCTGGTCAGCGGCCCAGCCCTGCTCCATCATGATTCCTCAGTCTGGGGCTAGGTCCCACTCGCTGTAGTCTTTTGCCAGCTTTGAGCTGTCGCAGCCTGCTTTCAGGCTGGCCTGTGCTAAAATAAGAGCTACTGCGCAAGTCTAACAGTCTAAAGAGCACCACACCCAAAGTCTCTCTAGCACTACAGGGGCTGATAATCCTCTTAGATCTCAAGGATGGACACTGAGTTCATCTCTGAACTCCATGAAGCAGAGGAAAAGATGAGAAATATTCCCAACCATTCTTCTCAAACAGCAATACCCTCTATCAGATTAGTTTATCTTCAGAACCTCCTGATTCTAAAAAGTTCAAACATTGGAAATCAAGTAATTAACTAAATGGTACATTGTGATGCTCAAAGAGAACTTTTTTTTTTGATGGGACAGGGTGATCAACTGATGCTCAGGAGCTTCCAGGTTCCTCTGATTCCTTCCTATGCTTCAAATATGTTATTAACACTCCTCAAATCCAATCACCACTTGACACATTCTTCTGAAACAAGCCTGAAGCAAAGGCTTTTCATTCACCCCAAGTCTTTGGGGATCTCACTTTAGGTCATACATAAGCCCTCTGGCCCCCATCTTCAGGAATTAGATAGTGTCTCATGCTAGAATAAGCATTCTAGTTGAAAAAGATTTAGGTTTTGAGTTGTGCTTTTGAGGTTTTCTTTTTATCAGACTGTCTCAGGACCCCCAACAAATCCACTGCTAGGACTAAGTGTTTAGCAAAAGAATATAACTGTGTCCTCAGAAAAATCTTCTCTGTTTGACTCAGTTTGTCACTATGGAGACAACAGAGTCTTGCTTACTTACAAGTTTTACTATCACCTCTCACCTCCTCCCACACACCTAGAAAATGGGTTATGGATCTCTTTTGGATACCCAGGTAGATATTCCTTGGCATACATTCCTGATGAGTAATGTCACTGACCTTCTTCTCTCTTTATCCATGGCTTTTGGGAGTGCTGCCCTATTTTCTGAGCTGAATGGCTATCTGTAGGTCTGAATTTCCATCTGCTTTTTCATTACCAGGTGGCAGAGGGGTGACTAAGACTGAAGACCATTATGGGGTTTCCCAAGGGCTCAAATTTCTGTGGGGGGATGTCAAAGGATCCTTGCTTGTATGTTATCATAATCATTTTCAAATGTATATCTTCATGACTTTATCTTCACAGCTTCAAGATTCAACTTGATGCTGACAGAGTCAGGCAGAGCAGTGGGTTACCACCAGTCTTAGAGTGCTGAAAATTCTCTTCCTTTCCTTCTGGCTAGCTCTTCAGGGGCCTCTCCTTGTATAGTTGAGAAGGTATATTGTCTTAGATATACTCAGATTCCAGTTATGTAAGAACATTTTCTTCCTATTGTTTTTTTTTTGTATTGTGGTGTTAGTCACTTACTTTTCTTTTTAATTTAGCATTTTTAAAACTCTTTACTTGTGTATCATTTTAAACTCTGGCACAATTTCCAAGATTATGGTAAGGAACTCCCATATACTCTTCACCCAGATCTACAAATGTAGATTTTGCCAAATCTACATTTGCTTTATCAACATTTTAAAAATAGGCTATAGATATTATGTCCTTTTACCATTAAATACTCCATTAGGTATTTTCTAAAACCAGAGACATTCTCCAACATGCTATGGAATAATTATAAAATTCTGGAAATTCAACGCTGATACAATATTATCAATTAATTTATAGTCCATATGCTAATTTCACCAATTGCCCCAGTAAAGTCTAGAGCTGTTTGTTTTCCTAGACCAAGATGGAGCCTTGGACCCCTCGTAGTGTTTGGTTGTCATGTGTCTTTCATCCACTTAGCTAGGCCAGCTCCTCAGACCACTGGAATGTTTTCTTGCTTTGAATATTGACAAATTGAGAGAATAGTGAGTCTTTGTCCCTAAACAACTCTCTGTTTCATCAGATTCCCGTGCCTAGAACTCAAGTGTTTCTCTAGAGATAATTTCCCACTTATTCAGAACAGTGCTATCTCTGGTCCTTTGTGTGTGCTTAGTCACCCAGTTGTGTCCAACACTTTTGTGACCCAGTGGACTGTTAGCCTGTCAGGCTCCTCTGTCCATGACATTTTCCTGGTAAGACTACTAGATTAGGTTGCCATTTCCTCCTTCAGGGGATCTTTCTGGACCAGGGATCAAACCCTTGCCTCCTGCATTTCCTGCATTGCAGGCAAATTCTTTACCACTGAGTCTAGAGATAATTTTCTGCTTATTCAAAACAGTGCTGTCTCTGGCCCTGAAAGGTTAAGCCAGTATATGTCAACATGCAGAGTAAGATTATACTTGGCTACAGTGAGTGTGTCCCAGACTGCTGCAGTCTCATCCCCTCTGGACTCGGTGGGCAATATGAACAGTGAAGTTTACATTTACTTGTTGCCAGGACCACGCTATTTTTGAAAGAGCAGGAACCTTTTATCTTCCATTTCCTCCAGGCAATCTGGAATGAGGTGATGTTTATACAGAGTAAATGACACCAGAACTCAGCAAAAGCCAAAATAAGAGCAGAACCAGTGACAGAATTGGTGTTTGAACAGTGTGATTTATACTGAATAATGATTCTCTTCCAGCAGATAAGCTTCTACTACTAAAGTCAATTATAAATAGACAGTGGCTGTGCTTCTGACATAGAGAATGATCAACAAAGGAAAATTATTTCTGGAAAATATTATTTCTACATATCTGTCAGAAAGAAATTAAGAATTCTATAAAATCCTTACTTTTTCTCTTAATTTTGTATGAACTGTGAAGAAGTATGTGCATAAATGCTATCAGTCTTTATATCAGGGAAGGAAATTTCTGTTGAAGTCTGGTACTTTGGGTTTTTTGTAGAGAATGTGAACAGAGCTCCTTCTTTCTACCCATTTAGGGAGGAAAAGAACAATTTTCTTGTCATGCTGAAACGTGGGTTTGATGCTAACCTGTCAGCATGCCATTAGGGTAAAAATATTTTTGTTGCATGTTGCTTCTCCAAGCTCCCCTAGTACAAATGTGTACATATTTGTCAATCAATTGTCATTCTTTGAGATTCTTGGGTTTGGCCTACTTTAACTTTGATTCTCCTTTGCTCAGAGCGTCCTTTTAGTGCCCTAGAAGCAAGCTGCAATTTTGAGGAAGACCTCTGCAACTTTTACCAAGACAAAGAAGGTTCAGGCTGGACCCGAGTGAAAGTAAAACCAAACATGTTTCAGGCAGGAGACCACACTTCAGGCCTAGGTAAATCAGAGTCTGTTGTGTGGGGTATCATGGTGGGGCTGGGGGTGGGGGTTAGTATTCATGCTCCATGTCCCAGTTGTTCTCACCAAGACACCAGCTTCAAAGAGGGGGGTGCGTGTGGGGACAGCTGTGAAGAAACAAGGACAATAGGTAATCTTGGGTATGACTGTTTTTCAAAACTGGAATTCAAGTTGTTGTGCTAGCAGATGTATTTACCAGTTAATTAAGCAGTCAAACCTTTGGAAATTGCTCTTCACTTTAGATAGAGAAGTACCTTTAAAAACCTATTAGATTCCAATTACGGGAGATATCCAGAATAGGCAAATGTGAAACGGAAAGCAGATTAGTGGTCGCCTGGGGCTAAGGAGAGGGGGTGGGGAGTGACTATTCAATGGATATAGAATTTCCTTTTGAGGTAGTGAAAATATTCTGGAAGTGGGTAATAGTGGCTGCACAGCCATTGTGTAAGTACTAAATGCCACTGAATTGTACTCTTTAAAATGGTTAAAATGCTAAAATTTGCACTATATGTGTTTTATTGCAGTAAATAATACATAGTGGGACATAAAAGCTATCACAGCTGTTGGGAAATGTTGGATGGGCACTTGCTGGTTAGGCCTTCAGGAAGCTCTTAGAAATCAGTGTGAGCTCCCCTTGTGTAAGGATTATCTATCGCCATAAAGACAGCTCATGTGAAGTCCACTCCAGTAGAGACTGCGGGAAAGGGCTTGTTCTCAAAGGGTTACTGTCTAATTAATATTTATATACTGGGTATGGGGGTGACTTACCAGAAAGCTGATGAAGCTTGTTTCAGGGCCCCTCACTTTCACCAGGCCCTTGCAATTTTATACTTATAATTTTGTATTCTTTGCTTAGAGGTTGCGAAACTTAAAGAATTACAGAATAAAAACCTATTCTGACCTTGGCCAGCCTAACCCCTGGGGGTTATGATAGTGAACAAATCAGGTCTGTATCCCACCCTCACTGGCTTACCATTATTTCAGTGGGCAAGAGAAACAACAAACATATACACAGATAGACTCATGATTACAAATTGTGGTGTGTGCTAAGAAAGACATAAAGAGTGAGCTGAGAGAGAATAAAGGGAAGAACCTCCTTTTAGTTGGAGATTCAGAGAAATGAGTTTTAGCTGGAAGAATGGGAGCAACCCAGGTAGAGGGAACAGCATCTGTGAGGGCCTGGAGTTTGGAAAGAGCCAGACACTGCCGGGAATTAGGTTAGTGTGGCTGCACCATTGAGAGGAAAGTAAAGTCAAATGAAGTTAGAAAGGGAAGTAGACCATAGATGTGGCAGGCCAGAGTAGGCAACTGGGATTTTAGTACAAAGGAAATGAGGAGGTATTGATAGGTTTAAGTAGAGCAGTGAAGGATTAAATTTAGACTTAAAAAAGATTGCCCTGGCTGGTGGATGCCTACCGGTGTCAGTCTGCTCAGGCTTCCATAACAAAATACCACAGACTAGGTGACTTACACAACAGTTTATTTTCTCACAGCTGTGGAGGCTGGGGAGTCCACAGTCACGGCACCGCTGGGGTTGGTTTCTGGTGGGATGTCTCTTCCTGACTTGTACAAGGCACCTTCCTCATATGGCCTTTCCTCTGTGTGTGCACAGGGGGAGATGGGGGCGGGGGGGGGCGGGGGTGGGAGGGGAGAGAGAGAGATGTTGTTTCTTCCTCTTCTTATAAGGACACCAGTTACATAGGTGTTAAAGCCTCGACTTTGTAACCTCATTTAACCTTAAATTGCCTCCTTAAATGCCCCATCACCAAATACTGTCACATTGGGGGTTAAAGCTTCAGCATCTGAATTGGGGTGGGGGTGGGGGAGACTAATTCAGTCCATAACAACACTCATAAAATTACCAAAGAAGCTTTTGCCAGGTTAAATAAAACTAAACTATATACCAAAGACTGCTCCCAAAAGAGAATTGATGGAGGAGGTTCAGAAAAAGGAAAGGGAAAAAAAAAGTAAGTTATTAGGCTTTTTCTTTCTGCCCCATCTTTGTAAGACACAGGGACCTGTTTTAAGTTTACCATGGGGATGGTAAAGCAGGTGATAGGGGAGGTTCTTGATCCTATTTTTTCATGTTATTTAAAAGAAATAGGGGAAAATCAGATATTCAGCACCTGAGAGGGTCTATCTGATTAAAAACCTGCTTTTTAGGATCCAGTTTAATATGTGACCAGGAGAGTGAGTTCTGCCTGGATACATAAACCACCCCTGCCCTTCACCCCTCAAGGACTGCCAGACTCTGCAACCTCTCCCACTCCACTGGTCATTGCAGAGATAATAGGAAAATCTGCTCTGGTCCTTGGGTTCTCTGTAACCCAGTACTACTCAGTCTAGTTGTCAGCTCTTTGTCCAAAAAGTGGAGAACCACAACATGATTTCATCATTTTTGTTTCATGAAAGGTTATGGAATTCCCTGGCAGTCTGGTGGTTAGGACTCCATGTTGTTTTTTTTTAAATGCTAAGGGCTAGGGTTCAATCCCTGATCAGGGAACTAAGATACTATAAAGCCGCATGGCATGCCCAAAAAAAAAAAAAAAAAAGTGTAAATCATGATTGATGGCTAAAACCTGAGCATATGCAGTTGGAAATCTATACTGGTTTATGAAGTTACCTTAAAATTGGAGGTTTATTAGCAAGAGTCACACAGATATTTTCTACCACCGAAGCCACAGACATTGTTAAATGCTATCACTTAAAGCCTACAGAGTAATCTCTTTTGGCAAATTCCACTACTTTAACCAAATTTTCCCAGTTGATGATCTGGGCTGAATTATTTAGGTTTTTCATTGCTGATGCACTGAAAGCTTTGTCCTATTCACAGGGTATTTCTTGCTGGCCAACACAAAATTTACATCACAGCCTGGCTACATTGGAAGGCTCTACGGTCCCTCCCTGCCAGGAAACCTGCAGTATTGTTTGCGTTTTTATTATGCCATCTATGGATTTTTTAAAATGAGTGACACCCTAGCAGTTTATATCTTTGAAGAGAACCATGTGGTTCAAGACAAGATCTGGTCTGTCCTGGAGTCCCCAAGGGGCGTTTGGATGCAAGCCGAAATCACCTTTAAAAAGCCCATGCGTACCAAGGTACAGTAGATTCTTTCTGCAATTTCCGGTCACTGCATTGGGTTAGTGAATTTCTGTTTAATTATTTTCAACTGCTGATGCATTGTTTTTCTTCTGTTCAAGCCGAAAGCCCCACCCTCACATCCTGTCCCCAGGCATGTATGAGTTATATCCTTCACCTCTTTTCAGTTTTCTGCCTCTCGGAATCATGGCCACATAGGGAGTTTTCTTGTTGTTTAATTCTTAGATTCCCTGAGAATAGTCCAAAGAGAGAGAATATGTGAATAAAGTTCTACATTGAGGTTTTAAGGTCAGCACCCTAAACCTCTAGCTGAACACAGGATGGGGAAGCTCAGTAAAATATGAGAGCCAACTCAGACAGAAAGAATTTACATAAGGGAACCATCAGAAGCTTATTTGATAGAAGTAAGAAAACAAAGAGATCTTTATTGCAAAGGAAATGCAAAAGAAAATTGTGATATCTTGAATTTACAGCTCATAGACTTAAGGAAGCTTAACAGATATGATAAATTCTGTCAACTATTAATACAACCCAGATTACAACTAGAATGGGAAAACCCGTTTTCTTTCACTTGCCAGTTGGTGAGAAGATCTCCCTCATGCACTGTCTGTGCAAGAAAGACAGTCCCTTCCTTCAAGCAGATGCCTCACACAGTGGAAGCTCAATAGATATATCATTGAAGAATGGTTGGTTCAGTTGATCATGTTCATAACTAGGCTCCCGAAGAAAAGATATACAGAGCAGAGCAGAACTTTCTTCATACACATTCATGGTCCAAATTTCTCTTAGTTATAACCATTTGGACAGAAACATAGCTTTGTCTATAACTTCCTAGCAAAGAAATTTTGTACACCATCTCCATCATGATGTTGCTTGGTTACTCTTAGTCCATTAGAATACACACCAGGGCATGATTAAATCTTTACGATGATTAATCAAAGATCTTTGAAAATATTTACAAAAAAAAAATGTTTCCCATTGCTAGGCAAGAAAAAATGATGATTATAATGACATGAAAGCCTCCTTGACTTACTGATTTCTAAAAGAGTCAAACCAATTTGTGATACCTATAGTAGAATATAAGCACAGAAGTTTTACCACATTCTCATAGGCACTGCTTTTAATGTTTTCATGCTGACTAAATGGGTAGTCCCCATTACCAATTATTTAACTCTCTCAGGTACTTATGGTAACACTCACACATCAAACACGTACCTGATCCATACAATCAGGGATCCACATAATAGAATTTTTACTGTACTCCACACCCTCTGTTGCTAATGTTTTAAAAGAGGGGAAGTATAACAAGCATTTCATTCACTTGTTTGACTTTCATTTACTTATTCATTTATTCTTTTATTCAACCATAATTTATTAGGTGTAAGTTCAGTGTAAGGGATATAAAGATCAATGAGGCTCAGATTCTACTTTTGAGAATGAGATCACAGATGATAGAATGTTAAGATACAAATATGTAAACAGCTAACAACAGTACAATCTCACTGCCTCACAGAACGGTTATACAGAAAAATAGAGGAGTAGTTCTACCACTGGACATATAAAAATAAAGATGAATAGAGGACCAGCTGAGCTGGTGTTTGGAGGGTAAAGGTTCAGGCCATGCTAGATTCTAACTCCTCTCATGCACTACCCACCTGACTCCTCTCTCCTCCCTCCCCCCAGCCCCTCATCCTTTACTCACAAAACATGGGTTGTTAGTAATTTATCTGCTCCTAAGTGTCAGTCCCTGCTCTTATTTGACTCCCATGGAATGGGAGGAAGCCACCCAGCAACTAAGGATGCCCCCAGAGACTTTGCCCTTTTCTTCTTTGACTGATTTCCAACCCTCCCAGCAACCATACAAATCCTACCCATCTACTTCAGGAAAATTTGATCTAGATCCAGTGGGGGCAAGGAAGTTCTTATAGCCTCAGAAGGAGCTAGTATGAATTCAGTCCCGGAGCTGATGAGGAGATGGTACAGTTCAACACAAGCAAACTCTGGACACTTGTCTGAAACTGGTGAGTAGTTTTTGGAAGGTCCCTGCTAAACAGAACCAGTTTCTCAGAGAGTAAGAGAAGCATTTGACATTCATACAGACAGCACTGAGTAAGGTAGGAAACTAATACATAACATATATAGGTGGAAACAAACATACATATGGTATTTCAGAGAAGAAATAAAATAAAAAGTCAAAGTTTCCCTTGCCACCCTGGTTCTCAAACTCCAATTCTACTTCTTTTTCTAAAAGTTTTTCCCCTGATTTTCTGATGTTTTTCTCTATAATTCCAGATATTCTATTTCTGCCTCATTTCTTGATTCATCAACCTTAGCAGTATTTGCTGACTCCCTTCTATAAAAGATAAGAAATTTAGCTTATTTATACTACTTCCTTTTGTTTTCTCCATCCTCCTTACAATTTTTTAGTTGTATTTTTATTTTTAACTTCCTCTTGGTTCCCTTTGTGACTCTGATACACCTAACCATCTGTTTTTGCTCCCATCAACTTTAGGTCATGTCCTGTGACACTCCACTATGTATGGTGAATACATTTTCACCCCTCTATCTCCGCTCACCTCACTTACCCTCTCCACCTCTCAGTTCTCTCAATACATTTGCTTGTACATAGAATTGGCTTAAAACATTTCTATTCCTGCAGTGAAGACTTTGAGCTTTGCCAATAGCAAGATTTCCCCATATGGGCCCCCTTGACAATTTGGAAGGGACAGTGCTGCCTCTGTGGGCCGCCATACCTCACATGATTGGGATTTTGACATCTGCAATGGCAGCAACAACCCAAGTTATTTCCACATGTTTCCATATGGCCCCAGAGGTGCCAGGCCATCCTTTGATGAGAACTGTGGCTTTCTAAGTTGATTCTGAAAATTGAAATTAAGAGCTAGCCCCGCCTACAATCCACCTTTGACTCCTTGGATCTGTGCTCTGCGGAGCAGCATAGTGGTGATGAGGGAGCCTCCCCTACAATGACCCTCTGGCTTCCTGTTGCTCTTCTGGGAAAAGGCTCACATGCTCTGACATCAGCCCCTCCCTAGCCTCACCTCTTACTCCCACCATTCTAATAACATTGCAATCCATTCCTGGAACACACTGCTCTCTTCCACCTTGGGCCATTGCACACCCAGTTTCCTCTGCCTACACTTTTGTTAATTCAGTCACTGACTTGAACTTCCCTTCCGCAGAGACTCCGTCTCTGGCTCATTCCTCAAAATAGACTGGTGTTCCCTGGGCCTCCTAGGCCTCTTCTCCATCATTCTGGAGACAGGTTAGCACAGCAATTAGAAGAAATGACTGAGGAGTCCGTTTTCAAATCTCCATTCTACCACTTAAATGACTTTGCAATCTTGGTTTCTTCCCTTAATTGAGGTATGATTGACGTGCGTTTGAGGTGCACGGTGTAATGGTTTGGTGTATGTATATATTGTGAAATGATCAGCACAGTGCATCTAGTTAACATCCATCACCTCACATAGCTAATGAGTATCTTTTCTTGTGATACAAACTTCTAAGATTTACTCACTTAGTGACTTACAAATATACGATAGTTTGTTAAATATACTCACCATGCTGCTCTTTATAAATTTAAAAGTGAAGAAACTGAAGTTTCAAAAAGTTATTACAGTCCTATTCTTGCTGTTACCTTGCCACTGTACCCCAGACAAAATCCTTTACAGTTGTGCCTCTAAAATACATCTCAGCTATGTTTACTTCTGTGTCCCCAACCACCACCCTAGTCTAAGCCACCATCATTTCTTACCTAAATTGCTTTGTATCTTTCTGTCTGGTTTTCCTGCTTCCTTCCACCTTGCTCTCTACACTCGCATGCAGCCACCAGAATCATCATCTTGAAATGGAAATAGGATCAGGCCACTCTCCTGCCAAAAACTCTCCTGTGGTCTTTAGAATAAAGCCCCTTTCCCTCCTGTGGCTCATAAGGCCCTGTACCATCTGGCCCCTGCATCCTTCACGAACTTCACTTTCCTTTGCTCTGCCCATGATCACATGGTCACACAGTTCCCATGGTCACACTGGCCTTCTCTCAGTCTCCTGAGTCCCAAGGCCTTTCCTTCACTGGGGACATCATGCTTGCAGTCCCCTCGCCCACCTATCCTACGTCAAAATGGTCCTCGTTCTCCTGTCCCGGCCTGGTGTTTCCTTTTAGAAAGGACCTTCCTGACCACCTGCTCTGTAACTTCTTTTTCCATCCCCAGATCATTCTACAAGATATCGCCTAGTTTATTTTGTGCATAGCATTTACCCTCATCTGAAATTTTCTCATTTGTTTGTCTACTTGTTCATTGTCCATCTCTTTTCCCATAAAAATATGACACTGGAAAATGAGTAAGTAAAAGAATGAGAGTGGACTTTCTAAGGCTGGTAAGTGACAGAGTTGGGGTTTGATTCATGGTCTACAGACTGTCAGAAGCCTGCCCTTTCCACTGGTATGGCAATCCTGGGTTCTCAGGATTTCCATCCAGTCTTGGAGAAGGCCTGTTCTTCTGCAGCTGGAGAAGGTGAGGCTCCCAAATGTGCCTTGGGGCATAGGCATCATCTTTTATTTTATTTACTTCTCACAGCATTCCTGTAAGGGAAGTGAAGTATCTCCTTTTAGTGCCCTTGGCCTTCTAGAAGTCAAAGTTATACCAACCCAGGGTCACATCGAACTAGAAATGGATGCCTAAGCTCAGAGTTCACCCCACATATGTCACTGTTGTGAGGAAAACCCTTCCCTGCCTCTGCTTCAGGTCCTCACTGCCCCATTCCTGAAGCCAGTCAAGTGCCAGCGGTCAGGGCCCAACTCACCGAGAGTGAGTGGCTGCCTTTTCATACCTGTTCCCTGGCTGAAAGCCTTGTATATGAAGTTTGAATACATCTAGCCTGTTTTTCACTGGTAGAGATGTTTGGTACTTATGTTTGAGTATCTGTGCTGCAGAGTCAAAATAATAACAATAATCTCTCACTTTCACATTGCTCCTTAGTGTAACCTGCTTTCATGAACATTATTTTCACCTCTCAGTGAGTTGTCTTGTGAGACTAGAAATGAGCTGAGTGAGGGCAGCCTGCACAGAACTGTAAAAAAGGTCAGGACTTTTGCCCTTTCCTTTTGGTTCTCCCTACCTGTTGCCTCATCTGTGCCTTCCCAGGTAGCTTCCACTCTGGATGCTTCTTTACCTTTATTTCAACATTTGCTCTTACCCAGACCATTTTAAGGACAATGGGTTGATTTGATTAACAAGTCCCTGCTAGCTCCCCTACATAATCTAATGTTTGAAGGAAACTATAATATATATTAATATCTCTATTTAAAGAATAATAGCAATGGTAAGAATTTTCCTGAGATCATTCTAGCCAAATAGCCATATGGATGGATTATGTATAATGTCACCACTGCCAACAGGACTAGGAACTTTCATTGAATGCTTTCCATGTGCCAGGAGCTGTGCTAAATATTCGACATGCGTTACTTCATTTGATGCCACAACACCTTAGGAAGGAAGGCTGTATAGTCCCATTTAACAGATGAGGAAAATTAAGGACCTTGTTCAACATCACACAGTGACTGAGAGGCAGAGCAGAAAGGTAAATCCAAGTCTTTTTCAATCCAGAAGCCATGCCTTTTGTACTATACCTTTACGTCCCCTAGCTCTCTTCTGGCCTATGTCAACAATATAGAATCGGGTGAGGAGAAACCAGCCCTAACTCAAGACTTCTAAAGATTTCCAGGACTTTATTATTGACTCTCAGTTGTTCTATTTTAGAAATCACTTTGGCTCCAAGAGCCAAAATTCAAGGCTCCAAGGTCAAAATTTTGGCTCCAAAGGTCAAAATTCAAGGTGGTTCAACGGAGACAAAGGAGATCTGTGGGGCAGAGGGAAGAATGGCATCATGCCTGAGACTTGACTGTGGATCCTCTGGCTTTTATGCCTTTATACTTGGGGCTAGTTTTGCGAGTCTCTCTGAGCCTCGCTTTTCTTCATATACGAAATCGGTATATTAGTAGTACCTACCTCATAGGCTTATGGTAGCTTAGCACCCGGTGCGTAATTGGCATTGATTAAATGTAGCTGGAGAGAGAGTAAGTGTGAGAGAGAAGAGAAAGAATTCTTTAGTCTCTTTTGAACAAAGAGACTACAGGATATTTTTTTCTAGGTCCTGATTCTCGTAAGGATTCATAGGCATCATCTCTTTAGTACATGACTAATTCTGCACCTTAACTTTTCTTTAAATTAAAAATCAGGTCCAAGTTACATTTTCATATTGATAGTACCAGACTGCTATGCTTACATAATCATCAACTAATGTATTTGTTAACGTTTTAGAAGCATTTTGAAAAAGCATGAATCATGCATGAAATGGTTTTTTTCCTTTTTTTAAAATGTATTTATTTGGCTGCTTTGGGCCTTTGTGGGATCTTTGTTCTGTCATGCAGGATCTTTCATTGTGGCACTTGGGCATAGTTACTGTACAGCATGTGGGATCTTAGTCCCAGACCAGGGATCTAACCCAAGTCCCCTGCATTGCAAGGCAGATTCTTAACCACTGGACCACCAGAGAAGGCCTATGAAATGGGTTTTCTTGATCTGTTTGTTCTCAGCACATTACTAAATATAGAGCAGGTAATCAAGACTTACATTGAGGCTTTCACACACCAGAGATAGTCATGAGGAGAGGGAACAATTCACTTCAGAATGATTTCCTTGAAAGCCAAATGTCAGGAGAGACTAGAGTTGTTGTCAGAAAGTCTGTAATGATGAAGCACAAATATTAGCCTTTATTTTCAAATCCTTGGGCTGACATTATGCTTGGTCACTAAAGAACCTATGTTAGGTCCTGCAATATCTTTTGACTTGAAACGAATTTTCCCTTTAACAAAAATCATTAAGTGGTCTGTTAATTAGAGGCACTGGAAAGAACTCAGTATCATGCTCATTAAATGTTTCTTTTGAAAAAAATGTTAAATGACCCATAAATGAAAGCATGACCAGACATACTCTTTCATCTGGGTCTGGCTTAATGATCAGCTCAGTAGTCATTAACATCTGCATGGTAAACCCTTCTAAATCTTCATCTTTATTCTGTTGCAAGATTAAAGAACAAACTTCAAAAGTCATTTATGAATATAGAGAAAACCTCCATATAGCCAGTTTGAAAAATATACATTTTTTTTTTAACCAGGCAAGAACCTCATATCAGTGGGCTTCCCTGATAGCTCAGTTGATAAAGAATCCTCCTGCAATGCAGGAGACCCCAGTTCAAATCCTGGGTCAGGAAGACCCACTGGAGAAGGAATAGGGTACCCACTCTAGTACTGTTGGGCTTCCCTTGTGGCTCAGCTGGTAAAGAATCCGCCTGCAATGCAGGAGACCTGAGTTCAATCCCTGGGTTAGGAAGATGTCCTGGAGAAGGGATAGGCTACCCACTCCAGTATTGTTGGGCTTTCCTTGAGGCTCAGCTGGTAAAGAATCTGCCTGCAATGCAGGAGACCTGAGTTCAATCCCTGGGTTAGGAAGATGTCCTGGAGAAGGGAAAGGCTACCCACTCCAGTATTGTTGGGCTTTCCTTGAGGCTCAGCTGGTAAAGAATCCACCTGCAATGCAGGAGATGGGCTCGATCCCTGGGTTGGGAAGATGCCCTGAAGAAAGAAAAGGCTACCCACTCCAGTATTCTGGCCTGGAGAATTCCATGGGCTGTATAGTCCATGGGGTCGCAAAGAGTCACTTTGGGGTCTCAAAGTGTTTCCATGAGTCAGCACTTCTCAGAGTATGTCCTATGGAGTACAAATCCCTTGAGTTGTTCTATTGAAAACAGGTTATGTGGTCAAATGAGTTGGAGAAATTTTGCATGCTACATCTCTACTCTTCCACATACACATAGGAAGGTTTGCCCTGCACAGTAACATGTTAGAAACTCTGGTAAGTTCTACATTAAAGAACCCTGTTTAACCTTGTGTAAGGCGGCAGTTTTCTCAGAGTACTTGACATAGACCCCTTGTCTTGTGTAGCCCCTTTTAATGAAATACTACTATCCTAGCTTTTGAACTGTGGTGTTGGAGAAGACTCTTGAGAGTCCCTTGGACTGCAAGGGAGATCCAACCAGTCCATCCTAAAGGAAATCAGTCCTGAATATTCACTGGAAGGACTGATGCTGAAGCTGAAACTCCAATACTTTGGCCACCTGATGTGAAGAAGTGACTCATTGGAAAAGACCCTGATGCTGGGAAAGATTGAGGGCAGGATCAGAAGGGGACGACAGAGGATGAGATGGTTGGATGGCATCACCGACTCAATGGACATGAGTTTGAGTAAACTCTGGGAGTTGGAGATGGACAGGGAGGCCTGGTGTGCTGCAGTTCAT
The DNA here is from genome assembly GCF_963930625.1 of Muntiacus reevesi. NCBI lineage: Eukaryota > Metazoa > Chordata > Mammalia > Artiodactyla > Cervidae > Muntiacus > Muntiacus reevesi. The sequence continues at coordinate 43,399,168 of NC_089265.1, forward strand.
GGGGTCGCAAAGAGTCAGACACGACTGAGCAACTGAACTGAACTATCCTAGCATCATGCATTGTACTGAAATTATCTCCTTACCTACCTATCTTCATTAGCTTACATCAGACTGTAAGCTTCTGGAGAACAGAGACCTATATCTTATTTATTTATTTTTGATTTCTAATGTAACACAATTTCTAGAACAAAGTGGGTATTCAAAGGGTACTGAGCTTTCAAGGAAAATGTGTTGATGGCAAGAAAGAACAATGTAAATCAATCACAGGAAGAAGGAAAATTAACTGTTTCTGCCTTTGAATCATATAAACCATAATCTCTTATAGCCCAGTGCCGTGGGTCCTGCAAAGAATTTGAATATGAACAGTTAAAAGCAGGAATAACCTGCTGGAGTAAATATAAGGATACACACGGACACATATGCTGAATCTGGTTTGAGGCTTTTTATGATGATTTTTATTAAGACCAAAAGCTGTAACTCTTTTCTTTGGAACAACTTACATCACGCCATTTCCCTATTCCCAAAGACTGAGATGAGGCTTTTCCCAGCCCTCTCGATTTTCCTGATCCTTTTCCTGTCTTCCAACACAGTTTCTCGAGCCTCCGTTCTGTGCTGTGGTCCATGGAGCGCTCACCTCCACATCATAATCTTCCTTTCCACAGGTCCTCTGGCTTCTTCCTCCTTGGTCCTCTGAACCCCTGGGAACCTCAGCAACTATTTTCATCTTCTTTGCCCTGAGCTTTTCAGCACAACTGGAGAAAATAAGATTAGTTTCCTCTGTCCCCTCCATGCTACTGGATCCAAGCTGCTGGGAAAGGCTTTTACTCAGATCATCTCTCACTGACTTCCTTTCTCATTTCTTACCCCAAATATTCAGATTCATTTCAGTCACAAGTCTCCAACTTGATTTTCTCTGCCTCATTCTTAGGATGTGACCTCATGGGTTCATCTCCCAGAAGAATGAAGGAAGGCATTGAGAACAAGCCCCTTCAATTCCGTTTTTCTCCAAATCCTCACCTGCGTCTCTTTGACTCTGACAGTTGGTTTCTCATTCAAAACCAACCAGTCATTTATTTGATTTCACCATCCTGCCACCCTTATTTCATAAATTTTTCTCTCTCTCATAAATCTTTAATTAATTTCATTAGTCCTGTGAATACTGCCAGCAAATATTGATCATACAAATGAACAGCAAACCTTCCTTTCACCTTTTAATCCATTTAAGTTGTCACCCTATCCTATCCCTTTAGTCTTCAAACTCTTTGGAAAGTGTTTTCAATCACTGTCTAGGATCCAGTGCAGTTTCTCATTCTTCAAATCCTTGCCTTACTCCCCCACTGCTTCCTCAAAGGATTTCAGTTCAGTTGCTCAGTCATGTCCAATTCTTTGTGACCCCATGGACTGCAGCAAGCCAGGCCTCCCTGTCCATCACCAACTCCTGGAGTTTGCTCAAACTCATGTCCATCAAGTCAGAGGTGCCATCCAACCATCTCATCCTCTGTTACCCCCTTCTCCTCCTGCCTTCAATCTTTCCCATCAGGGTCTTTTCCAATGAGTCAGTTCTTCGCATCAGGTGACCAAAGTATTGGAGCTTTAGCATCAGTCCTTCTGATGAATATTCAGGACTGATTTTCTCTAGGATGGACTGGTTGGATCTCTTTGCAGTCCAAGGGACTCTCAAGAGTCTCCTCAAACACCACAGTTCAAAAGCATTAATTCTTCGGTGCTCAGCTTTCTTTATTGTCCAACTCTCACATCTGTGCATGACTATTGGAAAAACCATAGCCTTGACTAGATAGACCTCTGTTGGCAAAGTACTGTCTCTGCTTTTTAATATGCTGTCTAGGTTGGTCATAACTTTTCTTCCAAGGAGCAAGCATCTTTTATTTCATGGCTGCAGTCACTCTGCAGTGATTTTGGAGCCCAAGGAACTAAATTCTGTCACCGTTTCCATTGTTTCCCTATCTATTTGCCATGAAGTGATGGAACTGGATGCCATTATCTTCGTTTTTTGAATGTTGAGTTTTAAGCCCACTTTTTCACTCTCCTCTTTCACTTTCGTCAATAGGTTCTTTAATTCCTCTTCACTGTTTGCCATAAGTGTGATGTCATCTGCATATCTGAGATTATTGATATTTCCCCTAGCAATCTTGATTCTGGCTTGTGCTTCATCCAGCCCAGCATTTCGCATGATGTACTCTGCATACAAGTTAAATAAGTAAGGTGACCAATATACAGCCTTGATGTACTCCTTTCCCAATTTGGAACCAGTCTGTTGTTCCATGTCTAGTTCTAGCTATTAGTTCTTGACCGGCATACAGATTTCTCAGGAGGCAGGTAAGGTGGTCTGATATTCCCATCTCTGTAAGAATTTTCCACAGTTTGTTGTGATCCACACAGTAAAAGGCTTTAGCTTAGTCAATGAAGCAGAAGTAGACATTTCTCTGGAATTCTCTTGCTTTTTCTATATCTAATGGATGTTGGCAATTTGATTTCTGATTCTTCTGCCTTTCCTGAACCCAGCTTAAACATCTGTAAGTTCTCAGTTTATGCACTGGTGAAGCCTAGCTTGAAGAATTTTGATTTATCAACAGCAAATATTTTTCATTGATCATGCTGCAGGAACCAACCTGAGAAAATCACCTTTCTCTCAAAGTCGATCTCAAGGGTCCCTTCCTCTTTGAATCTTGTATAAGTCATTAATTTGTGTTTTGTTAGGTTGAGATTATACAAATAAAAGATCCCAGTCAGGAATAGGAAGACTTGGCTTCAAGTCGTGATAAATCAAGAGGCTTCCCAGGTGGCTCAGATGGTAAGGGATCTACCAATGCTGGAGATGTGCAAGAGAGGTGGTTTCCATCCCTGGGTTGGGAAGATCCCCTAGGGGAGGAAATGGCAACCCACTACAGTATTCTTGCCTGAAAAATCCCCTGGAAGGAGGGGGCTGGCTGACTCTGGTCCTTGGGGTTCACAAAAGAGTTGGACATGACTGAGCAGCTGAGCACGCATGCATGCACTTGGCAAATCAGAATGTCATGTCACCTCTCTATGAAATGAAAACATGTTTCCTGATGTCTGCTAAGTCTCTCCTACCTTCATTAAGATATTTTTAAGCATCTTAGTGTAAAAAAATGTTTTTTATATCGTGCAGCACCGTCCTTGTGCATAGCTTTCTCTGTTTATTTCCTCTCACAATAATCTTTTTGTTTTAGCAAAACATCAATGAAATTTAAGTCTGTGATTTGGATTTCTGCTTTTAAAATCTTCCTTTTCACTTTGCCCTTTAATAATGGAAATGCCACTAGATATAAAATATCTAGGGTTCTGAAATTTTTAAAGATGACACTTAGCAGTTCACTCAGATAGAAGAGCAGGTCTAGTAAATTTCTGAAGAGATTTAGGTGCATATTTAATAACAAGACACCCTGCTATAAAGGGACTAAGGAACTAGAAAGCCAATGTGTAGACAAGATATATGAGAAAAGATAAATTTCCTATCATATTTCTTGATGTCTGGGAACACTGAGAAATGGCTGCTCCAGGATATTAATGTTCCAGCATAATTAAAGCAGGGCAACTGAGTGCAAAGTAGAAATAGCAAGATCATTAATTTCTGACAAGATAATCAACACATTTTAGAACAGATTAAGGTAGTTCCATATACAGAGCCAGGAAAATTATACTGTCAAGTGGAATAAGTTTTAATGTGAAATTGGATAGAGGAGCTAAGTACGGGAAAGGAGCCTACTGTTGAGTTTTTCCAAGCAAACCTCAGTGTCAGCTGTCAGTACAGGAATTATAAATTACTTTAAATATGAGTAAGGCAGAGTTGATCTACTCTGGTTTTCTTTAATTTCCTTTCAGATATTCGTTGTTGGGCTTCTGTGTTTCATATCAGTTTATGGAAAGACTGACCAGGACAACTGGCAGTTGCTAACACAGCTTCCATGAGGGTGATGTTCATGCCAGTGCATTCTTACATGACTTTCCCAAGGAATTAATTTCATGGAATATTGCTGGATTACCACGTTCATCCTTCCAGCAACGTGGAAATATCTGAGATATTCTTTCCCCATAGTCTTATTAATAAGCTTAATTTAGGCAAACATTTATTCCAAAGGTTGTTTATGAGCCTACGAACACTACCTCCCTCCACACTTCCAAATTCCTAATCTGGTATTTCATAATGGGTGGATTTTTAGGGAATCTTTTCTCAAGTATTTTCAGTCAATTCAGTTCAGTTGCTCAGTCGTGCCCAACTCTTTGTGACTCCATGGACTGCAACACACCAGGAGGCCTCCCTGTCCATCACCATCTCCCGGAGTTTGCTCAAACTCATGTTCATTGAGTCGATGATGCCGTCCAGTCATCATCCTCTATCGTCCCCTTCTCCTCCTGCCTTCAATCTTTCCCAGAATCAGGGTCTTTTCAAAGGAGTCAGCTCTTTGCATCAGGTGGCCAAAGTATTGGAGTTTCAGCTTCAGCATCAGTCCTTCCAATGAATATTCAGGACTAATTTCCTTCAGGATAGACTGGTTGGATCTCCTTGCAGTCCAAGGGACTCTTAAGAGTCTTCTCCAACACCACAGTTCAAAATTCTTCAGCGCTCAGTTTTATTTATAGTCCAACTCTCACATCCATACATGACTGTTGGAAAAACCACAGGTTTGACTAGACAGACCTTTGTTGGCAAAGTACTGTCTCTGCTTTTTAATATGCTGTCTAGGTTGGTCATAACTTTTCTTCCAAGGAGCAAGCATCTTTTAATTTTATGGCTGCAGTCACCATCTGCAGTGATTTGGAGCCCAAGAGTCTGTTACTGTTTCCATTGTTTCCCCATCTATTTGCCATGAAGTGATGGGACCAAATGCCATAATCTTTGTTTTCTGAAAGTTGAGTTTTAAGCCAACTTTTTCACTCTCCTCTTTCACTTTCATCAAGAGGCTCTTTAGTTCTTATTCACTTTCTGCCATAAGGGTGGTGTCATCTGCACCTCTGAGGTTACTGATATTTCTCCTGGCAGTCTTGATTGCGGCTTGTGCTTCATCCAGCCCAGCGTTTCTCATGACGTACTCTGCATATAAGTTAAATAAGCAGGTTGACAATACATAGCCTTAACGTACTCCCTTAATTTCTTAGTTCTCCCTTAATTTCTTTCTCCAAGTAAGGATTGCCTAATAAACATGTCTGAAAGGCAAATGTCAAGCCAGAAAAAAAAGTTTGCAATAAAGACAAACTCCTAATATGTTTAAGATTTAAATTTACTCTAATAAATCAATAAGCAAAAGATGAACTAAGCAATAGGAAAGTGGGCAATGAATATATACAGGCAAATTAGAAGAAAAGGGCTATTACTGGAAAATGAATATGCAAACATATCCAACTTCTTTTATAACCAAAGAAATCTGAAAAATAGCAAAACAGCACCTTTGTCCATCAAATGGATAAAGATATTTTTAAAATATAATACTTTGAAGAAGCATATTTGTATTAATAGCTGCAATCATATTCATACTGTTCAATTTATCAATTAAAAAATTGATCTTTCATTTAGGCCCCAAAATATATGTATATAATATATGAGTTATAGATGTATTAAATATTTATATATTTAGCTACATAATTCAGGGATTGAACCCATGTCTCCCACATTGCAGACAGATTCTTTACCATCTGAGCCACCAGGGGATCCCATATATTTAAGTATATGATATATAAAGTATTGGCATAGAGAGGTGAGAATTCAGGGAAATAAGAATTCTCATAAGCTCTAGTGTGATGGTAAATTGATGTAATATTGTTGAGTCACTAAGACATTCCCACTCTTTTTGACCCCATGGACTGTAACCCACCAGGCTCTTCTGTCCATGGGATTTTCCAGGCAAGAAAACTGGAATGGGTTGACATTTCCTCCTCCAGGGGATCTTCCAATCCAGGAATCAAACCTGCGACTCCTGCATTGGTAGGTGGTTTACCACTGAGTCACCTGGAAAGCTTAATATAATATTACTAGATGATAATTAAATTATATGTACCAAAAGAAAGACCCCAATTATGCAAACTTTTGGACATAACAATTCTACTTCTAGGAATTTATCACAAGGAAATGATCATACTTATGTACAAAGATTTACCTACCACATTTACCAAACCCTGTTAGTAATACTGAGAAACTGTAAACTGCTATGTAGTACATGGTAGTGGTGGTTTAGTTGCTCAGTCATGTCCAGCTGTTGTGCTTGAGACTCCATGGACTTTAGCCCTCCAGGTTCCCCTGTCCATGGGATTTCCCAGGCAAGAGAACTGGAGTGGGTGCCATTTCCTTCTCCAGAGGATCTTCCCAGCCCAGTGATCAAACTTAGGTCCCCTGCATTGCAGGTGAATTCTTTACCAACTGAGCTCCCAAGGAAGCCCATGTATCTGTTGTTGTGCAGTCACTGAATCATGTCTGATTCCTTGTGATCCCATGGACTGCAGTACACCAGGCTTCCCTGTCCTTCACTATCTTCTGGAGTTTGCTCAAACTCATGTCCATTGAGTCAGTGATGCTATTCAACCATCTCATCCTCTGTCACTTCCTTCTCTTCCTTCCCTCAATCTTTTCCAGCATCAGAGTCTTTTGCAATGAGTTGGCTCATCACATCAGGTGGCCAAATTATTGGAGCTTCAGTTTCAGCATCAGCCCTTCTAATGAATATTCAGGATTGATTTCCTTTAGAATTGACTGGCTTGATCTCTTTGCTGTCCAAGGGACTTTTAAAGTCTTCTCCAGCATCACAGTTCAAAAGCAATTCTTTGGTGCTCAGCCTTCTTTGGGCTTCCCTGTAACTCAGCTGATAAAGAATCCACCTGCAATGCAGGAGACCCCAGTTTGATTCCTGGGTCAGGAAGATCCACTGAAGAAGGGATAGGCTACCCACTCTGGTATTCTTGGGTTTCCCTCATGGCTCAGCTGGTAAAGAATCTGCCTGCAATGTGGGAGACCTGGGTTTGATCCCTGGGTTGGGAAGATCCCCTGGAGGAGGGTATGGCAACTCACTCCAGTATTCTTGCCTGGAGAATCCCCATGGACAGAGGACCCTAGGAGGCTGCAGTCCATGGGGTTGCAAAGAGTCAGACTTGACTGAGCAACTAAGCGCAACACAGCACAGCCTTCTTTATGGTCCACCTCTCACATTCATACATGACTACTGGAAAAACCACAGCTTTGACTAGATGGACCTTTGTTGGCAAATTACATCTCTGCTTTTTAATATGCTATCTAGGTTTGTCAAAGCTTTTCTTCCAAGGAGCAAGCATGTTTTAATGTCATGGCTGAAGTCTCTGTCCGCAGTAATTTTATAGAGTCCAGGAAAAGAAAATCTGCTACTGTTTCAATTTTGTCCCCATCTATTTGCCATGAAGTGATGGGACCAGATGCCATGATCTTAGTTTTTTGAATGTTGAGTTTTAAGCCAGCTGTTTCACTCTTCTCTTTCACCTTCATCAAGAGGCTCTTTAGTTCCTCTTTGCTTTCTGCCATTAGGGTAGAAATGTCACCTGCATATCTAAGGTTGTTGCTGTTTCTCCCAGCAATCCTGATTCCAGCTTGTGATTCATCCACCCTGTCATTTTGCATGATATACTCTGCATATAAGTTAAATAAGCAAGGTGACAATATGCAGCCTTGACGTACTCCTTTCCCAATTTGGAGCCATTCCATTGTTCCTTGTCTGGTCCTAACTGTTGCTTCTTGACCTGCATACAGGCTTTTCAGGAGGCAGGTAAGGTGGCTTGGTATTCCCATCTCTTTAAGAATTTTCCACAGTTTTCTGTTATCCACACAGTCAAAGGCTTTAGTGTAGTCCATGAAGCAAAAGGAGATCGTTTTCTGGAATTCTTTTGCTTTTTCTGTAATCAAATGGATTTTGGCAATTTGATATCTGGTTCTTCTGTCATTTCTAAATTTAGCTTGTATATCTGGAAGTTCTCTGTTCACGTACTGTTGAAGCCTAGCTTGAAGGATTTGGGGCATCCCTTGCTAGCTTGTGAAATTAGCGTAATTGTAGATGTTGGTTAAATAAGTTGTGACACAGCTAAAAGGGGCTTAACATTATATGAGCTTTTAGCTGCAGCTCTGCATCAAGGATCTCCACTTTGCCCTGGAAATCAATGAAAATTAGGCCCACAACTGTCTCTATGGTTCTTATATAAGCAGAGTGAAGTCATTATTTGGGTATTAGCTAAAGTCACTGTCTTCTCCTGACCCAGAGAAATTCATACAGAGCAGGGGTGAGCCCTTGAGAGTCAAGGCAAAACATAGATTCCACCTTTTTTGCAGTTGATTGCATTCTCTGAGTCTTCTGGGAAGGCTGACATTTTATATCTCCATCCAAGTAGTCACAGTAGGTCTGTATTTTGATCTCCATCCATAAGAAATAAATTGGCCCTTACATTATGTTGGTCAGGGAAGTGTTTTAACTAGAGGTCCTCCCTAAGGAACGTTGACCGGAGATAAACCACATTGTATGTTGAGGAAGGCATTCACACCTATTTCCTTTACTGATGATGAAAGGTTTATAGGAATATTATATGTAATTATGTCCTCATTACTTTGGTGTGGAATTAGCCCTTAAAACACTGAAAATGATACCATCTCACCTTTGTCTAATGTTCATTTTTTCAAAGGCTTTTCATGTTTATTTTCCATTTAGACTCCCAATACTAGTTGTCAGGATTGTACAGGATTTATGTCCCAGAAAAACAGGAACATGAACTTTGGAGTCAGACAGACCTTGCTTCCAAAACAAAGGAAAGGAAATGAAAATGAATGCAAATGAAGATAAGATTGAAGGAGTAAATGTGGGGAGTTGAGGGCATTTTTTTCCTCATTTTTTTCCATGTGGAGTAAATTTTCCATGTGAAGCAAATATAAGGTCATCAGCTAAGAGAGAGAAGGATATCCCTGAGGTGAGGGAGCACCTCCTGTGGAAAGGAGAGGTTTCAGCAATCACCAGCCATGAAATTTAGTCCCAACTGATGTAAGATTCAGGTTCTGGCGCCAGGTGACCAAAAACAGTTTATAACATACATAAGGCAAAATGACAGGAAGCTAGTTCTAAATGCTGGTCAGACACGTATTTGTCCACTGCTATTAATTATGCTGTTAATTGGGGAGTTCCAAGCCTTTCATAATCATATTTTAAAATACCTAAAGTGAAAAGGAGGAAATGAGCTGATTGGTATAATGGAATATGCCGTGGCAGACATTCAGAGTATGATATTTCATGCTTAGGTCTACAACTGGCTATTGTATGGCCTTGAGCTCATATCATAGGGTCTCTCTTTTCCTCATTCTAAAAAGCATCTGATTCTGAGGTACCTTTTCTGTGACCAAATGATTTGAAAATAATGTCGATTTCTAAAATCAGTGAACTGAATCATGTGGGTGTTTATCACCCAAACAGCCGTGAAAAACTTGGGCTGCAGGTCTGCGAATCTACCACAGGGCGCCCTCTACCCTAGCACGGAAGCATGAGCAGGACTCATGCTGGGTAAAGCTGGAAGCTGCTCAACCTTTGTTGCTTGTGAAAGCCAAGAGCAGAATTAAATCAGATGGGTCTTTTAAAAAAGAAAAAACCAAAACCAGATGGATCTTTTAAGAAAAAGGGTTGGTCAGCTAAAGACTTATTTAAAAACATATGGTCATTCTGCCTTTTGTGGGATCTGAAGACCAAATATAGTATCTGCAGGAGACATGCTATTACAGTTCAGCAACTATTTCCCCAAACATGGCTGGGATTCTAAAAATATTAAAGTCTTACACTCATTTTTCTCGATAAAGCTCCACTCATTCTGTCCTTAGGGATCTGTGAAAATTCCATCCTTTTAGCCAAGTGTCTAATGTCAGAACTTTTGTTTTGCTTTGTTATTTTTTATTTTTAAAATTCTCTCACAACTTATTGTCAAACTGTTAAATGAATGCAGTTGCATTATACAGTATAGTATATCCTGCAGTTGTGTCAATACCATCTTAATGAAGGGCTCTAGAACTTCACTGACTAGATTATAGTAATTTAGTGAATAATTATTCTACCAACTCTGTAGTCACCATTCCCACATTTATCTGTGCAAGTGATTCCAAAAGACTTCAAACTTCACCAGAAGAGAAGTTAAATTTAACCCAGAATCAAACCCTCTGGTAAATTATTGAGGTCTACCACTTAAAACAACCTAAGTTTGTTTTGTGAACTTGAATATTTTATGGTATTGTTGGCGTAGGATTGAAATGTTTCTATGTGAAGATAGGAGGCCGTTTCTGGAAACTATCATTTACATTCTCATTATAGGCCCAATTTGGGCTCTTCAATTGGTAAAGTAGGTGGTGGATTAACCCAGCAATCTGGCCAGCCATGTATCTCCAGAAGGCCGTGAAACTATTGGGTTGGCCAACAAGTTCATTAAGGATTTTCCAATGGAAAATCCCAAACAAACTTGTTGGCCAACCTCGTACTTTAAAAGACAGTGAAAAACCAGTCAAATCAGCTAATGTTGAGCCATTTAATACTAACCATATTTTTTAAACTACACAACAAAAGTTTGTGGTTATATATTCCACAGTTCCCTGCAAAGCTTCATATCCTCCCTCCCTCGGCAAAATCTCATTCATTGTGTTGGGTATCACTTAAACTATGACACTTAATAAAGTTAAAATTAGTAACCCTAATTATTTTTTAAAAATCCAGCTTGATTTGGTTTGAGAAAATAAGTTTCTGACTTATCTGTTTCTCTACTTTTTCTTTCCCTCATGCTTTAACCAGGAACTTCTCTGGACTTTTACTGGTTTAGCAGCAGTCTAGCCCCTCTGACTAAGGCAGCCTTGTAGCTGCATGTCTGTACAGACTCTCCCTCCACCCCACTGTTCCCACTCCTTGGGGGCGAAAAAAAAGGTAACTTTAAAAGAGAATTATAATTTGTATAGTATGAGGAAAGTTTGCTCAGTTACCCTAACCCTTCAGATCTGTTCCCTATCATTCTATTACTTTGAGGGAGTAGATCTTTCTTTTTTGAAAGGAAGACAAGTGAAAACAAAGAAGAGATTCTACTCCCCTTTGACAATTTGAATTTTTCTGAAACAGGAAATTGACACAGTGAAGCCCTGATCAGCTCGATGATGATTATTCAGCTGGAGAGTTAGTTCATCTCCCTTACTGTTTTGTTCCTTTGCCCTTTGTTTCTAGGGCCTAAGGATATTTCATGCTCATTAGAACTACCACCTAATGGTGTGAGGAAGAGCAAGCTAATTCAATCTAGTCCACTTTTAAAATATAAACAACTGACTGGGGAGAATGAACAGGTTGAAACTGAGACTCCAAAAGGAGGTAACAAATCTGAAAGTGCCTCACATAGGGACTACACCTAATAGGAATTTAGCAAATGGGGCTTGATAATCCACATAGTTTTCTACTACCCTTAACCAGTGGTTCTCAGCCAAACAAAATTTTTCCCTGGCCCCCCATTCCCAAAGCGGCATTTGGAAATGTCTGGAGACATTTTTTTATTGTTATGACTTGGGGAGTGATATTGGTATCTAGTGAGTAGAGACCAGGAATGTTTAACATCCTGCAACGCACAGGGCATCCCTCACAACAAAAAATTATCTGACCCAAAATATCAGTAGTGCTAAGATTGGAACACCTTACTGTAGATAAATGAGCAGGTATAATGTCTATTTTTAGTATGATAAAAAGTAAGTTAAATCATGTTTTTTAACCTTACTTGATTATATTTAAAATGATTTGTTTGCAAATGTGTGTTTATAGCTCTCCATTCACTGCCTATTTGCCTTCCAAAATTAGTCTAGCTAAGTTTTTTCAATAATTAATATTCTCTATCAAAACAAAAATTTTAATGTAACACTAGTCCCAAAGTAGTAGAACCTTTAGTACACTAAAACAAACTGATTTACACAAATCTGATTTTCCCCTAACTTTTAAGAGGTTTGCATAAAATCAAGAAGATCTGTCTAAGGGACAGCAGGTCACTTCGTCCCTCTTCTCTTTCAAATAGATACTAGTATACATTTAAGTTGCCTGAGATCTTTTTCCCATTCTTTAGAGGTATTGTTTGCTTTGAAATGCTGCCTAAAATGAAATAAACTTTTTTCTTTTTTTTAAGATCTGTAATTAAACAAGAGTTCAGTCCCCTTAAGAATTTAGACTACGGGTAATTTTTTTCTTGCCACATTCTTAACAGGACCCAGGACAGAGTTCTTAAGAACAGACCAAAATGTTTGACTTTCTCTTTGTCTGTGTCGGCCAGACCCAGTCATCAGCTTACCCAGTCATCAACTACCCCAAAATAACCTCTCCACCTCAAGTAGCCCTCAAAATGAAAGACGGCAGCGCAAAAATAGGAACTGACATTATCATCGCTATTAATAGCAGGGTGGAAATCCAATGTGTTAGAGCAAACAAGTGATCTTGTCAGGTCTCTTTTGTGTGTTGGAATGCTGACAGACAGCTGCCAAACAGACCTGCGCTTTGAGGCCATAGTTTGAATATGGTACGTAGCAGACTGAATCTTTCGTCAGACATCAGACAGAACAAGTGGTCCGGCCAGTGTGGAAAGAGTTCTAAGACAGTAATAACCTAGTGGTCTGCTGTTGTCCAGAATATCTCTAACATTTCACTTAACCCACTATGACAGTTCACAAATTTGTTCGGAATGTCCAAAAGGAAGCACTATCCACTGGAACTTTAGGCAATGAGGAAATGTTACAAATCTGCTATGACCAACTCACTTGATCACTGGTTATATGTGACTGTTGGGTACTTGAAATGTGGTTAGTACACCTAAGGAAAGAAAATTTTTAATTTTACTTAATTTTAATTTCAATAGCCACGTGTCCTCATAGCTGCTATGATAAACAATGCCAATCTGAAAAACAGTAGCCCATTATTCCACAACTTAATTATAGATATCTTGATTCCTTCTTTTTCCTCAATTATAAATATAACAAAATTAAAGAATGTTTAGAAACTAAAAGGAAATTCTATTCAATACCTACAATTTCTCAAACCTAATAAAAGTGTTATATATTTAGTAAATTTTCAAGGTTTTTTTCTATGTATTTTTAGATGAGTTAGATGTAATTATCTCATTTTATTTTAATTTTATTATTAATTTAATTTTATTAAATAATTAAATTATTTAATTTTATTTTATTAATTTTTATTAATAATATTATCACTGGCTTTCATCACTTAACATTATGAGAGGAATATATTCTCTACTACTAGATAATATTTGCAAATCATCAGAGTTAATAATGGCCTGTTTTTTAGATTTCAGCACCATGATTTGTGTATTTCTTCTGTTTTTGAAATCTTGGGTTGTTTGCTTGCTTGCTTGCTTGGTTTTATGGTCATTATAAAATAATGGTGTAGTAGACATGTGAAAGCATGATAACATTTCTCCTCTTTAGGATATGTTTACATGCCATATGTTTGAGTCTTATTTAGGTAATAATTTACATGGTGAATCATTTCAGTACCAAAGAATCTTTTTGAAAAAGTGCTTTTTCACTATTCATGTCAAAAATAGACTTTAAAGCTGCCAAAGGAAAAGAAAGCCAAGATTTTTATCTGCAGCACAATTAATTCAGTAAATTATAAGGCAGATTACTATTCCTTCCCATTGAACGAGAAAAATTACTGATAAAAATGGAATTGCACTCAGGGCTGATGACATAGACCTCTGCTTTGTAAATGGAGAATAAGTTCCTATGTATAAATCCTGCAAGTAATATATTTTACATAGTCAGATCATCTCTAGAATCTATAAAGATAAGAAAATGAACAAAAGTTAAATGAAAAAACCAAAATACCCCTTTTAGTTTGTTCCTTGTAAATATTGATACATATGGTTATATATTAGGGCTTCCCTGGTGGCTCAGATGGTGAAAAGTCTGCCTGCAATGCAGAAGACCCAGCTTCGATCCCTGGGTCAGGAAGATTTCCTGGAAAAAGGAATGACAACTAACTCCAGTACTCTTGCCTGGAGAATTTCATGGACCGAGGAGTGTGGCAGGCTACAGTTCATGGGGTTACAAAGAGTCAGACATGACTGAGCTACTAACACACACACAGAGTTATGTATTACATCTCTAAACTGTCTTTTTCTTATAATTTATAGTAATATGAATCCAGTTCAGTAAACTTTCACACATCTTATAATTAGTTATTCTGAAGATATTGGGCTAAGACATTTTATATTTTGCATGGTGATAAACTATCATGTGACTTTTTCAGCTTCTTTTTAAATAAATTCTATATTCTGGTGGCTCTGATCATCAAAGACCAAAGGGATCCTACCAATAACACAGGTAAATTGAAGACATTGCATCCTGAACCTAAAAAAGGTTTAAGAACCTAAAAAAAGTTTTAGGATTTTTAGGTTTAAGAACCTAAAAAAAATCAAATGTTCTCATTGCTTATAATTTGGGTTGCTCTTTCGTTGTATCTCTTTGTTTTTTAATTAAGATTTGTATTTGAGGGACTGAACATGGACTAGAGACTTTGTGCTCATTAAGCGTTAGGTTATACATGTGAAGCAACTTTGTACACTGCAAAGTGCAGTGAAAATCTAACAAAAATGTTTTGAAAAGTGCTCTTTGCTCATCCTATATATGAAAAGGAGACTTTTAAATTGTTTTAAGAAATCCAAGACTTTTCTTTCTTTTTGGTACAATGAACTTAATAATTTGTTGTAGAGATTTATTTTTCCTTCACATGCAAAATGTTTGACTTGATAAAATAGGTGCATTTAGGGCTTTTATTAGTGATGACACCCAGGGATGTAGATCTTTACTTTGGAAATGGAACTTGAGTCTTCAGGTGGCGAATCACTGAGACTTCATTAACCAGATGAATGAAGCACGTTGTAAGGAAGTCACTTCTAAAAAATCAGTAGTGTTTGCACTAGAAATGTTTATAAAAATGCTTGACCTGCCATCAACCCTGTATGCACTTTGTAGACTATTTGGGGGAAAATATTTAAAAGCTGACAGGTTTTCCTCTATCACCCAGTTAAGCTCTTGCTTTCCTCTCTCAGTTCTTTAAAGAATGCAAAGTAATCTCAGCATTAGTATATACACTGTATCATTGAGAGCTTGACTGTGCTGAAAAAAATAAGAAGTGATTCCCAGTTCATATATAAATGGTTAACCATTACTCACGCCACTGTGTCAGAAGTTCACAGACAATGAAGACATGCCTGTAGTTTGCTTCTGTACTCCTATTGTGCTGTGGACATCCCAGGATGTAAGGGTTTCCAATTTTCAGTTAACTGAACTCATAGTTTTATTTTTCCTTATTGCAGGTGGTTTTCATGAGCCTATGCAAAAGTTTGTGGGACTGTGGTCTAGTAGCCTTGGATGACATTACAATAGAGTTGGGAAACTGCTTGTCTCCAGGTAAGATGACTGTCATTTCAGCTTTCTCTGTCTCCCTGGCCAATTCATGGCATGTCCTGTTTGTCTAATAATATACCACATAGATTTACTCTCTCCCAGTCTGTCCTTTCGGAGAAGGCAATGGCACTCCACTCCAGTACTCTTGCCTGGAAAATCCTATGGACCGAGGAGCCTGGTAGGCTGTGGTCCTTGGGGTCGCTAGGAGTTGGACACGAGTGAGCAACTTCACTTTCACTTTTCACTTTCATGCACTGGAGAAGGAAATGGCAGCCCACTCCAGGGTTCTTGCCTGGAGAATCCCAGGGACGGGGGAGCCTGGTGGGCTGCCGTCTATGGGGTCGCACAGAGTCGGACACGACTGAAGCGACTTAGCAGCAGCAGCAGTCTGTCCTTTGCTTTTCTTGCCAGAAGTGCCTCTCTCATTTAGAAGTGATGACTTAAATGCAATGTATGACTTTGCACATGACTTGACCCCTATATTCTCATCTATAAGAGAGGTGGTAATACCTACTTGAGTAGCGAGGATAGCACATATAAACTCCCTAGCTTTGGACCTGGCACAAAGCAGTGCTTTAAAAACAGATACCATCTTTGATAATTACTCTTGTTACGATTACTGTTGTTGCCTTACTTGAATGCAGATTTTCAAGTTGTATTGATGAAATTGTACATATACATATACATATACTAGGCTAAGCATATAATTTCTAAATCATAATAAAATAAATGTTTTCTAAGTGGATTAAATGACAATGAAACAATGGACCAAGCATTGATGATAGTGACAAATATTATGGCTATGTGTTGGACATTATGTCTAATGAGAAAATTATGCATACCTCAACCCAGATCATTGGTATCTATCTATTAATTACCACTGCATCCTAAGTCACGAGGTATCCATTTCTTTAACAAGCAGGCATATTGTGGTATCTATTTGGCACTGGAGAATAATCTCCATGTTTATTTAATTAAAAGACTGTTTGTTTGTAGTCCTTTGATTTGTGTGGCACTATAAGGACAACATAAAACAAGATAAAAATCTATACACTCAAGGCATAGAAAAGAGAATGAGCCTTCATTAGCTTGTAGTGTGTGTAAAATAAAATGAAGTAAAACAATTATCATGCTAGAGAAGGAAAAGATGGGTTGTTTATTGGAGAATCTAGATGTAGGAAGGTACAACCAAGTTCAGCCAAAGAAGTTCCCAAGAAGTTGGGAGGTGGCACCACTCTAATATAATCATTATTAGAGTTATTGAAGATAACACCCAAAGACAGAAATGTTTGTTTTTTGGAAATGGAAAATAAGCCTCCAGGTAAAAAAACACCAAGTTTTTTTTTTTTAACACCAAGTTATAATATTTATTTAGCTAATATTTACTGAGAACTTCATGTTCTAAACGTTTTACATCCATCATCCCATTTAATCCTCACAACCCCCTGAAGTGGATACCGTTAATATTCCCATATTACAAATAAGAATGCCGAGGCACAGAAAAATTCAGTAACCTGCTCCACATGTATTAAGCTATGTCTCCAAAATCACATATAATTCTTTCACATTCTCTCCCTCTTCCAAAGCGACTATAGCTTTGCTCTGAGGATTTCCTTCACTCATTCTGGATTTCTGAAGAAACCTCCTGCTTGCAATTTTATTCTTTTTATGTTTCCATAAAGCCAATATACCTCCAATTATCAGAGAGTTTTAAAATCTCATTCATACAAATAAATTCACAAGTCAGAGAAAGTTTCTTTCTCAAAGTATTCCAGTACTTTTGGATCTAGATTTCTGATTGTTCTCTGCCTCTATGGCAGAACCAGGGTGAAGTCCAGACTCTAACCAGAGGCAAGAGCTTGGCTTAGAGGGAGTGCTGGTGGGTGGGTTGCCTCTCTATGTGGGGCAGGTGGCCAGATGATAACCACACATTAGTGTGGGTTTCCAGTGAGTCTTGGAATATATATACATTGAAAGAGCCTCAGCAGTCACAACACCTGCTGTTTCCTTGCAGAGAAGCTCCTGCCTCCACCAGGAGAGTGTACTTTTGAACAAGATGAATGTATATTTACTCAGGAGAGAAGAAACCGGAGCAGCTGGCAAAGGAGGAGGGGAGAAACTCCCACCTCCTACACCGGACCAAAGGGAGATCACACTACTGGGGTAGGTGAGTTATGCCACATGGTACTGTTTCCTAAGGAAACCCGAAATAGCTTTCTAGGGGTTGTTTACTGCATTCTCATATGTGAAAATTAAGGTGTCTAGAGTGAACTGCATGTGGGATATTACACACATGGGATAGGTAATTCAGTATGTGCATTTAAAATCATTCTTTCTGTTTATTATATTGCTCATTATCTAGATGCAAAAAGGATTTAAATGAGCTTACAAAGATATCCACACAAAGATAATTAGAAGTAAGGTTTAAAAATAAAAGAGAGATGGGCAAAAATGAAAAAAATAAAATAGTGGTCTAAAATGAAGCCCAGGACTGAGGCCTAGTATAGAAATATCTGGCAGACAGGGAAGATGTATCAGTGTGAGTCCTCACTTTCCAGAAGCTTTTCAGCTTTTTCAAGATGGAAAAGTCATCTGTAAAACATGATTTACTGTGTTCTTAGGCTAGAAACAGATGAAGTTGTCCACCAAGGGCTGGAGGCAATAAAGTGGTGCATTTTTCTGTAGGAAATGTGTAAACTACACTAAGCCAGACTAAAAGTTGTTCTACTTCTTATCACCATGTGTCAGCAGTTGCAAACAATGTCCATGATAAAATACTCCTTGAAGAATAGACCTTTTCCACTGAGGGTCTCAATTTCTCTAGGAACACCAGTTGGATAAAAGCACATCACTTGGTCCAGCAACGCAGAACTATCCCTGATATTAATATTAAAGAGATATTTCCTGAAGGGTCCTTACAGAGAGTGGCATAGTGCTGTTTCTTATGGTCTGCCTCAAAAATAAGCCTAGGGTATAACACCACAGAGCAGCAATACAACAAAAAATATTGGCTGTGTTGGCGAAACTTGGTGGGGTGCAATCAGGAACAGCTTTGTCTTTTCTTTCCAACGCTCTGTTCAAACATACCCTGGAGAATTCTCCCTTTCCCACCCCTGGCAGATCCCACAGTTTCCCAGTCCTGTTGAGGTAGTAGAGCAGTCACACATTCAGGTGTGTTAAGATGTCCAATTCAAACGACGACTTCAGTTTCCCATTCAATCGAATCATCTCTCTCCCTCAGCATGGGCCTGATTCATAGTTTGGAGATGGTAAAAAAGACTGTCTGTGCTTAAACTTTCTTTGTTTTACTTCCTCCTCTGCCCAGCATCGTCAGGATCCTTTAGCCAGAGTGAGTGGAGGATGGATTAAAGGAAAATAACTTCTAAAATGTTTAGCGTTTCTTCAAATTCTTTCTTGGATGCCTTATGTTATGACAGATATCTAAGTACTGGCTCTCTCGCATCTCACCATTTTGGGCACTGTACTCTCTGGCTGATGATCTGTGGCTACCCTCTTTCTCCCTAGTACCTGTATTACAGAGATACAACTCACGTAGATTTTATACTTGCATCCCTCCTGGCAGTTTTGACTTGGGTCTTTTCAAGAACACTTGGTGCCAGCCACTATCCCTGTGAGTAGTGAGTATCCATTTGGCCTTGGATCCTAAATGCACCTTTGCCTAAGAAGATGATGTGAAGCTTGGTCCTACCACTGACCTCTTTTCTTCCCGTTACTTCAGAGATTCTGGGACAGTGTTGCATCAACTAGGGTAGCTGTTGAAGAGATTCAGCCTTTGTTCAAAGGTAGATCAGATTTCTACTTCCAGCAGTGAGGAGAAGATTCTAAGAGAATGTGAGGCTATATCTGGAAAGACAATGAAATTAAAAAGATAATAAAAAGATGTGCATATGTTAAGACTATTTTGGTTGGAAATAGTTTGTTGCTGTTTGTAACAGGAAAAAAAATGCCATTTTAGGGCTGACTTGAGGCACAGCTTGATGTAGAGGATAAAACCGTGTCACTGGGACCTCCTTCTCTCCACCTCTCTGCTCTGGTTTTTCTGAGTTGGCTCCAGTTGCAAACAGTCTGTCCTCTCATGGTAGCAAGAGGCTGCTGCAGTGGCAGCCTCGTGGCCATTCAACACTGAATCTAGTGAAAAGAGATAAATCAGCAAACAAAAAATTAGCCTCATTAACTCTGATTGGCAGTGTAATGAGGGCAGGTAGTGGTGGTTTAGTCGCTAAGTCGTGTCCGACTCTTGTGATCCCATGGACTGTAGTAGCCTGCCGGTCTCCTCTGTCCATGGGATTCTCCATGGACATTGCCATGGCTGTGTAGTTCTTCTCTATTTTATTTTTTTCATTTTTGCCCATTTTTTCATTTTTGCCCATCTCCATGGGATTGCCATTTCCTTCTCCAGAGAATCTTCCCAACCCAGGAGTCGAACCTGGGTCTCCTGCATTACAGGCAGATTCTTTACCGACTGAGCTATGAGGAAAGCCTCATGAGGGCATAATATTATCAAATTCCTGCATGAATCCCCACAGGACTTACTGTTGTACCTTATACACTACAGAGGCTCAAAAACGTCCTTGGAAGGAATAATGAATCGATAAGCCCTCCCTGGTGCATTTAAGAATAACCACTTAATTAGTAAGACCCATGGCAAATGTAGTAATGGAGAGAAACTAAATTTTGAGAGGGATAGAGAAGTATCAAGAATAAATCAGCTTTAGTTTGAGTCCATTATAATCATGATGTTGTCTGTTATGTACATTTTTCTGGGGAGGGAGTTGATAGCTTCTCTTCCATTTTTCAGGGACACCAAAAAATCTAGTAACAACAGATCTGAGAAGAGGGTTGTGCTGTGGTAGAGTACCACGGGGGAATTTTCTGGGTGACAGTCTGTGCAATGTCTTGGACACGGAAGAGAAGACAAAACAAAAATAAGGAGCAGTGGAGGGAGGGAGTCTCTGAAAAGGGTGAGGGAGGGTCACCAATCCAGGACATAACAGACCCATGAACTTTGGAGTCAAGGTTCCCCACTCACTAGGTATGAGACCTTGAAAAAGTTACTTAAAATCTCTAGGTCTCAGTGATGTCATCTAGAAAATGAGAATAACTATAGCTACTTGTCTGTTTATGTACTTCAAAGGATGGTTGAGTTTAAACTTAATCATCTTGGGGATGACATTCTCCCTCCTGCCTAAAGACAAAATTTATGAAAATCTGACAAAAGTACATGCAGTAGATATTCCATTACTTATAATTTAGCTCCTTTATTTACATGTAAGGGCACATGTTAGTTTACTGGGTGTGGCTTTGTTTAAAGAAAATGGTATGATTGTGTTTGCTTTGTCTCTCTGAAAACTTTGAAGAATATTTCAGCTGACTGGGGTGAAACTTCATAACAAAAATTGTAATGTAAAAACTTCTTAGTGTGTTCAATATTTATTCCCAGAAAATACTTGACCACAGAATATTAGATTCTCTGGTGAAGAATACAGAGCATTCTGATTATTTTTCAGTAAATTTTTCTAGGGTCTCCCTTTTTTCCATCATTTATTTCACCTGTTTCAATGCAAACTTCCTAAAGGGTCTTGGGATATCTTTCAATTTTCTAATCACATAAAATCTTTTCCAGATTATACCTTTTTATTCCTAAGTATAACAATGCAAAGGCTGCAAGTTTTGCTATGCTATGCCCAGGGTTACCTACAGATAATATAGTGCTGGAGTTTTCTATCTTGATCTTTAACAGTTATCCTTCTAAGGAAATAATAACATCTACTGATCATTTATGGAGTGTTTACCATGTGCAGGCTCTGTGCTGGGATCTTTATATCCTTAGTCAGTTTAAGCTGCTATAACAATAATACCAGAGACTCAGAGGCTTAAATAGCAGACATTTATTTCTTACAGTTCTGAGGGTTGAGAAGCTCAAGATCAAGGTGCTGGCAGATTTGAGGTCTGGTGAGGGCTCACTTCCTAGTTCATAGTCAGCAGTCTTTTTGCTGTGTCCTTACATGGCAGACAAGGCAAGTGAGATCTTTGAGGACTCTTATAAGGATACTCGTCCCACCTATGAGAGCTTGGCTCTCAGGATCTAACCCCTTCCAAAGACCATACCTCCAATTACCATCATAGTGGGGGTTAGGATTTCAACATATAAATTTGGAAGGAGGGGAAATAAATATTCAATCAATAACACAGCCTTACCATGACTTGTAAGTCAAAGTATCCATTTTTCATATGAAAGAACTGAAGGTTGGAGAAATGCCTTTCCAAGGCCACACAGCGATGATTGGTAGAGCAGGGACTATATCTCAGGAATGCTGGGCTCTCATGTCCATATTCTGTCCACATTGTTTCACCAGAGTTTTCCAGCCCACATGATCGTAGGAGACCACACACGACTTCAAACAGCTGGGACAGCTTACATGTGAAAAGCACAATTCTTCACACAGCCACGTAATCTCATACCTATCACCCTTCGTACCAGAAAAAGCTGTCTGCTCTTGGAAAGGATATATTCAAACTGATGGTATTTTTAGACATCCACTGAAATGTAACCCATCAGAAAGTATCTAAGTTTTCTCTGGTCTGTGAGCCAATATTGTCAGTTTAACTGCAGTGCCCAGAGCCACTGTGTAGCCTAAACCCGCAAAGGGTAGCTTCGCCTTTGAGGGTTAATATACACAATGCCCTCTAATGGCCAATGTGGGCTGATATATTGGTTTTCAGATTACAATATGACAAGGATCACCCATTCATAAATTAAGGTATAAGCAATTAAATACCCCTTTAAAACGAATGTTTGTTAAAGCCACCAGTGTCATAAGCTACATGTTTATAAGATGAAACATCTTAGAACTGGGAGTAATTGTCATGTTATATAGAGCAGAGTTTCTACGATCTTGATTTACTCCATATTTTCTAAGTACCTATCATGAGTCATGCATCACATAACAGCAGATGCCCTGCTAATCTCTTTGGGCTGCTATGATGATTAACCAAGGTTGTATTTCTGAAAGAACTAATACTATATAAGCTCCACTAAAATGAAAATGATATTACTATTTTTGTAGTTAATGACTCATTCACAAAATCTGATGTTCATCTGGGGTTCATTTCTGGGAGACTTTCTTGGACTCAGTCTTTTGTGTCATTTGTGTTTTTATACATAGAAAACCATGGCATATAATTACAAATAAAATGACATAGTAGTAACCAAAAGATTTGCTAGGCCTTAAACCAGTGTCTTCCAAAGTACCACTGGGTGATTTAAGGGTTAAGTAGATGACTATTTTTAATTTGATAGTACTATTCATGTAAAAGCAAAATATATAATCAGTACAGCAACACCATTATTTCCCAAATCTATAGCTTGTTTTCTGTTTTCATGCTAATATGCAGTTTCCTATTTAAATAATGGATTTAAAATCAAAGGATTAAAAAGTGAAATCTATTTAAAGAAATATATCAAATGAATAATAGTACAGGTAGTATGTGGATAAGTAATACAAATATAGTGGTATTTGTGTGGCTAACGTTGGGGAAACATTTCCAGTGTTTGTCAGTCATCTAATAGAACATGTCATTCTACTAGAAACAACAACAAAGACAATATTCTAGCCCAACCATTTGGCTCCCTGTTTGATAAAATAATAAAAACACTTGTGACAGATAAATCTTAACTTCCACTGAACTGAAATGGACTCTGCAGGACCTGTTT
This sequence comes from Muntiacus reevesi, assembly GCF_963930625.1. Lineage (NCBI taxonomy): Eukaryota > Metazoa > Chordata > Mammalia > Artiodactyla > Cervidae > Muntiacus > Muntiacus reevesi. The sequence goes on from NC_089265.1 coordinate 43,422,354, forward strand.
GTCCATTTCTTGTCAGCATCTATTTGAATAGCTCTATCCTGGCAGAATCAGAAAGTTCCTTGACACTGATGCTATTTCTTTTACAAGATAGTAAAGACAAATCTTAACAAAGTTCCAAGGGTTTTATTGGTTATTATAATTTTATTATATGATTATATTTATATAATAATATTATATTATTAATGTGATGCCATACTATCAGAATTCTTCTTAAATAATTGTTTTAGTTGTCCTGGAGTTTACATAGGTTTTGTGACCAAAAGATAGTAGAATAAATAAATCAACAGATAACTCTCCAGTTTAGCGAGAAAATGCCTTCAACTGTAACATTTCCTAGCTCGCTGAGTCCACCAGTGAATAGATTAAAAGTCATCCAATTTTCCCTATCTCTTTCCCACAGCTACGTCCTAGAAAAGTAGCTATTCATCATTTTCTTTTTAAATAATTTCCAAATAAAGAGACACCATCAGTTTCTTCTGTGGTACTGTTCAGTGTTTCACTACATCTTCTGTACTTCTGGCAATTAAACTCTCTCCAACACACTACTAAATAAAGGTAGGAGTCTTATATGAACCTTCTTGTGATGAGTGATACATTAAAATACCAAATAATGGCATGCACTTATAAATTATTCTGTTGACACAAAAGAAAATAAAAACTATATATTTAATGTGTTGGTTATATATTAATAGCTGAAATTTAATAGCAGTCTCATTCAAGTCCTTGTCTTTTAAGAATTTTGGTAGCTGATATCTAGACATGTAACAATGCTACTCAACTAGTCTGAAACTATAAGGGCAATTAACTCTAGAATAATAAAATCTCCAGTCTCCTCAGTTTTTTCATAATTTATCTTATCACACTAATTTCTGGTATTGTTGGACCCTACTTACCCAAGAGAAGACTTCTATGACAAGCTTTTTTAAAAATAGTGGTAAAATATACAAAACATAAAATTTACCATTTTAGTAATTTTTACGTACATAATTCAGTGGTATTAAGTACATATACCTTTTGTGTAACCATCAGCACCTCAGAACTGTTAAAAGTTTTCCCAAGTTGAAACTCTGTCCCCAATAAGTTAATAACCACTCATTTATGACTCACTTTAAAAACCATTTAAAAAATATAATAAAGAACAATAATTTTAGAGAGAGACATATTTAGCAGTTGTTCTTCCCAAAATATTGATATTTTTTCCCCCTGATTGTTAAGAATTGTCTTCCGGCTTAATGAAGCAGCTAGCTGTTCATTCCGCATGGCCTCCCACTCCTTCCCAGCCCTGGTGAGAGAGGGCGGCAAGACTAGAGGAACAGCTGCGTCACTGCTCCCAATTACGAATATGCTGTGTCTCAACACATCACAGTTGCTGAGCAAAGAACAGATGGGACCCTGATCTCCCAGTAGACCCACTGGAACCCCTATCTTGAATGTTAAACAGTGATCCACAGAAAGAAAGTAATTTGTTTTCTCCAGTTAATAATCCCTTCCACAGACTGGAATCCTTCATGTGCAGGGACACATGAACCAGTTTGAGGTTTCATCGCTGGGGCGCCTGGCTCCCATCCAGAGAGCTTTTGTTTGCTGAGACAGACAGCATTTGGAGTTGGAATGTGGCAAAGCTTGTCAACACACAGGGCTTTTCTCTGCTTTCCAAACACATGTGAGGCCGACTGTCTCTCCATGAAGCTCTGATCTTTTCTGGGGAAAGGAAATGTCACATGCAAGTCAAGAAGAAAAACATATTTGGAATCAAGAGGAATAATTGGTCTGGGCACGAGACAGACAGATTCTGATCAGTTGACAAATATGAGACAATTATTTTTAGGTATAGATGTTGGTCTAGATTAGTCTAAATCAGTATTGCCTAAAGGGATATATGTATGGGCTTAAAACAGAAACTGTAGCCTGAAGGAGTTTTAGAAAGGTCAACGTTACTCAAGAAAAGTAGGCTAGTGCCTGTGCCCCAGAAAGGTGTCATTATACTAATGTTCCCCTGGCTATTCTCCGTCTCTTCCAAAAGCAGCAGTTACACATGTCAAACAGTTCAGGAGCTTTCCTTTCATATATCATGGTACTAAACACAACGATCTCTGGAACTAGAAACCTTAGGTAATGGCTTCAGCCTGATACCCAAGACCCAGAGACTCATGAGAGGACAGCATCACCAGGGTAATGCTTCACCCAGTTGAGGCTGACTGATTAGTGCCCTGTACTCACACAAGGAAGACTCAGTTGGATGATCCTGGAGGTTTACCACTCTAGCGGGACCTCAGATGATTTTGACCAGGACTTGGGCTTCCTTGGTGGCTTAGATAGTAAAGAATCCACCTGTGATGCGGGAGACCTGAGTTCAATCCCTGGGTTGGGAAGATCCCCTGGAGAAGAAAATAGCAACCCACTCTAGTACTCTTGCCTGGAGCATCCTCATGGACAGAGGAGCCTAGTGGGCTACAGTTCTGGGGTCACAAAGAGTCAGACATGACTGAGCGACTAGTGATGTCATCACTAGTCATCACATATGACAGCATATGTCATCACTGGGATTACATACCATCATCGCTAGATGGAAGATACTTCTTGCGTCATCTCTCACTTATAATGGACCCATTGCTTTCTTTCCATTCTGAAAAGACTTCCTGTTGTAGGCCCACAATACTCTTTTCTTTCCAGTTTTTCAGTGACAGCATCTTTCAGAGGAGCCTCCCTGTCCCCTATCCTCCCCCTCCCATTAAGTATTTCATCTTTAGCTAAGGTCCTTTTCTTGGGATTCAAGTGGACCTTTTGAGAGTCCCGAAGGCAGGTACCAAAGTTATTTTTCTTTGACTTTCTTCTTATTTCCTTAAGAATTATTTTTAGAGGCAATATTTTTCAGTGTGCTATACTAATTTACGTTTAGGCTAGTACAGAACACCTTTGTGCATAGTAGGTGATAAACCATGTTCATGTTTTGACTTTATTTTCCATGGGATTAAATTAAATACACCCTTCTGTTAGAGTTTTGTGTATCAGTATTTGTTTACATCCAGCCTAGCTGGATGTAAACTTAAGCCTAGCTTAAGTTAGAAAATATTAAAGAAAAGAACCATAAGATTTTCTTTCATTGCTGGAAATGTAAAAACCCCAGTGCTTCTTATGTAGCAATTTTCTTGCCAGTGAAAGAATGAAGGTAATGAAGTTAAAGAATGTGTGTTTGGCTAAAAAAAAAAAAAACAAAAAAACAAAAAAGACAGTCAGATGGTATGGAACTAGGTTGAGAACATTTTCTTTAAAATGTGATTTTTTTCAAAATTTGGACTTGTTCCTACTTTGCTTTGGAGCATCCTAGTCAAGTACATGTCTCATTGCCAAGATCTTCACACAACTGGAGTAACCTTGGTAGAGCCATGTGCTCTGGAAATGGTCAGACTGGTCTGTGCTTTTTGTTCATTCAACAAATATTTATTGAGCATCTGCTATGTTCCAGACACTGCTCTAGGACCTGGGGGCATAGCAGTAAAGTAAACAAGGAAATATCTCTGCCTTTGAGTGTTTTAGAAGAAGGAGACAGACAAACATAAAAACAGGAATGTTATATAGTATGTTAAGAGGCAATTAAATGGTATGAAAAATAATAAATTAGGGCATAGAGAAAGAAGAGTACCAGAGGAGGGGGGATTGCTATTTGAAACAGTGTAGTCAGAATAAGCCTAATAGAAAAGGTAATATCTGGGTAAAGACTTAGAGGTGAGAGAGTAAGACGTGAGACTATTTGAGAGAAAAGTCATTGTAGGCAGAGATTAGCACATGCAAAGGCCCTGGGGTGGTAGCAAACTTACTACATTCCAGGAATGGTATAGAGCTCCAGTGTGTCCTCAAGACTCAGAGTGAGTGAGGAGAAAGGTGGTAGGAATCAGAGAGGTAGGAGAATGAGCAGGAGTTATGTAGAGCCTTATATATTGTCAGGCGTTCAGCTCTTACTTGGAGTGAAATGCTGAACTAGTGGAGGGTTTTGAACAGAGGAATGGTGAAATTTAGCTATTGTTTTACTATTGTTTTACTATGGATGCTGTGTTCAGATTAGATTGCAGTGAAATGCTGAGCTAGTGGAGGGTTTTGAACAGAGGAATGGTGAAATTTAGCTATTGTTTTACTATGGATGTTCAGATTAGATTGCAGAGAACTAGCATAAAAGCAGGCAGATTTGTTGGGAGGTGTTGAATTAATCCAAGTCAGAAATAATTCTGGCTCAGATTGGGAGGTAGCATTGGAGGTGGTAAGGAGAGAAGTGATTGGATTCTGGACATATTCTGAAGGTAGAACCAACAGAATTTCCTGACCATCTGGATGTGAAGAGTGAGAGGATATAAAGAATGGCCAGGTTTGGGGCCTGGACAACTAAAAAGGGTGGGGTGAGCTTTAGAGTGAGGCTGTTAGGAGAGTAGTTTTGACCAAGTTCAGTTAGAGATATCTACTTGACAAAAAGAGGAGATGTCCATTAGGCACTTTCAATAACAAGTCTGGATTTTAGGAAAGAGGTTGGAAATTAAAATTTGAGATATAACAACACATATAGTATTTCAAGCCATGAAAAAAGATGAAATCACCAAAGAAGTGAGCGAGAATGGAGAGATTCAAACATTGGGTCTAGATCAAGAGGTCAGAGAAGAAAAGGTGAACCAGCAAAGGAGGGACCAGAGAAGTGGGAGAAAAACCAGGAGAGGTCAGCGTCCTGCAAACCAAATAAGAAAGTCCTTCTAGGAGGCAGGAGTGATCCACTGTGTCCAGGGCTGCTAATGACAAGAAGGACAAGAACTGAATGCTGACCCTTGCTTTCAGTCATGAGGATGTCACTGGTGAGCGCAGCAGACATGCAACAGTATCCCAGAAGTTTAGAGGAGGTCATGCGGATGACTGGTTGACAAAGCCCAGGACCGATTGCCCAGTTTTGCAGGGTGGTAACTTCGCTGAGTGAAACACTGAGGGAGGGCTTGCACAGCGCACAAGATTTGATAAGACCAAATGGGGCAGGACTTTTTCTCCCACCCTTGTAATAGACCGTTGGATTCTCAGATCTGTGGAAATGAGGGAAAGGAAAAGGAGGAATGCCTTGAAGGAGCAAGGCTGGAGCCTCTGATCAATTCTGGTTGGGGTGTCTCAAGCATTGCCTTTTGAGAAATGAATAGACTTCACTGACTAAACTTAAAACTTTAAAGATGCTCTAGAAGCCATTTCCTTTGCATGCAATATTTGGGAACTCTTTTTTTCCTTCAGTGCAGCCATTAATTTCCATGTGAAATAATAGAGAGATAACACTATGTAAAAATTTTTACATCATGTATGTAAAAAAGTCAATATTGGCAAAGAAGAAGATGCAACTGGATATAAAAATTTATGCATATTTTTTCAGATTGAAGAGATATAAATCTTTCATCAAATGAGGGAAGGTTGAGAACTACTTATATACAGTCCATGACTTTTTTTAAACATGGGCCAGAGGTTCATAGAATTATATTATGGGTGTATTGTCCTGGAAATTACTATTATTATATCGCTTATTTTAGTGGCTTCATGGTAATTATTTAACACCAACAGCTCTATTTTTTATGGGGGGGGGGCTGACTTGTAGTTATGTCCCATTTCTGTAGTATTAATACTTCCATTGTAGACCATTTCAAACTACCAGAGTGAAGCCATTTGGACCTACCAACAGAAGGCACATAATTGACTGTTGGAGCCAGTGGAGACAGGCTTCAAATTTACGTGCAGATTAATCCTGCTTCTGCCTAAAACAAGCACATTAAAAAAAAAAAAAACTAAAATTAGGAAAGGAAAATACAAATGTAAAGTGTTATATAATTAACATACAGTATATAGTGTATGAAGTATAAGATATAAAATATGTTAAATGTCATAATAACATTAAATATTGTAGTCTGTATGGATCACAATAAACTGTGGAAAACTCTTAAAGAGATGGGACTACCAGACCACTTTACCTGTCTCCTGAGAAATCTGTATGCAGGTCAAGTAGCAACAGTTAAAACTGGTTCCAAATTGGGAAAGGAGTACGTCAAGGGTATATATTGTCACCCTACTTATTTAACTTATATTCAGGGTACATCATGCGAAATGCCAGGCTAGATGAAGCACAATCTGGAATCAGGATTGCCGGGAGAAGTATCAATAACCTCAGATATGCAGATGACACCACGCTTATGGCAGAAAGCAAAGAAGAACTAAAGAGCCTCTTGATGAAAGTGAAAGAGGAGAGTGAAAAAGTTGGCTTAAAGCTCAACATTCAGAAAACTAAGATCATAGCATCTGGTCCCATCACTTCATGGCAAATAGATGGGGAAACAATGGAAGCAGTGAGATACTTTATTTTCTTGGGCTTCAGAATCACTGCAAATGGTGACTGCAGCCATAAAATTGAAAAATGCTTGCTCCTTGGAAGAAAAGCTATGACAAACCTAGACAACATATTGAAAAGCAGAGACATTACTTTGCCAGCAAAGGTCCATTTAGTCAAAGCTGTGGTTTTTTCAGTAGTCATGTGTGGATGTGAGAGTTGGACTGTAAAGAAAGCTGAGTGCCGAAGAATTGATGCTTTTGAACTGTGGTGTTGGAGAAGACTCTTGAGAGTCCCTCTGACTGCAAGGAGATCAAACCAATCAATCCTGAATATTCATTGGAAGGACTGATGCTGAAGCAGAAACTCCAATACTTTGGCCACCTGATGTGAAGAACTGACTCATTGGAAAAGACCCTGATGCTGGGAAAGATTGAAGGCGGGAGGAGAAGGGGACGGCAGGGAATGATGTGGTTGAATGACATCATTGACTCAATGGACGTGAGTTTGAGCAAACTCTGGGAGTTGGTGAAGGACAGGGAAGCCTGGTGTGCTATAGTCCATGGGGTCACAAAGAGCAACTGAACTGAACTGAAATATTGTACAATTATATTTTCAAGAAGTGTCACAGAAAAATCTCAGGAAAGCAGGGCAGAAAACACATTTGAATACATATTACATGTGGACACATGTCACACACATTATTTAATTCTCACAACTCTATAGCACAGGTTTATTAACCATTAGTTTTAAACTCAGGGAGATAGTGAAGAACAGAGAAGCCTGGAATGCTACAGTTCATGGGGTTGCAAAGAGTCAGACATAACCTAGCAACTGAACAACAACAAATTTTTTAATTGAATTTAGGTTCAGACGGGATAATCCATTAGATCACAGTCACACAGACAATAACTATTAGAACCAAGACTTGAACCTCATCTACCTGACCATTCCCCTAAACCAATGATGGAAGTTCAAAATATTGTCCATGGATTAGTAGGATAAATTCTTATGTTAATTACCACCTCAGTGGCACAATACTAGTATATTAATTACCTCCTGTATACTAAACTGAATTATAAATTATTACATGAAAACACTTATTTTGATGGTCAAAATCTTGTAGCATATTTATCTTTCTTGGATTATACACATTCTCCAAAATTATGAACTCCTTTATCAGTACTGTAGTCAAGTCATTCATTGACTCTAATTTGTTTCCAGGAACAGTACTCAAAAGGGAAATGAGGGGCAGAATAAATTCAGAGTATGGGGTTAACAGATACAAATTGCTATACATAGAATAGATAAGCAACAGGGATTTAATGTATAACACAGGGAACAGTATTTAATATATTGTAATAATCTATAATGGAAAATAATCTGAATATATATATATATGTTAGAAGAGAATATGATGTGTCCTTTTTAACAATACCTGATGTTGCATTGCTCTCAAGGCTACTACATGTACATCGAGGCTTCCCACTTGGTATATGGACAAAAAGCACGACTCTCATCCAGGCCTCTACGAGGAGTCACTGGAAAACAGTGCTTGACCTTTTTCTACCACATGTATGGAGCAGGGACTGGCCTCCTGAATGTTTATCTGAAAAAGGAAGGCGACAGTGAAGAGTCTCTCTTGTGGAGAAGAAGAGGTGAACAGAGCATCTCCTGGCTACGGGCGCTGATTGAATACAGCTGTGAGAGGCAGCACCAGGTGAGCCAAGGGAGACGAGAACCAAATGATGGGAAATGTACCTGTACGCGTCTGATGCTCTTTCTTTTTCTTGCTACCATCAAGACTGTTTTGTTCTTTTTCAGGGTCAAAGACAGAGGTAGTATTTATTTAAGAGTAAATATAATTAGTCTATATTGATTGAACCTAAGCAGTGAAAGGGGAATTAGAAAGAGAAAGCTTTGGGTATTTATACATAGAGTAATTTTTGCAACTCAATAGTGAAACTAGAGCTATTTTCATGTTGGTACATTTTGAGTGTCAGTTATATTCTGTGTCCTGAAAACCTCCAAAACAGAGCTTCTCTTTCTTCTAAACCTGGTATTACCTAATTAGTTGTTGCAGCTGCATCTTTCACTCATCATTAGCCACATGCAAGGGCTGCTGTTGTAAGCTTCTATTTAACAGAGTACATGATCCAGTGTACATTTTTAAGCCTCTGTCTGCAACTGATGCAGAAGAAACTGAATCTTGATCCTATGTCCTGGGCCTGCCTTGAGGCAGTAGAAGACTTCCTTCCTGCAGGATCCCAATTATAAGGGAATCTGAGCAGCAATAAGAAGGAGCCTGTTCAATTCCAGTGGGTGAGATCAAGCAGTCAACTAGCCTAGAAGTCAGCAGCAGCCTCCTAAAAGCTTATGACTTTACCTGCCGGTTGTTTTTCTTTAGTCACTAAGTCATGTTTGACTCTTTTGTGGCTCCGATGGCCTGTAGTCCACCAGGTTCCTCTGTCCATGGGATTTTCCAGGCAAGAATCTGGAGTGGGTTGCCATTCATTCTCCAGGAGATCTTCCCGACTCAGGAATGGAACCCCTGTCTCCTGCGTTAGCAGATAGGTTCTTTACCACTGAACTAGCAAGGAAGCCTTTACCTGCCTACCATGAGTCAAAGCTCCAGAAAGCTCTAGGCAGATAACATTAGACCCTTGACTATCCCTGAAATTGCTGTATAGAATTCCAGGAGTGACCTTCAGCTAAAAGCCCTACTTCCTCCTTATCCTTTCTTCTGGACCAGAGCACCCCTTAATGTTAACCACTGGCTGCTTGGCTTAAGCAAGTCTTCCTAGGAAGAAGTGTCCAAAATAAAGACATTATTTTATGCCACCCCTTAATCAAAATTGATTTTCTACAGATCCAAATAGGAATAGCCAGGTTGCAGTGTCATCCAGGTTGCTATTGCTAAGAACAGATGACAGAGGGAAGATGCGCCATTATTCAAGGATGTCTCATTATCTTGGTGTGGATAAAACTATCTAAACATTTAGTAAAGGAAAATATATAGCCCCAGGAATAATTTTGATAGTGATTTAACATCTGCTTACAGAAAGAAAATGGATCACTCATGAACTTCCTTATATCACTGATCATCACTCAGAGATGATAGATTAATTTTTTTAGGTTATCAGGGCACTCACACTATTCAAAGATTCTCAAGGTGTGGTCCTGACACCAGCAGCAACACCTGAAATGTATATTCATCTAAAATGAAACTCACCTACAATGCACACTCTCAGGCCCTACCTTGGAGCTACTGAACCAGAAACGCTGGGGCTTAGGGCCCTGAAATCTGTCCTAACAAGAATTGTGGTGATTCTGGAGCATTCTAAAGATGGAGAACCTGTGTCACAGATGGAACAAATCTGAGTCTCTCAGGCAGAGCCTGAGCATTGATGTTTTTTAAAACCCCCAAATGGTGCTGATGCACAAGAGCTCTAGGATTTGAGATCTGTGGAGCAGGTGACTTCACAGCATCTGAGCCCTGGGTATAGGTCCTTGCATATATTAGACTTGCCAGGTGACTTGTTGTCTGAAATTTTTTTGAGTACAAAGTAGTGAGGCACCTGGGGTGGCATCTTGGGATATTTAAGCTCAAAGGGTAAAGAATGACCTGAGAGATTTTTGGCTCCCAATTTGGGAAAAAAGATTCCATATCATTCCTTTAGGCCTAGAATGAAACAGATATCAATCTGCCATGAGGAATGTTCTTCTTGATTTTGTGATTCCCTCAGGAATCCCAGATGACTATCTGGAGACCAGGATGAACTAGTTTCTCCAAAACATCTTAGTGTCTAATAAAACACAGAGACTCCCATGTGTAAATGGTCATCTTCTATGTGCCAAGTACTCACAGTGCTAAGAGCTGTACATAAGTTCTTTCAGCTGATCTTGTAGCTCTTCTTTAAAGATGGGGAAAACCAAATGTCCAGCTGGTAAGTGGCAGAGTGAGAACTCAGTCCCAGATTTAACTGGTTCCAGTGTTTGCATCCCTAAGTCCCTGTTTTACACTCCCTCCTGCCATAGAAGTCCCAACGTATACTCATCGCCCTGGATGTCACAAGCACTGGGTGATCTTGGAGGAACGTCAGTCCCTCTGAGACTGTTTGTGTTAGTTGCTCATTCATGTCCAACTCTTTGCAACCCCTTGGACTGCAGCCTGCCAGGCTCTTCTGTCCATGGAATTCTCCAGGCATGTATAGTTGTATAGTGGAGTGGGTAGGCGTTCCCTTCTCCAGGGGATCTTCCCATCCCAGGGATTGAACCCTGGTCTGTTGCACTGCAGACAGATTCTTTACCATCTGAGCCACCAGGGAAGCCTGTTAATACATTTTCAAAATGGGATGATAATGCCTGCCATGCTGACATCACTAAAGTCACAGTCAAATTAGATGATGTTTGTGAAAGGGTTTTATAAACTTTAAAGTACCAAACTATAAAAAAAGATATAATTGTTTCTAAAAATATGTTCTTTCCCAAATCTTTCTGGTCTTTATAACCATGGCAGACCTGGTATTCTCAATAGCTATATCAGTTATCAGACTGAGCTACTATAGGAGCTCAGGCCAAAATATCTCTTTTCAGTAAGTATTTATTGACCATTTACTCTTTTTAAGTGCTGAGGATACTGCAATGAACACAGCATACAGTTCTTACACTTTTTAAGTTTGCTTCTAGTTGCGGGGGAGAGGTAGAAAATGTGAAACAAAAATATATAATGTAACATCAAGTGATAGTAAGTGCTATGAAAAAGAGTAAGTCAAGCTGATCAGGTAATGAGGTCAAAGAAATATCAGGAAATACTCATGAAAGGCCTTGGATCACATGGTACAGTTTGAAATTTATTTCAAGAGCAATAAGACACCATTAGAGGCTTTTAAGGTAGTATGTTCTGATTTATACTTTTAAATGATCATTCTAGCTACTACATGGAGCTCCTTACTCCATCCTACAGACTGTGGTGGTGTGGGTGGTGGGTGAGGAGATTTTGGAAGCTACTGCAGTGGGCCTGGCAACAGACATGGTGGGCGGGGCTGTGCAGCAGAGATGAGATGTCATCAGAAAGCCCGCAGGACTGCCTTCCTTGTGGAAAGTGGGGTTTGAGAGAAAGGGAGGAGCCAGGATGATACCAAGGTTTTGGCCTGAGCAACTGCTAGAATGGAGTTGCTATTTATTGAGATGAGGGAGACCTTAGGTGGAACAGACCTGGAAGAGGGAGGGCAGCTTATGCAGGAGGCAAATTAACAGTTACTATTGTTTTTAACACACATAGTTTTTGATCTTACTAGACATCCAAAGTGGGTATGTCAAGTGAACAGTAGGCTATGAGCCAGGCAGTCAGGAAAATGCAGAGAACTAGAGAAGTCAAGTCAATCTGCACATCATCAGAGAGAGTGGGCAGGTATAGATGGTTTTTAGAATACTGCAGTGCTGCTGCCGTTTGTGATTTATCCAGTAGGGCAGCAGTCCCCAACCTTTTTGATACCAGGGACCAGTTTTATGGAAGAAATTTTTTTCACAGATGGGGGGACAGGGGATAATTTCGGGATGATTCAAGCACATTTATTGTGCACTTAGTTTCTAATCTAATGCCACCACTGATCTGCCAGCTTTGAAACATGTATATTATCATATATGAAACAGATGGCCAGTCCAGGTTTGATGCATGAGACAGGACGCTCAGGGCCGGTGCACTGGGATGACCCTGAGGGATGGGGTGGGGAGGGAGGTGGGAGGGGGGTTCAGGATGGGGAACACGTGTACACCCACGGCTGATTCATGTCAATGTACGGCAAAAACCATTACAATATTGTAAAGTAATGAGTCTTCAATTAAAAAAAAAAAAAATGACCGGAGGTATTAGTCTGCCGCTTAGAGGTTGGAGACCCCTGATACAGGAGAAATATCTGGGTGGCCTCTAGATGATATTCCAGTCGTCAAATTTTCTTTGTAGAAAAAAATGTATCAAGTAGCAAAATTTTAATCATGTCCTTTCCTAAGGGATTTATTAAAGTGCTAAGCAGAACCTGATTCACTGTTGATCAAAAACACAGAATGATTTTATTTCCTTTTAATTCCTTGCTTACCTTTCCTCCTTTGCTCTCAGGTGTTTTCCTCCTGATTTCTTATCCTTTGATGTCATTGAAAGAGAGTGTTAGACAAATTCTCAGCTCAGTGAAATATTTCTGTCATTCATATTGTTCATTATACTGCCTGACATTTAGTAGGAATTATGATGTGCTGGGTACTGAACTAAGAGCAGGTCTTCAAATTTTCTTGCTCATGGTGCCCTTAATCGCAATAATTTTTTTCCTGGTGCCCCTGGACCAAAAGATAGCTAATGTTCCCTTTATCAAGTGGTTGAGTCAAAACTGCAAGTATTTATGTCTTAATGACTTGAGCTTCCCAGGTGGCGCTAGTGGTAAAGAACCCCGCCTGCCAATGCAGGAGATAGAGATGCAGGTTCGGTCCCTGGGTCAGGAAGATTCCTTGTAGAAGGGCATGGCAACACACTCCAGGATTCTTGCCTGGAGAATCCAATGGACAGAGGAGCCTGGCAGGCTACAGTCCATAGGGTTGCACAGCGTCAGACAGGACTGAAGCGACTTAGCATGCATGCACAATGACTTAGTAACCATTTGAAAATAAAACACACTTAAACTGAAAGAAAAAGTTACATTTTTATCTAATTCTAAAATAACCACAATTATTTAATAGAATTTTTACAAATACAAATAGGGGAATAATACAAAGGGGAAATCATAATGCTATAAAATGGTTATCACTCAGATATTTAGGAAATTCAAAGGAAAGAGTTATATAAAATCAAGGTTTTGGCCCAACCACAGACTATTCAGAATATAATTCCATCGTGTGAATTTTCTGTTGTACTTCCATTGCAGAGTTGGAGGTTAAAAAACAGATTTCATTGTTGTCCAGAAAACCAAAACAGTTATTAACTACATTCATATATCCTCCTATCTAGATGTATTAGAACACTTTTTCCCCTTCTTACCATTTATTTGAATTCTTGTTTAGGGTTATATTTTTAGAATTTCTATTAATGTTATCTTGCCACGTTGCTGTTGTTAAAGTTTCTTTGAGTCATTAAATTCAAGATCGTTTCATATGCTTATTATTTATCTACTTTATATTGTTTATTTAATTTAAATCATGAACTAGTCCAATGGGGAATAATTTGCTCATAAAATTAGTAGAGCAAGTGTGTCTTCTGGATAATTTTCATTACCTACAAGCCTCCCTGGAGTATTCCATGGTTTATTAGCTATTATTAGAGTGGTTTTAGAGCTGATGATATATTTTCCCTAGAGCCTGAATATTTGATCAGTTATTTTCTTCTAGGATCTAAAGTCGTGAAACTGGTTTCCTCTTTTTCTTGGGCTGTGTCTTGGATGTTATGGTATTTAACATGGTCAGTGAACCATTGTCTTTTTGGTAAATTTAACTATTATACAGTGCTGCTCATACTTGGGTCTCTTCTGTTGTTTTAATTTTCCCACCTAGAACTAGTACAAAGGTAGATTTAGGGAGAGACTACAGAAGCTTAAGCTTCTGGGCCCTTCACTTCCACAGGGCCTGTGAGTGGCAGGAGTAGAATATTCTAGGTAGCAAGGGAAAACATATCATCACCTAGAGGCATTTCTTTGTGAACATTCCTGGGAAATTGCTTAAAGAGGTCTCAGAAGAAAGGAACTCGAATTTCCAAGGTTCCAGTAATTTGTTGTGAATTTCTTTACATTCCAAATAAGTATTCCCTTTTGTACCTAAATTTGAATTGGTGATTTTGTATTCTTTTCCTGAAAGTGGGCCCCTGAGAACAATCTAAGCTTCCAAACCCACACAGCCTAGTTCTGCCTCTGACCAGCATTGTTTTAGCAGGATGACTCTATTTCTAAATTCATATTTCATTATTTTTCAGATAATTTTTGAAGCCATTCGGGGAATGTCACTAAGAAGTGATACTGCCATTGATGATGTTAAATTTCAAGCAGGATCCTGTGCAGGTAACAATATTTTTTCAAATTATTTAAGTTTGACTGAAAAGGGAATTTGCAGTAGTTTCAAGTCATAAGGATGCAAATTCAGTATTTTCTACATTAAAAACAGAGAAAACTATATTGTCTATTTGTCTTTCCTGACAGAAATGGAAGATCAAAGTCAGCAATCATCAGGATATTCTGAGGACTTAAATGAAATTGAGTATTAAGCAATGATCTGAATCGGATTAACTAAACAAAAGCCATACCTCTCTTCAATCAAAATGAAAACAAAATAATACTGGACAGTCTTAACCATTTCATAAGTTATAAAATGACTTCAGAGCACTCTTTTTCATTACTTTTGCAAAAAATACTGACTCAGGGCTTTTTTATTTTTTTTTCTTTTTTGCGTATGACAACTGTTACTAGAAGTACAGGCTGCTGGTTTTACCTAGATCATACATCTTAACTTTGGTACCAGTTAAAACTACAAATGTACTATATTGTAGTCATTTTAAAGTATACAAATAAAGGGCACAATCAAATGAGATGTGCTCACTTAAATCTGCATTCAGTGAATGTACTGGGAGGAGGACAGGTCTTGTGGGTTTCCTTTTGAACTTCAAGTATCATAAATATTTTTAAAGTAATAATGTGTGATGTCAGTAATATCTGCAGAATGAATGCAGTTTTTCATGGTAACAAGTTATTCTAAGAAAATAAAAGTCTATTTTCTGTTTTATTCATAGAAATGGAGTATTAATTTTTAAATATGTTTACCATATGTGATAACAAAGGATCTTTCTTCAGTGTTCCAGGGTAAGTCAGTATTAATTAATGCTGTATTACAAAGCAGTGCTACCTTCTTTTTTCTATTTTTGAAAGTCATTCTGAACACTTGGATAGAAATTGCACTCTTTTTTTTCGTAAAGCAAGCTTGAAAATGTTTATGTACATACACCCCTAAATTTTTCTAGTGTGTTAAACAACTTTACTGATTTTTAAAATAAATGTTTTGGTAATGTTTTGAGTTATATGAATTCAAACAGATGTAGTAAACTACTATCTTTTATTTACATGTTTAGAAAATTATATAGACATGTTTATATATCCAAACAGCTATTATGAAATTATGACTACCTAATAAAAAATAATTTGAAAATCTCTCACTCTCAAGTAACCTTCTTCAACATATTTTTCTCTCTGTTTTTAAAAAATTTCTATTTTTATTCTTTGGTGTAGTTAGCTTCCTGATGAAGGATCAGCACAAAGTCTCAACCACCAGACTGCCAGGGAAGTCCCAATATATTTTTTTGAATGAATATCTTCACTGTATAACTGCTGATTCTAATTTGAATCTCTTCTCTGCTACAATTAAATGCTTCTTAATCCTTTTTGTTAGTGGCATAAGCACTGCAAACATAGATACATAATTAATTTTTAAAAAGTGTTTCATTTCACATAAGTGATCTAATTTTCTCCAAAACTTATCTTATTAGAATGTAAACTCTGTGAAGACAATGATTCTATAAATGAGTGAAGTAATTAACCAGACTCTGCTTACAGATTACATAAACCCATGGTAATAATCAGCTTCCCAGGTGAAGCAGTGGTAAAGATTCTGCCTACTAGCACAGAAGACACAGGAGATGAGGGTTTGATTCCTGGGTCGGGAAGATCCCCTGGAGAAGGAAATGGCAATCCACTCCAGTTTTCTTGCCTGGGAAATTCCATGGACAGAGGAGCCTGGCAGACTACAGTCCATGGCGTTTCAAAGAATCGGACACAACTGAGCAACTGCATATGCACACGTGGTAATAATCATTGCTAATATGTATTGAATATTTATTATTATCAGACATTGTTCAAAGAGCTTTACATGAATTTGCTCAGTTAATCCTATAACAATCCGTAAGGTAGAGCTAGTGGTGGTTGTTATATTTTGTAAGTAAGAAATTAAATCTGTTCAAGTTCAGCAACTAGTGTAGGGCTTGTCTTTGAACCTTGGTTTCACTGTTCTTTAAAAAAGAAATGACAGGCCCAAAATATAGTTACTTGTATTATGTCCCACATCAACAGACCAAGACTTAATAGCTAACCTAACTGCAGTTATGACCTCCCCTAGGATTGCAGTCTTAACAGATCAGTCTGGAACTTTCTGGTCAGCAGCAGTGAGGTAATCAGCCACATAGACCCTTCCCATCCCTAAAAAGAAGATGAAGTAATCCACTCTCTGCTTTTCCCTTTCCCTTCCTGTCTACAAAAGCCTTCCATTTTGTAGAAATCCTTGGAACTCTTCTCTGCTCACTAGATGGGATGCTGCCCAATTCATGAATTGTTCAGTAAAGCCGTTATATCATGACAGTCGACTTGGTTGAATTTTTACTCAACACTGCCAAACCTGTGTTCTAATCCTCACAAGACTGCCTCCTGAACCTCCCAGCTTCGCTACCAACTCCATTCCCAATACCTAAGGTTCCAAGTTTCCCACAGGCAGGAGGATTTATTGGCTACCCTGGAGGTTGCCAAACCAGAAATACTACTTGGGACAGCAGCTTTGGGAAGTGGGTGGGGGGGTGGGGGGCGGCGGGGGGAGTTGGTGGTGGGAGTGTTGCAGGAAAGGGGACCCCTTCCAGGGCCTGAAACTGGGCTCTTGTCTAACACTCAGAAATGAATTGTCCGAGGAGACACATGTGCTGACAAAGCCAGAGACTTTACTGGGGAAGGGTGCCCAGGCAGAGAGCAGGAGGGTCAGGGAACCCAGGAGGACAGCTCTGCCGTGGCTTGCAGTTTTATGGTGATGGGATTAGTTTCCGGGTTGTCTTTAGCCAATCATTCTGACTCAGAGTCCTTCCTGGTGGTGCACGCCTTGTTCAGCCAAGATGGATGCCAGAGAGAAGGATTCTGGGAGGTTGTCGAACAGGTGGTGTCTCCTTTAGACCATTCCAGAACTCTTCCGTTGGTGGTGGCTTGTTAGTTCCGTGTTCCTTAGCAGGACCTCCTGTCCTAAAACAACTCATGCAAATGGTTACTACGGTGCCTGGCCAGGGTGGGTGGTTTCAATCAGTGTGCTTCCCCTAACAGTAGGGGTGGAAAGTAGAGGGGGTGGGGGTTGGGGGCTAATTATTGACTTAGGGCAGAAAGAAAGGAAGTAACTATTACCATTTGTTGCTGAAAAACAACTTGAAGTTCATAGAAGAGAAGAGAGATGAAAGGTGAGCAGATTTACTTATCCTCTCTCACTTTCGCCCCCTTTTCATGTTTCACTGATTGGATGCCATTCTTCCTTTGCAGGTTGCCCTTGGCCTTTATTTTAGCTATATTTCACCTGGATGAAAATTTGCAAAGTATCGTAAGCACAGTATAGTTTTCTCAGGTTTAGAAACGCCCCTGAGAAAGGCACACTAGCTAAAAAATGCTGCTTAACCATTTAAACCCAATGTTAGCATTTATTCCAGTTCTCACCTAAACACACAAGTGCTTCAGATGGAAACTACTTTTTCACACAGATTGCCTTTTCTCTTATAATTTGCTATTTGTGTTGGAAATTATTTAGAGGGGAGCAAAGGAGAGTCTAAGAAAAATAGGGCTCTGATGCAAGGTCTGGTTAAATGAGGAAGAAGTAAATGTTTAACAAAGATGTATTAAGAAATCTATGCTCCAGGTATTATATTAAGCATGGAGATCACAAAGGTCCTCATATGTCAGCAAGGAAAAGAGAGATCTAAACCTGTTACCATAAGCAGAGTGCCAAATTAGAGAAACCGTATTCCCAGGGAGTGCTTAGGAAGAGCATCTGAGAGGGAGGGCAGGCCAAGCCTCCAGCTTCAGTCTGGGCAGAGCAGACAGAACCAACACTAACACAGTGTTCTGCTGTCTGGATGTCTTCTGTCACTCTCTGGGGACTAAGGCATGGGCTTTCTGACTTCTCATGCAAGGGACTTGTTCTCCAGTGTGATTTAACCAGAACAGGGGAGTGGGGAGAGTTTTTCTAACTGACCAGTCTAATATTATGGTATTTTCAACATGTGAATTACTATAAAGAGATGAAATACAATGATTAAGTGCACAGTTTCCAGATTCAGGCTGTCTCAGTTTAAATCCTGGCTTTGCCACTTACAGGATTTGTGACTGAAAGCAAGTCACTTCTACCATCTCTGACTCCTATTCCTAGTCTGCAAAATGGGGCAGCAAAATATTCATCTCTACTTCATAAGGGTGCTGTAAAGATTAATTTAAATGAAAGTGATGCATATGAGTCCTTAGTATCTGACACACAAAAGCATTTCTAGTTTATAAGGGCTGACTGAGATTTTTGGATAAATCACAGTTTTTTTATATAGCCTTTCTCTACAAAGGAATTGTGAGTTTATAGTGCCATCTTAAGGATAAAGCAACCATATGCTCTTGTCATTTTTTTTTTTATTATTTGCAATTCAAGGTTCATTTTAATCAGCATGTGGGCAATGCCTTTAACTTTGCTCTTCCTACTCCAGCCATTGTAAATGATTCTTCTGTGCTTCTTACCTGTATTCATACCCCTCACAAGATTTATCATGCTAAACCTAAATTCTTGCTTTTACATCCATCTCCTCAAGATGGTAGCATATTCAGTTATATAACTATTCTGCCCAGCATATTCAACAAATATTGCTGAACTAAATAAACAAATTCTCAATAAAAGCATTTCGTTTAGTACAAGTACATATGTTGATTCCAGAAATTATGAAGGATATAAGGATTCTCTTTGGCTTATCAAAATTTCATGGTCTGGAAATCCATGCACTAAAAGTTTAACTAAAAAATATGTCACTGACCAGTTGGGGCACCTGGTAGAAACAAATATAAAGACTCCTTGGAAGGCCACACACTCAACCCAGGCTGTACAAGTTTCCTACATATTAAACCACATGGAAGGGCTCATAATACAAAAGCACAAAACATTTAGTGAAACAATTCACTAGAAGCACAAATCAGATGTCAACAAACAGCAGAATTAGATACCCAAGATGTCATGGCACCCTTCCAGCTGTGTCATCACTCTAACATCTGCTTTCATTATTATATCTCCTCTGCCTCCCTCCCTCTTATAAGGACTTTTGTGATTATATTGGGCCTAGCTGGATGGTTCAATATAGTCACCCCATTTCAAGATCTTTAATCACATCTGCAAATTCCCTTTTACCATGGGAGGTATTATATTCACAAACTCCCAGGATTAGGATGTGGGCATCTTTGGGGAGCCATTGCTCTGCCTACCACAATTTTCTTTTGCTATTTTGTCAGATCTCTTTAAAAGGCCAATTTTAGTTTTTCCTTCTCAACTCTAGTTGCTTTATTTTCATAGCTTATTTGGCAGGCTAAGACATCCAATATAGTGCTCAAAAGAAGTAGTGATAGTATCATCTTCCCAGAACTTGAGAATATTTCTAAACATTTCATCATTGAATATGATTTAGCTAAAGGTTTCTAGTATTGCCTTTTATTGGTTAAATGAAGTTTTTTTCTACTCATAGCTTCCTAGAAACTTTAACTATCAATGTGTGTTGAAAATAATTAAATGATTTTTCCTGCTTCAGTCTCTCTCCTGCAATCTTTTAATATGAAGAATCATATTAATTGATTTGATTTGACAATATTTAATCACCCTCAAATTCTGTAATAAACCCATTTAGTATTGACATATTTACTTTTTTAAACACTGCTACATGTGTGCAAATATGTTCATGAGTAGGATTGACAGAGAATTATCTTTAATTTCCTTAGAAATTAGGGGATTTAGACAAGGTTAGACTCATAAACAGAGCTGAATAAAAAAAATCATTTCTCTGAAAAAGTGGGTAGGATTAGAGCAGTGGCTCTCAACTGAGGGCACTTTTATCCTTCAGGAGACACTTGTCAAAGTCTGGAGAACTTTTCGGTTACTGAAACTGGGGAAGTGTTACTGGCATCTAGTGAGTAGAGGCCGGCAATGCCGCTGACTATCCTGCAATACACAGGACAGCTGCCTCCTCTTCCGCCAGCAAACAATTTTACCTTACCCAAATTGTCAGTGGTCAGTGGTGCTGAGGCTGTGATTTATGTTTTCATTCTGAAGTAATAATCACTCTTCTCATTTTGTATTTGTTATATGTTTTTTTTTTTTTCAGACAGGGCTTAAAAACTTATATAAGCTTCAGGCCCCATAGAACCTGGACCTGGTGGGAGAAAAAGAGGGCACTATATAGAGGAGGGGTTTGTGTGTGTGTAGGTAGGGGAGGGGGAGAGAGAAATCACTGAGTCAAAACCAGTGCTAGAAGCAGTGGGGGGGGGGGGGGGAGAGAAATTTTTTTAGATATAATTTTAAAATAATTACAGTTACTAAGAAATTGCCCATAAGCAACAATTTCAAGAAACTGAAGGAAAATAATTACTGTGCTACATGATCTAGCAGTTTTAATTCTTGATACCTATCCTAGAGAAATGTTAGTACATATACATAAAGACAGGTCTGAGGATAGTCCCTGAGTAGTGTTTGTAAAAATGAAAAATTGGAAGCAATCTGCTTGTCAAATCATTATAGTGGATAAAGTGTGATATTTTCATACAAAAACTCTATAGCAGGTAAAAGGAGCCAGACTTATCAATATATCTGTCAACATGGATATATCACAAAAATATATTTTTGAACAAAAAAAAGTTGCATAAGTATTCATACCATATTTTTATGTTAATACATTTAGATATGTATGCATGTAACACATTGTGTGTTTATATAATAGTGCATTTACATAATGCTTCACACTCAAAATACTATTACATATTTTCTGTGGATAAAATGCATGTAAATATTGAAACAGCCTTAAAAGACATTACATTACACACTGAGCAAGTGTAAGAGTAGTTAACTCTGGAAGATAAGGAGTGCAGCAACAAGACTGAAGAAAAAGATGTCGAATGCACACAATTTTATCTGTATTGTTCTAATTTTTAAGAGTAGAATGTATTCATATATTTCACATGTAACTTTTTGAATAGATTTAAAAAGACAATTAAATTATGCCAGTTGTTCAGGGTTAATTCCTTTTTTTCTTTCTAGTTTTATTAAGATATAATTGACATGTAGCACTAAGCTTAAGGTGTACAGCATAATAATTGACCTATTTACATCATGAAATGATTATCACAATAAGTTTAGTGAACATCCGTCATCTCATGTAAATATAAAATTTAAAAGAGAGAAAATATTTTTGTGATGAGAACTCAGGATTTCTCTTAAAAACTTTCATATGTAACACACAGCAGTTTTACTTATATTTATCAAGTTTTATGTTATATCCCTAGTACTTATTATTCTTACAACCAGAAGTTTATACCTTTTGATCAGCTTCATCTAATTTCCCCTCTCCCCACCCTCTGCCTCTGGTAACCACAAATCTGATTTTTTCCCTATGAGTTTGTTTTTGTACTTAAAAATAATTGAACTTAAAACCAACAAGCTTATGGGAGAGTTCAGCATCCCACCTTGTGGAGATAATGAGATGAAATGTCACTCTCAGTTCCTCATACTAAAAAATTCGCTTGTTTTATAATTTATGAAGTTGATATCAACAGATTTAGAACATTGCTGACAATTACCAACTTTCTTTTCAATAGGAAGTAACTGGGTGTGAGGGAGAATGCTTGCTCTCCCCCTAGATTTGAAATGGAGGGTTAATTCCTTCTGGAGTTATTTAATATTGTTTTTCCAGTTGATATCCTCCAAAGAAATGAAGGCCTGTTTAGCTCTAGGCTTCCTATCATGACATATCACAAAGAACACTTGAAACCTTACATTAATTCCTAATGATTTATTGAGTCGTTCAGTTGAGTTTTGTATTCAAGAGATGGAAATTTGAGAAAGACACAGATCTGTTGAGACATTGATCCAGAACATTAAAATGAGTTATGAAAAAGTGCTTAGAGCAGCAACTTGTATGTGGTAAATGCTGTTAGTGTTAGATATTACTACAATCAATTCCAATGCTAATGTAGCTACACCAAGAAGCAGCAGATATTTTGATTGTTTTCAACTTTAGGATGATGTTAGAAACCAATTTTTAAAAGTTAAGAACTGCAGAAATTAGATATTTTTACCTCTGGCAGAATTTGTCTGGGGTTTCAGCAGTCTGTGAGAAAGGTGATCATTCTCTTTAGCCCTCCAGATCAGTTCCTTCACTAGGTTGACCAGAGAGAGAGAGAGAGAGAGAGAGAGAGAGAGAGTGTGTGTGTGTGTGTGTGTGTGTGTGTGTGTATTGTGTGTGTAGGGTTGTTCCTGGGAGTCAAGGTTTTAGCATCTGACTTCCCTCCCTCCCCAAGCCTGGAAGGTTCACTCTTCTACTTTATGAATTTACCAAAAGCAAAAGGAATATTCCCTCTCACTTGCTATATAAACCAGAGGAGAGTATTCCTGTTAACCTGTGAGGGTTGTTAGAACTGGAAGAGAAAACTATCTCAGTCAGAGATGGCTCAGTGGAATCCCACTCCATGCATCTTGCCCACTCCCCCCCCTTCTTGCTATCCAGGGCTTGAAGTGAAGCCAAGAAACAAAAGATGGCATTCTGATGGTGAGGTGAAATATATTTATAATCCTTGACCCTACCCTGTCTGTTTTAAAGTTTCTGCAGGATTGGAAAGCCATCACTAAAATGCCCCCTGGTCACTTATTCCTTGGTCAATAAAAAGTTAAATACAATTGCTTTGCTATGTCTACTAGGTAGCAAGGATGGCACAATGAATTCAACTGATGACTGCACTTTAAATAGTGGATGTGTAGGATTAACCATTTTGGTTCACTCATTCATTAGCATCAGATTCTGGTTAATTAACATTCTATTTCTAAAGATCTCCTTATACTTCTTTAACACTACCCCTTTCAACAGTTTTCACCAGCGCACTTAACATAACAGATGTGGTTGGTTAATAAATACATGTATATACCTTTATGGGTATATGAAATTTTTGAAGAATATTAGGAAGCTTCCACGGTGGCACAGTGGTAAAGAATCCACCTGCCACTGTAAGAGATGGTTTGATCCATGGGTTGGGAAGATCCCTTGAAGGAGGAAATGGCAACTCACTCCAGTATGCTTGCCTGGGAAATCCCAGGGACAGAGCAATCTGGCGGGCTATGGTCAATGGTTCTGCGAGGAGTCAGACATGTCTTAGAGACTGAGCATCTACAAGCTTGTATAACCTGTCAGCACCTCTCTGACTCATGCTAACTTCCAGTCATACAGAGTCCAGCAAAAGAGAAGTATTCAGATAAATTACAGTACATTTGTTTGATGGAATGCTATATAGTTACTTAACACCATGTTAGAGAAAAATATTTTTTATTGTTTATTCTTAATTAGAGGATAATTGCTTTACAATGTTGTGTTAGTTTCACATCAGTGTGAATTAGTCATAAGTATATATATACGCTCTCCCTCTTGAGCCTCCTTCCCACCTATAAAAATACCTAATGGCATAAAAAGACATTCATCTATCTCTGCTTTATTGACTACGCCAAAGCCTTTGACTGTGCAGATCACAATAAACTGTGTAAAATTCTGAAAGAGATGGGAATACCAGACCACCTGACCTGCCTCTTGAGAAACCTGTATGCAGGTCAGGAAGCAGCAGTTAGAACTGGACATGGAACAACAGACTGATTCCAAATAGGAGAAGGAGTATGTCAAGGATGTCTGGTGGCTCAGAGGTTAAAGCATCTGCCTGCAATGTGGGAGACCTAGGTTTGATCCCTGGGTTGGGAAGATTCCCTGGAGGAGAAAATGGCAACACACTCCAGTATTCTTGCCTGGAGAATCCCATGGACAGAGGAGCCTGGTGGGTTACAGTAAGAGTCGGACACGACTGAGTGACTTCACTTTCACAAGGCTGTATATTGTCACCCTGCTTATTTAACTTATATGCAAAATACATCATGAGAAATGCTAGGTTAGATGAAGCACAAGCTGGAAAGAAGATTGCCAGGAGAAATATCAATAACCTCAGATATGCAGATGACACCACCCTTATGGCAGAAAGTGAAGAATTCAAGAGCCTCTTGATGAAAGTGAAAGAGGAGAGTGAAAAAGTTGGCTTAAAGCTCAACATTCAGAAAACTAAGATCATGGTATCTGGGCCCATCACTTCATGGGAGAGATGGGGAGACAGCGGAAACAGTGTCAGACTTTATTTTTTGGCGCTCCAAAATCACTGCAGAGGGTGATTGCAGCCATGAAATTAAAAAACGCTTACTCCTTGGAAGGAAAGTTATGACCAACCTAGATAGCATATTAAAAAGCAGAGACATTACTTTGCCAACAAAGGTCCGTCTGGTCAAGGCTATGGTTTTTCCAGTGGTCATGTATGGATGTGAGAGTTTGACTGTGAGGAAAGCTGAGCGTGGAAAAATTGATACTTTTGAACTGTGGTGTTGGAAAAGACTCTCGAGAGTCCTTTGGACTGCAAGGAGATCCAACCAGTCCATCCTAAAGGAGATCAGTCCTGGGTGTTCATTGGAAGGACTGATGCTGAAGGTGAAACTCCAATACTTTGGCCACCTCATGAGAAGAGCTGACTCATTGGAAAAGACCCTGATGCCGGAAGAGATTGGGGGCAGGAGGAGAAGGGGACGACAGAGGATGAGATGGCTGGATGGCATCACTGACTCGATGGGCATGAGTTTGAGTAAACTCCAGGAGTTGTTGATGGACAGGGAGGCCTGGCGTGCTGCGATTCATGGGGTCGCAGAGTTGGACACGACTGAGCGACTGAACTGAACTGAACTGAAGGCTCTTGAAGCAGGTTACCAAGCCACTTCTCAAAAAATTTGTACTAGCAATGTAGCAAATGAGGGTATAGTACCCTCCTAAGCCCTATTTTTAACAAGATTATTTCCTGCCTTTTGAACAGTTTTAAAGGTATTAATTTGCTGAAAAACTAAAAATTTTCTAACAACCAAGACATGTTCACATTAAAAAAAAAATATATTCTTTCCTCGGTTACAGTTTTTAAAAGAGTGCAGATTTCAGTTGTGTGAGAAGCTGGGGCTTAGGAAAGGAGCATTTATCCTGGAGAGGGGAATCAGGGTTTTCTGCAATAGCTTTCTAAATTGCCTCCCAACTTCTATGCTTGATTCTGATGAATCAGCAACCAGAGTGCCCCATTTAAAAACTTTAATCAGATCTTGTCTCTCTCCTGTTTAGAACCATCCGATGGCTTACCATTGCTTTTGAGATAAAATGCATGATGGGCTAGGCCCCCTTTGCAAACTTGCTCACTTCGGTGCAGCCTAGCCCGCCTTCCCTTTGTTCCTCATTCTGCTGGTTTCCACCTCAGAGCCTCTGTCCTTGCCTGGAATACTCTTCTAATTTCCTCCGCTAGTTCCTTCTTCAGGATTTAGCTCAAGTGTCACTTTCTCTGACAGGCCTTCCCCGCTTCTCTCTTACATTCATTCAGTTTTTTTCTTCATGACACCTATCACCCCCTGAAATTATCTTGATCCTATGTAGGTTACCTTGTTCTTTTCCTGTCTTCCACAGCAGAACGTAAGCTCTGAGACCTGCTTGCCTGGCTCCTTCACTGCCTCAGCCTAACCTACTGTAGATCAGACATTACCTGTAGAGGCCTCAGTGAACCTCATCTTCAATAAGGGAGTTAACTAGATGAACCTGATTAGGTTTAAGTGGAAGCATCCTCTCAACGATGCCAGCGCGCTCGTTTGGGTATTTCCAGAAAGCTCGAAGGAGGAACTCTTACTTGCGAATTAGGGAGCAGGGGTGGTGGTGGGGGTCGTGAAGAAAATCTGTGCGGTGTAATCTTTCCACCTGTTAGAGAGCGGAACAGACCCGAGCGCTATGTTTTAAGGGAAGATCTGGCATAGTCATTTGAAAGCTTTATTTGTTGGGGTTTTTGTTTAGACACGGGGACCTGATTAAAAGCACAGTCAGAAGATGACGAGGTCCCGCACTCCCTCCCCTCGTGGATGTTTCCTTGAGCACTGAAAAGGCTTCCAAAACATTAAATGCAGCTGACATTTTTTTCTGAGTTTAAAAAAAAAAAATCGGAAAAAGGCAGAAATGTACAGAGTAGTCCCGTGGCCGCTTCCCGCGGGGTCCCGCGTGCCACCGCGTCCCATTCCCGCCAGCTCGGGTCTCCTAGGAGCCGCAAGGGGCGGAGGGGTGGGGCGTGCCCGCTGACGCTACCAGGCAGGGACTGCGCAGGCGCCGGGCGGGCTCTCGCGCAGTCGCGCGCCGCGCTATTCGCGCGGGACTGGGACGCCGGCGCGCTGGGGCCGCAGGTAGGTGGGAACAGAAGCCACTACCGGGAAGAGAGACCGCCAGGATGGCGACACCGAGCAGGAAAACGTCCACTCCAAGCTCCCTGGCCTCCAAGAGAGCTGTCCTGAGTGAGCCCTCGTCGGAAGTCCCGAGCAAGAAAAAGAGTTCGGTCCCACCGGCGGCGCCACCGCCACTGCTGTCGTCCGGGCCTTTCGTGGAAGGCTCTATCGTCCGCATCGCGATGGAGAACTTCCTGTGAGTGACCGGAGGCCGTGCCGCGGCGTGGGAGGCCAGCGGCCGGCACACGGGCGGGTCGGTAGAGGTGTGCCTGGCTTTTGAGGTTTTAGTAAATTCGCCCGGGTATTGCGGTGAGGAGATTTGCTTGTGGGCCGAGGAGACTGACGTGTTTGTTGATGTGGTAGGTGTGTGCGTTGTGTATTGCAATTTTTTAATTCCTAATGCCAAAGTTGTTTGAAGGCGTCAAATGGCGGGCAGTGGACGTAGTAGGAATTACATCTCCTCCCGCTGGGAGTCACGGCCTGTAGACATAATCTGTAATTCACAAAACCTGGGAAGTCAAAAAGCAACAGTTAAATCAGTGCGACAGTGACGCTGTGGCACATTCGTGAAGAGAAGGCAGTTATCAGGTGGACAAAGATGGTGATGGTTGTCATGGATGGAGACATTTCCTGAAATGTACCAGAAAATTAAACCCTGCTCTCAATTGTTGCGTTACGCAGCAGAGCCTTGACTCCTTCAAATCTGACTTTCTTCCCTGGTTCCTTTCTCACCCTTCAGACAACTAACTAATCTTAGTATTCACTTTATTATTTTTTTTTTTTCATAGTATTCACTTTAGAATTGTAAAGATATTGTAACACAACTACCGTGTATCCGTCTAGCACCTTGCAGTTCATTTGTCTATTATATTTTAAGCTTGCACAGTGGCCCAAGGAAAACAATTACAGTAACAATAACGACATTTTTTTAAAAGCATCTATCCTGTGCGAGGTATAGAAACAGGTACTTTATTTACACAGTACCCTCATTCATTCCTCATAACTCTTTATAGTATCTCCACTGATAAGCTCAGAGAGGTTAATTTGCCCAGGGTTACTCAGCTGATACTTAACCTGAGTTTAAATTCAAATCAGGAAAGATAAATATAGTCAAATGAAGTACCTACCATAATTGTGTGTGTGTGTGTGTGTGTGTGTGTGAGATCAGGATGCTACCATAATTGTGTGTGTGTGTTATCAGGAAGGGCCTTGTACTGGAGGATATGAAAGTCTTAAGGGAACAGCATGGAACTACCTGAAACAGTTTGCTGTATTTAGTAAGTTTCCAGTATCCTAGTATGACTAGGACATAGGATGTGAGTGAGTGTATGGATAGAGTTGATACTGATGATAAATAGGATTATTGAGGGTCTGTGTTTCCTGTGCTGAGAAATTGCAACTTTATCCTGTAGGCAGCCAGGATGCATTTTAAATAGGGCATCACATGTGGTTTGAGCTTCAAAGGTGGTGCTAGTGCTAAATAACCTGCTTGCCAATGGAAGAGAAATAGGAGACGGGGGATGGATCTCCTGGAGGGCTTCATCGGAACTCACTCCAGTATTCTTGCCTGGAGAATTCTGTGGACAGAGTAGCCTGGTGGGCTTCATCCATAGCATCACAAAAAGTTGGACATGACTGAAAAAGCGCACACGCATGCACCCTCATGTGGTTTATATTACTTTGGAAGCAGTGTGAAGGATGATTTAGGAAGGGGGCAAGATTGGAGGCAAGAAAGCTTTTACAATATGAAGGCAGAGATAATCGGGATTTGAGTCTCGCAGTGGGAAGTTAGGAGCAGAAAGAATAGATTTGACAGGATTTTGTCTGCAGATTAATTGCAAGGCATCAGGGTGAAGGAGAAATGGAGCATTTTTCTCAAGTCTCTCTCTTGGCTAGTTGGTATAGAGCTGTGCCAAAGAGGGAGTAATTCTGGGAGGGTAATAATAAATGCCTTTTGTATGTTGTGAATTGAAGTTTCCTGTGGGGCATCTAAAAGGTCTTCAATGGGCAGTATTTGTAAGGGTTTGGAGCTTATAGGAAAATGTTAATAGATGAGAGACTTGAGAATCATGCATATAGGTGATTGTTAAAATTGCAGAAATGGTTGAAGTTGCCTCGAAGGGAATAGAAATAGAAGTCCAAGTACAGAGTTCGAGAGGAATGCCAACATTTATGGGCAAGCAGAACTGACAGATTGAGAAGAAACTATTCAGGGAAATAAGGGGGGACCGGTGGGAGAGTATTATCAGAGAACCCAAGGAAAAAGAGTGCTTCAAAAACATGTGATACTGTGAAGTCAGATTACAGAAAAGAACCTGCTGCATTTAGCAGTCAGGAGATCTTTGGCACTTTGAGGTAGTGGAAGTGGAAAACTTTGCAGTCAGAAGAATGAATGAGTGTGAGGAAGTAAAGCTTGGACGTGAAGAGGAGAAAGAAAAGGTAGCTGGAAAGTGCATAACTAAGTAAGGTTTTGTTTATTTTTGTGAGAGGACTTTGAGTTTTAGGAATGAAGTAAGAAGGCCTAGAGAACTGAAATGGCCTGGAAGAGAGTAGTCAAGGGAAAGATTGCTGTGAGTTAACCAAGTCCAGTGGGATTGAGAGTAGAGGGAAGAGATTTCTAGGCAGCAGTAATAGCATATGCAAAGGCTTTGAGAAAGAAGGAAGCATAAGATAGTCAAGAAACTGAAGGAAATTCCTTACAGGTAAACTTTAAAGGTCTAATTAGAGAATAGGGGAAGGAGATAGAAAGTAGAAAAAGATGATCTAGATGATCTAAATTATGAAAGGTCCTATTTTATCTGTTTCTTTTTTTAAAAACAATGTATGTCAGATTTTCTTGTTTACCAACTTTATTTGGTGATAAATGGAATGATGAGTGGGTGAGTAGTGTGAACAGAGGTGAAGGAGATGAAAAGAACCAAAGATGATGCCTAGGTTTCTGCTGTCGGCAGGGGAATGAGTAATGGTATCTTTCACTAAGAGATTGCAAGAGTGGTTTTAGTTTTTTGTTTGTTTGTTTTTTTTTAAGGCTTATGAAAAAGTAATTCCGGTTTTGGACTGTGAATTTTAAATTATTATAGCTAGACTGAAACACATCTTTATTGATCAAAATAGCAACCATTACAGTCAACACATTTTTGCCAACAAAAATTAAGTTTGTTTATTCTTGTAGCGTAAAAATCCGTCCTTCAGGATTTGTTGAACTGTTGGAAAGCATTTTCTGTTTCATGCTGGTTGTGGAAGTGATTTGCCTGCAAAATGTTGTCGAGATGCTTGAAGAAGTGGTAATCGGTTGGCGATAGGTTATGTGGCTGTTGAGGCAAAACTTCATAGCCCAATTCATTCAACTTTTGAAGAGTTGGTTTTGTGATGTATGGTCAGGCGTTGTCATGGAGATGAATTGGGCCCATTCAGTTGGCCAGTGTTGGCTGCAGGCATTGCAGTTTCTGTGCATCTCATCGATTTGCTGAGCACACTTCTCAGATGTAATGGTTTCTTTACACCAGGATTCAGAAAGCTGTAGTGTCTCAGATGGGCAGCAGACCACCAAAAGAGTGATCATGACCTTTTTTTTTTTTTGGTTTGGCTTTGGAAAGTGCTTTGGAGTTTCTTCTTGGTCCAACCACTGAGCAGGTCATCACTGGTTGTGATATGAAGTCCACTTTTTGTCACATGTCACAATCCAATCAAGAAATGGTTTGTTGTTGCATACAATAAGAGAAGATGGCACTTCAGAACAACGATTTTTTTTTTTTGTCAGTTCATGAGGCACCCACTTAGCGAGCTTTTCCACCTTTCCAATTTGCTTCAAATGCCAAATGACCATAGGAGGATTGACACTGAGTTCTTGGGCAACTTCTGATGTAGTTGTAAGAGGTTCTGCATTGATGATCCGCTCAGTTGGTTGTTGTCATTCAACTTCCAATGGCCGGCCAGTGCGCTACTCATCTTCAAGGCTTTCATCTCCTTTGCAAAACTTCTTGAGACGGTGCAGTTTCATTAGCAGTTCCTGGGCCAAATGCGTGGTTGATGTTGAGAGTTATCTCCGCTGCCTTATGGACCCATTTTGAACTCGAATAAGAAAATTGCTTGAATTTGCATTTTGTCTAACATCATTTCCCTAGTCTAAAATAAATATAAAATACACAGCAAGTAGTAAGTCATTAGCAAAAAAGAGGCAAAAAATGTGCATTAAAATGATGTGTAACATAACCACATTTATTTGAAAATCTATTCCAATATCAAACAGCAAAGTTCAACAATGCAAAACCACAGTTACTTTTGCACCAGTGTAATAGTTTTGAATATGTTAAGTTTGAAGTGACTGTTGTGGGACATCCAAATAGAGTTCTTGAGGTGGGAATTGCATCTGTAGGTCATCAGAGCTGACTTTCAGTATATAGATATTACCTGAGACCATGGAGAATATTATGAGGTACTATATAAAGTATGTAAACTGGCCTCTGAAGTTAGCTTTTTCAGGGAGAGGTCAGAGAAAAGGGAACTCACAAAAGGTAATTTCCAATAAATATATTGTAGACTCAGAATGGTTTTTTTTGTTTGTTTTTGTTTTTATTGCAGAGGCTTTATTTAGTTTTTGGCAGCTTTTTGTGTTTTTAGTATTTATGTGTAACGATATAGGTCAGACGTTTTCATGCTTTTTTTCTGCTGCATTTGTTTGCTTAAATACTAGTTGCATCAGTATTTTAGTAAGACAGTTCAGAGCAGGAAATTCAAATATTAAAAGAATGTAACTGCATGTGTTGGGATTAAGAAGCTCCAAGTCAGATAATTTTCCAGATGTCTGAAATTCCCAAACTAGTTTTATTTTAACTGTTGTAAAGGATTGTTTCAAGACTCTGTTGTTACTAGAATAAAGCTTCTGAAAAGATGAATGCTCTGCAGAGAAGTGGGGTTGGAAACCTGCCAGAAAATACTTTTCTTTACCACCTGTATTTATTTTATTACCACTTGGAATTTCAGAATTATTAATTTCTGGGAGTATTAAAGTTGAAGTGTGCTTGGTTAAATTCTTTGAATACCTAGCAAGTTAGTAATAGGTTAAGCTTTTACCCTTGGGGAATTAGTTGGTAGCCAGCTGAAACTGGGCACAGGACATTACTTATGGGCTCCAGTTCCAGATATTCAAGGACATGGTACAGAGATACTGAGTCAGTTTCCTTCACATCTTGCCATAACTGTCCCTGAAGACTAATCTGGATTAGATGCTACTGTTGCAGGTAGAGAGTGGGACAGCATGCTGCTTTCTGGTATGAGGGAATGTTACAGACATGCTTGGTGATGATGCACTCTTGTTTCCTCCCATAGGAATAAAATTTAATTTGTACTAGAAATAGACCCTTTGGTGAATGTCTGGCAGCATATTAAAGGAAATTCATGTTATTTTTAAAAATTAATAAACTATTGAGTTGCTATGTCTTCAGTTTTCTAATTATAATAAAAATAATTCAGTTGACTATGATAAGTTTCTAGTAAGCATTTTAATTCAAGAGAAATAGAAATGTAAAATACACAAATTTAGAATGAGCCATTACTTCACTTACATATAATTTGTTTAAAACTCATTTGTACAGTAGCTTTGATGTAGTTTCTAATGTATTAGAATTACTTAAGAATAAATTGTATCAAACTTTGCTCTATTCAGCAGACTTAATATTTGAAAAAAATTACGTGAACTTTTATTTTCCCATGAATGTCCTAATTGTAGATATACTTTGTCACTTTTTCATTTCTCTCACTGACAGATTTTTTTTTTCCCATCTAAATTAACAACCTATAAACTAATCTTACTTACATTAAAATTTATAAGTTTAGTTGGTTTTTAAAGAATTTGAGGAAACCTATAGATAGTGATAAGGGTAAAGCAAGTGCTTTAAGTAGGAAAATATTCTTCACTTCTTGTCCCTACTTAGTAATCTCACCTCTTTATAATTTAGGACATATGATGTCTGTGAAGTATCTCCTGGGCCCCACTTGAATATGATCATTGGAGCTAATGGAACAGGGAAGTCCAGCATCGTATGTGCCATTTGCCTTGGATTAGCAGGCAAACCTGCTTTCATGGGACGGGCAGATAAGGTAAGTTAACATAGGTACTTTTAACAAAATTCAAAACCATGAATTGCTTTTGGTAACAAATCAATTTCTGCATCTTAATTCCTTGGTTATGTCAAATGTGTTTTGCTTGAGTATAGATAATGAAGTTGGCAGGTAGAGACACTGAGGAAAGATCTCAATTTCCAGAAGTAGTTTGCTATGTAGTTTGCTATATACCTAGAGAATTCTCCAAGTGTGTAACACCTTCAGCCTTAGAAATAGTGTAAGAAACTTTTTAAATGTATTACTGGACTTGTGAAAAGGAGAAGTAAGTTTACAAATGGCACAAACAAAGTGATTTGGATCCGAAGATTTCTGCAAACTCTAAAGTTGTTTTCCCAGGGTTGTTTACTTACCTTGTGCCCTGAAACCTGGCTTTGAATTTGTTGCATAGGATTGGGGGTCCTGAGGGTGTAGAAGAGTTAGAAGATAAAACTATGAGTAGTGTGTAGCAGGGGAAAAAAAAATCACAAAGTAGGGCTACTTGTCTCTTTGTTATCTCTGAATACAGTAGTAGAAGGAAAAAGAAAAAAATCTTTCAAACAAGCCTCAACAAATACATTGTAATTTTAGTTTAAAGTGTCCTCGCTTAGTAATATCTCTGGCAGAAACAAATGCAAATCCTCTGAAGGAAAATGCCTTCAATACAGTCCTGAAAAGTAATCTAACGTAAAGTTCCAAGAAATTCATGAATCCATACCCCCAAAAAATCACAAAGCATAGGAGGAAATGAACCATCAGAAATGAGACCTAATAAAAACAACAGGTTATATAATCTGACCTGTAGAGCTTGTATATATAGAATGTAAACTAGGAATATTTAGTTTATTTAGGAACTGAAAGAAGGTTGCAAAGGAGTAAGTAACAAAAAGATCAGGTAAATTTGAAAAAGAATCAGTGAGAATATAAATAAAAATACATGAGAGAGAAACTTGATGAACAGGTAAAACAACAAAGCAGGCATATTTGAGAATATGTGAACCAAAATACTTGACAGTTTTTCTACAAATGAAATATAGAGCTAAAGCAAAAAAATAAAAAGTATGAAATCAAGATTGAGACCTGCTAGTTAAAGGAAAATAATGGACTAAGGAAGAGGCAGTACTCAAGCAAAGAATGACTAAGAATTTTCCAGAAATGCTGAAAAACTTGAATCCTCAGATTCATTGCACCTAAATATGTTCCAGATGGTGTAAATGAAAGAAATACATAAATAGACACATTGTAGTAAATTTTAGAATACCAAACATGGTAGTGATATGGTCTCAGAATGTGAAGGAGTTGAGAAAACAGTCTGAGATCCTCATAAAGGAACTTTGAAAGTGTTTAATTGAGGAAGAAGGAAAATTATTTCAAAAGAAAGTCTGAGAGGTAAAAAGATGTGAGCAATGAAATGGTACATAGTTAAGTGTTAGTTGCACAATTGTGCCTGACACTTTGCAATCCTGTGGACTGTAGCCCAGCAGGCTCCTATGTCCATGGAATTCTCCAGTCAAGAATACTGGAATAGGTTGCCATTCCCTTCTCCTGGGGAACTACCCAACCCAGGGATCGAACCCAGGTCTCCCACATTGCAGACAGATTCTTCACCATCTCACCAGTGAAGTCTACTAAACAAGTAGTAAAGTTATGTGTAAACTGTATAAAATAATACTGATGTCTCATTTGTCACTTTTTTAAATCAAAGAAGATAGAACTAAATGTTGTCAAAAGCAGTGATCAGAGTTAAAGTATTCTCTGTATTGTTGGGAGAAAGTTAAGATAATTGGTTAACTTAAGAGTTTATTAAGTGAAATGTGCATGTTAAAATTTGTAGGGTAAACCAGTTAAAAAAAAAAAAAGAGAAATTGAAATATGTAACTTCCAAACAGGAAAGGTTAAAGTAGGAGGAGCAAAGTAGAGGAAAAATGACCACTGCCCAAACATTCCAGAAGGAATCTTGAGAAAGGAGAGAGAGAAAAGAAACAGAAATGTGAAAAAGGACATCATTAGAAAACATAAGAAAGAGTGGAAATACACGCACAATACCTTTCACAATAATTATGACTGCCACTAGGGCATTACAAGAATGCAGCAGAGGTTTATATATTCATAATAAAAGAATATTATGAGAATCATTCCACTAAAGTGTATATGTTTTAAAAGTTGTGACTGTATATATTTCTTTTTTTTTTTTTTGAGACTTAAATTTTATTTTATTTTATTTATTTATTTTTTCCTTTATTTTTATTAGTTGGAGGCTAATTACTTCACAGCATTGCACTGGGTTTTGTCATACACTGACATGAATCAGCCATGGAGTTACATGTATTCCCCATCCTGATCCCCCCTCCCACCTCCCTCTCCACCCTATTCCTCTGGGTCCTCCCAGTGTACCAGGCCCGAGCACTCGTCTCATGCATCCCACCTGGGCTGGTGATCTGTTTCACTATAGATAATATACATGCTGTTCTCTCGAAACATCCCACCCTCGCCTTCTCCCACAGAGTCCAAAAGTCTGTTCTGTACATCTGTGTCTCTTTTTCTGTTTTGCATATAGGGTTATCGTTACCATCTTTCTAAATTCCATATATATGTGTTAGTATGCTATAATGTTATTTATTTTTCTGGCTTACTTCACTCTGTATAATGGGCTCCAGTTTCATCCATCTCATTAGAACTGATTCAAATGAATTCTTTTTAATGGCTGAGTAATATTCCATGGTGTATATGTACCACAGCTTCCTTATCCATTCGTCTGCTCATGGGCATCTAGGCTGCTTCCATGTCCTGGCTATTATAAACAGTGCTGTGATGAACATTGGGGTGCACATGTCTCTTTCAGATCTGGTTTCCTCAGTGTGTATGCCCAGAAGTGGGATTGCTGGGTCATATGGCAGTTCTATTTCCAGTTTTTTAAGAAATCTCCACACTGTTCTCCATAGTGGCTGTACTAGTTTGCATTCCCACCAACAGTGTAAGAGGGTTCCCTTTTCTCCACACCCTCTCCAGCATTTATTGCTTGTAGACTTTTGGATAGCAGCCATCCTGACTGGCGTGACTGTATATATTTCTACAGCTATTTAAATGATCAAAACTGACTCTTAAGTAGAGAAGATAAATTAGCTGGTAAGTTTTTTCTCATAGAGAACACCAGACAAAAACAAAATGTGAATTAGTCCTAACAGCAAAAGTTGCTGTTTACACAGGGAAATGTGACTTTAGGTACCCAAATCAATCAAGGATAGCGTGAGAAAATAACAAGCCCATTTCACTCATGAATCTGGAGGCAAAAATCACACACAAAAAAGGAACTTTAGCATGCTGAATTTAATAATATATAATACATTGTGAACAAAGTTATTAAAAAAATGAGAGATTGATTATTAGAAAAAAATGAACATAATACACCATGTTTTAAAGAAGTAGAACTCAATAATTTCTCAACAAATAAAAAGCATTCTGTTAAATTCCATAGTAATTTATGATTAAAAACTCTTAGTAAACTAGGAATAGAATGGACCTTTCTTAAATTCAGGAGATATCTATGAAAATGTACATGTCAAGGTTACCTACTATCATTACTATTGAACATTTCATTGGAAGTTCTAGGTAGAAAAGAAAAGATATGTGTTAAAAAGAAAGAAAACTCGTTCACAGATCGTAGGAATGTCTGCTTAAAAACCATAAAGAAATTTTGGCTAAGCCTCCTGATGGATTAATATGCAAATTTAATAGGGTTAAGTCACCCATCAACAGAAAATTGGATTAAAGATTTACTGAGCATGGCCCCGCCCATCAGAACAAGACCCAGTTTCCCCCTGAGTCAGTCTCTCCCATCAGGAAGCTTCTATAAGCCTCTTACCTTCTCCATTAGAGGGCAGACAAACTGAAAACCACAATCACATAAACCTAACCAATCTGCTCACATGGACCACAGCCTTATCTAACTCAATGAAACTATGAGCCATGCCATGTAAGGCCACCCAAGACAGACAGGTCATGGTGGAGAATTCTGACAAAACATGGTCCACTGGAGAAGGGAACAGCAAACCACTTCAGTAGTATTTCCTTGAGAACCCCTTGAACAGTATGAAAAGACAAAAAGATAGGACACTGAAAGATGAACTCCCCAGGTCGGTAGGTGTCCAGTATGCTATGGGAGATCAGTGGAGAAATAAGTTCAGAAAGAATGAAGAGATGGAGCCAAAGCAACAACAACACTCAGTTGTGGATGTGACTGGTAATGGAAGTAAAATCCGATGTTGTAAAGAGCAATATTGCATAGGTATCTGGAATGTTAGGCCCATGAATCAAGTCATATTGGAAATGATCAAACAGGAGGTGGCAAGAGTGAACATCGACATTTTAGGAATCAGTGAACTAAAGTGGACTGGAATGGGTGAGTTTAACTCAGATGACCATTATATCTACTACTGTGGGTAAGAATCCCTTAGAAGACATGGAGTAGCCATCATAGTCAACAAAAGAGTCTGAAATGCAGTAGTTGGATACACTCTCAGAAACGACAGAATGATCTCTGTTTGTTTCCAAGGCAAACCATTCAGTATCACAGTTATCCAAGTCTATGCCCTGACTGGTAATGCTGTAAGAAGCTGAAGTTGAACAGTTCTGTAAAGACCTCCAAAACCTTCTAGAACTAACACCCAAAAAAGAATCCTTTTCATTTTAGGGAACTAGAAGGCAAAAGTAGGAAGTCAGGAAATAGCTGGAGTAACAGGCAAAATTGGCCTTGGAGTACAGAATGTAGCAAGGCAAAGGTAACAGTTCTGCCAAGAGAACGCACTGGTCACAGCAAACGCCCTCTTCCAACAACACAAGAGACGACTCTACACATGGACATCACCAGATGGTCAGTACTGAAATCAGACTGCTTATATTCTTTGCAGCCAAAGATGGAGAAGCACTGTACACTCAGCAAAAACAAGACAGGGAGCCGACTGTGGCTCAGATCATGAAAATAAATATTACCAAATTCAGACTTAAATTGAAGAAAGTAGGGAAAACCACTAACCACTCAGGTATGTCCTAAATCAAATCCTTACAGCTATACAGTGGAAGTGACAAATAGATTCAAGGGATTAGATCTGATAGAGTGCCTGAAGAACTATGGACAGAGGTTTGTGACATTGTACAGGAGGCAGTGATCAAGACCATCACAAAGAAAAAGAAATGCAAAAAGGCAAAATGGTTGAGGAGTCCTTACAAATAGCTGAGAAAAGAAGAGATGCTAAAGGCAAAGGAGAAAAGGACAGATAATTCCATTTGAATGCAGAGTTCCAAAGAATAGCATGGAGAGAAAAGAAAGCCTTTCTCAATGATCAATGCAAAGAAATAGAGGAAAACAACAGAATGGGAGAGACTAGAGATCTCTTCAAGAAAATTGGAGATACCACGGGAACATTTCATGCAAATATGGGCGCAATAAAGGACAGAAATGGTATGGACCTAGCAGAAGCAGAAGATATTAAAAAGAGGTGGCAAGAAAACACAGAACTATACAAAAACAATCTTCATGACCCAGATAATCACGATGGTGTATTCACTCACCTAGAGCCAGACATCTTGGAATGCAAAGTCAAGTGGGCCTTAGGGGAAGCATCACTACGAACAAAACTAGTGGAAGTAATGGAACTTCAGTTGAGCTATTTCAGATCCTATAAGATGATGCTGTGAAAGTGCTGCACTCAATATACCAGCAAATTTGGAAAACTCAGCAGTGGCCACAGGACTACAAAAGGTCAGTTTTCATTCCAATCCCAAAGAAGGACAGTGCCAAAGATTGTTCAAACTACCTCACAATCGCACTCATCTCACATGTTAGCAAAGTAATGCTCAAAATTCTCCAAGCCAGGCTTCAACATTACATGAATCGTGAAATTCCAGATGTACAAGCTGGATTTAGGAAAGGCAGAGGAACCAGAGATCAAATTGCCAGCATTTGCTGGATCATCATAAAAGCAAGAGAGTTCCAGAAAAACATCTACTTCTGCTTTATTGACTATGCCAAAACCTTTGACTATGTGGATCACAATAAACTATGGAAAATTCTTCAAGAGATGGGAATACCAGACCATCTTACCTGCCTCCTGAGAAACCTGTATGCAGGTCAAGAAGCAACAGTGAGAACTGGACACGGAACAACAGACTGGTTCCAAATCAGGAAAGAAGTATGTCAAGGCTGAATATTGTCACCCTGCTCATTTAACTTATAGGCAGAGTACACCATGTGAAATGTTAGGGTGGATGAAGCACAAATTGGAATCAGACTTGCTGGGAGAAATATGAGTAACCTCATATATGCAGATGACGCCACCCTTACGGCAGAACGTGAAGAAGAACTAGAGAGCCTCCTGATGAAAGTGAAAGAGGAAAGTGAAAAAGTTGGCTTAAAACTCAACATTCAGGAAACTGACATCGTGGCATCTGGTCCCATCACTTCATCACTTCACAGATGGGGAAACAATGGAAACAGTGAGAGACTTTATTTTGGGGGGCTCCAGAATCACTGCAGATGGTGACTGCAGCCATGAAAGACCTCCTCCTTGAAAGAAAAGGTATGACCAACCCAGTCAGCATATTAAAAAGCAGAGACATTACTTTGCTGACAAAGGTCCGCCTAGTCAAAGCTATGGTTTTTCCAGTAGGCAAGTATAGGTGTGAGAGTTGAAATATAAAAAAAGCTAGGCGCCAAAGAATTGATGCTTTTAAACTGTGTTGTTGGAGAAGAGTCTTGAGAGTCCCTTGGTCTCCAAGGAGATCCAGCCAATCCATCCTAAAGGAAATCAGTTCTGAATGTTCATTGGAAGGACTGATGCTGTAGCTGAAACTTCAATACTTTGGCCACCTGATGTGAAGAGCTGACTCATTTGAAAAGACCCTGATGGTGGGAAAGATTGAGGGCAGGAGGAAAAGGGAACGACAAAGGATGAGACGGTTGGCTGGCATCACTGACTCAATGTGCATGAGTCTGAGAACTCCGGGAGTTGGCGATGGACAGGGGGGCCTGGTGTGCTGTGGTGCATGGTGTCGCAGAGTCAGACACGGCTGAGCGACTGAACTGAACTGAGATGTGAGATAGTGTAACACTGACACTGAATCTGTGAGTGCATTGATCTTGCATATCTTAGCCTTCAGATTTCTGAAGCTAAGCCACCCACCCTGGGGGACTTTTGTTACAGAATCCCAGACTAAGTCAAGGACCTTTTTACATTTTTACTAAGGACTCCAAAACCTTTTCTGTGAGTTATATGTATTGATTAGAATTAATAATAAACTTGGAAATAATTATAATTAGCAGATTAGAAATAAGAACTGAGAACCCCCTTAAAAAGTTGTATAACAAAAATCACTTGCATTTCTGTGTTCACTTAACAGTGAACAGTAAATGCAATTATGGATATTATAGCAACAAAGGTTTAAGTTACATAGCTGCAAATAAAAGGTATATATGCAGAGGTTACAGTTTTTATTTTAAAATGTTAACATTTGGTACATGTCATGATAAGTGTCATTCCAATCAGAATCCTGCTACCGTCTAAAAATTACAAGCTGGTTAAAATTTAGAAAAAACAGGGCGAAAAATAGCTAAGCTCCTTCTAAAACAATAGGATAAAGTGGAAAACCTTATCTACTGGATATCAAGATGATACAAAATTATGGTAAATTAAGACATTGTGGTATTGATGTAGGATAGACTAGTGTGATGTGACAGAATAAAGAGCCAAGATACAAAGCTTAGTAAAAACTTGATTTATGACAGAGCTGACATTGTAGGTGAATGAGGAATAGATGGATAAATGGTACTGAGACAACTGGTTATTGGTATACAAAAAGATGAGATTGAGTCTTATCCTCATATTTTAACAAAAATTAGTTCCAGGTGGATTAAATATCTAAATGTGATTGACCAGGAAGTTTTTAGAAGAGATCAGTACTGGAAGAGAATATTTTTGTGACTTCAGGTTATGAAAATGTCTTAAAGCATAGACCTAAAAGGAAAAGTTGATAATTTCAGCTATAATAAAATTAAGGAACTTCTGTTCATCTAAAAGACACCTTGTAGAGAAAAGACTAGTCACAAATTGGGAACATGTACATATAGCACATATAACAAGATTGATATACAACCTATATAATAAGCAAAATAATGACAACTCATAAGACACGTGAGCAAAAGATATGCTTAAAAGTCTCACAGTCAAGAGGCAACCCAGACAACCAGTGCATTCCTACAGACATGAAAAGATGCTCAACTTCATTAATTATAAGAGAAACGCACATTAGCCCTGGTAAGGTATATCTATCAGACCCACCAGAATTCTGTTGGTGCCATGTGCTTAGAAGGATATAAAGCAGGGGAAACTCTGATGAATTCTTGGTGGGAATATGAATTTGTACAACCCCCTTGGAAAGTACTATGGTATTACCTAGTAAATCTGTAAATGCTTATATCTAGCGCCTCAAAAATTCTGCTTTCTAGGTATCCTAGTCAGCTTTTGTGCATTTATACTAGGAGAAATCATGGAAATACTTATAGAAGTATTATTTGCAGTAAATTCTGGAATAGTCAAATACAATTGAATATTATATGACAATGAAAACAAACTTTGGCTCATTGGTTAAATATAAAAAACATAATTTTAAGGAAAATTACCATCTTGGAAAAATACATGTAATGTGACTTTGTTTCTGGAACAGTCAAAAACATTTGGAGTCTCATACAGTAAAAAACAAAAACAAAGGAATTATCAGTTTAGAGATAATTAAATCAGTTTAGAGATTACATTTGTTGTTGTTTCATTTTTTAAACTTTTTATTTCATATTGGAGTATAGCTGATTAACAACGTTGTGGTAGTTTCAGCTGGACAGCAGAGGTACTCAGCCATGCATATACATGTATCCATTCTCCCCCAAACTCCCCTCCCATCCAGGCTGCCAGATAGCATTGAGTAGAGTTCCCTGTGCTATACATATACAGTAGGACCTTATTGGTTATCTATTTAAAATCTATAGCAGTGTGTACATGTCGATCCCAAAGGCCTAACTATTCCTTCCCCTATTTCTTCCCCATTAGTTGAGAGAAAAAGGATGCAGTTAGCATGAATTAAGGAATGTCAGATCAGTGATCAGTTTCTTAAACTGGTAGATAGATAGTTGTTTTATTATTTCTAAACAGTTCATGAAGTTTGTATATACTGTTGGTATATATTTCACATAAAAACATTTTAAAAAGAAAGTCTGAAAGTTGAGTTATTTCACTGTGAAATGTTTTTTTTTAACTGTAAAATATTTTTAAAACTTGAAATGATTCTTTTATTTTTCTAAAACTACTGTAAATATTACAATATAATCAAAGTGATACTACAGGTTTTTAAGCAAAGCTTAATATTTAATGTGCCGGCTTACGTGGTGTCTCCATGATAAAGAATCTGCCTGCCAGCACAGGAGATGCAGGTTCAATCCCTGGGTTGGAAAAATGTTCTGTAGAAGAAAATGACAACCCAATCCAGTATGCTTGCCTGGAGAATCTCATGAACAGAAGGAGCTGGGCAGGCTACAGTCCATGGCGTTACAAAAGAGTCAGACACAACTTAGCGACTAAACAACAGAAAAATTTAATGTAGGTTACAAGATGGATTTATATACCCCTTAAGATTGTAAATAACCTATTCAAAACAAAATTTTTAATGCTATAAGGGAGACTTTTATGAGGTAGAAAAGATACTGCTTTGTTAATGATAGGTTTTGTAATCTGAGTCAGTTGTCTGGAATTCAGTTTTTATTTCAGAGAACAGGGGTTGGAGTCGATAATTTCCAAGGACATACTCAGATTTTTATTAATATCATGTGGTGTTTGTTTTTTGGCTGCACTGCACAGCTTGTGGGATTTTAGTTCCCCAACCAGGAATCTAATGCAGGCCTTTGGCAGTGAAAGTGCCAGTTGTAACCACTGGACTGCCAGGGAATTCCCTATATGTAGTTTTTTAAATTGTCAGAAATTGTTTATTAAATCATTGTCTCTCTGTAATGGTCTGCTGGATTATATTCCAAGGGCTGCCATAGTCAGAATGGATTGGACTGTAACAATTTTCACCAACCTTCTTCTTTATTTTTGTCATGAAGATACATCTGTCCTCACCCTTGAGTGGTAGGCTTTTTAAAGGAGGCTGTGAAGTGCAGTTTTCTTAGATGACAGATTGCAGACCTTTATGTATTCACAGATGTGTTCAGGGGATGTCTAAGTTCTTAGCAAAAAAAAATTTTAATATTCTATTTCTATTTAAATGCAATGTAAAAATTTAGTACAAGCATGTCCCACTGGTACAAATACTTTATAATAAGAACTGCCTTCTAATTTTTTCATTTCTTCCATTTGGTACCAAGTATTTTAATTATTGCAACCTAATGAGCAGATGCCCCACTCCTAAAAAATGCCATTGTTTTCCTTATTTATGAAAAAACTGAAACAGAGATGTTAAGTAACCTGGTCAAGGTGTAACAGCTTGTATATGGCAGAGCTATTTGAACTGGACATGGTTTATGTGGAAGCCTGTACTCTTGATCATTCAATTGTACTTGTTACAGGAGCAGACTTTCTTTTTCATCTTTCTGGTTCTCAGTTTCAGCATCTATAAAATGGATATAATACATATCTCAAATTTGCTCATGAGTATTAAAAATGAGAAAATTGTATATCAGGTGCTTAGAACATAAACATAGTAATGCTTAATAAATGTTAACTGTTGTGGTTATAATTGTCATCATCATTGTCATTACCACTATCAAAAAAACAATTATTTGCAAGGTGTATTTCCCACCTTTTTTGAGTATTACTTAATTATAGCCTGATTTAAGATCCAATCTGATTTTTTTAGGCCCAGGGTCTTTTTTATACTTTACACTCACATACATATAGGAAGTAGCTTAAATATATCTATTTTATGATATAAATTGTGCTCACTTAAATTGTATTTACTGTGTTTATTGGCCTTTTTAAAAAGTGCTTGGTGATAGGTGTTTACTAATTAATAGCAGGATGGGTACTATTATTTAGAGTGATTATTAATAATATTTAATCAGTGCAGCTCTATAGAAGTACTCAGGATCTGGAGCTCGATAACTTGGACTCAGATTTTTGCTCCGCACTACTTATTGTAAATAGCTTTGTCATGAACTTTGTAAGAGGCTGTTAGACACATAGAAAGATCAGTAAATATTAGAATATTATAATATTGATATCTTAGAATATTATCATCTGTGAGTGGAAACAGTAGAGGAGCCTAAATCTGGAAAGGGTACAGTTAGAAGGTGAAGGGAATGAATGTACAGAATAGTTATGGAAAGAATCTTGATCTGACAAATAATAATGACTTGGCTACATCTCACCTGGGAATGTCACCACACAGCTCACTTTGTCTTTTTTTATATCTTAGGTTGGCTTTTTTGTGAAGAGAGGATGTTCCAAAGGCATGGTTGAAATTGAATTGTAAGTGTTAAAAGTACTGAAACCAGTTTTTTCTGCATAATTTCTTAGTTTATGTTCATGTATTCCTGATGACTTTAGTCAAGAGTAATAATACACAGTTTATTCTTGTTGTTCAGTCACTAAGTCCTATCTGACTGTTTGCAACCCCATGAACTACAGCACTCCAGGCTTCCCTGACCTTCACTATCTCCTGGAGTTTGCTCAGATTCACATCTAGTTCGTTGATGATGCTATCCAACCATCTCATCCTCTGACACCGCCTTCTTTTACCTTCAGTCTTTCCTAGCATCAGGGTATTTTT
Organism: Muntiacus reevesi; assembly: GCF_963930625.1. Classification (NCBI taxonomy): domain Eukaryota; kingdom Metazoa; phylum Chordata; class Mammalia; order Artiodactyla; family Cervidae; genus Muntiacus; species Muntiacus reevesi. The sequence goes on from NC_089265.1 coordinate 43,466,950, forward strand.
CAGTGAGTTGACTGTTCACATCAGATGCCAAAGTACGGGAGCTTCAGCATCAGTCCTTCCAATGAACATTCAGGGTTAATTTCCTTTAAGACTGACTAGTTTGATCTCCTTGCTGTCCAAGAGAATGTCAAGAGTCATCTCTAGCACCACAATTCTGTGGCATCGGTTCTTCAGTGCTCAGCCTTCTTTATTTTCCAACTCTCACATTCATACATGACTACTGGAAAAAGCGTAGCTTTGACCATATGGGCCTTTGTCAGCAAAATGATATCTTAATACTCTGTCTAGGTTTGTCATAGTTTTCCTTCTAAGGAGCAAGTGTCTTAATTTTGTGGCTGCAGTCACTGTCTGCAGTAATTTTGGAGCCCAAGAAAATAAAGTCTGCTTCCACTTTTCCCCTCTCTATTTGCCATGAAGGGATGTGACTGGATGCCATGATCTTAAGTTTTTTGAATGTTAAGTTTTAAGCCAACTTTTTCACCCTTTAATCCTCATCAAGAGACTCTAGTTTCTCATCACTTTCTGCTATTAGAGTAGTATCATCTGCATGTCTGAGGTTGTTGATGTTTCTTCTGGCAGTCTTGATTCCAGCTTGTGATTCATGCAGCCCAGCATTTTTCATGATGTACTCTGTATAGAGGTTAAATAAATGGAATGACAGCATACAACCTTGTGGTACTCATTTTACAAGTTTTAACCAGTCCATGAAATGTTTTAACTGGTTCTAAAGGTTGCTTCTTGACCAGCATACAGGTTTCTCAGGAGGCAGGTAAGGTGGTTTGGTATTCCCATCTCTTTAAGATTTTCCAGTTTGTTGTGATCCACACAGTCAAAGGCTTTACCATAGTCAATGAAGCAGAAGTAGATGTTTTTGTGGAATTGCTTTGGTTTCTCTATGATCCAATGAATGCTGGTGGTTTAATCTCTGTTTCCTCTGCCTTCTCTAAACCCACTTGTACATCTGAAAATTCTTAGTTCACATACTGTTGAAGCCAAGCTTGAAGGATTTTCAGTATAACCTTACTAGCATGCACAATGTGCATAATTATACAATAGTTTGTAGATTAACACTGCCCTTCTCTGGGATCGGAATGAAAATGGACCTTTTCCAGTCCTCTGACCACTGCTGAGTTTCCCAAATTTGCTGACATTCTGAGTGCAACACTTCTACAGCATCATCTTTTAGGATTTTAATAGCTCAGCTGGAATTCCATTACTTCACTAACCTTGTTTGTAGTAAAGCTTCCTAAGGCCCACTTGACTTCACTCTAGGATGTCAAGCTCTAGGTGAGTGACCACACCATCTTGGTTATCTGGATCATTAAGACGTTTTTTGTATAGTTCTTCTGTGTATTCTTTCCACCTCTTTTTAATCTCTTCTGCTTTTGTTAGGTTCTTACTGTTTCTGTCCTTTATCATGCTCATTCTTGCATGAAATGTTCCCCTGATACCTCTAGTTTTTTTTAAAAGATCTCTGAAGTGGAGTTGCTCAGTCGTGTCCAACTCTTTGCAACCCCATGTCTTTCCCATTCTGTCATTTTCCTCTACTTTGCACTGTTCATTTAAGAAGGCCTTCTTATCTCTTCTCTTTTCTGGAACTCTGCTTTCAGTTGGGTATGTCTTTCCCTTTCGCCCTTGCTTTTTGCTTTTCTTTTCTCAGCTATGTGTAAAGCCTCCTTACACAACCATTTTGCCTTCTTGCATTTCTTTTCCTTTGGGGTGGTTTTGGTCACTGCCTCCTGTACAAGGTTATGGACCTCTGTCCATAGTTCTTCAGACACTCTGGCTACCAGATCTAATCTCTTGAATCTATTCATCACCTCTACTGTATGATCATAAGGGATTTGAATTAGGTCATACCTGAATGGCCTAGTGGTTTTCCCTACTTTGTTCAAGTTAAGCCTGAGTTTTGCAATGAGGAGCTAATTATCTGAGCCACAGCTCCGAGTCTTGGTTTTGCTGACTGTATAGAGTTACACCATCTTTGACTGCAAAGAATATGATCAGTCTTATTTCGGTATTGACCATTTGGTGATGTATGTGTGTAGGGTCATCTCTTGTGTTGTAAGAGGGTGTTTGCTATGTCCAGTGTGTTCTCTTGAGAAAACTCTGTTAGCCTTTGCCCTGTTTCATTTTGTACTCCAAGGCCAAACTTGCCTGTTCCTCTAGGTATCTCTTGACTTCCTACTCTTGCATTCCAGCACCCTACGATGAAAAGGACATCTTTTTTTGGTTGGTTCTAGAAGGTCTTAAAGGTCTTAATAGAATTGTTCAACTTTACCTTCTTCAGCATCAGTGGTATAAGACTATATTATGACATTAATATTAGAAATAATATTTAAGGAATACTTCATCCAGAAAAGTAAGTTTCTTTTTTCTTTAATGCGTCTTTTAAAGCTTGAATTATAAGAACTTTTTTCTGGAAAAATTCATAAGAAATTAGAAATTTATGGGAGATAATGAAATAATACTATACCACTATTAAATATTAATTATTCATTAAGAAGTTGCAGTATTTTTACAAACTTAAGCTTTTTTTCTTTATCTTTCAGAAATATTTATTTGGCTGCATCTCAGTTGCACCCACAGGATCATTGTTAAGGCCTGCAGGCTTCTTTCTAGTTGTGGCATGCAGGCTCTAGAGCATGCAGACTCAGTAACTGGGATACACAGCCTCTCTATTTGTAGCTCTGGCTCCCTAGTTGTGCAGTGACTTAGTTGCTCTGCAGTATGTGGGTTCTTAGTCCCCTGACCAGGATCAAACCTGCATCCCCTGCATTGGAAGGCATATTTTTAACCACTGGACCAGCAGGGAAATTATTTTTTTTTTCTGAATTTTGAAAGCAAAATACTTGATTGTTAGAAAAAAAAAAACCTTAATCTAGGGTTATAAAAAGTAGAAAATGAAGGCTTTCTTGACAATCCAGTTCTAGAAACAACCTTTGTTAATAGTTTGGTGAATTTCTTGTATGGCAAAAACTTGGCATTTATGTCACCATTTTCTATTCCCTCCCTTATGGCAGAAATCAACAATTCATTATAGTATTCGTTTCCCTTAACCTAGATATTCTTTCTACTGCTCTTGGCAGTGATTTCTGATGGATGAGAGTTCCTCTCCAAGATGAAAGCAGTATATCCTTCATGTATATACTTTGTTTTTTATACATAATAAACGTGCACAATATGTGCATTCTTTAGATGATTTTTAGATCATTTTTTGGAATGTTTATGGAAAGTTATTGAATTTTCATAGCTGAAATAGCTCTTAAAAAATACCTAATAGCCCTGTCATTTTATGGGATATAAAGAAATGATCTTTTTATTCAAAAATTGTTGGAAAATTTTTAAATTTATGTAGAGATGAGAAAGAGACCCACATGTAAGGAAACAGTTAAGAGATTATGTTCAACTCCCTAAAATATAATGGTGGTGTTTTACTGAAGGATATAAAACTAAGGCCTGAATAAATGAGGAAGCTTATTATGTTCTAAAAATACAAAATTGCAATCATCATCAGAATGCCAGTTATTTCCACACTAATGCATAAATTTGATATAATTCCAGTGAGAGCCTCAACAGTGTATAAATTGATTATAAAGTTCATCTGGAAGAATAAATGTGCCAGAAACCCAAGAGGTTTTGAAAAAGCACAATCATGAGTAAAGCATTTGTGTAACAGATGTTAAAGTGAACAGTAAAGCTTTTTTTTTTTAAATTTAATTTTTATTTTACATAGGAGTGTAGTTGATATACAGTGTTAGTTCCATCACTGTACAGCTAAGTGATTCAGTTATACATATATCTATTCATTTTCAGATTCTTTTCCTATATAGGTTATTGCAGAATATTGAGTAGAGTTTCCTGTGCAATATAGGAGATCTTCGTTGATTATCTATTTTATATTTAATAGTGTGTATATGTTAATCCCAAACTCCTAATTTATCCCTTTCCCCCACATGTCCTCACCTGGTGACCACAAATCTGCTTTGGAAATCTGAGTCTGTTTCTGTTGTGCAAATAAGTTCTTTTGTATCACTTTTTTTTTTTTTTTTTTTTAAGAGATTCCACACATATGTGTTACCATATGATATTTAGTTTTCTCTGAGTTACTTCACTTAGTATGATCATTTCTAGGTCCATTCATGTTGTTGAAGATGACATTATTTCATTCTTTTTATGGCTGAGTAGTAATCCATTGTTTATGTGTACCAGACTTTCTTTATCCATTTCTCTGATGGTGGACATTTAGGTTGCTTCCATTTCTTGGCTCTTAAATAGTGTAAATCATATGGTGATTCTGTGTTTAGTTTCTTAGGGAATCTCCATACTGTTCTTTGTAGTGGCTATACCAGTTTGCATTCCCAACAGTATAGGAGTGTTTCCTTTTCTCCACACCTCTCTAGCATTTACTGTTTGTAGAGTTTTCTGATGATGGCCATTTTGACTAGTGTGAAGTGATACCTCATTATAGTTTTGATTTGCATTTCTCTAATAATTAGGGATGTTGAGCATCTTCTCAAATGTGTTTGTTGAGATCATCTGTATGCCTTCTCTAGAGAAATGTCTTTAAGTCTTCTGCCTGTTGTTTGGTTGGGTTGTTTTTGATATTGAGCTGCATGAGAGTTTGTATATTTTGGAAATTAATCCCTTGTCAGCTGCTTCATTTGCAAATAGTTTCTCCCATTCTGAGGATTGTCTTTTTGTCTTGTTTATAGTTTCCTTTGCTTTGCAAAACTTCTCAAGTTAAGTAGGTCCCGTTTGTTTATTTTTGCTTTTATTTTCATTACTGTAGATCAGTTCAAAAAGATAATGCTGTGGTTTATGTCAAAGGGTATTCTGCCTATGTTTTCCTTTCCTCTAAGAGTTTTATAGTATCCAGCCTTACATTCAGGTCTTTAATCCATTTTGAATTTATTTTTGTGAGTGGTGTTAGTGAATGTTCTGGTTTCATTTTTTTACATATAGGTGTCAAGTTAATAAAGCTGTTAATAGTATGGTATTAGTACAGAGAAACCAGAGGAATAGAATGAAGAAAATAGTAACAGTTCTAAACGCATGTAAGAGTTTAATTTATTGAGAGGTGGTATGTAAGGTAGCTATGTAAAGGTTTGTAAAGGTGGCTGTGTAAGCATGGGGTATAAATTACTGCAGGCTTCCCTGGTGGCTCAGCTGGTAAAGAATTCTCCTGCAGTGCGGGAGACCTGGGTTCGACCCCTGGATTGGAAAGATCCCCTGGAGAAGGGAATGGCTCCCCACTCCAGTATCCTGGCCTGGAGAATTCCATAGACTGTATAGTCCATGGGGGTCACAAAGAGTCGGACACAACTGAGTGACTTTCACTCTCCCAGGTTTAGTTAAGTTCAGTTGCTGGGTCATGTCTGATTCTTTGCAACCCCATGGAATGCAGTACGTTATGCTTCCCTGTCTATCAGCAACTCCCAGAGCTTGCTCAACTCATGTCAGTCGAATTGGTGATGCCATCCAACCATCTTATCCTCTGCCGTCCCCTTCTCTTCCTGCCTTCAATCTTCCCAGCATCAGGATCTTGTCCAGTGAATCACTTCTTCACATCAGGTGGCCAAAGTATTGGAATTTCAGCTTCAGCATCGTCCTTCCAATGAATATTCAGGACTGATTCAGGACTCTCAAGAGTCTTCTCCAACACCACAGTTCAAAAGCATCAATTCTTTGGTGCTCAGGTTTCTTTATAGTCCAACTCTCACATCCATACATGACGACTGGAAAAACCAGAGCTTTGACTAGATGGACCTTTGTCGTCAAAGTAATGTCTCTTCTTTTTAATGTGCTGTTTAGGTTGGTCGTAGCTTTTCTTCCAAGGAGCAAACATCTTTTAATTTCATGGCTGCAGTCACCATCTGCAGTGATTTTGGAGCCCAAGAAAATAAAGTATGTCACTCTTTGCAGTGTTTCCTCATCTATTTGCTATGAGGTGGTGGGACCAGATGCCATGATGTTAATTTTTTGAATGTTGTGTTTTAAGACAGCTTTTTTATCTCCTCTCTCACTTTTATCAAGAGGCTATTTAGTTCTTCGCTTTCTGCCATCAGTGTCATCCACGTATTTGAGGTTGTTGATACTTCTACCGGAAATCTTAATTCCAGTTTGTGCTTCATCCAGCCTGGCATTTCACATGATAAACTCTGCATGTTAGTTAAATAAGCATGTGACTATATACAGCCTTGATGTACTCCTTTCCCAATTTTGAACTAAGTCCATTGTTTCATGTCTGATTTAAACTCTTGCTTCTTCACCTGCATATAGGTTTCTCAGGAGGCAGGTAAGGTGGTCTGGTATTCCCATCTAGTCAAGAATTTTCCACAGTTTGTTGTGATCTACACAGTCAGACTTTGGCGTAATCAATAAAGCAGAAGTAGATGTTCTTCTGGAATTCTCTTGCTTTTTTGATGATCCAGTGGATATTGGTAATTTGATCTCTGGTTCCTCTGCCTTTTCTAAATCCATTTTAAATGTCTGCAACTTCGTTGTTCATATACTGCTGAAGCCTGGCTTGGAGAATTTTGAGCATTACTTTACTAGTGTGTGAGATGAGTGCAATTGTGCGGTAGTTTGAACATTCTTTGGCATTGCCTTTGGGATTGGAATAAAAATTCACCTTTTCCAATCTTGTGACCACTGATGAGTTTTCCAAATTTGCTGGCATATTGAGTGCAGTACTTTTAACAGAATCATCTTTTAGGATCTGAAATAGTTGAAGTGGAATTCCATCACCTCCAGTAGTTTTGTTCATAGTGATGCTTTCTAAGGCGCGCTTGACTTCACATTCCAGGATGTGTGGCTCTAGGTTTGTGATCACACCATCAGTGTTTATCTGGGTCATGAAGCTTGTTTTTGTATAGTTCTGTGTTTTCTTGCCACCTCTTTTTAATATCTTCTGCTTCTGTTCCATACCGTTTCTGTCCTTTATTGTGCCCATATTTGCATGAAATGTTCCCTTGGTATCTTCAGTTTTCTTGAAGAGATCTCTAGTCTCTCCCATTCTGTTGTTTTCCTCTATTTCTTTGCATTGATCACTGAGAAAGGCTTTCTTATCTCTCCATGCTATTATTTGGAACTCTGCATTCAAATGGAATTATCCGTCCTTTTCTCCTTTGCCTTTAGCATCTCTTCTTTTCTCATCTATTTGTAAGGCCTCTTCAGACAACCATTTTGCCTTTTTGCATTTCTTTTTCTTTGTGATGGTCTTGATCACTGCCTCCTGTACAGTGTCACGAACCTCCATCCATAGTTTTTCAGGCACTCCGTCTATCAGATCTAATCTTGAATTTACTTGTCACTTCCAGGTCGTAAGGGATTTGATTTAGGTCATACCTGAGTGGTTAGTGGTTTTCCCTACTTTCTTCAATTTAAGTCTGAATTTGGCAATATTTATTTTCATGATCTGAGCCACAGTCGGCTCCCTGTCTTGTTTTTGCTGAGTGTACAGTGCTTCTCCATCTTTGGCTGCAAAGAATACAAGCAGTCTGATTTCAGTATTGACCATCTGGTGATGTCCATGTGTAGAGTCGTCTCTTGTGTTGTTGGAAGAGGGCGTTTGCTATGACCAGTGTGTTCTCTTTGCAGAACTATTACCTTTGCCTTGCTCCATTTTGTACTCCAAGGTTGAATTTGCCTGTTACTCCAGGTATGTCTTAACTTCCTACTTTTGCATTCCATTCCCTTAAAATGAAAAGTAATCTTTTTTGGGTGTTAGTTCTAGAAGGTCTTGTAGGTCTTCATAAAACCATTCAACTTCAGCTTCTTCAGCATTACCAGTTGGGGCATGGACTTGGATTACTGTAATTATGAATGGTTTGCCTTGGAAATGAGCAGAGATCATTCTCTCGTTTTTGAGATCACATCCAAGTACTGCATTTCAGACTTTTGTTGACTGTGATGGCTACTCCATGTCTTCTAAGGGATTCTTATCCACAGTAGTAGATATAATATCATCTGAGTTAAACTCACCCATTCCAGTCCACTTTAGCTCACTGATTCCTAAAATGTCGATGTTGACTGTTGCCATCTCCTGTTTGACCACTTCTAATTTACCTTGATTCCTGGATCCTTTCCCACGTAGCAGAGTAGTAAAGAATCCACCTGCCAGGGCAGGAGATGTAAGAGATGCGGGTTCAATTCCTCGGTTAGGAAGATCTCCTGAAGAAGGAAAAGGCAAACCACCCCAGTATTCTTGCCTGGAAAATTCCATGGACAGAGGAGCCTGGCAGGCTGCAGTCCATGGGTTCGCAAAGAGTCTGTTGGACACAGCTTAGCATGTAAATTACTTGAACTGAGTTGAGATAATTGGCTGTTAGTTGTTTAAAACAGATATATTTAGAGCTTTATCAGGTAACCTTGTACATAAGTAAAATCTTGATTTGTTAAAGACTTGAGTGAAAAAATATGTATGCTTAAAAAAGAATAGAAAAATGGTGTCGAATATTTTTTAAATCTCAGGGAAGGGAAAGACCTTTCTCAGTAAAACAGGATAGCCAATAACCAGATAAAGGAAGATAGAAGAAACTCTAAGGAAGAGAAGGCTCTTTTGATGCCCGGAACTGCTTGGCCTCTGCCCAACCTGTGATAAGGTAGCCTGAGGATAGCAGGTCTTCACCAAGATCGGCTGGGACCTGGGACCGTTTCTCAGAATACTTGAACATGGAGAAATATCCCCTGAAGCAACAGAATGCAGGGAAACTATAAGGGACTGAAAATAACTGCACACATGGAAGTTGGTACAATTATAAACAATAAGATACAGAAAAAGCCATAAACCGACAAGTACCAGTAGCAAAAGCGGGGCACTGTGTGTGGTTCTTGCACACAGCACCACCGAGGTGGTGGGCAGGGTGGCGGGCAGATTAAGCTATACCTCCTGCCCAACCCACATAAGCTGCCCCTGTTTTAAGGACCCAAACAGCTCCTCTTGGAGTGCATGGGCACCAGACTCACGTTTTCACTCCCTCATGCTGCAGCATGAGCCCTATAAAACCTTGCCTGGAAAAGAAAACAAAAGATAGGAAATTTAGGCTCCATAAAAATTCAGTCCAAAATAATGGCGCCATAATTAAAAATGAGTGACAGATGGGAGGAAACATTTTCAGCACAGATAATATGTACATGTCTTAAAATCACTAAGATTTCAATAGCTCATTAAGTCAGTAAAAATTATAAGCAACTTAATAGGAAACAAGCAAAGAAGTTTAATACAAAGTACTATAAATGACAAGTATATTAAAAAAAAAGACCAGTTACAAGGGAAATCAAGATGAAGATTGTTTTCCTTTCAGCTTAGAAAAATTTAAAATAAAGTTCAATTACATGAAGTTACAGAAAAGAGAATCCTGTTATGCACTATTGTGGGAGTATAGGCACTATATCCTATTCTGCAGTATCTGTTAAATTTTAAATACAAGTTTTCTTTGGTCCTGTCACTGTTCTAGGGAATGATTGCTCACTGGCATAACGTAGCTTTTTCCTAATTTTAATGATAAGAATTATGAATAACCCGGATGTCCATTGCCTGAAAAATGGCTAAACAAATTGTGATATATCCATACTATAACACATTATTGAGCCATACAAAGGACTGAAGTACTGATAGATCCTGTAACATGGGTAAACCTTGTTTACCAAAGATTATGCTTGGTGAAGAAACTAGACACAAAACATTGCATATGCATGATTCCATTTATATGCTGCTGCTGCTAAATCGCATCAGTTGTGTCCGACTCTGTGTGACCCCATAGACAGCAGCCCACTAGGCTCCCCCATCCCTGGGATTCTCCAGGCAAGAACACTGGAGTGGGTTGCCATTTCTTTCTCCATCCATTTATGTGAAATGTCCAGAATAAGTAAATTCATGAGACAGAAAATAGATTAGTGGTACTTGGTGTTTGAGTGGAGGAAAGAATGAGGAGTGACTGGCTTAACAGGTATGGGCTCTTCTTTTGCATGATAAAAATATTCTGAAATTAGATGATGGTGATGGCTGCATAACTTGGTGAATGTACTTAAAAACCTCTGTTGATGCACACCTTTAACTGGACACCTAAAAATGGCTAAAAGAGTAAATTTTATACATTTACCATCTTTTTAAAAAAACATTAATTGTACAATTGAAATGGTGGATTCTGTGGTTTGTGAATTATATTTCAGTTTAAAAAACACAAGCATATCTTGTTTCATTGTGCTTTGCAGGTGTATTTATATAAATTAAAATTTTGAGGCAACTCTGCATTGTCAAATGATGGTTAGCATTTTTTAGAAATAAAATATTTTTACCAAGGTAGGTTATTTTTTTAGATGTAATGCTTTTGCACACTTAGTAGACTACAGTATAGTATAAACGTGACTTTCGTTTGTACTGGGAAACCAAAAAATGGATACAGTACACTTTACTGCAATGTTTACTTTATTGCAGTGTTCTGGAACCAAACCCACAATGTATCTGAGATATGACTGTAATTGCCAAGATACTCCTAGGTTAGCATTGATCATGATGGTTTCCTAGATACTGAAACTGAAAAACTATACTAGACCAGTATATTTATAAAACACAGGGAGTATTAACATTTAAGTTTCAGAAGTCCATTAAGGATGGCTGTAGGTCTTAAGCACTCCTGACTTTTTACTCTGAGTTACCACCGCCCAGTTGTCTTGTTATCTAAAGAGGTAAGCTATTCTGGTGTTCAATAGCTACTTGCTCTAATAATCTAACCAGCGACTGTTAACCAGAGTTCTGTTACCAGGTCTAGCACAAGGGAAGTTCTCCTTTCCACATACTCAACATGATTATGTTGTGCTCTTTTGTTCCATTAGGGTCCTTGTGACTTTGAGAATACCAAGCCCCAGATGGCTGATTATCAGTCGTCAACACTGTCATTGCTATTGAATGGAGGCAATAACTGGTCATGTATTCGTTGAAGGGAATGGTGGGTAGAATAAATGGTCTCTGACATGCATTTATGCAGTCATTTTTAAAATATTTTTTAGTACATTGAGGGATACAGCATTCTTTTTGGAGGGGAACAGCATTCTGCCGTCATGGGATATATTGTTGTTCAGTCGCTCAGTCTTGTCCGACTCTTTGCGACCCTGTGTACTGCCACACACCAGGCTTCCCTGTCCTTCACGATCTCCTAGAGCTTGCTCAAACTTATGTCCATTGAGTCAGTAATGCCATCCAAACATCTTGTCCTGTGTCGTTCCCTTCTTTTCCTGACTTCAGTTTTTCCCAGCATCAGGGTCTTTTGTAATGAGTTGGCTCTTCACATCAGGTAGCCAAAGTATTGGAGCTTCAGCTTCAGGATCAGTCCTTCCAATGAAGATTCAGGACTGATTTCCTTTAGAATGGACTGGTTGGATCTCCTTGCTGTCCAAGGGACTCTCAAGAGTTCTCCAACACCACAGACCATAGCATCAATTCATTAGCAGTGTTTATGGTCCAACTCTCATATCCATACATGACTACCGGAAAAACCATAGCTTAGACTATATGTATCTTTGTTGGCAAAGTGATGTCTCTGCTTTTTAATACTGTCTAGGTTGGTCATAGCTTTTTTCCCAAGGTGCAAGCATCTTTTAATTTCATGGCTGCAGTCACCATTTGTAGTGATTTTGGAGCCCAAGAAAATAAAGTCTGTCACTGTTTCCATTGTTTCCCCATCTGTTTGCCATGAAGTAATGGACTGGATGCCATGATCTTAGTTTTTTGAATGTTGAGTTTTAAGACAGCTTTTTCACTGTCCTCTTTCACTTTCATCAAGAGACTCTTTAGTTCCTCTTTGCTTTCTTCCGTAAGGGTGGCGTCATCTGCATATCTGAGGTTATTGACATTTCTCCGGCCTTCTTGATTCCAACTTGTGCTTCATCCAGTCCGGCATTTTGCTTGATATATTCTGTATGTAAGTTAAATAAGCAGGGTGACAATATACAGCCTTGACCTACTCCTTTCCCAGTTTTGAACAACCAGTCCATTGTTCCATATCTGGTTCTAACTGTTGCTTCTTGACCTGCATACCGATTTCTCAGGAGACAGGTAAGGTGGTCTGGTATTCCCAATTCTTTAAGAATTTTCCACAGTTTATTGTATCCACACAGTCAAAGGCTTTAGTGTAGTCAGTGAAGCAGAAGTAGATGTTTTTCTGGAATTCACTTCTTTTTTGTTTGATCCAGCAGATATTGGCAATTTGATCTCTGGTTCTTTTGCCTTTTCTAAATCGAGATTTTACATCTGAAAGTTCTTGGTTCACAAATACTGTTGAAGCCTAGCTTGAAGGATTTTGAGCATTACCTTGCTAGCATATGAAATGAGTGCAGCTATGTGGTAGTTTGAACATTCTTTGGAGTTGCCCTTCATTGGGATTGGAATGAAAACTGACCTTTTCCAGTGCTGGGGCCACTGCTGAATTTTCCAAATTTGCTGGCATATTGAGTGCAGCACTTTAACTGCATCATCTTTTAGAATTTGAAATGACTCAGCTGGAATTCCATCACCGTACTAGCCTGTTCTTAGTAACATTTCCAAAAGCCTACTTGACTTCACACGCCAGTATGTCTGGCTCTGTCTATGTGAGTGACCACAGTGTCATGGTTATCTGTGTCGCTGAGACCTTTTGTTCTTCTGTGTTTTCTTGTCACCTCTTCTTAATGTCTTCTGCTTCTGTTAGGTCCATACCATTTCTGTCCTTTATTGTGCTCATCTTTGCATGAAATGTTCCCTTGGTGTATCTATAATTTTCTTGAAGAGGACTCTAGGCTTTCCCATTCTATTGTTATCTTCTATTTCTTTGCATTGATCACTGAGGAAGGCTTTCTTATCTCTCTTTGCTATTTTCTTTGGAACTCTGCATTCATATGGGTATATCTTTCCTTTTCTCCTTTACTTTTTGCTTCTCTTCTTTTCTCAACTATTTGTAAGGTCTCCTCAGACAACCGTTTTGCCTTTTTCATTTCTTTATCTTGGGGATGGTTTTGATCACTGCCTCCTGTACAGTATTACAAATATATGTCTGTAGTTCTTCAGGCACTTTGTCTATCAGATCTAATCCCTTGAATCCATTCGTCACCTCCAGTGTGTAATCATAAGGGATTTGATGTAGGTCATACCTGAATGGCCTAGTCGTTTTCCCTACTTTCTTCAACTTAAGTCTGAATTTTGCAATAAGGAGCTCATGATCTGAGCCACAGTCGAGCTCCCAGTCTTGTTTTTGCTGACTGTATAGAACTTCTCCATCTTTGGTTGCAAAGAATGTAATGACCATCTGGTGATGTCCACGTGTATCATCATCTCTTGTGTTGTTGGAAGGGGGTGTTTGCTATGACCAGTGGATTCTCTTGGCAAAACTCTAACCTTTGCCTTGCTTCATTTTGTACTCTTAATGCCAATCTTTCCTGTTACTACAGGTATCTCTCTCTTTTTTAAAAAATTTAATTTAGTTAATTGGAGGCTAATTACTTTACAATATTGTAATGGTTTTTGCCATACATTGACTCCAGGTATCTCTTGACTTCCTGCTTTTGCATTCCAGTCCCCTATGATGAAAAGGACCTTTGTTTTCTTTTGGTGTTACTACTATAAGCTTTTGTATGTCTTCGTAAAACCATTCAGCTTTTTTGGCATTAGTGGCTGGGACATAGGCTTGGTTACTGTGATGTTGAATGGTTTGCCTTGTAAACGAGCAGAGAGAGATGATTCTGTCGTTTTTGAGATGGCACCCAAGTACTGCATTTCAGGTAGAGGAATCTGTAAATGCTAAGACCCCAGAGTGGTACCTAGTGTCACTGGGTTGCGTTAAATAGAAGTAAAAGATAAGTTCTGAAAATATAAGGGAGCCAACTCATTAGACTTTGTAGAGCATTGTAAGGAATTTGCATTTGTTTTGAATAAGCTGTGAAGCAATCAGAATTTGAGCAGAGAGGTGACATGATTTAATAGCTTAAATTTTAATCAGATCATTTAGGTTGCTCTGTGAAAAATAGGCTGTAAGAAAACAGGCAAAAGCAAGGAAATCAATGAAGCTTCTAATTAATTCTAAGAGAAAGTAAAGTAGTCCGAAATTTGCTCACAAATTAAATACAGAATATGAAAGAGAGAGGGGCATCGAAGAGGAAGTGTACCAATATAGGTATCTGGCATCCTCAAGAGTGAAGTTTCCCTTAACTGAGATAATGAAACCTGCATCTGGAGGTTTAGGGTAAGATCAGAAGGTCATTTTGGAGTAAGCCATATTTAATCGAATTAAGATGCCACCTTTGTAAAATGCAACTTCCAGTTAAACTATGAAACAGTTTGAAACGTGTGAGCTAGTTTCAGAAATGTTAAGATGGAAAAGCACAGCAACAAAAACAAATGCTTTTAGGGTCAGTAAAATACAGAGTTAAGGTTGAGATGCTTATATAGACATTCAGGTAGAAATGTTGCCAAGGTCTGTGATGAGCTAAATCTCATTCAGTTTTGTGTCTTCATTTTACTTAGGTTGAAATGTTGAATGGGCAGTTAGTTCCCGCCCCGCCCCGCCTCACCCCCCCCCCCCCCCCCCCCGCCCCATTAGAGAAGTCTGGGCCAAAGATAATACACATGGGGAGTTGTTGGTAGGGTGGTTGAAATCTCCAAGGGAGAAGATGCAGATGTAGGAAGGAAGCCTCTAAGAACTAGATTCTGTTGTACTGCTGCATTTAGAGGCTGAACATGGGGAAAGGAGACTGGGAGGAATGCTAGTGAGTGAGAAGAATGCAGTACCTGGAAAGCACTCAAGGAGTCCAATGGTGTCGACCTGTCCAATGCTGCTGACAGATGGAACAAAATAAAGAAAAAGAACTTTCATCAGATTTAGTTCATTGTAGGCCTTGGCAGGGTTTGGGGGAGGTGGTGTTTTATTTATTCCTATTGTATGTTCAGGAAAGGCCTGTTGGGAAGTGAGAACTGAATGAGAACCATAAGAACTGGGAGTAGAGTATTCCACGCAGGTGGAATAGTTTGTGCCGAGGATCTCAGGCAAAATTAAATTTGTTGTTGCTGAGAAACAGAAAAACGATAGGGTGGCTGGAGTGAAATGAGATGCTTGTTGTAGGACTTTGAAAGATATGATTTACTTGTTTGGGGGAATTCCTTGTTGTTCCTGATTTCATGTTCTTTTAATTAGAACTAGCAAATGAATCTTATCAGCATGTATTGAATTGATCATATTATTTTAATTGGAAATTCAGTTAATTTCCTAATGTTCACTCTATTTTACATTCTTAGAATAAATTCAACATAGTCATAGTTTTTGCATTGGTAGACTTGCTTCTCTAACGTCTGTATTTTGCTTGTGAAATATTAGTTGATTGGGTGTTTGATTAAAGTTACTGATAAAATCATCTGGGCCTATTGATTTAATTAATGATAATGAATTATTTCAGAGAAGGCAATGGCAACTAACTCCAGTACTCTTGCCTGGAAAATCCCATGGACAGAGGAGCCTGGTAGGCTGCAGTCCATGGGGTCGCTAAGAGTCGGACATGACTGAGTGACTTCACTTTCACTTTTCACTTTCACGCATTGGAGAAGGAAATGGCAACCCACTCCAGTGTTCTTGCCTGAAGAACCCCAGGGACGGGGAGCCTTGTGGGCTGCCGTCTATGGGGTCGCACAGAGTCGGACACGACTGAAGCAACTTAGCAGTGGCAGCAGTGAATTATTTAGTGTTTCTATTCTTTTTTTTTTTTTTTTTTTTAATAGTGTTTCTATTCTTGAGTCATCATGGTAATTTATAGTTTTCTAAAAAATATTTTCATCTTAGCTTTTAATTTTATTTGGCTGAATAATATGTTCCTTTGTAACTTTATTATGTTTGTATTATGTCTTCTCATATATAAAAAATATTATCTAAGTATATTCTGTAGTTGTTTTCCCCTCTTTCATTCATTTTTTTTCATGGCTTGGAAAAAATTGATTTGTCAGTTTTATTCGTCTTTTTTTAATGAGTTTAACTTTTTGCATTGTTGTTTCTGTCTTACATCACGGTTTTATATTTCATTCATGTTTACTCTTCTCTTTACTAATTCTTCTTTAAACTTTTGATTTCTTTTGTTCTTCTCATTTCCTGAAATGGATATTGTACTCATTTTCAGTCTTGTTTTTTCCCTAGTGTAAATAGTGAAGGGTAAAAATCTGCCTATCAGTACTGCTTTACTTCCATCTCCCAAATTTTGGTATAGTATTTTTCTACTTTTCAGTTGTGAATGTTTTCTTCGTTTTTGAGCTCAAATTAAAAGCTGTTTCAAATTCTAATGCAGTGATCTTCCTGTTTTATTTTAGTATTGATCTTCACTTTGATGGTAATGTGGTAAAAAATAGATAAGGTAGGTGATCTTTATGTTCCCAATCTTTGGAAATTTTAAAAGGCTTACATACTGAGCTCTTGTAATTGTTACCTATTTGGTTGAAAGAATGAGTATTCTGCTGTTGTGTGTGCACTGTTCTTTATTTAGTACAAGGTTATTAGTTATTTTTACTATTACTGAGAAAAGCGTTACACCATCCCTTTCTTTATGTAGATTTGTTAATTACCTTTGTTCTGCTTATCTTTCCTTTATATATTTATAGGACAGTATTGAACTCTTTATTGTTATATACTGAATTCTTCATCTTTTGAGACTTTCTGCCTTAAAATCTGTTTAATTTGCCATTAATGAATATAGTTAGCAGCTTTCTCTTTAAATATTTTCCTTTTTTTTTCATTTATTTCATTTTTAAAATATCTTTTGTATCCCATTTAAGCAAGGATAGCTGAGTAGAGTTTTTCATTTTGTTTGTTGGCTAGGACTTCTAATGCTATCAGAGATAAGAGTGGGCATCCTTGTCTTGTTTCAGATGTTAACAAGAAGACTTTCAGCTTTTTGCTTTTGAGTGTTATACTGGGTGTGGGTTTGTCATAAATGGCTTTTATTATGTTGAGATATGGTCCCTCTGGGCTTCCCAGGTGATTCGGATGATAATGAATTTGTTTGCGGTGCCGTAGACCTGGGTTGACCCTTAGGTCCGAAAGGCCCACTGGAGAAGGCAGTGGCAACCCACTCCAGTATTCTTGCTTGGAGAATTCCATGGACAGGGGAGCCTAGTGGGCGACAGTCCATGGAGTTGCAGAGTTGGACATGACTGAGCAACTAACGCAAATGTTCCCTCTATACCACTTTGGTAAGAGTTTTATCATGAATCGATATTGAAGTTTGTCAAATGCTTTTTCCACATCTATTGAGATGATAATGTGGTTTTTGTCTTTTGTTAATGTGGCATATCACATTGATTGGTTTGCATATATCGACCCCTTCTTGTGACCCTAGGATGAATCCAGCTTGGTCGTAGTGTATGATTTTTTATTTTATGTGTTGTTGTATTTGGTTTATTAATACTTTGTTGAGAATTTTTGCATCTATATTCATCAAAGATACAGGCTTTTAGTTTTCCTTTTTGGTGGTGCCTTTGTCTGGCTTTGGTATCACGGTGATGGTGGCTTCATCGAATGTTTTTAGGAGTATTCCTTTCTCTTCATTCTTATGGAAAAGTTTGAGAAGGATGGGTTTAAGTTCTTCTTTGTATGTTTGGTAGAATTAACCCGTGAAGCCATCAGGTCCTGCACTTGTGTTTGTAGGGGGTGTCTTTCTTCTATTTATTTACAGATTCTATTTCACTTCTAATGATTGTTCAAATTATCAATTTCTTTTAGATTGAATTTTGGTGGACTGTATGTTTCTGAAAACTTATCCCTTTTTTCAGGGTTGTTGAATTTATTGGCATATAATTGTTCATAGTATTCTCTTACAGTGTTTTGTATTTCTGTGGTATCAGTTGAGACTTCTTTTTTGTTTCTTACTTTATTTACTTGGGTTCTCTATCCTTTCTTGGTGAGTGTGGCCAATGGCTTGTCAATTTTGTTTACTCTTTTCTATTTCCTTTTTGATTTCCTCATTCCCTCATAACTCAGTTGGTAAAGAATCCACCTGCAATGGTGGAGACCCTGGTTCAATTCCTGGGTTGGGAAGATCCTCTGGAGAAGGGATAGGCTACCCTGGGCTTCCCTTGTGGCTCAGCTGGTAAAGAATCCACCTGCAATGTGGGAGACCTGGGTTCGATCCCTGGGTTGGGAAGATTCCCTGGAGAGGGGAAAGGCTACCCACTCCAGTATTCTGGCCTGGAGAATTCCATGGACCATGTAGTCTGTGGGGTTGAAAGAGTCTGACAGGACTGAGCAACTTTCACTTTGATCCATTGGTTTTTTAGTAACATTTTGTTTAATCTCCATGTAATTTTTTTTTCTCATTTCTTTTCCTGTGGTTAATTTCTAGTTTCATGCCTTTGTGGTTAGAGAAGATCCTTGAAATAATTTCTGTACTCTTAAATCTGTTGCGGCTAATTTTGTGCCCTAGTATGTGGTCATTCCTAACCAGTCCATCCTAAAGGAAATCAGTCCTGGGTGTTCATTGGAAGGACTGATGTTGAAGCTGAAACTCCAATACTTTGGCCACCTGATGCGAACTGACTCATTTGAAAAGACCCTGATGTTGGGAAAGATTGAAGGCAGGAGGAGAAGGGGATGACAGAAGATGAGATGATGAGATGGTTAGATGGCATTACCGACTCAATGGTCATGAGTTTGGGTAAACTCCAGGAGTTGTTGATGGACAGGGAAGCCTGGCGTGCTGCAGTTCATGGGGTCGCAAAGAGTCCAGCACGACTGAGCAACTGAACTGAGCTGAAAGAATGTTTCATGTGCAGTTGAAAAGAATGTGTATCCTGGGTTTTTTTGCATGCAGTGTCCTGAAAATATCACTTGAATCTGTTTTATTGCATCATATGAGATCTCTGTTGCCTTGTTGGTTTTCTTTCTAGAGGATGTATCCCCTGATGTGAACGAGGTAATAAAGTCTCTTCCTGTTGTATCCCTATCAGCTTCTACCTTTGTGTCGTGTTAGTATTTGTCTTATATATCTGGGTGCTCCTATATTGGGTGTGTATATGTTAACGAGTGTAAAATCCTCTTCTTGTATTGATCCTTTTATCATCATATGGTGTCCTTTTTAACCTTTTTTTATGGCCTTTGTTAAAGTCTATTTTGTTTGATATGAGTATTGTGACTCCTGCCTTCTTGTCATTTCTGTTTGCATGAAATACTGTTTTCCATCCCCTCACTTTCAGTCTGTGTGTCCTTTGTCCTAACGTGGAAGGCTCTTTTTTTCTTTTATCCTATCTTTTAACACTGTCTTTTGATTGGAGTATTCAGTCCACTGTCATTTAAGGTAGTTGTTGATATATAAGTATTTACTGCCATTTTAAACCTTGTTTTCCAGTTGACTATATTTCTTCTTTTTTTCCTGTCTCTGGTTTGATGAAAATTTTATGCTTACGTTCTCTTTTTGGTTTTTGTGGATTTTTGTATGTTTTTAATTTGTCGTTGCTCTCTTTTTCAAGTATGTTAACTCTTTCCTATATCTGCTTGCTTTAATAGTCACATAGGTGAACATTCTTAGGAAAAAAGTATCTACATTCTCTTAGTCTTCTTTCACACATTTTATTTTATATCTTTTTTATATCTTCATGTTTATCCTTTTGCTATTCATTATGTTTATCATTGCTTTCACAAATAGGTTGGTTTTTTTTTTTATCTGTATGTACGCTGGCTTAAGTGGTTTCCTTTTCCATTGTGATTTCCTCCTACCTATATCTATTTACTTCTTTTCTATTTAGAGAAGATGTTTCAATATTTTTTTTAGGATAGGTTTAGTATTGCTGTATTCTTTTAGTTTTTGCTTGTCTGAGAAATTTTTTTATCTCTACTCCTATTCTAAATGGTTATCTTACTGGTTAGAGTATTCTAGGTTGCAGAGTTTTCCCTTTTGAGACTTTGGATATATTTTGCTACTTCTTTCTGGGCTGTAACATTTCTGTAGAGAAATCAGCTGATAGTCTTATGGGAGTTCCCTTGTCATTAACTCTTTGTTTTTCTCTTGCCGCCTTAATCATCTCTTTAACTTTTGCCATTTTTAAAATAATATGTCTTGGTGTAGGTCTGTTTGGGTTCATCTTATTTAGAACCCTGTGTGTTTCCTGTATCTGGGTATCTGTTTCCACCTTTAAGTTTGGGAAGTTTTTAGCCATAGTTTCTTCAAATAAATTTTCAATCCTCTTTTCTCTTTCTTCTCCTTTTGGAATCCCTGTTATGTGTAGATTGGCATACTTTATATTGTTCCATAGGTCTCATATTGCTTTTTTTTTTTTTTTTAGCTGTTGGCTGTTTCGAGCAGATTGTTTCCATTATTCTTTCTTCTTGATCACTTATTCTCTCTTCAGCATTATTCATTCTTGTTTTGCATTGCCTGTAGTTTAGCCTTTGTCTCAGCAAATGAATTTTCTAATTTTTCTTGACTCTTCCTTAGAGTTTTTAGTTCCTTTTTACAATAGTTTGCATTTCTGTTGGTTCAGTTCAGTTCAGTCACTCAGTCATGTTCGACTCTTTGTGACCCCATGGACTATAGCATGACAGGCTTCCCTGTCTATCACCAACTCCCGAAGTTTACTCAAACTCATGTCCATTGAGTCAGTGATGTCATCCAACCATCTCATCCTCTGTCGTCCTTCTCTTCCTGCCTTCAATCTTCCCAGCATCAGGGTCTTTTCCAGTGAGTCAGTTCTTCACATAAGGTGGCCAAAGTATTGAAGTTTCAGATTCAGCATCAGTCCTTCCAATACTCAAACTCATGTCCATTGAGTCAATGATGTCATCCAACCATCTCACCCTCTGTCGTCCTTCTCTTCCTGCCTTCAATCTTCCCAGCATCAGGGTCTTTTCCAGTGAGTCAGTTCTTCACATCAGGTGGCCAAAGTATTGAAGTTTCAGATTCAGCATCAGTCCTTCCAGTACTCAAACTCATGTCCATTGAGTCAATGATGTCATCCAACCGTCTCATCCTCTGTCGTCCTTCTCTTCCTGCCTTCAATCTTCCCAGCATCAGGGTCTTTTCCAGTGAGTCAGTTCTTCACATCAGGTGGCCAGAGTATTGAAGTTTCAGCTTCAGCGTCAGTCCTTCCAGTGAGTATTCAGGACTGATTTCCTTTAGGATGGACTGGTCAGATCTCCTTGCTGTCCAAGGGACTCTCAAGAGTCTTCTCCAATACCACAATTCAAAAGCATCAATTCTTTGGCACTCAGGTTTCTTTGTAGTCCAGCTTTCACATCCAGTACATGACCACTGTAAAAACCATAGCCTTGGCTGGATGGACCTTTGTTGGCAAAGCAATATTTCTTCTTTTTAACATGCTGTTTAGATTGGGCATAGTTTTCCTTCCAAGCAGCAAGCATCTTTTAATTTCATGGCTGCAGTCACCATTTGCAGTGATTTTGGAGCCCCCCAAAATAAAGTCTGTCACTGTTCCCATTGTTTCCCCATCTATTTGCCATGAAGTGGTGGGACCAGATTCCACAATTTTAGTTTTTTGAATGTTGAGTTTTAAGCCAACTTTTTCACTCTGCTCTCTTGCAGGGCTATTAATATGTGGGAGCATCCTTGCATAGCTTGTATGGGTTTAATTTTTTTTGGTGTGAGGGCTGCTTTTGGTTTGGATGCTTATCATATCTTTCCTTAGTGTGTACTGGATATTGGTAGGCAGTGTGCAGGTGTGCTGCCCACACATGCTCTCAGGAAGTGGGGGCCACGACCAGCCACCTCTCACAGGATCCTGAGCAACAGCAGCCCATGCCCATCTCTAGAGTCCAAGATGATAGTGGTAGCTCATGCCCATCTCTGAAACCCGTGTAGGCAGTGCTCTGCTGCCTAAGAGCATGAACTCAGAGAAGGAAGTTTTTTTGATGGTCCTGCCACCAACAGTGGTGCCTTGCCTCTCTATCAGCCCCAGGCTTCTTCCCATACTCGCTCTGTTGTGGTGCACCACACCCTACCCACCTCAGGTCGTCCCTACACGGCCAACCCCGGTCCTCTCCTGCGGTCTAACCTCCAAAGCCCAAGCCTCGCTCCACCTGGCCCAGCAGATGAGTGTCTCAGGCTGGGATCTGCCAGGTGGCACCTACTGTCTGAAGGTGTCTTTCCACTTTGCCCTTGCAAGCCAGTTGCTGCACCCACTCTGAGGCTCCAAAGCTACCCCTTTGTCCCAGTTGATCTCACCACCAAAGAGGGAACTTCACAATGTGCAGAAATCTTTACTCTTTCACAGCTTGCTCTCAGGGACTCAGGTTCCATCCCAGTTCCTCTCGCTCTCTCTTTTTCCTTTCTTCTTTTGTCCTGCTTAGTTACATGAAGATTTTCTTGCCCTTTAGAAAGTCTGAAGTCTTCTTCCAATGTTCAGTAGATGTTCTATGTAAATAATTCTGCATGTAGATGTATTTTTGATGTATTTATCAGAGAAGGTGGTCCCCATGTCCTACTCCTCTGCCTCCTTGATCAGATCCCTGGGATGGTTTCTGTTAGACTCTCTACCTTGGAGAACTCTGGACTTTGTCCTCAACACCCCTCTCTCGGGATCATAAAAATAAATACACCAGGTTACCTGGTAAATGCCCTCAGAATGAAAGGCAATTTCATTTTTCCACTGATGGTTTCCCATCTGCACTGGTATTTTGGCCAGAATTCCTTACTTTCACGCTAACCTATAAATACATTTATAAAGATATTTTACTAATTTTTTTTTAGTAGTTATTCAGTAAGAGAATCAGAAAATACTTTGTTAGTTATGCTCCTGGAAATGAAAGTTTAAAATACCTTGTTGAACATCCTAAAATCTTACTGTTTGGAGTATTCTGATTGCAGTATAATCTAGATAATATATACAATACTTACATTGTCATTTTGCCATTGGATACCAATAAGTTATCTTTATGCCACAGGCTGCTGATTGCCAGCGAAGAAGGTGGATGAATAGGTAGGAGGTTCGGTGCAGTAGTGCTTCTAAAAGCGAAAAATAAATACCCTTCTTTCAGATGAATTTTCTTTTGTTCAGTGTTCCTTTATAGTCATGTGATACAGTTTCTTCTGAATTCAGAGTGGTGGAGTATAAGATGAGGAATTCATGGGCCACCTCTATGCATTTCCAATTGATACCTGGAAATACATACACAGTAGTTGGTTTTCATTTGTACATTTTCCAAGTAGAGAGAGTTTCAAGGTTGAACTCTTTATGCTTTCATATATCAACCCAGTTTGAATTGTAGTGAGCACATGTGACTGGAGAATAGCATAATGATTAAAGGATAAATAACTCCAGATATGTGAATCCTCAGGCAATGTTTGGGAGTTAATATCAGTGTGTTGTAATTTTATTTTAGCAGTTTAAATGATTTCAGAAGTTGAAAGAAGTAACTTATTTGTGGTCAGTTATTTATTACCACTAATAAAATGCCAGGCTTTCCTTCTTTGGAGGGGCTATAATGTTAAAAGGAATAAAAATTGTAATAATAGTCATATGTGGAAACCTTTGGTGCAAGAGAATTTTAGAAATTTCTAAAATTACGTATTTTGAATATAAAGATTTCTAATTTTTAAATAGGTTCAGGACTTCTGGAAATCTTGTAATCACTCGTGAGATTGATGTGGCAAAAAATCAGTCCTTTTGGTTCATCAACAAAAGATCTACATCCCAAAAAATAGTAGAAGAGCAAGTTGCAGCCTTAAATATTCAAGTGGGCAATCTTTGCCAGTTTCTACCTCAGGTATGAGAGAATTAAATACTTTTTGAGAGCTATTGTTACTATTTAAAATGAGCATAGTGGTCTTAATACTTAACAGTTCTTTGTATTGTAAAAGGTAGCATCTCATCTCTTATAGTAAAATCTTACTACTTTTTAGTAATTGGAAATACTCAGTTAATAAATCTATCGAAGTATTATAAAGGAAATAAAGGTATTATTTATCAGTATACAAAGTAGCTTGAATAGTTCTGTGCTCCAATTTATAGGCTCTTAAAATTGTGTTAATAAACAACTTTTTAATCAGTGTATTTGTATAAAATACTTTATAATACCAAGACTGTTAAATCTATGTGTATGCCTCTAGAAACATTTTATATTTTTAAATCTGTTCAAAAAAAAATAAAACATCTTGATACTCCATGTAGAATATTAAAGTCAAATATCTTTTAGACTTGCCTTTGGATGTTATTCTAGTGACTGAATTAGTTTTTTTCTTCAGAAACAGTGGTGGTTTGATTACTGTGTCTAAGTTAAGTAAAAGTTAAAATTTGAAAGCATTTATCAGCTGATTTGATAATTTCATTCCGATTGACATGTGGTAATGATCATTTCAATCCAGGGCAGTATTTTTTATTTCCAAACTGTGTTAAATGTATATAAAAGTTTCAACCTGGAAATACTGACATTGAAATTTTTTTAAAGTTCTCAAAAAGATGGTAGTTTATACCCTAAGTTTATTATTTTAAAGAATAATATATCAAAGGATAGGATTTAGGATTCATATCTCAAAGGTTTTTTTTTCTTTTGAATCAGTTTCTTCTTGACAAGTATCATTGAGTGAAAAATGTTTTGAAGATTTTTGTAAATGATAATATTAGTTGATATTTAAGTTTTGTCTCTAGGATAAAGTTGGAGAATTTGCTAAACTCAGTAAAATTGAACTCCTTGAAGCTACTGAGAAGTCAATTGGTCCTCCAGAAATGCACAAATACCACTGTGAACTCAAAAATTTCAGGGAGAAAGAGAAACAACTAGAGGTAATTTACAGTCAACTCATTTTATTGTCTTTCAATGGCCAGTAAATAATAGTTCATTGAGTGAATTCATATATTTGTGATTTTTTTTCAGCAAGGATTTTCAGTAATTAAATTAGGTTACTAAAAAGTATGAATGGCTTTGATATAAAGTTTTGACTATCATGTCATCAAATATATATTATTAATTGAATTTCTAAAAAGCCAATTTATAGTATTACAAAGTACTTTTTTCTCTCAGGAAGTTTCGATGTTATCCTTTTATTCATTCTGTGTTTACTAAACAACTGTGATATGTCAGGTGCTGTATAGGGTTTTGGGTAATACAGCATATATACAGCACTCTGTTGAGCCTGTTCTTATATTGTATTCAGTTGTGAGGATAGACTTTGTAAAAAAAAAAAAAAAAACTGTACATTTAGTTGCAGTGTTTGATTTTTATTTTCACCTTTAATATATAAATTTAAATGTCCTTTTATAGTATATCACATTAAAAGATATTTATTTAATGAATCATTTTCCATAATTCAACAGCTAAAATTAATTCAGTACGTTTTTGTAATGAGAAATCTAGTAAATAAATGCTTTCTTTTAAACTGTAATTGGCACTTCCCAGGGGGCTCATTAGTAAGGAATCTGCCTGCAGTGCAGGAGGTGCAGGTTTGATCCCTGGTTTGGAAAGAGACCCTGGAGGAGGGCAGGGTAACCCACCCCAGTGTTCTTCCCTGGAAAACCCTGTGGACAGAGGAGACTGCTGGGCTGCAGTCCATGGGATTGCAGAGAGTTGTACACAGCTGAAGTGACTGAGCACACACAAACTGTAACTACCTGGACTTGATAATGTGATTTGTTCTGATCTAATGCTATTGTTGTTGTTATACTTATTCAGAGTGAATGACCAAAGAAGTTGTAATTATTTTAATCCTACTTTAGATACCCCTGTCAGTCCTTTTTATTTTTCCCCACATCAAATCATCTAATACTCCCCTCTGAAACACTGTAACTACCTACCAACTTCTGAAAGAAAACACGCACATATTCTTCTAGATTCTGAGTACATTTTACATGTTTGTTAGTTCACAAGATAAAGGCGAGATTTTAGCTTTCCTTTATCTCATTTCTAAGTCCTTCAGTCATGGGTATTCATAACATACTACTACTAATATCACTTTTCTCTATGTCATGTAACAGCTTTTGAGCTTTCACCTGTAGTAAGTTGAGTAGCTCCTACCAGTGAGATAAATGGGGCAGATATCTCTCTTCTCTAGAGTCAAGAAGAGTCCAAGCTTAGAGATGTGGCAGGGCTTCCTCTGGGTCCCATAATTGATAAATAGTAGAGCTTAGACCAGAACTCAGGTGTGCACTTTAGTTTTACACAGTTCTTAAGAACTCCTATTGTGAAATTTTGCTAGCACTATACATTTTTCATTATAAAAAGATTTGACCTTTTGTCTTTCTTTGATTAAGCTAATTGTTAAATGAATATTTATTTTAGACCTCATGCAAAGAGAAAACTGAATATCTAGAGAAAATGATTCAGAGGAATGAAAGATATAAACAAGATGTGGACAGGTTCTATGAACGTAAGCGACATTTAGATTTGATTGAGATGCTTGAAGCAAAAAGGCCGTGGGTGGTAAGTCTGAGTTACTAAAGTAAAATAGTGATTCTTTAAGTGTCAGGAAAATTATAAAGGAGACAGTAAATACTTAAATTAGGTGCTGTTGTTCATTTTTGCTTTGTATATCGTGCATAGTAATATTTATCTGTCTCTGTGTTATTTTGTAACTGTGCTATGTTATTGTTATTGCATAACAGGTAACAGTTGATTTTAGTCTTTGTCCTTAATTCTTCCAGAATTGAGTCAACAGATAGTTTTGTTTTATAAAATATTAGTAGAATTGAGTCAACAGATAGTTTTGTTTTATAAAATATTAATGAGCTAAAAATATGTACATGTGTAAAAATGAAATGTCCTCAGGTCACTGAAAATTTACTTGGAGTGTTGCTACTGATATCAGCTTCAGCTACAGACAGAGCTGAAGGATATTAACTGTAATCTACTCATTATGGTTCATAAGTTTACTGAGTTTACTGTTTTAATCACTGTAATGTATATGATTTGGAACCACAGTTTGGTCAAAAATTCATTTCCCTCAATACATTATTTTTCAGTGGGTGGAACAAAAATAAGAAAGTTTAATAATATTTTTAATGTCAGGATGGAAATAATTATTAGATTGGAAAAATATATGGCTGTATTTGTGACCTTATTCAGCCTGTCCCACCTGTTTCACCGTATCCTTTTCCGTAATTCCATTTTTCTTAAACTTTTTCTTTCTTTTTCAGCTCAATTTCATAATGTTTTTCCTGTGTTTATTATTATTCTGACACCTGTTTTATCTTTGTACTCTGAAGCCTTTTGATTTCTCCCTTTAAAGATTGAGTTTAATGATTTTTCAGTGTTTCCTTTTTTGATTTCCTATAATGTTTATTGTTGTTCAGTTGCTTAGTTGTGTTTGACTGTGGTCCCATGGACTGCAGCATGCCAGGCTTCCCTGTCCATGACTGTCTCCCAGAGTTTGCTCAAGCTCATCTCCGTTGAATCAGTAATGCCATTCCACCATCTCATCCTCTGTTGTCCCCTTCTACTGTCTTTAATCTTTCACAGCATCCAGGTCTTTTCCAGTGAGTTGACTCTTTGCCTCAGCTGGCCAGAGTATTGAAGATTCAGCATTAGTCCTTCCAATGAAAATTCAGGGTTGATCTCCTTGAGGATTGACTGGTTTGATCTCCTTGATGTCTCAAGGACTCTCAAGAGTCTTCTCCAGCACCACAGTTTGAAAGCATCAGTTCTTTGGCACATAGACTTCTTTAAGTCCAACTCTCACATCCATATGCCTAGTAGAAAAACCATAGCAATGAATTTATGAACCTTTGTTGGCAAAGTGATGTGTCTGCTTTTTAATACGCTTTCTAGGTTTGTCATAGGAGCAAGCATCTTTTAATTTCATGGCTTCAGTCACTGTCCACAGTGATTTTGGAGTCCAATAAAATAAACTCTGTCACTGTTTCCATTTTGACACCATCTATTTGCCATGAAGACCAGATGACATGATCTTAGTTTTCTGAATGGTGAGTTTTAAGACAGCTTTATCACTTTCCTCTTTTACCTTCATCAAGGGGCTTTTTAGTTCCTCTTCGCTTTCTGCCATAAGGGTGGTGTCATCTTTGTATCCGAGGTTATTGATATTTCTCCTGGCAGTCTTGATTCCAGCTTGTGCTTCATCCAGCCCAACATTTCACATGATGTACTCTGCATATAAGTTAAATAAGCAAGGTGACAATATACAACTTTGATGTATTCCTTTCCCAATTTGGAACCAGTCTGTTGTCCATGTCCAGTTCTAACTGTTGCTTCTTGACCTGCATACAGATTTCTCAGTGGTCTGGTATTCCCTTCTCTTTCAGAGTTTTGCAGTTTGTTGTGATCCACAGTCAAAGGCTTTAGCATAGTCAATGAAGCAGAAATAGATGTCTTTCTGAAATTCCCTTGCTTTTCCTGTGATCCAGCAGATGTTGGCAATTTGATGTTGGTTCTTCTGCCTTTTCTAAATCCAGCTTGTACATCTGGAAGTTCTCAGTTCACATATTGTTGAAGCCTAGCTTGGAGGATTTTGATCATTACCTTGCTAGCATGTGAAATGAGTGCAATTGTGCGGTAGTTTGAACGTTCTTTGGCATTGTCCTTCTTAGGGATTGGAATGAAAACTGAGCTTTTCCAGTCCTGTGGCCACTGCTGAGTTTTCCAAATTTGCTGGCATATTGAGTGCAGCACTTTAACTGCATCATCTTTTAGGATTTGAAATAGCTCAGTGAAATTGCATCACTTCCACTAGCTTTGTTCCTAGTAATGCTTCCTAAGGCCCATTTGATTTCACACTCACAAGATGTCTGGCCCTAGGTGAGTGATCACATTGTCTTGGTTGTCTGGGTCATTAAGACCTTTTTTGTATAGTTTTGTGTATTCTTGCTACCTCTTCTTAATATTTCTACTTCTGTTAGGTCCATACTTTCTCTGCCCTTTTATTGTGCCCATCTTTGCATGAAATGTTCACTTGGTATCTCTAATTTTCTTGACGAAATCTCTAGTTTTTCCCATTTTGTTGTTTTCCTCTTTTTCTTTGCATTGTTCACTTTGGAAAGCTTTCTTAACCTCTTCTTGCTATTCTTTGGAACTCTGCATTCAAATGGCTATATCTTTTCTTTTCTCCTTTGCCTTTTACTGCTCTTGTTTTCTCAGTTATTTGTAATGTTTATTTGTGTTGTTTTTTTTTTTTTAGCTTTGTTCATCCCATTCATTCTTACTATATGCTTTCTTAGCACTTTATTTTTTTTTTTTTTAGCAAATATTTATTCATTCCTATGATGTGACAAGCATCATTTTTACCTGGATGATTCGTTTTGTTTCTCTGTTGAACCATTTTCCTTTTTGGTTTTTAAAAATTTTTCATAAGTGAGTTTCTTTTGGTTCTTTACAAATTTTTGAATCCCTTCATTATTGAGAGATTAGAGGAGATCCTCTCTTTAGTAGTCATTAGGATATATGTCTCAGAAACAGAAAGGGATGGAAGACAGAATCTGGCCTAATGATTTAAGTCTGCAGTGAGTATCACTGAGTTCATCATCATTTGATATTTGCTATTTCTGAAGTTGTTTTAGAGGGCAAATTTTTTTTATTAGTAGACCTCCTCCTAAAGGGATTAAAAATTGTCTTTCATAGATTTGGTTTCTGCCTATAGCTTGATTTTAGTATATGTGTTATTTTAAGCAAAGAATATATTAACTTTTCTTTCTTGAATTCATTGTAAGGAATATGAAAATGTTCGTCAGGAATATGAAGAAGTAAAACTCGCTCGGGACCAAGCAAAGGAAGAGGTCAGAAAACTTAAAGAAAGTCAGATTCCTATAACAGAACGCATTGAAGAAATGGAAAGGCAGCGTCACAGTTTGGAGGCTCGAATCAAAGAGAAGGTTATATTTCTGGCTCAATTTTGGATTTCTTGTCATTTATTTTAGCAAATATAAAAAATATTTTGTAGGTTTTGTAATGTTTGTGGATTTACTTGTAACTTTAGTTCTTTAAGTTCTTCTATTAGGAATTCTACTACCACAGGTCTTTCAAGATCCTAATCATCACTTGCTACTTTATAGGAACTTGCTACTCTAGAAATTTCAAGATATAAAAAGAGAGAAATGAAATGTGATTGTTCTAATTACAGGAGGATTCAGAGCAATATTCCTAGAAACATTGATCTCCTTTTGTGAATTTCTCATACATGTTATATAATTACAACCCCTTTTGTAGGAACATAATGTATAAAACCTCATGTTTTTTAGAATAAATAATATAATGGAATATTCTCTATATACCTTGAAAACGTAACTAAAATTTTTGCAATCATAGCTTTTAACCTTTAGGGAAGATTTTGGAATCACATAATTGTTTTGAGAGTATTTTAAACTATGGACCCTGCTATTCTGTATTATTGCTTTTAGGATAAAATAACATGAGGAAATAAATGTGAAGAAATGTAGAAACATATGTATGCATATAGCTGCAAATACTTTTAATATCTATAGGAATAGCCTTTCATAAATTTTCAAGTAATTGTATTTTGGGTGATAATGAATTTACTTTGAAAGAAATCATAGAAGAGCATTGTGGGTAAACTTACAGAGCAATTTTATATTTGGATGAGCAGGGTCACAGAATTGCCTTGCCTTTTTTTTTTTTAACTAACTTCTCTTCTTTTGATTCAATTTTGCAGGCATTAGCTATTAAGGAGGCATCTCAAAAGTGCAAACATAAACAAGATGTTATAGAAAGAAAAGATAAACAAGTAAGATCTAGCATTGAATTTGAAATTTTTTTGTTAATTTACCCTAACTTTTGTGTTCAGGTGTGGGTTATGAGAGAGTTTCTTGTTTTTGAATTGCCTGTGATCTTCCTCGTTCTCTTTCTTGTCTTAATCTGTGAGGAGGCCTAAAATTTGGAAGTATACCAGTTGCATAGAGGATAATTGCGGGGGGAATGGCTCAAAACTACTCTATAGATATGCATTTAATAGGGTGATAGTAAAATGGGATTTAGTTGTCTTCATAGCAGCAATTAAATTGCAAAGGATTGATTCTGTTGTTTGTTTAGTGTTGGATATTTCAGAGCTGATTATAAATTCATTGTGCATGGATGGAGCTTGATAGCAAAATTATTTTAGGATAATTGTGCAAAGAAGTGGGCTTTTTAGCTGCTCTGGCTCTGGTGGGTCAGAGAGATCCCCAAATATTTTTGGGGTTCTGTTTTCCAGGACCATTCAGAAACTAAAGCTTGAATTACCTTTCTTAGAGAGGGATGCACATCTTGAAGCATTTCTGGTGTTTAAAGCTTTATGTTAAATCTGTCCGTTTTCAACCTCATCCCTTTTCCTGTATCTTTATCTTCAAATTCCAATCCTCTCTCATTTAACTTCTCCAGAGGATAAACCTTAAATTTTCTTGACTGAAGCTTGCTTGATAGCAGTAGTGCTCAAGGTGTGTGCATAGAGGGGGTGTGGATGCATTGTAGTAGAAACGTAGGGCAGTATGCATGTGCAATTGCTCAGTTGTGTCCAGCCCTTTGCAACGCCATGAACTGTAGTCTTCTGGGCTCTTCTGTCCATGGAATTTTCCAGGCAAGAAGACTGGAATGGGTTGCGATTTCCTTCTCCAGTGGATCTTCCCGACCCAGGGATTGGACCCACGTCTCCTCTGTCTCCTGTCCTGGGAAGCAGATTCTTTACCACTGTGCCACCTGGGAAGCCAGGTGGGGTGGGTAGGAATCATTCTCCTCTATGTGATGTCTCTCTTTCTCTCTCTTTTTTTTTTTTACATTTTGGAAGGCTCAGCAATCATTTCCTTTCTCTAAATCCCTCTGAAGCTTGCACAGGGCAGTAACTATTATATCTAAATACCTGGTGGAGAAATAGTGTCTCAACAAAATTAAATGACTTGAGAGAACTCAGAAGTGGCACCGAGTGCCACACTTTATTTTCCACAGTATAAAATAAAAATTTCCACAAAAATATTACTTAATATATGAGGTCTGTATACTTGGCATTTCCTAGTTGTAAGATTCTTCTATGTTTTTTTTTTTTTAGGAAGAATCAGTTCTTGTTTCTTTCTCTTTCATTCACTCCTTATACTGTGGTTCCTATAGTAGGCTGCTAAATTGTCCTTCTGCTGCTTTTACTCTTCTGAATATTTATTGAACTCTCCAGTTGTTACTTTATTCCTTTTGTCCTTGTGGGACCAAGCCCTTTTAGCTCCATTTGTATTATTTATTTAGAGTTTAGAAGGGAAAAGGCATAAAGACTCGTCTTTAAAACCCCAAACAGGAACTGCTAGGTTGATAGGTTGTCTAACATTTAGCTGGATTTTAAAAAGGCAGAAGAACCAGAGATCAAATTGTCAGTATTCCTTGGATCATAGCAAAGAAAGAGAATTCCAGAAAAAGATCTGCTTCTGCTTCATTGACTGTGCCTAAAGCCTTTGACTGTGTGGATCACAATAAACTGGAAAATTCTGAAAGAGATGGGAGTACCAGGCCACCTTACCTGCCTCCTGAGGAATCTATGCAGGTCAAGAAGCAACAGTTAGAATTGGACAAAGAACGACAGACTGGTTCCAACTTGGGAAAGGAGTAGGTCAAGGCTGTATATTGTTACCCTGCTTATTTAACTTATATGCAGAGTACATCATGAAAAATGCCTGACTGGATGAAGCACAGGAGTCAAGATTGCTGGGAGAAATATCAGTAACCTCAGATATGCAGGTGACACCACCCTTAGGGCAGAAAGCGAAGAAGTAAAGAGCCTCTTGATGAAAGTGAAAGAGGAGAGTGAAAAAGGTGGCTTAAAACTCAACTTTCAAAAAACTAAGATCATGGCATCCAGTCCCATCCCTTCATGGCAAATAGATGGGGAAAAATGGAAACAGTGAGACTTTATTATTTTGGACTCCAAAATCACTGCCTCTGTTGACTGCAGCCATGAGATTAAAAGACGCTTGCTCCTTGGAAGAAAAACTATGACCAACATAGACAACATATTAAAAAACAGAGACATTACTTTGCCAATAAAGGTCCTTCTAGTCAAAGCTATGGTTTTTCCAGTAGTCATATATGGATGTGAGATTTGGGCCATAATAAAGAAGGCTGATTGTCGAAGAATTGATGCTTTCTAACTGTCGTGTTGGAGAAGACTCTTGAGCATACCTGGGATATCAAGGACATCAAACTAGTCAATCCTAAAGGAAATCAATTCTGAATGTTCATTGGAAGAACTGATGCTGAAGCTGAAGCTCCAGTACTTTGGTTACCTAATGGGAAGAGCCAACTCATTGGAAAAGACCCTGATGCTGGGAAAGATTGAAGGCAAAAGAAGGGTTCAGCAGAGGACAAGATGGTTGGATGGCATCACTGACTTAATGGACATGCGTTTGAGCAAGCTCCAAGAGATGGTGAAGGACAGGGAATCCTGGCGTGCTGCAGTCTGTGGGGTTGCAAAGAGTTGGACCCAACTGAGCAACTGAACAGCTTGCATTCTGACATAAATCTCACTTAGTATTTTAATACATTGGTGGATTCAAATAGAAAATCTTGTCTATACCATTTTTTGTACCATCTGATAAGATTGACCTAAAATTTTGTTTTGTTCCACCCTTAACTGGTTTATTTCAGTGTTAAGCCAACATTTAAGTAGTTTAGTTCTCCTAGAACCAGTGTTTTCTTTTTTTTCCCCTGTGTCATAATTAACAGTTTATCACTTCTGTAAGTTCTTGAAGTTTTAGCTTTTCTTAATTTTTAATATAATACATTATAGCATATAAATTTTTTCTGATTATCATTTGGTTACATCTTACATGTGTGGTATGTGCTTTATTGTTTTGGTTCAAGATTTTATAATTCTCATTCACAGGTTTTCATTTATATTTATATAGGAGTTCTTACTATTTCAGATTACTTGGATATGGAATTTTTAATCTTTATAAAAAAAGTTTAGTCCCAGTTATATTGCTTTATGGTTAATAGATGTGACCTTTATGACTTTATATTAAAATTTTTTGAAACCTTTTTGGACTTTTACTGTAATTATATTATGCAAACTTTACTCTTTTTTTTTTCCTAGCCTGATTTATCCAGTTCCTTTTTCTTTGAATGTAGACTTTTCTGTTTTTCTTGTAATTGTGTTTTTGCTTTCTAGATATTAAAGCTTTATTGTTTGTTCTTTATTTTATCTGCTATAACTAACATACACTGGGTTTTGCTTTGTAATTTTTAAAATTCAGTATGAGACACTTTCTCATACAGTAAAGAAGTTTAACCAGTTCACATTTACCGCTGCCTTCTACTTACCCTTAAAAAGTTTACATAACATATTTTTCTTAGTAGAAAAAGTTAATTAGTATTTTTCCTCTTTTATTTGAGAAAGATCAGAATCTTAGCAAACTTTTATTTCCTCTTCTGCCACTCTGTGCCAGTGTCGTTAGAAATTTTACTTCTCTGTTATTTAAGGTATTATTTTCTACTGCCTGTGTTTATTTAGACTTAAAATATTTTATTGGTTTATTTGATCATGTTACTGCTTACATCACATTTTTTGTGATTCCTTTGTTTGAAGAGAGAGGAATTTAGGTTGTTTTTTCATAGTATCTCTCTTTTGTAGGTGTCTTAGAGAGGTTCTTTGGGTGATAAACTTTCTGAGTCCTTGTATGTTAGGAAATATCTTTTTTGCAGTCACTAAGGAATATTAAAATGGCTGGATGTTGAATTCTAAATTATAAATTGTTTTTCCTTAGGACTTTGGCAGTCTGTCTCAGTGTCTTCCTGGGTCTAATATAGTTGACCCTCCATGTCAGTGGATTCTGTATTTGTGGATTCAACCAAAGATGGAGCAAAATATTTGGGAAAAAATATTTCCAGAAAGTTCCAAAAAGCAAAACTTGAATTTGTTGTGTACTAGAACTAAACTATTCATAGTATTTACGTTGTACTACAGATGATTTTTTTTTCTAGAGTTTTTTTTTTTAACATTTAATTTTATCCATGTTTGCTTTGGGATAGGGAATAGATCTTTTAGTAAAAGTGTAAAGTAAAACCAAAGTATGTCTTGTGTACAACATTTAAATTACAATAATGATGTACTTTTGCATCCCGTAATAACAATGTGTGTAGGTTTTATGCAAATACTGTGCCATTTTATATAAGGGACTTAAGCATCTGTAGATGTTGATAGCTGTAGCGGGGGGGGGGGGGGGGGGGGGGATGGTGAGGTGCTGGAACAAATCCCCCAAGGATGTCAGGAGACAAATGTATTGTTCCTGAGAAGCAGCAGATATGAGAGGTAGACAGAGACCTTATTAGGTAGACCCTTGAAAGAATAAAGGCAAATCGAACTTGATTGTAAATGGACTATACAGTCGAAACTATAAGAAAGCTTTGGTTTGAAAGTTTTTAAGCTATAGAGAAACAGTATATCATAAATCTTAAAATATTTTGGACTGCCTTATGGAAGATGGACTCTATAGTTCATTTTTGCCCCACATGTGGGAGTTTCATTTAGGAGGCCATTGCAGTAGTCTAGGCAAGAGATAATAGTGATTTCATCTAAGGTAGTAGCAGTTGATAAATTTAAAAAATTGAACCAACAGTATTTGCTCAGGAAGTGGATATAAGAATACATTGTGAAAGAATCAAGGATCAGACCTAACCTTTTGACCTTACAGTTGATAGTGGTGCCTTTTACTGAAATGAAATTTGCTAGGAGAGGGAAACGGAGAAGGAAATGGCAACCCACTCCAGTATTCTTGCCTGGAGAGTTCCATGGACAGAGGAGCCTGGCAGGCTACATAGTCCCTGGGGCACAAAGAGTTGGACATGACTTAGTGACTAAACCACCACCAGGAGAGGAAAAATAAAGAATTCTATCTGACTGTGTAGAAGAGTTACATCTTTTTACTTTATACCTGTTTCTATCTTCAAATCTAAAATGTGTTTCTTAAAAACAGTATTTAGTTGGTCTTGATGGTTTTTTAATCCATTCTGCCTACATCTGCCTTTTAATTGGAGTGTTTAAACCATTTGCATTTGATGTAATTGCTGTTAAGTCATTGTGTGATTTGTTGTCATATGTCTTAGGACTTTGTTGCTCCTCTCTTTCTCCAATATTGCCTTATTTTGTGTTGTTTTTTAATGTACCATTTTAATTCCTGTCTCTTTTTTTTTCTGTATTTTTTTGAACTATTTTCTTAATGGCTGCCTTTAGAAATATAAATAACATCTTAATTTATAATAGTCTAGTTCATATAAATATGTACTTGAGTAGTATAGAAAACTTTGCTCCTATATAGCTCCATTCCCTTCTCCTTCCTTTGTGCTGTTATTGTCATACCAGTTACATTTTTAAGCATTATAAGCCTGTCAAAAATAGTTTGTAGTTATTTCTTTATGAAGTTTCATTTTTGTGGCAATAATTGATTCTTTGACACCAACTCTGTTCTATAAATTCAACTCAGAAAGTTCTGATACTATTTAGAATTTAAGTAGATTCTACAAATTTATGGCTCAGTCCCACAAGACAGCCCTGGCTTCATGCCAGTCTCAAGTCCCTTGACCTGTTTTCCTACTCTTCTCTCTGACTTGGGTACAAATTCAGAGGTTCCCACAACTACCCCTGCCTTCAGGTTCAGTATGTACTAGAATGACTCACAGAACTCAGGAAAACATTATACTTAACAATTATGGGTTTGCTATAAAGGTTACAACTCAGGAACAGCCAAATGAAAGAGGTGCATAGAACAAGGTAGGGTGGTGCAAAGTTTCTGTTCCCTTTCTGGGTGCATCACCTTCCCAGCATATGGACACGCTTACTGACCCAGAAGCTCAATAGCCATGTTGTTCAAGAGATTTTATTGACGTTTCATTATGATTGATTAAATTATTGGCTATTGGTGATTGAGGTCAACCTCCAGCCTCTTTCACCTCCTGGAGGACATGGAGTTCGGCTGAAACTTGCAATCTAACTTTTAATCATGTGGTTGTTTCTTCGGGCAATCAGTCTCTATCCTGAAGCTGTATAGAGTCCCTGACAAGTTATCTTTTCACTGTTTGGATCACAATTAACTGGAAAGTTCTTAAAGAGATGGAAATAATGGATCGCCTTACCTGCCTCCTGAGAAACCTGAGCACAGGTCAAGAAGCAAGAGTTGGAACTGCAAATGGAACAATGATCACTGTGAACAAAGCTAGTGGAGGTGATGGAATTCCAGCTGAGCTGTTGAAAATCCTAAAAGATGATGCTATGAAAGTGCTGCATTCAACATGCCAGCAAATTTGAAAAACTCAGCAGTGGCCACAGGACTGGAAAAGGTCAGGTTTCATTCCAATCGCAAAGAAAGGTGATGCCAAAGAATGTTCAAACTACCATACTGTTGCACTCATTTCACATGCTAGCAAAGTAATGCTCTAAATTCTGCAAGCTAGCCTTCAACATTACATGAACCGAGAACTTCCAGATGTTCACACTGGATTTAGAAAAGGCATAGGAACCAGAGATCAAATTGCCAATATCCATTGAATTATCAAAAAAGCAGGAGAATTCCAGAAAAACATCTACTTCTGCTTCATTGACTATGCTAAAGCCTTTGACTGTGTGGATCACAACAAACTGGAAAATTCTTGAAGAGAGGGGAATACCATACCACCTTACCTACCTCCTGAGAAATCTGTATGCAGGTCAAGAAGCAACAGTTAGAACCCGACATGGATAATGGACTGGTTCCAAATTGGGAGAGTGCATCAAGGCTGTATATTGTCACCCTGCTTATTTAGCTTACATGTAGAGTAATTCCAGAGTTCTGAAAGAGTTAATTTTTTGACAGTTTTTGCTAACATTTTCATTAATTTTCTGGAGGAAAGGATTTTCAGAGTTCCTTACTTTGTCATCCTATTGACATCCAAATCTTTTCTGAATCTACAGAAGAACATTGCTAGGATTTTAATAGGACTTGCATTAAACATATATATCAGTTTGGGGGAAAATAGAAAGTAACATGTTGAATCTTCTAATCTATGAACACAGCGTGCTGCCATTGATTTAGACCTTTGATTTTTTTCCCATCAGCACTACATAGTTTTCAGCATATAAGTTCTCTGCATTTTGTTAGATTACACCTAAGTTTTTCCTTTGATTTTTCTTTTTTCTCTTTTTTTGAAATAATTTACTTGGAATTTTTTCAGAGCCTAGCATGTCATCTACAAATGAAGACAGCTTTATTTCTTCCTTTCTGATTTTTATGCTTTTTATTTCCTTTCTTGCCTTACTGCACTGGCTAGAAATTCCAGCACTTCTGTTGACTAAAGATGGTGAGAGTGGGCATCCTTGCCTTATTCCTGGTCTTAGGAGGAAAGGATTCATTTTTTCACCGTGGAGTATAACATTAGCTGTAGATTTTTTATAGATCGGACAGTTCTCTATTTCTGTGTTTCTGAGAATAACGTGAGTGCTGGATTTTGTCAGATGCTTTTTCTGCGTATCTATTGATATGATCATGCACATGTTCAATTTTAGCTTGTAAAAATGAATTTCATTGATTTTTGAATATCAAACCAACCTTATATTTCTGAAGTAAACCCTGTTTGGTTATGGTGTATAAATTTATAATTCCTTTTACACACTGTTGAATTCTGTTAACTAACATTTAAAGGATTTTTCTGTCTATATTCATGAGGGACATACTCTGGTTTTCTTTTCATGCTTGTCTGCTTTTGATATCAGGGTAATAACTAGTTTTTTTAAATGAACTCAGAAGTGTTCTCTCCTCTTCCCAGGTTTGGAAGAGACAGGCACTCTGTCTATCAGCTAATCCCTTGAATCTATTTGTCATTTCCCCTGTGTAATAGTAAGGGATTTGATTTAGGTCATACTTGAATGGTCTAGTGGTTTTCCCTACTTTCTTCAATTTCAGTCTGAATTTGGCAATAAGGAGTTCATGATCTGAGCCACAGTCAGCTCCCGGTCTTGTTTTTGCTGAGTGTACAGTGCTTCTCCATCTTTGGCTGCAAAGAATATAATCAATCTGATTTCAGTGTTGACCATCTGGTGATGTCCATGTGTAGAGTCTTCTCTTGTGTTGTTGGAATAGGGTGTTTGCTATGACCAGTGCATTCTCTGGTAAAGTTATAGGGCAGTTCAAATAATCTTTCAGTTGGTTTACTTGTGCTAGTGATTCCCTCCCCGCCCCCCCCAAATTGGTCCATTTTTATCTAAGTTGTTAAATTTATCTGTTCACAAATTTTCTTACTATTCTTTCGATTTAGGTGGGTTCTGTAGTGATGATTGATCCCTGTTTGATTCCTGATATTGGTCATTTGTGTCTTACTTTTTTTTTTTCTTTTGTTGGAGTGTGAGGATGGGTTCAGTCTTGGTAGAGGTATGTTAATTTTATTGTTTTTCGGGATGAATAGCTCTTTGTTTCACTGACTTTTCTGTTATTTTTCTAATTTCGTTGAAGTTTGTTCATATTTTTATTACTTCCCTTCTTCTGCTTGATGTTGGTTTGTTTTGCTCTTTTTCTAGGTTCCTGAGGTTGATGCTCAGATTATTGATTTGAGAATTTTCTCCTTTTCTTGTGTATATGCACTTAATGCTGTGTTTTTCTATCATCACTGCTGTACTTGTGTCCCACAGATTTTGATATATTGTATTATTATTTTTGCTCAGGTTTTATTTTCCACTTTTCTTGAGATCACAATTTGTTTATCCATTTATCTGTTCACAGATGTTTAGTTTGTTTCTTGTTTGGTGCTAGTACTAAAACTGTCGTGAAGTTCTTAACGTAATACAAGATGTGCTTTCATGTCTTTTGGATAATTTCCTATAAGTAAGCTATCGTAGATATACATGTAACTTTTGAAGGATTTGTCAAGCTGTTTTCCAAAATGATTATCATCAACTTTTTGTTGTTGTAATTGTTTCATTGACTCTGCTAAAGCCTTTGACTGTGTGGATCACAGCAAATTGGAAAGTTTTTTTTTAATTTTATTTTTTTAATTGAAGGATAATTGCTGTACAGAATTTTGTTGTTTTCTGTCAGACAGCAACAAGAAGCAGTCATAGGGATATATATGTCCCCTCCCTCTTAAACCTCCTTCCCATCTCCCTCCCCACCCCACCCCTCTAGGTCGTTACAGAGCCTCTGAGTTCCTGAGTCATACAGCGAATTCCCATTGGCTGTCTGTTTTTATATGGTGTTGTAAGTTTCCATGTTATTCTCTCCACACATCTCACCTTCTCCCTCTTCCTCTCCCTCCATGTCTGTTTTGTATGTCTGTTTCTCCTTTGCTGCCCTATCATCAGTACTATCTTTCTAGATTCCATATTTCTGACTTTCTTCACTCTGTATGATAGGCTCTAGGTTTGTCCACCTCTTTAGAACTGACTCAAATATGTTCCTTCTTCTGGCTGAGTAATATTCCATCATATATGTACCACAGCTGCTTTATCCATTCATCTTTCAATCGACATCTAGGTTGCTTCCATGTCTAGCTGTTATAAATAGTGCTGCAGTGAACATTGGTGTACATGTGCCTTTTTCAATTTTGGTTTCCTCAGGGTATATGCCTAAGAGTGGGATTGCTGGGTCATATGGTGGTTTTTATTTCTAGTTTTTTTAGGAATCTCCATACCATCTTCTATTGTGGCTGTGTCAGTTTACATTCCAACCAGCAACGCAGGAGGGGTTCCTTTTCTCCACACCCTCTGCAGCGTTTAATGTTTGTAGACTGTTTGATGAGGGCCATTCTGACTGGTGTGAGGTGGTATCTCATTGTAGTTTGATTAGCATTTCTCTAATAATGAGTGATGTTTAGCATCTTTTCATGTTTTTGTAAGCCATCTGTATGTCTTCTTTGGAGAAATGTCTGTTTAGGTCTTTTTCTTGACTTTTTGGGTGGGTCGTTTATTTTTCTGATATTGAGCCGCTTACACATTTTGGAAATTAATTCTTTGTCAGTTGTTTCCTTTGCAATTATTTTCTCCTATTCTGGGGGTTGTCTTTTCAACTTGTTTGTAGTTTCCTTTTCTGTGTAAAAGCTTTTAAGTTTAATTAGGTTCCACTGGTTTATTTTTGGTTTTACTTCCTTTACTCTAGGGAGGTGGGTCATAGAGGATCTTGCTTTGACTTATGTCATGCAGTGTTTTGCCTGTATTTGCCTCCAAGAGTTTTATAGTCTCGTGTCTTACATTTAGGTCTTTAACCTTTTTGAGCTTATTTTGTGTATGACTTTAGGAAGTGTTCTAATTTCCTCTTTTACACATAGCTGTCCAGTTTTCCCAGCACCACTTATTGAAGAGGCTATCTTTGCCCCATTGTGTATTCTTGCCTCCTTTGTCAAAAATAAGACATCCATAGGTGCGTGGGTTTCTCTCTGGCCTCTCTATCTTGTTCCATTGGTCTGTTTTTTTTGTGCCAGTACCATACTGTTTTGATGACTGTAGCTTTTGTAGTATTGTCTGAAATCAAGAAAATTGATTCCTCCAGCTCCATTCTTCTTTCTCAAGACTGCTTTGACTATTCAGGGGTCTTTGTGTTTCCATATGAATTGTGAAATTTTTTGTTGTAGTTCTGTGAAAAATGCCATTGGTAATTTGATAGGGGTCACATTGAATCTGTAGATTGCATTTTATGGTATACTCATTTTCTCAGTATTGATTCTTCCTACCCAGGAACATGGAATATCTCTTCATCTGTTTATGTCGTCTTTGATTTCTTTCATCAGTGTCTTATAATTTTCCATATACAGTTCTTTTGTCTCCTTAGGTAGGTGTGTTCCTTAGGTAGGTTTATTCCTGGATATTTTATTCTTTTTGTTTCAGTGGTGAATGGAATTGTTCCCTTAACTTCTCTTTCTGATTTTTCATTCTTAGTACATAGGACTGCAAGTGATTTCTGTGTATTGACTTTATATATTGCAACTATGCTAAATTCATTCATTAGCTCTAGTAAGTTTCTGATAGTTTCTTTTAGGTTTTCTGTGTATCATATCATGTCATCTGCAGACAGAGTTTTACTTCTTTTCTTATCTGGATTCTTTTTTATTTCTTTTTCTTCTCTACTTGCCATAGCTAGGACTTTCAAAACTATGTTGAATAATTGTGGTGAGAGTAGACACCCTTGTCTTGTTCCTCATATTAGAGGGAATACTTTCTGTTTTTCACCATAGAGAATAATGTTTGTTGTGTGCTTATCATATATGGCCTTTACTGTGTTGTGGTAGGTTCCTTCTATGCCCATTTTTTGAAGTGTTTCTATCATAAACGGGTGTTGAGTTTTGTCAAAGGCTTTTTCTGCATTTATTAAGATGATCGTATGTTTTTTATCTTTCAATCTGTTAATATGGTGTTTCACATTGGTTGATTTGCGTATATTGAAAAATCCTTGCATCCCTGGAATAAACCTGACTTGATCATGGTGAGGGAGTGAATTCTTAGGTAGGTTGATAAGGAATCTGGGACCCTCAAGGAGAAAAGGGTTCAGGACCCTGGAGGAGAAGAAAGGGACAAACTTTTTTTCCCTACATTCCTTTGTCTTAGTCATCTAAGACATTTTTTCTTAAGCTCTGAGTTGTTATGGCAACAATCTATTTCTTCTAAGACTTAACTTTCTTTAAGCCCAGAGCTAATGGTTACATAGCAAAGCAACTCATGTTGCTCGTGTATGTTTTTCCTTAAACTCTGTACTAATGATTATATAACAATGTATCTTGCTGAAGGACATGTTTTCTCCTTAAGAACCTTGTGACTAATCCTGTTATCCAAACATGTATGTTGTGGGAGTGAGTCTGGTCAGACCTTTCTGTTGTTAATAACCAGTTGAAAAAGTGTGTAAGACCTTGATAAACCTAGTGAGTGGTCCCTCTCTGCCCCTTCTGGTGTCTTTGTCAGAAGCTGTCTCTGTCCATTTCCACTTTAATAAAACTGGTGTCTTAAGAAGATATGAGTAACTGCAGCCATGTCTTTGGTCCCAAAGCAAAGTTCTCTCCTTCAGAAATCTCAAATCCAACACTGTTCACAGTAAGCTGTCAATGGTGTGTGAGCTTTTTAATGTGTTGTTGAATTCTGTTTGTTAGAATTTTGTTGAGGATTTTTACATCTATGTTCATCAGTGATATTGACCTGTAATTTTCTATTTTTGTGTTGTCTTTGCCTGGTTTTCCTATCATGGTGATTGTGGCCTCGTAGAATGAGTTTAGAAGTGTTTCTTCTTCTGCAGTTTTTTGAAAGAGTTTCAGAAAAGTAGGCATTAGCTCTTCTCTGAATGTTCGATAGAATTGCCCTGTGAAGCCATCTGACCCTGGACTTTTGCTTTTTGGGAGATTTTTCATCTCAGTTTCATTTCAGTGTTTGTAATTATCTTGTTCATAATTTCTCTCTCTTCCTGATTCTGTCATGGGAGGTTGAACTTTTCTAAGAATCTGTCCATTTCCTCTAGGTTGTCCATTTTACTAGCATATAGTTGCTCATAAATATTCTCTTATGGTTGTTTGTATTTCTGTGTGGTCTGTTGTAACCTTTCCTTTTTAATTTCTAATTTTGTTGATTTTTCTTCCCTTTTTTTTGCTTAATGGTCTGGCTAGTGGTTTGTTAGTTTATCTTCTGAAAGAACCAGCTTTGTTGGTTTATTAATCTTTGCTATTGTTTCCTTCATTTCTTTTTTCATTTATTTCTGCTTTGATCTTTATGATTTATTTCCTTCTGCTGACTCTGGGGATTTTTGTTCTTATTTTTCCAGCTGCTTTAGATGTGGCGTTAGGTTGTCTATTTGATGTTTTTCTTGTTTCTTGAGATAGGATTGTATTGCTCTTAGAACTGCTTTTGCTGAATCCCATAGGTCTTGCATTGTGTTTCCATTGTCATTTGTTTCCCAGGAATTTTTTGATTTCCCTTCTTATTTCTTAAGTAACCTCTTTGTTACTTAGTAATATATTGTTTACTCTCCATGGGTTTGTGTTTTTTGCATTTTTCCTGTAGTCTCATAGCCTTGTGGTCAGAGAAGATACTTGATACTATTTCAGTTTTCTTAAATTTACTGAGGCTTGACTTGTGGCCCAAGATGTAGTCTCTCCTGGAGAATGTTCTATGTGCACTTGAGAAGTTGTATTCTTCTGCATTTGGATGGAAAGTCCTGAATATACCAGTTAGATCCATTTGGTCTAATGTTTCATTTAAGGCTTGTGTTTCCTTATTGATTCTCTGTTTTGACTATCTGTCCCTTGGTGCAAGTGCAGTTTTAAAGTGCCCTACTATTACTGTGTTACTGTGATTTCCCCTTTTATGCCTGTTAGTGTTTGCCTTGTGTATTGAGATGCTCCTGTGTTGGGTGCATAAATATTTACAGTTGCTGCGTCTTCTTCTTGGATTGGCCCCTTGATCATTATGTAGTGCCCTTCTTTATCTCTAATAACATTATTTATTGTAAAATCTATTTTGTCTGCAATAAGGATTGCCTCTCTGGCTTTCTTTTGGATTGCATTTGCATGGAATATCTTTGTCCGTCCTTTACTTTCAGTCTGTATGCGTCTCTAGGTCTGAAGTGGGTCTCTTGTAGGCAAGATGTAATGGGTCTTATTTTTGTATCCATTCAGTTAGTCTGTATCTTTTGGTTGGTTCAGTTAATCCGTTTGCATTTAAAGGAATGATTGATATATATATATATACACATATATATTCGTGTTGGCTTTTTCGTAATTGTTCTGGGTTTGTTTTTGTAATCTTTCCTTTCTCTTGGGTTTACTGGCAGTGTAAATCCCTTTAATATTTGTTGTAAGGC
This sequence comes from Muntiacus reevesi, assembly GCF_963930625.1. Classification (NCBI taxonomy): domain Eukaryota; kingdom Metazoa; phylum Chordata; class Mammalia; order Artiodactyla; family Cervidae; genus Muntiacus; species Muntiacus reevesi. The sequence continues at coordinate 43,511,606 of NC_089265.1, forward strand.
TGGTGGTGCTAAATTCTCTTAACTTTTGTCTATAAAGCATTTGATTTGCTCCATCAATTTTGAATGAGATCTTTGCTATGTATAGTAATCTTGATTGTAGATTTTTTTCTTTCAGTGCTTTAAATATATCCTGCCATTCCCTTCTGGCCCGCAGAGTTTTTGCTGAAAGATCTGCTGTTAATCATATGGGTTTTCCCTTTTATGGTACTTGTTGCTTTTCCCTTGCTGCTTTTAATATTCTTTCTTTCTGTTTAATCTCTGTTAGCTTGATTAATACGTGTCTCGATGTGTTTCTCCTTGGTTTTATCCTGTAAGGGATTCTCTGTGCTTCGTGGACTTGATTGACTATTTCCTTTCCCATGTTGGGGAAGTTTTCAACTATAATTTCTTCAAAAATTTTCTCAGTGCCTTTCTTTTTTTCTTCTTCTTCTGGGACCCCTATGACTCGAATGTCAGTGTGTTTAATATTGTCCCAAAGGTCTCTGAGGCTGTCCTCAGTTCTTTTCATTCTTTTCCTTTATTGTGCTCTTCAGCAGTTATTTCCACCATTCTGTCTTCCAGCTCGCTTAACCATTCTTCTGCCTCAGTTGTGCTGTTAGTTCTTTCTAGAGTATTTTTAATTTCAGTAATTGTGTTATTCATCTCAGTTTGCTTATTCTTTATTTCTTCTATGCCCTTGGCAACTGTATTAATTGTTTATTGCATTTTCTCCATTCTATTTTCAAGTCTTTGGAACATCTTTACTACCATCATTCTGAATTCTCTTTCAGATAGATTGCTTATTTCTTCTTTGTTTATTTGGTGTTGTGAGTTTCTCCTTTATTCTTTCATTTGCACTGTATTTCTCTGTCTTTTTATTTATTTTTTTCTAACTTCCTCCGATTGACGTCTCCTTTTTCCAGGCTTTAGGGTTGTATACCTTTTTGCTTTTGGTTTTTGTCCTTGGAGGGAACGATTGGTTTAGTGGTTTGTGTTGACTTCTTATTAGGGGTGACTTGTGCCTGTGTTCTGGTGGGAAGAGGGGAGGTTCCCTGCCCGCCTGCCCCTCCCCCCCTTGGGAAGGGCTGTGTGAGGTGGTATATTTTAGAGCGCCTGTGGGACTCCTATCTGTTGATGATTGTTTTTGTGTTTTTTTCTTGCTTGTTGTTTCAGTAAAGTGTCCTGGGTGGATGCTGTCAACAGCTGGATGATTCTAGGCTTTGTGTACAGGTGTCAAAATTCTCAGTAATTAATACCCCCTGGGGTTAGGAGTTCTCTGGCAGTCTGGGATCTTGGACTCAATGCTCCCAGCTCACTGGTTCAGGTGTGATCCTTGGTCTGTGGATTGGGCCTCCATAAGTCACCTGTTATGGGATTAAAGGGAGTTAAAGCAAACACCAAGACAAAAAGTAAAACATGCCATGAAATAAAAGATGAACCCAGATGAATGATGAATACAAAATCAACATTACAGAAATAATGGGACATATACACACACTTCCACGCATAGTTATAACCAAAATATTTTAAAGAAAAGAGTATAGGAGATTGACTTGGTGAACAAGGGAAACCAAAAGTGGTATCAACCAATTAAAAGCAGAGCTAGCTAATGCTCTGTCTGGAAAACTGAGCCTGAGCAGAGTGCCAGCTGAGGAATATAGCCAGGAGAGCACAGCAGCTTAACCTACATGGTGAAAGGAAAGAGTGAAGGCCAAGAAAAGGAAAAGGAGAAGGGAGAGAGAAGGGGAGGAAAAGACAGCTTAAAAATAGAGTAGAAAAACAAAAATAAATAGACTAATTTGAAAAAGATTTATATATATTCAGGAACAGCTATAGCTGGTGAAGAACTATAAGAAAGCAATCAATTATATAAAAATATATAAAATATTTTAATATATTTTAATATATATAAAAGCATGTATATATATAAACAAATATATTAAAAAAATCCAAAAAATCACCCAAGAAAGGGTGAAAAATTTTTTTTTAATTTCTTTTTTTTAACAAGAAAAAGAAGAACACTCCCCAGCACCACAAAAGTCTAATGTGAAGGTAGAAATATGTAGGGGGAATGAAGAGTATGATTTAAAAAAGAAGAAAAAGTTCTCAAGATCATAGATGTTGGTTGTGGAGTCTGCCCCCGTGGATGGGGTTGGGTTAGTGTCCTGTAATAGTTTTATGGTTGGGGAGCTTGTGCCTGTGTTCTGGTTGATCAAATTGGGTCTTGTCTGAAGGGCAGCGTGGTGTCCAGTAGTAGGTTTCTGGTGTCTGTGGGTTCAGTATGTCTTTGGGCAGCCTTTCTGGTTTGGCAGTCTTGCTGCTAAGTCACGCCAGTCGTGTCTGACTCTGTGCAACCCCATAGACGGCAGCCCAACAGGCTCCTCTGTCCCTGGGATTCTCCAGGCAAGAATACTGGAGTGGGTTGCCATTTCCTTCTCCAATGCATAAAAGTGAAAAGTGAAAGTGAAGTCACTCAGTCTTGTCCAACTCTTAGCAACCCCACGGACTGTAGCCTACCCGGCTCCTCTGTCCATGGGATTCTCCAGGCAAGAGTACTGGAGTGGGTTGCCATTGCCTTCTCTGTTGGCAGTGTTAGATGTATCTATTTCTGCAGCCACCTCAAAGTGGCCCTCTTAGCATATCTTCACTGCCACCAGCCCCCTACTTGTTCCTGGAATCATTGCCAGTGCCTCTGTCCCCAGTCCCACCCCACAGGCCGAAGCTTTCTAGGTAGGGACTGGTGTGGATCATTTTTTGGCTCCCCACCCCTGCCCTCTGCATCATGGAGAGTTGTGTGGGCTTCCCTCAGCCCTCTGAGCTCACCCTCTGTACCACATGGTTTGTGTGCCCTGCAGGGGTTTTTGTGTGCCCCTCTTTCAGCCCCCAGGGCCCAGCCTCTGTGCCACAAGGTTTGTGCGCCCTACAGAGGTTTGTATGTGCCGCTGTGCCTCTCACACCACGCCCCCCTCACCCTCTACACCGCGAGGTTTGTCTGCGCTGCAGAGGTTTGTATGCTGCGCCTCTCTCAGCACCTTCTTCCCTGCAGGGCTCTGTGGGCTTCTCTGGGTTTCCCAAGCACACTGTCTAGTCAGGGCCACAGTCCGTGAGCTGTTTATGAGCTGAGAAGTGCAGCAGCTTTCTCTGTTTTCTGCCCCCTAGATCCCTGCTGTGCCTGGCTTTCCAGGATTCTGCAACTCCCCTTGGGCTCAACTGTGAGTTCCTGTGCTTGGAAACTCTTCCTCCTTCACTGTTCCCTCCCTCCCTCCGATCCAGAAGTTCTCTATCTCTTCCCTTTTTGTGTCTCCATACTCTCTCTTACCTCCTTCCAGGGAGCTTAGCTTGCCTCCTGGAGGCCGGGGGGCTTCTGCTGTCACCTAGAGGTTCTTTGTAGGAATTGTTCTGTATCTTGATGAGATTTTGACATATTTGTGGGGAGGCTGGTGATCTCACCGTCTTACTCCTCTTCCATCTTCTTCTGTCTCCCCAAACTGTGCAAAATTCTTAACGACATGCAAGTACCAGACCACTGCACCTGTCTCCTGAGAAACCTGTATGTGGGTCAAGAAGCAGTAGCCAGAAAAAGACATGGAACAACTGACTGCTTCCAGATTGGGAAAGGAGTACATCAAGGCCCTATACTGTCAACCTGCTTATTTAAATTACATGCAGAGTATGTCATGCAAAATACCAGGCTGGATAAATTACAAGCTTGAATCAATATCGTTGGGAGAAAAACCAACAACCTCAGATATGCAGATGATCTTTCTTGGGTGGCCCTACACCACGTGGCTCATAGTTTCATTAAGTTAGACAAGGCTGTAATCCAAGTGATCAGTTTGGTTCGTTTTATGTGATTGTGGTTTTCATTCTATCTGCTCTCTGATGAAAGAGGATAAGAGGCTTGTGGAAGCTTCCTGATAAGAGGGACTGGCTGTGGGGAAAACTGCATCTTACTCTGGTGGGCAGTGATTTGAGGTTTTTTTTTTTTTTTTTTTTTTTTCGCTCCTTGGAAGGAAAGCTATGACCAACCTAGACAGCTTATTAAAAAGCAGAGACATTACTTTGCCAACAAAGGTCCATCTAGTCAAAGCTTTGGTTTTTCCAGTAGTCATGTATAGATGTGAGAGTTGGACTATAAAGAAAGCTGAGTGCCGAAGAATTGATACTGTTGAACTGTGGTGTTGAAGAAGACTCTTGAGAGTCCCTTGGACTGCAAGATCAAAAGAGTCAATCCTAAAGGAGATCAGTCCTGCATATTCATTGGAAAGACTGGTGCTGAAGCTTCAGTACTTTGGCCACCTGATCTGAAGAACTGACTCATTGGAAAAGACTGTGTTGCTGGGAAGGATTGAAGGCAGGAGAAGAAGAGGACGATAGAGGATGAGATGATTGGATGGCATCACCGACACAATGGACATGAGTTTGAGCAAGCTCCAGGAGTTGGTGATGGACAGAGAGGCCTGGCGTGCTACAGTCCATGGGGTCACAAAGGGTCGGATATGACTGAGTGACTGAACTGAACTGGTGGGTAAGGCTGTTCTCAGTAAATCTTTAATCCAATTTTCTGCTAACTGATGGGGCTGTGTTCCTATGGTAGGGATAAAGGCGACCTTCCCAAAAGGACTTATGCCAGCTTGCCACACCTCCCAGGGCTGCTGCAGTCAGTGCCCCTGACCCTGCTGCAGGCCACTGCTGACCACCTCCACCAGAGACTTCTGAAGACTCACAGGCAAGTCTGGCTCAGTCTCTTGTGGGGTCACTGCTTGTTTATCCTGGGTCTTGGTGCCCACAGGGTTTTGACCTGGAAAAGATCAGTTTTCATTCCCATCTTAAAGAAGGGCAATGCCAAAGAATGTTCACACTAATGCTCAGTTTCTTATATTTCACATGCTAGCAAAGTAATCATCAAAATCCTTCAAGCTAGACTTCAGCAGTATGTGAACCCAAAACTTCCAGATGTACAAGCTGGATTTAGAAAAGACATAAGAACCAGAATTCAAATTGCCAACATCCACTGGATCATAGAGAAAGGAAGAGAATTCCAGAAAAACATCTTCTTCTGCTTTATTGACCATGCTAAAGCCTTTGACTGTATGGATCAAAACAAACTGTGGAAACTTCTTAAAGAGATGGGAGTACAAGACCATCTTACCTGCCTCCTAAGAAACCTGTATGCAGGTCAAGAAGCAATAGTTAGAACTGTACATGGAATAACATACTTGTTTCAGAATTGGGAAAGGAGTATGTCAAGGCTGTATTTTATCACCCTGCTTATTTAACCGATATGCAGAGTATATCATGTGAAATTCCAGGCTGGATGAAACAGAAGCTGGAGTCAAGATTGCCACGAGAAATATCGATAACCTGAGATATACAGATGATACCACCCTTATGGCAGAAAGTGAAAGAGGAACTAAAGAGCTTCTTGATGAAGGTGAAAGAGGGGAGTGAAATTGCTGGGTTGAAAATCAACATTCAAAAAACTAAGATTGTGTCATCCAGTCCCACCACTTCATGGCAAATAGAACGGGAAACAATGGAAACAGTTACAGACTTTTTTGACAGTCCAAAATCACTGTGGATGGTAACTGCAGCTGTGAAATTAAAAGATGCTTGCTTCTTGGAAAAGCTGTGACAGACCTAGACATCATACAAAAGAGCAGAGACATTACTTTGCTGTCAAAGATCTGTCTACTTAAAGCTATATGGTTTTCCCAGCAGTCATGTACAGATGTGAGAGTTGAACCATAAAGAAGACTGAGTACCGAAGAATTCATGCTTTCTAACTGTGGTGTTGGAAAAGATTCTTGAGAGTCTCTTGGACAACAATGAGATCAAACCAGTCAATCCTAAAGGAAATCAGTCCTGAGTATTCATTGGAATGACTGATGCTGGAGCTGAAGTTCCAATACTTTGGCCACCTGATATAAAGAACTGACTCATTGGAAAAGACCCTGATGCTGGGAAAGATTGAAGGCAGGAGAAGAAGGGGACGATAGAGGATGAGATGATGGCATCACGGACTCAATGGACATGAGTTTGACCAAACTCTGGGATATGGTGAAGGACAGGGAAGCCTTGAGTGCTATCCATGGGGTCACGAAGAGTTTGACATGATTTAGCATCTGAACAACAATCGATAAAAGTTGACTTGTGGTTGCCAAGAATTTTTTTACTGTTCTTTCACAATGAATAACTTGGGAAATATTGCTTGGAGTAGCCTTGGAGGGTTAGATTTAGGTAGCTATAAGAACTCTTATATTGTATAAGGTAAAGCAGAGTGATTATACTTCGAGGTAGGGTGATGGTTTTAAAAGGAGGGAAGTACTCTGATCAGAGTAGTCTGCTTTTAACACTGCTGTTAATGAGATCTGAGACAGTGTCTCATATTAACTGAGTGAGTAGATAGCATTTAGCAATATTGGATTGAGGAGGGAGGAGAAGATGTGAATTCATCTCAGAATGAGAGCATACATTTATTAGACAAATGCAGTAGTTTTTGGGGGGAGTTCTGAGTGCCTGTTTAAGTTATGTGGCCATAAATTTGAACTAAGACCTGTTTTCAGAAATTTCTCCAATTAGTTCAGTTGTTTAGATCCAGATAAATAGAAGGTATATATTTAGGTTTAATAAGGACTGACCTTTTCCCTTGCTAATGTGAATTAGGAATGGTGCAGAGTCAGGAGGTCTTTGTATGGGAGTGATTCTCATGCTGAGTTGTGGAACCTCAGCAGGTGAAGGAAAGAAATGAGGGGGACGGTTGATGGTGAAAGATAGTAGGCTCTGTGGTTTGCAGGACTCTGTGTAGTCAAACAATAGTTGTAATACCATGGATGTAAAATGGAAGGGGAGGAAGGCGGTGATCAAAGAGTAGGATTGTGTAAGTACAGTTTTCGGAGGTGGTGTGAATTTTTGGTGATCTACATGATCTAGTTAGAGATACAACCATAGATATCATTAAATACAACTATAGGAGAGGTTGGCTGAGGTGGTGTTTAGGAAAAGACGGTTGAAGTTGAAGAAGTCAAGGAACACAGAGGCCAAATACTTAAACTGGTTTTCTGTATGTATGTTGAAGTATGATGATGGCCAGCATAATGATGGAGAGAAAAGGTAGTCATAGTCAGGTGCTAAAGTCATGATTGAATGAAGGGTTTGAGGGAGGTAGTTAACATAGCAAAGATAATGGGTGGTCTGATTGCATGGTCTTCAAAGGATCTGAAGTGGGGCTCAGTTAACGGAGAAAGTAGTACAGTGGAGATTAATAAGGACACCCTCCCCACCTGAGTCCTGAAGTGTCCTGAAGGATTATGGCAGGAAAAGGTGACCATTTGAAAGGGCTCCAGGGAGAAGTGTCTTCCAGCAATCACCAAATTTTACTTAGAACAAGAAGAGAGGACTTTCATAGAAATTAAATATATAGAGCAGTATGTGGATAGTATCCTAGTGAACATGGATTATCTAAGAGGCTTGGACTTACTGTGCCTGAGCTGAACTTGGGTATACAGAATTAGTTATGGTAGTTTGTTGGATGAAGGTGTTGAATGAGTTAAAGATAGAACTCAAAACTTAGCTAGAAGGACAGGGTACCATCAGGTTGCTTTTCAGTTTTTCAGGTCAGTGTCAGGATACTTCTTGGTGTAAAATTTTTTTCAGCAGCTCAGTGATTTTTGGTAGCTTGGTGGTCTCTTTTGCTGGGATTGCAGAAGTTATATTTATTAAATGTCTTGTCCCTTTTTGATTGACTTGGACTTCCTCATGTGTTTGGTGTATTCTTAATTCCATCCTTGTCTCCCATGACCTGCCAGTTTAGTCTCCTAAAACATGGGCTTCCTGGCTGAACACTATGGCTTCTTGTCTGCTTCCTTCTTTCAGGCCTGTTGAACATTGTTAATTTTCAGTCACATACATACACACACACACATACATATATCTTATTTTTTTCAAATATTTTTTCTTCTGTGTGTTTGTTGTAGGAGAGGGATTTTTGGCATATATTCAGTTCATTGTCTGATACTGTCAAAGCTAAACTTTTAAAAAGGAAAATTGATACCAACCCAAATTTCCAAAGATCCCCTGAAGAAGTTCACAGCAACCCACTCCAGTATTCTTGCCTGGAGAATCCCATGCGCAGAGTAGCCTGTCAGGCTGCCGACCATAAGGTTGCAAAGAGTAGGACACAACTGAAGCAACTTAGCACACACGTACCCTGAACATGAGCATACAGATGAGGATTGAAATCTTAAAATATTAATTTGACAAGCTAGTAGAAAGTAACTGAAAGAAAATGGTTTATTTTGGTTTAAAATTAGTAGGATATAATCTTCATCATCGTTTCTATTATTACTGCTTTATTTAATGTCTGTTGTACCATGTGACTATTTTCAGCTTTATGATGTATGTAAAATCTGTAAATATTTAGAGATCTGCTGATTGGCTTTATAAATATTTTGCTTATTCAGCAAATATATAATAAATGCTACTATATACTAAGCACTGCTCTGGATACTTGGTATGTATTACTGAAGAAATAAAGAGACAAGTAGTTGGTAGGAGCAGCAGTCTAATTCTAGCAGGATACCTTTTAGTGAGAAAAAAACCCATGTTCTTAGAGTGTTTGCATTTTTAAAACTATTATCACTATAAAAACCTTATAAACCAGGAGAAAAAACAATCTCTAATACTAATCTGCTTTTGTTTTATTAGATTGAGGAGCTTCAGCAGGCTTTAACAGTAAAACAAAATGAAGAGCATGACCGACAGAGGAGAATAAGTAACACCCGCAAAATGATAGAAGATTTGCAAAATGAACTGAAGACCACAGAAAACTGTGAGAATCTTCAACCCCAAATTGATGCCATTACAAATGATCTGAGACGAGTTCAAGAAGAAAAGGCATTATGCGAAAGCGAGATAATTGATAAGCGAAGAGAGAGGGAAACTCTAGAGAAGGAGAAGAGGAGTAAGTTTTACTAAACTTAGGGTGAAGACATGTTAATAAAATGGAAGATATGTCTCTGTTGATGGGCTTTCTTCTTTCCCTGATCATGTCTAAATGTTCAGCTCTGCTTGTTGAGGAAGCTTATTTAATACCTGTATCTCTTTTTTTTTTTTTTTAATACCTGTATCTATTGTGTAATGGTTTGCCACTAGCAAACCACTGTTTTAGATCAGATTATGGCAGTTGATTTAATTCCCTAAAAATATTTTCTGTACAGTCACTCAGTTTTCTGTTACTTCCCAGGTCAAATTTAAGCTCTTTATTCTAGCTTTCACAACCTTCTGTTAGCTTTATTCCTTGAAACCTCTCCAGTTTCATAATTTTTTTTTTCCTGTAGATCATATGGCTAGATCATTGTTCAGACAGAGGAAATCTGGCATTCTGTCTTCTCACTATATAAGACTGAAATCAGTTTAAAAACATTTTAAAATATATTTAGCAAAATGCTAGGTGTATGGTTTTAAGAGAAGACAGAACTAGATAAGACAACTTCCTGATCCACTGTCAAGAGTAAGCACTCTCTATTTCAATAATTTTCTTTCTAGTGTTTTTTCATATAGCTTAATCATATTTTTGTTTCTCCATGTCTTGGTTAATCAACTTTAGATATCATCTTTTAATAGTTTGTTACTTTAGATGTGGATTTCAACTCATGACACCTCCCTTACCTATTGTTGTAATTCCTCAAGTGGGATTATTATTTTAATATTAGTAATCATAACATATATTAATGTGACTTACTATAAATATTCTTACTCTTTTTTTTGCCGTTTAGCACTTGTTGATAATGCTTGATTGCATATTTATAAGCTAAAATTATTGGTGCTCCCAGACTTCCTTTTTACTTTCCTCCTTTCTCATAATCTAAATCTGTAATGTGTACTCTGGTTTTTATAGTTTAAAGGCTGAAATATATTTTATTGAGAACCATAATTAAATGTTACATGTTCTGTTTATGGGTTAATTCTAACAGCTAGAAATACTAAGTATTATTTATGTTATTACAACAGTAAAACTTGTTCACAACAGAGCCAGGTAGTATATTATGACCTAATTTCCATTCATTGATAATTTTTTTTAAAAATTTTAATTTACCATATTTTAGAAATGACATTTAGTTTGGCATTTCCTTAATTGGGAACAAAATTATCTTCGAGTTCTGAAACCTTCTGTCTTCCCCCTCCCATCTAAACTGATTGTTCTCAAGGTCTGTTACATGACTGATACCTAGGACTTGTCTCACACCTTTTCTGTGTTGCATAAAAAGCTATTGCTGAATTCTGTGTTTTCATTTTTTTTTTTTAATTCCTTATTTTCCAAGAGTACATCTTCAGGTAGCCTCCTAGGAAGAGATATTTGAGAATTGAGTCTTTGCATCCCTGAAAATATTTGTTTTGTTACCCCCCTTTTTTGTTGTATATAAAAATCTGGCCTGAAAACAATTTTTCTCAGAATTTTGAACACCTATTGTGATTGTTTTTTGATAGGAAGTCTAGTGTTTTCTCACTATTTTGTACATGACCTGTTTATTTTTGATACCTTAAAGATCATCTTTTATCCCAGATGTTTGGAAATTTGAATTGATTTGTCCACAGTGGGTCTTTTTCACTGTGCTGGATACTTGCTGAGTGATATTTATAGCTTTCAGATCTGAGATACTCTTTTGTATTAATAGGTTATTTTACTAATTAAAGTTTTCAGAGAAATAATGCTTTTTTTTTTCCAATTTTAGGTGTAGATGATCATATTGTACGTTTTGACAATCTTATGAATCAAAAAGAAGATAAACTGAGACAGAGATATCGTGATACCTATGATGCTGTTTTATGGCTAAGAAATAATAGAGACAAATTTAAGCAAAGAGTCTGTGAGCCCATAATGCTCACGGTAAGAAATTTGTTCACCTTAGTAATATCTGTTAGTTTTATTATAATCATTGTAGATTTTGTTGATTTAAGAATTCTTAGTCTTATTAACACCCTAGTTTTCTATTAGTAGACTTGTGGCATCTGGTATGCTGCTGAATCTGCACCCTTTTTAAAGGGTCTTTGATAATAAACTTTTCAACTGTTTTTTGATAGAAGTATGAAACTGGCAGCTTATTATCCAAGAATCATGTATAAACTTGGTTAGCTGGTTCCTTTGGCTATTGCTGTTATAATTTTTCAGTTATAATAGGCAGTATAGTAAATTCTGCCAAAGGGGTAGAAAACTTCTGTAAATACATGCTACTGATAAGGGGATATCTGACAGGATAGACAAGAAAATCATCTGCTACAAAAATGAAGCATTCTGAGGATTCTGAGAGTCAAAACCAACAAATTTATTGACTTCATAAACATTTGATAGGTTTTATTGGTGACCATTGGTCATCAAGAATAGGGCAGGCTGTATTTGGTAAATTATTTAATGAAATGTGGGTGTGGATTTAATAGGAAGATTTCCATCTAAAATATTTATAATAGTAAGTTGGGCTGTGAGGAGGAATGAAAAGATAAAAACACTTTGCTAATGATATGTTAGACATTAAAAGTTACCCCCAAACGATAAAAGGATCATTTTTACTAGGTGATTGTTTTTTAACTTTGGGAAAGAATTCATTGCAGATCCTTGCAGGATTCATGACAAGTTCTGTTTTCTGTAACTCCTGTTTGTAATACTCTTTATTCAAAATCATTTCATATAGTTCTTTGTCTTTTATTATAACGTGCATTGTATTAGCAAAACTAGTATGCATGATACTGTGTTCTCTTCTTGCTCAAATATGTACTATTAGAATATTTTTGCCAGATCAGGAAGGGAATACCTCTTTTGGATGCAGACATTATTGTTTTTATTAATCTAGTAAGGATTGAAAGAAAACACAAGAAAAATACGTGACTGTTAGTATAATAAATTATAATGCAAGTGTTATTTTCAACAGATTTTTTATTAAAATGCCAACCTCAAAATACTGTCATCTTTTTGTCACTTGATTTCCTGATAGTAGTCAGTCACCAAGTCAGATTACTAGCTGGCATGTATTTACTTTTTAAATTACATTTGAGTCTGAGATACAGGGAGATACTCTGTTACATTTTATCCTTTCCTGGAATAACCTTTTACCTTTCCTACCACCTCCTTCCAGCTGTATCCTGTCCACACTTCACTCTACCTCCATAGACCTTAAAGTGTTGCCACTTTAAGGTCTCTATTTACTAATACAAGGGGGGCATTTTTGATACATTCATGAATTTTAAAACAGATTACAGGATAGATATTAGAAAGATTTCATTTTAAAAAATAGCGAAACAGGAGTCTGCCATTAACTACCAGAACATCTTGGAGTGCTGCACCTCCTATGGGTACCTGTCTATGTCTTAGTATTTTGTGAAGATGTGGCTTTGAAGAACTTTGCCAAATATTTTCTTCACTAATCTCATAAGGAGTAAGAGTTCACTAAAAAGCTGATCAAGGTGCAAAACCAACAGGGTGGCCAAATCTTCCTTCAGGATATCAGCAATGGAATGTGTATACACTTGGAAAAAATTGGCAATTACTACAGGAAATGCAGGAACTGACCAATGACAAAAATGACCCCTACTTATGTGGCTTCTTTGAGATTCATTACCTAAACAAGCAGGTGAAATTCATCTCAGAGTTAGATGTCCATGTAACCAACTTACAGAATGTGTGGGCCCCAGAGTCTGATACGGCAGAAAATCTCTGATAAGTGTATCCTGGGGGAAAATGATATTGAGAGCTAAGTCCTAGATTGGCTTATCTATTTAAAAAAATAAAAGACATTTTCCTATAGTGATATTGGGGTTACTTTACCCACTTTTTTTTTTTTTTCATTTTTTCCATTCCTTCCAACAAAGTAGTTTATACCAAAAATTATGGAACAATAGACATCTAATGTCTATAGCATTTATGTCTGTGTAACAATATTCTATATGGCTGTGATTTATTTTTTCTGTTTGTGTATCAGTTTTCCCATGTTTCTATACCGATTGATACTCTGTCATTTCAAGTAATACTGACCAATAATTTATGTGACAAGCACTGTACTAATTTTTTTATATTATTTCTTTTAATCCACTTTAAGTCCCATGAAATATAAACTGTTTACCTATTTTACAGATAAAGTAGCTAAAGCTTTCAGAGATTTAGGTGGTACTTGATCAAGATCAGGATAGGAATGGAAGTGACATCTGTTGGATCCTAGAGTCCTAGCTCTTGAACTATTGATACCTTAGTATTTTTCATAGCACTGAGCCTCACATGCAGAAATATCTGTTGGTCAATGTTTTTAAAATAAGTGATTAAGTTTATGCTCTTGTAGTATAAACCCAAGGTTTCCCTTGAAAACACTAATAGTTATAATTAATCCATAGCAAGTTTTTTTCATTAGTCTCAAAATTTTATTTAGGCCTTTGTGTTTTTATACTAATTAGTTTTTGCTATGGATAGTATGAATATCTCTTAAAGACAGTATGCATTAGGTGCTGTTAAAGTCTTAGCTTTTGCTTTATTTACTATGTATGGACAGTAAATGAAACAGGTGTTTTAAGTTGTTGACTCTTCAATACCAAACTGTTCTTTTTTGATCTACTTTTTTCTCAAGGATTGAATTTAACCTAATTAAATAAATCTAAGTTAGATATAGTTACATTCTAGTAATCAGTTTGGGTATCATGAAAATCAGCTTTTCTTTTTGTTTTGTATAGATAAATATGAAAGATAATAAAAATGCCAAATACATTGAAAATCATATTCCATCAAATGACCTGAGAGCTTTTGTGTTTGAAAGTCAAGAAGATATGGAGGTTTTCCTCAAAGAGGCAAGTACTGACCAGCATATTTTAACTCACTTCACACTTATTTTCCAGTGCTTGAGTTTTTAACTTCATCCTGGAGCAAAAAATGATAATGGCCTATTTTACCAGCAATAACTCTTGTATAAAATCATTCAAATTCACTAATTTCTTTTCTGTGCCATTATTGAGAATTAAATTTGTTTTACAAGAGGACAAACAGGCCATAATTCCATCTGTAACATATTTTGAAATTATAATTTGGAATTAATATAAAGTAATTCTGTCACATTAAGAAAAAGAAACATCTTAATGATGAGCCTTTGGTCTTGGACATCCTTTTTGGAAATGTATTGGAATGAACTCAGTTTTTCTTTGGAGAGGGAATTAATATAATATTGCTGCTGCTTATAAATAAAACATCTGTACTTCCGTGATGGTCCAGTGGGTAATACTGCACTTCCAGTGCAGGGAGTACAGGTTCAGTACCTGGTTGGCAAATTGAGGTCCCATGGGCTGCATGGTGCAACCAAATAAATAAAACTTTAAAAAGAGTGAGAATCCTATATCTGACTAGAAAAACACCACTGACCAAGAATCTAAGCCACTAGAAACCAGCATGGCTTAGTTATGAGCATAGACTCAATAGACAGGCTACCAGACTTTGAATTCTGTCTTTGCTGCTGTTTTCAAAAACTCAATACTTTGTTTCTTAATTTCTTCACTATAAAATGGAGTAATATCTACTTTCAAAATCTGGTCATGATGATTAAATAACTTATTAAATGAAAAAGTTAAGAGCAGTGTTAGGTACTATAGTTTTCACTGTATAATATTAATATATATTGTGAGCTATGTATGTTACTATTTTGTCAGTAAGATTTCTTTTTCCTTTTGCAATATGCCTTCTGTTTTTTTAAAAAACCCTGGAAAGATGACGTTTAGATTTTGTTTTGGTTTAACTTTTTATAGTAAGTCTAAGTAAGGACAGGACCCTGAATCAGCTTAAGTGGTCCTCTGTTTCTCTGGTACACAAGTTACTGGGAAAAAATCTTTACTTTCTTTGACATTCACTGTATTCACCTCCTTCTGGTTTGGGTGTTGGCAGGGAATGTGAATATATGATGACCAGATAAAAAGGCTGAATCTACGGAAGTGTAAAATGGACTCCAAAAAGTTAAGCATTTGTGTATTTAGAGCTATTTAAGTCTAAACAGTTGGGTTCTTGACCTGATGTCACTGAAAAAGTAGTTTACTTGGATGACAAGTCTGTGACACATGGCACAGTGTGAAGGGCCTGGAGTCAGGTATAATTAGATGATTTCTGTTTTGCAGATGACCAGCCTAGCCTACACTGAGTAACTGGATTTGCCTCAGAAACTCATACTTCCTCTGTGCTAAGAATTTGAACCCTACAATGAGACATTTTTTGTTTAGTCACTAAGTCGTATCCACCTCTTTTGTGACTCCATGACTGTAGCCCACCAGGCTCCTCTGTTCATGGGATTTCCCAGGCAAGAATACTGGAGTGGGTTGCCATTCCCTTCTCTAGGGCATGTTCCCAACCAAGGGATCAAACCTGTATCTCTTGCATCTCCTGCATTGGCAGGCAGATTCTTTTACCACTGAACCACCAGGGAAGCCCCAATATGACAATATGACATAGTTTCCAGGAAATTTGACATTTTATTTTCTTTGTATTATGAGAACTATCCATTGCATCTCATCATTAGGACTAGAACTGCTTACATATGTGATTTTTTGTGTGTGTATTTTAAATTATGAAGTTTATTGTATGTAATCTCCTCCTGTAATTATATCTTCTATAGAGTACCATTTCCCATCCTTTGGTAACTTACAAACCAGTTGCTCAACTGTGTTGGTGTTCAGTCACTCAGTTGTATCAGACTCTTTGTGACCCCATGAACTGCAGCACATTGGGCTTCCCTGTCCTTCACTCTTTCCCAGAGTTTGCTTAAACCCATGTCCATTGAGTTGGTGACGCCATCCAGCCATCTCATCCTCTGTGGTCCCCTTCTCCTACTGCTTTCAATCTTTGCCAGCATCAGGATTTTTCCAGTGAATTAGCTCTTCCTATCAGGTGGCCAAAGTATTAGAGCTTCAGCTTCAGCATCAGTCCTTCCAATGAATGTTCAGTACTGATTTCCTTTAGGATTGTCTGGTTTGATCTCCTTGTTGTCCAAGGAACTATCAGGAGTCTTCTCCAGCACCACAGTTCAAAGGCATGAGTTCTTTGGCACTCAGCCTTTTTTATTGTCCAGCTCTCACATCCATACATGGCTACTGGAAAAAGCATAGCTTTGACTATATGGACCTTTGTCATCAAAGTAATGTCTTTGCTTTTAAATAGACTGTCTAGCTTTGCCATAGCTTTTCTACCAAGGAGCAAGCGTCTTTTAATTTCATGGCTGCAGTCACCATCTGTTTGCCATGAAGTGATGGTACTAGATGCCATGATCTTAGTTTTTTGGATGTTGAATTTTAAGCCAGCTTTTTCATTCTCCTCTTTCATCAAGAGGCTCTTTAATTCCTCTTTGCCTTCTGCCATTAAGGTGGTGTTATCTTTGTATCTTTAGGTTATTGATATTTCTCCCAGCAATCTTGATTTCAGGTTATGCTTCATACAGCCTGACATTTTACATCATGTACTCTACATAGGAGTTAGATGAGCGGGGTGACAGTATACAGCCTTGATGTACTCCTTTCCCAATTTTGAACCATTCTGTTGTTCCATATCTGGTTTTCACTGTTGCTTGACTAGCGTATAGGTTTCACAGGAGGCAGGCAAGACGATCTGGTATTCCCATCTCTTGAAAAATTTTCCACAATTTGTTGTGATCCACACAGTCACAATGTGGGAGACCTGGGTTCAATCCCTGGGTTGGGAAGATCTCCTGGAGAAGGAAATGGCAACCCACCCCAGTATTCTTGCCTGGAAAATCCCATGGACGGAGGAGCCTATTGGACTACAGTTCATGGGGTCGCAAAGAGTTGGACACAACTGAGTGACTTCACTTTCACTTTCACACAGTCAAAGGCTTTAGCATAGTCAGTGAAGCAGTAGATATTTTTCTGGAATTCTCTTGCTTTTTTTATGATCCAGTGGATGTTGGCAGTTTGAGCTCTGGTTCCTCTGCTTTTTCTAAATCCAACTTGTACATCTGGAAGTTCTTGGTTCACATACTGTTGAAGCCTAGCTTGAAGGATTTTGAGCATTACCTTGCAAGCATGTGAAATGAGTGCACTTGTGCAATAGTTTGAGCATTGTTTGGCCTTGTCTTTTTTGGGGATAGGAATGAAAACTGACCTTTTCCAGTTCTGTGACTGCTGAGTTTTCCAGATTTGCTGGCATATTGAGTGCAGCACTTTAACAGCATCATCCTTTAGGATTTGAAATAGCTTAACTGGAATTCTATCACTTCCACTAGTTTTGTTCGTAATGATGCTTCCTAAAGCCCATTTGACTTCACACTCCAGAATGTCCAGCTCTAGGTGAGTGATCACACCATCGTGGTTATATGGGTCATGAAGATCTTTTTTGTATGGTTTTTCTGTGTACTCTTGCCTGTGTGTCTAACTCTGCAACCTCATTGCCTATATGGTCCATGGAATTCTCCAGGCCAGAATACTGGAGTGGGTAGCCATTCCCTTCTCCAAGGGATCTTCCCAACCCAGGGATCAAACCCAGGTCACCCACATTGCAAGTAGATTCTTTACCAGCTGAACCACAAGGGAAGCCCATTTCTTGCCACTTCTTCTTAATATCTTCTGCTTCTGTTAGGTCTGTACTCTTTCTGTCCTTTATTGTGCCCATCTTTGCATGAAATGTTCCCTTGGTGTCTCTAATTTTCTAGAAGAGATCTCTAATCTTTCCCATTCTGTTGTTTTCCTCTGTTTCTTTGCATTGTTCACTTAGAAAGGCTTTCTTATCTCTCCTTACTATTCTTTGGAACTCTGCATTCAGATGGGTATATCTTTCCTTTTCTCCTTTACCTTTCACTTCTCTTCTTTACTCAGCTATTTGCAAGGTCTCCTCAGACAACCATTTGCCATCCTGCATTTCTTTTGCTTGGGGATGGTTTCGGTTACCACCTCTGTACAGTGTGACGAACCTCTGTCTATAGTTCTTTAGGCAGTCTGTCTATCAAATCTAATCCCTTCCATCTGTTTGTCACTTCCACTATATAATCATAAGGAATTTGATTCAGGAAGTACCTGAGTAGCCTAGTGGTCTTCCCTACATTCTTCAGTTTAAGTCTGAATTTTGCAATAAGGAGTTCATGATGTGAGCCACAGTTAGCTCCTTGTTTTGTTTGGGCTGATTGTATAGAACTTCTCCATCTTCGCCTGCAAAGAATATAAACAGTCTGATTCCTGTATTGACCGTCTGGTGATGTTCATGTGTAGGGTCATCTCTTGTGTTATTGGAAGAGGGCGTTTGCTATGTCCAGTGCATTCTCTTGGTAAAACTCTGTTAGCTTTTGCCCTGCTTCATTTTGTACTCCAGGACCAAACTTGCCTGTTGCTCCAGGTATTCTCGACTTCCTACTTTTGCATTCCAGTCCCCTGTGATGAAAAGGACATCTTTTTTTTTGGTGTTAGTTCTAGAAGGTCTTGTAGATCTTCATAGAATTGTTCAACTTAGGCTTCTTCGGCATTAGTGGTTGGGGCATAGACTTGGATTACTGTGGTGTTGAATGGTTTGCCTTGAAAACAAACAAAGACCATTCTGTCATTTTTGAGACTGCACCCAAGTACTGCATTTCAGTCTCTCTTGTTGACTGTGAGGGCCACTCCGTTCTTTCTAAGGGATTCTTGCTCACAGTAGTAGATATAGTGGTCATCTGAATTAAACTCGCCCATTGCTGTCCATTTCAGTTCAGATTCCTAAAATGTTGATGTTCATTCTTGCCATCTTCTGTTTGACCACTTCCAGTTTACCTTGATTCATGGAACTGACATTCCAGGTTTCTATGTAATACTGTTCTTTAGAGCAGCGGACTTTACTTTCACCACCAGACACATCCACAACTGGGCATTGTTTCCACTTTGGCTCAGCTTCTTCATTCCTTCTGAAGCTATTTCTCTACTCTTCTCCAAACTGGAGAACAGCTATTCCAAAGAAGTTCTGAATCACTGCTGCAAAAGTTCTAAGCCCCAAAACAGACTTCCCAACCTGGGGATCCAGCGAAGGGACTGAGAACCCCCAGGGAATTTGGCTTTGAAGAACAGTGGGGTTTGATTACAGACTTCCATAGCACTCCGAAGCAGAGGCACTCGGAGGACACAAGCACAGTCTTGGGCACAGCAGGACCCAGGAGAAAGGAGCGGGGACGCCACAAGCGACTGAGGCAGACGTAACCTGTGTCCTTGGGAGCCTGGCAGAGGCTGGGTCAGTGGTGGCCTGCCGCCGGGCTGGGCCTCTGACTGCAGCATTCCTGGGAGGCAGCTTTTTGCATGCTGGCATAAGTCCTTTTGAAGGAGGTTCCCATGTTACTGCCATTACCCCTACCATAGTTTGGCCTCAGGCCACAATACAGGGAGGGAACACAGCCCCACCCATCAGCAGAAAATTGGATTAAAGATTTATGGAGCATGGCCCCGCCCACCAGAACAGGACCCAGTTTTCCGCACAGCCAGTCCCTCCCATCAGGAAGCTTCCACAAGTCTCTTTCCTCATCCATCAGAGGGCAGATAGAATGAAAACCACAATCGCAAAAATCTGGCCAAACGGATCACATGGATCACAACCTTCTCTAACTCAGTGAAATTATGGGTCATGCTGCGTAGGACCACCAAGACGGACAGGTCATGGTGTGGAGTTCTGACAAAACGTGGTCCACTGGAGAAGGGAATGGCAAGCCACTTAGGCGTTCTTGCCTTGAGAACCCCATGAACGGAATGAAAAGGCAAAAAGATATGACAATGAAATATGAACCCCCCATTTTGGTAGGTGTCCAACATGCTACTGGACAAGAGCAGAGAAAGAGCTTCAGAAGGAATGAAGAGGCTGAGCCAAAGCAGAAACAACTCTTCATAGTGTTTGCCATTTTTATACACTACCATGTACTGCATGGGGTTTCTCCAGTGGCTCAGTGGTAAGGAATCAGGCTTGCAGTGCAGGAGACATAGGAGACAAGAGTTGATCCCTAGGTTTCGAAGATCCCCTGGAGGAGGGCATGGCAACCCACTCCAGTGTTGTTACCTAGAGAATCCCATGGACAGAGGAGCTTGGCGAGATACAATCCATAGGGTTGCAAAGAGTAAAACACGACTGAAGCGACTTAGCACACACAGCACACATGTACTGCCATCACAATTTTTATCATATCTAGGTACTAACTATACTATTATTTAAATTTTTTTAAATCACTTCTTGTTCCCGAAATGAAATTTTAAAAGGAAGTATAGTGTCATTACCAAATTAGAAAAATAATTTGCATAACAGTAAAAATAAGAACAACAGTATTAGTAAATCCTGTATCTGTGTTGTTGCTTCCTGAAAGCAGATAATCTAATATTTTGTTTTAAAGGACATAATAAGGAGTTAAAGATATGCTGAACCATATGTCATTGGTATGATTGGAAATATTGAAAGGGAATTGAAAAGGAAATTGCTTTCTCATTGTCTAATACAATTTTATTTAGTGTAACCATTAAGACAATAGATTTTTAAACTTAAATGAGCTGCATACTAATACCATTGATTTAGGGCCAATATTGTTTTATCTGTGCCTACACTCCTCTATTTTTTTAATGACTTATTTTGATATAACTTCAGACTTCCAGAAAAGTTGCAAGAGTCATACATGTGACAGCTGTATACTTTTTACCCAGATTTACTAATTATTTGCATTTTGTTCTATTTGCTTTAATTTAAAATAATTTTAAATATTTATATTGGAGTATAGGTGATTAACAGTTCTGTGTTAGTTTCAGAAATACAGCAAAGTGATTCAGTTATATAACAGATATACATGTATCTACTCTTTGTCAAATTCTTTTCCCTTTAGGTTACTGCAGAGTACTGAGCAGGGTTTCCTGTGCTGCACAGTAGGTCCTTGTTGGTTTTCTCTCTTCAATACAGCAGTGTGTACCTGTCACTCCCAAGCTCCTAATCTATCCCTTCCCCACACCATTCCCCCTGGTAACCGTAAGTTTGTTCTCTAAGTCTGTGCTTTTTCAGTTTCATTTATTTATTGAAGTATAGTTGACTTACTAGTTTTGGGTTTACAACACAGTAAATCTATGTTTGTACAGATTACATACCCCACAAAGTTAGTGTAAAATATTGGCTGTGCTCCGCGTACTGTGCCTTATTGAAATTGGCTTGTGGAAGTAAGCATTGTAGGGGTTCTGTTTGCGAATTGTTTTGTGGGTTAAGCAATTACAGGGCATTTATCAGAAATTGGATGAAAAGTTGTAACACCAGCTGTGGTTGAGTGTGTCTCATAATATGTGGTAAACTGAGGTAGCTGGTGGATGTTTGAGAAGAAGTATTAGTGTACAAATTATGTCTCTTCCCTCACAGCTTCATTCAGCTGGGTGTAATTTTTTTGCATTCACCTAGAGAAAACCTTATTTTTCTTATGTATTTAATTGCACATAAGTAACTATGAGAGTCACATACTATTTAAATTGTCCCCTAATATATAAATTACTTGGAAGAAATTTTTCTTCAAAACAAGCATTTTAACCATTTACAGCAACATGGATGGACCTAGAGAATGTCATACTTAGTGAAGTAAGTCAAGAGAAGGAGAAATACTGTATGACATCCCTTATATGTGGAATCTAAAAAGAAATGATACAAAACAAATGAACTTTAAAAACAGAGTCTCACAGACTTATGGTTGCCAGAGGGAAGGGATAGCTAGGGAGTTTGGGATGGTCACACTGGTACAGTGGTACAGATGTACACACTGCTGTATTTAAAATGGATAGCCAACAAGGGCCTGTTGTATAGCTCATGAAACTCTGTTATGTGGCAGCTTGGATAGGAGAGGGGTTTAGGAGAGAATGGATACATGTATATGTATGGCTGAGTCCCTTCACTGTTCTCCTGAAACCATCAGGAGACTTACTCAGCTATACCCGAATACAAAGTAGAAAGTTCAAAAGTGAAAAAAAATAAGCATTATAGTACAACTATTTTTCTGTTTGTAATTATGTATGTGGAGAGAATTTTAAAATATTCTGTTGTTCATGGAACTACCTAATAGGTTTAAGAACCATTAATGATTCTAATTGTTCTTTCTGTATTTATTAGTTGGTATTCGACTATATGAGGAAGTGCTTTTTCTTCTTCATTTATTTGAACTTCACTGGTAGTTCATATGGTAAAGAATCTGCCTGCAATGCAGGAGACCCAGGTTTGATCCCTGGGTCAGGAAGATCCCCTGGAGAAGGGAATGGCAGCCTACTCCAGTATCCTTACCTGGAGAATTCCATGGACAGACCATGGGGTTGCAAAGAGTCAGACACGACTGAGCAACTAACACTATAAGATAGTGCTTTTTCTTCTCCATTTATTTACTCATTTATTATATCATATAGATTCATAGGATTTTACATCTTATGGATTTTAATCCATGACTATAATTTTCTATTTGAATGCTCAAATTGTTCCAGATTCCAGTGAGACCTTCAGGCTGACTCCTGTGTGGTATTTTGCCAGTGTATTTTGAGCACTGCTTACTCTCTGGCAGAGCAAGCATGTTGACTTAACTTTATCTTTGCTCTGTCTGGGGCTTAAAAATCAGCCTTTTCCCCAAAGAACCCTAGTTATTAGAAACTTAGGATCTGGATGCTGGGTGTGTCCATTGCTGCTAGTCTCTCATGGTTTCTAAGCCCTCACGTGCAAACTCTTATACCCATATTTATTTATATATTTATCTGGAGAACAAAAGTGCATAAGGGCACTGTAATTTGTGTTCAAATTACAGTCGAACACAACAGGGTACCTTCTACTTTTTTTCCTTTGCATATTTGTAATTTCCTACTGTAGCAGTGGAAAAATACCTCCTTCTCCCCCTTACCATCAATTTATTTACTGATTTGTTCAAGCCTAAAATGCTGTGAAAGTAGTCACAGCATACTAGGCTGTGAAAGTAGTTTCAGCAGTGCTATTTGTGCCACCATGGAATCCCTCCAGTCCATCATCCCATCATGTCTCTGAGAAGTATTTTACCTTTATCTGTGTTGATGTCTTATACATCTTTTGTTAAATATGTTCTTAAGTATTTAATATCTTTTTGACACTCTTAGAAATGGATTTCTAAAATTCATTTTTCAGTTGTTCACTGCTAGTACATAAACATAATTTGATTTTTTTCATTGACCTCTATCTTGTGACACTATTGAATTCATTTCCTGAATTCTAGTAGTTGCTTTATAGATTCCATAGGACTTTCTGTGTAGAAAATTGCCATCTTTGCAAACAGATCTTTTTACTTGTTCTTTTTCAATCTTTTACCTCTTAATTGTGCTTCACTACATTGTCTAGCTCTTCTAGGGCAATGCTGAAAAAAAGTGGTAAGATTTGATATCCCTACTTGTTCCCAAGCCTAGCACTTTTAATCCACAATTAAGTATTATGTCTGCTATATGCTTATCATAGATGCCCTTTATCACATGTAGAAAGTTTTCTTCTATTCTTAGTTAACTGAAAATTCTGAGTTAATCTTATGGTTTTGTACTTTATTCTGACAATACAGTAAGTTAGACTGATGTAGCATTCAAAGTCAATCAATCTCATATTCCTGAGATAAACTTGACTGAGTCATGTACAGTGTTGATGTATTGCTAGATTCTGTTTACTAATATTTTGTTAAGGATTTTTGTTTATGTGTTCAGGAGGGATATTGTAATGTTTTTGTCAGGATTATACTGGAATCATAAAATGACTTGGCAAGTGTTCTGTCCTTCTGTGTTCTGACTTGGTGTTACTGCTTCCTTATCTGTTTGATAGACTTTATCAGTGAAAATAATAAAAGAAATGTACTTTCTGTGAAAACACATAACTATTAATATCACACTAAAAAGTTTCTTATGAGTACCATTAAGTATCTAGTCAGTGTTTAATTTTTTGATCATCCCATGAATGCCAGTAAGAATAATATCATAACTTTAAAAATCTTCATTTAAAGTATTTGGTAATTAAAGTATTTTATTTTCCTTATATTAAGGTTCGTGACAATAAAAAATTAAGAGTAAATGCTGTTATTGCTCCTAAGAGTTCATATGCAGACAAAGCACCTTCAAGATCTTTGAATGACCTGAAGTAAGTCTTGAAAATAGTATTAGAACTAAGCTGTTCTTTTTGAATATTGAATAATCATCTGTCTCTTAAATATATGTAAATTATCTCTTTGTCACACGAATATATAACACGAATTTGTTATAGGCCGTATTATTCCATTTTAGGATCTCTACTTAAGTCTAAAAAGGCAAAATCTAGGCCCAGGAACAGATTGTGGTATTCTTAGTATATGATGGTAATTTTTCAAATCATTGGAATAATATTGGACTACTTACTTAGTGAGCTCCTAAAAGAGTTGGTTAGTTATTGGGGAAATAGAAGGATAAATTACTTCATAATGTAAAAGTAATTTCCAGAAGGATCAAATGGAAATACTACAGTTATAAAATGCCTACAAGTAAATAAAGTCTTAACTCTGTATAAAAGCAATGGTAGAAACCACAAAAGAAGAGATTAATAGTTTGTAATTATAAATATTAAACTTCTCTGATCAGGAAATGAATCTTCTGATCAGGAAATAAAATCACTTAAGTGACTAACTTCTGTACCATCTTTCATTTATGTTTTATTTATTGTTTATTCTCTTGTCAACTATGAGATTTTTTTTTTTTTAATGCTGTTTTAAGAAGAAAATCCTAAAAGGTGCTTTTCCTTTCAGACAATATGGATTTTTCTCTTATTTGCGAGAGTTGTTTGATGCCCCTGACCCTGTCATGAGTTACCTTTGCTGCCAGTATCACATTCATGAAGTTCCTGTAGGAACTGAAAGAACCAGAGAAAAAATTGAACGGGTAAGAAAATACTCAATCAATCAGTACCAAAAATGTAGTTTTGTTAAAAGTTACTAAAGTCAAGGAAAACTGGTGAGAAATTTAATGAAACCTGTCATTGTTTTTAACTAAACAGGAATTACCTTATAATAATAATTTTACATTTCTGATATTACATAGGACAGTGAATGTTGACTAATACTTTATGACAATAAGGATGTGGAGTTACCTAAATAAATACTTAATACCTGTAGGGTAACTAAATTAAAGCCTGAAAAGAGACACCTGACTCTCTTACTGAATTCTGCTTTGCTTGACAAATATTTGTTCAAACATTAATGGTTTATTCATTTAAATTCTTGTATTCTAGATTATTTTTCAAACAGATTATACTTTAGGATGGTAGGCTAGGATATAGAACTGTTCTGGTAAGCCCTCCCCTTAAAGTTCCTTTTAAGATTATCTCATAAGTGAATGACCACTCTTAAGAGGATCTCCTTTTCTTATCTGACAGCCACATAAACTCTTAGGTTCCTAGGTTCTCTGATGCTGCTTCAAGTTTTCTTCTCCTTACCAATAGTCTCCAAGACTCCAAACCACCTTTTAATCACAGGGAGAAACAGCCAGATTTGTCCATAATACTAATACTGCTTGTATGCATTTACAGACCTAACTGCTGTTTATAACACTGAATTTATTAGAGAATGTGTTTTAAGTTTTTAACAGCCCGTCTACAAGTATCCCTAGAATATTCATTTGTAGTCTGGCGCCTTTGTATACCTCATTAACAGAAGATAGAAATGGGGCCTCATTACTAACCTGTTTTGCGAAGACAAGCAAATTATTAAGTTGCATATCTTATTATGGTGATCATTTGGGGAAACCAAAAAAATAGAACTATGTGTGTGAACCGTTCTTTAATACTCATCGGTGGGGTTTAAAAAAAAAAGACAATATGCACAGACCATCCAATTTCTGTCATAACTTCAGGGGTAGGTAGGGTGCTACCTCTTAAGGTTAGGATAGTAGGCATTCTTTACTATTGCAAAAAGACTAGAAAATTTGCTAAGGGTTTTCATAGCTTTACTCTAAGTGCTGCACTTGGAAAATCCTGTCATTCTTTGAACAGTTCTTCAAGTTGAAATATTTTTATGTGCTTTACTTTTTAACATTCTGTTTAGGTCACCTAGAGAGCTTTAACTCTACTGTCTATACTAGAAAAAAAACATGGTATATAGAAAAGCAAAGTCAGACACCTCGTGAAGCCCTTAACATTGTCTTGGCCATCTTTCAGAAAACACAAACCTGCACTGAAGAAATTTACTATCTAAACGTTTCATGTCTATCTCCTGACAACAATGGTCATATTTCTCCCGTAGAAAAAAATAGCATTCTTTAGTGTAAGATTTGCTTTATTATCAAATTCTGACATTTTAGACTCTGTAAATGATTATTTTCATGACACGTGGTGGGTAGGCTAACGTCATGTGGGCTCTCCTTTCATTTCAAATTACTGACCATTTGTGGATGCTAGTTTATACCCTGTTAAGCTAAGTATGTTTAAATATGTCATATCTCATCGCTTAGACTGTAAACTTCTGCAGAGAAACAAGCCACAAGAATACTGGTAATAAACCTTTAGAGATTGGGAAAAACTACATTACAGCAGCCCATTCTTTATAAATATACAGAAACCGATCCAACAATGTTATAGTGTTTAGAATGTGCGTAGTTTATAAAACTCCTTAATAAATTCTTGAGAGAAAAACTCTCCCCCAAAATGCAAAAAGAAGTCCTTGAAATCCTTGAAAAGTATGTGCATTAAGTATTCCCCAAATGTATAGGAATTAAATATAAGATTATGTATCTTTGAACAATATAACTAAGGGGAAGGAGAGTACATGTGTTAATTGAGATAACAGACTTCATTCTGCTGGGCAACCGACTCCCCAGAAGTACACTTGCTTGGGAGAGATTGTATAGTAAAGTAGAAATACAGCTAACTTTGGTAGTTGTTTCAGTTTTCTCATAGTTCTCTTCCTTAGTGTTTTTTTCCAAAATAATAACCTGAAATTTATCACTCACCTTTTTAGAGATGTTGGGTTACATTTCTTTTAAAAAGTGAAGATAAATCTATTTTGATCTAAAATTCACTTGATCTGTATTTCACTTGATCTGTATTTTTAATTCTTTAGTCCTTTTTTTTGTTTTTAATGTTATAATTATTCTTGTGCTTAGTCACTCAGTCATGTTTGACTCTTTGCGACCCCATGTACTGTAACTCACTAGGCTTCTCATGGGGACTCTCCAGGCAAGAATACTGGAGTGGGTTGCCATGCCTTCCTCCAGGGGATCTTCCCAACCCAGGGATCGAACCCAGGTCTCCCACATTACAAGCAGATTCTTTATGTCTGAGCCACCAGGGAAGCCCCATCTGATAATTCTTAGATGTCTGCTAAATGTTTATTTTACATTATAGGTAATACATGAAACCCGATTAAAACAAATTTATACAGCAGAAGAAAAATATGTGGTGAAAACTTCTTTTTATTCGAACAAAGTCATTTCAAGTAACACATCCCTAAAAGTAGCCCAGTTTCTCACAGTCACCGTGGATCTAGAGCAAAGACGACACTTAGAAGAACAGTTAAAGGTTGGTCATTTTTTATTTTACAGTTGATCTACAGTGTTGTGTAAACTGACTCAGTTGTATTTTTTTTCATTGTGGTTTGATACAGGATACTGAATATAGTTCCCTGTGCTATACAGTGGGACCTTGTTGCTTATCCATTCTGTGTATAATAGTTTGCATCTGCTAATCCCAAAACCCTAATCCATCTGACCCCACCTCACCCTTTCCCTTGGCAACTGGGAATCTGTTCTCTGCATCCAAGTCTGTTTTATTAAGAAATTTGTGTCACATTTTAGATTGTCAATATAAGTGATATGGTATTTGTTTTTCTGACTTACTTAACCTAGTATATTGTTGTAGATAGCATTATTTCATTCTTTTATGGCTAAGTATTATTTCATTGGATATACCATTCATTGAATGTACCGTTCTTTATCCATCCACCTGTTGATGGACATTTAGATTGTATCCATGTCTTGGCTGTTGTAAACAGTGCTGCTGTGAACAGTGGGGGTGCATGTATCTTTTCAAATGATAGTTTTGTCTGGATGTATGCCCAGGAGTGGGATTGCTGGACCATATGGTAACTATTTTTAGTTTTTTGAGGAACCTCCATACTATTTTCCATGATGGCTGAACCAGCTTACATTCTCACCAACAGTGTAGGAGGGTTCCCCTTTCTGCACACCCTCTCCAGCATTTATTGTTCACTTTTTAAAATGATGACCATTCTGAGTGGTATGAGGTGGTACTCTGTTTTACTTTTGATTTGTGTTTCTCTGATATTATTAGCAATGTGGAGCATCTTTTCATGTGCCTATTAGCCATTTGTTTTTCTTTGGAGAAATATCTATGTAAGTCTTCTGCTCATTTAGTGTTTGGATTGTGTTTGTTACTGAGCTGTTTCGTATATTTTGGAAATTAAGTCCTTGTCAGTCACATCCTTTGCAAATATTTTTTTTCCCAGTCCACAGGTTGTCATTTTGTTTATAGTTTCCTTTACTGTGTAAAACTTGTAAGTTTGATTAAGTCCATTTGTGGTTTTTTTTTTTTGCTTTTATTTCTGTTGTCTTGGAAGATTGACTTAAGAAAACATTGATATGATTCATGTCAGAATTATGGTGTTACATCTTCTATTGAAGTTAAAGATTGGTTATTTTGATTTGAGTGTTTAAAAATATTAGTTTATAATACTTTAGTTATGTTTTTTAAATATACTAACAATGTTGCATATTCCATAGGAAATTAATAGAAAATTGCAAGCAGTAGAATCAGGATTGATTGCCTTACGTGAGACAAACAAGCATCTGGAACACAAAGATAATGAACTTAGACAAAAGAAGAAGGAGCTTCTTGAAAGGAAAACCAAGAAAAGACAACTGGAACAAAAAATTACTTCCAAACTAGGAAGGTATCTTTCAGCCTATTCTGTGCTGGGGGGTTGGGAGGGTGATACAAATGCACTATAAGGATATTATTAGTTATACATACCTTGTAATGACAACACAGTTCCCACCAGCATGCTGTGTAGAATTTCTCTCTCAAACTCAAACCCTTCTACACAAAACACAGGACAAAGCGGGGGGAATCTTAGAAGTGTTACAGATTTTTCTGTTCCTTGGTCAGCTATTTTCATCCCTGGACCCCATTATATTCTCAAAAGTTATTGAGGACCTTGAGAAAGTTTTGTTTATATGGATTATATCTACTGATATTTACCAAATTAGAAATTAAATAGTATGTTAAAATGATAAATTTGTTATATGTTAACAAAAAATATGAGACAATTTTCCAAACAAAATACATTTCATAAGAAGAGGGACATTACTTTTACATTTGTAAATCTCTTTAGATGAAGTTAGTTGTTTTTTCATAAGTGCTTCTGCATTCACTTGGTTATGAGATATTTTGGTTGACGTGTATGAAGAAAATCTGGACCCACATATATATGCAATTAGGAAAGGGAGGACTGCTTTAATAGACTTGTCAGCATATGTATTCTTTAATGTTACATCAAAACTTGCCAAAGTGTGGTTTGTTAACGTTTAACTGCAACATGGAAACTGAAATCATTAGTGAAGAAATATACTCTTAACATTACCATAAGTGCATCTTTTACCCATGAATGACTTTGTCACATTATGCTAGCTTACTGTGAGATCCCAGGCAATTGTTCTCAGAACTGATTGTAAGTTTTATTTTGAACTTAGAGGTTTTGTAGAAACTTGAAATATATAAGATCAGATAAAAGCTGTTAGGGTGTTCAGTCCAGGGGAGAGGAAAGTGATTTCCAGTTTCAAAGTTTTTCCCATGCCCATTTCAGGACACAATGCACACCTTTTTTGGTGATTGTTCTTTTATGCTTCTTTCCTATAGAATAAAGATATAGGTGTTAAAGACATAATAAATGATAGCTCCTTGCCTTGAGTACAGTATAAATTTACCTTGATCTAATATAATAGTGTTTCTAAACACATAAGTTGAATATTTAAAATGCTTCTAGAAAATTTGGGTTTTTATGTTTTTTTTTTTTTAAGCAAAATGCCCGTTAACTTTTAAAAGTCAGTAGTGTATGTACCTTGGTTGCTTAAAAGAAAATATATCTGCTGAGTCTTAACTGCCTAGAATTCTTTTCTACATAAACCCTTCACTTTTATTTTTAGTCATCCACAAGTCAGCCTTTTACTATTGCACTGCTGTATTGAACTCATGGCCTGAAACTAAACTTTCTCCTTATGATGTTGAATTGTGTAGTGAGCTAACCTTTCACGTGCATTGTCGTCCTGCTGTCTCGTGTCTGCAGTTGCTCTGGAACACTGCAGTGGGGGCGTGGTTAGTGGGCTCCCCCTGACTTGTCGCCTCCCTTCAGTGCATAGAGAATACTGTCCTCAAGTCTATCATCTTTTCATGGTCCTGCCCCCTTCAAGATATCTCTAGTGGCTTCCTGCCTTTACTGTATGAAATTTACATACTGCTTTCCTTTAGCTTGTCCTTCACGTTTTTCAAAATCTTCTTTCACTCCACCCATTCTAATTTCCTCCCTCTCTGCCCCGACACACTCTTCACTCACCATTCAGCCCACTCTCGACAACATCCACTGAACTTGTTTATTCTTGTTTTTATTGCTTCCATCTTTGATTTTTCCCTGTAGTGGAAAGAACTTGGCCTTTGATGTCAAACACATCTTAAAATTTAGTATCTGTATTGGTAGGTAACTTAAGTAAACTTCTCAGCCTTTGTGTCTCCATGTTAAAAAGCAAAGTATTAACTTTTAGAATTGTTGTATTGTCTCTTGACATCATCATTATTATTTTACCTATTAGATTGCCACAGTTAAGCTCCTTAAGGGAAGGGACTGTTTTTATAAAGAATGCTTATCACTTATGGACCAGACATTATACTAAGTGTGTTGCACAATTTGCCTTTTTTTAGTCTTCACCAAAGCCCTGCAGAAGCACTATTTTTATTTACAGTTTATAGATGAGGAAACCAAAGCTTAGAAGAGTAGCTTGTTCAGTTGTACTGCTCATTGGTGGCAAAGAGGAAGTTTAAACCCAACTTTCTGACTCTAGATCCTATACCATTAGCACTAGCATTACCTAGACTATGCTGGGCATTTGATACATCTCAACAAATAGTTTTCAATCCTGAGTGGTTGCATAAAATGATTATTTAATCAGGAACCTATCAGTTAACATCTGAGTAGCATCGCTACATAGACCATAAAGCAGCAGGAAACCTGAGAATTGAGCGCAATCCTTGTGTTTTCTCTGACTTCTACATCATTATGCATTTCATACAGTTTAAAGCTGATGGAACAGGATACTTGCAATCTTGAAGAGGAAGAACGAAAAGCAAGTACCAAAATCAAAGAAATAAATGTTCAAAAAGCAAAACTTGTTACTGAATTAACAAACCTGATAAAGGTAAGACATTTTCATTTTAGTCATTTTTGTTGTTGTTGCAAGTCGATAGTAAAATCTTAGCAAGAGATTTTTATTAGTAATTTCAGCTTTCTGTTTGACATTTCTCTTTATAGATCAGTAAATTGATTAAAAGTACTCATTAGGCTAAATTGATTTATTTCAAATGACTCAAAGGAGAACTATTTTAAGATTGAAGAGAAGTATCACATTAGAAAAATGTTAAGAAACTATATTGTAAAATAAAACTCATAGAGGTTTTTATTCCTAGAATTGTACTGCTTTACATATACAAAAAGTAGATTTAATTCTTCAAAATACTACAGTGATCTCTGAGAAGAACAAATTAGAATCAGATTATATGGCAACCTCATCACAGCTACGTATCACAGAGGTAAAGTTTTTGCTTTTATTTTTTATTTTGGGACTTCAGACCAGTTTGAAAGCTATATATACATGTGTATGTATATATCATGCCTTGCAGTGTGCAGGTTTTGGTATGCTCTTTAATTTACAGATTTCATGCACTCTGCTGATTAGGAAGTAATATTTGAAACCCTTTGTGTACCTTTTATTATTATTACTCCCCTTCCCCAATTAAATAACAAAAAGAGTACCTGATTTAGTCATTTGAAAATCAAAATCTCACCATTTCTGCTTTCTTAGCTGATACAAATTATAGTTAGTACTGTTGCCAAGAAGCAACTAATAGCTTTTATTGCAGTTTGTATCCCATAAACTACAGATGAGTTCCTAAGAATAGCCTTAGTGTGTGATCCTGGTGATTTAATCTTCTGTTAATGATAAATATTGAAATGGGGGAGGGCAGGGGGTGATGTACTAAGTTAACATAAATTCCAAAGAAGACCAAGCAACAAAATGAGGTAGTAAGAGTGACATAGTTTTTGAGTCTTTCAAATCCTTACCCCCAAATAGAAGAGCAGCTGGGATACTATGATCACAGCAAGCCCAGGGACAATGTAGACAACAGACTCGGCTTAAAGATGTCCCTGTAGGTGCACTGCAGCATATTCTCACACTCGTCACCCAGGATTAGCATAAGGCTAGGTTAAAGGCTTAGTCCTTGATGAAACTGCCCTTCAGATGCCACCTGCACTTCTGACCAACTGGTGACTGATTCAAGGGTTCTCTTGGCTTCCCCAAGTTCGGTAATTAACTGGTGTGGCTCACAGAACTGAAGAAAAAGCTGTTCTTAACCATTACAGTTTTATTATATAAACAATACAAATCCCTACTAGTCAAGTGAAGAGGTATATAGGGCAGGGAGGGCCCTGCACACAGTTTCTGTGCCCTTTTCTGGTGAAATAATTTATTGCTCTCGTAGCGCATCAGTGTTTGGAGTTTTTACCAGGTTGATTACTTAGGCATGACTGATTGGATCATTGGCCATGTGGCTAAACTTGGGCTGTAGCCCTTCTCTCTGCAGTTTAAGAAACTGGGTGGGGGTAATAATAAGACTCAAAGCCCCAACCCTTTAGTCACATGATTTGTCTTTCTGGCATTGACTTCCCCCATTCTGCGTCACTCCTTAGCATAAACTCAGACGCTCCTATCACTCAGAAAATTCCTAGGATTTTACAGTCTTCCTCCTGAGAACCAGGGACAAACATCAGTCAAGTTCTGTGTTTTACAACACCCATGAACCCAAGAGTACAGGTGGGTAAGATAGTCAGCAGCAGCATCAAGACTGGTGTGGTATTGCAAGTATGCGGTAAGAAACAGAGAAACCTTAAAGAATCCAAAAATTAAGTCACCAGCAGGTTCTCATCTTTTAAGAAAAGAGGCCCCATTTGGTGTGCAAAGTTTAGCAGACCAATTTCAGAGCAGCTGAAACTGGGAGGTGACTTTTAGATTCCAGAAAGGTCAGGTGGTGCTGGGGTGATTGAGGTCCCATGAACAGCTGCTCACCTGAAACTGCCTTGCAGAGCAGAGTAGCTTACTGAGGAGAACTAGAACCACTGGGCAGGCTAGGGAGACAGCAGGCGTGTGTCATGTGGTCAGAAGGCCGACACGGTAGCCAAAGGCACAGCACTCAAACACAGGAAGGGAGACAGTGTAAGTAAAACAGTGTATTTGCTGACTGTCCTGTAGGTACTATTAGGAAATAAAAGGATACTACCTCAGATTAGATGGTTCAGGAGAGGGAAGTGAGGGAGAATTTCAACATTGTTTATAGTAGGAACTAGTATGTCAAGATACTCAGGCCGCAAGGATATTATATAAGATACTTGCGCATAAATAATCTTTCAAATAAAAATGGAAGGATGTTTAGCATACGTCTACATACATAATCAGAATAAAGACTTCTACACCTGCTGCCTTCCCTAACCTGACAGGGGAGTCTCCTGTCCATATTGTTAGTAGCAGCAGACAGTAATATTTTTGAGTTGAGCTGATTACTCTGGCAGTAGAAAGGCTCTTAATTATATTGTCCAGCGAAATATAATCTCATTAGCTACTTGTCACACTAGGTTTTCTTACCTGGATATATACACAAACTCTGACAGGTTTTTCCATACTAATCTTGATACTTCCCCTGACTTTATTTTCTATTTTCTCAGCAATATTTTACATCATTATTTCTCTTTTTTTATACGTTAATCTGAAAATTATTAAATGCTTTTTATTTATAATTGTCTTACCAACCCTTTTGTAGGGTTCTTTTCTTTCTTGCACTGTGTTTTGGTAAGTATTTGTTACTGACTGATCATAGTCACCAGCTGTGCATTTTAAATAGTCAAGAGTGATGAGTGAGAGACACAGAGAAGAGTGAGTCTGTAGTAGTTCATTTTGCCTTTCATTTGCTCTTTTTTCTTCTCACGTTTTCTGTCACTTGCCCACACTTGCTCTTCTTTATTCTTCTTGCTGTTCTTTATTTGAAACAAAAGGAGATCATTTCCTTCCTTCTTTTCTTCCCCTCACCTTACTTTGGGGTTTGTCTTTTACCCTGATCATGAAAAACAAATTCATACACAAAAAAGATTGACACAGAATTTCACTACAGGTTGTGTTCATGAAGGAACTTAAGGATAACTAAACACCATTGAGTTTAATAACGTCCTCAAATTACTGGAGGGCAAATAGTGGGAAAGGGATCCAAACCCATTAAATATTTCCAGAGGTATGTCACTACCATCTGGAATATTTTTACAAGTTAATAAGCTGACTGCACATAAATCCAGATATGGAGGTGGACAGATGGATGAACGTGTTACTTGGTTTTTTACTTTGGGCAGATTTCCTGACCACTCCAAGCCTGTTGTCTTCAGCCACAGATATTACAATACCTACCTAACTTGCAGGGCTATGGTGATAGTAAGTTTAATAATACATCAAGATGCTTAGTGTGCTCCCTAGCATGAAACATGTATGGATTTACATCAAGATTCATATTATAAGAACTGGAAGTTGCTAAATTTACTTTTTTTCCTACTATCAAATTTAGAAATTGTGCTTTCATCTAATGTTCTTTACACTACCTACCTGCTCGCTACTCTCCCGCAAAAACTGAACTTCAGGAAAGACTTTTTTTTCGATTTAGATGATATATATGTATTTGGGGAGGGAGGGGACCTTTACCAAGTAAACAGTATTATTGCCAGTACCATTGTTTACTATTTGATTGATTGAAATAGAACTTGCAAGCTTGTATATTAAACGTTGTGAAGACCACTGATGTCTGAACTCCAAATTTGACAAGGGAGGGAGGGAGGAAGGACCAGACACACACTGCATGATGGATGTGAATAAGATTACACAAGTTTAGTTCTTTTACTTAATCTGCAGAAATACAAAGGATGTTTCTGTACTGTGTCTTTATGAAAATGACTGTGCATCTTATTATTTACCTTTCTATGCTCAATACATGATAAAATACTGATATTTAATAGGTTCTCAGTAATTATTTGGTGAAGGAATGAATGGGTCCATGAATAAATGATAACTACATGAATCATTTAAAGGTTCTGCTGAGTTTTCTGATATGAAGCCTATGTATTGTATATATTGTTTTATTAGAGTATAATTATACATAGGTTAAACTTTCATAAAAAGGAAATGAAGTTTAAATTTCAAAGCTTTTAGGGATTCAAGAATGCCATATTATTAATGTCCTAATATATTTTGAAGTTTAAGTTCAAATTCTACCTTAGCAATAAACTCAGTCATAATTTGAGATGTGGTTTTTGGATGATTTGCTTACTGTTATCAAAATTTGTAATATATGTGATATAGTGTGGTGATATTTATTAATAAAGAACCCTCTGATTGAACAGTAACATATACATTTTCAAAATATTTTTCTTATAATAGCAACATTTCATTGAGTTGGATGAAAATAGACAGAGATTATTGCAGAAATGCAAGGAACTTATGAAGAGAGCCAGGCAAGTATGTAACCTGGGCGCAGAGCAGATTGTTCCTCAAGAATATCAGACAGTAAGTATAAAAAGTATATAATGCTACAAGTTAACATATTTAACATAGTATTTTTAAGCTTAAAGTGTGTTAGGCATTTTACAGGCCATGAAAAACATGATTTGCCATAAAAAATGAGATACCCCTGCCGCCATTTTTAAACTGAGTATGCATGTAGTTTTGCTCAATGAATTTTTTCTTCCTGGTACTCAGATGGACACTATTCAATCTTATTGCTTAGTACCAAAATTATTCAGATATGGGTATCATTTTGCAAAATTGTTTCTACCAAAACATTTATCCAGTAAAAAGCTTTTTTTCCCCAAGCACCTTTTTAGGAGAGGTTTGGGAGATGGGATATAGTTGTACTAGTAATTGATATATAAGAAACAGTACATACAGGTGATAGTTAGAAAAACAAAGACAAAATGAAAATGTTATCCTGGAAATCAGGGTGTTTATTTAGGGTTCTTTGGGAGTGGATTCTTTATGACTAACATCTGTTGGTAAAGAAAAGAGCCTTTCCTTCTTCTCATTATGTGTACTTTATATTCTGACATATCATTTAGTTAGTAAAATGAGAAGATACTGCCCTTTCCTGCCAGTTCTACCATTGAGTAGGTAGCCCCTTGACCTGAAGCTTTATCTGACAGGTAGGGGTAATGCCTTGATTACCTTCTATCACACATTAAACAAAACACATACTTTCTTCTCTCTTGAAATTTATATTCTAGTCTGGAGGGTGGGGAAAACAAATCAAAAAGCAAATAGATTATGTTGGGAATAGCAGGAGGTGCTAAAAAGAATAATAATACAAGGTAAAAGGCTAGTGTCAGAGAAGTCTCCTTTGAGAAGATACTATTTTAGATGAGTCCTGAATGAACAGAAGAAATCAGTCAAGTGAAGGTTTGAGGGAAAAGCATTCCAGGCAGAGAAAACAGCTCATTCAAAGCTCTTGAGGCAGAAGTATATTTGGCCTGTTTCAGAATAGAAAGAATCTTAGTGGGGCTAAAATTTATTATCCAAGGAGGGCAGAAGTCAGATCCTGTAGGGCCTTATAGACCACAGAAGGAATTTGGGCTCTACTTTGAGATGAAGTCCACTGGAGAATTTTAAACAGAAGATCGATAGAGGTAGGACAGCTGTTTGTAGAGCACTCCAGCTGCAATCTGGAGAATAAAGTAGGGATACAAGAATGGAAGATGACCATTTAGGAGATTATTGCTTTGGACCAGGCAAGAGACTATTGTGGTGTGGATTAGGGTGGAAACACAAACGATAGAGCAGTTTACATACTTGAGGTATCTTTTAATGACAGAACCAGCAGGACTTGCTAATGGATTTGAATTGAAGGGTAGAGAGAGGATCCCTAAATTTTGCCAATTACTGAGATGGAAAAGCTCGAAGGACAAATAGGTTTGCTCAAATTGGTGGGGAAGGTGGGTAAGTTGAAGATTTGTTTCACCATCTTAAGTTTGGTCTCTTAGAATCAAATGAAGATATGAAATAAGTGTGTGGCACATGAGTTCAAAGCTCAAAGGACAAGTCAGATTCAACAAAATGAACTTAATATCTGAAAACCTATAGAAGCTGAACTGCTTTCCAGAAGGTTAGAGGGAAAAAAAGACAGGTTAAGATATTAGATTTATGTGGCATGTTAGGGTCTTTTTCAGAGTTTTAAGATTGATTTTGTACATTGTAGTACATAAGCTTTTGCAACTTGTGCCGACAAAACGTTGTACTGCTTGCCTGCCCCCACCCTGTTCTAATTTGTCTCTGTGATATGGTCTCAGAAGATAGTACTGTGGTGAAATTCTACTGTCAAAGTAATTGGATTCTTAGGATGCTTTTGTAGTTCTTCACAAGTACAGTATAAAGTTCTAACTTCTTGCTCTCTTTCAATGCCCCACATATTCTGGACCCATTCTACCAATTCAGCAAGTACCCACCATTCCAAATGGACACAACTCCTCACCCCCCATGGTATGCAGTGCTCTTCTTTTTCTCCAAGCTCCTGCCTCTCCTCTGCCTTACTTCTCCCTAGCTGTTTGCTTTAAGGCCCAGAGATGAATTCGAGGCCTCTGAATTCTCTTACTGTTTCTTGTAGCTCCTGTAGCATGAACTGATAATTCCTTTCTCTAAATTCCATAACCTGTATGATATGTACTGCTTATTTTAATACTCAACATCATTACATTGCCTTAAGGTGTTAGCTCCTGTTACTAAGTCTATACATTTCATTTCCTTCTGAAGTATAAACCCCGTTTTGAAGCAAAAAGCCATGTTTGTCGTTCTTTTGATTCCTGGCTGTGTGTGCTAGCATGCTGTTCAGCATGTAGCAGACACGCAACAGAATACTTCCGTTTAAACTATTTGAGTTGAACTGTTTTCACTGCACTACCCATAATAATGGACAGTTTTTCCTTCTTTAGGCTTTCCAAGATCTTCCAAACACCTTGGATGAAATTGATGCTTTATTAACTGAGGAAAGATCGAGAGCATCTTGCTTCACAGGACTCAATCCTACAGTATGCGTCCTCCCCTAACGCCTGCTGCAGTCGCCACCACAGCACACCCTACCCCCGCCCCACACACAGTTCCCTCCAGCACTTGCCTCCCACTCTGTTCCTGCTGTCTAGCTTATTATTACCAAGAACCCTAGTACAATGTACTTTTAAATGCCAGATTCTGAATCTATTAGAATTTTAAATAGATTCTTCCTAAGGAACACAGTGTTCTGTGCCTTTCCTTTATAAAAAGAATACTTTGGCTAACCTGAAATACTGAGATGTCTTTTTTAAGAATTAAAAAAATGACATTTTTAGTATGTTACAAGAACATAAATTAACTGCATACAAACAGTGGCATTTTCAATTAATGTTTTAATTGATGTAAAATTTTTTGTACCTTTATCCTTTGGTAGATTATTCTTAAAGGTTTTTTTTCTGCCAGGTTGTTGAGGAATACACAAAAAGAGAAGAAGAAATAGAGCAATTAACTGAGGAACTAAAGATAAAGAAAGTTGAACTGGATAAATACAGAGAAAACATTTCACAGGTAATTATTCAACTTTTTCTCATGTGCATTAATATGGGAATGTAGAATAATGCAAAATGAAATAACATTTCTAAGAAAAAAATGTATGTTCTCAGGACCAGATTGATACTAAATTTGTTTTATGTAAAGTCTTGTATCAATGTCATAACACTTCTTTTACATTTTTATTTTTATATTGCTTTACTTACAGGTAAAAGAAAGGTGGCTTAATCCTTTAAAAGAGCTGGTAGAAAAAATTAACGAAAAATTTAGCTATTTTTTTAGTTCTATGCAGTGTGCTGGTGAAGTTGACCTCCATACAGAAAATGAGGTAAAATTGCATTTGATATGTTTCCTGATAAGAATTTTAATTATATGCTAAAAGTATATGTAAATTGTTTATTTACTCTAAAGGTATATTTGAAAATTCTGCTTATTTAAAAAAAATGTCCAAAGGAAAGAAGAGACCGTATCTAGGATTCCATCAGGGTCACTTGTTGTTTTGAGGATTTTCTTCTTGGTGACATCTGGGATTAGCAACTAATACCTTACAGACTGTCTTCATATCCAGCCTAACTGAATTCATATCCAGCTGAATAGCTGAATGGTTATTCAGTTGTGATGAACAAATGCATTGCTTTTTGAAATCACTACTCCTCAACTTTGAAGAGTCATATACAAATTGGCAAACATAACTGAAATATAGAATAGTATCAGTGATTTCCTTTTGATCAAGAATTTGAGTTCACAAGAACAAAAATACTGAAAAAATTTGGTACTGATTTCTTGAACTGTATACGTTTCGTGCATTGCAATTGTGGGTAAAATAGGAGTGGGTGGAGCTATAGATGAAACAAGATTGGTCATATATGGATCACAGTTGAGACTAGTTGATGGTAGATACATTGAGCTTATTTGGGAGTTCTAGTTTTGTAAATGTTGAAATTTTTCCCTAATAAAGCATTTCTTTTAAGAAGGAAGAAACATAAAGCAAGGTAGAGCCTTTATTTCTCCTTAGGAATTTTGTTCCATTACTTCTTTATCTGTTTATTATGAAACATAAGGATTGCAAACATCATGTAACTGTAAGTTTTAGTAAGATATTAGACCTGCCAAGAGAATCATCATCAACATAGTCTGGGTTTGATAGAAGAAGAAATGTATTGTAATAACATGTAATTTATAATATATTTCCTTTGTGCCAGACACTGTGCCAAGCATTTCTAGGTTTATCTTCTTTAATCTTCAGAACCATTCTATAAAGCAGGTACTTTTTATTGACTCTATACTGAAACAATGTTAGAACCACTTGCTCTCTACAAGCTCTAGAGGTCTCCAAAGATCTATTTAGATAAAACTGATATCATGAATAAGTCCATTATAAGAGTAAAGAACTTCAGTTTATTTTCAAGAAAACAGTATAAAATTGCCAGAGAAAACACTCACCTTTCACCAACTTTTTAAATGTTTTGTAGGAAGACTATGATAAATATGGAATTCGAATTAGAGTTAAATTTCGCAGTAGTACTCAACTGCATGAATTAACTCCTCATCATCAAAGTGGAGGTGAAAGAAGTGTTTCTACTATGTTATACTTGATGGCACTTCAGGAGCTTAATAGATGTCCATTCCGAGTAGTTGATGAAATCAATCAGGTATAGCTTATTCTTTTATTGGGTTTCACTGTATCTTGTAATAGATTTAAATGTAATCATCATCATTGTCTTTCTTTAGGGAATGGACCCAATCAATGAACGAAGAGTGTTTGAAATGGTTGTAAATACTGCTTGCAAAGAAAACACATCTCAGTACTTCTTTATTACACCAAAGGTAGGTAATAAGTAATCTAAAAATACGTACTTGGAAGTCCCTTATGGCTAAAACATGTAGCAGATTTTGGCCCAGTATGTGTAAATATGAGCAGGAACAGTCCCAAAATAGAATTTTAAAGATTATAGTAAAGGGGAACAAGTTCCAATAACATACTTAATCAGAAACCTTATCATTAGAGGAAGAAAGTAGTAGGCATGGCATTATGTTCTAGAACTGAGGGTTCCTCTGCTTTTTTGGCATTTATTCTTCCTCTAGGGAACTTCCTCTCAGCACTGAAAAATAGCACTGGTCCTCCTCATTTCCTTAGAAAGGCCTGTTTTGCTCTGTCCTGGCCCAGAGGAAATCCTAAGTATCTTCAAAATCTTCTATTTACATAAAAAACAGACTTACCTTTATAGAACCATTACAATGGGAAATTTTCTTTTGTTACCTCTTGTGCTATGGGTTAATTATGAAACTGCTGTATAACAATCAAAGATGTTTTTATTAAATGTAATCAGATTTTTTTTTAAAGAAATTTCATTGGAGAGCCTATCTTAAATTCAGTTTTTTATTGAATAGTATAATCTCTCCTTATTCCAGCAGATACTTTGTGGAATAGCTAGATCTGTTAATACCCTATTGTTGTTGGCCTATAAATCAAACCACTCTGTTAATACACTTTTCAGGCTACTTTTCATCTACAGTACCTGACTATAGAAGTTGCTTGAAAGGTGTTTTGTGGATAAAAGAGTGAAATTATCCTAGGAAAGTTCTGAAGGATATATGTTTCCAGGGTCAACCTAGGAAACAGCATGATCCCATTGGCCTGTGAATATAGAAGGCTCCTAAGATATGTTGACAAGTCCTTAGGCCAGGTTTCTGATGTGCTGATTCAAGTAAAAATCACCATCTGGCAGGGTGTATGTTGAGTTGAGAACTTCATTAAGAGTTTCATTAATTTTACAAATAAAATATACATGCAAGTTCAGAAAGTTGTGCTTAATATATAGCATTCCATAACAGTTTGTTTTAACACTTCACAGCTCCTTCAAAATCTTCCTTATTCTGAAAAGATGACAGTATTGTTTGTCTACAATGGTCCTCATATGCTGGAACCAAACAGATGGAATTTAAAGGCTTTCCAAAGGCGGCGGCGCCGTATTACATTCACTCAGCCTTCTCAATGAAAGGGCAAGAACTTTGGGACTTTTCTGTTAAATCCTATATGTAAGTGTGGCTCAACTGAATAAAAGTTAGATTCATTAAGACTAAAGGATCAGTTATTTTTGAAACCTGCTATTAGATACAAATGGGTTGATGAAGAGAGCCCATAATAACTTCTTTCTGTGGAACATCATTTGGTAGTAAAATTTAAATCTTGAGTCCTTGGCACTCTGACCGTAAGTGACTGGGTCCCCACTTCTACAGTATTTCCTACTTAAATCAGAACTCAGTATTATTGGTTACAAGAAATTTAGTTGACATGGGAACCCTGAGCTTCACTTGCAATGTAATTTTAACAAGCTTTAGAGTCATCTTTAGACTCTAAAAGTCATAGTTTCTCCCAGTGTTATATTTAATTTTTAAAATTTGATATGGAAATGTCTAATGTATAGTAATAATTTATGACAAATCTATTCATTTCTTCCTATTAAAAAGATTACCTTATCTCCACTAGGAAATGGGATTTTAGGAACCTTTTAAAAAAAAGTTTTATGAAACTTGATACTGTAATTGTATTGGTATCTCAAAGGAGGGGAAAGTACTGGTAGCAGGACTTCTTTGAAATGCCACAAGATGGCCACTAGATGATGCAAAATGCAACCAAAAGATTGACAGAGAATAAAGTGGCAAGAGTTTTGAAAGAATAACCCTGTAAAATGTGGGTGGGTCTTTTCGGGCTTAATCTTTTTTTTCTTTTTTTAATTTAAAGTAAATTTTTACATCTTAAATTTCTAAAGCATTTTTATAATTATTTTTAGTAAAATTTTTCTTAACATTTCTTATACTGGTTTCTACAGTTTATATTTGAAATTTCTCAGTGTCATGTAGAGTGAGCAAAAGCATTGATTTGTTTAAAACCGTAACTGTTTTTAGACCTTAAGCTTATGTAGGTCCTTCTAATTTACAGTGTTGATTCTACCCCATTATCTTAGAAAATCTAATTTAAACTGTTCTTGCAGCATGGAAGAATCAGATTAGAAAATAATTTGTTTATCTCTGAGTTATACTAATTAACAGTGCCAAAACATTCTATTCTTTAAAATCTTGTAAAATAAAGAATTGGATCAAGGACATATCTTTAAAAAGTGGATTGGATCTGTAGAGGTAATGACAATTATTTTTTTGACTTGGTAGCTTGACTAAATTGAAGAATTGTATTGAGTTTGGGTTTTGTATGTTCTTAAATAGCTACTGAAATTTATATTCTTGTTAAGTCAAAAAATAATGTCTACGTCCTCTTATTTGGACATTTTCTCTTTAAAAAACTATTTTTTTCTTCATAAAAATTTTAAAGAACCTTCCCCTCTTAAACTAAGTCTAATGCATGTACTATGAAAATATTATTTTAAAACAACATTTTTACTAGTGCAAACTCATGTAAACATTGAAAATGTTGGTAACATGTTAGTAAATGAATGTTGTTACCAGATGTTCTGTTGTTAAATACTTTGTTTTCCATCAAAGTACCTTTACTAATCTGTGCTTGGTGGAGTTCATTTATCGTCTAAGTGCCAGTCACCTTATTTCTACAAAATGATCATCAATGTGAAAAAAGTTTGAAGGTTATTTCAGTTTGCATATGCCAGTAATTATTCCAAACCTTGTTTATAAGCATTTGTATCTTTCTAGTGGACAAATACTTGGTTTTACACTGAAAGTTGAGCTGCGAAGAATAAATTATGTATTTTAACATTAATAAAATAGTAAGTCCTGCACAATAACTCAACCACTTGAAATTTCACATATTTTCTGCAAAAGTTGATTTTAATTACAAGTTGTAAAAACTTCATATAATAGTCTCATTTGATGAATAAAATATTTAAAACCCTAAAAGGTGACAAGCAATTATTTATAATGACAAAATCTTAATTGATTTGCCTAAGGATTTTAGCATTAAAAGGAAAGGTTTCTTGCTGCTTTCTAATTGTCTTTTGGACGTGTGTTTGTTTTGTTTGGAGTATGAATCTTTAGTATCTAAAAAAAACGTAATTTGGGGGAATTACTGGTGGTCCAGTGGTTAGGACTTCATACTTTTACTGCCAAGGGCCCAGGTTCAGTCCTGGTGGGGGAACTAAGATCCTGCAAGCTGTGCAGCATGGCCAAAAAAAAAAGTG
Source organism: Muntiacus reevesi (assembly GCF_963930625.1). Taxonomy (NCBI): domain Eukaryota; kingdom Metazoa; phylum Chordata; class Mammalia; order Artiodactyla; family Cervidae; genus Muntiacus; species Muntiacus reevesi. The sequence continues at coordinate 43,555,615 of NC_089265.1, forward strand.
TAACTTGTCCTGCTACTATATATCTGCAGGTGTAACTGGAAAAAAACTCTTTGTGGGAAATGCTACTTTGTTGGTAATAAATGCATATTTTCATTTAGTGTATGTCTTTTTAAATGAGCACTGTTTTTTATATACTTTGAATCTTTGTAAGAGTCATTTTGGTTTTCAGATTTGCTGAAAAGTCTATTGAATGCCTACCATTTACAGAATACTATTTGGCAGTCTGTGTTCAAAAGGATAGAAAATTTAGTCCCTTGTTTTGCTGCAAGGTGATCCTAGTCTTTTATAAAGCCATACCAGAAAAATAAAGGTATTTAAATCATCTAAAGAAACCAGTTACAAGGTAAGTATAAATATTTTTAGGTTGAAACCTTAGATGGCCTGCAAGAGAGCCTTGAATATGGCATCTTCACCTATATGACTGTGTACCTAGTTAAATTTCATTCGCTGTGTTACTCGAGGGAGAGGGTGAATAGTAGAGATAAGCAGGAGTCTCTGCCACGATCCGGAAAGTCACCCTGTGGTTTGCTGACAGTGTTTTCAGAGGGAAAGACTTCATAAGCTTTCATCACACTCATAAAAATCCAGTTGTCACAGCCTTCAAGACTTATACATATCTCCCCCCACTGCCCTCATCTAAAGTGTCATCCCTGCTGCTGCTAAGTCACTTCAGTTGTGTCCAACTCTGTGTGACCCCATAGACGGCAGCCCACCAGGCTCCCCCATCCCTGGGATTCTCCAGGCAAGAGCACTGGAGTGGGTTGCCATTTTCTTCTCCAGTGCGTGAAAGTGAAGTTGCTTAGTCGTGTCCGACTCTTAGCGACCCCATGGACTGCAGCCTACCAGGCTCCTCCATCCACGGGATTTTCCAGGCAAGAGTACTGGAGTGGGGTGCCATTGCCTTCTCTGAAAGTATCATCCCTAAGCCACTAATATATACCACTGGCAAAACACAATGATGTATATTTTGAAGAATAAAAATACAGCCTGCATATGATTCCACTGTCAAGAAACTTAGTTCAGGGTGGTGATTCCAGTTCAAGATGTTAAACCCCATCCTGAACATCCTGAACTTATCTTTTGCCACAGACACACTGCGTCTGTGTTACATAATAGAAAATTCTTCATCACTGGCTGAGTGACAACCACACATCAAGCAAGCAGGTAGGAGAGGCTGGAACAAACTCACCATAAACCCCACCCCCAGTGGGTCCCAAATTGGAAGAGAACTGAAAGCCCAGAGCTGCTTGATGAGAAGTGAGGAGTTTGAACCCCACCTCAGGCACTCCAACCTTTAAGACCTACACTGGAAGAGAAGCCCCCATCTGATTTTGATAACCAGTGAGGCTTGTGATCTGAAAAGTGATTCTTCAGAGGGTAGTCTGCTCAGACTCATCTACCCAGGGCCCAGCTCAGAAGCAACAGATCACACCCAGACATAAAATGAAGGAGGCTTACCTGCTTAAACTGAAGCAACAGTCTGCCTAAGAGGCGGCATCTACTCTGACATACACATGTAGGAGTTAGTTGGCAGTACAGAGACGGGCAAGTGCTGTTTTCATGCCCATGCCCCGGAGCACAAGTATCTCCTAGCCAAGAGGGTTCACACGCATCTGATGCCCTGGTTTTGCTGGCTACTGCCCAGAGGACACCTCTGGACCACCTAGCTCTGGAGGCCAGAGGAGCTTGTGTTCCTGGGCCCTTGGGACTGTAACAATCAGTGTCACCAGAAAAATCTGTGTTCTGATTTTTGTGGCTGCTGCCAGTGGGCACCTCTATACTCCCTGGTTCTGATAACCATGGGGCTTATGTCAGCAGATCCCATGGAACAGTAGTGAGTGGAGAAAAAGTTCTTAAATAGCTACCATCTCCAGAGCACAGCAAGAGGCACTGGACCCAGGAGCTCAGTCTTTGTGAAGAGAGGGCCTATTAAAAATCATGGCTGCAGTCCGAGAGACAGGCTTCCAGTTACTCATCTGGGGCTGTCTGAATATTTCACAGAAGTCTGGGGGAGAGGTACTATCTTCAGGCTTTCCCTTTGCCATGCTCCAGAGTGCCAGTGCCTCCCAGACAGGAGCTTTACACGTTTGGTATCCTGGTTTCCCCATCCAGTCCTTACTCTCTGCAGCTTCTGCCCAGCAGGGGATGCCCCTCGATTGCCTGGCTGTGATGGCCAGGGGGGCTTACAGTCCTGGGTCCCACAGGACTGATCATCATAGAGATGGTTCTTGGCAGAACATGGCCACAGAGAGCAGCCTGAAGTAACCCTTCACCCTAGTCTTTCTGTGCTGTAGCTTCTACCTGTCCTGGAGCTTTGACCTGAGAGGCAGGCTTCAATCAAGTGTGGTGTACATTTTGTGGTCTCTGAAGTTATTCTCAGGGCATAGAGGCTACAGATGCCCTCCTGGCACTCTCCTGCCTTGCTCCAGATCACTGGTATTTCCCAGAAAACAGCTTATACATGTCTCTGGAGGCACAACTTTTTTGACTGCCACCCAGGCACACCTCCAAATTTCCTGACTCTGGTGGCCAACAACGTTTATGCTTACAGTCCCACAGGACTGCATACATGTCTATACTTTTAAAAGCTGCTGCCTGAAGATCTGACTTCTAATTCGCCTGAATCTAGGTAATGAGAACCTCTCTTGGCACACCCTCAACTACTAGGAGCTGTTAACAATATGATAGGCTGTTGGACAATCACAAAAGTTTGAGGGACAAGAGGCTAGGGCAGGGTTGAACAAGCTTCAGCCACAAAAAGCCACTCTTTTTAGACTGAGAGAGGTCTTTGTTTTATCTACTGCAAGAAACCAACACAGGGAGTCAAGAAATAAAGAAAGGAATAAACAAAATAATGAGATAAAAGCTCCAGGGGTTGGGGCAGAGACAAGCTTAATAAAATAGAGATAAGTAATTTACAGTCAAAGAAATGATTATAAAGATGCTCACCAAACAGGAGTAGAATAAATGAATACAGTGAGAACTTCAATGAAGAGTTGGAAGACAAAGTGCCAAATATAAGTCACAGAACTGAAGAATATAATTGAACTGAATATGAAAAGTACAATATGAAAATGAAAAGTTCAGCAGGAGACTAAATAAACTAGAACTAATCATCAAGTTGAAGACAAGGCAGTGAAATTCACCCAATCAGAGCAGCAAGAGGGGAAAAAAAATTGAAAAATTATTGAAAATAGGGCAAGGGTTTTATGGGAAACTATCAAATAGGGTTAACATTCACATTTTGGGGCTCCCAGAAGACAGAAATGGGCAGAGAAATTATTTGAAGATAAATGGCTCAAAACTTTCCTAAACTGGGTAAGGAAACAGCATCCTGAGGCAAGAGAAAAAGGGAGGGCTCATAAAATCAGAAATGAAAGAAGATATTTTATAATTGGTACCACAGAAATACAAAGGGTCATAGAAGACCGATATGAATAATCATATGCCAACAGATTAGATGATCTAGAAGAAATAGATGAATTCCTAGATGAATTCCAGCCTATCAAGTCAGTTGTGAAAAAAGGAAAATCTGAACAGACTGATTACTAGTAATGAGACTATTTGGTCATCAGAAACCCCTGACAGACAAAGGTCAGAATTAAGTGACTTTATTGGTGAATTCAACCAAACATTCTAAGGAGAATTAACACCAAATCTTTTCAAACTCTTCCAAAATTAAAAAAGAAAAGTAGAAGAGGGAACTCTTCCAAACTCAATCTGCAGGGCCAGCATTATTCTGATACCAAAACCAGACAAGGATGCCACAAGAAATCTTCAGGCCAGTATACCTAGTGAACACAAATGTAAAGATCCTCACCTAAATATTAGCAATCCAAATTCAGCAATATGTTAATAAGAGGGCCATACATACACCAAGATCAAGTGGGATTTATTCCAGGGATGCAAGAATTAACAAAATGAAGACTATAAATCATATGGTCATCTCATTAGATGCAAGAAAATATCGGACATCTAGACTTCAATGTCAATTCATAATAAAACACTCAAAAATGGGGACAGAAGTAACATACCTCAACATAACAAAGGCCATGTATGACAATTCCAGAACTAACATCATATTTAACAGTATAATGCTGAAAGCTTTTCCTCTGAAGAGCAGGAACAAGACAAGGATGCCCACTTTCACCACTTACATTCAACAGAGTACTGAAAGCCCTAACAAGGAATTAACCAAGAAAAATGAATAAAAGGCATCCAAATTGGCAAGAAAAAACTAAAACTCACTAGTTATAGATGACATGATATGATACAGAAAGCCCTTAAGACTCTACAAAAAAACTTAAATGAATTCAGTAATGTTTCAGGATACAGGATCAATGCAAAAAATCTTGCATTTTTATATGCTATTAATATCAAAAAAAGAAATGAAGAAAACAACCTTTTTGCAGTTATATAAAAAAGAATAAAATACTTAGAAAATAATTAACCAAAGAGGTGAAAGACTTGTATACTGAAAAGTACAAAACATTAATGAAAGAAATTGAATAAAAAGATACTCTGTGCTAATGGGAAGATTATTGTTAAAATGTCCGAACTACCCAAAGCAATCTTCTAATTCACTGCAATTCCTAACAAAATTCCAATGGCATTTTTCACAGAAATAGAACCAACAATTCTAAAATTCATACAGAACCAAAAGAGACACTGAATAGCCAAAGCAATCTTGAGAAAAGAAAGCTGGAGGCATCACACACCCTGATTTCAAACTACAGTTGGCCCTTCAACAATGGAGAGGTTAAGAGGACCAACCTTCCTCATAGTCATCTATGTGTATAGCTTAACAGCCAGCCCTCCATATTTGCAGTACCATACCCAAGGATTCAACGAACCACTGATTGTGTAGTACTGTAGTATGTATTCAGTGAAAATTCCAGGTGTAAGTGAATCCACACAGATCAAACTGATGTTGTAAGGGTCCACTTAACATTACAAAGTTATAGGATATATATGTACTATATATATAGTATATAACTTTATTGGCATAGAAACAATTACACAGGTCAATGGAACCGAAATGAGAGCCCAGAAATAAACCTACACATACACAATTAATTAAATTATGACAAAGGAGTTAAGAATATACAGCAGGGAAGGGGCAATCTCTTTAAGAAATGACATTGGAAAAGTGGACAGTCACATGCAAAAGACTGAAACTGGTCCACTAATTTACACTGCACACAAAAGTTAAGTGAATTAAAGACTTAAGCACAAGACATGAAACCGCAAAACTAGAAGAAAGATAAATGGTGAGCTCCCTGATATAAGTTTTAGTAATGCAGTTTTTAATTTGACACCAAAGTAAAAAAGAAAAGTAAACAGATTGGACAACAAACTAAAAAGCTTCTGCACAGGAAAGGAAACCAGTAACAAAATGAAAAGACAACCAATTGAATGAGAGAAAATATCTGCAAATAATATATCTGATAAGGGATTAACATCCAAAGTATATAAAGAACTCATATAGCTTAATATGAAAAAGCAAGTTTGCCTATTTAAAAGTGGATGGAGGATCTGAATAGACATTTTTCCAAAGAAGATACACTTTTAGCCAGACTCATCAAAAATAGAAAGGGTCCAAATCAGCCACCAGGGAAGCCCAAGAATACTGGAGTGGGTAGCCTATACCTTCTCCAGGAGATCTTCCTGACCCAGGAATCAAACCAATGTCTCCTGCATTGCAGGAGGATTGTTTACCACCTTAGCTACCAGGGAAACCCACACAAGCCTCTCAGCCTCCTCCATCAAATGTCAGACAAAAGCAAAAGAAACACAATCCCACAGTGACTAAAACAAAACTACATTACAGAAAGTTAATCAGCATGAAAAAGCAGAAAGTTATGTCCCAGTTGAAGGGACAAGATAAAACCCCAGAGAAACAATTAAATTAGAGACAGGCAACCTTTCAGAAAAAGAATTCAGAATGATAGTGAAGATGATTCAGGATCTCAGAAAAAGAATGGAGACAAAGATTGAGAAGATGCAAGAAATGTTTACCAAAGACCTAGAAGAACTAAAGAACAAACAGAGATGAATCATTAGAAGGAATCAATAGCAGAATAACTGAGGCAGAACAATGGATAAATGACCTGGAGGATAGAATGGTAGAAATCACTGCCACAGAACAGAACATAGAAAAAAGAAAGAAAAGAAATGAAGACAACCTAAAAGACCTCTGGGGCAATAAATGCATGCACTTTCATATTACAGGGGTCCCAGCATGAGAAGAGAGAGAGAAAGGGGAGCTGAGAAAATATTTGAAGAGATACTAGCTGAAAACTTCCCTAACATGGAAAAGTAAGTAATCAACCAAGTCCAGGAAGCAGAGAGTCCCAGGCGGGATAAACCCAAGGAGGAACACACCAAGACACATAGTAATCAAACTGACAAAAATTAAAGACAGATAAAATATTAAAAGCAACAAGGGGAAAGCAACAGATAACATACAAGGGAACTCCCATCAGGCTATCAGCTGATTTCTCAACAGAAACTTGACAGGCCACAGGGAATGGCATGATAGATTTAAAGTAATGAAAGGGAGGAACCTACAACTAAGAGTACTCTACCCAGAAAAATTCTCCTTCAGATTTAATAGAGAAATCAAAGAGCTTTCCAGACAAGCAAAAATGAAGAGTTCAGCACCACCAAACCAACTTTACAACAAATGCTAAAGCAAGAAACAAGAGAAGGAAAAGACCTACCTACAGAAAATAAACCCCAAACAATTAAGAAGATGGTAATAGGATCACACATATTGATAATTACCTTAAATGTAAATGGATTAAGTGTACCAACCAAAAGACAGACTGGCTGAGCAGATGAGAACATGTGCATGTATGACACTCACTTACCACACCACTCTGCTTGACCCCTCAGATTGTGTGTAATTATTTTATGTTGTTAGGTTAGTCATGCTCCCATTATGGCTTGCAATGGTTAATTATCTTTAATTTTTTGTCTGACTATAAATTGTGAAAACTGATAAACATCTTTTACTATTGTGATTATGTAACTATTACTCAATACCATTGTCTCATGATTGGTCAACAGAAAAATAATAGAATTCTATGTCACCAAAACTACCATTTAATAGAAAAACCTGTAATCACTTTTTAAAATCCAGATAGCAGAATTATCTTGGAATTTTCTGAATTATACAAATGCCCAGGTATTGCTTTTTTCTTTTTTGCCAGAATGCCAGATATGTTTCTAATTGTCAGCCATGTTTAAAAACAACTGGACTATAAGGATCTTTTGCTTTTATCTACTTTCACTTTTCCTATTTCATATTCAATGCTCCCATTTCATTTAGTTTATGTTTTCCAATCTCTCCATCTCTTTTTTTAGTGTTCTTTCTCAAGCCTTTATTAAGCATACTAGAGAAGCTTTATCTATACTTAAATATGAATAATATTATATATATATAGAACAGATATGAATTTTCACCTAACTAAAAAATTTATGACATTTTGATTCCACTTGTTTGACTTAGTATGAATAGAATGCTAGATTTCTAATTTAAGAAAAATAGATATGCAACAAACAACAAAGGTTTACTGTATAAAACATGGAATTATAGTCAATATCATGTGATAATCTATTATGGAAAATAATTTCAAAAGTATTATATGTATATAGATATAACTGAATCACACACAAAGAATTCTACTTTTTGAAATTTAGTATTACTTATCTTTTTGCCAGTTTTTCTAAATATCCTATGGATATCTAATAACAACATATGAGATAAAAATTTTAAATATGTTTGTGTAAGATATAAGATTACTATAAATATAAATATTTAAATTATTAATGGCATCATTCAAGATGCTCCTGTTATTTTTTCTGTACTCAGAGAAATATATTCTCAGAGAAATGTAAATATGTCTCAATATGATTATGTATTTTTTTCTTTTCTATTTCTTCTGATTTTTGCTTTCTGTATCTTTGTTTCTTTGTTGTTAGGTGTCTAATGGTTTATGATGTCTATCTTCTTTGTGAATCTTTTTTTTTTTTTTTTACTAGTTGGAGGCTAATTACTTCATAACATTTCAGTGGGTTTTGTCATACATTGACATGAATCAGCCATAGAGTTACACATATTCCCCATCCCGATCCCCCCTCCCACCTCCCTCTCCACCCAACTCCTCTGGGTCCTCCGAGTGCACCAGGCCCGCGCACTTGTCTCATGCATCCCACCTGGGCTGGTGATCTGTTTCACCATAGATAATATACATGCTGTTCTTTCGAAACATCCCACCTTCACCTTCTCCCACAGAGTTCAAAAGTCTGTTCTGTACTACTGTGTCTCTTTTTCTGTTTTGCATATAGGGTTATCGTTACCATCTTTCTAGATTCCATATATATGTGTTAGTATGCTGTAATGTTCTTTATCTTTCTGGCTTACTTCACTCTGTATAATGGGCTCCAGTTTCATCCATCTCATTAGAACTGATTCAAATGAATTCTTTTTAACAGCTGAGTAATAGTCCATGGTGTATATGTACCACAGCTTCCTTATCCATTCATCTGTTGATGGGCATCTAGGTTGCTTCCATGTCCTGGCTATTATAAACAGTGCTGCAATGAACATTGGGGTGCACGTGTCTCTTTCAGATCTGGTTTCCTCAGTGTGTATGCCCAGAAGTGGTATTGCTGGGTCATATGGTAGTTCTATTTCCAGTTTTTTAAGAAATCTCCACACTGTTTTCCACAGTGGCTGTACTAGTTTGCATTCCCACCAACAGTGTAAGAGGGTTCCCTTTTCTCCACACCCTCTCCAGCATTTATTGCTTGTAGACTTTTGGATAGCAGCCATCCTGACTGGCGTGTAATGGTACCTCATTGTGGTTTTGATTTGCATTTCTCTAATAATGAGTGATGTTGAGCATCTTTTCATGTGTTTGTTAGCCATCTGTATGTCTTCTTTGGAGAAATGTCTGTTTAGTTCTTTGGCCCATTTTTTTGATTGGGTCATTTATTTTTCTGAAATTGAGCTGCAGGAGTTGCTTGTATATTTTTGAGATGAATCCTTTGTCTGTTTCTTCATTTGCTATTATTTTCTCCCAATCTGAGGGCTGTCTTTTCACTTTACTTATAGTTTCCTTTGTAGTGCAGAAGCTTTTAAGTTTCATTAGGTCCCATTTGTTTAGTTAGCAGAAGGAAAGAAATCTTAAAAATTAGGGCAGAAATAAATGCAAAAGAAACTAAAGAGACCATAGCAAAAATCAACAAAGCTAAAAGCTGGTTTTTTGAAAAAATAAACAAAATTGACAAACCATTAGCAAGACTCATTAAGAAACAAAGAGAGAAGAACCAAATTAACAAAATTAGAAATGAAAAGGGTGAGATCACAACAGACAACACTAGCAGCTCTATGCCAATAAAATGGACAACTTGGATGAAATGGACAAATTCTTAGAAAAGTATAACTTTCCAAAACTGAACCAGGAAGAAATAGAAGATCTTAACAGACCCATCACAAGCAAGGAAATCGAAACTGTAATCAAAAATCTTCCAGCAAACAAAAGCCCAGGACCAGATGGCTTCACAGCTGAATTCTACCAAAAATTTAGAGAAGAGCTAACACCTATCTTACTCAAACTCTTCCAGAAAATTGCAGATGAAGGTAAACTTCCAAACTCATTCTATGAGGCCACCATCACCCTAATTCCAAAACCAGACAAAGATGCCACAAAAAAAGAAAACTACAGGCCAATATCACTGATGAACATAGATGCAAAAATCCTTAACAAAATTCTAGCAAACAGAATCCAACAACATATTAAAAAAATCATACACCATGACCAAGTGGGCTTTATCCCAGGAATGCAAGGATTCTTTAATATCTGCAAATCAATCAATGTAATACACCACATTAACAAATTGAAAGATAAAAACCATATGATTATCTCAATAGATACAGAGAAAGCCTTTGACAAAATTCAACACTCATTTATGATTAAAACTCTCCAGAAAGCAGGAATAGAAGGAACATACCTCAACATAATAAAAGCTATATATGACAAACCCACAGCAAGCATCACCCTCAATGGTGAAAAATTGAAAGCATTTCCCCTGAAATCAGGAACAAGACAAGGGTGCCCACTCTCACCACTACTATTCAACATAGTGTTGGAAGTTTTGGCCACAGCAATCAGAGCAGAAAAAGAAGTAAAAGGAATCCAGACAGGAAAAGAAGAAGTGAAACTCTCACTGTTTGCAGATGACATGATCCTCTACATAGAAAACCCTAAAGACTCTTCCAGAAAATTACTAGAGCTAATCAATGAATATAGTAAAGTTGCAGGATATAAAATTAACACACAGAAATCCCTTGCATTCCTATATACTAACAATGAAAAAACAGAAATTAAGGAAACAATACCATTCACCATTGCAACAAAAAGAATAAAATACTTAGGAGTATATCTACCTAAAGAAACAAAAGACCTATACATAGAAAACAATAAAAAACACTGATGAAAGAAATCAAAGAGGACACAAATAGATGGAGAAACATACCATGTTCATGGATTGGAAGAATCAATATTGTCAAAATGGCTATTCTACCCAAAGCAATCTATAGATTCAATGCAATCCCTATCAAGCTACCAATGGTATTCTTCACAGAACTAGAACAAATAATTGCACAATTTGTATGGAAATACAAAAAACCTCAAATAGCCAAAGTAATCTTGAGAAAGAAGAATGGAACTGGAGGAATCAACCTGCCTGACTTCAGACTCTACTACAAAGCCACAGTCATCAAGACAGTATGGTACTGGTACAAAGACAGAAATATAGATCAATGAAACAGAATAGAAAGCCAAGAGATCAATCCGCAAACCTATGGACACCTTATCTTTGACAAAGGAGGCAAGGATATACAATGGAAAAAAGACAACCTCTTTAACAAGTGGTGCTGGGAAAACTGGTCAACCACACTAGAACACTTTCTAACACCATACACAAAAATAAACTCAAAATGGATTAAAGATCTAAATGTAAGACCAGAAACTTTAAAACTCCTAGAGGAGAACATAGGCAAAACACTCTCCGACATAAACCTCAGCAAGATCCTCTATGACCCACCTCCCAGAATATTGGAATTTTATCTTTTATCATTAAAAATATTCATCTTTGTTTAAAAAAAAAAATAACCTCAACCTGGGGCAAAAAACAAAGGTCATGGCATCCAGTCCCATCACTCATGACAAATAGATGGGGCAAAAGTAGAAACAGGGACAGATTTTATTTTCTTGGGCTCCAAAATCACTGCAGACTTTTGCTCCTTGGAAGAAAAGTTGTGACACACCTAGACAGCGTATTAAAAAGTCAAGATATCACTTTGCCAACAAAGGTTTGTATAGTCAAAACTATGGTTTTTCAGGTAGTCACATACAGATGTGAGAGGTGGACCATAAAGAAAACTGAGCACTGAAGAATTGATGCTTTCCAATTGTGGTGCTGGAGAAGACTCTTGAGAGTCCTCTGGACTGCAAGATCAAACCAGTCACTCCTAAAGGAAATCAACCCTGACTATTCATTGGAAAGACTGATGCTGAAGCTAAAGCTCCAAATCCTTGGCCACCTTATACAAACAGCCAACTCACTGTAAAAGACTGATGCTGGGGAGGATTGAGGGCAAGAAGAGAAGGGGATGACAGACAATGAGATGGTTGGATGGCATAACTGACTCAATGGACATGAGTTTGAATAAACTCAGGGAGATAGTGAAAGGCAGGGAAAACTAGTGTGCTGCAGTTCATGGGGTTACAAAGAGTCAGACATGACTTAGCAACTGAACAACAATAAAAGCAACTATATGCCAATAAAAAGACAACCTAGCAGAAATGGGAAAATTCTTAGAAAGGTACAATCTCCCAAGACTGAACGAGTAATAAGTAGAAAATATAAACAGACCAATCACAAGTACTTAAATTGAAACTGTGATTTTAAAACCGCCAACAAACAATGTCCAAGACCAGATGTCTTCACAGGTGAATTACATCAAACATATAGAGACAATGTAACACCTATCCTCTGAAACTACTGTCCAAAATTACAGAGGAAGGAATACTCCCAAACTCATTCTATGAGGCCACCAAAACTGGACAAAGATACAACGAAAAGAAAAGGAAAATTACAGGCCAATAACCACTTCTGAATATAGACACAAAAATCCTCAACAAAGGACGAGCAAACCATATTCAACAATACATTAGAAGGACACAGCCTTCACATGGTGAAGGGGCTGGCATACCTCAATGAAGCTATGAGTCATGCCATGCAGGACTACCCAAAGATAGACGAGTCACAGTGAAGAGTTCTGACAAAATGTGGTCCACTGGAGGAGGGAATGGCAAACTACTCCAGAATTCTTGACCAAAGAAGCCCATGGAGAGTATGAAAAGGCAAAAAGACATGACACCAGAAGATGAGCATCCGAGGTCAGAAGGTGTCCAATATGCTATTGGAGAAGTGTGAAGGGCAATTACTAATAGTGCCAGAAAAAATGAAGGTACTGGGCCAAAGTGGAAATGAGGCTCCATTGTGGATGGGTCTGTTGGTGAAAGTAAAGTCCAGTGCCTTAAAGAACAATATTAGGACCTGGAATGTTAGGTCCATCAATCAAGAGAAATTGGATGTGGTCAAGCAAGAGATGGCATTGAAAATATCATCACTTTGAAATCAGTGAACTAAAGTGGATGGGAATGGGCAAATTTAATTCAGATGACTATTATATCTACTACTGTAGGCAAGAATCCCTTAGAAGGAATGGAGTAGCCCTCACAATCAACAAAAGAGCCCCAAATGCAGTAATTGGGTGCAATCTCAAAAATGACAGAATGAACTCAGTTCATTTCCAAGGCAAACCATTCAATATAATGGTAATCCAACACCAATCCAGTGCCCTAACCACTGATCCTGAAGAAGCTGAAGTTGGCCAGTTCTATCAAGACCTACAGCACTTTCTAGAACACCTTCTAGAACTAACACCACCCCCCCCCCCCCGAAAATGTCCTTCTCATCATAGGGGACTTGAAAGCAAAAGTAGGATGTCAGGAGATACACAGAATAACACGAAAATTTGGCCTTGGACTACAAAATGAAGCAGGGCAAAAATTAAGAAGAGTTTTGCCAAGAGAACACACTGGTCATAGCAAACACTCTTTCCCAACAACACAAGCAACAACTCAATACATGGACATCACCAGATGATCAATACCGAAATCAGATTGAATATTATTTTTGCAGCCAAAGATGGAGAAGCTCTACATAGTTAACAAAAAAAAAAAAAGACCTGGAGCTGACTGTGGCTCAGATCATGAGCTCCTAGTTGTAAAACTCAGGTTTAAATCAAAGCAAGCAGGGAAAACCACTAGGCCATTCAGGTATGACCTAAATCAAATTCCTTGTGATTATACAGTGGAGGTGATGAACAGATTCAAGGGATTAGATCTGATAGATTACCTGAAGAACTATGGATGGAAGTTTGGAACATTGTACAGAAATCAGTGACCAAAACCATCCCAAAGAAAAAGAAATGCAAGAAGGCAAAGTGGTTGTCTGAAGAGGCTTTAAAAATAGCAGAGGAATGAAGAGAAGTGAAAGGAAAGAAAGGGAAAGATATAACTAACTGAATGAAGAGTTTCAGAGAATAGCAAGGAGAGATTAAAAACATCTTCTTAAATAAACAATGCAAAGAAATTCAGGAAAACAATAGAATGGGAAAGACTAGAGATCTCTTCAAAGATTGGAAATATCAAAGAAACATCTCATGCAAGGAAGAGCATGATAAAGGACAAAAAAAGGTAAGGACATAACAAAAGCAGAAAAGATTAAGACATGGCAAGAATACGCAGAACTATACAAGAAAGGTCTTAATGATCCAGATAACCATAATGGTGTGGTCACTCACCTAGAGCCAGACATCCTGGAATCTGAAGTCAAGTGGGCCTAAGGAAGCTTTACTACAAACAAAGCTAATGAAGATGATGAAATTCCAGTTGAGCAATTTAAAATCCTAAAAGATGATGCTGTTAAAGTGCTGCAATCAGTTTGTCAGCAAATTTAGAAAACACAGCAGTGGCCATAGAACCAGAAAAGGTCAGTTTTCATTCTAATCCCAAAGAAGGGCAATGCCAAAGAATGTTCAAACTACCACACAATTGCATTCATTTCACATGCTAGGTTAGGCTCAAAATCCTTCCAGCTAGGCTTTAGTGGTATGTGAACTGAGAACTTCCAGTTGTATAATCTGGGTTTAAAACAGGTAGAGGAACCAGAGATCAAATTGCCAACATCCGGTGGATCATAGAAAAAGCAAGGGAATTCCAGAAAAAAAAAATCTACTTCTGCTTCATTGACTATGTGAAAGCCTTTGACTGTGTGGTTACAACAAACTGGGAATTTCTAAAAGAGATGGGAATACCAGACCACCTTACCTGTCTCCTGAGAAACCTGTATGCAGGGCAAGAAGCAACAGCTAGAACCTTACATGAAACAACAGACTGATTCAAAATTGGGAAAGGAGTAAGATAAGGCTGTATATTGTCACCCTGCTTATGTAACTTATATGTAGAGTACAATATGCAAAATGCTGAACTGGATGAATCACAGGCTGGAATCAAGATGGCTGAGAGATGTATCAACCTCAGATATGCAGATGTTACCATACTAAAGGCAGAAAGTGAAGAGGAACTAAAGAGCCTCTTGATGAAAGTGAAAAAGAAGAGTGAAAAAACTGGCTTAAAACTCAACATTCAAAAGACTAAGATCATGGTATCTGCTCCATCACTTCATGGCAAAGAGAAGGGGAAAACATGGAAGCAATGACAGATTTTCTTGGGCTCCAGAAATGCTGTGGACAGTGACGGCAGCCAAGAAATTGAAAGACGGTGGCTCCTTGGAAGGAAAGCTATGACAAAACTAGACAGCATATTTAAAAGCAGAGATATCACTTTGCTAATAAAGGTCTGTATAGTCAAAGGTATGATTTTTCCAGTAGTCATGTATGGATGTGAGAGTTGAACCATCAAGAAGACTGAGCATCAAAGAATTGATGCTTTCCAACTGTGGTGCTGAAGAATCCTCTTGAGAGTCCCTTGGACTGCAAGGATACCAAACCAATCAATCCTAAAGGCACTCAATCCTGAATATTCATTGGAAGCACTGATACTGAAGCTGAAGCTGTAATACTTTGGCCATCTGATAGGAAAAGTCAACTCACTGGAAAGGATCCTGATGCTGGAAGATTGAAGGCAAAAGGAGAAGGGGGCAGCAGAGGATGTGATGGTTAGATAGCATCACTGACTCAAAAGACATGAGTTTCAGCAAACTCTGGGAGACAGTGGATGACAGAGGAGTCTGGCATGTTGTAGTCATGGGATCGTAAAAAGTCAGACACTACTTAGTGACTAAACCATGATCAAGTGGGATTTATGCCAGGGATGCAAGAATTCTTTAGTGTCAAAAAATCAAAAACCATATTAACTGAAGAATAAAAACTATATGATCATCTCAAGAAATGCAGAAAAAATTTCTGATAAAATTCAACATCCATTTCAGTTGCTCAGTCATGTCTGACTCTTTGTGACCCCATGGACTGCAGCATGCCAGACCTCCCTGTCCAGCACCAACACCCAGAGTTTACTCAAACTCATGTCCGTTGAGTCAGTGATGCCATCCAAATATCTCATCCTCTGTCATCCCCTTCTCCTCCTGCCCTCAATCTTTCCCAGAATCAGGGTCTTTTCCAATGAGTCAGCTCTTCACATCAGGTGGCCAAAGTATTGGACTTTCAGCTTCAACATCAGTCCGTCCAGTGAACACCAGGACTGATCTCCTTTAGGATGGACTGGTTGGATCTCCTTGCATCCATTTATGACTTAAAAAAAAAAAAAAAAAAAAAAAACTCCACAAAGTGGGAATACAAGAAACCTACCTCAATATAATAAAGGTCATCAATGCAAAGAAATAGAGGAAACCAATAGAATGGGAAAGACTAGACATTGCTTCAAGAAACTTAGAGATACCAAGGGAATATTTCATGCAAAGATGGGCTCAGTAAAGGATAGAAATGGTATGGACCTTACAGAAGAAGAAGAAGAGGTGGCAAGAATCCACAGAAGAACTGTACAAGAAAGATCTTCATGACCCAGATAACCATGATGGAGTGATCACTCACACTCGCCTGGAGCCAGACATCCTGGAATGTGAAGTCAAGTAGGGCTTAGCAAGCATCACTATGAACAAAGCTAGTGGAGGTGATGGAATTCCCATTGGGCTATTTCAAATCCTAAAAGATGATGCCGTGAAAGTGCTGCACTCAATATGTCAGCAAATTTGGAAAACTCAGCAGTGGCCACAGCACTGGAAAAGGTCAATTTTCATTCCAATCCCAAAGAAGAGCAATGCCAAAGAATGCTCAAAGTACGGCACAATTGCACTCATCTCACACGCTAGTAAAGTAATGCTCAAAATTCTCCAAGACAGGCCTCAAGCAATACGAGAACCATGAACTTCCAGATGTTCAAGCTGGTTTTAGAAAAGGCAGAGGAACCAGAGATCAAATTGTCAACATCCACTGCATCATTGAAAAAGCAAGAGAGTTCCAGAAAAGCATCTATTTCTGCTTTATTGACTATGCCAAAGCCTGTGACTGTGTGGATCACAATAAACTGTGGAAAATTCTGAAAGAGGTGGGAATACCAGACCACCTGACCTGCCTCTTGAGAAACCTACATGCAGGTCAGGAAGCAACAATTAGAACTGGACATGGTCCAACAGACTGGTTCCAAATAGGAAAAGGAGTACATCAAGGCTGTATATTGTCACCCTACTTATTTAACTTATATGCAGAGTACATCATGAGAAATGCTGGGCAGGAAGAAGCACAAGCTGGAATCAAGATTGCTGGGAGAAATATCAATAACCTCAGATATGCAGATGACACCACCCTTATGGCAGAAAGTGAAGAAGAACTAAAGAGCCTCTTGATGAAAGGGAAAGAGGAGAGTGGAAAAGTTGGCTTAAAGCTCAACATTCAGAAAACTAAGATCATGGCATCCGGTCCCACCACTTCATGACAAATAGATGGGGAGACAGTGGAAACAGTGGCTGACTTTATTTTGGGGGCTCCAAAATCACTGCAGATGGTGATTGCAGCCATGAAATTAAAGACACTTACTCCTTGGAAGGAAAGTTATGACCAACCTAGACAGCATATTAAAAAGCAGAGACACTACTTTGCCAGCAAAGGTCCATCTAGTCAAGGCTATGGTTTTTCCAGTGGTCATGTATGGATGTGAGAGTTGGACTATAAAGAAAGCTGAGCACCAAAGAATTGATGCTTTTGAACTGTGGTGTTGGAGAAGACTCTTGAGAGTCCCTTGGACTGCAAGGAGATCCAACCAGTCCATCTTAAAGGAGATCAGTCCTGGGTGTTCATTGGAAGGACTGATGTTGAAGCTGAAACTCCAATACTTTGGCCCCCTGATGCAAAGAGCTGACTCACTGGAAAAGGCTCTGATGCTGGGAAAGATTGAGGGCAGAAGGAGAAGGGGACGACAGAGGATGAGATGGTTGGATGGCATCACCGACTCAATGGACATTGGTTTGGGTGAACTCCAGGAGTTGGTGATGGACAGGGAGGCCTGGCATGCTGCGGTCCATGGGGTCGCAGAGAGTTGGACATGACTAAGCAACTGAACTGAACGGAACATACATGACAAATCCATAGATAACATCATACTCAACAGTGAAAAGATAAAAGTATTTCCTCTAAGATCAGAAACAAGACAAGCTTGCCCCTACTCTTGCCACATTAAACATGGTTTTGGAATTCCTACCAATCAGAGAAGAAAAAGCAATAAAAGGAATACAAATTGGAAAAGAAGTAAAACTTCTGTTGTTTGCAGAGGACATGATACTATGCACAGAAAATCCTAAATATGCTAGCAGAAATCTACCGGAACTCATCAATGAACTCAGTAAAGCTGGAGGATACAGAATCAATGCCAGAAAAATCTCTTGCATTCCCATATATTAACAACAAAAGATCAGAAATATTAATTAAGAAAATAATCACAGTTCCTGCTATATCAGAAGAATAAAATACCTAGGAATAAACCTACTTAATGAGGCAAAAGACCTGTACTCCAGAAACTATAAGTTGCTGATGAAAGAAACTGAAGATGACACAAACCAATGGAAAGATATGCTATGTTCTTGGACTGAAATAACCATTATTCTAGAAATTAGTATACTATGAAAGGCAATACACAGATTTAATCAAATTCCTAGCAAATTATCAATGGCATTTTTGGCAGAACTAGAAAAATTTGTTTTCCTTAATCTGTATGGAAACTCAAAAGACCCTGAATACCCAAAGAAATCTTGAGAAAGAAAAATGGAGATGGAAGAATCAGGTTCCCTGGCTTCAGAAAATATTACAAAGTTATACTCATCAAAGCTGTATGGTACTGGTGCAAAAACAGAAATATAAATCAATAGAATGGGAGAGAAAGCCCAGAAATAAACCCACACACCTATGGCCATTTAGTCTAAGACAAGAGAGGCAGGAATATACAATGGAGAAAAGATAGTCCCTTCAATAAGTGGTACTGGGAAAACTGGACAGTTGCATGTAAAAAAAAATGAAACTAGAACACTGTAGCACACACAAAAATAAAGTCAAAATGGTTTAAAGTCCTAAATGTAAAACCAGATACTATAAAGCTCCTAGAGGAAAACATAGGCAGATTACTCCTTGAACTAAACCACAGAAATATCTTTTTGGATCCATCTCTCAGAGTGATGAAGGTAAAGACAAAAATAAACAAATGGGACCTAATTCAGCTTAAAAGCTTTTGCTGACAAAGGTCTGAAGAGTCAAAGCTATGGTTTTTCCAGTAGTATTGTATGAATGTTAGAGTTCGACCATCAAGAAGACTGAATGCCAAAGAACTGATACTTTCAAATTGTGGTGCTGGAGAAGACTCTTGAGAGTCCCTTGGAGTGCGGGAGATCAAATCAGTCAACCCTAAAAGAAATCAACCCTGAATATTCAATGGAAGGACTGATCCTGAAATTGAAGCTCCAATACTTTGGCCACCTGATGCAAAGAGCCAACTCGTTGGGAAAGACTTTGATCTTGGAGAACATTAAAGGCAGGAGAAGGGGATGGCAAAAGATGAGATGCTTGGATAGCATCACCAACTCAATGGACATAAGTTTGAGCAAACTCTGGGAGATAGTAAAGGACAGGGAAGCCTGGTGTGCTGCAGTCCATGGGGTCACAAAGGGGTGGACATGACTTAGTGACTGAATAACAACAACATAGCAAAAGAAACCATTAAAAAAAATGAAAAGAGAACCTAGAGGTTGGGACAATATATTTGCAAATGATGTGACCAATAAGAGATTAATTTCCAAAATATACAATATACACAGCTTATACAATTTAATATACAAAAACCAAATGACCCAGTCATTAAATGGGCAAAAGATGTAATGCACATTTCTTCAAAGATGTACAGATGGCCAAAAAGTACATGAAAATGAGCTCAATATCACTAGTTATTAGAGAAGTGCAAATCAAAACTTCAGTGAACTATCACCTCACATGGGTCAGTGTGGCCATCATCAAAACCTCTACAATAAATGCTGGAGAGGGTGTGGAGAAAAGGGAACCCTCCTACACTGTCAGTAGGAATGTAAATTGATACAGCCACTACAAAAAACAAAATGGAAGTTTCTTTAAAAACTAAAAATACAGCTACTGGGCCTTCCCTGGCAGTCCACTGCAGCAGGCACAGGTTTGATTCCTTTTGGGGGAACTGGGATCCTGCATGCCATGCAGTGTGTGTATGTGTGTGTGTGTTTAATTAATTAATTTAGAAAAGAGAGTTACCATATAATCTGCTATCCCACTTCTGGGCAAATATCTGGAGAAAACCATAATTTGAAAAGATACATGTGCCCCATTATTCATTGCAGCACTATTTATAATAGCCAAGACATGGAAACAAGTGTCCATGAACAGATTAATGGATAAGGAAGATATGGTATATATACACGATAGAATATTAGTCATAAAAAAGAATGAAATAATGCCATTTGCAGCAACACGCATGGACCTAGAGATTATTATAGTAAGTGGAGTAAATCAGAAAAACAAATACCATATAATATCACTTCTATGTGGGCTATAAAATATCACACAAAATGAAGCTATTTACAAAACAGAAATAGACTCACAGACCTAGAAAACAAACTATGGTTACCAAAAGCAAGGGGAGGGATAAATTAAGAGTTTGAATTAAAATATACACACTACTATATATAAAATAGATAACCTAAAGGGACCTACTGTATAGCACAGAGAATTATACTCAATATCTGTAATAACCTGCAATTGAAGAGAATGGGAAAAAAATACACACATACACATATATGTATTACTTTGCTATACACCTCAAACTAGCACAACATCATAAAACAACATTTCAGTTTAAAAAATTGTTTAAAAAAGAATGTCAGCATCACTAATGATCTGGGGAATGCAAGTCAAAACCACAAAGTTATTATCTCAAACATGTCAGAATGGCTGTTATCAAAAATGCAAAAAATGACAAGTGTTATTAGCCAGGATGTGGAGAACAGGGAACACTTGTACACTGCTGGTGGGAATGTAAATTCATGCAGTCACTATTAAAAACAGTATTGAGGTTTCTCAAAAAATTAAAAATAGAACTACTATGTGATACAGCAATTCCACTTCTGGATATTTATCTGAAGAAAATAAAAACACTAGCTCAAACAGATAAATGTATCCCCAAATGCACTGCAGCATTATTTCCAATATCTAAAATATGGAAGCAACCTAAGTGTCCAGCAACAGTTGTGTGGATAAAGAAAATGTGAAAAAATATATATATATACATATAATGGAATATTATCCAGTTATAAAAAAGATTGAAATCTTGCCATTTGTGATAGCATGATGGACCTTGAGGGCATTATGCCAAGTGAGATATGCCAGACAAATACTGCATGATCTCTCTTAAACAATGAATCTAACAAAACAACAACTAAAAACCAAAAAACTGACCTCAGAGAGACTGAATTGATGGTTCCAGTGGTAGTAGAATGGGGGTGGTGACATAAATAGATGAAAGGGTAAAAAAGGTAAAAAATTAAAAAAATTTTTTTAAGAAACTTACTCTATCAAGTGGTATGAAGTGAACCACAAAACAAATTTTGAAATGCAGTGATATGCAGATTGAATACTATCGGAACTGAGAGGGGATAGGATCTGCTAGAGGACTGGTAAGGCTTCAGGAAGACATAGTATCTGGATAATCACTGTGGACCTTCCAAGAGGTGGAAGAACATGTGTTTTAGGGTGTTTTATAGGAAATGGAAAGATGTTCATGCTATTAAAAATATACATCCAATTACTTCCAGCTGATTCAAGACAATGATTCCAATGTACAGCTCTTAAGAGATTCTACTGGCAAAAAAAACTAAGTTTAGCATGGCTGAGAGTTAGCTGTTTCCCCACAATCTTGTTTAAAAGGATACAATGAGAGTAAGTCTTAGATCAAATTCTGCCTAGAACATGTATTTGTTAAGCGTTCTTACAACTTCCGCTGCAGCAGCCACTGAAGAACAACAGCCATGGCTCTGCGCTACCAAATGGCTGTGGGCCTCAACAAGGGCTGTGAGGTGACCGCGAACGTGGACAAGCTGAGGCACGGCTGCCGCTGCGGGCGCCTCAGCAAACACACCACATTCATGCGGGACATGATCTGGGAGGTGTGCGGCTTCACCCCTTATGAGCAACAGGCCATGGAGCTGCTCAAGGTCTCCAAGGACACGTGGGCCCTCAAGTTCATCAAGTAAAGGGTGGGGACACATGTCCCCACCAAGAGGAAGAGAGAGGAGCTGAACAACGTCCTGGTCGCCAGGAGGAAAGGGGCAGCCAAGAAGGACCAAGCCCTTGCCCCCTGTGCAAAATAAATTATTCCAGAAAAAAAAAAAAAAAAAAGAAACACATTATTATAAGCAAGCACAAAACTGTCCATACAACTTGTTTTGTCAGGCTGATAAAGTCCTAGCCCATTACCAGTTTGAGTGATTTGATCACACTCTGTATGACAGGTTCACTCATGCTAGATGTGATAATATTCCTTTAAACAGTTCAGTTCAGACACTCAGTCGTGTCCGATTCTTTGTAACCCCGTGGACTGCAGCACGCCAGGCCTCCCTGTCCGTCACCAACTCCCGGAGTTCACCCAAACTCATGTCCACTGAGTCGGTGATGCCATCCAACCATCTCATCCTCCATTGTTCCCTTCTCCTCCTGCCTTCAATCTCTCCCAGCATCAGGGTCTTTTCAAATGAGTCAGCTCTTTGCATCAGGTGGCCAAAGCACTGGAGTTTCAGCTTCAGCATCAGTCCTTCCAGTGAAATTCAGGACTGATTTCCTTTAGGATGGACTGGTTGGATATCCTTGCAGTCCAAGGGACTCTCAGGAGTCTTCTCCAACACCAAAGTTCAAAAGCACCAATTCTTCGGCACTCAGCTTTCTTTGTAGTCCAACTCTCACATCCATACATGACTACTGGAAAAACCATAGCCTTGACTAGACAGACCTTTGCTGGCAAAGTAATGTCCTGCTTTTTAATATGCTGTCTAGGTTGGTCATAACTTTCCTTCCAAGGAGTAAGCGTCTTTTAATTTCATGGCTGCAATCACCATCTACAGTGATTCTGGAGCCCAGAAAAATAAAGTCAGCCACTGTTCCCACTGTTTCCCCATCTATTTGACATGAAGTGATGGGACTGGATGCTATAATCTTAGTTTTCTGAATATTGAACTTTAAGCCAACTTTTTCGCTCTCCTCTTTCACTTTCATCAAGAGGCTCTTTAATTCTTCTTCACTTTCTGCCATAAGGGTGGTGTCATCTGCATATTTGAGGTTATTGATATTTCTCCCAGCAATCTTGATTCCAGCTTGTGCTTCTTCCTGCCCAGCGTTTCTCATGGTGTACTCTGCATATAAGTTGAATAAGCAGGGTGGCAATATACAACCTTGACATACTCCTTTTCCTATTTGGAACCAGTCTGTTGTTCCATGTCCAGTTCTAACTGTTGCTTCCTGACCTGCATATAGGTTTCTCAAGAGGCAGGTCAGGTGGTCTGGTATTCCCACCTCTTTCAGAATTTTCGCCAGTTTTTTTGTGATCCACACAGTCAAAGGCTTTGGCATAGTCAATAAAGCAGAAATAGATGTTTTTCTGAAACTCTCTTGCTTTTTCAGTGATCCAGTGGATGTTGACAATTTGATCTCTGGTTCCTCTGCCTTTTCTAAAACCAGCTTGAACATCTGAAAGTTCACAATTCTCGTATTGCTTGAAGCCTGGCTTGAAGAATTTTGAGCATTACTTTACTAGCATGTGAGATGAGTGCAATTGTGCGGTGGTTTGAGCATTCTCTGGCATTGCCTTTCTTTGGGATTGGAATGAAAATTGACCTTTTCCAGTCCTGTGGCCACTGCTGAGTTTTCCAAATTTGCTGACATATTGAGTGCAGCACTTTCACAGCATCATCTTTTAGGATTTGAAACAGCTCAACTGGAATTCCATTCTATTACTTCCACTAGCTTTGTTCGTAGTGATGCTTCCTAAGGCCCACTTGACTTCGCATTCCAGGATGTCTGGCTCTAGATGAGTGATCACAGCATCGTGATTATCTGGGTCATGAAGATCTTTTTTGTACAGTTCTTCTGTGTATTCTTGCCACCTCTTCTTTATATCTTCTGCTTCTGTTAGATCCATACCACTTCTATCCTTTATTGAACCCATCTTTGCATGAAATGTTCCCTTGGTATCTCTAATTTTCTTGAAGAGATCTCTAGTCTTTCCCATTCTATTGTTTTCCTCTATTTCTTTGCATTGATCACTGAGGAAGGCTTTCTTATTTCTCCTTGCTATTCTTTGGAACTCTGCATTCAGATGCTTATATCTTTCCTTTTCTGCTTTGCTTTTTGCTTCTATTCTTTTCACAGCTATTTGTAAGGCCTCCTCAGACAGCCATTATACCTTTTTGCATTTCTTTTTCTTGGGGATGGTCTTGATCCCTGTCTTCTTTACAATGTCACGAACCTCCGTCCATAGTCCACCAGGCAACTCTGTATCAGGTCTAGTCCCTTAAATCTGTTTCTCACTTCCACTGTATAATCGTAAGGGATTTGATTTAGGTCATACCTGAATGGTCTTGTGGTTTTCCCCACTTTCTTCAATTTAAGTCTGAATTTGGCAATAAGGAGTTCATGATCTGAGCCACAGTCAGCTCCTGGTCTTGGTTTAGCTGACCATGTAGAGCTGCTCCATTTTTAGCTGCAAAGAAAATAATCAATCTGATTTTGGTGTTGGCCATCTGGGGATATCCACGTGTAGAATCTTCTCTTGTGTTGTTCAGACAAGAAACAACCAAAACCATGGTTAGTCCCAAAGTCTGGCTGTGGAACTCCTGGGGTCACTATGGCAGTGCCCTGAAGAGCCAGACCTGAGATGCCCTGGGCTGAAGAATGTAGTAAATGAGGTAGAAGACTTATATGCTGACAACTATAAAACATTAATAAAGGAAATTGAAAGTGAAGTCGCCCAGTCCTGTCCAACTCTTTGCAAACCCATGGACTGTAGCCTACCAGACTCCTCTGTCCATGGGATTTTCCAGGCAAGAGTACTGGAGTGGGTTGTCATTTCCTTCTCCAGGGGATCTTCCTGACTCAGGTATTGAACCCGGGTCTTCTGCATTGCAGGCAGACGTTTTACTATCTGAACCACCAGGGAAGCCCTGAGGAAATTGAAGATGATTCAAAAAAATGGAGAGAGCCCATGCTCTTGGACTGGAAGAGATAATATTGTGAAAATGGTCATACTACCCAAAGCATCCCTATCAAATTACCCATGACATTTTTCACACAAATAAAATAATCCTAAACTTTCTATGGAACTATAAAGGACCAAGAATTGCCAAAGCAAATCTGAAAGAAAAAAAAAAAAGAACACAGCAGGAGGCATAACCCTGTGTCAGATTTCAGACAATATCACAAAGTTACAGTAATCAAAGCAGTGTAGCATTGGCACAAAAATGGATCAATGGAACAGAACAGAGAGCAGGGAAATAAACCTACACACCTAAAGGTACTTAATCTTTGACAAAGGAGGCAAGAATATACAATGAAAAAAGTCTCTTCAGCAAGTGGTGTTGGGAAAGCTGGACAGGTACATGTACATCAGTGAAATTAGAATGCCCTCACCCCATACACAAAAATAAAGTCAAAATGGCTTAAAGACTTAAATGTAACACATGACACTGTAAAACTCCTAGAAGAGAACATAGACAAAATATCTCTGACATAAATTGTAGCAACATTTTCTTTAGGTCAGTCTCCCAAGGCAATAGAAATAAAAGCAAAAATAAACAAATGGGACCTAATCAAACTTACAAGTTTTATACATCAAAGGAAGTCATAAACAAAAAGACAACCTACAAAACAGGGGAGAAAATATTTGCAAGTGACATAACTGACAAGGACTTACTTTCCAAAATATATAAACAGTGCATACAATTCAACAACTATAATAGAGACAACCCAAGTGAAAAAATGGACTTAAGACCTAAGTAGACATTTCTCCAAAAAAGAAATACAGGTGGCCAATAGCATGAAAAGATGTTCGACTTCACTAATTATTAGAGAAATGCAAACCAAAACTATAGTGAATTACCGCCTCATATCAGTCAGAATGGACAGCATTGAAAAAAAGTCTACAAGTAACAAATACTGGAGAAAAAGGTATCCTCCCACACTGTTGGCGAGAATGTAAACTGGTACAGCCACTACAGAAAACAGTGTGGAGGTTCCTCAGTAAACTAGAAATAGAATTACCATGTGATCTAGTAATCCCACTCCTGGACATATATCCAGACAAAACTATAATATGAAGATATACATGTACCCCTCTGTTCATAGCAGTACTACTCACAATAGCCAACACGTGGACACAATCTAAACATTCATCAGCAGATGAATGTATGAAGATGTGGTACATGTGTACAATGGACTACCACCTAAGCCATAAAAAAGAACAAAATAATGCCATTTGTAGCCACATGGATGGAACTAGATATTATCATACTAAGTGAGGTAAATTTTAAAAAAAGACAAATACCACATGATATCACTTATACATGGAATCTAAAACGTGGCCCAAATGCACCTACCCACAAAACAGAAACAGGTCCACAGACATAGAAAGCAGACTTATGGCTGCCAAGGGCAGTGGGGTAGGAGACGGATGGAAGGCAAATCTGGGTTAGCAAATGCAGACTATCACATTAACACATAGAGTGGATAGACAAGGTCCTACTGTAGCGCAGAAAACTGACGCATTCAATATCTGTGATAAATCACAATGCAGTATCTTATAAAGAAGAGTGTGTGTATATATGCGGCTGAATCACTTTGCTTTACAGCAGAAATTAACACAACACTGTAAGTCAACTGTATTTCTATTAAAAAAAAAAAAAAACCATCTGATATTTGCAAAAAAGAAAAAAAGACAAGTCACAAACTGCTCCAAAACCATTTCACGGCCTACATCTGATACAGGGCTTCTATCCCAAGTATATAAAGTACTTCCAATTTTTTTTTTAAAGTCTAATTTTTTAAAAATATATCTTTAATTGAAGGAAAATTGCTTCACAATATTGTATTGGTTTCTTCAATACAACATGAATCAGACATAGGTCTATGTATGTACCCTCCCTCTCAAACCTCCTTCCCACCTCCCAACCCATCCCACCCCTCTAGGTTATCACAGAGCCCTGGCTGGAGTTCCCTGAGTCATATAGCAAATTCCCACCAGCTATTTTACATATGGTAGTATGTATGTTTTCACGCTAGTCTCCCCATTTTCCCCATCCTCTCCTTCCCCCCAGTGTCCACAAATCTGTTCTCTATGTCTGCATCTCCATTACTGCCCTGCAAATAGGTTATTAGTACCATTTTTCTAGATTCTATATATATGTGTTATAATACGATATTTATCTTTCTCTTTCGACTTACTTCACTCTGTATAATAGGCTCTAGGTTCATCCACCTCATTCTATAGAACTGACTCAAATGTGTTTCTTTTTCTGGCTGAATAATATTCCATTGTATATATGTACCACAGCTTCTTCATCAGTTCATCTGCTGATGGACATCTAGATTGCTTCCATGTCCCAGCTATTGTAAACAGTGCTGCAGTGAACACTGGGGTACATGTGTCTTAGAAAAATAACTTAATTTTTTAAATAGGCAAAAAGTTTTAACAGAACTCATTAAAGAAGATATGCAAACAAATGAACATATTATAAAGTGCTCAACATTAGTCATTAGCGGAATTAACTAATTGGATACAACTATACACTCACTGAAATGTGGTTGTTTTTGTTGTTCAGTCACCAAGTCCTTTCTGACTCTTTGCAACCCCATGAACTGCAGCGTGGCAGGCTTCCCTGTCCTTCACTATCTCCTAGATTTGCTCAAACACATGTCCATTGAGCCAGTGATGCAATTTAACCATCTCATCCTCTGTCACCCCTTTCTCCTCCTGCCCTCAACTTTTCCTAGCATCAGAGTCTTTTCCAGTGAGGTGGCTTTTCGCATCAGGTGGCCAAAGTATTGGAGCTTCAGCATCAGTCCTTCCAGTGATGCTATTAAAGTGCTGCACTTGATATGCCAGCAAATTTGGAAAACTCAGCAGTGACCACAGGACTGGAAAAGGTCAATTTTCATTCCAATCCCAAAGAAAGGCAATGCCAAAGAATGTTCAAATTACCATACAATTGCATTCATTTCACATGCTAGCAAGATTATGCTCAAAATCCTTCAAGCTAGGCTTCAGCAGTACGTGAACCCAGAACTTCCAGATGTACAAGCTGGATTTAGAAAAGGCAGAGGAACCAGAAATCAAATTGCCAACATCTGCTGGATCACAGAAAAAGCAAGAGAATTCCAAAAATAATCTACTTATGCTTCATTGACTATGTGAAAGCCTTTGACTGTGTTCAGTTCAGTCACTCAGTCGTGTCTGACTCTGCAACCCCATGGACTGCAGCACACCAGGCTTCCCTGTCCATCACCAACTCCCGGAACCTACTCAAACTCATGTCCATCGCGTCAGTGATGCCACTCAACCATCTCAGCCTCTGTCGTCCCTTTCTCCTCCCACCTTCAATCTTTCCCAGCATCAGAGTCTTTTCAAATGAGTCAGCTCTTGCATCAGGTAGCCAGAGTACTGGAGTTTCAGTATTGGAGTCCATCCTAAAGGAAATCAGTCCTGAGTATTCATTGGAAGGATTGATGCTGAAGCTGAAACTCCAATACTTTGGCCACCTGATGCAAGAGCTGACTCATTTGAAAAGACCCTGATGCTGGGAAAGATTGAAGGTGGGAGAAGGGGACGACAGAGGATGAGATGGTTGAATGGCATCACTGACACAATGGACATGAGTTTGAGTAGGCTCCGGGAGTTGGTGATGGGCAGGGAAGCCTGGCGTGCTGCAGTCCATGGGGTTGCAAAGAGTCAGACATGACCGAGTGACTGAACTGAACTGAACAGTACATAAACAAGTAGGATACCCAGCTTGACAAATTGATTAAATTGTGTCTCTGAGGAAGATTAAGTCTATTCTACTTTTATATTCTAATGTGGAAATACTAGATTGGCCAAAAGGTTCATTTGTGTTTTTCTGTAAGATGTCATGGAAAAACCCAAACAAACCTTTTGGCCAACCCAGTATAAAACTACTCTGTATAAATCTGGATTAATTTTACAGAAATAAGCAGGAAGCCTCCAGCATCCACGGAAGTCAGGTGGAAAAATTCTGTTCCTTACCTATCCCTCCTGCCTCAGCCATAGCTTCCAAATGAATGAAAAGCCTTTACAGAGAGCCTGTGTTACCATGGAGTACAGTTCTCTGTTGGATTTGAGTCTAAGAACACAGGGGAGGAGTATGGAGAGAGGGCTATGTTATGTCTCAGGAAGCATCATGAAAAGCAGGTGAACCAGAGGACAGACACCAAGACTTGTTCTCTTGCTTGGACTTTCTTGTATTCTCATCACATTCTTTCTGCAGCTCAATTCCAAACATGGTGGCTCTTTAGAAACTAAATGTTGAGGAATTTAAAGTGAGGAGCAAGCTGTGAGATGCATGGAATATTAAAAACTAGGACCCAGATTAGTTGCTATTGGTATAAATTTTGTATGTATATCCAAATAACAATGATGTCCTTTGAGATTGTCTTGGAAAAGACAATTTGAAGAGACCACTCCCCTCCCCCGCCACCAACCAAATCAACAAAAACAACAAGAATGCGGAAATGAGGTAAGTGGAGTTGTTTGGGTAAATGCCTTCTTTCCATTTATTGTGTACCAACCTCGTCTTTAAAAAAAAAAAAAAAAAAAAAAAAAACAGTTAAAAGATTATGGCGATTAAAACCTGCTTTAGTTACAACTTTATCAAGAAGCATTTAAAGGATACTTCATTTCTAATACTATCTTAATGATAAAGTATCTTTAATTTTATTAAAGCCATTTCGTATCTCTTTCTCACAGGTTTTAATTATAAAAGCTGTCTTTAACATTTTACACATTTACAGTTTCCTCCATCACCCAGACAAGAAATTTTCCAAAAGCATTGCAGTTTTTTAAAAAACACAATATACATATGGCCATTATTTTTCCATCCTTTTTTTAAAAAAAATTCTCGAATGTATTTTACATTCTGGTTCCATTCTTCTGACTCATACACATTTGTAAACTTTCACATTTCTATTCTTTCTAAGGGTCATTGTTCTTCCTCTTCTGTCTCACTTGAAACATATCCATTAATGAGTAGCAAAGAAAAGCATCTTGGTGTGGGACAGCCTGGAGGCTTTGGAGCCATGAAGACCTGTACTTGGATGCTGGTACCAGTACCTATCTTGGAGCAGTGATAGAACACCTTTGTTTCTCTTTCAGCATCTGTAAAGTGGAGATAGTAATGGTATCTGCCTTGCAGTGTTGTCATGGGGATTAAAGGAGATGATGTATGTTCCAAAACAGAGCCACCCTCACTCCCCACTTTTGCTAAGTACTCTCAAAATCTTTTTACATTAACATTAATACCAGCACTGGTTGAATGCCACACCCTATGCTAAGTAGGTTATATATACTATCTAATTTAATCCTTACAACCACTGTATAAGTCCTAGTATTGTGTCCGGCTTGCAGAGGAGGTAACTAAGGCGCAAAAAAAAAAAAAAAATCAAGTTACTTGTTGACTCAAAGTTACTCAGGGGATAAGTGGCAAGACAAGAGATCCACCTGTGCCTTGTCTTGTTTGGGAGCCTGAGCCCTGGTGTACTGACTGCCTTCTTGCTGAATTTCTGTATGTGACTGACCTTTGACCTTCCTACTCTTCTTCTAGAGGGACCATGTTTTCCTTCTTGTTCAAGAGACATTTTCTAGCTTTGATTTTATAATGATTTTATCATCTCAAATATTTACCAAGCAAAATGGATATAAATTAACAAATTTAATACTGAAATGAACAGGGTGCTTTATTTTTATTTTTTGGTATAAAACCTTTCCTATGAGTTTCCATCTTTGTCTCAAATTCTGTAGTCACTTTCTGACACAGTAGCAACCTAGGTTGCAAATTCATAGATCCCTTAAGTCATGTTTGAGAGTGCCTGAAATTTCAAATTGTCTCATTTTTTCCCATGCCTTTTTCACACTGTCCACTGCGTATCTTTTTTCTCTCCAGAGCCATACTTCCTTTTTACCAATCTTAAAACATAAGGCAGTAGATATTCAGAATTATCTGTTCCATTCCATCTTTTCCACATGAAAATGGAATAATGGAAAATGATGCTAAATTCTTTGGACCTTGTGCAGTCGAGTCTGACTTGGTTGATGATGTTTGATTCTGAGGCTTGTAAGCCTACTCCTGTGTCCCACACTTGGGCAAGCTGATGGACAGCTCGGGCGCTCCCTCCTTGGCGCCAGCAGGTAGTTCAAATCTCACTGCAGGAAGCTTCACCCTGACCTCACCCTTAACCGTGATAAAACCCACACCACTCCTCTGCTTGTTCTCAAGCCATTTTGAAACAACTTGGGAGCCTCCTCTGCTCTCTCCAGAAAGTCTTGTTAGAAGAACAATAAACCTTTCACACCTCTTGGTGTCATGGAGGTGGCATTAATCTTGACATCAGAACCAAATTTGGGGTGGAGGGTCCATTCTGTTCCTGCAGAGGCTCCATAGCACTTGTGCTGAAGGAAGCCTTGTTCTTCCTCCTCTCATAAATTGCTTTCTGCGTTTGTGATCTTATAATATTTGGCACCAGAAATTGCTCGACCACCTGACCACTGTTCCAATGCTGACTCCTAAATCTCCTTCGAACTCACTGTATTTTTTTTTTTTTTTTTTGGCTTTATTGGTGAGGACCAAAAATTCTCACCTGCCTATTCTTTATTTGTACTTCTTTAATAACATTCCCCTTCCTTCTGTGTTCATGATTTTAATTTGGATTGCTTCTTGCTCCAGTTCTACAGGGCATACTTTATTCACTTTGAGTATTATCGAATGCCAGATATGATCATACAGAAGCAAACAGATTTATTGGGAAATGAGTATTTCTAGTCATGGTCCCACAATTTTTCAACCACAATGACTCTTCTACCTTAACAGTGATTATATATTTAGTGAAAGTTACACATACTGGCTATAATTATTGGAAAGTTATTTTTAAAGTAATTTATTTTTGGTGAAAACTAATTTATTTTGGATGAAAAGATAATATGTGTGTATGGTACCCAAACGGTAGACAAGGAAGGCTTCCTCTTCAGATCCCCCCCTCTTCCCCAGAGGCAGTCACTATAGCACTTTATTAGGTATACTTCAAGAAGATGGCAAAGCAAACATTTTATATATACACATATAAATGACTGTTTATATATACGTGTATATATATGTGTATATATGTACATATACATACATAAGCATTAAAAATTTTTTAATTAAGATTTTATTTTTGGCTGTGTTGGCTTTTCTCTAGTTGCAGGAAGCAGGGGCTACTCTCTAGCTGCAGTGGGCGAGCTCCTCACTGTGGCGGCCTCCTCCTCTTACAGTGAAGCACAGGCTCTAGGCGTGGGCTCCAGTAGCTACAGCTCACGGGCTCAGTAGTTTTGGTCCCCAGCCTCCTTAGATCACAGGTTCAATAATTGTGGCACTCAGACTTAGCTGCTCCTCAAATATCAAACCTGTGTCTCCTGCATTGGCAGGCAAATTCTTTGCTGCTGAGCCACCAAGGAAGCCCAAGCAGATTTTAAAATTATACTTTTATATATACTTAGAGAAACACTTTTATAAACTTCACAAATAGAAATATGTGATCCTAATGTGGACACAAGAATGTCAGAGACCTTGTCTATCTTAAATTCTGTGTCCCTAGTGCTCAGACACTATCTGGCATTTAGAGTGTTCAACAATTTTTGAATGAATGAAAAATGCTATTTCACAACATCTATCCTGAGAGCTGTCCCATATCACATACACGTTCTACCTCATTCTTTATAACAGCAAATTTTCCTCCATTTTCTCATTTTGTCATAATGTATTTAATTGAGGCTGTGTGATGAACATTTAGGTTCTTTCTGACCTTTTCTCTTAGCAGACTAAATTAATGAGAATAACACAATGCTTCTCACATGTTGCTTTTACACTCTGATGCTTATAATTTTTTTTAAGGAATATGCCATAAAAATTGATCATCCTATTACAGGTTTGGGGTTTTCTATTTTGAAGAAAACCTATTCAAGTTGCTTAAACATGAAATAACCAGTAAAAAGTGTGGCACTCATTGACAAACAGTCAAAGTGGCATCCCTGACTGAAAAAAAAAATAAGTATTTTAGAACAAAGTGGTCACTTAAATGTTTTTAAATTTGCCAAATCTCCCAGGAATGAACAGATGTTATCTGTGAATTGACTGTAAGAAGCTGTGCTTATTTACCAGTTTGGTCTTGAACAATTTATTAGGAATTAAAAGATGAAAAATTTTAAACAATGAAAGTATTGCTTACATAGCAGAATAGGTATAAGCAATTTAAAACAACTGAAATATTTCAGATTGAGAGGAACAAAAACATCTGGGAGAGAATCCTTGGTTCATTAAAATTATCACCTGGGTCCCACACCTCCTCTCATTCTGAAAAAAAAAAAAAAACAGTCCCCAAAGAACCACTGGTCAATGGAACACAGCAATGTTATCTGACTTATAAAAGATAGCTAAATATCACAGTCTAAGAAAATGTGAAATATACCTGGAAAAAGAGAGAACAGAGAATCTCATAAATGTGCCCTCCGAAGAACTGGGAGATTGGTTTCCCATAAACACTTGATTCACAGAACCAAGATTTATCTCCTAACCAATGAATATCCGCCAAGAATTTCTCTCCATCCTCAAGGCAATGAACTCACCGTTTGGATGGTGGTTGCACATCCCACTCTTTGCACTCCCTGCCAGTAAAAACAGCCCTCAGTAGATTGACCTGCAGCTTGCTGGAGCACTTGTTTTCAAATCACAGTTCCTCTGCTATTCCTGACTTAATTTCTGATAATTCATGCTTGCCTTAGTTTATCTCCGTTAACAAAGTTATAGATGCCAAATTTAAACCAGCTGAAATCAGGAAATTCAGGAAATTCACTCACACACAGCTAGGAAGTACAGTGTGAAACTGGCTCAGCTGTATTCAAGGTTTCCTGTATCCTTGGGGCTCACCCCAGTTTGACTTCTGAGCTCTCCTGCCTTGGTATGTTATCTCCTTTTCTCCTGTACACAGTTTTTTCATGCAGTCAGGAAAGATGGCCCTTTATACGACCAGACTCGTAATACAGTCCAACCTAGCAAATGCAGCAGGCAAAATTACTTCTCCTTCTCAATTTTGGTTGGGCCAGAGTATCTCAGAGACACAGGGTATGAGAGTCTCCATAGGACGGAGTTGAAGGGATGATATATATATATATATATACAGCTAAGTTACACAGTTAAGGAACTAACAGCCTCATGGGAAAGCCAAGAGTAAACAGAAAGCTGTAGTTTCGTGACACTGTGTGCTCAGAAGACCGAGCACCCAAATCTTTGTTTTTAAAAATGGATTCAACCTTCCATGGTCAATATCAACGTTGCCTCATCTGAGTACATGCATAGTACTTGACCTTTATACTTCATTTCTGTTAAGTACAACATTTTCTCATGCAAAACTGTATAGTAGCTTACTCAGCCCTCTTCCCCTACCTTACTCCCATCCACCACGACCCTAATCTCAAGATAAAAGAAGCTTATTCTGACTTTCAAATGAGCAACGTTTTCTAGTCTATTTTCCCAGATATGCCAAGCTTATTTTTTTTTCAATTGTGTTTCCGTATACATTATCATCCATTAAGATTTCAAATAGTATTTGCGGGGGACAAGGGAGCACAGAAGTGCCAGAAAAATTAAATAAATGCCAGTTTCTAAAGTAAACTTCCCCTTTCATGGATCATGGCCTTGTTTTGGCAAAGGGGTTTGTATAACTCCAAAAAGCTGTGAGCATTGCTGTGTAGGGCCACTTAGGACAGATGGGTCCTGGTGGAGAGTTCTGATAAAATGTGGTCCACTGGAGAAGGAAATGGCAACCTACTTCAGTATTCTTGCCTGGAGAACCACATGAACAGTATGAAAAGCAAAAAACAAAGACGACACCAGAAGATGAGCCCCTACCAGACTGGAAGGTGTCCAATATGCTACCAGGGAAGAATGGAGGACAATTACTAATAGCTCCAGAAAGAATGAAGTAGCTGGGCCAACGCAGAAACGACACTCAGTTGTTCCTGTGTCTAGTGGTGAAAGTAATCGATGCTTTTGAATTGTGATGCTGGAAAAGACTCTGGAGAATCCCTTGGACTGCAAGGAGATCAAACCAGTGAACCCTAAACGAAACCAACCCTGAATATTCATTGGAAGGACTGATGCTGAGGATGAATCTCCAATACTTTGGCCACTTGATGCAAAGAACTGACTCACTGGAAAAGACCCTGATGCTGGGAAAAGACTGAATGCAAAAGGAGAAGGGGGAGGCAGAGGATGAAATGGTTAGATAGCTCAATGGACATGAATTTGAGCAAACTCCAGGAGATGGAGGTCAGAGGAGCCTGGTGTGCTGCAGTCCATGGGGTTGCAAAGAGTCAGACATGACCCAGCAACTGAATAACAAAAAAGTAAACTTCAGGCAGCCTCATTCTGAAATGCCGTTTGGAATATATGTAAAATCTCAGATATTTAAATTGAAGGACACTTAAAAAGTCAATATCTAAATGTTGAGACATTTCTTCATAGGATTCTGAAGAGAAAACAAAATATAAAACTTGATAATAAAAATAACCAGAAGTGAAGCATGCCTAAAGGTTGACTCATTTAGGCAAATTCCTCAGAACCTAACTGGCATTTCCATGGGTGGTGATAACAAAATTAGTTTTAGGATGCCCAAAGCTGATTTCCTAAGACCAGCAGAGAAACATAGAAAGTGACGGTAGGCTTTTAAAAAGTGACTTTGATTTCTATAGAAAAAGAAAACATTTTTAGACATTGCCAGAGGTTCTTAGGAACAATACATTGCATGTCAATGTTTATCTCAACCCAGAAAGGTAAACAACCCATTTACAATGCCTTTATCCATGGCTCCCTTAAAGTTAGCTGGAGTCCTTTTGCCTGCGGCGTGAGTGCAGAGTGCGAGCTGCGGCAGCCGGAGTCATGGCAGGACAGGTATTTAGAAAGTTTCTTCCCCTCTTTGACCGAGTATTAGTTGAAAGAAGTGCAGCCGAAACTGTAACTAAGGAGGCATTATGCTTCCAGAAAAATCACAAGGAAAAGTGTTGCAAGCAACGGTGGTAGCTGTTGGATCAGGCTCTAAAGGAAAGGGTGGAGAGATTCAACCAGTTAGTGTGAAAGTTGGAGATAAAGTTCTTCTCCCAGAATATGGAGGCACCAAAGTAGTTCTAGATGACAAGGATTATTTCTTATTTAGAGATGGTGACATTCTTGGGAAATATGTTGACTGAAATAAGTCACTATTGAAATGGCATCACGTGAAGCTGCCCATTCCACTGAAGTTCTGAAATCTTTCATCATGTAAATAATCTCCATGTTTCTCTTTTATAATAAACTAAGGATATATAAAAAAACAAAGTTAGCTGGAATCTTGGGCACCATAAACACTATATAATGAAATTACTGAATGTATCCTAGAGTTGATGGCATTACTGACTCGATGAACATGAGTTTGAGCAAGCTCCGGGAGTTGGTGATGGCCAGGGAAGCCTGGTGTGCTGCAGTCCATGGGATCGCAAAGAGTCGGACATGACTGAGCAACTGAACTGATCCTAGAAAAATAATGAAAGCTTGGAGAAGCTATAGACAACTCAGCACTTCCTCTGTGGGAGATTCCTGTCTATTTAGAACTTTGATGCAAAAGAGTTAAAAGTCTGACCTAGGCAGGAGGCTACTAAGGAAACAGGCTAGTAGAGACAAACACAGAAATCAAGGAGCTGAAGGGAGTCAGGAAGGACTGTTATCCTGATGCTTTAGGAAAATGAGGAAATTCTGCAAAGAACTGATGGTTCACAGCTCGTAAAAATGCAAAGAAGAGGGTTTCCCTGGTGGCTAAGTGGTAAAAAAAAAAAAAAAAAAAAAAAAAAAATCTGCCTGGTAATGCAGAAGACACGGGTTCTATCCCTGGTCTGGGAAGATCCCCCATACTGCAAAGCAACTAAGTCTGTGAGCCACAACTGCTGGAGCCTACATGCTCTAGGGCCCAGCAAGCCGCAGCTACTGAAGCCTACGTACCCAGAGCCCATGCTCCACAACAAGAGAGGCCACCACAGTGAGAAGCCCCAGCACAGCACAAAGAGTTGCCCCTGTTCGCTGCAACTAGAGAAACAGAAAAGACTAACAGAAAGCAAACATATTCTAAAACTGGGCAAATATGGTTGTTGAGAGCTGGCATCAGAAGAAAACCTGCATGCTCTGCGTGTGTTTTTTTTCTGTCTGAAAACAACAGAAAGGTCTCTTTTAGAATAAGCAAATCGAATTCAGTTTGACTTTATTATCACTCAAAACCAGGCATTGGCCATTTAAATCCTGCTCATATGTATACCGTTTTGCTTTGAGTTAGTTGCATTTAACAGATTTTTACTTTCATAGAACTATAAACAGAATGGACAATACACTGGACCCACCCTCCTATTACTTAAGCCCAGTACAGCTATAATTTATGCAGCCAGAGCTGGCCAGGTTGCAGATTTGTTGTTTTTGCTCACTTGCTAAGTCATGTGTGACTCCTTGCAACTCCATAGACTGTAGCCCACCAGACCTCTGCCCATGAAGTTTTCCAGGCAAGAATATTGGAGTGGGTTGCCATTTCCTTCTCCAGGGGATCTTCCCAATCCAGGGATCAAACCCACGTCTCCTGCATTGGTTGCAGAGAATCTCTACCAAAAACCCATTCTCAGAGAAGGAGAAAAAAAAATCTGCAGAGGCTTTACCTAAGATATCCTACTCTCCCTGTTAGGAGACTGCCCTTTGCACTATGCAACAGAATACTTACCATTAGTATCTGAACATCTCACCTACAGAAAAACATGAAGGTGACAGGGGCTGCACTGCACAGGAATTCTCAAATGACAAATGGATCACAGGGTCTTTTTGAAGCAGCATCTTCTCAGATGCTTGTTTATAAATAACAAAGGGGGTCAATAACAAAGACAGTCTTCTAAGGCATTGCTGGTTAACTACCAATTAAAACCAACGATAAATCTGTAGTAATTAGTTTAAAAATTATATACATGTATTATATATATATTTATATTAGGGTGTATATGTATACAAAACTCAATGAATCTATGAGCCATGCTGTGTAGGGCCACCCAAGACGAATCGGTCATGGTAAACAGTTGTAACAAAACGTGCTCCACTGGAGAAGGGAATGACAAACCACTTCAGTATTCCTGCCTTGAGAACCCCATGAACAGTACGAAAAGGCAAAAAGACAGGACACTGAAAGATGAACTCCGTAGTCGGTAGGTGCCCAATACGCTACTGGAGATCAGTGGAGAAATAACTCTAGAAAGAATGAAGAGAAGGAGCCAAAGCAAAACCACCACCCAGTTGTGGATGTGACTGGTGATGGAAACAAGGTCCAATGCTGTAAAGAGCAATATTGCATAGGAACTTGGAATGTTAGGTCCATGAATCAAGGAAAATTGGAAGTGATCAAACAGGAGATGGCAAGAGTGAACATCGACATTTTAGGAATCAGCGAACCTAATGGACTGGAATGGGTGGATTTAACTCAGATGACCATTATATTTACTACTGAGGGCAAGAATCCCTTTGAAGAAATGGAATAGCCATCATAGTCAACAAAAAAGTCTGAAATGCAGTACTTGGATGCAGACTCAAAAACGACAGAATGATCTCTGTTCATTTCCAAGGCAAGCTATTCAATATCATGGTAATGCAAGTCTATGCCCTGACCAGTAATGTTGAAGAAGCTGAAGTTGACTGGTTCTACAAAGACCTACAAGGTC
Source organism: Muntiacus reevesi (assembly GCF_963930625.1). NCBI lineage: Eukaryota > Metazoa > Chordata > Mammalia > Artiodactyla > Cervidae > Muntiacus > Muntiacus reevesi. The sequence continues at coordinate 43,594,368 of NC_089265.1, forward strand.
TTCTAGAATTAACACCCCAAAAAAGATGTCCTTTTCATTATAGGGGATTGGAATGCAAAAGAAGGAAGTCAAGAAACACCTGGAGTAACAGGCAAATTTGGCCTTGGAGTACAGAATGAAGCAGGGCAAAGGCTAATAAGAGTTCTGCTAAGAGAATGCATTGGTCATAGCAAACACCCTCTTCCAACAACACAAGAGAAGACTCTACACATGGACATCACCAGATAGTCAACACCGAAATCAGATGGATTATTTTCTTTGCAGCCAAAGATGAAGCCAAAGATGAAGAACAGTCAGCAAAACCAAGACCAGGAGCTGACTGTGGCTCAGATCATGAACTCCTTATTGCCAAATTCAAACTTAAATAGAAGAAAGTAGGAAAAACCACTAAACCACTCAGGTATGACCTAAATCAAATCCCTTACGATTATACAGTGGAAGTGAGAAACAGATTTAAGGGACTAGACCTGATACAGAGTTGCCTGGTGGACTATGGACGGAGGTTCGTGACATTGTACAGGAGACAGAAATCAAGATCATCCCCAGGAAAAAGAAAGGCAAAAAGGCAAAATGACTGTCTGAGGAGGCCTTACAAATAGCTGTGAAAAGAACAGAAGCAAAAAGCAAAGGAGAAAAGGAAAGATATACCCATTTGAATGCAGAGTTCCAAAGAATAGCAAGGAGAAATAAGAAAACCTTCCTTAGTGATCAATGCAAAGAAATAGAGGAAAACAATAGAATGGGAAAGACTAGAGATCTCTTCAAGAAAATTAGAGATACCAAGGGAACATTTCATGCAAAGATGGGCTTAATAAAGGACACAAATGGTATGGACCTAACAGAAGCAGAAGATATAAAGAAGAGGTGGCAAGAAGACACAGAAGAACTGTACAAAAAAGATCTTCATGACCCAGATAATCACAATGGTGTGATCACTCACCTAGAGCCAGACATCCTGGAATGTGAAGTCAAGTGGGCCTTAGAAAGCATCACCATGAACAAAGCTAGCGGAGGTGATGAAATTCCAGTTGAGCTATTTCAGATCCTGAAAGATGATGCTATGAAAGTGCTGCACTCAATATGCCAGCAAATTTGGAAAACTCAGCAGTGGCCACAGGGCTGGAAAAGGTCAGTTATCATTCCAATCGCTAAGAAAGGCAATGCCAAAGAATGCTCAAACTACTACACAACTGCACTCATTCACACACAAGTAATGCTCAAAATTCTCCAAGCCAGGCTTCAAGCAATATGTGAACTGTAAACTTCCAGATGTTCAAGCTGGCTTTAGAAAAAGTCAATATCCGCTGGATCATCGAAAAAGCAAGAGAGTTCCAGAAAAACATCTATTTCTGCTTTATTGACTATGCCAAAGCCTTTGACTGTGTGGATCACCATAAACTGTGGAAAATTCTGAAAGAGATGGGAATACCAGACCACCTGACCTGCCTCTTGAGAAACCTGTATGCAGGTGAAGCAACAGTTAGAACTGGACATGGAACAAAAGTACGTCAAGGCTGTATACAGTCACCCTGCTTATTTAACTTATATGCAGAGTACATCATGAGAAACGCTGGGCTGGAAGAAGCATAAGCTGGAATCAAGACTGCCAGGAGAAATATCAATAACCTCAGATATGCAGATGATACCACCCTTATGGCAGAAAGTGAAGAAGAACTAAAGAGCCTCTTGATGAAAGTGAAAGAGGAGAGTGAAAAAGTTGGCTTAAAGCTCAACATTCAGAAAACTAAGATCATGGCATCCAGTCCCACCACTTCATGACAAATAGATGGGGAAACAGTGTCAGACTTTATTTTTTGGGGCTCCAAAATCACTGCAGATGGTGACTGCAGCCATGAAATTAAAAGACGCTTACTGCTTGGAAGGAAAGTTATGACCAACCTAGACAGCATATTAAAAAGCAGAGACATTACTTTGTCAACAAAGGTCCATCTAGTCAAGGCTATGGTTTTTCCAGTAGTCATGTATGGATATGAGAGTTGGATTGTGAAGAATGCTGAGTGCTGAAGAATTGATGCTTTTGAACTGTGGTGTTGAAGACTCTTGAGAGTCCTTTGGACTGCAAGGAGATCCAACCAGTCCATCCTAAAGGAGATCAGTCCTGAATATTCATTGGAAGGACTGATGCTGAAGTTGAAACTCCAGTATTTTGGTCAGCTGATGTGAAGAGCTGACTCATTTGAAAAGACCCTGATGCTGGGAAAGATTGAAGGCAGGAGGAGAAGGGGATGGCAGAGGATGAGATGGTTGGATGGCATCACTGACTCAATGGACATGAGTTTGAGTAAACTCTGTGAGTTGGTGATGAACAGGGAGGCCCAGCATGCTGTAGTTCATGTGGTCACAAAGAGTCAGACGCGACTGAACTGAACTAAATGAGCACCATGTCTCTTAAAGCTTGTCTTTAAGAAATCCTTGATAAGAAGCAGCCTAAGGACCCTGGTAGCTCAGTTGTGAAGAAATCGCTTGCTAATGCAGGAGACATGGGTTTGATCCCTGATCTGGGAAGATCCCACGTGCTGTGGAGCAACTAAGCCTGTGAGCCACAACTACTGAGCCCGTGAGCCCTAGAGCCCATCCTCTGTGAGAAGAGAACCACTGCCATGAGAAGTCCGAGCAACACAACTAGAGGAAGCCTAGCTGCTGCGAAGACCCAGCACAGCCAAAAAAAGTAAACATTACTTTTAAAAAAAGAACAAAAGAAAGAAAGAGCCTAGGGTACAGGTCAGTAGATTTTTTTCCTGCAAAGAATCAGATGGTAAACATGGCTTTGTAGGCTGTACAGTCTCTGTCATGCATACTCAACTGACATTGTATGACAGCGGTCATAGACAACATGCAAGTGAGTGAGTGCTTGTGTTCCAATGAAAATTTACAAACACTGAAATTTGAATTTTATATCACTTTCAAGTGTCTGATATAAAATTCTCTTTGGTTTCTTCAACCATTTAAAACTGCAGCAGCTATTCTTAACTTGTGGACTATAAAAATGATCTATGGACCAGATTTGACCAGGGGCCATCGTTTGCTGACACCAGTATCAACACCACCTGCTCACCCTACTTCAAGCTCTTTCATAAACAAAGGCTGATGTGAAAACAGGACCCACCCACGAGAAAGAAACCAGGTGGGAGCTCTTACTGCTAACGGACGGCCATGTTAACTCTAGGAGTGAGAGATGGAAAGAATATTTCTTGCAAACCTAGTACTGTGTTTAAATCTCGATTTACTCCTCACAGCAGTACTATTACAATGTGTATAAGTAATAACATATTACTAATACTACAGTATTACATATATATGTACACTTTTCATAGTTGAGGAAAAGTGAGACTCAAAGATTAAGTGCCTCCACCTGGTCCGCAGGTAGGGTTTGAACATGGGTTGGTCTTTTCAGTAACCCTTCAATGTGGTACTGCAACCTGGGAAGACCTGAGTTGATAGTGAAGAACGGAGGAGGAGAAGCTGTACTTGGAAGAGATGAAACTCAGGAAGACAGACCTTTGGTGCCAGGGCAACCAGACGTCCCTGAATTAGAGCACAGAGGGAATGCGCAACAGTCCCAGAGGCCACCCCAAATCAACCCAAACTGACTAGAGCGTTTGACCCCCAGATTGGCCTGCCATGGTCAAGACAGGCAGCCCAGCAATAGATCATTAATGAATTTAATTCAGCCAGACCACAGAGCAGGTTAATCCCAGTGCAAGAGCTACAACTTTAATACTGCTGTTCCAAGAAATGGTAGTTAGATTGACTTCTGGTATTTCCTTTTTCCTCTTTTTTTTTTTTTTTTTTACAATTGTAGCTTATATTAATTTTATAGAAACTTTAGAAAAAGACAGATAATGGATTAAAAAACCCTCCATCAACATAATCACATTTGACATTTTTGTATAATATCCTTTACATTCTACATGTTAAAGTAGGACTATGCTATTCATACCACTTTTTGCACCAAATATATATATCATGAACATGCTTTTGTGTCATTTCCCAAAATTTAATTTGCAAAATGTCCCAGAAAACAAAGCAAACTGACCATAATCAAATAGATTTGTGCAATGCTATACTGTCCCAGCCTCAGACGTTAACAATGGCTGTTTGATTAGAGCAAAGGCTTGCAAAGAGCGCCAGTAGAGAAACCTGGGTCACTTTGCCCAGAGTATCTCTCATTTAACCTATTTAATCATGGAATCTTTCTAGAACATTTGGAAAATTAACGTTCTACAGAATATCTTTGGTGTAAAGCTGTTCTATATCATTTGTAATGGATGCACCATATTCCATTGTTAAAGGGTTCATTAGAACTAAATATGGAGATTGTTTTCAAATTTTCACTATTATAAACAATACATATAAACAATATATACCACCAGGTACATTTTTGCAACTCAACCTTCACAGACATTCATGATAATTCCTTGAATATGCAATTGCTTGGTCAAGGATATGAATATTTTTATAGTTTTTAAGAAACAAATATTATAATTTATATGATATTTTACTGGAGATACTGAATGCTATATTTCACTTTTAATTTTGTTTTGCTAATGATTAATACTTAGGTTCAATAATCAGGCAGATTTTTACTAGATGCTTTGTGTTTTGTGACTATGTTAAAAGCAACATATATTGATTTTATAGAGCAACTGAAACTCTCATATATGGCTGTTGGCAGCATCTTCTAAAACAAATATATGGAAATTTTACATATTAGTATTCTACTGCTATATAACAAATTACCACAAACTTAAGAACAGAATTATTTTTAGCTTACAGTTCTGTAGATCAGAAGTCCATCACAGCATGGCTGGGTGATCTGCTCAGAATATCACAAGGCTGAAATCAAGGCATTGGGGAGGATGAGTCCTCATCTAGAGGCTTTGGGGAGAACCCCACATCCCTAACTCACTGTTGGCAAAATTCAGGACCTTGATGTTGTAGGGCCGATGCCCTGTTTCCTTGCTGGGGGCCAGTGAGGCCACCCTCTGCTTCTACAGGCCACTTTCCAGTCCTTGCAATGTGGACCCCTGTATCCTCAAGCCCTCAACAACGCAGCAAGTATTCCTTGTGCTTCATGTCTGACTCCCTCGTCTGCTCCCAGATGAAGAAAGTGCTTGCTTTGAAAGAAGTTGTGATTATATTAGGCCCACCTGGTTATCTCCCTATTACTAAGCCCACCTGGAAAACCTATCATTAGGGCAAGGATGCTAAATGGCTGCTTTTATTATTCTGCCTACCTCCTCCTATGATTGAGCAGTTGCAGTGCTAGATATATACCCAACAGAAACAAGTGCATGTTTACCAAAACACATGCACAAGAACGCTAACAGAGGCACTACACATATTAACCCGTATCTGGAGTAATTATTCAATAACAATTGTGAAAATTGTGAAATATTTTGATGATTGAATAGAGAAATGAGAGTGAACAAACCACAACTACTTACAGTGACATGAATGAATTTCACAAAAATAATGTGGGGGAGTAGATAATGTGTTTTGTGGGAGCAAATGGAGGGGTACTTAATCCAGCCCAGGAAGTCACAGAAAGCTTTCTAAAGGAAGGTACAGCCTTCACTAGGGCTTCCCAGGTGGCACTAGTGGTGAAGAACCCACCTGCCAATGCAGGTGAAGTAAGAGATGCAGGTTCGATCCCTGGGTCAGGAAGATCCTCTGGAGGAGGGAAAGGCACCCCACGCCAGTATTCTTGCCTGGAGAATCCCGTGGACAGAGTAGCCTGGCAGGCTACAGTCCATAGGATTGCAGAGTCAGACACGACTGAAGCACCTTAGCAAGCATGCACGCAGAGTCTTCTCTGCAAAGAAATAGAGTGATGGGGATGGGGAGGGCAGGACTGAATTAACTGAAAGAATATGAACAGAAGTAACACATCTGTAAAAATTATCAGCAGATGCGTATTATGAACAGACGGCAAAACAGTGGGGGTAAAAGGTATGCCTAGAGAATCTGGCAGGCGTCAGGACATGGAGAACCTTGCAAGCCATACTAAGACGACTGACCTTCATCCTTTAAGTGAGGGGAACATGGGAGGTACTGGCAAAACAAAACAACATGGATGGTTTATATTTATAACACTGACATGGCAAAGCAGATGATCATGTTAAAAGAAAATATGGAGGAAACTATACTAGTTAGGAGGCTATTTGAGGAATATAGGTGGGACATGATGGGAGCCTGAGTGAGCTGGAGTGAAGGGGAAGAGGGACAACATAAGGAGCGTAGATGCCCCGTATCAACCTCCCTTCCAGACACTGCTTCCTTAAGTCTTCAGAACATTTTTATAGTTTTTAAATTCTGTGGCCCAATTGTCTCCTAGAAAACATGTGCCAGTCTGGATTCCCACTAACAGTATCCATCTCTCCTAATTTCTGACAAAATGGGTGCTTTATTTTTTAAATCTTCACTAATTGCCTAGGCAAATACAACTGTGTCTGCTCAGTCACTCGGTCATGTCCAACTCTCAGCAATCCCATGAACTATAGACTGCCAGACTCCTCTGCCCATGGATTTTTTAGGCAAGAATACTGGAGTGGTTTGCCATTTCCTTCTCCAAAATATAACTAACTCATTTTTTTTTATATTGTGGTTTTGACTGAAAGCATAGTCAACATTTTAAATGTTTGACTGTTTTTATCATTTTTTAAAGTGTCAATTCATATTAATTGAATTTTTCTAGATTTTTTTTTATACTGACCTGTAAGAAGATATATATTAAAGATGCTAACCCTTCTGAGGTGCACTTTTCTATATCTGTACCTTTCAATTTTGTTTAGGTTAATTTTTTAATAACAGCTTCACATTATTAAATAGTTAAATCTACTAATTTTCTGTTATTGACTTCTACTCTTACATTTGTATATTTGAGTTCTTCCTCAAAGCATGATTTGTGAATCTTCACCTATATTTTCTTCAAGTGCTTTAATAATTCTATTTAAATATTTAATTAATATAGGAGTTAATTTGGTATATAGTTTTTAGATAATTAACTGGCTAAACACAATGGATAATTCATGCTTTCCCCATTGACTTGGAATGTCACTCATATATTAAATTCTTATGTCTTTAAAATGGGCTGTAATTCCTGGTAGAGCAAATTCTCCTATATTATTTTTCTTTTACAAAATATTCTTGACGATTCTTTTAAGTCAGGGTTAAACTAGCTTCCTAAATGAACTGAAATGTTTCCCATCATTTTCTATGTTTTATGTTCTAACAGTTTAAATCTAAAGAAGATATTGGTTTCTTAAAGATTTGAAAGATTTTGCCTATAAAATTATCTAGGTGCTGAAATTCTCTGACATTTGTTAACTTTGTTTATAGTTTTTGGTCTATACTGTACTATTCATCAAAATTGTTCTTTTCCTAAGAAAGTCATTTAATCAAAATACCCCAAATTATTTATTATTTTATAATATCTATAGCTAACCTCTTTTCATTTGTAGTATCATGCATTTATTTAGATTTTCTATTTTTGCCATTTAGTTTTATCAAGAGGGACATTTTTTGGTCTTTTCAAAGATCCACCTCTTAGGTTTAATCTATTCTTTCTTCATGCTTTCCCCAGATTTTATTCACTTTCTTGCTTCTTGAACTGATTATTTGGTTTATTTTTAATGGATAATAATAAAAACATATAAAAAAAACTCCAGGAAATGGTTGAAGGATAGGGAAGCCTGGTGTGCTACAGTCCATGGGGTCACAAAGAGTCAGACATGACTTAGTGACTAAACAACAACAAAGGCTCTGAATTTTTCTTCTACGTAAAGTTTTTGGGTATATTTTGGATATATAGTTTTTCTCTTATTTTTATTGACTTAGACTGATTATAATTTGTATTTTCTCTTTCATTAAGAATTAAGATATTGCTGTGGTTGTTCAGATGCTAAGTCGTGTCCTACTCCTTGCAACCCCACGAACTACACCATGCCTGGCTTCCCTGTCCTTCGGTATCTCCCTGAGTCTGCTCAAACTCATGTCCATTGAGTCAGTGACACTATCTAACCATCTCATCCTGTTGCCCCCTTCTCTTCCTGCCCTCAATCTTTCCCAGCATCAGGGTCTTTTCCAATGAACTGACTCTTCACATCAGGTGGCCGAAGTATTGGAACTTCAGCTTCAGCATCAGTCCTTCCAATAAATATTCAGAGTTGATTTCCTTTAGGATTGACACTGGTTTGATCTCCCTGTTGTCCAATGGACTCTCAAGAGTTTTCTCCAGCACCACAAGTTCAAAAGCAACAATTCTTTGGCGCTCAGCCTTGTTTATGGCCCAACTCTCACATCCATACATGACTACTGAAAAAACCATACCTTTGGCTACATGGACCTTTGTTGGCAAAGCTATTTTCTGCTTTTTAATATGCTGTCTAGGTTTGTCATGGCTTTTCTTTCCATGAACAAGCATCTTTTAATTTCATGGCTGCAGTCACTGTCCATACTCATTCTGGAGCCCAAGAAAATAAAATCTGTCACGATTTCCCCTTCTATTCCCCATGAAGTGATGAAACTGGATGCTATGTTCTTCATTTTTTGAATGTTCAGTTTCAGGCCAGTTTTTTCTCTCATCTTTCACCTTTATCAAGAGGCTCTTTAGTTCCTCTTTGCTTTCTGCCATTAAAGTGGTATCATCTGCATATCTGAGGTTGTTGACATTTCTCCCAGCAATCTTGATTCCAGTTTGTGAGTCATCCATCCCAGCATTTCGACATGATGTACTCTGCATGTAAGTTAGAAAAGCAGGGTGACATTATACAACCTTGAGGTGCTCCTTTCCCAATTCTGAATCAGTCCCTTGTTCCATGTCCAGTTCTAACTGTTGCGTCTTATCCTGCATACAGGTTTCTCAGGAGACACATAAGGTGGTCTGGTATTCCCATCTCTCTTAGAATTTACCAGTTTGTTGAGATCCACACAGCAAAAGCTTTAGTGTACTCAATGAAGCAGATGATTTTTTGAAATTCCCTAGATTTTTCTATGATCCAGCGGACATTGGCAATTTGATCTCTGGTTCTTCTGCCTTTTCTAAATACAGCTTGTACATCTAGAAGTTCTCGGTTCATGTGCTGTTGAAGCCTAGCTTGAAGGATTTTGAGCATAATCTTGCTAGCATCTGAAATGAGTGCAACTGTAATTTGAATGCTCTTTGGCATTGCCTTTCTTTGGGATTGGAATGAAAACTGACCTTTTCCTAGTCCTGTGGCCACTGCTGAGTTTTCCAAATAAGATGGCATACTGACTGCAGCATTTAAACAGCATCATCTTTTAGGATTTGAAATAGCTCAACTGGAATTCCATCACTGCCTCTAGCTTTGATCATAGTAATGATCACTTGAATTCACACTCCCACATATCTGACTCTAGGTGAGTGACAACTTGTTATGAATCGTTCCCTTTACTGCCTGCTGGTCAGAAAGTATAATCTCTGTTACTTATTATCTTGTATCTTATATTTTTGAACATGTTTCATGAATGTTTGAAAAGATGCATATTACCAAAGTCGTCTCCTATTTAGATAAGATTGCAATTCTATAGTTTTCATGAAATTCTCCTGGCTTTTTTTGTGTGTCATATATGTTGATGGAATGTTACTAGCCACTGTTACATCTTCAATATAGAATGTACCCATATAAAGTAATCCCTTCTTTCATCCATTTTTTTCATTAAATTCTATTCTTTTCTGATTTCAATTTGACAACTCAAACAAGGAAGAGGCCAACAAAAAAAATAATTTATTTTTACTGGATAAAGATAATCCTTGTTATTTCATTTTAAGTGAAGCTCTTGTGAAATATGCACACACACAATTTCATATTTTGATTCAACTGAAAATATAACTTTAAATAAGGAAATTTTGGTGCCATGGGGATTCTACTTTCCTTATTTTTGTCTATTTCTGTGTCTCCTTTCTTTTTCCTATCTTGTGCTATGTATTGATCAAGGCTCTTTCTGCTTTTTAAATTCCCTGCAAATTGTACAAGAAACAACTATTTTATGATTTTCTACCTTCTAATTACCCTTCCCCCTCCCCAACCAGATGTCTATTTCCACTATTCTAATGCAGCACTAATAAGTTTCACCAATCACCTCAAATACCTCACCTGAGTACTATGGACACATTTTAGCACTAGTCTTACTACAGCCCCCAGTGACATTCAACATAATTGATAAATCTTCCCCCACCCCCACCCCAACCCTTATTCTGTTGTTGTTTAGTCTCAAAGTCATGTCCGACTCTTGAGACCCCATGGACTGTTGCCCACCAGGCTCCTCTGTCAATGGGATTTCCCAGGCGAGAATACTGGAGTGGATTGCCATTTTCTTCTCCAAGGGCTCTTTCTGACCTAGGGATCGAACCCGCATCCCCTGTTTGGCAAGCGGGTTCTTTACCACTGAGCCACCTGGGAACCCCAGTGCCTTATTCTAGGACCCTGCAGTTTTCTAAGTTTTGTTATTTCTTCAGCTACCTTTCTGTCCCCCCTCCCTCCTCCTCTGTTCTAGACTCTCTCTCTCTATTCTACCACAGGTGATCCCACCCATTCCTGTGGCTTCAGTTACGTCAAACATGCCTGTGACTTCCAAATCTCCAGTCCACACTTCTATGAGTTCTAAACTAGTATGTATAATTGTTGTTCTCTCAACACGTCCCTGTGATGTCTGACGGGCAATATGTCCACAGACGAGTCCACAACTTTCCTTCACAACAGCCATCTCCTTTCCTCCACCTCATCCAACTGCATTAACCTGTTGCTCAGGCCATAATAACCTGAGGGTCATGACTGGAGCTTTTTATCACTCACCCCTGACATCCTACCATCTTCAAGTCTAAATGAGGCACTTTTGGAACTATTCACTTCTACCTACCTCCACTGATCCAAGTAATCATCACCTCTTGCCTGGACTAATACCAGTATCCCTGCTTCTATTCTTGCCCCTCTAAAATCCATTCTCTACACAGCACCCAGAAAGAGCTTCTTGGAAAATGTATATCTGATCATAACTGTCTTCTGCTTGTCCTTCCATGAGATTGCTCCCTCTTAGAATCAAAATCAAACATTACACTGTAACCTGCAATACAGCCCTCATGATCTGGCCTGTGCCAACCACCCCATCCACTCTCATCTTCCTTGTTTATACTCCAGCCGCCCCTTCCTTGAGTTCCTCCAAAATCCTGATCACCCTCCTGCCAAACTCCTCGCACTGGCTCTTCTCACTTCTTCCGTATCTGCAGGCCTGGCTCCTCCGTGTCACCCAGCTCCCAGCTCGTATGTGTAAGTCCCCTCAGGGAGACTCAACCTACAGTAGGCTTTCCCCAACCAACACCCAAGTCACCCAACTCTATTTTCATCACACTGCTTATCACCATCTGAAATTACACAGATACTTTATTTACTTGTTTATGGGTTTTCATCCCCTAACAGATAAACTCCTTGAATGAAGAGAGTTTGTGTGTTCTTGTCACGTTTGTGTCCTCAGTGACAACAATGCGTGGCCCTAACAGCTGCTCAATAACATGGGTCAAATGCAAATAACCTGATGTAGTAAGCATAGAAAGATGGAGGCTTCGGGTCAGCAGATCCAGAGTTAAATATGGTCTACACTACTTACTAGAATGTGTTAGCAAGTTAGTAATTTCCCCATCTGAAATATGTGGATAACAGTGGTATCTTCTGTGAGGAGCTGTACAGAGCTGCTGTAAAGATAAAATGAGAAAAAAGTACTGAACACTTGGCACTGTGATGCACAATAAAAGCTTAATAAATACTAGCTAGCTAGTATCTACTTATACTAGATTATACTGTGATTATAGGTTTTAGATTATCTAGACGAAATTACACACACACACACACTTTGGTGTTCATCTTCACTTGGTTTTATGGTTTGACTGTTTTGCCCTTGAGACTTCAATTTGTGAGTTCTTATCAATACCATATCTCACGAGAATAATCTGAATAATGTTCTCTAGTTCCTAGTTTACCCCAGAACAGTTATAAGCTTTATAGATCTCTTTAAGTGATTTACCTGAAAATATAACTATTCCCCTTCAGTATAATACAGTAGTTTCACGCAGCCTCCATTCCATCTCCTTCCTCAGAGGTCTGTGAATAGTAAATACAGACAGGTCTACACAAATATCTCACATGTTGAAAGGCCTAGAGTAAATCATCTGAGTACTCATCATAAAACCCTGTGAGCACTGGTTAAAAAAGTAACCTCCAGTATGACAAAAACACACCCCTTTTAGAACATAAATGGCTGGAACAATTTGATCTTTATCATTTATTATTTTTATTTGGACAACTTATATACATATGTACAAAATACCTACTGTCAGAATCCTCTTATAATTTCATTTGATTTACAAAAATGGGACAGCAAAATAACTTAGGTCACTAATACTGTACAAAAATAAAACTGATTAAACAGTTGTAAAGATCAGTATCTTACAGTGTTACAGATCATTTATCTGTTGTGAAAGAACATCTCAATCTATCCAGAGTGATGAGTACTGTGCTAAATCTACCTGCAAACTGACAACTAATCAGTTTCTGTAATTATAACTACCAAATATAATTCTCAAAAGAAGCATGATGTAGGGCTACACCTTAAAGCCAGGGCATCGTTCCACGGTGGCGAAGGGCTTTCTTCTTCCCTAACCAAGGAGAGGAGTTCTCTTAACTCTAAAACTATTAAATTTTCCAGAATATGACAACTACTTACAGTATTAGATAAAACAATTTCTCTTTCTTTTTAAACACCTGCAATAGTCTTTCAAAAAATTCAGTTTGGTTAAAAAAGTAAACAAAAATTACTATCCTGCATTTGGATTTTTTAAAGTTAAATCCATGGTCTTTTTAATATAAAAAGTAACTGCTTCATAGTTTTAGTGTTCAACGAACTCTAGTAGTCCTATTTGAACCATATCTTGATAGAGTAAATCTAATTAGAATGCTGGTTCCTGTTTTGTGACGTGTTAAAACAGGAGTTATCACAAAGAATAAAAAGCCTTGAGTTTATACGTTATATTATTATAACATATAAGAGAATATCAAATGTGAGTTCTTCAACGACTTGAAAAGGCAAGTACAACTTTTTTTTGGGAAGTAAATTGTGCATTTTTTTTTAAACAAGTTGCTGCATTTACATCCATCTAAGTGTTGGACAAAAGCCATATATAGATTTACTCCTGAAACTATAAAGATTGTCTTTCACTGACTTTGCTTGGTTTTCCTTCATTTCATTCTGTGAGGGAAAGATGAGTTTGTACAAGTTAGTGGGTTGCTAGGCAACCCCAAACTCCTCACTCATTAAAAGGCAGCGTGCAGAGGATCACAAGCAGAACCATTCCATGAGTTCAGTAAGAAATAGGCAGCCTAACCTATTTCGTATGGAAGAACAGATGTCCTTAAAACTTATTTTGGACACAGAAATTAAAATTTGGTTTAAAATAAGCGTTTCAAAAATCTGAAACAGAGGTAGAAAGTGTTCTTTATTTTTCCTGACATGTTTTCCCGTGAGAAAACACTCTCCTTTTTATCCCATGGACTGCTCCCAGTCCCTAATGTTAAAAGCAGTTCTTTTTATAGAACTACTAATACAACTACATTGGTTAAACAAATAAAAGAAAAACACCATGCAGGTGATGGCTATTGTATTGGAAGTTGAAATCAGCTGTGACCCATGCTTGCTGCAGGAGCCCACACTGGTTCTGAACTGGAAATAAGCATGTGTCAGGTGAAATGATGAGTTCACCAACAGGTGGGCACCCCAGGTTTACACAACACATCTCATAGCACACGTATAAACTAGAGTGCACCATAGCTCCCTGTTTTAAATATCAGATAAAATTGTCAGAAAATGTTTCTGATGAAAAAAAAAATGTAAACATTTCCCCCACCATCGCTGCTGACTCCCCTATTTGAGGTTTCTTCTTAATGATGAAAACTCAGTTCATTTTTCTGACCACATAAAAGCCAAAATTATGTTATCAGATAAATGGCATATTATGGATGTAGTGGTTGAGGCCGTTTTAGACACCTGGATACAAGATCTATAGTGGTGAGGCTACTGATGTAAAATGTAAAAGATACAGTGATGCATTTTCATCCCTACATATTCCATGTGCCTTCCTTTTCCGAAAGAGACGACTCTGCAGTCTCCTCTGAAATCATTGTGGTATTTTTCCTTAGCACTCACTACTTACAGGGATGTATTACTTTTCTTTTCACATTTCACCCCCCTTTTCTTTTTACATAACTCTTGCACCTGTTAGTGGGAGTTTTGTAGGAATATGAGATGGTAACCAACAATGCTTTTCCCCAGAAAGCAGACGTTCCCAGAGCTAGTTACCATTATGCACTCATTCAAATAAAACCCAACAGAGTCAAAGCCCTCCTGTTCGTGGCATTATGGTACAATAAGATGAGGTTAATTAAAAGGATTGGAAAATTTTGAAAAGTTAATAGAGCTAAAATTCTGTTTGTTTTTTTAAATTAAAAAAAAAAAAAAAAGTACTACCCTCCTTCTCCTTCAGCATCTGTTGTATATATTCTGCCCTCACATCTTTGCCATTTCACAGGGAAACATGTACTGTAAAATAAGCAGATTATAATGCGTTTCCAAACAGAATGTCTGCTTCTATCCTTAAAACATGTACTTAACTTATTCATCCTCTGCATTAGAAAATAAAAGTGCAGCTTATGTTCAAAAAGTACAATTCATACAAAGCAAGGTTTGAAAGTTCTGTACTTAGTGTAACCTTTCGAAGGTTTGTCTTGATTAGTATAAATTCAGACTGCTTACCCATTGACTATAAGTAACTTTTTTGTTTTCAAGTCTTTAGAAGACAGATCATGCTGGAGTAGATGTGGTCTTGCTTGCATAAAGACAGCTGTGCTATGGCGTTTTGTATCTCAAAAGGTAACGTGACTCAAGAGAGTGGTTTTGCTAAAGAAACCGAAGCACACTCGTCATTACATTAAAAGGTAAGAAAACAATTCTGAAAGACAGCAAGCAGAAAGGGCCCAGAATCACTGTGTGATGCCACAGGTCAACTCACCCAGTCAGACGTATGTACACCAGTGTTGTATCTTTAAAATTCTACCCCAGTCTCGGCCTGACTCCCTCCCCCCACCCACCCCCACCCCCCAAAAAAATTACGGAGAGGGGGAAAAAAAAGCATTTGCCTTCCCTCCGACAGTCAGAGACAACAGTTCAGAGTTGCCTCTGCAAGGGGACCAAGTGTGGACTTGGATCTCAGGTTACAATGTGCTTTTAAAAACAGCGCGGGGAGAGGAAACTTAGACTAGAGACCAAAGAACAGCATCTTCCGAGGCGGGCAGCACGCCTCCCGGGGCCGTGGTGCGCACGCGTCCGTCCGTTCGCTGGGAGTATTCGTCCTTCCAGGTCTGTCCTCCCGGCCGAGGGCGCGGCGCCTCACAAAGGGCTGGCCAGCGCCTTTTTGGATCGCTTGATCATGCTGGGGTGGAATTCTGTGTGCCGCCGCGCGTGCTTGGTCAGGTGGTCGCTCCGCATGAAGCGCTTCTCGCAGAGCGGACAGCGGAACTGCTTCTCCCCTGTGTGGGTTCGGTAGTGGCGAGTCAGCTCGTCGGAGCGCGAGAACTTTTTAAGGCAGTCTGGCCATGTGCAGGGGAAGGGCCGCTCACCTACGAGGAGGGAATCAGGGACAGAGGTTAAAGGACCTGTCACCAGACTCTCCAGGCTGGTCCTGGTGGACGACCTTATCACCATGACGCAAAAGGATAACGCCTCTATGTTCCGGCCGGAACTGCCTGCCCCTAGTCAGAGATCAAAGTCCTAACACCCAGTAGTTCAGTCAGAATGTAGCTGTATTTGGAGACAGGGTCTTTAAAGAGTTGACTGAGGTTACATGAATGAGGTCATCAGGATGGGCCCTAATCCAATGACTGGTGTCCTCATGAGAAGAGGAGATCAGG
The DNA here is from genome assembly GCF_963930625.1 of Muntiacus reevesi. Lineage (NCBI taxonomy): Eukaryota > Metazoa > Chordata > Mammalia > Artiodactyla > Cervidae > Muntiacus > Muntiacus reevesi. The sequence goes on from NC_089265.1 coordinate 43,610,363, forward strand.
TCACTGCCTCACGGGAAAGGCTATGTGAAGATGCTGGGAGAAGGTGGCCATCTACCAGCCAAGGAGATGGACCTCAGAAGAAACTGGCTCTGCCACCATCTTCATCTTGGACTCCTGGCCTCCAAAACTGTGAGCAATAAGTTTCTGTTGTTAAAAGCCTGGGGCCCCCAACTTCAGGGCCATGGATCAATACCTCCTGTCAGGTCAGTGGTGGCATTAAAGGGCACAATAAATGTAATACACTTGAATCATCCTGAAACCATCCCCACCATCTCACCCATGGAAAAACTGTCCTTCATGAAGCCAGTCCCTGGTGCCAAAAAGGTTGGGGGTCGCTGGTAGGCCACTCAGTCTGTGGAACTTTGTCATGGCAGCCCTAACAAAGTAATACCAAGAAGAAACTGCTGAGACTCATCTCTGTTAGGTAACTGAGGTTGCTGTTTTATACCCAATGGATCCCCAAAGAGCCTTGGAGACTAACTACATTTTCCAGTTTTTTTTTTATGCTGTTGCTGGTTTCATGAGTTCTCTCTGAGGAGTCAAACCTTAGCCCTTGCTAAGTTTCCTGGCATTGTAGAGATGGAAGACAACTGAGCATTTAATCCAACCAACCTCCTGCCAGGGGCTGGTATCTCCCCTCAAGTGTCTGAGGGCCTGGCCATCCAGCTTCTGCCTGAACAAGTCTGGTGGCAGAGCCCCATATTTGCCAAGGAAGCCTGCTTGTTTCTGAGCATCCCTGTAATAAACCTCTTACTGATATGAACCTGCCTCCCTGTGAAGGCCATATTTTAACCCTAAGAATTAGTTTGTTCCCTCTGTCACATAATAGTCCCTTAACTATCTGAAGACTGCCATCATGCCTTTCTCTTTTCTTATCTGGATGAAATAATCCCAGGTTCTTCTATATTTCTCATAAAAGAAGAACTCACATTATTCTAAAATAATGGCAGGGATTCTCTGGTGGTCCAGTGGTTGAGAATCCATCTGCCAATGCAGAAGACACAGGTTCAATCCCTGGTCTGGGAAGATCCCACATGCCAAGAGGCTAATAAGCCCACAAGTACTGAAGCCTACATGCCTAAGAGTCTGTGCTCCACAAGCCATTGCAACAAGAAGCCCATGCACCACAATGAAGATCCAGTTCATTAATAGCCCCTAGAATTGAGGAAACACTCAGTCAAAAATAAATAAATGAAAATTTTAAAATAAACTAAAATAATGACAAAAGCATTACTATGAACAAAGCTAGTGGAGGTGATGGAATTCCAGTTGAACTATTTCAAATTCTAAAAGATGATGCTGTGAAAGTGCTGCACTCAATATGTCAGCAAATTTGGAAAACTCAGCAGTGGCCACAGGACTACAAAAGGTCAGTTTTCAGTCCAATCCCAAAGAAAGGCAATGCCAAAGAATGCTCCAACTACTGCACAATTGTACTCATCTCACACCTAGTAAAGTAATGCTCAAAATTCAGCAAGCCAGGCTTCAGCAATATGTGAACTGTGAATTTTCAGATGTTCAAGCTGGTTTTAGAAAAGGCAGAGGAACCAGAAATCAAATTGTCAGCATCCGCTGGATCGTTGAAAAAGCAAGAGAGTTCCAGAAAAACATCTATTTCTGCTTTATTGACTATGCCAATGCCTTTGACTGTGTGGGTCACAATAAACTGTGCAAAATTCTGGAAGAGATGGGAATACCAGACTACCTGACTGACTTCTTGAGAAACCTGTATACAGGTCAGGAAGCAACAGTTAGAACTGGACATGGAACAACAGACTGGTTCCAAATAGGAAAGGAGTATGTCAAGGCTGTATATTGTCACCCTGCTTATTTAACTTATATGCAGAGTAAATCATCAGAAACACTAGACTGGAAGAAGCACAAGCTGGAATCAAGATTGCTGGGAGAAATATCAATAACCTCAGATATGCAGATGACACCACCCTTATGGCAGAAGTGAAGAAGAACTTTGTCAACAAAGGTCCATCTAGTCAAGGCTATGGTTTTTCCAGTAGTCATATATGGATGTGAGAGTTGGACTGTAAAGAAAGCTGAGCTCAGAAGAGTTGATGCTTTTAAACTGTGGTGTTGGAGAAGACTCTTGAGAGTCCCTTGGACTGCAAGGAGATCCAACCAGTCCATCCTAAAGGAGATCAGTCCTGGGTTTTCATTGGAAGGACTGATGTTGAAGTTGAAACTCCAATACTTTGGCCACCTGATGCGAAGAGCTGACTCATTTGAAAAGACCCTGATGCTGGGAAAGATTGAGGGCAGGAGGAGAAGGGGAAGACAGAGGATGAGATGGTTGGATGGCATCACCGACTCAACGGACATGGGTTTGGGTGGACTCCGGGAGTTGGTGATGGACAGGGGGGCCTGGTGTGCTGCAGTTCATGGGGTCGCAAAGAGTCAGACACAGCTGAGCAACTGAACTGAACTGAATGACAAAAGTGCATGTACAGACTAATGGTTTCACATGTATTATCTCATTGAATTCTTATGTGACACCCCATGAAGGTGGCCCATTTTACAAATGAGGAAACCGGCTTAACGCGCGTCAGTGTTTCCACATCCCTTCCATTATGGTTGCTCTCCTCAGATTCATGCTCTGTTTCCTTGTCCCATTTAAAATGCAGCTAATCTTCGCCCTCCAGACATGATCAGGCCAGCACTGGGGGCCTCCTGCCCCCTAGACTGGCAGGGGAGAGTCCGTGTCCATGTTTGTGAGGGACCCACACAAGCAGAAAGGCAGAGGAGCTGCTTCAGATGAGAATCGCTTGCTCTTCTTGTGACTGTTAGCCCCCAGCTCTGGGTATGTGTGTCCCTGCTCCTCACGCCTTTCCAAGCACAGCCCAAAGCAGCTGCTTCACAGACTCAGGCACAAACTCTGGTTTCCACAAAAGTCTCCAGACACTTCTTAGGTAGGTGTGAGGAGTGAATATTGTCTCACTCCTGTCCCCACCTTCTTGAAACCCAGAGAGAGGCTCAAAGGGCTGGGAGCTGCCCAGTGTGGTGCAGCTAAGTCATCCAAAAATGATTCTTTCCCCCAGCTTCTCCGAACCTGTGCCAGAGATGTGAAAATAATGAGAATAATAACAAAATACCGCTATCATCTCTGTGACAATCTATACATGACCAAGATTTTATTTGCTGCTCTCTAAGCAGAACAACAGTGACCACGCCATGTACAACCTACCTGCTCTTACGGGAAACTCGATGTGGGCAAAACGAATTTTTATACACAGATTCATTATACAAAGGTTGAAGTATAAATACTTCCTCCCTGAGCTCTAAGCTGAAAAGCCACAGCAGCCGAAGGCAATACAGCAAGCCAGTGAATTCCCAAGGCAGATGATGTGCAAGGAAGGGGCTTCCAGCTGAACCCTCTGAAAACGCCAACAACATGGAGTTATAATGACAGTTTTGTAACTTCTGTTGGATTAAAAAGCATTTGTACCCAGTTCAGCAGAACTTTTGAGCAAAAGGCAAAATGCAGGTTTTATCAAAACCCAAAAAGTCTGGGCCTCCTGGGGCAAGGACAATGTCATGTCTGACTTCTGTGCTACTTGTGCTGCCAAGCTTTTAGTACATGCCTCAACTGTGTGCGTGTGTGTACGTGCACCGAGTCTGCTCATCCTCCATGTCTCTCATAAGACCAAATCCTGTTCAGAATTTCCCAGAACACGTAAAGATTTCTGGGCTATTTCAGAATCAGGCAGCAGCAAAGTCTTCTCTAACCTCAATGAAGACTCTATGGAGAAGTGTTCTTTTAAACATGTTACATTAAAAAATATAATGAATGGTTAGAATTCACAGCATGAAAAGCTGTAAAACAAACAAACAACAAAAAAGCCCAAAACAGACCGGAAACCCCTCTCCGTTCTCCCTTTTCTGGAGCCCTCTCTCCACTGCTTGATGATCTGGTGGGAGGGAAGTGATGACAAGGAAAAGCTCCATGTTTTCTCTATGCTTGTTAGGACAAATGCACATCAGAGGCAGTTTCCTTGAGGGTGTGGTAATGTGGTTTAGTTATTCACTGGCACGTGTTTCTTTCAAGTGCGTCATGAGGAGGGATTAATTTATTTGAATGAATCTGTGTCCACTGTGGGAAAAATGGGTCAGAAGACCACTCCAGCATGTGCTAAGATTGGAAAAGAAAGAAAGGCATTCCCTGTTTCAGCAAGATGGAAGTAATAATCAGAGGAAAATTGTCATGAAGCCTGAATCAGCTGTGTGTACTGGAGAACTACTAAGTATATATGTTTATTGCTTTACAAACATTCCAAGTGTAATCAGGGTCCGTTCCTACTGCCTTCACTTTCGTTCTAGCTTCTGGCTGTTCTCTCTTCACTGCCCCTTACAATTGTCATGTGATTGTTCTCATTGCTTCTAACCCAGGTACAGTCCTTGCCCTAACATCCTTTTCCTTGAGCGCTTAAGAGAGGAGAAAGCCACCCACAGGGCCCAGAGCAAATCAGAGCCAATGGTAGCCTTTGTTAGATTCATATAATGTGTATAATTCAAGCTTACAGTTTCCAAGCATTTAAAAATAGATCTACTTGGAAGTGAGTTGCTAGTCTAAAAGCTCTAGGATTGTTTTGATTTTTCTTGGATCCTTTGGAAAAGCATTAGGGGCTTTTGGTCGATGATCTAAATCAGGAGTTAGCAAACTTCGACCCATAGGTCAAGTTTGACCTGCTGGAATAAGCACTATCCTTATACTTAGCTTTTACGAAATGGTTGAAAAAAAAAAAATCAAACATTTTGTGACAAGAAAAAGTCATATGAAATTCAAGTTTTCATGTCCCCATACAAAGTTTCATTGGAACACAAATTATGCTCATTATTTATGTATTATCTATGGCTGACTTTTTATTTGAGCTTCCCTGGTGGCTCGACTGGTGAAGAATCCACCTGCAATGCAGGAGACCTGGGTTCGATCCCTGGGTTGGAAAGATTCCCTGGATGAGGGTATGGCAACTCACTCCAGTATCCTTGCCTGGAGAAACCCCATGGACAGAGGAGCCTGACTGGGCAGTGCTGAGTGGTTGTGACAGAGACCGTATGGGCCACGAAACCTTAGATATTTACTATCTGGTCCTTTATAAAAAGTTGGCTGCCCCTCATCTCAACCTGCAGGCCTGATTCTCTATCTGGTACACACCAAAATTTGTAAATCTAAATGTCTTTAGGAATCAGACACAAAATAAAAGTGGGTGAAATGCCCAGTATATTAGACTGCATCATAGACTGTAGAGGAATCTGGAGCCAACTGGGGAATGCTTTCCACACAGAAAGGCATTCAAATTCCACCTCTGATAAAACACTGTGCCAGCCAAGCAGTAAGCAGGCAGGGGACTTGAATTCTTCTTGGTGATTTGCAATTTGCAGCCCTTTGAAATCATCCACCTCTTGAACCTGGTGGAGAGTTTGCATATAATCTACTATGGGATGCATTTCCACATGTTAGTTAATGATAGACACTTGTTAAGATATCTGGAAAAATACACATGTTTTGAACCTAAGAAAGTATGGAATGAGGAAATCATTCATAGAGGGGAAAGAGAATTTAAGGCTGAATGAGACGGGAGATGATGTGCAGAGAGGGAAGGATGGGCCTCAGAGGGGCTGTGATTTGCCTGCATCCCGCAGCTGGGGGTAGATCAAGTCAGGCCCTTCCTTTTAGCTCAAGTCTAAGATGCCAGAAGAATGGGTAGCCTTCTTTATATAGAAAAAAAAAAAAAAATCATATGGTAAAGTAACAACTAATTAAACAATATTTAAACTTATCTTTCGTATTAATGAGAGAGTCACCATCCTCCTGGGGGAAAAAAAAATAAAAGACATGTACAAGACTGGTGCTTTATTTCTGGCCTTCACAGGAAAACACACCCAGAGGCAGCGACACAATAAAGTCTGCTTTACTGAAGCAGAGCTGTTAACAGCACAAGTTTCTGTGTGTTCTCATTATTTATACACCACTCCCCTTCCCTCCCCTTTCAGCAACAAGCTAAGTGCTTATCACTGACAGACTCAGCTCTGAGTATATAAACTGGATCGAAGCGGCTACTGAACACTGCATCAAACATGTAAAAGATTTTCTTTACAGAGACAGGTCAGGCCTCTAGGAGTCTTCTGGGCCTCCAGTAGGTTCAAGAGAAATGAAATAGGGCCTGCTGGCTATGCACTTGCCAACATGATGGCTCATTGCTTTTAAGGAAAGGATCTCTACCCTACCTGGTGATTGGCTGACAATGCCAAGTGAGGCTTATTCTTCTGTGTAAAGTTGTGAAATGAACAGTGCTAAGTGTTCTGCATAGAATGAAAAAGAGGACAAGCTTGGAGATTGCTAACTGGATACATCTAACCCTGTCCAGGCTCCCCTGAGCTCAGACAGGCAGCCATTGAGGTCCCAGCCTGGATTCTCAACCCTCCCCTCTCTGGCTCTCCTTCCACAATTCCATGAAGAGCTGAAAATGGGCTAAACTTAATTGACACAAGAGGGTTAAAAACACCCTGATACTTCCATTGCTTTGAGCAAAAGTAACTCAGTCTAGTAAAACAAATCTAAGGGAATTTAGGCCTCTTTTTCAAAACAGAATTCTAAAAATGCCAATTAATAATCGCAGCATCACACAGATGTACAAAATCAAGGCTGTTTCTTGAGGAAAAATAGTTTTTCCTAATTACAAAAAAAGCAACTAGGATTCCAGAGATAAAAAGATAATTTGATATTGGGAAATCATAATGATATTATTCCTCATTTGAACAGGCTAAATTCACCCCCACTTACCCTCACCCCCACACACACACAACTTGCCTTCAAAAATGTAGAGCAGTATTTGATAAAATTCAACATCTATCCTTTTTTCTTTTTAGGAAAATAAAATGGCTCCTTAAAGAATAAAAAATATAGATACAAACCTTTCCCCAGCAAGGTCAATAGTAAAAGAAGGTAGCATTCCCACTAAAGTTAAGCTCAAGGCAGGAATAGACTCCCGCCCCAATCATCACAGTTATTTAAATAATGTTCAGGAAATGCTTCTGAATGCAATTAGATAACAAATTGAGAAGTAAATTATGGGACAGAGGAGGCAAAATAAGAATTACTTGCAACTGACACAACTTTCTTTTTGGACAAATTAAACGGCTCCTCTGTCCATGGGATTTCCCAGGCAAGAATACTGAAGTGGGCTGCTGTTTCCTTATCCAGGGTATCTTCCCAACTCAGGGATCCAGACCACATCTCCTTTATTGGCAGGTGGATTCTTTACCACTGAGTCACCAAGAAAGCCTGAAATCAACTATACTTCAATAAAAAAATTTGAAGAAAAAAATGCATTCATAGGTATAAATATACCAAAGAGCAGTGGTTTTCTTATATGCTAACCATAGTCAGTCAGAATAAGCCTAAAATAAAGTTCAGGCCCTACACAAAGAAAATCATAATGATGATATGACAAGAATGAATAAATGGGACATTTCCCTTGATCTTGGATGGTTAAGACCCAATGGTGTCAGTATGGCTATTCTGTACAAATTAATCTATAAAACTAATACACACACTAAAGAAATTCTTCTTGAACTTGACAAAATTATTTTAAAGTTCACTGGGAAGAATAAATATGCTCAACTTGCCAAGAAAATTTTGTAATAGAACAGTAACAAATGAGCACTTGCAATACCAGTTATTAAAATGTATGATTAAAGCTGTAATAATTAAGATACTATAATACCAGCATAGGAAAAGACAAATCAGTGGAGCAGAGTCAAGTCTGAAAATAAACCCAAGACTATAGGGATGGGTCATTTCAAATCACTGAAGAAAAGAATACTTAATTCAATAAATGGCATAGATATTTGGTTAAAAAAAAAAAAAATTAAACCTGAATCCCTACCCTTACACATTTCATTCAAGTTCCAAATGGACTATACACATAAATGTAAAATATAAACCACAAAGGTAAAAGAAAATATAGGTGAATATTTTTAGAATCCTGGAGTAGGGAGAGATTTTCTAAACATGAAACCAAAGGTAGTATCCTATTTGAAAGACAGTCTGAAATACGTAAAAATGTTAAAAGGTTTGCATTTGCAGCTCTTTGAAATCATCCACCTCTTGAACCTGGTGGAGAGTTTGCATACAACCTACATGGGATGCACTTCCGCATGTTAGTTAATGATAGACACATGTTAAGGTATCTGAAAAAAGACACATGCTTTGAACCTAAGAAAGGATGGAATGAGGAAATCATACATAGAGAGGAAAGAGAATTTAAGAATTTTATATGTGTGTGTGTGTGTGTGTGTGTGTGTGTGTGTAAACAGTGAACTAATAAAGGAAAATGCAGCATAAGACAAAAGGTTAAAATCTATGGTACAAAAAGGTCACTAGCAAATCAACATAGCCCAACTTAATAAAGCTAGAAAGTGTCAGTGGCTCAGTTGTGTCTGACTGTTTGCAACCACATGGACTGTAGCCTCTGTTCATGGGATTTCCCAGGTAAGAATACTAGAGTGGGTAGCCATTCCCTTTCTCCAGGGGACCTTACCGACCTGGGGATCGAACCCAGGTCTCTTGCATTGCAGGCAGATTCTTTAACGTCTGAGCCACCAGGGAACTAGGCAAGGATGCAAACGGAATAATCTAAGAACAAAAAAGAAATACTAACAACCAATTAATAAATATATGAAAATATATTCAATCTCATAAGTAACCAAAACATGCCAATCAAGAACACCAGGATGGTAAAAATGTTAAAAAGTATGTTCATATACCAATCATTGATGGTGGCATGAGAAAATAGGAATGGGTGAAACTTATAATTGTTCCAGGACCTTCTGGTAATACATTTGTCCAGGAATTATCTGTGGTAACAATAAGAGAGGAATATGAAAATATACAGGGATACCAGCATTGTTCATAAAAGGTAAAACTTGATAACAACCTAAAAATGTCAAACCAAGAAGATCTAGTTGAACACTTCAGTGTTCCACATAAAGGAATAATATGTGCCTGTTACAAAGGTCCTATACAGATGTTTCTGTATAGATGTTAGCAATTCACGGCGAAATCAAGAGAGCAGTGCATGATCTGCTGTGTATGTGTGTAAACATTTATGGAGAGGAAACATCTTGGAAGAATATACACAAAATATGAAAAATAGTCATCTACAGGTGAGGGGGTAACCTCTACTTTTTTGGGGGTAATTTCCCCCTATGTTTTCTGGGTTTTTTTAAAGTACTATTTCTTTCATAATGAGAAGTCAGAAGAGTCTTTTTTTTTTTTTTTAGAAGAGTCTTACATAACAATGATGAGTATGGGTTCAAATTTTTCCACCAACGGATTGATCAAGATTCCAGGGGCAGGGGAGGATTTACACTCTATTGAGAAATAGACTCAAGTGTCCAAAACTGAAGAAAGGTGAAGAATTGTTCTGCTTCCTTCTCAAATTGTTAGAAAGTGAGAAACTTTCAGAATAAACGGTTTTACTGTTTTCTCACCCCTCCCCCACCTCTTCCTCTCATATGTGAAAGGAAAATGGCCCCTGCAAGAAGAGACAGGACTCTCCCTTTAGACACTGACACAGGCAGTGACGGTAGGCCTGCCCCACCAAGGAATAGGCTCCTTAGGAAGCAGGGGGAGACAGACGGGCAAAGACAGGAAGCCTGAAGCCCAGAGCCCGGGGCGGGTCCCTGCACTGACCCCAGGCCATTGACACCTCACTGTCCACTATCATCAATCCTCATTCCCCACGGGAAAGTAATGCTAGCTTGCAGGTACACAATGTGATCGAGGCTTTACTGCTTTTCATTTCTATTACTCAAGTGCTGACACGCCCATACACTTAAGAAGAGGTGCACATTATCTGGATACAGTCAATTCTACAGTTTCCTGCATAAATCATTCCAATTAGTACCAAACTCACAAATCAAGAAATTATGAGACTCGTGTTTGCCAAAAATATTGCTACTATCTCCACAGGTAGATGTCCTGAAAAATAAAAATTCTTGATAGCATTAGAAGGATAATCCTGCCTGAATGCCATTCCATCACATTAAGGTTTGCTCCTGGCCTCTCTCTGTCTGAATCCTTCTTGTGATTTGGTTTCCTTTTACATTTCATTTGTTGATACAAAAGAGTCATGATAGAGTCTGGATGTGAGATTTTACTTCCTGGTCCCTGTGTTTATCTGCGGAAAGCACCCTGTCCCCAGATTTGGGGTTCTGAACTGGGAAGTGGGCGTCTGTAACATCTGTCACGCACACTTCCTCACTGGAAGCTGGTGTCTAGGTGTACGGAAGCAAGTCAGCCTGTCTGAACACTGCTTGCACATCCCTAACCTCAACTGACTCATGAGAGGGCGCGTGTGCCAGGACCTCAGAAATGAAGATGACAGACTAGGGTCTTGACTCTTTAGGTGCTCAACCCAGCAAGAGATACGTCATTACATCTCCATGTCTCCGCTACCTGGTCCCGGCTCAGCAACTCTGAAGTGGCAGAGAGGTGCAGTGATTGTCCCACGTCCACACAGCGAGATCTAGGCCCAGATTAGTCAATTCCCACGAGTGCATTCTTCCTCACATCCCAGACTGTGGAGTGCTGCCTTTGCGCAGTTTTTGTGGGGAAAAAAAAACCAAATAAATAACAATTACATATCAGGAACTAACCACTGAAAAGGATACGTAAGCTTGATGGCAAAACTAAGCTGAGAATGGAGATTCTTTGTCTCTTTGCATTTTGAGTCATTTTTATGACCATGTAAATTCAAACCTGTTTCACGTGAAGCCAACTCAGAGGGCTAGTGACTCGACCAAGGACACCCTTAGATTAGAACCAGTTTTCAAATCCCTTTTTCTGTTTTGAGCACAGAACAAGATTAGAGGTGAAAGAAGAACACAGGCCTTAACTAAACGTAGAGCGCGCCTCTTCCGTGTTTTTCTAATTCCTCTACTCCCAGGCCCTCCTTTCAAGACGCACTGCCTCAGGGAGGGAGAGACAGTTAAAACAAGTAAGCTGCTGCTGAGCTTGAGGTTTCAAAATAGAGTTTTAAAAATGTAAAGCAGACGCTGAAACCCTTAAATTCCCTTAATTTTCCAAAGCTTCCTAGCAAGACCTGAGCTGCAGAGAGAGAAATCAGAGGGGCTGTGTTTAGGGAACAGACGCAGAGGTCTCTGAGGAGGGCAGGCACTCTGGACTCTCCTGTTAGAAACAGGCTTGGGTGGTCTCAGAGTAGTGGCCCCTGCTGCCCGGCCCACTGCATGCCCGGAGCCTGTCCGCGCCCCTCCAGGGAAGCCCCTGACACCCATCGGGGCGCCTAAGGAGTTGGGCAGCCACGCTGAGAAAAGGGTCTCAAGGGCCTGCCTGAGTTTCCACCCCTTCAAACGTCGGGTCGGGGAAGAGACTGTGTTCCCAAGTCTAAGTCCAAGCCCTGGGGAGGACGCCAGGGGAGGACGAGGCAGGGTGAGAGGAAACGCTCTGCAGAGGGCCTCCTCAGCAGAGGACACCCCCCTGCGAGGAATGCGACCCTGGGGAGACCGGAAGTCAGAGGAGGTCACGCAACGTGGACGGCCCTCCCATGATGCCAGAAGAGACAAGGCTCTTGCCCACCAAAGAAGTCACTCCCAAGAGAAAGAAAGGCAAAGGGAAAGGGAGAGAGAACTCTGAGTTTGTGAGCTCACACCCAAAAGAGAATAAAACTTAACAGAGTAGAGTGGGAGACTCCAAATTACCCAAAGAAAGTTTGCCCACCCAACAGCAGAAACAGTGGGGAAGGGAGCGGGGCTCCAGAGAACTCAGCTCTGGTCAGGAATAGTTCCCTTTTTGTGCTTCCCACGCTCGTGGCTGGGGGATTCTTGCCCAAGGACATAGCTGCTTTCTGAGGGCCACCAAGATTTCTGGCATCCTTAGCAAACGCAAGGAAAACCTCTCCATGTGTGTCTTTAGGTAAAATTTTATGTCGTGCCTACAGCTTCCAGTCTGGGGGCAAGGGCTACCCAGAGAGCTGAAGCCATTGGCTCAAAAGACAATGGGTAACACCAGGAAACCCAGGAGACTGCTGTCTGGTCAGTGAATGCTTCCTCCTCCGGCCTCCCAGGTCACGGCGCTCGAAGTGACCCACGGTGACTATCAGTGATGCTGCTACAGCACCAGATTTCCAGCTGTTTCTCTCCGGGCTCAACCACTGTATACTGCTGGCACGAGAGTGAGGCTGCAATGACCACAGACCCTACTCATGCATGCCACATGTGCCACCATCAAATAGTTTTTCCAGCTTCAACAGAGTGAGCCACTAATTCATAGAGTCTGGTGTTTGTCACCAAAGACCAAGAACGACAGGGTGGAGCTGTCCAGCTCTTACCAAACAGCCCCCCCCCCTGACTCCCCCAGCCCTCCTGGGGCAGGCATTCCTGGACAGGGCTTTGAAGTTTGAGAGCAAGCAGGGCATTGAGAAGAAATGACTCAGGTCAGAGGAGCAGCTGGTGGTTTCTTTCACACTGGGAACCCCTGCTTCAGTGGGTGATGCTCAGCAGACAAGCATCTTGTGGCTGGCCATGGGTGATTTGCAACACCAAAGAGGGAAAACAGCTGTTCGTCATTCTGCCTATTTTCATTAAAACAGCAATGGTACAAAACTACTGTAGAATTATGGCAGCGTAGGGGTTTAAGTCATTTTTATGTGTTTTTGTAAGTTATTTTTAAGGTCTAATTTTTGCCTCTTATGATTTATTACGGTGTTCTTATTGGGCATTACATACACTGAATAGACTTCTGAATCCCAGTGGGAACCACCATATAAATAGCTCATCTTTGTATAGACAAGGCCTCTACCTAATAACACACCAGGTGACAAACATTCAGGCAAACATAATTCATTCCTCTGGGCATAAAATAGACGCCTGGAACTGAGACCAAGTGAACGGCGCTGCTGGTCACATTGGTGCGGCTACACGTATGCCATGTGAGTCTCTGGGTTCTGGCTTCTAGAACATCCACTGAGGAGGGCCTATGGGGCTGAGCCTGGTCTCGAGAAATACGCGTTGAAATAATCTGTCTTCTACAAAGACCACTTAGCATATGCCCTGGTAGCTATCTTACAGGCTGAACTCCGGAGAGAGTTCAGAGCGCTTCCTCTTCAAAGAGGAGAAAAATACGGGGGGAAAATGTTGTCATGCTACTGTCTCTCATTTTGTCAAACTCTGCTTTTTGGAATACCCTGTCTGTAGTTACAAATGGGTGGACAGAGTGCAGAGCTGGTGGTGCTGCCTGTCTGGCACCTGTTGCCTCTTTGGGGGTAATGAACAGCACACCTAGCGTTTCCTTTTGGAAACCACCCCTTCCTCACTCTGAGTTTACGTAATTCCAGGTAGGCAACCCTACACCCCAGGCCCAGAGGCTGGACGTGACCCAGCTGTGCCACAGTGACTAAGTTCACGGACAGGCACAAAGTTCTAACTCAGTTATGCAGCTTGAAGCCAGGGACTTTTGCTGGAATCATTAGGAAAGAGGAACTGTCTTTCCACTGGGCTTGCTGAATTGGCAGGAAGGGAGACTGAACTGCTGGCGGCCATCTTACCACCATTCAGAGACAGCCTGCCTGGAAGCAAAGCCAAAGCAGAGGAGAGCAAGGCTGGGCCGGGGAGAGGGGCAGACGCTGACCACTTGTATCCAGAGATGCTGACACTAGCGCTACCCCCAAAGGAGTTGGTAATGAAAACCAATGAAGTTCTCATTTTTACTAAGCCAGTCCAAGTTTGGGTTTTTTCCCTTCCAACCAAGAGGCTTGATTAAATCAGCTGTGGGCCCAGAACTGGGGTCTTTTTCAATTGGAAGGATGCAGGTTCTGGATAGCTATTGGAAAATACAGGATAGGTTTGGCCAGCTCCATGATTTCTGCAGGGACCCTCACTAAGCTTCATAAAAACCAACCACAAGCCAGAGCTAGAACCCAAGAGTAGAGACAATGGTGCGCTGCGGCCAAATCCAAGAGAGCCGCGCAAAACACAGGGCCTCTTCCCGCTGGCAAAAACCCAAGGGGTCCTCGTCAGCAGCCATCATGGCACAACTCCAAACACCTAGAAACATCCAAGGAAGACTTAAGAGTAACCTTGGACTAAGTTTACTATCTCCAGTTTCCTTCTATAAAATGACAGAGGTGTTAGTCGCTCAATAGTGTCCAACTCTTTGTGACCCCATTGACTGTAGCCCACCAGGCTCCTTTGTCCATGGAATTCTCCAGGCAAGAATACCGGAGTGGGTACCACCCTATCTCACAGGCCTTCTGGGAGTAGAAATGTGACAATGTGTGTAAACCATCTGGCTTGGAACTTGGCGTGTAATATATGCTGGATGCTACCATTATTACTATTAATAGCATTATTACTAATATTAATAATTTATAATTATTACTATTATTATTATTATTTACAACATTCACAGTGTCTGCTTTTGACATCTAGCACCGTTCTTTGCATGTAAGAGTACTCAATAGTAAGTATTACTTAAATGAATAAGCTGCTGGATTAATGTGGAGCTGTAAACAAAAATTCTGGGAACTGTAAGGGCTTCTGGGCAACACATGTAAATTATTTTTAAGTGTAATACTATATGGAGACACTATATTTTAAGTGCATTAAATACCTCAACTGAATTAAGTCTTATAAAAACTCCTTAGGTATGTAATTACTGAACCCCATTTTACAGATGGGAAAACTGAGGCTCAGAGAGTTCTCACAATTAGAAAGTGGCAGAGGCACAATTCAAACACAGGTGTGTGAGGGACCCCCAAAGCCCATGTTCTACTGGCTCTACCTACTTACTACCTTTTTGCTGAAGGTAAAGACCTCTCTGGAGACCCCTCATGTTCAAGTTCCTAAGGATGGGCTGGTTTCCTCTTCATAGGCCTTACTCTGCTTTTCTGACTGCCACTGTCCCATCAAAGCTGGCTCCGTGGAAGGGAGAGAGGGTGAAACCTCGCCCCATCTCTGTCTCTTTGAAAAAAGAGGATCTAAAGGATTCCTTCCAGTTCTGAAATATCTGTAATTCTCAAGCAGAATTTCTGGGCTTCTGTCTATTGCCTACCCCACTGGTCCCCACTTTGGTTCAAGTCAGGTCCTCTGGGAGGGACTCACTTCCAAAACAATGGAGACTCACCTTGGAAAAATGTTCATACTTCGTTTAATACAAAATACTGCTGCCTGTCTTTCAAATCCTTGTCATTAATTTTATATGGCTTAAGCTCCCATCTCTTTAAATAAAATCCTCAATTAAAAAAAGAGGGGATACTCAATCAGGGATGAATTCCATTCTGCTGTTCGAATTTTCGATCAATTTCAGTTAAAAAAAAAAAAAAACAAATTCAAATACCCAGTGGTCCTGGATTTAGGATGGTGAACTTACTAGTTTCTGCAGCTCCAGAACCTTTAGATTTCAGATCCAGATGTTCAATTCTCACCTCCGAACTACAAAGGCTGATATTACAAGGGAAGCCTACAGGTGCCATCATAAGCATGGGCTTTAATCATAAATGGAAAGATGCTATGGAAGATCCCACGCATAAAAAATGGATGCATCTCACTCCCTTAGTGGGAAAGGTATTCTCAAAGAATGATAATGTTAGTTCTATTATTTGCTGAGGGTGCTGCTAGAGGCTAGGATAAGACAAATGTTTACTCTTGGCCTTAATGCACCAAAAAGGTATTAAGGTTTCAGGAGGACTCCAGGAAGGGAGGAGTAGGAAATCTCCCAGGCGCTGGCCTTGGGCTGTTTCAGAGTGCTGCTCCCATAATAAAAGGGGAGAGGTCCCTCGGGCTGACTCCACCTCTGCCCTTTCACTCCATTGTTAATCTGGTTAATGCAAAGCCGCTCTTTAAATCTAGGGGTTTTTGTGTGTGTTTTGTGTGTGTGTGTGTGTGTGTGTGTGTGTGTGTTTTAAATTTACCATATTTAAGCAGATTGAAATCTTCAGGAGACCCTGGGGGAAAGGAATTCAAGTCTAAGAACTGCCAAGAATTCAGTGAAGGAAGATCTCCTTTTGGCTAAACTCTGGCCTGGAGAACTTCACCTTCAGAGGGCCTGGTGCCCTCACTGTGTTGCTGAGCAAGTTGAGGCTCCAGGAGCCTGCTAGGCCAGCCTTTGAACCTTGGTGCTGTTTTTCCAAACCCTCCATAGCCCCCCAATGCCTCTACGGAATGATCCCTGTCCATCTGAAAGTGTAAAAAAGTGTACTTTTTTACAGACAAGATGATGGATGCGATGACCTCTCAAGGTCACTTCCAACCTCCAAATTCTATTCTTTTGCTACTAACAACTGCCACCAAGGGTTGGGCTTAGGCCTGTTACTAACTTCCTACCAAAAAGTAAGGCGGAGCGAGAGACAGGACTGCTCAAAGACCACTGCAGAGGATCCCATTTCCTTCCGTTTTTAACCATCTGTGAGGTTTTATCCTTCCCTTTGCCCCTCCTTTTTGCGTCTGTTGCATAGAAACAGAAAGTGCCTTTGTACCAATTACTAGGCACTAATTTACGTTCTTCAGTGGGCGCTGGGCTTGCTGGAGAAACATTAGGAAAAGGTGGGAGGGTCGGATGTGGGGGAGGATTCGAGCAGCAGAGGCCTGGAATGCTGCAAGCTTTTTCTCCAAGCCTGAGAGCAGCCAAAGGGAAGAAAGGGAAAAAAAAAAAAACCAGGAAAAAATTTTTGGTAGCCGAGACTAACAAAAATGGCAAAGCTTGCTTAAAAAAAAAAAAAGAATCAAGAATGCTCATGATCATAAGGCATGCAGAAATCAAAATGATGGTCAAGAAATCCGACTAACCAGGGTACAACATCAGGTTGTTTTAGGGGCTCCTGAACTATTGAATACTGGGAAATCACCCGCCCACTTTTTTTTCTCAATGAGTGTATTAAGGAAGACCATTGTCAGCCACTTTCCCAATATGTCATATGATGTTTCTCCCTGGGAAGTTCAATCTGGGAATTTCCCACAGACGTTGCAGAATGACTAGTGCTTGGGATAAACATCAACAATTGGGCCAGGAATGTAAATCTGACCCTTACGTTCAGTGTCCCAAGAACTCATTTTCCTCAGGTTACATCTTTGCTGAAGGTAATGAGGTGTCACCATCAAAACAGAGCGAAATGTACTCTGGTACCTCTCTCGCTGACCGAGGCCCCACGTGCGTCCCCTCTCCTCACCACTTACAGAAGATTTGAGAGGACAATCACAGGAGACAATGGTTTTACTCTGTAATGCTACTCCTCTTGGATTTTCTGTTGTAACACAGTAATCCTGCCAGCAACAGCAGCTCTCCTAAGGCAACTCCACTCTGTCTTGTTAGGTCAGCTACATGGAGGGTGATGAAGGATAGGCAGGGGATGGAGGGCAGTGAGGAAGAAGCAACTGGTCCTTCCTATCTCGGGGGCCAGGAATAAAGAACTCTCAGGTCCCCTCACAGGTTTTAGCCCCCGGGATGAGATTCCAACAGTGAGCTGGGACTCAAGCAGCTGTGAGCCATCTTCCCTTGGAAGCAGGGGAGTTTCTAGTTTGCCTGAAACTCAGAAGCAAACCCAACAGGACATCCTTGTAGTCTTTAGAATCCTATCATCCTCCACAGCTAGAGCCCATTTGCCGTCCTTTGCTCTCATTTCTTCCTGACAGGATACATGAGCTTGTGTCTGGACAGTCTCACTGGGGGTGGAAATGGGGCTAAAATTGCCCCCATAGGGCAAAAATTGGATCTTAGG
Source organism: Muntiacus reevesi (assembly GCF_963930625.1). Lineage (NCBI taxonomy): Eukaryota > Metazoa > Chordata > Mammalia > Artiodactyla > Cervidae > Muntiacus > Muntiacus reevesi. The sequence goes on from NC_089265.1 coordinate 43,628,107, forward strand.
CAGGTGGGAAAAGTTTTAGCTCTTCCAATGTTTCTAGCCTTCAAAAGGGACACAGTACATAAACAGCTCTACAGTATCAAAACGTCATGGGGGAGGCCAGTTATGGGGGGGAAAAGGGCTAATCTCCTTAGGGGAGACAAAGTGGGAATAAAGGGTAGGGAAACAATTATCTCTGCAGATTCCACTCAGACTTCAGTGTATATTTACACTGACATATATTAAGTATGAATCTGTCTGCAGTGCAGGAGACCTAGGTTTGATCCCTGGGTCAGGAAGATCCTCTGGAGAACGAAATGGCAGCCCACTCCAGTATTCTTGCCTGGAGAATCCCATGGACAGAGGAGCCTGGCAGGATACAGTCCATGGGGGTTGCAAGAGTCAGACATGACTAAGCAACTAAACCACCACCATATTAAGTATATTTACACTTAATGAAGCATGTCAGGCTATGAAACACTATTCTACATCACTTTGGGGAGCCTTATGAACAGTAGAACAGGGGAGAGAGAATGTTTCCTTAAGGATCAAGGCACAAGGCTTCCCTTCTACTAGAGAAGAGTAAGTGGGAAAGACTGAAAAGTGAAGTTGCTCAGTCGTGTCCGACTCTTTGCAACCCCATGGACTGTAGCCTATCAGGTTCCTCCGTTCATGGGATTTTCCAGGCAAGAATACTGGAGTGGGTTGCCATTACTGAGCAGGGGTTAATTTATGGACTGCCTAGAGGCCACTTCAAGACCCTGCCCTGTCCCCAAACCCCTGCCGTCTGGGTGACAGAAGTGGGTCCTTCTCATACCTCTGATGGTACTAGAGTCTCCTGAACCAAAAAGTTGACTCCAAAGCTTTTTGGAGCAATTAAGGAAGAAGAGTTCATGAGGCACAGAGCAGGCCTGGCTCATTTTATATGACCAAAATTTTAAAACTTTTGTCTTAAGGAAGGAAATAAACCCGAGTGAAAGCTAGCCAGTGATGGGCATTCCTAGAGAAACCAAAAAATTGCCCCCATAGGGCAAAAACTGGATCTTAAAATGTAAAAGAAGTCTCAGCTATTATTTCCTGTTTGGATGATAACTTCCAGGATGGGGACTCCCCAGGTCCCCTCCACCACATATTCTAAGTAGCCCAGGGAAATGTTCAAACAGGATAAAGAGAAACAGGAGCAACCACTGTTGAGCCCTTTGCAGCTCTTATCTCTCCTTGTTTTTAATGAACATCCCTTCTGCCCTATTGAAAAAATTATTAAAATTCTTTTTCTACAGAAGTGGGGTGTGATAACGGATTCAGGGCTTTCTGGTTCTCAGAATCCTATAACCAGTGCCCTTAGGCTCAACCTACTGTCACTACTTGGGGACAGTTGATTTAAGTCCCTCCAAAATGATAGTAAAATTGCACCTGGCATGGAAATAAGGCTTAGAGCGTCTATCATTGGAATGTCAACCCTAGGATGACTCTGTATCAGCTGGTTCTGATGACTTCTGAGCTGGAATTTGGATGTAGTTGTTTACTTCTCCAAAAGTTACTCCCATGGGTGTGGGTGTGTATGCAGGGTGACCACAAAGTCAGGGAACTTGGGATACTCTTTTTTTGTGTGTGCTTACAGAGAGATTGAGGGCACGTGGGAAAGAGTTGGGGAATCAGTGGGTTTGGGTGAGGGCTTTTGGAGGCCCAATTTGGGGTGTATGCTCCGAGGCGGGGGGAGTGTGTTGGTGTGGATGTGGGGTGTGCCAAGATAAAAGTTGGTTGCATTTTCAAATAATAAGCCCAATATGTCTTCAGGCAAAGTTCGTACTCCAGTGGGTCTAATACTTATTCAAAACAATAATACTCTCCAAAGAGTCTGGAGATAGAAAAGCTCATATTTGTTTTACTTTTTTTCAGATTAACATGGATTTACTGCTTAAACTTTAGAGGTATATCAGATGAGAAGATATCTGATCTAGAGGGTAAAGAAAAACAAACTGAACAAAGCATTAGAAAACATAAAGTACAGTACTACTTAAGTTTCTCCTATGTTTGCTGATTTTAAGCTCTGTCTATCACACACAAACTATTATCTTTACACAAAAACCTAAGTTCAGAGATAGTATTGTATCTTGGGATTAAGAAACTGAGGCTCGAACAGAGAAGAGATTGCAAACTTAAATGCCAACAGAGACCATGTAAATGATTAAAATAAAGGACATGCCCCTTACAAAGAATGGTCAGTTCAAGCCAATTGCTGCTGGGCAGGAATTCAGACCCCATATTGCCAGATTTTTTGATTTTTTCAGAGAAGCCAGAAATCTGGATTTGTGCGGAAATCCTTATTTTTCCACGTTAGTAACAAAATGTTTATAAACCCTGCGCTGACCAAACCAAAAAATTTGCAAAGCAAATTGAGCAGCAGACCTCTAGCTTACAAACTCTGAATGCAAGGAACTAGGTTAAGGCCTCACAACTCAGAAAGGGTAGGACAAATCAGAATGCAGCTCGGTCCACCTCAAAAGGATCTTCTCTCTTCGGGGATTCTAGAAGGAACTGCACTGAACTAAACCACAATTTTGCTTAAGTGGCTCAGCTTTTAAAGCCACAGGTTCTGCACAAGTGGCAGTTTTGCGGGGCTCAGGAGGAGGAGAGCCAGCAGCAGGAGGGATTCTGGTCAGGCCACACAGAGCAGGGGGTGTGGCTGGAATTTTAGTTTTTAAAGTTTCCGCAAAATACAGACACGCCAGTTGCTATTTCCTAGCCATCTTCTGGGTTTAATACCAGCCAATAATTTAAAAAATCAAGAAGCTGCTACCCCACACCAAAAATAATCTAACTGGAAGCTGAATCAGAAACTTCCAAATGCATGAGACCTCCTACCAGTCTTTTATTTAGAGTAGCCTTTGCACAGGAAAAAGAGTATCTTCTCCAGCAGGAGCACACTTCTGACGGTCTTTACAGAGGCAGTGGTTTTTGTCTGACCATATCCTAGTATTATCACAGAGGCCCCAAACTTAAATAAGACAACTGCAGCTATCACATCACTAGTTTCAAAGGACCGACTGTAGCATTTAAAATGGGATTAACATTTCACTTCGTTTTCCACTCTGGGCTGTGTAAAAGGTTCTTCTGAGCTGACCTGCCTCATGGAGTATTAAAGAGCAGCACGCATGCACGCACACACAAGCAGCCATTTCTGTAAATGCCTGAGAGAAATCACTCAACGGAATGGTCCAGAATGCCTTTCTGAGTTGGGCAGACTCAGGGAGCTCGCAAAGAAGCTCTGCAGGCCTCCTCAACGGCACGACTGGGCAACTCCTGAAGGAGAAAGTGCCTTTGCTCAAGGTGGCAGAGGGTGTCCCTGTGAGCTGAACTCCGGGAACATGGCTGACACAGCCAGGCCCGCCCAGCAGCTGTTGGTGAGTAACACCCCCTGGTTAGTACACCCCGACTTCACCCGGGAGCCATGCTAAAGGTCACATCCCCCAAGTCAGGCACAACAAGATATACAAACTGTGCTATTTTTTGGCAACCTAGATGACAACCCCAAACAGAACCTGATTTTACATTAACGGTGGAGGAAATTCAGCTTTACTCCTGTGCCAGCAGCCACCTCCACAAGAAGCACTTTCCAAAGGAAATAAAATATGAGATGCAATTACGTAGCCTTTTTCAAAAAAGCAAAACCAAATCAAACCAACCAAAGATCATTTTGAAACCACAGGCCCAGGGCCTCACCTTAAAAGTACTAACAATTACACCAAAACCCGGTAATACTTTCCAAGGAACTCCGACAACCTCCCCTTAAACATGGTGTCATAGGACAGATGGAAAAGGAGTTTCAGGAGAGGACCAGGCACAGTGCTTCCTTATCAGGACAGCAGTGATAAAGGACCCTGACACTAAACATGGTGAGAGGGCATGGCCAAGCATGAAAGCTTCCCGACTTTTTCTGAATATATTAAACAGAGCCAACAGAATTGACTGACCAACGTTCCTGTAAGTCTCCAAAGCCTGTTTTATACTGCAGATGTCTTACCAGCCACATGCATCAGTGATCAGACCTGCCTTTTGCTCTCCCGGTAGACCCCCTTCCACGGGGCCTCCAAAACATCCCAACCTTCATTATCAGCCTTGACCTCCGGCAAGGACCACACCTCCTCGCTAAGTGTTCTATTCAGGGTGGAAGGTGTGATCTAAATTACGTGGGGAAAAAATCCGCTCTGAAATCTCATTAAAAAGGCTAACTAGTCGTAAAGTTAACCAACCATCACTTGATCAAACTCCTCTGCTGCCTGAAGCAGTGTTATTTTAAACCTCTCTGAGGACTCTTGGCCATATTTAAAACCATCTTGGCAAGCCCTGAAAAGTAGCAGGCATACAGCTAACCGAGCCCTTAGTCATCCCTAAAAGGTTCCATGTAAAGTGCGCCGCTTCTTCCCAGGTTTCGGCCACTTCGCTGCAATCCCACAGGAGAATAAAATAAAAGATACGCCATTTGACTCTGTCCCCCCAAGCCCCCCGCCAGCGTCTGCCCAGGTTGGGTGGCCCCATAGGCGCCCGGTGCGGGAGTCCTGGGGGGGGGCGGGGCGGGGCAGGGGAGGGGCGGCACCACTCCCCACGAAGCCACGCACAAGGGCTGGCACTCAGCACTCGCTCTGGCCCCCAGGTTAAGGCTCTCCATGGCTTCTAGAGGCTGGGGACGATCAAAGAGAGTGAGCTCTCCGTCTCTACCAGGTTCAATCACTTTAAAGAATTAAACAGCACCTCATCCAAATTTTGCACCCTTTCGGCCGAACATGGAGTCCTTAACACCCAGGAACACTGCCTGGCCAAAGGTTACCTAACCCCAGAGTTGGGTGGGAGAGGGAGACGCCGCCGCTAACCTGTATGCACTCTGTAATGGGCTTTGAGATGGGAGGATTTTCCATAGACTTTCCCACAGCCACTGTAGGGGCACTTGTGCCTCTTTTCGGAGGCGTGTTTCCCCTTCGCAGCCACTCCAGGGTGGAGGAGGGAGAGCGGGCTGGGCGCGCTGCCAGGATCCTGTCTCTCCTCCGGGCTGTGGGAAGGACTCGACCCAGATTCGGTGGTCACGTCGCTGTCGGATCCCATATCCTCATCCGGGCTCTCCAGGCTGTCGCTGCACACCGAGGGGGTCTGGATGGGTCGGTACTTGTTCAGGTCCAACAAGCTCTTGGCGATGGTGACCAGCGTGCAGTAATCCTTCCAGGTATCCCCCGGGTCACCATGTTCCTTGGTCACCTCGCGCTCAGGTAGTCGCAGCCGCTCGGCGTCCGGAGCGCCCCCATGCTCCGGCACCGCAGCGCGGTTCGAAATGGAAACCAGACACTGGGCAGCCACGAAGTCCATGTAGGCGGCCGCGGACATGGTGCGGGCGGCAGCAGCCCCGGCGGCGCGGCCAAACTTGGCGGTGGCTGCGGAGGTTCGGCTCGCCGTGCCCTGGCCTCGGACTAGGAGCGCTGCGCCGCGCGGTGGCCAAGGGGGCGGGGGCGCGGGGCGCTTCCGACTCGCAGGAGCGCCGAGGCGACCTCAGCCCCTCATCTTTACGTAACCGGCAGCGCCTCCGCACGCAGCATCCACGGCCCCGGGCTCCGCCGCGCTGCCGCCTCTCGCCGCCGCCGATGCCCAGAGCCGGCGAGATCCCCACCGACGGGCGCGCCCGCCACTCCGAGCTCGCTCTCTTGGAAAGGTGCCACACGTGGCGGTCGCAAGTTTATTCGACCGAAAACGCCCCCGAGGCGCTGGGAGAGGAAACTGCCAGAGAGGTACACGCCCTCGGCCGCCTCTCCGTCGAGCCAAAGCCTCAGGACATTCACCCAACCACCTGGACGCAGGTGGCAAGCGCCAGACGAAGCGCCAGGTCTAAGAGACACTTTTCCCCCAGTCCACTGACAGCTTCTGAGCCCCTGCTCTTGCCGGTCCGCACCGTGCCGGCATTCTCTCGCACAGTAACAATTTCGCAGAATCCCATCACGTCACAATCCGAACCCCCTCCAATTGGCCAGTGGGGAGGGTGATTCAACTCTGTTTACTTTCTCCCGCTGCCAGTCAGAACGGCCTTTCGGTGGAGAGGTGCGTCTAGAACTGAGGCGCGCGGCCAATCCGACTGTTCCGTTTCGATGCCTCGTGCTACCCCTACAGCCTCGAACGCTGACATTTAAAAGGGTAACAGCCGGGAGGCTGGAAAGGAGCTGCTGGACGTCTTTGGGAGTCCCCTCAATCCCTTAGCCGGTCCAGGCTTCCTGGCTCACGTTCCAGCTAGCGGAGTTGTGGGATACACCTTCCCTACTCAGCTGCGTTCTTTCTTATGACAAAAAGATAACGTCCGTTTCGGTTTTCCAGCTTGCAAACAGTTAAGTGACTTCCTGCAAACGCTACAGTCCCAGCAACCAACCTTCCAATCAAAAGTAAGTTGGTTGATGTCACTGACATTGGCTTAGCCAATCAGAAGGGCGTTCCGAAGACAAGCGCTCCACGCTTGTAAACGGGAAGAGCTGTAGTGAAACTGAATATATCCTTGTACTTTGTGATGCTGATAGTAAAATGGAGATAATGTATGGGAGGGCAGGGGTGATGAATAAACGCAAAGTGAGTCTACAATTAAAGAAAACAACTAAATATTATCAGGTCAAGTTGCCCAAGAATAACCACAAATGAGAAAGCATCAATTCGTTTTCATCCGTTTTGGGAAGCAGCATACTTTTAGATAGACTTTTAATAATTCTTCCAATCAATGCATTAACTATGACTAATTCATCTTGAAAATGCAGAGCTGACAAAAGTTCTGTTTTAAAGCTTGTTTTTGTTCTGACTATACTTACTTTGAACACTTCATCTTTGCTTTTGTGATGCGTCTTTAATTCCTCTTTTTCCCTCCTGCAGTTTATTCTAAGTAAGCTGTTTTCCTTTTGTTTTGACGCTATTTTAACCTTCCTCAAATAAATGGAGCTAAAAAAATCCCTGTATAACTTTTAAAACTTCAAAAACATTTTTAATTCATTTTCTTTCCACAGCCCCTGTGGGATGTTAGGGTGTGTATGTATCCCTTCCCTCACTTTAACAGATAGTAACATTAAGATGCAAAGAAGTGACTTGTCTACCTTATCAGGTAGAGAACTCCATGGAAAACATAAATCCGATTCCTAGCTCTTTGGGCTTCAGAACTGAACTCTTTGGTTTTGTGAAATATTAACTTTGCTGAACAGATTCGTAAGAACTGGGACCAGTCAAAGCCATTGACTATTGTGGCATTAATTGATCAACAATTAGTATGGCTCTTGAGAGTTTGATTAACTAGGTTTGCATCTCTGAAAGAATGATGGGGTTGTTATTCATCTTGATAGCTGAAAAAGGAATCTAGGGCCAATGATTCTTGCAGGAGCTGTACTGTCCACAGGATTAAAAATACATTTACTTTCCTAAGTGGGTGTGAGAGGTACCTGCTTCTTTGTGACGCAGATGCAATGAGGTGCAACCATAACACCCCCTGGCTATTAGCCTTCGTTAAGGTTTGGAAAAGGTTCTGGTCTCTAAAGGAGCGGTCTCAAATTTACCCTTCTAGTTTGAAGGCTAGTGTAATTTGACTTTGCTTTTAAAATGGCACAGAAAGATATTGCAGTCGGTGACTACACAGGAAAGGGAAGTTTAGAAAGGGGGTGCTGGTCAACTAAGAATATCATCACCACCACTACCAACATAGTGAGGTAGGTACATGTCAAGTGAAGTCATCTTAGAGTTCTTGTATTCCAATCCCCTTAATTTTAGAAAATAATTCACTGAAGCCCAAAGAAATTTGCCTACTTCGTGATTTTTCTAGGACAGACTCTGTCCCCAAGGCTACATAACCATTTAGAAATTCCACATTTGCTTGCCCCTCTAAGGTCCAGTACAAATACCAGCAGGATCTCCCTAGTACTGTGATCAAGGCCTGTTCCTCTCTCAGATTTGCATTGTAACTGTCATTGGACCAGGTATCTTCATAGCAGACAGTTCGAGAGTTAACGTGGGGTTATTATAAAAAACAAAGTCTGTATCTTTTCTTGAAGACTGTATCTAGGAACTTGAAAGAGTCAATCATCATAGGTTTTTTAAAAGTATACATTTACTTCTTGCTCTCTTTAACTCCCTTTAATTTTGTTTGAACTGGACATAAACCCTAAACTCTTCCAACCCATTCATTTCAGAATTATACAAGAAGTAATAAAATACAACTGAGATTTCATTCACATGAATTTCTCTTACATTTACAAACATAACTGCTACTTGATTTACAATCTTTTTAAAGCCAATAATTCCACAATTGTAGAATGCTTTCTCTTTTTCCTCCTTTTCCACTCATTCCCTCTGCAGATATTTGTTTCTGCTAATGAGTTAGGCAAGGGTAAACAGAGAAATGAAAAGAGGATCTATCCTCAATGAGGCATGATATTAAAAACAAATATAGATATAGTTACAGATGTCTCACAACAACTAGTAATTCCTACATCAGGATTTTTTTCTTGTATTTTCAACATTAGGGTTTCCTTTCTGTGCTAGGGTGCATATTATAATAGTTTTATGATTAAAACTAATTTATGCTTTTTTGCCAGTATGCAATTGTCCCAATTAAAATTCTGGCAAAATAAATTATCCCAGATTAATGTGAATCATCCCTAATTACAATGAATAATTTACTAGTAAAGTATACATTATGCCGCAAAAATATAAGAACTCTGTTTTCCCCCAAGTTAATCTTTGTAAACATACATTTCAAAATTACACCAGCCAACTGAGAGAAGCAGAAGCATTCAGAGACTAGAACCTTGCTTACCGTTTTAAAGTGTGCATTTTCCTCCCTAATTCCTGTCTAAGTCTTGGCTTTATTTTCCAAGTTCTCAAGAACAATGCCTGTAGCAAGAAGTCTGATTTTCTGTGCATCCTAAAGTAATTATCATTATCACCCCTCCTCAGAGGCAGTACCTACAGTGAGCTGATTTTCAGCAGGTGTTTAAGTCACCAGGGGGTAGGGAACTGGCCTCCTGGGCCTGAGAGGGGCTGTGTGACCTTATGCAACCTCTTAGAGCTATTTCCTTATCTGTGAATTAGTGAGACTAGACTAATACATCTACATAGTCTCTGGGCCCCCCTTATCCCCCAACCAAAAAAGCCTAATACTTGGGTTTTTTAAACACCATCTCTTCTGCTGTGCATTTACAAATACAGTTCTTCAGGGCAGTAAAGGTCAGAATACCTTAAATCAATATTTAATTGGAGAGTAGGCACAAATATAAATTCATCCAAGATCACCTAAATCCTTTATTCCTTAATTTCTTGTTCTTTTTCTTTCTTCAAACTAGTTTGTGGGAAGTGGCCTGGGGTCAGAGAGGTGTCACAGAATCCCATCCCTTTTCCTAGGCAAGTTTCCCACCAGAGCTCCAAGTGAGTTACTTCCAGGCAAATTCAGCCCATTCCCAGGCTCATTCCCTGTTGGTTTTAATCCAAAGCAAAGAAGCCCAAAGCAATTCCCGGGGAGCTAATCACCTGAAGCTTAGTCTAATATACACATTGCCCAGTCTCACCCATGCCCAAGGCTCAGAGAGGTTTAGGTTAAAATTGCACTCTGTAGGTAGCGGGTTCCGCCAACGCTGGCTTTTCTCACTCTTTCCTTCTTTCCTGCTGGGAGGCGTGGACGGTGCTGGGCAGAGCTGCCAGCCTCCAGGCGGGAAGGAAGGAGAACAGATGGCCCACTGGGGGTAGGGAATCACGTGTCGGACCTCACTCTGGGCTGGATCCAAAACTTCTTTCAGGACCCAGGCCCTTCGACTTCAGCGATCCCATCAAGGCACAGAGGGTATTTGGGGGCGGGGGGGAGGTGCGGTGGGAGAAGCAGTCTCCGTCTTAGTTAAGAGCTGAGGAATTAGGGGAAGGTGGGAGTTTGGGGAAGACGGAGGAGAAGCTGAAAGAATCGGGCTTCCAATAATGGCGGTGTGCCCGGATTGGAAATGCAATCAGGTAAACCCCTATCTGGTGAAACGCCCGCGGCCATAATGACAGTTAACACGCAAGGGGGGTGGGGGGATCCGGCCCAGCGAAAAATTGCACGACGCCCTACTTTGCTCTCGCTCCACTTAGCAGCCTTCCGCAAAACTCCAGGCCTCTCCTTTGCCAGGCAGAAAGGCCACCCGTTCATGCATATGCAGGAGGATAAGTTTAGCTCGCAGCCCCCTGCGCTCGAAGGAGCCCGGCGCCGCGCACGCTGAATCACCCGAGCTCGGGGGCGGGCGCTCCGCTCGGGCCGCAGACTGGCGGGCGACACAGCCACTCGCGGGCCGCGCGCCCCGGCCTGGCATCGCCCTTTTAAAAAGTCTTCCGCAGGCGGCCGCCGCAGCAGCAGCCGGAGGAGGCGAGTTCATCTGAGGACAGTCCTAGTTCTCAGAAATCCCTTCCCTGCTGGAACATCAAGCTCCCTTTACTGCAGTTGAACAAACTGCCCTAGATTGGGGGATGAGGAACCCGCCCCAAACTCGTGCAAGAAGCTCCGGGCGCCCGCGCCCACGTGAACTAACCTTGAAATTAGCCCCTTCACCCGGTCGGGAGAGGGTGGGAGTGGGCGGGGGCCGCTGGTTGGCCCTTCGTGGCCCAAGCTCTAGGGTTTGCGCCCTCTGCGTGCGCGTACGGCCCCCACCACCCTGTTTCATAACTCTGGCGGGATTGCATTAAAAAAAAAAAATCCCCGGGGTAAGATAGGTGTTGGGGGAGGGGTTGGGAGGAGGAGGAGGAGGTACCTTCTCCATCACCCACGCCTGTGAGGAAGAGGAAAACCTACCCTGCGGTCCCCCTGGGAACACTGCAGAGTAGGGTGTCGGATGACATCAGCTTCTAAACATAGCACGCACCGCACCCCAACTCTGAGCGCCGAGTGCTGGACTCGGGCGGGGGAGCGGGGGAAGCGCGTGCTGCTGGCCGCGGGCGGGGGCGGGCTGGGCCGACTGGCCGGGCTGTGCGGGAGGAGATGACTTTGCAGGAATCAAGCTTGAAGAGTTTGCAGGCAAACCTCTCCCGCAATAGTCGGGCCACAGGGTTAGGAAACATTCGTGCCATTCCGCGCTCTCCCCTGCCCCACAAAAGCCACACACGCGTATGCGCGCAGCCCTTGACTCTAAAGTGCCTTTATTTATATCAATCAACCCACCCCCCAGCCATAGCTGGAGCGCCCAGTTAGGTCAGTTCGGGGACCCTCCGCGCCCTCTAGCCCCGCGCCTGCCTCCAGGCTAAGCCTGAGAGGGGGTCGGCGCGGCCCTCCCGGTGAGTCAGATGGGCTGTGTTTCCTGCGGTTGTTGTGGAACAGTTTGTCCTTTTTACTCCCCGCCCCCCGCCCGATCTCCACCCCCTTGGTAAATATAGCGCTCACGTTTCATCATCTCTTTGTCCAACGAGCGCCAGACACCCCGGCCCGCGGCCCCCGCAGCCTCCCTCCTCCTCCCGGTTCGCCGTTACCTCGCATAACCCCGCGCGGGCAGGCGGCGGGCAGCTGCCTGCCCCGCGGCCCCGGCCAGCCCTGCTCCCCAGCGCTTCCCGCCGCAGTAGACAGACTCTCCCCGCCTTCCACCCCCTGCCTCGCTTCCAGTTCCCACTTAAGTTGTGCCCCCATGCCCTCGGCCCACCCCAGATATCCCAGTGCCCTTGGGACCGGGGCAGCCGTGTGTAGGTGTTGAAAGGTAGACGCCCCTTCTTCCCAGCCCCAGGCGGCACCCACGCCCAGGCCAGTACAGCACCTGCCACTCACCCATCCTCCCCCTTCCCAAGGCCGCCCCCCTGCTCCCCTCCTGAGCGCAGGTGACAGCTGCTCAGACTGTCTGATTCACCGACAGCTGGACTAGCTACGAGTACTTGGGGGTGGGCGCTTCGTGAACCGTCTCCTTCCCACCCCCTCACCCCAGAGAGGAGTGGGCTGGTGGGTCAGGAAAGGCGAGATGGGTGGGTAAGAGCCGAGAACCGCTTGCCTACTCTTCCCTCTCTCCCGTCCCCTCCCTGTTTCATTTCCACACATACAGCCACCCACCGGGACCGGAGGCGGCTGGTGTGCTCTGAACGCGGGGAACTGGCTCTGTCTGTGGTCTGGTGTTGACTTCCCGCCTCCTCTCCACCCTCCTCCTCCTCGCCCCCACCGCCCCACGCCGCCTCCCGCCCAGAGCAGCTGGGGAACCTGCAGCAAAACACTGCAGTCATGAGACGTCCCTGGACTCGGCCGTGGCTGCGGTTGCCCTGCCCTGTGTCCACTTGGGGCACGTCTGTGTCCTGGAAAGGCACTTGGGGCTCCCCGCCCAGGAATGTGGAAGAGGCCTGCCTCCCCCCCTTCCTCCTCTCCCCACTTGGCACCAGATAGCATCCTGTGGGGGCCCTGCCTGGCTGCGTTTTTGGCCAGCGCCCTGGGCCACCCCCATGAGTGGCCACCTGTCCAGCGACAGGTAGTGAGAGCGCTGACCGTGTGAGGATGCAGCATCCAGGATGCCGCAGAGCTGGCTTATTTGCCATCACAGGCTGTCCTTTTCCGGACAGGGTGCCCAAAGTTCCCTGCTGACTGAGGTTTTCAGGCAGATTCCTGTTTTCGCAGGGACACACCCTCTCCATAGGGAATCTGGCAAAACCTTCCCTTTCCAAGCCTGCTTCCCGGCGGAGGAAGAATTCAGCCTCTCCCCCTAAAGGAAGCTGAATGAACAGAGTTCTGAGGAGGCCATGAGAGTTGAGCTTCGGGTGCCGCCTGCCCGACGTTCACCCTATTTAAAAACCACCTCTTCACCACCACTGGCCCGGCCACTGTTACCAGCAGCACACACGTTGCACAGATGCTGTCTTGGTATTTTGATAGCAGAGAAGAGGGAGTAAAAGTCCCAACAGTTCCCTGGTTTCCTTCTGACTCCGTCACCCTGAATAAATCCCACCCTGGATGGCCTCTCAGAGGTGAAGCAGAGAGGGGAGCTTATTGAGGCCCTAGAGAGTAGACTTCCTAACACAGCAGGTCTCCCCACACCTGAAGAATTACTACCCAAGTAAGACTGTTTGTCCCATCTGCTCCCAGCTGCTCTGAAGTACCTGCCATCAGACTATACCACAGCTTGCTTGTTACTGGGTTCTGCCACATCTCTCTGGTGTTACCACCCCACCCCCCATTCCCTGGAGATTCTAGCACCTGACACACAGTCCTCTACCCCCACCTCATTCCTGCTAACATTGTCAGTGAATTCCGTATCCTTATTGAAACCCTCCAACCACATCCCTCTCCAGCCTACTGTCATGCGGGTACCCTGGACCTTTGCATCGCCAAATAGCAGCAGCACTGCTGAACTTTTCAAACATTCTCTTCCCTGATTAACACCTCTTTCCCTTCCAGCTTCTTTAATAATAACCCTAATAACCCCATCTGAACATTTCTTTGCCCCTATTCTTACCTCCAATCTACTTTCCCATGTCCATCACAGCCCTTATATTCTCACATCTTTCCTACCTACATTACATTTCATAGTCTATCACTATATCACCCCTTTGTATATACTCCTGACTTCCTTGTACCTGGGACCACCTGCCTGGCAAAACCCTGGTTCTGTCCAGCTTGACACACCAGACAAAAATAACGGTGCTAGCTGTTGTCACTAAATTTATGATCATGAATCTCCAGTGGGCTCTCAACACTGCCCTCTGCATTTCCCTAGTTGGTTTACTTTTCCACACTCTGAAATGACTACATTGCACCTCCTTTCCCAAATATCCAACACCTCTCCCCTTCCTCACTCTGAGCTGAAAGCTTTACTTCTCATTTCACTGAGAAAAATAAAAGCAATTTCACAAGAACTACTCATCTTCTACCCACCATCCTACCTGCCTCTCTGCCTTCCCTCCTGTCTCACGTGTGTAGTGTCTCTGCTCTTATCTAAAGCAAGACCTTGGCACCGTGGTCTCCTCCCCTGTTGACTATTTAATGATTGTTCCTGAAATTATCTCATCTCCTGCTAATCAGTTGTCCTTCTCTGCTAAATAATTCACTTCAGCACAAAAATATGTGGTACACCCTCCTGTCTTTTCTTTTCCCCCAAACTTTGTTTATTTTTAAAATATATTTATTGATTTGGCTTCACCTTATCTTAGTGTGGCACATGGGATCTTTGATCTTCACTGAGACCTGCAGGATCTTTTTAAAAAATCTTTTGGTTGCCTTACTCAGCATGTGGGATCTTAGTTCCCTGACCAGGGATCAAACTCAGACTGTGGCACTGGCAGAGTCTTAACCACTGGACCACCAAGGAAGTTCCAACTCCCAAGTTTTATCTTCAGGCCAGACCTCTGTCTTGAATGTCACGCCTGACTATCCATTCCTCATCTGCACTTGGAAGATCTAACAGGAATCTCAAAGTTAACATATTAAAATTGAACTACTGAGTATAACATAGGGAACAATACTCAGTATCTTATAGTAACCTATATTAGAAAATAATCCCCAAAAGAATACATATATATGTATAACTGAATCACTTTGCTGTGTACTTGAAATTAACACGACATTGTGAATTAACTATACATCAATAAAAATAAATAAAGTTGAACTACTAATTATTTCCCTAATTCAAAGTCCTTCCCATCTTAGGTGAACAGTATTCCTGTGACTCTGATTGCTCAGGCCCCAAACTGAGGAGTTATTCTTGATTCCTCTTTTTAATTTATACCCCACAGCTTTCCCATCAGGAACTCCTGTTAGCTGTATTTTCCAAATACAGCCAGAACCTGGCACTTCTGGTCTCCTCTGCTGCAACACCTTCATCTCTCAAATGGATAACTTTAGTGGTCTTCAGCTGGTCTTCCTGCTTCCACTCCTGACCTGGTTTCTTTTCTCAACACAACTGCTCAAGAGCTCTTTTAAAAGTATAGACCACTGACAGTTGGATGCTCTATTATTTGCAGTCTAACAGAAACATTTAGGAAGAAATGTTTCAGTAGATTAGAGGCACATTAATCAAACTCAAATCAGCTGAGCTATGAGCTATAGGTAAACACATATCAGACACTATGCGGTAGTTTTGCAAGAATTTGGGAGGTTAAGGGGAAGAGCGGATATAGGGATATATAGAGGGAAGGAAAGATGCTCAGAACAGTCTAGATTGCAAATATTTTAATATGTTTCATTGAGGAGAAGTTAAGAGGTTAGGCAGAAATTTGTAATATATGAAGGAGGACATCACTGATAAAACAAAGTACAGAGGGCAACATAGTCTCAAGAGCCTAGAAGGAAAATGGAAAGCTCTGTCTTCCTTTGAGGCAGAAAGAACAATGTGAATCTGGCTGAAACATGGAGAAGTTTGGAGGTAGAAAAGAGGAAAGCCCTGGGGAGTTCATGCCAGTGTTCTTTGTGGAGCAAAGGAGATGATGGGGAATGTGACAGAGGCCATGGGAAATATGGCAAGGGTCTGAGCCACCTTATTTATATCTCCTTGCACTGGGCCTAGCACATGGCAGTTTCTATCTGTTGGAAGAGTGAATTGACTCAGTATGAGTAACAGGATCATTAAATAGCAACAGCTGCCCAGCTGAGATGGTAAACCATGTATTTGTGGGGCTTTCTTTAATAACTTATTTCTTGTTACAAAATGAATATCTTTTCATTGTAAAAGAGCTAAAAAATACAGATTAAACCCAAAGAGAAGAAATAAAAATCAATCATATACCACAAACCTGGAGATAACCATGGTTAATATTTCAGTATATACTGGTCTTATCCTTTTTATGAACAACTATACATTTTTAAAAAAAGTGAGATCAGGCCATATATATGTTTTTATAATCGTTTTTTCAGTGTGTTAATAAGTCAGCTGAATAACTTCAGCTAACAATTCTAGCTGAAAGTATTTTACATTCTACCTTATTATTCAAAATAACTATCTTCTGAATAAGTAAACATTCACATGTTTCAATTTTAAAAGTTTAAAGGGATATATAATGAAAAATCTCTTCCCCAGCCCTATCCTTCAGATATCTAATTACCCTTTCCAGAAGCAACAAAGTTGTTGTTGTAAATCCTTCCTGAGATATTTTACATATATCCAAGAAATACAAAAACACTGCCCACATTTTTATATAAATGGTTAGTATCGTAGCAATGTTATGCATCTTTTTTAAAAAAGTAATTTTATTTATGTTTGGCTGTGCTGGGTCTTCATTGCTGTGTGGGCTTTTCTCTAGTTACAGAGAGCGAGGGGCTACTCTCTAGTTGCTGTCTGGGGTTTCTCACTGAGGTGTCTTGTTGCAGAGCATGGGCTCAATAGCTGTGGGTATGGGCTTAGTTGCTTCATGGCATATAGGATATTCCCAGATCAGGGATCAAACCTGTGTCTTCTGCATTGGCAGGCAGATTCTTTACAACCCTGAGTCATCAGGGAAGCTCCTGTTATGCATCTTGCTTTACCAAGTTAATAATATATCTTGGGGAACTTCCTGGTGGGTCCAGTGGTTAGGACACAGCCTGAATTCAATCCCTGGTTGTAGAATTTAGATCCTGCATGCTGCGTGTGCAGCCAAATACACTTTTTAAAATAAATAAATTAAAATACATATATATATATATATATCTATATATATCTTCATGATCACTATTACAGATGAAAACATATAGTTTCCTCCTGTTTTTTGTTGTTCACTCAGTCATGTCCGACTCTTAGCAACACCATCGACTATAGCATACCCGGCTTCCCTGTGCTTCACTATCTCCTGGAGTTTGCTCAAACTCATGTCCATTGAGTCAATGATGCCATCCAACCATCTCATCCTCTGTCGTCCCCTTCTCTTCCTGCCCTCAAATTTTCCCAGCATCAGGGTCTTTTCCTCCTGTTTCCTCCTGTCTAAGGGCTGCCATAGAATTCTAATACAAATGTACCTTGATTTATTTAATGAGTCCCCTGCTGCTCAGCAGGACTTCCCTGGTGGATCAGACTGTAAAAGCGTCTACCTACAATGCAGGAGACCCAGGTTCGATCCTTGGGTCGGGAAGATCCCCTGGAGAAGGAAGTGGCAACCCACTCCAGTACTCTTGCCTGGAAAATCCCATGGACCAAGGAGCCTGATAGGCTACAGTCCATGCTGTCGCAAAGAGTCAGACACGACTGAGCGACTTCACTTCACTTCACTACTGCTCAGCATTTATGATACTTTGGGTCTTTTAGGATTTTGAAAAAGGCTACTTTAAATAAACTTCTTTTACTCTGGAGCAATATACTTCAAGGATAAAATTTTTTAAAGTGTAATGCTGGGTTAAAAGCTATGTGCCATTGTAATCTTATGGATATCAAACTGCTTTCCCTAGAGTTTGTACCATGTACCACGCATGTGTACAAACTCCAAACAGCAATGAATAAAAGTATAAACTAGCAATGTATAAAAGTGCCTGTTTCTCAGACTCACAGACTTAGAGAATGATTGTCAGGGGAAGGATGGGAAGAACGGATAGTTAGGGAGTTTGGGATGGACTTGTACACTCTGCTATATTTGAAATGGATAACTGACAAGGCCGTACTGTATAGCACATGGAACTTTGCTCAATGTTATGTGGTAGCCTGGACAAGTTTGAGGGAGAATGGATACATGTGTATGTATTGCTGAGTCCCTTCACTGTTCATCTGAAACTATCATATTGTTAATCAACTCTACCCAAGTACAAAAGAAAAAATTTAAAAAGAAAAAAAACAAAGTGCCTGTTTCTCTACATCTTCATCAATGAGGTGGTTAAAAAGGTGTTTGATCTTTGCCAACTTGATTGATAAAAATGGTATTTCAGAGTGCTTTAAATTTTCATTCTCTCATTAGAGATGAGGTTAAGAATCTTTTCATATGTTTGAGAGCTCTGGATATTTCCTTTTTTAACCCATAGCTATTATCCATTTTCTTCTAGACTGTGGGCTTTTTCCCCTCTAGGGTCTTTCTATATTAGACCTTTGTGATATGAATCACAAATATTTTTTCCCAATTTGTCATTTGCCTTTTACCTTTGCTTAGAGTTTTTGTCATGCACAAGTGTTTTTTGTTATTGTTATATTTATCAGTTTCTTATACTTCTAGATATTTTGTCATTTGAACATCCTTCTCCATTCATATTATAATTGTCCCATGGCTTCTTCTAGTCCTCTTATGATTTATTTTATTTTTTTTAACATGTGTTCCCCATCCCAAACGTCACCCCCCCCATCCTCTTATGATTTAGTGATCTATTTAAAATTTTTGGTTGGTGTAATTTCTGATGGAGAAGGAAATGGCAACCCACTTCAGTACTCTTGCCTGGAAAATTCCATGGACAGAGGAACCTGGTAGGCTACAGTCCATGGGATCACAAAGAGTCAGACACGACTGGGCGACTTCACTTTGTACTTCATAATTTGGGAAGTGTGTACCCAATTAAAATTTTTTCCAGATGATATCTAGTTATTTTAATCCTATGTGTTGATTTTATTTTTTTAAAGATACAATCATGTCACCACTAAATAAAGACAGTTTTTCTTCCTTTTTTTTTTTGACCTTTGTGCCTCTTTTTTTTTTTCTCTTACCTCCTTGTACTTGCTAAAACCTCTAGTAAACTGTTGGCTCAATTAGGGGAGTGAGCATCTTTGCCTTGTTCTTGACCTTCAGTTCAGTTCAGTTCAGTTGCTCAGTCATGTTCGACTCTTTTCGACGCCATGAATCGCAACATGCCAGGCCTCCCTGTCTATTACCAACTCCCGGAGTTTACTCAAAATCATGCCCATCGAGTCGGTGATGCCATCCAGCCATCTCATCCTCTGTTGTCCCCTTCTCCTTCTTGACTTTACCTGAGAGCAAACTGGTAAAGGCCCAGGCTGTTACCAGCAATTTGGCTCTGTGTTGCCAAATTGCTGTCCATAAAGTTTATGCCACTTGGAACAATTTTGCAGTGTATGGAGTTGCCTGGGAAGCCATAACCATTAAGTACAATGTTAGCTCTAAGTTGTAGATACACTTTATCAGACTGAGAAAGTACCCTTCTATTCCTAGTTTGTTGAAAGTTTTTTTCCCCCTTTTAAGTTTATTTATTTATTTATTTGGCTGCACTAGGTCTTAGCTGAGGCATGTGGGATCTAGTTCCCTGAGGGATCACATCCGGGCCCCCTGCATTGGGAAGGTGGAGTCTTAGCCACTGGACCATGAGGGAAGTTCCTATTGAAAGTTTTTATCATTAATTTTAACAAGTACCTTTTCTATACCTATGGAGGTGATCATATGCTTTTTTTGGCCTTTAATCTGTTAATGTAGTGAATTATATGATTAACTTATGACTGTTCAGTCAACTTGGATTTCTAGAATAAATTGCATTTAGTTATAATTTGTTACCTTTTCATATACTGCTTGGTTCTATTTGATAATACTTTGTTAAGGATTTTCACATTATTTTCATGAGGGATTTTGGTCTGTATCCCTCATATTGGTCTTTCCTTGTAATGTCCTTGCTATGTATTGATTTGAGATTCCACTTCAGTCATATACTAAATTTCCATAAATGTTTGAGTCCATTTCTGGATTTTATGCTACATTTTGTTTCATTAATAAATTTGTTTCATTAATTTGTCTTTCCCACCTCATTATTGTTAATGGATGCATTGTTGGATATTTGGGAATTAGGTTTTTCCAAAATTCCACTATTACAGACAACGCTGTTCAGTTCAGTTCAGTCGCTCAGTTGTGTCCGACTCTTTGCAACCCCATGAATCGCAGCACGCCAGACAATTCTATAATAAGTAGTATTTTGGCTAGTTCTTTCCCCTCTCTATGATTATGTTCTTAGTATATAAATCCTTAGAAGTTGACTACCTGGGTCAATGGGTAGATGTGATTTTAAGTATTTAGCTACTTTTCAACCAGTGCCCCATCAGGAAAATAGAAACCATGGTAACTGTTTCAATCAGGGTAACTATTTAAGGAAAAATTATTGTTGAAAGGGCTGAAGGAGCAAAAAGGTGAGATGACCCCTAGATTAGTCACTGCAAGAAGCTACCACCAACCCTAGGCTTACAGCAGCAAACAGGAGGAGTCTGTATTGCCAGAACCTAGGACATGCTTACTGCAGACACTGGGAAGACTGAATTGTTGTTGAAACCATTCATGCTGCTGCTAGGGTTGCTGTAGGATGTGGGAACCACAGTCACGCTACTGCAGCTGCTGGAACCACAGGAGGCCCCACTGCCTCTGAGACCAGGAGAGAGGGATACAAAAGCCTCCTTCCTGCCTGCCTGCAGGTGGTCCCGCCCACCCCACCAATACCCACAACTGACTGAACCTAATCAGAATCAAAATGGCAAAGAAGGCTGGGGAAAATGTGCAGAATCCAGCTCCCTGTGATACAGGGAAGCCAGGCCAGCTTCATGGCCCTTCCGTTCCATCTGCACAAGTTCAGAGGGCCCCACCCTTAGAAGGGCCCCCTGCTGTGACTCTTTTGAAATTTTTTTTGAACAGTCTAGCATTTTTGTTTTGCACTGACCCAGCAAATATAGATTTGGCTCTGCAGAGCAGAGCATGGAAGGGCAAAAGCGGAGCTTAGAGCAAAGAGGAAAATGCCAGGACTGCTCTGTGTTGCCAAATTGCTCTCCACAAAATTTATATCAGTTTGAACTTGGTGAAGAGTTGCCTGGGAACCCAACCATAAACTAGTTACAGCACTGATAAGCAAGTTTCTAAGGTTTCCCCCAAGCAGTGCCTAACAGTTCCAAAAGCAAAAGTAGAAAAGTTGTCCAACTAGTTCTCTGGCCTCTTAGCTCAGGGAGTCAGCTTAACCCAGTATGAGATTTGATATGTAATTTTCCTACCTCACCCCTTCAAGGAGGAAACAGATCTGACTGGGGAATGTGTTAGCTGTCATGAAGTTCATTACATAATCGCTTTTGTATTTGCATATCTGGTCTATCATTATATTTATCTTTTATCATGCTTCTTTCTATGCCTTATTGGTGCAGAAAAAATGGTGAGTCAGATATTCAGCAGCACTTGGGAGTTTCGTGAGGCTCAGTAGGCCAATTTCCAGATGCAGGGCTACTGGACATGCTCCGAGAGGCAGATACCAGTCTGCACACAGGTCCTGAATAACCCAGCAGCAGTTTGGGAATGCAGAAGCTCTTCAGAGAAGGGTCTTGAGATTTTGGTACAGTGGCTACATTACAGCAATGACAGAGAGTGCCATGGCATTGAAGGAGGTGGGCAGGTAATGTGGAGAGAATTAGAGGGGCCTCACAGGAACCTAGAATCAATATTCCAGCCCTTCAGGGACCGAGAAGAGATCACTCTGGGAAAAGACACTTTCAGATACACCTCTTCTATACAGTACTCACCCGTTGTCTGCAGGGGATACATCCCAAGACCGCAGTAGGTATCTGAAACCATGGAGAGTACTAGATCCTATATGTATTTTCCTGTTCATATATACCTATGATAAAGTTTAATTTATAAATTAGGCACACTAAGAGATTAACAATAAAAATCTAACAGTGATAACAATATACTCTAATAAAACACAAGTGAATGTGGCCTCTTTCTCTCAAACTATCTTATTATACACATTCAATGCTTTTCCATCTTCAGTTCAGTTCAGTTCAGTCGCTCAGTTATGTCCAACTCTTTGTGACCTCATAAATGGCAGCACTCCAGACCTCCCTGTCCATCATCAACTCCTGGGGTTTACTCAAACCCATGTCCATTGAGTCGGTGATGCCATCCAATCATCTCATCCTCTGTCATCCCCTTCTCCTCCTGCCCTCAATCTTTCCCAGCATCAGGGTCCCTTCCAACGAGTCAACTCTTCGCATGAGGTGGCCAAAGTACTGGAGTTTCAGCTTCAGCATCAGTCCTTTTCCATCTTAAGTAAGCATTTATCATGCACTGTGACTGTAACTTTTGCAACTTGAAGTGTGACAGCAAAACTAATACAAACTTCTCTTTTCTCCTTCACAATTTCATGAATAGAAGATTCGTTCTCACCCGCAGCTCTTAGCAACTTCAGCATACGACTTTTTTCTTTCCGTATTAAATTTCTAACTTTCACCTTTTCACTTAAAGGAAGTACTTTATGGCTTCTCTGGCATATCTGAATGGCCAGCATAACTTGTACTTTGGGGCCCTTAGTAAGTAAAATAGGGTGATAAGAACACATGCACTGAGATGCCACACATAATAACCAAGATGGCAGGATACCCTGGACAGAGGCACAATTCATGAACAGGTGGGATGGAGCAGGACAGCACAAGATTTCATCACGCTACTCAGAAAGGCTTCCCTGATAGCTCAGTTGGTAAAGAATCTGTCTGCAATGCAGGAGACCCTGGTTCAATTCCTGGGTCAGGAAGATCTGCTAGAGAAGGGATAGCTACCCTCTCCAGTATTCTTGGGCTTCTCTTGTGGCTCAGCTGGTAAAGGATCCGCCTGCAATGCAGGAGACCTGGGTTCAATCCCTGGGTTGGGAAGATCCCCTAGAGAAGGGGAAGGCTACCCACTCCAGTATTCTGGCCTGGAGAATTCTATTGACTGTATAGCCTATGGGGTCGCAAAGAGTTGGACACGACTGAGTGACTTTTGCTTTCACTCAGAATGGCACAATGGATATAATGGTGAACAGAAGACACACGACTACTGTCTTCCCAATCCTATATACTAGAAGTGGGGGTGGGGGGAGGGATAATCAAATGTGATACTGTATAATTAATGATGTGACAAGAGAATTAAACAGTGCTACAAAGAAAACATAATAGGGGTCCTTTTGCCTTATAAGAGCAACAGGGAAGGACTGAGAGCTAAGCTGAGTAGGAGTTAGGCAAGCAAGCAGGGGAAATGGGTGGAAGAATGTTTGAGGAAGAGGCAATAGCAAGTACAAAGGTCCTGAGGTAAGAGATCAGGCTACATATAAGGAACTGAAAGAAGTGTAGCCTGGGAAGGCAAGCATGGAGCAGATCTTAAATGGCTGTGAATACCCATATGGCTTTGTCCTAAGTGCAACAGGAAGTCATTCAGGGCTCTATCCAAGAAAGAGATATAGACTTGCGTTTTAGAAACACAACTCTGTCTGTAGTCTAGAGAATGAATTAAAGGAACCGAGATTAGAGGAAGGGAAATGAGAATCCAGGGAACAGATGAAAGTAACTTGTAATAGGATGGTGGCAAAAGAGTAGAGAGAAGTATGCCGAGATACAGTTAGGATGAAAAACTGACAAAGGTTGGGGATCAGATTTGGTGGAGAAGGGCAGAGGGGCTAAGGATATTTCCTAGGTTTCTGGGTTCAACAACTGTGGCAAACATAGATTTGCAGGTGAGGATATAGAATCAAGTTTGGGGGTCTGTCTTTGGTCCAGGGCTGAAACTCCACACTCCCAATGTAGGGGGCCCAGGCTTGATATCCCTGGTCAGGGAACTAGATGCCTCATGTTGCAACTAAAGATCCCACATACCACAACTAAGTCCTGGAGCAGCCAAATAAATATTTTTAAAAAATATTTTACAGTTCACAGTGTCTGTGGGACAGTCCAGAGGAATTGCCTAGTAGACAGCTGAGTAATTATTAGCCACTAACTCCTCACCTTAAATTACTTTATTACAGATTAACAATCTAGTTAATTTGTAAAGTTCTAAAGCAATAAGATACTTTTGTTTTGCTGAAGGAGAGAGGCCTAAGTAAAAGTTCTGAACTATCTCCTGCCTCAAATTCACATGCTCTCTTAGAGTTCATCCTCGTACCTCTGGCTGACCAAAACTTTTCTCCTTGCATTTTTACTATAGCATTCATCTCGTTGCTTTCTAAGTTGTATGTTGATTCATCAGCGTCTTTTAACAGATTATGAGTTTTAGGCACAATCTGTGTTCAATTCATCTCTGGATTTCCAATGCCTTGTGGGGCGCCCTGAACAGAGTATACCCATCTCTCACTCATGGCTTTTATTTTTACTGAAAATTCTGCTGTTTGAAAAGTGGTTACATGAAAAAAAAAAAAAAAAAAACTATTCATTTTAATGGGAAAAATTGTGTTGTATCCCATCCCAAGATACCAAATGACTCTACAGGTAAAAAATAACATGTCAATTGAACAATAAAAATAAATTTAAGTAATAAGCAGCAAGTCAAAAATTAAATCAATACCATTTATACAAAAGAGAATGTATTAAAGGCTTATTATTATCATTCTTTTTCTTTCTTTCTTGTTCAAGTTTTCAACACCTTGGTGACTTTTGCACTTACATGGGGTTAAAAATAAAATTACAGCACAGAACAATACCTCTATGGCAGAATCAAGGTTAAACTTGAGAGTGCTTCAAAATAAATGGAAGTAGTGAATGTATTCAACAGGTCAAAAGGTCATATAGGCTGCAACTTCTTTGGTCCTTTCATTGGGAAAAGTCAAATGTCTGGGGTTTATATAAACATGGCTCACAATGTAAATTGGTTCCAAATGATATTTCCTACAATAAACCTATGTCAAGAAAATTGGTGATTAGGTTTTTTGCTTGAAACCCAAATGAAGAAATATTACTTCTTGTTCATTATTTGTGAGTTTTTGAGTGAAAAGTTATGTCAAAAATAAAGTGGTATAACTCTTCAAAGGCTGGGATGGTGAAAAGTTTCTAACGTGTAAAGGAAAACATAAAAACTGAATGCTACTGCTGCTGCTGCTAAGTCACTTCAGTCGTGTCCGACTCTGTGTGACCCCATAGATGGAAACCGACCAGGCTCCTCCGTCCCTGGGATTCTCCAGGCAAGAACACTGGAGTGGGTTGCCATTTCCTTCTCCAATGTATGAAAGTGACAAGTGAAAGTGAAGTCTCTCAGTTGTGTCCGACTCTTAGCGACCCCATGGACAGCAACCTACCAGGCTCCTCTGCCCATGGGATTTTCCAGGCGAGAGTACTGGAATGGGGTGCCAGTGCCTTCTCTGAAAAACTGAATAAATGAATAATGGTCAGGTCCTCTTTCAGTAGGAACCCTTGTTGTGTAAGATAAGCCTGAGAATACTAGGGAGCAGACAATGGTGGAAGAAGTGAGGAATCCCCAGAGGAACCTGGTGCAGAGAACAGAATATGGAGAATTCTCGCCACCATTTATTGACCATCTAGTTCATGTTAGGTGTAGTGACAAAATGATCTCAAAATTTGAGATTTCATTCTCACATCTTGTCATTGTGTGGAAGGCTGTATACCATTCAATCATTGGCTTTTTTTGGTAGTACAATTCCAATGAATCAAGTATTTTCTAGGACAGTATTAATTTCAGATATTCTGCTTCATTGTCAGGTCATAGGTTTCATACTGTGGGAAATATGGCACTCAAAGGTAGACTATACAGACCTGGGGCAGGGCAAGTAATCTTTTGGTGTGAATGAAGGAAAGAAAGGGAACAACTGCTGACTGACAGACTTTTGAGCAGAATATTTAACTCTGGGGTATCCTTACTGCTTTGCACATAGGTTTTGCTTCTGTTTTAGATTTAACTAGAAATGTTTAAAGTAAAGAAGACTAAACTCTCGGGCTTTAAATAACATCCTAACCACTACCTCTTACCTCAAGTCCTGGTCTCCTTGGTTACAAAGTTAGGAAAATAAGAATCTGAACTGAATGAATGAGTAAGGAATGGACAGTTCATTCCACCTTATATTTTACTTTATTCACTTACAATGATTCTTCTCCAACTTTTCTACTGAAATATCCTAACCGACCAGAAGAGTAAACTGAGATTCTAAGAGCTTGACTCCAAGGAAAAGCAATTTCTTGTCATTTCTTTGAAGACTGGTGTTGTATTATAATGACTCACAGGAATTTTGTGTTGATGCTACATATCTATGTGTATTTTAACATAAAAATGTAAGTTTTTTTTCTTACCTAAATTGTCATGGTAAAATTTTCCCCCTACGAAGACTGGGTGTAGAGTTATTTATTCAATGGCTTTATGTATAGTTCACACCTCCATCACTGCCATATGACCACATACTCCTAACTAGGATGCATATCCTTATGAGTTCAAGGGTAAACTGATCTTTGGGTTTTAATAATTTAAACACGTGTTGACTTACCAACAGTTTGCAAACTCTCTTTGACTGGAAATTTCAAGGGAGGATTTTTCTACCAAACGAAGGGGTCAGTAAACAGTGGGACAACTGGGGTAAACCCTGTGATGGCTATCACTTCCACTATTGGTCAGGAACACAATTACCGCAAGGCTAAGCTAATGCATACCCCTACACCCAAGTTTAGGGAGAATATGTGGGACAGCACTCAAAGTTGCAGGCCTCCAATCATTAAAAACTCTACAAATAAAACATTCTGGAGAGGGTGTGGAGAAAAGGGAATCCTCTTATACTTTTGGTAGGAATGTAAACCGGTATAGCCACAAGAAAACAGTATGGAGGTTCCTCAGATAACTAAACATAGAATCACTGTATGATCCAGCAATCCCACTTCGGGGCACATATCCAGACAAAACTCTAATTCAAAAAGATAGATGTTTGCCCATGTTCATAGCCACACTACTCACAATAGCCAAGACATGGAAACAACCTAGATGTCCATCAGTAGATGAATGGCTAAAGAAGATGTATATGTATACAATGGAATACTACGCAGCCATAAAAAATGAAATACTGCCATTCACACCAACATGGGTGATCCTAGAGATTATCATACTAAGTGAAGTAAATCAGAAAGAGAAAGACAAATACCATATGATACCATTTAAATGTGGAATCTAAAATATGATATAAATGAACCTAAGGGGGTTGGGGGTGTAGAATGGGAGATTGAGGTTAGTAGATACAAACTATTATATATAGGATGGATAAACAACAAAGTCCTATTGTACAGCACAAAGAACTATATCAATATCCTATGATAAATCACAATGGAACAGAACATAAAGAAGAATATATATAAATGTATAACTGAATCACTTTGCTGTGTAGCAGAAATTAGCACATTAATGAGCATATGGGATGGGGGGAAAAAAAAGAGCTTCAGGTCTCCAAACGCAGATTTTGAATCAACATTTGGAACGACATCCCTGTCCCTTCCATGAGGGTTAAACTTTTCATGTAGACAAAGGCTTTTGTGTTTTGAGGCTCCATACGAGAATTAGCTTGAGGCTTCTGTCGAGATTGTATTTTAAGTTTATGCATCAATCAGCATCTTTGCTCCAATGATACCGTTGATAGATTAAAAAATAAAATGAGAAAATAAAACTACACAGCCATGCTCAAAGACAAGATAAACATTTGTTGATCAGCAAAGGAGCAGAAAGACAAATAAGGAGTAGCCCTGAAGCAGCAGGCTCTGGGTCCAAAATCAGGCAGAAGCAGTGAAGAGACAGGTTTTTGCTTGAAGTGGGGCATTCAACACATTTATTAGATATGAAGAAAGACCCAAATTAAATACCATATTTGAGAAGGCAAAGAGAAAATAGCGAATAACAGAGTAAATACAAAGGAAGTAGAATCAAGAAAATAATAATCATAAAACTGAAATTAAGTAAAACAGAAAACTGAGAAACAACACAGGTTCTCAAAAAAGCCCAAAACTGATTTTCTGAAGAGTTTAATAAAACAGTCAAATTACTGGAAAGATTAATCAAGGGATGAAAGAGAAATGTAAAAATAAACAATATTGCGATCATAGCAATGGATGCTAGAGATTTAAAACTTCACGGATAATGAATATGAACTAGGTTAAGGCTATATTTAAAAACTTAAATGGAATGGACAATATGTTAGAAAAACATAATGCACCAAAAAGTGAATCAGGAAGAATTATCAGTAACTATTTAAAATATTGACTTGGAAATTTGAAAATCCTCAGTTAAGTGACACTAAACCCAGGTAATTTTACAAACAGGTTTTACTACATCTTTAAGAAACAGATAATTTCTCCTGTATAAATATTTTATAGAACAGCAAAAGACAGAAAACTACTTCATTTATTAAAACCACACACAAAAAGCTTTAAATCTAATTTTAGAAATCACATACCATCACATCTGCCACATTATCATTAGAAGTATGTACATCACACCCTACTGTATAGCACATGCAACGCTGCTAAATGTTATATGGCAGCCTGGATGGGAGGGGAGTTTGGGGGAGAATGGAGTCATGTATATGCACGGATGAGTCCCTTTGCTGTCCACCTGAAACCATCATAATATTGCTCATCATCTATATTTCAACATAAAATAAGAAGTTAAAAAAATAAACAGCAATTTGAGAAAAAAGAAGTATGTACATCACTAGGTCTAGCCCACACTAATGGAAGGGCATTACACAAAGGTGGGAATACCAGGAGATGAGGACTACTAGGGCCATCTTGGAGGCTGGCTATCACAATCAAAATATAGGAGAAAATGTACATAATTGTTTTAATAAATAAAAAGAAAACAGCTAAAAATTTCTTCATGATAAAAGACTTAAATTAGAAATAGAAAGAAAAGTTTTTACATTAATATAAAGTACATTCCAAAAATCTATAAGAAATATGATACTCAGTGGTGAAATTCTACAGGTTTTCTCATTAAAGCCAGAAACATGACAAGAATGCCCCCTTTACCACGCTAGTCTAGACGAAAGAGGAAGTTCTAGTTAACTGAGTAAGACAAAAAGAAACAAAAACATTTTTGGGGGGGAAAAATTATCAGTTTGGGAAGGAAGAGGCAAAATTTTCAACACTTACAGTTCATAGGACTGTCTAAACAGAAAAATCCAAGTACACAATGATTAGAACTAAGTTCCAAAGAATAGCAAGGAGAGATAAGAAAGCCTTCCTCAATGATCAGTGCAAAGAAATAGAGGAAAACAACAGAATGGGAAAGACTAGAGATCTCTTCGAGAAAATTAGAGATACCAAGGGAACATTTCATGTAAAGATGGGTTCGATAAAGGACAGAAATGGTATGAACCTAACAGAAGCAGAAGATATTAAGAAGAGGTGGCAAGAATACACAGAAGAACTGTACAAAAAAGATCTTCACGACCCATATAATTATGATGGTGTGATCACTCACCTAGAGCCAGACATCCTGGAATGTGAAGTCAAGTGGGCCTTAGAAAGCATCACTACAAACAAAGCTAGTGGAGGTGATGGAATTCCAGTTGAGCTATTTCAAATCCTGAAAGATGATGCTGTGAAAGTGCTGCACTCAATATGCCAGTAAATTTGGAAAACTCAGCAGTGGCCACAGGACTGGAAAAGGTCAGTTTTCATTCCAATCCCAAAGAAAGGCAATCCCAAAGAATGCTCAAACCACCGCACAATTGCACTCATCTCACATCCTAGTAAAGTAATGCTCAAAATTCTTCAAGCCAGTCTTCAAGCAAAATGAGAACCATGAGCTTCCAGATGTTCAAGCTGGCTTTAGAAAAGGCAGAGGATCCAGAAATCAAATTGTCAACATCTGCTGGATCATCGAAAAAGCGAGAGTTGCAGGAAAACATCTATTTCTGCTTTATTGACTATGCCAAAGCCTTTGACTGTGTGGATCACAATAAACTGTGGAAAATTCTGAAAGAAATGGGAATACCAGACCACCTGGCCTGCCTCTTGAGAAACCTGTATGCCAGTCAGGAAGCAACAGTTAGAACTGGACATGGAACAACAGACTGGTTCCAAATAGGAAAAGGAGTACGCCAAGGCTGTATATTGTCACCCTGCTTATTTAACTTATATGCAGAGTACATCATGAGAAACGCTGGGCTGGAAGAAGCACAAGCTGGAATCAAGATTGCTGGGAGAAATATCAATAACCTCAGATACGCAGATGACACCACCCTTATGGCAGAAAGTGAAGAGGAACTAAAAAGCCTCTTGATGAAAGTGAAAGAGGAGAGTGAAAAAGTTGGCTTAAAGCTCAACATTCAGAAAACTAACATCATGGCATCTGGTCCCATCACTTCATGGGAAATAGATGGGGAAACAGTGGAAACAGTGTCAGGCTTTTATTTTTTTGTGTGTTCCAAAATCACTGTAGATGGTGATTGCAGCCATGAAATTGAAAGACGCTTATTCCTTGGAAGGAAAGTCATGACCAACCTAGATAGCATATTAAAAAGCAGAGACATTAGTTTGTCAACAAAGGTCCGTCTAGTCGAGGCTATGGTTTTTCCAGTGGTCATGTATGGATATGACAGTTGGACTGTGAAGAAAGCTGAGCACCGAAAAATTGATGCTTTTGAACTGTGGTGTTGGAGAAGACTCTTGAGAGTCCCTTGGACTGCAAGGAGATCCAACCAGTCCATCCTAAAGGAGATCAGTCCTGGGTGTTCATTGGAAGGACTGATGCTGAAGCTGAAACTCCAATACTTTGGCCACCTTATGCGAAGAGTTGACTCATTTGAAAAGACCCTGATGCTGGGAGGGATTGTGGGCAGGAGGAGAAGGGGATGACAGAGGATGAGATGGTTGGATGGCATCACCGACTCAATGGACAAGGGTTTGGGTGGACTCCAGGAGTTGGTGATGGACAGAGAGGCCTGGAGTGCTGCAATTCAGGGGGTTGCAAAGAGTCGGACACGACTTAGCGACTCAACTGAACTGAACTGAATAATAGTTCAGAACAGTAGCAGGTAGACTTACAGAAATCAAAACTTATAAACCATTAGTAATCAGCTTAGATATTTAACACTAAAAGATTCCATTCAAAATATTAAACAGAATTGTAAGGTACTTAAGGTTCAAAATATGTGTAAGATTCTTCTGGAGAAATTCATAAAATGTTCAAGGGACATAAAGGAAGATCTGAATAAAAGGAGAGAAATTGATTTTATGGATGGAATGACTAAATGTTTTAAGGATGACAATTAGTCTAAATTATTCTATAACTTAAAGCCATTCCAAATAAAGTTCCTGAGGTAGTTTTGAACAGTATCAATTTAGCTAGGTGGGAACTTGGTCACGCGGGCTTCTCTTCATTGAATGGTCCTGGATTAGGATAAGCATGAGAATTGGAGGGTAGAGATAAAGCAGCAGAAATTTATTATGCTCTGAAGTTCTGTTGAGGGCTAGGCCCTGTTGCAACTCATGAGGTAGCAGCTGGACCAGGTCTGTGTGACAGTTCTATGGCAGCTTATCTGAAAGGTCATCTATATCACGGAGGTCGGGGACAGTGAGAGAAAGACACAGGTTTGCCCTTGTGGTTTCCTAATTGTCTCTGCTCTGCCCCACTTTTCTTCCTTCCCTATTGCTAGCCTTGTTGACTTCAGGTCCCACACCAGATGCAGCCCTATAAAAAACCCCTCTTCTATGTCTTTCACAGTGGTTGTGTGTTTCTGATCAACTCCTAACTAATGCAACTCTTTCCTAACGCAATCCCAAAGAAATTTCATAGAAATTAACAGGCTGATCTGAAAATTAATTTGGATGATGAAGAAGCCAAGAATAAGCTAAGAGAATTTTGAAAAACTAAAGAAGGTGGATGAGGGAGATTTGCTCTAGCAGATATCAAGAGTTATTTATTATGCAGCTATTTAATGAAAACAGTATACTGGTGGAGTAATAAAGCAGAAAGATTAATAGAAAAGAATGAAGAGCCCATAAAGATAAACATACAAGAAAACGTAAGATAAAGGCACATTACAAATCAATACGGGAAATGATAAACTATTCATCGTGTTGTGGTATTTGGATATCTTATATGAGAAATATGAAAATATATCTCTGCTGCTGATGCTAAGTTGCTGCAGTCATGTCCAACTCTTTGCAACCCTGTGGATTGTAGCCCGCCAGGCTCCTCTGTCCACAGAGATCCTCCAGGCAAGAATACTGGAGTGGTTTGCCATTTCCTCCTCCAGGGGATCTTCCAGACCCATGGATCAAACCTGTGTCTCTTAGTCTGCATTGACTGGCAGGTTCTTTACCACTACCACCACCTGGGAAGCCAAAAATATATCTCTACATCCCATCATACTTTATATATATATATAGATATCTATATATAGATATAGATATATCTATATATAGATATAGATATATCTATATATAGATATAGATATATCTATATAGATATAGATATAGATATAGATAGATATCTACAGATAGATATAGAATATATATATATATTCTACAAAATTAAAGCTCTAAATAAAAAAAGTAAGACTTAAAAAAAATTATGGCTGACTACAATTTAGGATAAGGAAGAATTTCTTAAACAAAACAAAAACTGCAACCATAAATGAAAAATTAAGAAACTATATCAAGAAAAAGAAACCTAGTCTAAGTAATAAAAGAACAACAACAAAAAAAAAACAGAGTTAAAATATAAATTACATCTTGGGAAAAGACTCTTCATTACAGACAACACACAAAGAACTTCCCTAAATACCTGAGGGAAAAAACCAACTAACCAAAGAAAAGGAAAAAAACGAGAAAAGAAAAGACAGGAAATTCACAGAAGAGGCTAACCTGAAGGGGCAGATGCTCATTCTCACTAGACATCATAGAAATGCAAATTAAAATTAAAATGAGATATTATCTCAAACCCATCAGATTAGTGAAAATTAGAAGTCAACAACAATAGTGAGGGTGTGGAGGAAAAGAAAACCTCAAACACTTTTCAAAAGCATAATTTTTAAATTTTAAAAAGCAAGTTTCAGGATCCTATGTATTACCTTTTATGCAAAATTTAAAAATACACTCAAACAATGCCAACAATTGTTTACGGATGCATATATATGTAGTAAGGCTTCCCAGGTGATGCTAGTGGTAAAGAACCTGGCTCCCAGAGCAAGAGACTTAAGAGATCCAGGTTCGATCCCTGGTTGGGGAAGATGCCCTGGAGAGGAAATGGCAACCCACTCTAGTATTATTGCCTGGGAAATCCCATGGACAGAAGAGCCTGGCTGGCTATGGTCCATACGGTCACAAAGAGTTGGACACGCCTGAAGCAACTTATCATATCATCATAACATATATGTAGTAAAAAATATATGAAAAGACAGATAAAATGAGTAAACACAATTTTCCCAACTGTGGTTACTTCTCAGGAAACAGGATCAGAGAAGGGTCCAGATAAGTTTCCAAGCATAGATGTAACATTTAGAATAAAGATTTAAAGCTAATACAGGAAAGTATTAACATTTTTAAGTCTGAGTAGTGGGTGAAAGTAAAAGTAAAAGTCACTCAGTCGTGTCTGACTCTTTGCAACCCAATGGACTATACAGTCCATGGAATTCTCCAGGCCAGAATACTGGAGTGGCTTCACTGGAGTGAAGCCTTTCCCTTCTCCAGGGGATCTTCCCAACCCAGGGAGCAAACCCAGGTCTCCCGCATTGCAGGCGGATTCTTTACCAGCTGAGCTACAAGGGAAGTCCAAGAATACTGCACTGGGTAGCCTATCGCATCTCCAGCAGATCTTCCCAACCCAGGGATTGAACCGGGGTCTCCTGCATTGCAGGTGGATTCTTTACCAACTGAGCTTTGAGGGAAGCCCTGTGGCTTATATTATACTTCACTGCAGTTTAAAATTTTTCATAAGAAAAACAAATACTGATGGTACTATGGAATGAATGTTTGTGTCCCCTCAAAATTCCTATGTTGAAGTCTTACTCTCAAGTGTGATGGTATTTGGATATGGGGGTGAAACTGAAAGCCGCTCAGTCGTGTCCGACTCTTTGGGACCCCATGGACTATAGAGTCCATGGAATTCTCCAGGCCAGAATACTGGAGTGGGTAGTCTTTCTCTTCTCCTGGGGATCTTCCCAACCCGGGGATTGAACCCAGGTGTCCCACATTGCAGGTGGATTCTTGGGGAGTAAATTAATTAGGTCATGGGTGGAGCCCTCACAAATGTTATCAGTGCCCTTATAAGAAGAGAAACAACAAGCCATGATTTCTTTCTCTGCCATGTGAGGATACAGCAAGAGGGCAACCACCTGTGGACCAGCAAGAGGACTTTCAGCAGGAACCAAACCAGCCAGCAAGGCACCTTGATAGTGGACTCCCCAGACTCCAAAACTGTGAGGAAAAAATGTCTGTTCTTTAAGCCATCCAGTCAGTGGTATTTTGTTATGGCAGCCCAAGCTGAATCAGACAAGTGGAAACCCATGTTTCCCCCAGATCTGACTTCTATCAGAGATAGGGGCTCTGCAGAGAACCTGGGCAGGTGGTCTGATTTTACAACCCAAGGCTTTGCTCTGCACGCCAGTCCAGAAGGCCTGATCTCCTGTGGCTCCCTTGGCCCAGAAAGGTCAGTTGTTGCTACAGTCAGTATGCAGGCTGACATGACTTTTCTCTCCTTGCAGTCAATAAAACTCCAATCATTGCCATCTATATTACTACTGCCTCAGCTCAAAACAATTTGAAGCAGACAAAGGTCTTCATCTGCATCTACCTGGCATGTGGATTCCTTGAAAGGCAGATATCTTATTCTCACCTTTTGGCCTTTTCTTCTTCTCCCTTCTCTTTTTTCACATTTGCTTCTCTAGTTTCACACGTGACCTCATCATCTCACTGTGTCTCTACTTTGCTCTCTCTGGTCTGTCCCGGAGTTCCATTTTCCCTAATCTCTCTGTTTCCTCTGTATTTCTGCTCATTTGTTCTCTCTGAAGTTTCCCACTACATGTATGTGAAGACTGGTCAGAATTTCCCATCCCACAAACCACTGGGAACACTATAGTAATCTCTGAGTATGAGCATTACATGGATGGAAAAACACTGCAAAACAACTTAAGCATTGTAGAGTCTTAAATCCCACAAGACAGTAGCCACTGAAATTCCATACATCTAAGTGGAATTTTATTTAAGGCTTTCATTTTTTTTTTTTTTTTTGCCTCACCACATGGCACGCGGGATCTTAGTTCCCCAAGCAGGGATGGAACCTGTGCCCCCTGCAGTGGAAATGCAGATTCTTAACCACTGAGCTACCAGAGAAGTCCTTCAAGGCTTTCTTAAGCTTTTGATTCTATCTAAGGCATTCTACTGGCCATGCCTAAGTGTTTCCCATCACCTCATCAGATTAGTGGGAGTTGGGACAAAGATGGAGTAGATGGTTAACACAGAGGTTCTGCCAGGGACCTGCAATGATTATAGGAACCTTCTTTGGATCAGTAAGCAGTGGTCTTCGGCCAGTTCTTAGTTTCTAACTCCTTAGACCAGAGTTTATAGTTGAAGGGTTTATGACTTTTGCCTTGGAGGCACCTTCCATATTGCAAGCTCTGTAAAGGGGGTTTTGGATTTGACTGGAGACTAAAAGAGTCACCTGACCTGATAAAGTTTTATCTTGGTATTAGGCTGATTTCAATAAATTATAAACTGGAGTAGCCACACCAAGCGAGGCCACCTATGCAGCCTAAGTTATATGAACAGTGGTTTAAGATGTCAGTGTTCTCATAGTTCCTATTTCCATGCTGGATCTAAATGGAAATTTTACTTGACACAGCCACTTAAGAGGGAATAGCATGTGAGTTATTTTAAAAAGACAGTCTGTCTTCTCTTAACACTTTTATACTTTCGGTGTTTTTATAAGCATCTCTGTCAAATGGAGGCAAGCATTATCACTCTCATGTCATGGATGAAGAGACGGTGCACAGACATTATGACTTTCACCTTGCAGGGCAATGGTTGAGTCATTCAGGGTCACAGGTCTCCTTTTTGCTGCTTATTCTATAGGACAGCATCACCTCGTGGTCAGTGAGTTAAAACCCCTGGGCTCTCCTACGGAGAGAGGCAGGTCATGGGTGACCTTGAGCGACTTTCACATTCTCTTCTGGATGCTCATTTTCTTGCTCAAAGTCTGGACAACAAACCCATACTTCCAATCGTATCTCTCCTTTTTCTCTTTTCCTTTCCTTTTCTTTTTTTTTAGGAATGATGGGTGATTGCCAGTAAATCAGAAGTGAGAGATTCCATATGACATTTAAGCACAGAACCTCCAGGTTGGAAGGGACCTAAAAAGGAAAGTTGTCAGGGTGGTCCTGAATTTTTACAAGGGAATTAGCGAAAGAGTTAAAAATAAAAGCAAACCAGATTCTTGAGCCTCTCCTACTGAAACGAAAAATACTAATATGAGGACCAGAATTCTTTATTTAAAAAAATCACTCCAGGTGGTCTGGTGCCTGTTTAGAAACCATGGCTTAAGAGAAAGTTCTGCAAGTGCACGGGAGAGGGTCCACACTCCACAGCCGCTGGGGGTCACATGTGCACTGTAAATAAGTAGGTGGGGAATCTGAAATGCAACCCCTACAAAAGCAACTGAGCAGATGAAAGATGAATTGAGCAGAGATGTTAGAAAACCCTGACCTTTGTTTTTGCCAGAAACTCCTCAGACTTAAGTATGGAAGGATGCTGGAAAGAGCCCCAAGTGGAGTGAGGCTCAGTGCTGATCAGTTGTGTGATATGGGCAAGCTATTCCCCCTCTGCGTGCCTCAGCTTCCTGTGTGTAAAATGGGACCGTGGACTTGTTGATCTCTAAATTCTTCCTATTACATTTTGAGATTTACCCAATGTCCTTTTTGATGTTGTGCACTATCCAAATATTTTAATATAATACTTCATGGACCCAGTGCTTGACCCACTGTTTTCAGTCCTGGGTGTCTCTAGGCAGTGTGAATAAAAGCTGTACTTAGCCCCTGAGTCAGTGCAACTGCCTGCAGAATTCAAAGCATTCCAAGATGACTTTCTGCCATCTTAGGCTAGAAAATCAACCTCTATCCAAGAAGACAAATTCCAGGGAAGGGAGGCAGAAGTCTAGACTGCAAAGGCATTTGGAAGAAAAGGTGGCTTGGTTTGGAGGGAGATAAGTATCCTCCCAGACACCTCTGCCTCAGGTGAGGGTAATTCTATCTATTGCTTGCTGCTTCAGAAGGTGAACAGAGAATGTTCCATCAACCAGCAAAGACTGAACACTTTCCAGTGACCATGCTCATTTTACCCCTGGGTCATGGCTGCTTTTGGCAGGAAAAGTGTGTAATTGTTACAGTTGTTGGCACCAGTGTTGGCTGCTCAAACCCAAGCTTGGCCAATAAGAGGAGGCTTAGGAGAGAGACTTGCATTAAGAGAAGCATCAGTGTAGGCCAGAAATGATCAAATGTTCACCCTGATTGGAAAGGAACCAAAAGCGAACAGTTTAGGTAAGAGGATCCAAGGCTGAGGAGGCAAGTGATAGGTTTTACTGGGTTTTTGTTAGGGTCAATTAAATTCAGTGGAGGAAACATTTCTGAGCACCAACCCTGTGCCTCAAACTGTGCAAGGTTTAAGGAATTCAAAAAGAAACAAGGCAGTGTGTCTTTCTTTAGGTGTTTATAGCTGTGTAGGCAAGTTCTCTGTAAGAAAGAACAGACAAAATGTATCATTCTAGAGGTCGTGTCATGGCAAGGGAGGGGCTTATAGGGTCTCCAGCAGCAGGAAAGGAAGGCAGATAAGGAGACATCTGAGTAGGACTGTGCTTGGAGAAGGGAGTCGGCAGAACTAGGCAGAGGAGACAAAATTAGCCAAGACAAGAATGTGCAAAAGAACATGGTACCTCTGTAACCTGCAGAGCAGATTGGAGGTGTGGGAGGGACCACAGGTATACCTGGGGAAGAGGAGAGTGGAGAGGTGCAGTTGTAGACCCAGCCAAGGCGCTGGACTGTGTGTAGGAGGAAGGTGGGGCTTTAGCAAAGGGGATCTCTTATCACCGTCATGCTTGTGTTTTAGAAATATATCCTGGAAATGATACAGAAGATGAGTGGTGGAGGGCAAGGATGGAGCCTGAAGACACATGAGGAGGTCAGCGGGGAAAGGCAGCAGCAGAGAGGCTGAGTCACAGCAGGGATGGGACAGTTGTCTGGATATGGGTGGTACACCAGAGGGAGGCGCAAATCATCTCAGTTTTCTGGCTTGGGTATTGGGTTCCAAGAAAGTACTTATCCCCCTCCTGCCTTCCCTCTCCCAAATCTATGTCTGTTGAGCTGGGTGGGATCCCACTATCTGCTTTTATAACAGTCACACCACATAACTCAGAAGCAGGCAATTGAGGGACACAGTTGAAGTTACAGGGGGTTCTTACAGGCACCCATAAAACGAAAGTTATTGGGTTGGCCGAAAAGTTCATACAGGTTTTCCCATAGCAGCTTATGGAAAAACCTTAATGAACTTTTCGGCCAACCCAATACTTTAACAATAAACTTTTGCAAACTGATCTTAGGGACTGTGCATTATTTAGGACTGTGCATTATTTAGGACTGTCTATTAATCTTGAAAACAAGACACACACACACACACACACACACACACACACACACACACGTATATACATATGTAAAATTATGAAGCACTCTGACACGCTGAAAAGCATACAAAATAGGAATATACAACTCTGTGACTGATCACAAAGCAAATTTTGATGTGACCATCATGCTGGGCCAAATAGGGGCAAAATTGCCAGCTCTCCAGGAGCCCTTTACATGCCCCCTCTGGGCGACTGTCCTCTCGTCCCAGGGAGAAGCATTATCCTCATGAAAGTATTTTTAAAAACCACATTTGCAAATTAATAAGAAATAAAAGCAGATATTATTTTCCTTTTCTCAATATAGGTTAATTTTTCCTCACCTCAGTTTAACTGACTTTAGGGATCCTGAAACAGTCATTTGGTTCAATACCTACAGTAGTTGCAAAATTGAGATCTGAGCTGCCTTTTGCCCTGTGTCTACATAAGCTAAACTGTTGTCTCGATCAATTAATCACCTCTGTAACTGCTTGTAGCTTACACAGCTGTAGGTTTACAAAAAGTCCATTTATCTTGAGAGAGGCATTTGCTTTTGTGTAAACAGTGGTGAGTACACTCCAAACCATTTAGAGGGAGGGAGGAAGAGATAAAAGAAGTTTGGAATCCTAACATTTACTTATTTAAGTTCTGAGTGTCTGTATGGGCTTGAGGAACTGCTGTTTTGTTTTGTTTTTAACAGGCTCTTAGAATTCCCGGCTCTAGCCCCCTTTGATACATCTGACGCTTCCATTCATTGCAGACGGAGTTTAATATGGAGAGGGTCTGCTGAGAGAGAGTGACTGTCCCAGATGACTGGTCCACTGGAGCAAGCCGTATCAGGAGAGGGTTGGGCGATGGAGCAAGGCAGTAGGAGATTTGGAAAGACCCCAGAATTGGCAAGAAGGCAGCCGCCCCCACCCGCTCTGCCATCCTGAGGCAGGCTGGGCCAACCCCTCCAAGTTCACATTAAGGTTTACGAGGGTCAGTGTGTTTGTGCTGGCCTTGACATTTTCACAAATTGCTCTGTAGTTGTTTTTATTAGTTTTATTCCAGCTGTTGCTCCATGGCCCTCTGGCAGCCAGGCCTTCCAAGCCGGATTGGAATCCCTTGTTAATTGACTCAAGTCATGAAAAGGTGCCATCTGCTCTCAACTCCTGCCTGTTCCAAGGCAGGACAGATCCCAGGCATGCACCAGAGAAAAAGCTGTAATGAGGCTCACACCTCCAAGAATGCAGTGCCCAGCTCTGACTGACCAGGTATTAAGTGCAGAGGTGAACTGCAAGCCCAGGGAGACAGGTCTGAAAAGTAAACAGGCCCTGAGAGTGTGCTTCCTCCTGGGTCCTAAGCAACACCAGGCTTGGGAGATTTCACAGCATTCCTGTCAAAACCCTGTAGTTAATAGCATCATGATGACCCCAATAAATTCACAGATATCAGTTACTCCCTGTGTTTTCACTTCACACCAACTCTCCACAGATGCGCCTCCGCTTGGGAAAAACTTGGAAAGAGGCCTCAGTGAGATTTTTCCTGTGAAGCTATTAGTTTTATCCCACTTTAGAGAAAATAAGAAAAATCTTAAGGAGGTTGAGAAGAAAGGCCACCTGATGTAAGTGATGTGTACTGCTGCTGAAACACTTTCTCATCTCATATTTATTATTTAAAAGTTATGGCAAGGGCAGCGTCAATGGACCAAAATATTTATTGACTTTCATGAAATATCCCCCAATAGGAGAGTTTTTAAAAAGTGTTATATCAACTGTAGTGTGAAATTGACTTCTATCTCCTCCAGGATGATGTGTAATCAGTCTCTCTCTCCTTGATAAATTTTGATACTTTAAAATGGACCCAAGTTCAAGCACATCTCTTAAAGTTATATCTTAAAGAAGGAGGTCCAGTGTGCTGTTATTTGTTGATCAGGAGAGATGAGTCACTAGCGGAAGTAAGAGAACAACATGTTCACTAAGGTTGGAAAGATTGCCTCAAAATGTACCACTAGTTCAGGGCGTAGTAGGTGGGGAGTGGTGACGGAGGGAGAATTAAATTAAAACAGATTTAAAAGACGTATCAACCAAAGCAATGTGTAGACCTTGTTTGGGCAAACCAACTGTAAAACAAAACGTGAGACAATTGTGGGAATTAAGACAGTGACTGGATATTTGATGACACTGAGGAATTCCTTTAAAAAAATTTAGGCATAAGAATGGTATCATGATTATGTTAAATAAAAAAAGTTCTCAACTTCTCTTTTGGAGATACGTACTAAAGTATTTACAAATGATATGATAGCTGAAATCTGTTTTAAAATAACCCAAAGGGTCAGGGTGAGGGTTAAGTGAATAGTGAAGTAAGCGAGCAGGAGATGCAATAAAACTGGCCTTGAGTTGGTAACTGTTGAAGATGAAGATGGATGCAAGAGTTATGGGTTTATTATATTGTTCTACTTCTCTATGTTGAAGGTTTATCATTATACAAAGTTAAAAATGAGAGAACTCAGTGGGCTTTTTGCTCTATGAGCTTTCTTCAGTAGGGGAGAGAAGAATTATTAAGGATTTCCTCTCTAACTGGGCATACAATTTTTACCTTTATTAAATTTATAGTCAATAAATCTCGTTTGGGCTCTTTCTAATCTTATGGTTCTTTGATTATATGATTGTGAGATCATGATCAACTGACGTCCTGGTTGTAACAATCATCAGTGGTGGGCCCACACTGAGGCCGGAGGGAGGCGGAAGAGGAAGGGGCTACTTCCCACTGGGAAGCTGTTAGTTTTTAGCTCACACAGTCAGGAGCCTGGCCCGGAAACTCATAATGGGGTGGAATGGGGATATTCATAATAGGGTGGAACAACAGAATGTTACGCTATGGGGCACTTAGACAAATGTGGATCAGGAGAGTGGTTGTAGTTTGTATAATAAAGCTCATTTTAAAGAAAAACAATATCTAGACTTTCTGGCAGCTCCAGTATTTAGGACTCTGAGCATCTAATGCAGGGAGCACAGATTTGATCCCTGGTTGGGGAACTATCATAAGAAAGATCCCACATACCAGGTCAAACACACCCACCCCCCCTCAAAAAAAGGAAGAAAGAAAAAAAAAAAGAAGGAAGAAAGAAACAGTATCTTAGGCTCAAAAATAATCTGTACCTTTTGCTGACTTTCCAGTGTTGTTCTATCAGTTATCCATGCCATGTAACAAATTTCGCCAAAGTTTAGTGGATGAAAACCACAAACATTTATTATCTCACAGTTTCTGAGGAATCAGGAATCTGGACTGAGAAGATACTCCCTTGTCCCCTCACAGCGCCTGCACGATGGAGGACAAGACTGGGTGTATAAATTCCCAGTCCTCTCATCTCTCAAGTGCTCTAGTTCTCTATTTCTAGGGTTCAGCATTCTTTCTGAATGAGTCTATCCTCTTTCTATACTTCATTTTTTTCCTTTTAAGGGTCAGCATATAAGAACTGCTCTGCTTCTAGTTCCAGGTGGGGTATAAACACGGTAGTTAACTGCTGGCCAGTCCCAAAGTCACACTGTCCTTGTAGAAGGCTGGACATACTGGAGATTTATCTCTGGAAATTGATTTATTCATTAAATAATCCCTTACTGAACACCCACTATGTGCCTATCTTCATGCTAAGTTTTGTAGTAACAAAATGAATGAGTAAGTGGCCTCCATAGTCTTGCTCATTAGAAAGCTACAAATAGCACCTGAGTTTTTAGACATGAACTTTTTGGCTTTCTGCCCTTCATACAGAGATATATTGAGACTAAAGGAGAGACAAGACTTTATTCTTTTACCTGCTGTGTTGTTTTAAAATTTTATCAAAATGTACAATGCTC
Organism: Muntiacus reevesi; assembly: GCF_963930625.1. Taxonomy (NCBI): domain Eukaryota; kingdom Metazoa; phylum Chordata; class Mammalia; order Artiodactyla; family Cervidae; genus Muntiacus; species Muntiacus reevesi. The sequence continues at coordinate 43,670,133 of NC_089265.1, forward strand.
AGAAGAAGCTCATACAGAAAGAAATCTATGGTGTCTACAAATTCATCCAAGAGCCGAACATACATATTCAAGCCAAACATACAAATTCACCCAAGAGGCACAGTCAGGTCAGCAGTCACACTTTCATCAAGGATGGGATGCAGATGCTCAAGCCTTTAATGTTTTTAAAGCCGCCACATAGGGAGACCTGGGTTCGATCCCTGGGTTGGGAAGATCCGCTGGAGAAGGGAAAGGCTACCCACTCCAGTATTCTGGCCTGGAGAATTCCATGGACTGTATAGTCCATGGGGTTGCAAAGAGTTGGACACGACTGAGCGACTTTCACTTTCACTTTACCTACTCAAGAGTAACACTCACTAGCCCTTCTAAGGGGTGCAAAAGTTGTGCAGTTATCCACGAGAGACATTTTAGTTAGTTGAATCAGTCATTTACTCTGTTTTTCTAAACCCTCCACCACTCTCATGCAATCTGAAGAAATCTCACCCCAAAGGGAACCATGCTTTTGGACACTTCCAAGTCTGCACTTTCCACAGTTGCACTGAGCAGGTTAGAGGCGGGTAAATCTCAGGTGTTCACTGTCTGGCACAATGGGGTGCATAATAGATGCTCATAAATTCCTGTCTGACTAATGGATCAACAGAAATCTCACTGGAGTTTGGACTGTGCCTGTGTCCCCAGGACCCCAGGCCTCCTACCTTGCAGGTGTTCAAGGAAAATGCTGAATGAATGCATGAGTGAGTATTACCAGGAAATAATGGACTTTGTAAATCCAAAAGACTGCTCTTACATAGACTCCTGATTTCCTAGCTAAGGCAAATCCATGACTTTAGAGTACTTTTGCTTGTGTTCTATCCTTTTTGGGAAGACAGGGAAAAGGTGAGCAGGCAGAGGTACTGTGTACCCATCTGACCTGCTCCTCCTTGTCCATTCTCTATCCTCCAGCCAAGTCATCAAAGTGAAGAACAGAAACAACAAACCCTTGGGTTTAATTGTTATTCCTTTCCTTCATGATGGGGTGCCATGACTCAAAATCCAGAGGAGCAGCCCAAGGGACTGTAAACAAAGTGAGACTAGAAAGTTAGGAAAGACGATGACTTGGGAAGTAGAGCACCATGTGTGAGCCATGCTGGGGGACCTCCACTGTCGCCTGAAGCTTGGCTTGTGTCTTGGCTCATGCTGGCGAGTGTTTACTTCTGACTCAATATTCCTTTCATGTGGAGGGCCTTTTATTACAGCAGCATTCCTGGCCCTTCCATACCCTTTTACTCATCCCTCTCAGGAGAGGTTAGGTGACATAGCAGAATGACGACTTTGAGACAAGGGACTGAATTGTGTGGCTCAGTTTCTCCCTCTTCTTGGCACTGGCCTGCCAGCCAAAACCCCCATTCTCCTCTGCTCACGCATCCTCTATATAGAGCAGCCTTTGCCTTGGCTGGGGCCTTACACTCAATCACTGCTGCCTGTGACTGGGTGAGTTGTCCGCTTAGTTCTGGGGTTTGATATTAGAAAACTCATTATTACTGCACACTTCACACATCTTCCCACCCAGCCTTTCTGAGTCTTAGTCACTTTGGGTTACTATAACAAATCATCATAGACTCATGACTTTTATTTTAACATTTATTTCTCACACTTCTGGAAGCTGGGAAGTTCTGACATCAGCATGCTCAGGTTGCCGCAAGGGCCCTCTTCGCAGTTTGCAGATGGCTGTCCTTTCTCTGATCTTCACATATCATAGACCAGAGAGAGGAAGCAAGCTCTCTCATTTCTCTTCTTCTTTTTTTTTTCTTTCATTTCTCTTCTTATAAGGGCACTAATCCCATCCTGAGGTTCCCATCCTCATAACCTAATTACCTCCCAAAGGCACCATCTCCAAATACCGTCACTTTGGGGATTAGGGTTTCAACATGTGACTCTGTGGGGCACAAAGTCAGCCTATAGCAAACAATAAGGATAGCATTTTCATCTCCATCTGCCTGACTCCTCTTTTCCTCAATTGGTTTCAAATTTGGGTGAGGAAGGGATTCCTTCAAGAAACAACAGCTGAGTTCTAGGATTTGGGTGTAGAGGTGCTGATGTCATTGAAAAGACCAGGGACAAACAGAAAGTGTTTCTTTGGTTCAGTCTTTAGCCAGTTTGCAGGGGACAAATCCCATTTTCCTTCTTTGTGTGCCCTCACTGAAGAGTGCCAGAGCGCCTTCCCACAGCCACCAATCCCTCCCCTGCAGGAGGTGTAACCCATGACTGTTGTTTTGATGCAGTTGCTGCAGACTTATTTTCCCCAGCACCCTCCATAAAATAACATCACAAAGAGAGGAGAGAACTTCAGGAAAACACAGCAGGAAGAAAGAGCAGAGGTACCCCAAGGAATAGCCCCCTAGGCATCCTTTTTCAAGGCAAACTGACTTCTTCAATCAAGCAGAAGCTTTGAGACTCACATTTTATTATGTCAAATTTTTCCCATGAGGCACCTGGTTCTATATGCAAATAAAATTCTTCAGGAGCCAACCTAAATAGCTGACCAGGTCAACTGAATCTAACCTATATATGCTATAATACTATATATAGTATATATAATAACATACAATAATGCTATATATACACGCACATATCTTAGGGCTTAACACTGTAGATGGGTATATTTATGAAGTCAATCCGGAACATTCACTGGAAGGACTGAAGTTGAAACTGAAGGACTGAAGTTGAAACTCCAATACTTTGGCCACCTGATGTGAAGAGCTAACTCATTAGAAAAGATTCTGGTGCTGGGAAAGACTGAGGGCAAGAAAGACAAGGGCAACAGAGGATGAGATGATTGGATGGCATCACTGACATAACAGACATGAGTTTTAGCAAACTGTGGAAGATAGCGAAGTACAGCGAAGCCTTGCGTGCTGCAGTTCGTGGGGTCACAAAGAGTTGGACATGACTTAGTGGCTGAACAACAACAATACTTATGCACAAAGAAATGTGTGTGTACATGTACATTTGCAACATATAATAGAACAACTCTTCCCCAATAGCCTTTAAAATTCAAAGTCAACAAAGGTAAGGAAGGGACTGCTTCCATATTTCTGCTGCCCTCTTGGTTATCTCTTTGAAAAAAGTCTTGCTTCCAAATTGGGATTTTAATTCTTTGGAAAATGAACACATGAAAGACAAGAAATTAAGGACCTAGGTCCTCTTTCTGACCACAGAACTGACTCTATGATGTAGAGCACCCCCCTTTTGCTTCACTGTCTTAATTTCACTATATAATAAGTATGGTGGAGGCTGTGTGTTGTATTGGCTCTTTCAGATCCAAATAGTCAATGACTTATAGATAGCCAGAGAAAGATATTTCTGGAGGGAGGCTGTGATGAGGTTTGAAGAGATGAAAATGTGGTGGTCCTCATTCTTTGGAGAACTAGGTGTTAAACAACTGGCAAAGGATAGGGGTTCAGATATAAACAACTATGGTCAGTTCTGCATCCTTCTAAAGTAAGGCCTTTATAGGTGTGACAGTTCTAAACAGAGTTAGTACTGTGTGTGCGTATGTGTGTAGAGTGGTGGAAAGAGGAAAATATGTTGTGGGTTTGGCACTCTATTGGTGCTATGTGGTCCACCCAGTGGATCAGGTGGACCAGGCATGGGCCATCCCAATTCCTTGCCTTCTCTGGCAAGGGAGATCAACTATAGACTCAGGAGAAACTGCTTCCTAAGAGTGGGACAGGTAAAGTGCTCTGGAATTTGAAAACTAGAACTGAAATAGAGAACTTTCTTTCTAAGTCATCGAGCATTTACCAGACAGATGCCCTAGGGGAGGGCACCATGTAATTCATGTTTGGTTCTCTCATCTTGCTTATCAGACACAACTGAGCAACTGAACTGAACTCTTGCTTATCCCATGGAGGCAAGAGAATATTTACTGCATATATTGGCAGCACACATTCTTTACAAAACACTGTGCTTAAATTGTGGTTAGCAGGGACATATTTAGAGAAGCTTTTTTGCTCATCAAAACTCTGTGCTAGAAAGATAGGATCTGCTTAAACTGGGTTTCTTATGTATTTACCTTTGTCCTTTGTTTTCTCTGTTTTCCAGTTCTTACTCATTCAAGCTCTTTTTCTTTCTCCAAAAACAGTCAGGTGGCTTAGTCTGATGGAACTATCATCTTACTAGAAACAGGACACTTTGCAAAGATTTCTTTGTATAAGATTCTCTTTAATGTCGACCTGTGGCATGTGACCATGAGGGCAATGATACCCACTTAGGGCCTTAAGGCTGGAGAGAACATTCTTAGAGCGGAAGAAGCAAGATGACTCTAAGTTCCTCATGTATGTAGTCTGCTCTGAGCCATTGCTATTGTTTCTATTATTACTAATAATTAAAGCTACTCATTTAATGTTCATGGCACATCTCCAAGGTAGGAATTACTGTGGTCTGCAACCTACAAAGGAAGGGACATCCAATTTGATGAATGTTGTATCACTAATAAAAGAAGTATGATAAAGCTGTATATTGTCACCCTGCTTATTTAACTTCTATGCAGAGTACATCACACAAAATGCCAGGCTGGATGTCTCACAAGCTGGAATCAAGATTGCAGGAGAAATATCAACAACCTCAGATATGTAGATGATACCACTCCAGTGGAAGAAAGTGAGGAGGAACCAAAGAGTCTCTTGATGAGGGTCAAAGAGGAGAGTAAAAAAGCTGGCTTAAAATTCAACATTCAAAAAACTAAGATCATGGTATCTAGTCCCATCACTTCATGATAGAAGGATAAAAAGTGGAAGCAGTGACAGATTTTATTTTCTTGGGCTCCAAAATCACTGTGGACAGTGATTGTAGCCAAGAAATTAAAAGACCCTTGCTTCCTGGAAGAAAAGCTATGACAAACCTAGACAGCATATTAAAAAGCAGAGATGTCACTTTGCCGATAAAGGTCTGTATAGTCAAAGCTGTGGTTTTTCCAGTAGTCATGTATGGATGTGACAGTTGGACCATAAAGAAGACTGAGTGGTGAAGAACTGAGGCTTTCAAACTCTTGTGTTGGAGAAGACTCTTGAGAGTCCCTTGGGCAGCAAAGAGATCAAACCAGTCAATACTAAAGGAAATTAACCCTGAATATTTATTGGAAGGATTGATGCTGAAACTCCAATACTTTGGCCACTTAATGTGAAGAACTGACTCACTGGAAAAGACCCCAATGCTGGGAAAGATTGAAGGCAAAAGGAGAAAGGGGTGGCAAAGGATGAGATGGTTCAATAGCATCACCCACTCAATGGACATGAGTATAAGCAAACTCCAGGAGATAGTGAAGGACCGGGAAGCCTAGTGTGCTGCATAGTTAAAGGCGTTGCAAAGAGTATGATCCAACTTAGTAATTGAACAACAATATCACTAATAGAAGGATTCATACCAGACTTGAAGATCTTCTCCTTTGTTGAACAAATGATTTAATGAATGGATGACTGATGACATCATGATAGGCACCAGTTGCATGTTCTCTAGCAGTTGACCTGATTGCTGATAGTCTGCAATTTTTTACTTTCCCCCAAATACTGGCATGATTCATTATCTAAATTCAAGGTAATTTACCTGATGGGTCTAGGCCACAGTACTCAAGAGGTCGCTTCTTAACATTTTAGTGAAAGAGGCACCATTAATCAAGGAACTAATTTTGTTCTTTTTATATTGAGGCCTAGGTGCCCACCAGCATGAATTTATGGAAAGCTGGGATTCAGATTATATGCTCATTTAAACTGTCTCTTTCCCAATTTTAATGTGGATAATATGTAGTGACACTGAGAGAATTAAACACCCTGCATTCTCTCTTCACACATGTGGAATAAATGAGCCCAATGTGAGCACCCAGGAGGTCATGGGGAAGAAAGAACTGGGGTGGTTTTTATCTTGGAAGTCAATGTGTGAAAAATGAGGAGTAACTTATGATTTTTATTTAGAATTTCCTCATTCTTTCTCTTCTTGTGTATCAAATTTAAAGCCATTGGTGTATTCTGTTGTTTTCCCTGATGATGAAGGCAGCTAAAACGTGTTGTCATCCTTATGGACTGACAGGTGGAACTCTGTGGGAGGTGTCATTAATGTCATTTACAGAGGTTCTAAGAGCCTAGGTGCCCAACCTGTCCACTGTCCCCAAGTTCAGGGTTTCTTCAGAGCCTCAGGGCGTTTTCCTGGGAGCCTTCCTTCCCAACCCCTACCTTGCCCCCCACTTGGAGAGTGTCACTTGCTTTGGAGAATTCTTATGTAGAGTTTCTAAAGCTTTGGACTTTCCAGACTGTTCCACAGCCTCTCAGAGATCAGCTCACGAGAGTTTGCCCTGAAACACACAGTGATTTCGGTGCTAGATACTGACTTTTTGGTATTTCCTGCTGGAGCTCTTGTCTGGGTGGAGTTCTTTTTGGAAGCACCCAGAGTTTTCCTGTTTGTGCAGTTGATTTTGAAAACCTTAAATAAACTCTGTTGTGATATGTTCAGAGTCATAACAACTCAACGACTATTTATTAAGCACCTACTATGAGCCTGGCACTGTTTAGCAGTTAGGGATACACTGGTGACCTCAGCAGACCCTGCTTTCAAAGAGCTTTCAGTCAGGTCCAGGGCACAGATTAGCAAACAAGCATTTGCCCTCCACGTGGTGAGTGCCATGAAGGGCAAAGTCGAGGGGGTTGGAGCTGGTACAAACAGTGGGGGCAGTGAACCCAGCCTTGAGAATGGCAGGGCTGGTGGTGTGGGGGTGCCAGCAGAGACTTCCCAGAGCCAGAGCTAGCTAAACTCTCTCCTAAATATAAGAAATCAATTTTTATAGAATCTGTTCTCAATTATCTGCATGCAAGTAGCTGATTCCACTTAGCTTGCAAGAAGACTTTTTTCACGTTTCTTTCTCAACAACTTGAGTGTCTCAAGTCCCTCTCGTTACACTGCATGTTAACACAGAGGCACCAAATCTCACAAGGCAGAGGCACCAGCCGAGAAAGAACCGGCCTGAAGGAAGGTTTGGGCCTGGGTGAAACACTGCATTTCCTGCTTGGACTGAGGAGAATGGAGAAGCGAGGTCAGGCAGGGAAAGTGAAGGGCTTCCCAAGCTTCCAACAGTTCGGATCTCTATAGGGAAATTCATTATTTCATCTGAAGTGAATTTTCAGGATGTCAAGCAGGCACATTTCTATTCAAATACCAGACAGGCTACAAAACACATTTCAGAGCCACCAGATGTAAATGATTCATGGATTATTCCCCTTTAAGAGTCTCGGGGCCATTGTTCCCCTCCATTGGTGCAAATGATAAAGACCAACTTCTTGCCAAAAGGAAAAAATAGGGGGTGGGAATGGAGAACAATACAAAGGCTTCTGTGTGTTTGGCCAGATGGAACTCCCTGAGATAAGTCTTGGATCTACTTTTGATCTCTTGGTCAGGTAATAAAATGCCTATCTGATTCTGAATACACTTTATTAAGGTATAATTTACATGTAATAGAACACACCCATTTTAAGTATACCACTCTGAGTTTTGACAAATGTACACACTCCTCCACAACCAAGACATGGAACATCTTCAACTCCTGAAAGTTTCATCACGCCTTTCTACAGTTACCCTAGCCTTAGCCCCAGGCAATCCCTGACGAGCCTTCTGTCACCACACATTAATTTTGTCTGTTTTAGAATTCCCAATATATGAAATCATACCATATACATTCTTTTGTGTCTACTTTTTTCACCTAGGATAATGGTTCTAAGATTCATTTTTGTTAGAATATCCACAGCTCATTCCTTTTTATTTAAAATGCTGCTTTTTGAAGGAGCAAATAATTATTCAATACACCACTCAAGAAGATGAGCAGATCGAGGAAGTCCTTCTGGTCTACAAATTCTATCAACTTGTCCAGGAAACGCAGGCCTGCCTGAGAACTGATCAGGCTGGTACAGATCACATTTAAGAAGTAGCCAGGCTCATGAATTTCTGAGCTCCAGGAGTCCAGAAGGACTGGGAGAGATGTGGCCTCAGTGAATGATAGGATATATTACGGGGGATGAGAGGGCTATTTGTTCAGTTCTGATATGAGCTCAGCAAAATGTGACAATCTTGGGAAATATAAATATATATTGCTATATTTATACATGTGTTTGTCTCAGAAGATGTGGTGGGGAGTGGCGAGTGGGTAGAGTGGTTCCTGCAGGATCAGAACAGGCAGAGAGAGCTGAGCAGATGAAGCCTGTTCCAGGCCACATCAATGCGTAGTCAATAAGAATTACAATGAGAGTATTTATTGAGCACTCATACGCGTCAGGCACTGCGCTCTCTTCCTCATATGCGTTGCTTCCTTTAACCTGTCCCTGTGTCCTATGTGGTAAAGGCCACCAGTGCTCTGCTCGCCTCCCTCCACATCTTTTTCTCATATTCCTGTTCCCTTACCACCTCGTGCGGTGCTCCCGGCAGTCAGCGCCCTGACTGTGTGAGGGGACAGTCCTCCAGCTGCGGGAGCCGCCCCGCTTCCCAGCACAGACAGCAGAAGTGCCCGGGACTCCCCTGGCGATGAAGCTCCACAGGGGGCGAGTGCCCCAGCCACTTGCGGTACCTGTCTGTCTCCAGGTCCCCCCTCCACAGCGTTTCGCTTCCTTCTCAGACTTGCTTGGCCTCCTTCCCTTTCTGTTCTCATTCTTCAACTTCTCTAGCAGTTTTCCCTGGAGACACTTCCCAATAAATCACATTCACGAGAGTCCTTATCTCAGGATCTGCTTTTGCAGACTCCAAAATTAGACTGTAAAACTTACTATCATTGTTTTACAAATGAAGAAACTCAGGCCGTCACACACACCCTCCACACACACTCCTTTCCTTCACTCCTTCTTTCCCTCCCCGCCTCTTCCCATCACCCTCTCCCTTCTGTTTTCCTCTCTCTCTCTCTGTATCTCTCCTACTCATCCTTCGGCTGAAGCCTTGAACTTCACTTTCTCAGGCAGCCTTCCCTGACTCCCCAGTCTGGGTGAGTTCCCTGCTTATACGCTCAGAACCATCCTCTGTAGCACTTATATTGATTCTCAGTTTACAATGATCTGTGTGATTATTTCACTAATGATCACCTCCCCTGCCAGACAGCTGGCTTCCAGGACAGGGGCCCTGTCTCTGGTGCTCTTAGTTGTATCTCCAGCACCCTACCAGTTTCTGGAACATAGTAATGGCCCAATAAATAATTACTTACTGAATGAATGAACTGAAGTTCCTTTAATTTCCTCCCGGATGCTCACTGGCCTCTCAGGTACTGCACAGCCTCCTAACGGGTCAGAAATGCATAATGTATCACCCTGAGAGTGACAGAGGTCTCCCGCCCAATTCTGTTCTTCTGGGTATTAATGGAAGAGCCACATCCAGGACAAAGTGACAGTTCTTTGCTCTAGGGGACCAAAATTTAGCATCAACTGCAGAGTTGAATTTAGAGGTGAGCTGGAAATCTGAATGGATTATTATGGAATAGGTAGAATCTGAATGGCTTATTCAGAGGAAATTTGAATACTATTTTAATGAAATACAAAGTCATTTAAATACACACACATTCTTGGATCTCTGTACTTCTTAACAAAAGTACAGTTCTCATTAGGAAGCTGATAAGCATCTCTTTCCTTTTACTCCAGCAGTGATGATTCCCCAGCTATATAAAAGTTACAAACTGCTTTGGAAGCATTTATGGAGAAAGGTGCCATATGAATGTATGAGATTATTAAAATAAATGCTGATTTAGAGAGTTCCCAGGTGGATACTTAAAATATATTCAGGCACTCACACGCACACATACCTCACATGCAGGGTACTTTCCGCTCTGATCAGCGGCGATAAATTCTGCTACCTGACAGGTGACTGTAAATCAAGAAGTGTGTTTTAATAGTCACCAGCTATCTGCTTCTGTTTGCTGCTGTCTCAGGCAATCCTTCACGTCCTGGGACACACGACCTGAAGGATCCTGGCACTTCTCTGACTGCACGAGGGGAGGGGGTGCTCAGCAGACAGGTAAATATTGACATGCTGTACACAAGCAGTGAATATAAATAAGTCAGGACATCCTTGGAAAAGTTAATCTCTGGATCCACCATTTGTCTTACCAATAGGTAAGAAAACAGGAAATCATTAGTTTCCTAGTTTTTTCTGCCAAATCAAAACAAAATAGTTTTGCAACAATATAAAAGTTGGAAAGTATATGAGAGTAAATAAATACTGAATAAATAATTTTGAAGGTAAACACATGTCCTTATTGCCACAAACCCTGATAAATGGATTAGACTACTGGACTTGCTCCCTTGAACTCTATCCCTCATAAACCTACCCATCAATGTTTGCTTGGAGTAGTGCCAATAAAGCAGGCTGTTCCACACCCCACTACCTCCGTACATGCTGCTCTCTGTGCCTGGACTGGAATGCTTTTCATTAATCCAGATGGGTCGGGACACTTTCTGATATTTCAACACCTGGCCTCAGGATCTCCTTTAATCTCCTTTATGAAGCGTTTCTTGACAAACTCTCCCACGCCTACAATTGCCACTTTATCCCGCAGAAGTGTGATTGCACATATCTATTTAACATAAACATGACTGTGCTCTCTTCACATGTTCTGGCTCACACTCTGTACAGTTTGAGGCCACAATCAACACTTAATTGCTACCCAATTGCCCCTATGTGACCTCTCAAGTCACCTCCCAAAGCATTTTGAATAACATATATTTTACTGAAATGCTCACAAGGGAGAAAAGTGGAGGGCTTACACTGAACACCATATGGCTAAACTTCATAAAACTCCCCATTAAAAAATCCCCATCATACCCAAAGGCTTTTCTCTCATTGCTAGCTGTCTTATCTTCTCTGCCTCCTCCATTTCCACGCTCCTCCCACTCCTGGATTCCTTATCACCACCCCAATTCCATTTAGTCGACTGGCCCTTTTAGCCCTTTCTGCTTCATAAACACACATCCTTGAAATTTTAGATCTTATTCAGCAAACGAAGTATCTCTTTGAGATCAATTCCTCTTAAAAGGTAAAAAACCAAACACATTTCTTCTCTCACTGAAGACTTAAAGGTGGGAATCAAGCCTTATCTACCTTTGTTTCTCCTCTGCAAAATATTTAAAGCATTTGTGAAATCAAAGAAGAAACAGATGAAAGAAGAATTTGTTTTAATATTAAAACAGATTAAAATCCCCTAAGTTCCACTGTAATCATAACTTTCTCACTTAAAGATCTTTTATTCCTTCTCAAGTAAAGCTCTGGCCAGCTGCCATCTTTCCCTGGCTTGAATACCCTGCCCAGCTATGATGGGCCTTTCCCCTCAAGCCCACTGTGCACATTCTCACCTTCAGGCACTCATTTGGGTGGTCTCTCCAGGCCTGAAAGCAACTATGTGGTTCATGAGAGTGGCTGGTGATATATTATCATCACCTTATTGAAGGTCAAGGTGGATACAACTGAACTGGTCTTCTAGGTCCATCTAAGTCCATCCCACTCGTTAAGGCTCAATGCAGCTCTTCACTTCCTCAGGATACTTCACTGAGGTCTTGGGTCCAGGCGTGATTCTCTCCTGAGTTAGTCCTTAGGACATCTGTCTTGAATGCATCCACTCCAATGGCACTAGATCTTTCAGTCTTTCATTGTAATCTGGGGTATGAGGCATCAAGGTTGTTCCTCTTCCCAGAATGTGGTTATTAACTGGTCTATTTACCAAAGTTTTCAGCTTCAACATCTGCCCTTCCAATGAACTCAGGACTGATCTCCTTTAGGATGGACTGGTTGGATCTCCTTGCTGTCCAAGAGACTCTCAAGAGTCTTCTCCAACACCACAGTTCAAAAGCATCAATTCTTTGGCGCTCATGTTGAAGCTGAAACTCCAATACTTTGGCCACCTGATGCGAAGAACTGACTCATTTGAAAAGACCCTGATGTTGGGAAAAATTGAAGGCATGAGGATAAGCGAACAACAGAGGATGAGATGGGTGGATGGCATCACTGACTCAATGGACATGAGTTTGAGTAAACTCCAGGAGTTGGTGATGGACAGGGAGGGCTGGCGTGCTGCAGTCCATGAGGTCATAAAGAGTCAGACATGACTGAGTGACTGAACTGAACTGAATTGAACTGACCAGAGTTTTCAGGTCTTTCTCCATTTCCAGACTCGTGGTAGGTTTGTCCTTATCTAACCTTTGAAGTTATATGTGATTGTTTAATTTGCTTTGGCTAAGGAAATGTGAACAGAACTGACATGAGCCCCTTTAGGGAAGAAGCAGTAAGAGAGAGGACCCAGCTGATTCACAATGGGTATGTGGTATGAGTAAGAAGTAAACCTTGGTCATGTTATGCCATTTAGAGTCAGAGGTTATTCAAATAATAACATAAATAAAAATTAATTGTATGTTAAGATCCTATGCAGACTATAAGTTCCTTGAAGGTAACACTCATGCATAATAGTTTTCTATTCCCCAGGGAGCACAGCACAATGGCTGGTGCATGTTCAATAACTATTGCTGACTGGTATCTATTGAGATAAGGTATAATAAAATATCTGAGGTTGGAGAGTGAGACTTTGTGTCAGAACTTTGAGACATCCATCTCTGAAAAACCAAAATCAATGTACAAGATGATTCCAATGGTATTCTAGCAAGGTTCTTGCTACAGGGAGGCAGATTAGTATAATGAAATAACCTGGTCTTTTAGGTTGGACAAAACAGTGTTTCAAGTGCAAGTTCTACCATGTACTTGGCTACATGACCTTGGGCCAGTTATTTAAGCCCTTTGAGACTGGGATAACACCACTACTTGCCACACAACATTATCATGGGAATTAAGTGAGAGAATGTATGTAAAGCACTGGGCATATAATAAATGGCCAACCTACATCACTCTCTTAGGCTCTCCTCCCATCAAGTATGTGTGGGTGGGTATGAACTAGGAACCACTTCCCTTCATTTCTTCCCTGAGATTCTGGTTACCTGCCTAGTCCCTGGATTTATAATAGTTAGCTTGGTCTACCTCAGATCCTTAGGGCTTTTCTTTTGCTGTCCCATGCCCACTCGATCCTTTTAAGAAGTTATACCTGCAACTGGCTGGAATTGGCAGTAGCCTTTGGCAAAGGAGGTTCAACATGGTGAAGTGTTTTTGTGACAGGCTGTCTGCTCCACAAATTTTATTTTATTTTTTTTATTTTTATTTTTTTTTTATTTTTTTTTTTGCTCCACAAATTTTAAACAGGTGGGGTGAGTATAGTCAGGGAGGTGATCTCTGTGGGGGAGAGAAAATTCAAGATATCACAGTGAGCAGTTCTAAGGAAGGGCCACCTTGGCCTGGGACCCGACTCTAATAGCAGATGATTCTTCTATTGAGCCCTGGGATTGTTTCAGTGATGGCAGGAAGCAACTCTGAAATGATCTTTAAATGACTGACTCCTTCCCCAGGCGGTGTCTTACTGTGGTGCCCAAGGGCTCGTGTTTTCCTGAACTCCTGACCCAGTGAGTCTGGCATTTACACGTTTGTGCACTGTCCCTGACTGAGTCCTTGAGGTCACCCTTCCCCCACCTCCCCAAGTAGCAGCACCCGTGATGTGGCACGACCAACCACCCCAAAGGTGCTTGTGTAACTTGTTTTTCAAAGTCTTGGCAGGAGCTCTGGTCCTGAAGTGAGGAAGGGTGTTTACATTCTGGAAGAGCAGTCTCGAGAAATGTCTTGCATCAGGGTTGTTCCCAATCAATCCCCGTCCCCCAGGAGCTTTCTCTGTAGGACGGCTGGACAGCCACAGAGGAGGTCTGGGGCCCAGAAAAAGTGCGCCTGAGCACAAAGGAAGATCGGCTGTGAGAAGTGTCCGCTGAGCCCCAGGGTGGTCACTGCCCTGTGTAGACCCCCTCGTGGTCAGGGCAGAGAGCGTCCTGAGGACGAGTCTTCTGCTGGCCCGATGCCTGTTGTCTTACCTTGCACACAGCGTTAGCCTGGGTAAAGGTGTGTGGCAGACACCCAGGAAGCCAGCAGGCTGTGAGCTACGTGGGCACGAAAACATCTGAGAGGACTCATTGGTGGAAATTCTTAACTGATGCCCCGGTTAACAGCTTTCTCTGAACAGAACTTACTATATGTTAGTAATAACAATAGGTCAATAGTCCTAAGAAACAGGGGTTTCTCACCCCAGTTAACAGCTGAGGGAGGGCACAGCTGGAGAGATTCACAGGCACAGAGTCCGAGAACCTCATCTGAGGCCACACAGTAAGCCCAGATTCCAAGCCTCCCCTCCCCAGGCAAAAAGCTTCTGCTTTTTCACTTGCCATTTCTCCACGTGCCCTACCCTATCCCCAGTCTCTGGGTCCTGCCCCAGCTGCAGTAAGGGTGACTTTAAACAAGGCTTGGGGCAGCAGTTCCACTCCCTGCTGTGGGCAGTTGTGTATTCTTGTTGTTATTTCTTTCTAGAGCAAACAGGCTTGAATTCAGCATGGAAGGAGCACTGGGCTAGCAGCCCCATTCCAGATGTCTGCTTTGTCTTCCCGAATCTCACCCACCTGTGCCTGGGGCCTTCTAGTACCTCAATCTCTCAACGCTCCTGGAGAACCCGCTTCCTTTCCCTCTCCCCTTCCACTGGTGAAGTGAAGTGAAGAGAAATTCACTCAGTCATGTCCCACTCTTTGCGACCGCATGGACTATACAGTCCATGGAATTCTCCAGGCCAGAATACTGGAGTGGGTAGCCTTTCCCTTCTTCAGGGGATCTTCCCAACCCAGGGATCGAACCCAGGCCTCCTGCATTGAGGTGGATTGTTTACCAGCTCAGCCACTAGGGAAGCCCTAAATCTCTTTTCTTCTTCCACTGCTTGGCTTCAAGGCCAAGTTTTCACTTTACAAGAATAACCCTGCTATAGGTATTATTTTACTGTGAGCAGTCCCTGGCACCAAATATGCACTCAACAAATATTTACTGAATTACATGCATGCTACATTCTAGACAAAAGAAGCCAAGGCTGCAAATCCAGAAGTAAACTGAAAAGCTGATAGGGTGGAGGAGGGGTGAAAACACCAACTTGACCCTTTTCTTTCCTCCTCTCCCTTTCCCTTAGTAGGGAAGCAGTGATGTGTTGATACTGTCATTTGATTACAGTAACATCCTAACAGACTAAAAATCTCCAATCAATGCCAGAGCAGACGTGCACATCCGGGGGCTGTTTCCTTGGAAATGTTTCAGCTGTAATCACTCTCCAAAAAGAAATATCCAAACAACTTCCTTGACCTTCTGGGGAGAAGAAGTAACAATGGGGCAAAAAGTTGTACGTGTGTGTGTGTGAAGTACCAATCGGGCAAAAAGTCGTATGTGTGTGTGTGTGTGTGGCGCATGCTCATGCCTCTGCACCTTCCTCATGTCCTGTCCATGGGGCGCCTTTGACAGCCGGTCTATTCAAACGCTGGGGCTGTGGGCTGGCCGCGTGGTGCCTGCCGCCGCGGTGGCTGAGATCATGCTGTTGATTTTGTTTTACAGAGAGCAGCCCAGCCTGTTGTGCAGAGTACAGAATGTTCTCTTCTGTGAACTAAGCTTGAACTTTTCCAACCCACTTTGTTTGAGGAACCATACAGACACAGAGGGGAAAAAACAGGGAAGATAACCCCCAAATTGTTGAAATCGTTGTGTTCTCTCTGATTTTGGCCCTGATCATTTGCTTTTCACTGCTTGAAATTAAAAATCCCAAGCATTACAGTTCTTGGAAGAACAAAATGCCTGTGATGTCCTTACTCTGAGTCAGTCCTCCAGCTTCCACACTGGAAAGGAACAAGTCTGTCACCATCTCTCCTAGGTTTCTTTCTTTCTTCCTTTCTTTTTTCCTCTAAGGCATTCAAGGGGCAAAAATACAGCAAAAGATACTTTCCTGTAGGGAAAGGAAAGGCCTCCAGTGTGTGGATTTCTTTCAGGTTACCAACGAAAAATTGATACTTTTGAACTGTGGTGTTGGAGAACTCTTGAGAGTCCCTTGGACTGCAAAGAGATCCAACCAGTCCATCCTAAAGGAAATCAGTCCTGGGTGTTCGTTGGAAGGACTGATGCTGAAACAGAAACTCCAATGTTTTGGCCACCTCAGGTGAAGAGTTGACTCAATGGAAAAGACCCTGATGCTGGGAGGGATTGGGGGCAGGAGGAGAAGGGGACGACAGAGGATGAGATGACTGGATGGCATCACCAACTTGATGAACTTGAGTTTGAGTAAACTCCAGGAGGTGGTGATGGGCAGGGAGGCCTGGCGTGTTGTGGTTCATGGGGTCACAAAGAGTCGGACACGACTGAGCAGCTGAACTGAACCAACAGTGGTCCCCAATTTACTGAATGTCCTGAGGAAATTGACAGTAAGGGTTTTAGGTTCGTTAGATGTTGTTCTTCAGTCGCCCAGTCATGTCCGACTCTTTGCAACCCCATGGACTGCAGCACAACAGGCCTCTCTGTACCTTCCGAAGGTAGATAATCTCCCTAAGTTTGCCCAAGTTCATGTCCATTGCATCAGAATGCCATCCAGCCATTCATTCTCTGATGCCCTCTTCTTCTGCCCTCAAACTTTCCCAGCATCAGGGACTTTTCCACTGAGTCGGCTGTTTGCATCAGATGACCAAAATACTGGAGTTTCAGCTTCAGTACGAGTCCTTCCAACGAGTATTCAGAGTTGATTTCCCTTAAGATTGACTAGTTTGATCTCCTTGTTGTCCAAGGGACTCTCAAGAGTCTTCTCTGACACCACAGTTCGAAGGCATCAATTCTTCAGCACTCTGCCTTCTTTATGGTCCAGCTCTCACAACTGTCCGTGACCACTGGGAAGACCACAGACTTGACTATATGCACCTTTGTTGGCAGAGTAACGTCTCTGCTTTTCAACACACTGTCTAGGTTTGTCATTAGCTTTTCTGCCAAGAAGCAAATGTCTTCTGATTTCATGGCTGCAGTCACCATCCGCAGTGATTTTAGAGCCTAAGAAGAGGAAATGTCACTACTTCCACCTTTTCCCCTTCTATTTGCCATGAGGTAATGGGGCTGGAGGGCTGCGCTAGTGGTTCAGGCTGTAAAGAATCTGCCTGCAATGCAGGAAACCCAGGTTCAATCCCTAGGTTGGGAAGATCTCCTGGAGAAGGGAATGGCAACCCATTCCAGTATTCTTGCTAGAGAATTCCATGGGCAGAGGAGTCTAGCAGGCTACATACAATCCATGGAGTCACAAAGAGTCAGACACAACTGTGTGACTAACAATTGGACTACTGGGAATGGGACTGGATTCCATGATCTTAGCTTTTTAATATTTAGTTTTAACCAACTCTCATTCTCTTCCTTCACCCTCATCAAGAGGCTCTTTAGTTCCTCTGCCAGTAGAGTGGTATCATCTGCTTATCTGAGGTTGTTGATGTTTCTCCCACCTATCTTGATTCTAGCTTGTAACTCATTTAGCCCAGCTCAGCATTTCTCATGATGTATAGCTTGCTCAGTGCATAGATTAAACAAACAGGGTGACAGCAGACAGCCCTGTCATACTCCTTTCTCAATCCGGAACCAATCATTTGTTCTATTCAGGGTTCGGACTGTCACTTCTTGACCCACAAACAGGTTTCTCAGGAGACAGGTAAGATGGTCTGGTATTCTCATTAAGTCATTTCAGTTCAGTTCAGTTAAGTACACTCACTCAGTCATGTCTGACTCTTTGAAACCCCATGGACTGCAATGTGCCAGTCTTCCCTGTCCATCACCAACTCCCGGAGCCTACTTAAACTCATGTCCATCATGTCAGTGATGCCATCCAACCATCTCATCCTCTGTTGTCCCCTTTTCCTCTTGCCTTCCATCTTTCCCAGCATCAGGATCTTTTCCAAGGAGTCAGTTCTTCACATCAGGTGGCCAAAGTACTGGAGTTTCAACTTCAGCATCAGTCCTTCGAATAAATATTCAGGACTGATGTCCTTTAGGATGAGCTAGTTGGATCTCCTTACAGTTCAAGGGACTCTCAAGAGTCTTCTCCAACACCACAGTTCAAAAGCATCAATTCTTTAGCTGTCAGCTTTCTTTATAGTCCAACTCTCACATCCATACACAACTACTGGAAAAACCATAGCTTTGACTAGATGGACCTTTGTTGGCAAAGTAATGTCTCTGCTTTTTAATATGCAGTCTAAGTTGGTCATAACTTTTCTTCCAAGGAGCAAGTGTCTTTTAACTTCATGGCTGCAGTCACCATCTACTGTGATTTTGGAGATCCCCAAAATAAAGTCTCTCACTGTTTCCATTGTTTCCCCATCTATCTGCCATCAAGTGATGGGACTGGATGCCATGATCTTAGTTTTCTGAATGTTGAGCTTTAAGCCAACTTTTCCACTCTCCTCTTTCATTTTCATCAAGAGGCTCTTTAGTTCTTCACTTTCTGCCATAAGGCTGGTGTCATCTGCATATCTGAGGTTATTGATATTTCTCCTGGCAATCTTGATTACAGCTTGTGCTTCCTCCAGCCTAGTGTTTCTCATGATGTACTCTGCATATAAGTTAAATAAGCAGGGTGACAATATACAGCCTTGACGTACTCCTTTTCCTATTTGGAACCAGTCTGTTTTTCCATGTCCAGTTCTAACTGTTGTTTCTTGACCTGCATACAGATTTCTCAGGAGGCAAGTCAGGTGGTCTGGTATTCCCATCTCTTTCAGAATTTTCCACAGTTTATTGTGATCCACACAGTCAAAGGCTTTGGCACAATCAATAAAGTAAATGTAGATGTTTTTCTGGAATTCTCTTGCTTTTACGATGATACAACAGATGTTGGCAATTTGATCTTTGGTTCCTCTGCCTCTTCTAAGTCTATCTTGAACATCTGGAAGTTCATGGTTCACATACTGTTGAAGCCTGGCTTGGAGAATTTTGAGCATTACTTTGCTACCATGTGAGATGAGTGCAATTGTGCAGTAGTTTGAACATTCTCTGGCATTGCCTTTCTTTGGGATTGGAATGAAAACTGATCTTTTCCAGTCCTGTGGCCACTGCTGAGTTTTCCAAATTTGCTGACATATTGTGTGCAGCACTTTCACAGCATCATCTTTTAGGATTTGAAATAGCTCAGCTGGAATTCCATCACCTCCACTAGCTTTGTTCATAGTGTTGCTTTCTAAGGCCCACTTGAATTCACATTCCAGGATGTCTGGCTCTAGGTGAGTGATCACACCATTGTGGTTATCTGGGTCATGAAGATCTTTTTTGTATAGTTCCTCTGTGTATTCTTGCCACCTCTTCTTAATATCTTCTGCTTCTGTTAGGTACATACCATTTCTGTCTCTTTATCGAACCCATCTTTGCCTGAAATGTTCCCTTGGTATCTCTAATTTTCTTGAAGAGATCTCTAGTCTTTCCCATTCTGTTGTTTTCCTCTATTTCTTTGCACTGATCACTGAGGAAGGCTTTCTTATCTCTCCTTGCTATTATTTGGAACTCTGCATTCAAATGGGTGTATCTTTCCTCTTCTCCTTTGCCTTTTGCTTCTCTTATTTTCTCAGCTATTTGTAAGGCCTCCTGAGACAATCATTTTGCCTTTTTGCATTTCTTTTTCTTGGTGATGGTCTTTATCCCTGCCTCCTGTACAATGTCATGAACCTCCATCCATAGTTCTTCAGGTACTCTATCATATCTAATCCCTTGAATCTATTTGTCATTTCCACTTTATAATCATAAGGGATTTGATTTAGGTCATATCTGAATGCTCTAGTATTTTCCCCCACTTTTTTCAATTTAAGTCTGGATTTGGCAATAAGGAGGATACATGTGAGGATATAGCATGAAATCTGAGACCTGGAAGGCCCTGGAGGGCCCAGCAGGATTGGGCCAATCCTGCTGACACCATGATCCTCAACTTTCAGCATCCAGAGCTGTGAGAAATATACTTCTGTTATTTATAAACTATCCAATCTGTAGAATTTTGTTGTAGTAGCCTGAATAGACTAAGACAAGGGTCAAGAGAAGGAATACAGGAAGGGCTTTTCAATGTTTTTTCTTTTTTTTTTTCAATAAGGGGAAGATGATACACTGACTTTCAGATAGTTTGAAGTTGAGGGTTGTATGGGACATCTTACGGAGAGAACTTCAGCTATCATTTGGAAATATATGTCTGGAGTTAAGAGCTAGAGAAGTAATTTAGGATTCAGCCACATTAAAGGAACCATTGAAAGTCTTGGGAGTTGATGTCATCACCCAGAAAAAGAGCTATGAAAGTAATTTACACACATGTGAAAAAAGATGGCCTGGTGACACTTTGAGAGATGTTTATACAAGAGGAAGAACATCCAAGAAATAGCACAAGTTTTTAACAATATTAGGCACCATTAGTTAAAGCTAGTCCTGCATTCCTGTATCTGATTCTTCTTTAACACACAAAAATGGCTCACATGGATGTAACTTGTCTGGTGTCTGCAGAAAATTCTGAAAGAGACGGGAAACCGGACCACCTGACCTGCCTCCTGAGAAATCTGTGTGCAGGTCAGGAAGCAACAGTTAGAACTGGACATGGAGCAACAGACTGGTTCCAAACTGGGAAAGGAGTAGGCTGTATGTTGTCACCCTGCTTATTTAACTTACATGCAGAGTACATCATGCAAAATGCCGGGCTGGATGAAGCACAAGCTGCAATCAAGATTGCTGAGAGAAATATCAATAACCTCAGATATGCAGATGACACCACTCTTATGGCAGAAAGCGAAGAACTAAAGAGTCTCTTGATGAAAGTGAAAGAGGAGAGTGAAAAAAACTGGTTTAAAACCCAACATTCAAAAAATGAAGATCATGGCATCTGGTCCCATCACTTCATGGCAAACAGATGGGGAAAAATGGAAACAGAGAGTTTTTTCTTGGGGTCCAAAATGACTGTGGACAGTGACTTCAGCCATGAAATTTAAAAACCCTTGCTTCTTGGAAGAAAAGCTCTGACAAACTTAGACAGCGTATTGAAAAGCGGAGACATCACTTTGCCGACAAAGGTCCATCTAGTCAAGGCTATGGTTTTTCCAGTAGTCATGTATGGATGTGAGAGCTGAGCCATAAAGAAGGGAGAGTGCCAAAGAATTGATGCTTTCAAACTGTGGTGCTGGAGAAGACGCTTGAGAGCCCCTTGGACAGCAAGGAAATCCAATCAGTCAGTCCTAAAGGAAATCAATCCTGAATATTCACTGAAAGGACTGATGCTGAAGCTGAAGCGCCAATAATTTGGTTACCTGATGCAAAGAACTGACTCATCAGAAAAGACCCTGATGCTGGGAAAGATTGAAGGCAGGAGGAAAAGGGGATGATATGACAAGGATGAGATGGCTGGATGGCATCACCTATTCAATGGGCATGAGTTTGAGAAAACTGCGTGAGATTGTGGAGGACAGAGAAGCCTGGCATACTACAGTCCATGAGGTTGCAAAGAGTCGGGCAAAACTGAGCAACTGAATAACAGTCTGTCTGAAAATTAAAGAAGAAAGGTAGTTTTCTCTTGAATATCCTTTAAGGCAGTGTTTCTTATGCTACTGATGGCTGATCATGACTCACAGTGAGAAATACATTTTACACATGCAAACATAATTATGTAACTAAAACAAAGGACTTCATGAAACAATATCTACCCGAATCTTCTGCAATTAATGCTATTTTCAATTTTATTCCATTCTATTAAAAAAACAAAACACTAACTGGATTGCAGTAAATTGGTATCAAAACTGCTAATATGTGGCTATCTGCAGTGTGAAAGAGATAGAGATTAAGGGGCTGTGGTTTCTAGAAATCCACTCTCCCTCTAGTGGTTGGTATCTTTCAGGAGAGAACAGTTCACTAGTCTCAGCTCAGTCTGAGGACGGGTGGGAAGAGCTTAACTCAGTCTCCAAAGCCTTGCCTTTCAGGTAGGAATTTTTAGCTTTGGGAGGATGTCAAGCTGAATTCCACCAGCAAGACTACTTGTTTTGTTCACAGCTGCAAATATACTATTACTGCTGCAGCTGTTGCTAATAATAATGATAAAAACATTTATTGAGTCAGGCACTTTTACTTAACATTGTTAACACAATTCTAATAATAAATCTCTGAGGAAAGTACAAGTACTTCCATTTTACAGATGAGAAATATTGAGGTGAAGGGAGATAACATGCCCCTGATCATCCAGCCAGTGAATGGTGAAGCTGAGATCCAAACTCAGTTTGTGGAGTAGCAAGCGACAACAAGCTCTATCTTCTCTGGGCTTTCTGGGCCTCTATGTCATCCCTATCAGTCCTTCGTGTGTCTTGTGGCAAAGCTTGGTCTTTTCTCATGGTACTCGTTACTCCCTCTCTCAATGGAGCCTTCATGTATTTTAAACATTTCTTGAATATAGTCAAATATCTCATAATGCATTCAGGAAGTAGAGGCAGGAAAGATAGCAAGAGAGCAAGAGTAAGGGCGGGGCAGGTTGATGAATGGACTTTTGAGGCTGGGTTGCAAACAGCCGTCTGAAAGGGCAGTGGCCAGACTCTCATCACTTTACTGAATGACGGTGTCTGGACTAATGCCCTGCTTTCCTCTTCACCCCTGACAATCCCTTCACCCTCCCCATCTCCACCAGGCTTATCTTCCAAAGCAGCACTGTCATCCCACTTCATGCTTCCTGCTGACACTGCCAACTCATCCTATCCCAAACTGGATGCTTCCTCCTTTCCTTCCATGCTAACTCACCCTTTTCATCCCACCCCGTGTCTATATGCAGAAGATCATTCCAGACTTGTAATCGGCCCCATCCTACCTTCCCCACTCCCCACCGTTTCCCCACATGAAACTCAGCCTGCCAAGTTGCCTCTCTGTCCCTGGAGGCATGGGGCTTGTCTGATCTCAGTGGCTGTGTTCATGTTGTGTCCTTGCCTGGAATGCACCTCCACCACCCTGCCCCTCACTAAACCTATCAATCATTCAAGACCCAGTTCAGACTTTGCCTGTTCTCCTGATCTCTTCTTTTATCTTTGCATCTTTGTTTTTGTATCATCCATTTAGGCACTAAATACTGTAGAGTATTTAAATGATTCATATTTATATTGTCATCCATTTATTTATTAATTTTAAAGCTCCTGATTATTAAATTGTCTATTAATACAGAAAATTCAATGACAATGAAGAAGAGGTATCCAGCATCCACAAACAGAGCAAGCAGAGCTATTGTTCGTGACACTCAGCTTCCATTCACCTTCTAGGAAAATATCCCAATTATCTTTTGCCCCCCCTGAAGTATTAGTCCATGTTGGATGATCAGGGCTGACCTCTCTACCTCGAATGAGGAGTGGGCATAAGACCAAGGCTGGCCCAGGCCGGTAAGAAACTGCATTTCCCTGGTCATAGTTACTGGTTCAGAGATGGTATGTAACTCTGGCAATGCCAATGGAAATTAGCCCCAGGTTCTTGAAAGAATGATCTGAGGATGCCAAGCTGGTTGAACCTGACCCAGGAATTTCTGGTTATTATTGTTATTATTGTCACCTCTTATAGAGCACCTGTCTGAAGATGAAGCAAAGTGAAAGTGAAAGTTGCTCAGTCATGTCCGACTCTTTGCGACCCCATGGACTACAGTCCATGTAATTCTCCAGGCCAGAATACTGGAGTGGGTATCCTTTCCCTCCAACCCAGGGATCGAACCCAGGTCTCCAGCATTGCAGGCAGATTCTTTACCAGCTGAGTCACCGGGGAAGCCCAGATGAAGCAAGCATGGAAGAAGTCACAGTGGAGAAACAGAAAACAACTGATTCTGGATAAGCATCTTTGAAGTGCTTAGATTCAGTTACTGCTGTACCTTAAAGTAATAAATATCTCTTTGTTTAGGTCGGTTTCTATTGAGATTCTATAGCCTACAACTAAAGTTTCCCTAATTATCCTAGTCTGAGTCTCATTCCAGTCCAGGTTGGATTGAGGGTCCGATCAAAGCGAATCTATTGATTTAGTAAGACTCGGGGGATAAAGGAGCACGGCCTTTTTTCCTGTATCAATCCTTCCTGCATCCCAAGGCAAAAGAAGTAAAAGCAACAATAAGCCAATGCCACTTAATCAAATATAAAAGCTTCTGCACAGCAAAGGAAACCATCAACAAAACGAAAAAAACAGCTTACGGAATGGGAGAAAATATTTTCAAATGATGCAACTGACAAGTGGTTAATATCCAAACTATAGCATATAAACAACTCATACAACTCAATATCAAAACAAAACGAACAACTCAGTCAAAAAATAGGCACAGGACCTAAACAGACATTTTTCCAAAGACAACATGCAGATGGCCAACAGGCCCATGGAAAGATGCTCAACAATGATAACTGTTAGGGAAATTAAAATCAAAAGCACAATGAGGTATCACTTCACACCAGTCAGAATGGCACCATCAAAAAGTCTACAGATAATGTTGGAGAGGTTGTGAGAAAAGAGAACCCTCTACCTTGTTCGTGGAAATGTAAATTCATACAACCACTTTGGAAAAGTGAAAATTTCTTAAAAAACTAAAAATGGACCTACCTTATGATCCAGCAATTCCACTGCTGGGTATATATCCTAAAAAAATGAAAACACTATTTTGAAAAGATAGATGTACCCAAATGGTCATAGCAGTATTATTTACAATAGCTAAAAAAGCATGGAAGCAACCCAAGTGCTCATCAAGAAATAACTGGATTGAGAGGATGTGGCGTTTACATAATGGAATATTACTCAGTCATAAAGAGTGAAATAGTCATTTGCAGCAATGTGGATAGACCTAGGGAAAATTATGCTTTGTGAAATAAGTCACACAGAGAAAGACAAATACTATATGAAGGCATTTATATGTGGAATCTAAAATATAATACAAATGCATGTATACAGCAAAACAGAATAAGATTCACAGACAGCGAAAAGAAACTTATGGTTATCAAATGGGAGAGGTGGGGGAGAGGCAAATTAGGAGTGTGGGATTAACAGACCCAAACTACTATACATAACAAATGAATAACAAGGATTTACTATATAGTACAGGGAATCATACCCAATATCTTATATTAACCTATAACAACACATAATTTGTTGAAAAAATACCCCCAAATTACTATGCTATACACCTGAAACTAATATAATACTGTTAAAGCAAGTATATTTCAATTAAAAAAAATCCTTCTCACAGACCCTTGCCTGGTACTGATATCCTCCAGCCACGCAGAGTATACTGGGAGATTCTATGCTGGTCATGCTGGCACCTTGGTGCAAACAGTTGGCTTTGCATCACTGCACATGATAAGAGATGATCCTCTGTGTTTTGATATTACAGGCATATCTCAAAATGAGATGAAATCCTCATATTGAACAAGAGTTAAACAGTAATATGCTTATAAGTCTATACTGGGTTTATAAGCTATAAGTGATGGTAATAAGGTGACAACAGAGGAGGGAAACTTAAGAGTACTTTTCATTTTAGTAAAGTCTGTGAGTGAGTGGTAGCGACTGAGTGCAGGCTTTACCTGAAGTGAAGTGAAGTGAAAGTCACTCAGTCGTGTCTGACTCTTTGCGACCTCATGGACTATACTGTCGTGGAATTCTCCAGGCCAGAATACAGGAGTGGGTAGCCTTTCCCTTCTCCAGAGGATCTACCTAACCCAGGGATGGAACTCAGGTCTCCTGCATTGCAGGCGGAGTCTTTACCAGCTGAGCCACAAGGGAAGCCCAAGAATACTGGAGTGGGTAGCCTATCCCTTCTCCATGGGCTCCTCATGACCCAGGAATCGAACCGGGGACCGCCTGCATTGCAGGCGGATTCTTTATCAAGTGAGCTATCAGGGAAGCCTGATAAGTTTTTGTAAGTCAATCAATTGCTGCATTAATAGGCACCAACTGGGATTAGAGACCAAACCCTTTTAGTCATCGTGCATAGTCATTAAGCCAGTAGCTGCTTAATAATACTTCTGGTGATTAATAGCGCTTTGCAGCCTTCATGTTATACAGAAATAACGACTGAACAAATAGTGAACAACTTCTTGGTTCCAACACAGAGCTCCTTTCCACCCCTGGGGCAAGAAATGATCAAATATTTCTGAGTGAGTGGTCAGAATAGTTTCCCTGCCTCCAATATTTAGCCTCTGATTCTTGGAATATTGTCAGTCTCAAAAGTCAGAGCCTGGGGAACATTTCAAATGCTTTTAACAGAACAGGTTATGCCTTGAACTACATCACTGCCTCACCTTAAATGCCCCTATGCTGTCCGAGCTGACCTCCAGTGCCTGCATTTAGACTCTGGCCAAGGCCACAGGTGAACACACACTTGGTCCAGCCCCAGGTTGGAGCATTCCCAGCTGAAGGTGTTCCTCTTGCCTAAGTGCTTCTGCCTGGTAAATACTTGGAACATTCAGAGTGTCCTCTTTGATCCCTTTTAGTGAAAGTCCTCTGCAGTAAAATCATAATAATATAATATAATTTTATAATAAAATAATTTCAGTGACCTTCTGCTAAGCAGTCTTATTAACAGCCTCTGTTGGAGGTACTTTCAGAGGTATGACTGGCCACTCGTCTGCATGTGAGATACGTGGGTAATGGACCATCTTACAAGAGGGTACAGTTTAATTAGAATCTGTTAGATGTAGGACTTCCCATTCATCTAGTTAGTAAAGCTTAGAATCTATTCTAAGACAGAGCAACACCTCTTTTCCAAATTTCTCAGGAATCATAAGCCTTTAAAGATAAGTAACTATTTGGAACTTCTTTGATGGCCCAGGGGCTAAGGCTCCAAGCTCCCAATGCAGTGGGCATCCCTGGTCAGGCAACTAGATCCCACATGTTACAAATAAGACTCAGCATAGCCAAATAAAAAGAAATATAACAAAACAATATTTAGCTTAAAAATTGGTAACAGTATCTTTGCTATAGTTAGGAACTGGGAAATGTTTAACTCATCTTCTTTCACTGAGCCGCTGGTTTCAGGGCTGACTCGAAGGCAGTGGTTCTCAGCCTGGAGAGCATATTTGAATCATCTGGGGGTTTAAATAAACTATCGATTCCTGGTGTTCACCCCTACAGAGTCTGAATTATAGTTTGGGATGCATCCTGGCATCAGGATTTAAAAGTTTTTACCAGGTAGGCACCTGAAAAGATGCTGAACATCACTAATCAACAAAGAAATGCAAATCAAAATTATAAAATACCACCTCGCACCTGTCAAAATGGCTATGATCAAAAGGTCTACATATAACAAAAGTTGGCGAGGTTGCACAGAAACGGGAGCCCTTGTACACTGTTGGTGGAAATGTAAACTGGTGCAGCCACTATGGAAAACAGTATTGAGGTTCCTCAAAAAACTAGAACTAGAACTACCATATGACCCAGCAATTTCATTCCTGGGTATATATCAAAAGAAAAGGAAACACTAACTTGAAAAGGTATCACCAGATGCACCCCAATGTTAGTGGCAGCATTATTTATAATAGCTAAGATACGGAAGCAACCGAACTGTCCATTTACTGATAAATGGATAAAAGTGTGGATATACACATATACATACAAAGGAACATTACTGAGTCATAAGAAAGAATGAAATCCTGCCATTTGCAATAATACTGATGGACCTAGAATGTTAGAAAGATAAGTCAGATATGGACAAATATTCTATGTCACCATTTATATGTGGAATCTAAAGAAATAAAACAAATAAATATATACCAAAACAGAAACAGCCTCACACATAAAGAGAACAAGCTAGCAGTTACCAGTGGGTAGAGCGAAGAGGGGAGGAGAAGACTGAGGTATGGGACTAAGAGATACAAACTGCTATGTATAAAACAAATAAGCAACAAGGATATATTGTACAGCACAGGGAAATACAACCATTATTTTCTAATAACTTTAACTGCAGTATAATCTTAAAAAATTAAATCACTATGCTGAACTTTTCAGTCACTAAGTTGTGTCTGACTCTGACCCCGTGGACTATAACACCCCAGGCTTCCCTGTCCTCCACTATCTCCCGGACTTTGCTCAAATCCATGTCCCTTGAGTCAGTGATGCTATCTAACCATCTCATCCTCTGCCACCTGCTTCTCCTTTTGCCTTCAATCTTTCCCAGCATTAGGGTCTTTTCTTAATATTGCATACTGTAAATCAATTTTTAAAAAGCCAGAAAAAACAAACAAAAAATCATTTCCAAGTGTTTCCAATATGTTGTAGATACACTGTATCTACAATGTAGATACAATTGTTTTTCCTAGACCTGGTGGGGTGGGTGGGGAAGCTAAATCTAGTGTTTGTGTAAACAGGTTATCATTGCCTACAACTTGCTTTCTATATGCCCTAGAATAAGATTTTGTAATAAATTTGGGGAAAAAAAATTTTTTAATTATTATTGCAGAGGGATGGTGGAGGTATCTTCACTTTGCCTGTTCCATAGGACTGCTGTGAAGCCTAAAAGAGATTATGAAGCAGTGGCAGTGGTGGGGGCAGTGCCTTGTAAACTGGAATTTGCAATCTCACACATCTGCCAGGGGTGTGGGGTTTGGTCAGACTGGCCAGTGCTGGAGAAGGGCAAGTACCAGGAAGCCAGGAGCACAGCCCTGGGCTGAAGCAGGAGTCCTGTCTCAAGGGGAAATACTGACCCAGCTCTGGCTGATTACTGCCAAATGAATCCCATCTTAATGTGGCCAGAACTTTGTTGGGGTAGGGGGCGGAAGATACACATTAATATCTATGCAGAATTTCTCAATGTTAAGAACACTGAATGTCAAAAAGCACATTTGAGGACTAGATCATCATTTTATGAACCCTGAAACTTTACAGGTGGGAACCTGTTAAAAATTGGGGGGCAGGGGGAGGTTGGTTTGCTTTTTTTAGTAAATCACTCCATTTCTACAACTTCCCATTGTTTTGTGGACTAACTCCTCCATAGGCTGCTTTGCAAGGGGAGAAGCATTCTCTTCTCAGAGGCACTAGAAAACATAGTTTATTCTTTGGCAGTTCCCTATGCTTTAAGGATTTGACATGCTAGATGGGCAAGATGGTCTGGAGAGAGTTCTGTGCTGGAAGGAACCATACCTGCCGTATTGTGTGGTTTTCAGTAGTCTGGCAATCCTGGGATGGGTCTTGAGGTAGAAGGGAGGAGGGGAGTGTTGTGGAAGAACATGGGTCCTGCTCACGATGGCCCTGCTTGTGTCTGGCAAATAGTATCAGGGGAGGCACAAGATAGAGAGTACTTCAGGTCAAAGGCAGGAGGGCACCAAGAGGACACTGGAATTTTGTCACAGGGAGAAGGAAGTGCTGAGAGTTAGATTTGAGTAAGACTGATTTGTCATCATGCTTATAGAAGCTGCTAGATTTTGAAATGAAAATTTGCCTGTGGAGCCAGTTGATACACTTGCTATGGTTCTCCCTCATTCGTATGACTTTGAAACGAAGTGAAAGTGTTAGTTCATCAGTCCTGTCCAATCCTTTGCAACCCCACGGACTATAGCCCACGAGGCTCCTCTGTCCATGAGATTCTCCAGGCAAGAATACTGGAGTGGGTTGCATTTCCTTCTCCAGGGGATCTTCCCGACCCAGAGATCAAACCTGAGTCCCCTGTATTGCAGGGAGATTCCTCACCATTTGAGCCACCAGGGAAGCGCATCCTAAAGAAAAAGAACAGTGGAAAAGGAGAAGACCATTGCTTGGACATAAATGTTCTTAATAGCGTTCAGGAGTAATAAGGGATATTTTTTAAAACAAATGCTAGGGACTTTCTGGGTGGTCCAATGGTTAAGACTTCCCTTTCCAATGCAAGGGTTGCAGGGTCGAATCCTGGTAAGGAAGCTAAGATTCTCATATGCCTTGTGGCCAAAAAACCAAAACATAAAACAGAAACACTATTGTAATAAATTAAATAGAGACTTTAAAAATGGTCCACATCAAAAACAACAACAACAAAAAATCTTTAAAAAGGGGGGCGGTGTTTTCCTGGTGGCTCAGTTGTAAGGAATCAGCCTGCCAGTGTAGGAGACATGGGTTCAATCCCTTGTCAGGAAAGATCCCACAGGCCATGGAGCAACTAAACCCCTGGGCCACTGTTAGGAGGAAATACACTGATTGAAACTGCCTACCCTGGCCAGGCACCATAGCTACCATTTGCATGAGTTATTTTACAACAGCAGGTCCTGTAAAGAACATGGAACTAATAAGCCACCACCAACTAGAAGAATTCAAGAAAGGTCAAAAGGAGATGTCACATGTCCTATCACCTCCCAGAATCCTTCTCGTTGGCATCCATCTTGGCTGAGCCACCAGGAAGGACCCTAAGTTAGAGTGATTGGCCAAAGAAAACTGGGAAAGTAATTCCATCACCATAAAACCTGAGACTGCAAGTCATATGGCAGAGAAGTCCTCCTAGTTTCCCCTTCCCTCCCGCTCTCTTCCCCGGCTCCTTCCCCATAAAATCTCTCATTTTGTCAGCATGTGTGTCTCCTTGGACAATTCATTTCCCCTTGTTAGACAAGGACCCACTCTGGGCCCTGGAAGAGGTCCCCCTTCCTGCACCACCACCGCAACGGAGCCTGTGCTCTAGAGTGAAGTCACGACGATGAGAAGCCCACGCACTAGAACTCCATAGTAGCCCCCACTCACCACAACTAGAGAAAAGCCCAAGCAGCAGCAAAGACCCAGCACACCCAAGAATAAAATAAAAAAAAATTTTTTAAATGCTGATGCTGAACCATTTGAAGCTTGTTTTCCCAGACTTTCTTTGCTCCCTCTCATAGTCATCACACAAGACCACCTGAAATGTCCTCTCAAGTGTGGAGAAACAGCAGAATTAAAAAAAAAAAATCAAGGAAACATCAAAAGGTTGTAAAAACAACTTCTTCAAACTTAAGCCATCATAGCATCATAGTATCTAGAAATAAATAGAAATCAGGAAAGACGATTTACTGCGGTAAATCCCTTTGCAAAGCAAATGTAGTATGTGTAGTCTCCCCTAAGTTTCTGTATTTTGTGACTCTGATTTGGGGTTTTCTTAAGGTAGGACACACCTGTGTCTTATCAACAACTCTCCCCCCCCAAAGCGAAGCAATTTTGAATTAATTACCAACATCATCAACTTTCCCTTCCACATCATACTGCATGTGTTTTGTGTTTGGAGTCAAATAGAGTCGGAGTCAAACAGAGTCAGAGCGCATTAGAGTAGAAAAGGGACTGTTGATATCCTTCATTCTGTCTTCAATTTGCAGACAAGGACACTATGGCCAAAAGAGTTAGAGGGATATATCCAGTGTCACATGATCAAGTAGTAATGTCATGATCAATAATGACATTCTCAGTCTTACCCAATGTTCAGTCCTTAATTCTTTCTTCTAGATGCAATTCCAGTTTTGGCATCTCTCTTTCCCAAGTGTGACTCAGAGGTAACCAATGTGGCACCATTTCCAGATCCAGGGTAGATTCTGGTTAGTTTAAACCAACCAAGGCATGGCATGCTCCTGGAAACCTTTATTGATCCAGTGGGGAGTACACGACCTCTGGTGGTACAGTCAGACTGAAGGAGAGGGCTTATGTGTTTGGGGGAGAAGACCACCCTGTATGTAGCCTTCATTACTACTGAGAGACAACCTTTCACCATCAGGTCTGATCCAGGTATCTATGCACAATTAGAGCCCAGCTCAACCTCTACTGAGTCTACTTATACCACACAATTGCCTCACAATTACCAGTAGGTTAGGTTAGTCTGCCGGCATCTGGGCAAAAGGAATTTTTCCAACCCTTACAGGCTGCTGAGAAGGGCTGGTGAGTAGCCAAAGAATGTCATGGAGGGAATTTCTGTAGTTCATTCTTTGGCAACTCAACCTTTATGTTGGTCCCCAGTGCTGTGAATGGCACTGCCTGCATTCCCATATGGCTAATGGACGAAAGAGGAAGAAACTACCTGAACTAGCCAGGTGACAGATAATACAAAAGGCAATTCTGCACCATCTGAGGCACCAGGCAAGCCCAATAAAAGAAATACAGTGGCCCAAGTAAATAAAACTTATCTTAGGCACGGGACTCATCTACAGGCTCTGATGCTGTCACTAGGACCCTGCCTCTAGTCACTTTCTGGCTGCCTATCACTCACATTGGTTCTATTTATCCCCACATTCCACGTGGGGGCAAGACTGTAGCCAAAACCCCTAGGCACACCTTCTTCCCTGCCCAAGACCAATGGGGAAAAGGTGGGTGTCACCTGTCCCAAGTAAGGCAAATGTCTTAAAAGCAGGAGTGCCCGACGTAAGGTAGGAACCTGTCGCTCCTCACAGAGAAGCTGCAGGTTTTGAACTCCCTCCTGACTGCAGGCCCCAGTGCCAGTGGGTGGGGAAGCATGAGGGTCGGATTTATGGCGCAGTTGCATCTTTCCTACCTGCTTCCATGAGTCTTCCCTCTCTTGTCTGATGTGATGGGATCGCTCTGCCAGTTGTTAAGTTTCTTTGCAGGGAAAGTCACTCCAAATAATGAACTTGGCGTCTCTGCCGTGAGTTCAAGTCTCCCTGCTCCACCATCTTAAATCAAACGCCTATGCAAAACTCCAGTAACGCTGAAGAAGCTGAAGTTGAATAGTTCTATGAAGACCTATAAGACGTTTTAGAACTAACACCCAAAAAAGATGTCGTTTTCATTATAGTGGACTGGAATGCAAAAGTAGCAAGAAACACCTGGAGTAACAGGCAAATTTGGCCTTGGAGTACGGAATGAAGCAGGGCAAAGACTAATAGAGTTTTGCCAAGAGAACGCACTGGTCATAGCAAACACCTGCTTCCAATAATACAAGAGAAGACTCTACACATGGAAATCACCTGATGGCCAACACTGAAATCGGATTGATGATATTCTTTGCAGCCAAAGATGGAGAAGCTCTATACAGTCAGCAAAAACAAGACCAGGGGCTGACTGTGGCTCAGATCATGAACTCCTTACTGCCAAATTCAGACTTAAATTGAGGAAAGTGGGGAAAACCTCTACACCATTCAGTTATGACCTAAACCAAATCCCTTATGATTATACAGTGGAAGTGAGAAATAGATTTAAGGGACTAGGTCTGATAGAGTGCCTGATTAACTATGGACGGAGGTTCATGACATTGTACAGGAGGCAGAAATCAAGATCATCCCCAAGAAAAAGAAAGGCAAAAAAGCAAAATGGCTGTCTGAGGAGGCCTTACAAATAGCTGGGAAAAGAACAGAAGCAAAAGGCAAAGGAGAAAAGGAAAGATAAACCCATTTGAATGCAGAGTTCCAAAAAAATAGCAAGGAGAGATAAGAAAGCCTTCCTCAGTGATCAATGCAAAGAAATAGAGGAAAACAGTAGAATGGGAAAGACTAGAGATCTCTAAGAAAATTGGAGATACCAAGGGAACATTTCATGCAAAGATGAGCATAATAAAGGACAGAAATGGTATGGACCTAACAGAAGCAGAAGGTATTAAGAAGAGGTGGCAAAAATACACAGAGGAACTATACAAAAAAGATCTTTATGACCCAGATAACCACGATGGTGTGATCACTCACATAGAGTCAGGCATCCTGGAACGTGAAGTCAAGTGGTCCTTAGGAAGCATCACTGCGAACAAAGCTAGTGGAGGTAATGGAATTCCAGTTGAGCTATTTCAGATCCTAAAACATGATGCTGTGAAAGTGCTGCACTCAATATGCCGGCAAATTTGGAAAACTCAGCAGTGGCCACAGGACTGGAAAAGGTCCGTTTTCATTCCAATTCCATAGAAAGGCAAATGCTAAAGAATGCTCAAACTACCGCACAATTTCACTCATCTCACATGGTAGCAAAGTAATGCTCAAAATTCTCCAAGCCAGGCTTCAGCAATACGTGAACCGTGAACTTCCAGATGTTCAAGCTGGTTTCTGGTTTTAGAAAAGGCAGAGGAACCAGAGATCAAATTGCCAACATCTGCTGGATCATTGAAAAAGCAAGAGAGTTCCAGAAAAACATCTACTTCTGCTTTATTGACTATGCCAAAGCCTTTGACTGTGTGGATCACAATTAACTGTGGAAAATTCTGAAAGAGATGGGAATACCAGACCACCTGACTTGCCTCCTGAGAAATCTGTACGCAGGTCAAGAAACAACAGTTAGAACTGGACATGGAAAAACAGACTGGTTCTTAAAAGGAAAAGGAGTACATCAAGGCTGTATATTGTCACCCTGCTTATTTAATTTATATGCAGTACATCATGAGAAACACTAGGCTGGAGGAAGCACAAGCTGTAATCAAGATTGTCAGGAGAAATATCAATAACCTCAGATACGCAGATGACACCACCCTTATGGCAGAAAGTGAAGAAGAACTAAAGAGCCTCTTGATGAAAGTGAAAGAGGAGAGTGAAAAAGTTGGCTTACAGCTCAACATAAAGGAAATGAAGATCATGGCATCTGGTTCCACCACTTCATGGCAAATTGATGGGGAAACAGTGGGAACAGTGACTGACTTTATTGTTTTGGGCTCCAAAATCACTGCAGATGGTGACTGTAGCCATGAAATTAAAAGATGCTTACTTCTTGGAAGGAAAGTTATGACCAACCTAGACAGCATATTACAAAGTAAAGATATTACTTTGCCAACAAAGTTCTGTCTAGTCGAGGCAATGGTTTTTCCAGTGTTCGTGTATGGATGTGAGAGTTGGACTGTAAAGAAAGCTGAGCACTGAAGAATTGATGCTTTTGAACTGTGGTGTTGGAGAAGACTCTTGAGAGTCCCTTGGACTGCAAGGAGATCCAACTAGTCCATCCTAAAAGAGATCAGTGCTGAGTGTTTAGGAAGGACTGATGCTGAAGTTGAAACTCCAATACTTTGGCCACCTGATGTGAAGAGCTGACTCATTTGAAAAGGCCCTGATGCTGGGAACGATTGAGGGCAGGAGAAGGGGACAACAGAGGATGAGACGGTGGATGGCATCAAACTGACTCAATGGACATGGGTTGGGTGGACTCTGGGAGTTGGTGATGGACAGGGAGGCCTGGTGTGCTGCGGTCCACGGGGTCGCAAAGAGTCGGACATGACTGCGCGACTGAACTAATGCAAATATAGCCTTGTCTCTCATGGGCTCTGATTGGATCACATGCCATTCCTGAACCAATCACTATGTCAGTGGCCTGAAGAGCCAGACCTGAGATACAAGCCTCTCACTGGGCTGAAGAAAGTGGACAGAGAAATGGCAGCAGATCCCAGAGGGAAATTACTGTTCAGTTACTCAGGAGATGTACCAATAGATGCTTGCTGTCCAGGAACTCAATATGTAGAAGCTTCTCTAAATGTGTAGACTTTTTGTTATTGTTGTTTATATTGTGCAAACAGCAGAGACTGAAATCAGCAAACTGATGTTTCAGTCCTGACTCTGGCTGAGTTCCGTAATTGTTAAATGGGGGGTGTTGTCCTGAGGCTTGAATGAGATTCTATACAGGAGGTACTTTTATAATAAAGGTTAAGGGCTAAATCCAAATGAGGGATTGTCATTGTTGTCATTACTATTAGCATCTTTTCTGAATTTTTCACACTCATACTATGATTATGATGCAATGCTCTTTCAGGCAAGGCATGAAAAGCAAAAACTTCATTAGAAACTAGAAAGAATTTGGCCAGGGTTGCTATAAACATATACCGTCTCTGTGAGAATCAGAAATAGACCCTTCCCTCCATCTCCGAGTGGTGCTGTTTCCAAGGAACATGGCTTGGCAAGGGAATAGCATCTTCATGAAAAGAAAACGTCACCCTTTCCTCTGAGTAGACACCTGCATGCTAGGTTGCATGGCTTGCTGGGAGGAAAGCACACTGGAGTCCAAATGTCCCTGCCCCTTTGACCGGAGAGCTTGCAGTCAAGGGTGGAGGGTTGTTCTGTGCACAGTCTGCCTGGCAGTACTCTGTGATGCTGACTTTGGTAATGGACCGCTGAGGAGGTTGAACTCTGAAGCCTAATTCCTCATTTTCCTGTTCAGCTAACTGTCTAAGACCATTTATCACTTCCCCCTTTTCTGCACATTTTCACTTCATGCCAAATACAGCAGTCTGTGCTATCTCTTTTAGTTAACTACCCATTAGCGATCTAGATTCTGCAGGCTTTTCAGATGTTTACGGCATACCACTCCAACCTCAAGGAAGAGAATCTTTCCTTTTTAACCGCCCTGATGAGTGATGTTGCAGAGGACAGCTAAGCCTTTAAAAATGAACACAGCACAAGTTGCTGGCACTTGCCTGTTGCTGGAAAGTCAGTGCTGATTTCTTCAAATTGCTTAGGAAGAAGGGACGAAAAGCACAGGCAACTTCACCTAGATTGACCACCACCACTGTTTGCTATTCTAAATCCTGGCAACAGAAACTCTGGAAAGAAATCCTTTGAACTAGATCCAGCCAGCCTGCAGGGAGCCAGGGAATGTAATATGGTAGTCTTTGTGTTGCTATGACTGAAGGTCTTCCTATTCTAAAAGATTACCTTTCTCTTGTGTGAAAGATGGATAGTTAGAGCCAACAGGAGCTTGCAATGCTGTTGTGACCATGTTGCCCCTTTCACTTCATCCTTGGTATCTTTTGGGGCACCAGAAATTATAGAAACTTTCCAACGTGATGTGGACCAGGATTAACCGATCACCATGATGTCGGTGGTGTGGTTTAGGTAAATTGGATCTCAGTCTAAAGAAAGATCACGTGTCTTTTGTCTAGAAAACACCTTTGCTTGATACTGCCGTTCTTCTCTCGTCCCTCTTCCTCTTTACCCAGAAAATAGCGTGCTGCTCTAGCTGCCACTTCCTCACTGTTTTTTCCTTGCCTCTTTTTACTTCCTCCTTCCTCCAAGTGGGTGTTTTTTGCACTTGTCCCCCTCTCCCCTCAGATCCATTCTCTGCCCCTCCTGGGCTCCCTTGCCCTGGGGTTTCTGGTTGATTCACCCCGTGGGAGGCATGGCAGGAGACTGGAGGGTGGAGCGAATTGTTGGCTGCCTCTGATCCTCTGCAGCAGCCTCACGAAGGGTCTGGCGGAGGCTGTGCTCCTCTGAAGGCCCGGCTCCTGGTGGGAGGGGTTCCTTCATGGCTTCAGTGTCGCCACCCTCTCTCTTGCTCCTTCAGGCGCAGAGATGGAAACAGCTCCCAGCAGTCGTGAGTTTCTGGATGACTCATTATCTCTTTCTGGCTCCTTTCATCCTGCCTACACCTTACAGAGTCCCTTCCTGAAGTTTTTTACTGTCAGCTTTTTCGAGTGTCCATCTGTTTCCTGCCAGGACACTAACTAATACAGTCTTCATCCTCACCACTCTTCCACAAGAGCTGGGTGGTCACCGGGGACACCCCAAACAGGTTACCCCCTCATGCTCAGGTTACTTCTTCCTCTTTATCCTCTCCTCTCCCAGATGCGACTGCATCTTCCTTTCCTTCTACCTTTCCACTCATTATCTGAAAAGAACTACTATAATTGTTTCTTCAGTGGTCCTCTTATCTCCACTCCATCCTGTCCTATCTAGAGCATCACCTGTTAAAAAAATATTATTCCTAAAACACCTGGAAACAATTGATAGCATGGTCTCACTCAGGAGGAGGAGGCCCTAGACAGCCTCCATTTGCCTCTCTTGATCAAATCCTTTTCCATCATGCTCTGAGTCCTAGGAGACAGACCTTTAGGGATGTATCAAAGGGCTTCCTTGTCCTCTAGCTTCCCACTGAGTTCAGCCAGTTATACGTTGGGGTGTTCATTCTCCTGGGCTGCCTCCCAGATGGCCAGAGGGTCAGCAGTGGTTATGTTTCTGTCCCGTAGACCACACCTCTCCTGCTGGGGACTCCTTTCTATAGCCACATCTAACGTCTCACCTATGGGCTTCAGGATGATAGCATCTCCCTACTACTGCTAGGCTCAACCTGCCCACCACTTGTAAATAGTCCTGTTCCATTAAACTCTCCTAAATTAACTCCATCTGAAGGCACTGTCTGCTTCCTGCTGGGAAGCAAAGTCCCGAGGCCCCAATCACTGCTGTCAGTCAAGTTCTGCAGACTTTCTCTCTCCTTATCACTTAGGGAGCTCTCACTGTGCCCTGGTCATTTCAGTTTATCACAACTTAGAAACCGGGCTAAGTTATGCTGTAGTAACAAATCATCCCCAAATTTGAGTAACTTAGATCAGCAAAGGCTTACTGCTCTTTCGTGCTACACGTCCAGTGTAGGTCAGCAGAAGCTCTGCTCACCAGATCACCCAGACTCAGGCTCACAGGACAGCCCTCATTTCCACCATTGTCAGAGTCTAGGCAAGGAACAAGAGCTAGCAGAAGGCCTTATGCCAAGACTGAATCAGGAGGCCAAGAATGACTTATACCTACATTTCATTGTCCAGAACTAGTCACGTGGCCCCACTCAAACAGAAAAGGGGGCAGGAAGTACAATCTTATCATGTGCCCCAAAGGGGTGCTCTTAACATTTGAACATTTGGGAACAGCACTGATGATTACAACAGGGCAAGTCCGTGAGTTCTTCAGAAGATTCAGCATGATCTCCTCTGGCAAAGGAGGTCAGACTCCATGCTGAAGACTGCTGTCCCACCCCTCACATTACCAGAAGTGCATTTCATGGCATCTGCCTCTGGATCTCCTCTTCTCAAAGGGAGCCCCTGGGTGAGAGACTGACAAGATGGCTGAAGCCCAGCTACTATTTTTCAAAGAAAATTATTGAGATCAAATATACTACATGACAGCATATTAAAAAGCAGAGACATTACTTTGCTGACAAAGGTCTGTCTAGTCAAAGCTATGGTTTTCCCAGTAGTCATGTATAGATGTGAGAGTTTGACCATAAAGAAAGCTGAGCACCGAAGAACTGATGCTTTCTAACTGTGGTGTTGAAGAAGACTCTTGAGAGTCCCTTGGACTGCAAGGAGATCCAACCAGTCCATCCTAAAGGAGATCAATCCTGGGTGTTCATTGGAAGTTACTGTTGATGCTAAAGCTGAAACTTCAATACTTTGGCCACTTGATGTGAAGAACTTACTCATTGGAAAAGACCCTGATGCTGGGAAAGACTGAAGGCAGGAGGAGAAGGGGATGACAGAGGATGAGATGGTTGGATGGCATCACCGACTCGATGGACATGCATTTGAGCAGGCTCTGGGAGTTGGTGATGGACAGGGAAACCTGGCATGCTGCAGTCCATGGGATCACAAAGAGTCGGACACGATTGAGCAACTGAATTGAACTGGTACTACATGAAGGGGCTTCCCAGGTGGCTTAACTGGTAAAAAACCCACCTGCCAATGCAGGAGACGCATGAGACATAGGTTTGATCCATGGGTCAGGGAGATCCCCTGGAGAAGGAGATGGCAACCCACTCCAGTATTCTTGCCTAGAGAATCCCATGGACAGAGGAGTCTGGCGGTACAGTCCATGAAGTCTCAAGGAGTCTGACACGACTGAGCACACACGCACACACACTTACTATACTATGAAATGTACACTATGAAATGGACCAACTTAATTACTTTAAAGTATACACATGAGTGAACTCTTTGCACGAGGTGGCCAAAGTATTTTGAGTTACAGCTTCAGCATCAGTCTTTCCAATGAACACCCAGGACTCCTTTAGGATGGACTGACTGGATCTCCTTGCAGTCCAAGCGACTCTCAAGAGCCTTCTGGGAATGACTGAGGATGAGATGGCTGGATGGCATCACTGACTCGATGGACATGACTTTGAGTAAACTCTGGGAGTCGGTGATGGACAGGGAAGCCTGGCGTGCTGTGATTCACGGGTTCGCAAAGAGTCAGACACGCAAGAGTCTAAGAGTCGGACAGGACTGAGTGACTGAACTGAACTGAAGGGATACAAATGAGTGGTATTTGATACACTCATAGTGTTGTGCAACCATCACCACTATCTAGTTATAGAACTTTTAATCATTCCCAAAAGGAGACTCTGTATCCATTAAGCTGCTGCTGCTGCTGCGAAGTCGCTTCAGTCATATCTGACTCTGTGCGACCGCATAGACGGTGGCCCACCAGGTTCCTCCGTCCGTGAGATTCTCCAGGCAAGAACACTGGAGCGGGTTGCCATTTCCTTCCCCAAGACACGCATACATGCTAAGTCGCTTCAGTCATGTCCAACTCGTGTGACCCTATAGACAGCAGCCCACCAGGTTCCTATGTCCACAGGATTTTCTAGGCAAGAATACTGGAATGGGTTGCCGTTTCCTTCTCCAACCCATTAAGCAGTTACTCCCTATTTCCCATTCTCTCTGGCTCTTGATAACCACTAATCTGCTTTCTATGAATTTGCCTGTTCTGGGTATTTCACATATATGGAGCCACGCATTATGTGACCTTCTGTGTCTCTAAGCCCAACTACTTTTCGAGGCATCCTGGTGGCCCCCAGGAAGCCCACCCAGAACTTTGGTGCCAAATGGTGGCTGTGCGGGTGCCTGACAGCTGCCTTCCCTCTCCACCTGCTGTCACTGGATTTCCTTTATCCTGGCTCAGATGGAGAACAGCACCCTGCTGCCTAAACAGGCCAAGGATGGCTGCCTCCCCTTCTTTCAAGTGCCTGGGTCTCTGTGGGAGTCCCTTCCTCACACAAGTAGCGGGATGGGGCAGGGAAGAAGGGGCATCCCCGCTGCATGGAAGAGGCAAAGCCACTGGGACCCCCCCCCCTTTCCAATCTCTACACCCACATCAGCAGAAGGGCTTAGCTAGCTCTTCAAAGTGGGGGATTAGAGTGGAACCACAGCCCCTGGAAGAGTGGCCTCTGGCCCCATTTTTTTTTCTTTACGTTTCACAATATGTGTTGTTTAACAGCAGTTGTTTTCTGCTGTGGGTGAGTGCCAATTCTGCTACAACAAGAAAGGCCCTGTTTGATATCTTCTTAAATATCGTTTTGATAATGTTCCTCTCGCTCCACGGTCTTCCATATCTCACTGATATGAATGGAGAAATTCCAAACTCTTGGCATTCAAGGCTCCAAGCAAACTAGTTCCAATTTAGCTCTCTAGCTTTTCCTCTCGCCCACTCCCCACCACAAATTCTCCCTTCCTTCCATGCAGTCCTGCCCTCCTCACAGTCCCCAGAATGCCCTGCTTGGGATTTGGGGTTGGGGCTCTTCCCTTTTCCATCCCCTCCCGGAATGCACTTTCTCTGCCTGTGAGGTTCCTTCCCACGATCTCTCCTCCTCTCCCTCTGAACTTGGAATAGACAGCCTGGTCTATCTCTGCTGGACACGTGTCCTGCCGCCTCATGTGGTCAGTAACCTCCTCGCCTGTTGACGTGTTCTGATGTGCGGGGGTGGGGTGGGTCTTGGAGAGAGGGCTGCAGCCACGTCCAGGCTGACCCGCCCAGCCCTTCACCCTGGGCGTCCTCAGTCCGAGAAACCACAGAGCCAGGCTGAAGTTCTGTTAGCCCTGGCCCAAGAACCCAAACGTTTTCCTGATTCGTGGGTGGGATTTTAGGAATGGGTGATGGAGGCGACTGTGGATAATTCAGCCATCTTCTGGGGACATCTCCCTGGGGTCACCCTGGGATTGAGGGTCTGGAAGAGATGGTCATGAATGTTTTGCTCTGGGTTCTTTTAGGTTGACCCAGAAGTACACTCTGTTGTGATTGGGTTTAGGTAGAGGGATGAGAAAAGGGGAGAGTAGAGAGAGCAAGAAAGGTAAACTGGGGAGAAAAGATCAGCCAGGAAGAGAGAAAAAGGCAAATCCACGTCATGGAGACGTGAAAGGGGAGGGGAATATATTTAGGGACCCCAGACCTTGGGAGAGGAGAAAAGGATCTTCCTTATCTTGCTGAGTGACTCACACTATCTCTATGCTTCCTTCCACTCCCATGCCAGGATATACAGCACTCCCCAACCCCATGCCTCCACCCCAGTTACCCTCAGCTGGATAGGTCAAAAAGCAGCCCCAGCCCAGAGTGTCTTCCTCCTTGGCCATCTCCTTGTGCTGTACCCAGCTTTGCTTCTGTTTCTGGTTTAGTTTGTTTCAGTGGGAGGGACTGATTTGTGCCTTGGAGGAATTATTCCCAGCCTTGGAGAAATGCCTAGCCCAGAGCTATAGCCACATCCCAGTGCAGCCTGACCTTTCTCAGGATGGCCTAGAGCCAGCCCAGGCCAGAAGCTGCCCTTGGCCATGCAGGCACTGGGAACTGGGCATGCCCGTGCCTGCTGCCCTGGAGCCTGCAGGGGCTGGGTGCACTCTGTTTCCTTTTAGGGCTCCAACTAGCCAACGAGGTCTCCCTACCTCAGACCAGGCTGGCAGCATTGTTTTCAGGCACTCTGACTGTTGCAAATCCCTTGCTCTCCTGAAAGAAAAGGCAGAGGCTAGAGGCACAAAGTAATAATCAAGTAAGTTTGCAACATGGGCTTCTGGAAGGCCTGTGACTTGGCTTGCATCCAGGTGAGGGTGGCCCGCTGTCTCTGTTGTCTACACATTATCTCTTCACTCATTCCCTTTCATGAAGACTTCTCGTCTAGACTACTATGGCAACTTTTCCTTTAAACTCTCCCTTCCAATCCATTCTCGGTAGCTGCTAAGTTCATTTTGCTAAAGCCCTGTCTTATCTTGTTATTTCTTTACTCAAAACCCATCCTTATTGGCTATTACTGCCTGTGGTATAAATAATTAGTTTGTGTAATCAAAATATCCCTTGCTTAACTCCAGGGGGTACAAACCCCATAAATTCTTCCACCCCTCCCTGAGGGCAGGCCTGGAAGCTGGGGAGAAGGAGGGAAAATATGTCATAGCCCATTCCCATTCTTTGGCATTGCCTTTCTTTGGGATTGGAATGAAAACTGACCTTTTCCAGTCCTGTGGCCACTGCTGAGTTTTCCAAATTTGCTGGCATATTGAGTGCAGCACTTTCACAGCATCATCTTTCAGGATTTGAAATAGCTCAACTGGAATTCTATCACCTCCACTAGCTTTGTTTGTAGTGATGCTTCCTAAGGCCCACTTGACTTCACATTCCAGGATGCCTGGCTCTAGGTGAGTGATCACACCATCATGATTATCTGGGTTGTGACAATCTTTTATGTACAGTTCTTCTGTGTATTCTTCCCACCTCTTCTTAATATCTTCTGCTTCTGTTAGGTCCCTACCATTTCTGTCCTTTATTGAGTCCATCTTTGCATAAAATGTTCGCTTGGTATCTCTAATTTTCTTGAAGAAATCTCTGGCAGAGGAACCAGAGATCAAATTGCCAACATCCACTGAATCATCGAAAAAGCAAGAGAATTCCATCTATTTTTGCTTTATTGACTATGCCAAAACCTTTGACTGTGTGGATCACAATTAACTGTGGAAAACTCTGAAAGAGATGGGAATACCAGACCACCTGACCTGCCTCTTGAGAAATCTGTATGCAGGTCAGAAAGCAACAGTTAGAACTGGACACGGAAGAGCAGACTGGTTCCAAATAGGAAAAGGAGTACATCAAGGCTGTATGTTGTCACCCTGCTTATTTAACTTAATATGCAGAGTACATCATGAGAAATGCTGGACTGGAAGAAGCACAAGCTGGAATCAAGATTGCTGGGAGAAATATCAATAACCTCAGATATGCAGATGACACCACCCCTTATGGCAGAAAGCGAAGAAGTAAACAGCCTCTTGATAAAAGTCAAAGAGGAGAGTGAAAAAGTTGGCTTACAGTTCAACAATCAGAAAACTAACATCATGGCATCCGGTCCCATCACTTCATGGGAAATAGATGGGGAAACAGTGTAAACAGTGTCAGACTTTATTTTTCTGGGCTCCAAAATCACTGCAGATGGTGATTGCAGCCATGAAATTAAAAGATGCTTACTCCTTGGAAGGAAAGTTATGACCAACTTCAACAGCATATTAAAAAGCAGAGACATCACCTTGCCAATAAAGGTCCATCTAGTCAAGGCTATGGTTTTTCCAGTGGTCATGTATGGATGTGAGAGTTGGACTATAAATAAAGCTGAGTGCAGAAGAATTGATGCTTTTGAACTGTGGTGTTGGAGAAGACTCTTGAGAGTCCCTTGGACTGCAAGGAGATCCAACCAGTCCATCCTAAAGGAGTTCAGTCCTTGGTGTTCATTGGAAGAACTGATGTTGAAGCTGAAACTCCAATACTTTGGCCACCTGATGCGAAGAGCTGACTCACTGGAAGACCCTGATGCTGGGAAAGATTGAGGGCAGGAGGAGAAGGGGACAACAGAGGATGAGATGGTTGGATGGCATCACCGACTCAATGGAGATGGGTTTGAGTGGACTCTGGGAATTGGTGATGGACAGGGAGGCCTGGTGTGCTGTGGTTCATGGGGTCGCAAAGAGTCAGACACGACTGAGTGACTGAACTGATTCCCATTCTGAGGGGTACCACTTGGGGAGTCAGTTCTGGGATGATCCTGCCTTTATTAG
The DNA here is from genome assembly GCF_963930625.1 of Muntiacus reevesi. Taxonomy (NCBI): domain Eukaryota; kingdom Metazoa; phylum Chordata; class Mammalia; order Artiodactyla; family Cervidae; genus Muntiacus; species Muntiacus reevesi. Next base: position 43,714,477 of record NC_089265.1, read on the forward strand.
CTCATCATCCTTTTTATTGGAGACCCCCTCTTACCCTAGACTTTCCATCAGGCCCTCTAACAACATTACTTGTATTAACTGAAAAAGGAAAGTTCTAGGTGAGATAAGAGTAAGCTGGTGATGGCTAATTCTTGGCACAGAGGCTATTACTTCTCTCCTCCTTTACCCATAGCAGTTGTGACTAATCTGTTTTTGCCCACTGAGCCCAAGAGGCCTCAAAAATCCTTTTCAACACTATTCCATGCAGCCACTATCAATCAACTGAATATAGAAAGTGAGATGAAATCTATCACCCCCACACCCAGCTCTTCTAGGGAGTGAAAGTTTAAACTTTGTCAAGATAGGATACAAAATCATGGATAGGCCACTAAAATGGACCCGAAAATGGCCAGGGACTCACTATTATGGGATAACTATATTATTTTGAAGTTTAACCAAAGTTTCCCCCCTCATTTCCTTAGGCCCCTAGCCCTTCCCTGAATTCAGGCTAACAACATCCTACTTCTAGTCTCTTGGTGAATGAATGACTCAGTGAAAATGCAGAGAGAGCAAAGAGTCTAAATAGACGTTTGAAAATCAAAAAGAAGAGATGGTACTTTGAGTTTAAAAAAAAAAGAAAGAAAAACTTAAGCTTTGGAGTTTCAAAAGCATGGGTCATAAGGGAACTCAGAGCAGAGAGAATACATAATGAGAAGGAAAAAAGAATGAAAATAGGCAAACAGGGAAAAACTCTTTCAGAGTGGAAGTCAGAGTGGGGGAGAGAAATACGGGGAGAGACGAGTCTTTGGGGAGGATTTCTGTGCCCTGCCTGACCTCAGCCCAAGTCTGGGAGAGAAATGGTGGTACCCAAGGTACTTTTGAGAAACTGAGGCACAGGGTGTGAAGGTTGAGCCCAAGAAGGTGCCCAGCAGAGTATGGAATGTGAAGGTCCTCAGACAAATCCTCTGAGTCTCTTGAGGCCCAGGGTAATGTGAGAACTGCAGTCTGGACTTGTGCTTCTGAAAGTGCCATGGATGAGGCGCAGAGAGTCAGCGAGCATGAGAGCAACTGGAACAACATGGCGGAAGACGGCAGGGGTGGGGAGCCCTCTGCGGGTAGATGATGACACAGTGGACCTACTGACTCCATCCCCTGAAATCCTGGGAGCTCTGAGGTAATGGGACTCTATAGGAATCCCGAACTTACTGAGATTAAGTCTCTACCCTTGAGCATGGTGGGAGCTGAGAAAGGGAACTTAATCACAGAAAAGGAAAGAAAGTTACCTTATGGGCACAATTTAGCTGGTTCATTGTATGCATTATACAGAGAAAGACATTTCACAAACTATGGTGAGGAGGTGATATTTTCTGGCTCTGGACTGTGGCCTGGGAAGTGTGTCGGTGGACTCTGGTGGGAAGGGACCAGCTCACGGCAAGGCTCTTCTGTATCTGCAGCACGGGCTGTAGGATTGGTCCTTCACTCCAGGAAGGACCTGTTGTACCGTCTCAGAGAAGATGCTGGATGGGCAGCCGTGAGATAAGCAGGGGAGCTGGCAGGGACGGTGCTGACCCCCGACGTAACTATGTAGTTATGACTGTGGCCCGGAATGCACAGCACTGATGGATTTAATCTGACTCAGCAAGGTGAGACTTTAACCCATGAGAGCCCCATGGATTGCTTGTGACACCCTGGAGCACCACAGATGCATAAACTAGGCCAACTAAAGAAGATCAGAGGGAAGGAAATATTTCACACATCACAGAAGGCAGCATTAATAGATTTCTGGGCCAGTCAGCCCTGAAAGAATAGGCAGGTTGGAAATATAAATATTTTAAAGAAGGGGTTAATTTGGGGTTTCGTAACCTTGGCATCCCTGGTGCCCGTACACCAGGACTTCCCTGGTGGCTCAGATTGTAAAGTGTCTGCCTACAACGCAGGAGACCTGGGTTCAATTCCTGGGTTGGGAAGATCCCCTGGAGAAGGAAATGGCAACCCACTCCAGTATTCTTGCCTGGAAAATCCCACGGCCAGAGGAGCCTGGTGGGCTACAGTCCATGTGGTCGCAAAGAGTCGGACATGACTGATCGACTTCATTCACTCTCAAGCTTGGCATTACTGACATTTTGAGTCAGGGAATTCTTTGTTGGAGGGGAGGTGCTGTCCAGTGCATTGGAAGACATTTAGCAGAATCCTTGGTTTCTGTGCATCAAGTGACAGGAATTCCTCCCCCGCTCCTCCCACTTTCCCCTCACCCCCCACCACATACCTGTTCTGATAACCAGGAATGTGTTCAGATAGTGACTTCGTTAAGTGTGGGAGGGAGCTACACAAGTGTGTGAATGACAGGAAGTGAAATTCACTGGCGGTGATTTGGAGAGCTGGATCCCAAGGGCGTTGTAATTTGCGCAGCTTGCATTAGGTTCCTAGTATCATGTGAAAACATTCAACTCCCCTTTGAGTGAAGAGGCACTATATGGATGGAGAAGGTGAAGAAGAAGTATCTAGAAAAACTGGGGGAAGAATGCTGGCCAAGTTGCTCCCCCACATGGGTTAGTTTAATGTTCTCTCAAAATGGATTATGGACTAGGAGTCATACAGAAAAAAGTGGGATCTGTATTTCAGTAACTCTGGATATAGGCAGTGAAAACAGCTAAAGAGCATTTTATTTGTGGGACTTCTCAGGCCTGCAACATGTTGATGGACCCATTAAATCTCCAAGAAGGAAGATGTGGGATTAGTGTGCATTCAATACATGCTGTGCATTGCTTTTAGGTACATTCACGGGCTATAAACAAGAGGATTAATAAAAACAAACATGTCATTACTGCTTTACAAGTTAAGCATTTGCCAAATAGATTTTGTGTTTTCCTCATCACAGCTCTCAAAGGTAGCTAAGATTATTCCTTCTTATTAGAGACAGAACCAAGACTCAGAGAATTAAAATATTTCCCTGTGGCCACCCAGCCAAGAAAATCTAAACCTGGGGCTTGAACAGGTTTAGATTCTTAGTTCCATGTTCTTAACAGGGTTCTGTGCAGCCTCAGGGGCACGTCCTCCCTCTTGGGGACATGAACTCCTTTATATTTACAGTTCTCTTGAGAGCCTGTTAGCTGTGTCCACATTTACATGGGCAAACGGGGCTTGATGGAAAAATATTGGCTATCTTATTTCTGTACGGTGAAGAAAGTTTCTTTCCATTACAACTCTTATGTAAAGCTTTTTTCTCCTTTCTCAACATGGGAATTATATAACTCTGTTGTTTTATTTTTCCTCAGTTGCCAGGAAGCTCAGATTCCAAATTTCCATATTGTCTGACAGTTTTGTGCCCTTTCCCTTCGGTTCTAGTATCATGTATTGTATGTACTTTTATGCGGTTTGTACACTTCCTCCAAGTCTTTGTGGATAAGACGAGATATATAAATACATATAATTAATAAGTGGGAACTTTTAAAAATAGTCACCCCTTTAGAAAAGAAACCCACATTGCTTAAAAATGGTTCTGGCTGATTTTATTTCCTAATTATACAGGAATGCCCACATGGGGATTATAGCCAGCAGTGGTTCCACTTGGGTGAAAGATAAGTAGCCATCTATCTACATGGGATGATTAATTATTTTTTAAAATTAAATTGACATTTGCATAGTGTTGGGGTTTACAAAGCCTTTGCATAAACATCATCTTATTTGATCTCATCACCTGGCCTCTCTGAGAGCTGGAGCAAGTACCATTAATTACTATCCTCACTTGACTGCTGATGAATAAACCTGGGCTTAAATATTTTAGGTGACTTATTTTTGCTTTCTAATGTTACTGGCCCTAACCAGCTAGTGGCGGAGTTTGGGAGTAAATCTGGGTCTTTTGCCTCCAGGTGGGCTGTTGGCTCCGACCAGGGGTGGCAGATGTAAATTAATGTAATCCACACATCCCTCCTTTCCCTCCATGCCCCCACAGACACACTCCGGGGGTCGAGAGGTGGCAGCAGCAGCCCTAATTGATCTCAGCTCTCTTTTCTCATTGAGCTCAACCCTAACCAGAGTCTTCAACACAGTGCCCCAGACATACCACCAGTGACATGATGCAAGGTATCCCAGGACTAGACATTTTTTAGAATTTTGCTAAACCTGAAAAATCCTCAAATTATATGATTGCATACTAAATTAGAAACTCGAGCTCATTAAACATGATGGATTTACCTGTAGCATCTGCATGGCAATTTTGAAAGTAGCAGTGTGTTTGTCAGCTCTGGTTGCTATAACAAAATACCATAGATTGGATTGTTTAAACAACAGAAGTGTATTTCTCACAGTTCTGGAGGCTAGAAGGCCAAACTCTGGGTGCTGGTCACTTGGTTTTGGCTAAGATCCCTTTTCCTGGCTTGTAGACGCTCAGCTTCTCACTCTTCTCAAATGGCCTTTCCTCAGTTTGTGCCATGGAGAGACAGAGAGATAGAGATCTCCCTTTGCCTCTTCATATGATATTACAGTCCTGCTGGATTAGGACCATACTTTGTTACCTCTTTTAACCTAATTACCTCCTCCAAGCCCTACCTCCAAATACAGTCATATGGTGGGGGATATAGTTAGGGCTTCACCATACGAACTTTGAGACAAATACAGTTTAGCCCATAGCCAGCAGATATGTCATTATTCCCAAGGTTTATTCCAGTTTGGATGTGCTAACTTTTAAATCAGCCATTGCTAATGGACTAAAAATAGCATAGCCAAACACCTAGAGTAAGTATTATACCTTAAAAATACCTGGTTGCTTCTGCTACATGGCCCTGAGTTTCCTTCTTAGCTGAGACTTGGAATCCCGCATTCACAGTAACTGCAAGTCTGGTTCTGCATCCAAGATTTTCACATATGCCCATACTGGTGGTGGTGGTAGTTTAGTCGCTAAGTCGTGTCCAACCCTTGCGATCCCACGGACTGTAGCCTACCAGGCTCCTCTGTCCATGGCAAGAACACTGAAGTGGGTTGGCCATTTCCTTCTCCATGGGATCTTCCTGATCCAGGATATGGACCCGGGTCTCCTGCCTTTCAGGAAGATTCTTTACCCACTGAGCTATGAGGGAAGATCCTAGCCGATATTACAGGACAGTAGATATAGAAGCTATTTGGGAAGAAGGAAAAATGTCTTCTTAAAGGATGATTCAAGCAGAACCCAGTTCTCTGTCTTTATGGACTGTTCTATGTCAGGGTTTAAGTTTAAAAAAAAATCATTACTTTCTCCAAAGCCTTGCCTTGTGTCTGGCTTGCAGAATAGATTAAGAGCAATTAAAATTAATGTCCTGCTTATTGCATGGCACTGTTTATCATAAATTTGCTTCCTTCACTATGTGGTCTTATAGATGATGTAAGATCTCTTTTATCATTAATGAAATCATAGCCTAGTGTTCTTCATTTAAGGATTGTTTGTTATTTAAGACCACACTCATATTCTTTTTGATCCCATTTTGTTGATATCATAAACCTGTGTTAGAAAATGACCAAATGAAAAGGAATCTTTGGACTGCTGATTGACAGTCATGGATCATCCTGTTTCCAATCTCTCCCTCAAATATAAGTGATCCTGAGCCTTGCATGATAAAGCCACAAATGGAACTAAATTATGCTGAGCAAAAATAAATTCTTTTACTGAGAATTTCCCAGGAGTTTTGATATTTTTGACTCTTACTCACTAAATATGGAAAAGATTGAGACACCATGAGAAGCAGGGGAGCTGTTCTGCTTTTTTTAGTCCTTCTTTTAAGAAATTGTTTCATCCCTTTAATGCTGTGTTCACAATATATCAGAAATCCCCTTCCTGTAGAAAAGTCACAAACCTTGGCATGGTAACAGTTTCTGGAGATGTTCTCTGAGCTTCCATTTTTATGTAAAGAGTATGTATATTTTTACATATATTTTATAAAAGGACATATTTTTATATAAAGAATATATATGAATTATAATTTATCTTTTCTAATGGTCTGGGTATTGTCCAACATATAGAAATTATAGAAATGGACATTTCACAGTATCTTTCATCTTGAAGGAGTCAAACCCCTTTAGACATGGTCTCCTCTGCCTCCCATTTAACACAGGCTCAAAGTGTTACCCAAATTCAAGAGATGCATCAGTGGAAATATGGTGAAAAGTATGTATATGTGTGTATCTTTCTCTCATGTTAAAAAAGTATGATTTCTAATGATACAATATAATTGCTAAATTGCTCTATTTTCACCCTCTTCCAGTCTAAAACCAACAATACCAACACCACAATCAATAATTTAATTACTAACATATTTTTTTTTCAGTTCTATATCATAAAGTGATTTAGATTAATTCATCTCTGAGTGGTTCTGCCACCAATTAGACACATACTTAGATTTATTTGCTTTATTCTACTTCTGACTTTTAGGGTTGTTTTTGTACTATATAAACTTTGTTATAATTATGCAAGATAGCAAATAGTCCCAAAATTAAATCTATAAAACAAAGGTATAATCAAAGAAGTCTAGCCTTTTTCCTGTTCCCTCTACCTATTTCTTCTTCTATCTATAGTTAATATTAAAAATTATTTTATCATTCCATTAAAAAGTATAAGCAATGTGCATATATCTACTTATATCCTTCTAATTCTTAGATAAATTATAGTATACCATACATACTTTTATTCCTTCTTGCTTTTTGTACTTAACAATCTATCTTGAATGTTACTGCTGAGTAAATACGCTACCCACTCCAATATTCTTGGGCTTCCCTGATGGCTCAGATGGTAAAGAATCGGCCAGCAATGCAGGATACCTGGGTTTGATCCCTGGATTGGGAAGATCCCCTGGAGGAGGGCATGGCAACCCATTCCAGTATTCTTGCCTGGAGAATCCTCATGGACAGAGGGGCCTGGTGGGCTAGAGTCCATGGGGTCGCAACGAGTCAGATACGACTGAGCAACTCGGCACAGGACAGTATACAGAGATAGTCCACATTTCTGAAAGGGCATAGTTTTCACTGTGTTCATGTACTAACCAGATCTTAACAGTCTTCAGGACCACACAGTTAAAAAACAAGACCCTATTAGAAGAGCCTCCCATACACAGTTGGAAACTGTCAATTGTTACAACTACTTTGAAAGGCAATTTGACAAAATCTGAAACAGAGGAAAGTGTATTGGCTACAACTCAGCAATTCTCTTTCTTAGAAAGACTTAGTGTTGAAGGCATACAACGTCATTCACAGTAGTGGGAATGAAAAAAAGAAAATCCTAAATGTTTATCAAAAGGAGAATGGCTAAATTAAACTGTGATATAAGTGATAGAAAACTATATAGCAATGAAGAGGAATGAACTAGATCCATAACAACAATACAAATACACCTATGGGATGCCACAAGAGTAATTCTTAGATAGAAGTTCACAGCGATACAGGCCTTCCTCAAAAAACAAGAAAAATCTCAAATAAAAAACCTAACTTATTATAACACCTAAAAGAATTAGAAAAAAGACAAAACCTAAAGTCAGTATAAGAAAGGAGATAGTAAAGATCAGGAAAGAAACAAACAGAAATTAAGAAAACAATAGAAAAAATTAATAAAACCAAGAGCTAGTTTTTTTGAAACAGTAAACAAAATCGACAATCCTCTAGTCAGGGTCAATATATAACAAAAAATATTTCAAAAGCATAATATTAAATACAAAAGATTATAGGATAAATACAGTAATATATCATTTATGAAAAATTAAAATCTATGAGACAGTACTGTGTATCACTTATGGCTACATAAATTAAACAGGAATAAAGCACTAAACAGGAATAAAGGTCTTTTTTTTCCTATGAAAGAAGGGAACAGAGAATTGTACTTGGTAAATTGAAGTGTTTTTATAGTGTTTTTCTCTCTGTTTCTCTGTTTATTGCTCTGCTTTTCCTTTCAGTTCTCCCCAATGATTTAGGACTGATTGACTGATTGATATCTCTACTTTAACTCATCTGTGCCACAGTTGTCAAGAAAAACATTGACCGTGCTGGGCGGCAATGCACCCTGGGGACCCAGGGGAGGCGACAGTGGTCACTGAAGTAAGAGAGAACCCCAGGGCCATGATTACTTGGTGATCTCGGTAACTTTCCAGAAGAAGAATATTCTTGTGTAAACATGCCAGATCTGTCAAAAGTACACCAGATCAGCTCCTGAAATTGTGAAACATCAGTTACATTGCTACGTGTTCTGTGACCGTGTAAAGTGCAGGTTTTCATCAGAGTAGAAGACAAAAACAAAAACTGAGCCCCAGGCAACGTTCGGCAGGAGCCACAGTGTTTGGGGTTGGGAGAAACGGTCTGACATCATGAGAAATGGCATTTGGGGCTACAGGACAAACTGACAGCCCTCAGACGTTTTTGTGGAAATTGATTTTGAAAAAAAAAAATTGTTCAATTTTTATTGAAAAATACAAAAAATGCGTTATTCAGAAAGTTGTAAACATTTAAGTGCTAGAGAAACAGGTGAAGACTAAACCACCACCACCAAGAAGTACAAACTAATTGATGTATGGCAAAACCATCACAACTTTGCAAAGTAATCATCCTCCAATTAAAGTCAATAAACAAATAATAAAAAAAGAAGCATATACTTCCAGCTGCAAAGTAAATGAGTCTTGGGGATGAAATATACAGGGTGGGGAATATCATTAATAATTATGTAGTATCTTTGTATTGGAGAAGGCAATGGAACCCCACTCCAGTACTCTTGCCTGGAAAATCCCATGGACAGAGGAGCCTGGTGGGCTGCAGTCCACAGGGTTGCAGAGTTGGACACGACTGAGCGACTTCACTTTCACTTTTCACTTTCCTGCATTGGAGAAGGAAATGGCAGCCCACTCCAGTGTTCTTGCCTGGAGAATCCCAGGGACAGGGGAGCCTGGTGGGCTGCCGTCTATGGGGTCGCACAGAGTCGGACACGACTGAAGCGACTCAGCAGCAGCAGTATCTCTGTATGGTGACTGATGGTAACTTCATTCACTGTGGTGATCGTTTTGAAATATATAGAAACACTGAACATTATGTTGTGTACTAGAAACTAACATTGTGTTATAATCATACTTCAAAAACAAAGAAACAAACTCATAGAAAAAGATACCAGATATGTGGTTACTAGAGGCAGGGGGTAAAAGAGAGAAAGGGTAATTGGAATGAAGGTAGTCAGTCAAAAGGTACAAGCTTCTGGCTATAAAAAAGTACTAGGAATGTAATGTACAACATGATACATATAATAATTAATACTGTCATATGTTACATATGAAAGTTGGTGAGTATAATCCTGAGCTTTTGTCACAAGAAAAAGAAATGCTTTTCCATTTCTTTAGTTTTGTATCTATATGAGATGATGGTGTTCACTAAACTTATTGTCATAATCATTTCATAATGTATGTAAGTCAAGTCATTATGCTGTGTACCTTAGGCTTACACACTGCTGTATGTCAATTATATCTCAATAAAACTGGGAAAAAACACATTATTCAAAAACATATAAACACTTGTGTGGGAAGATTTCACATTAAAAAAAAAAAAAGCCCAGATTTCTAGAATCTCTTGGAAAGACAGATTTGAGTGTGATGGACAGCAGCCCCCTTAGATGGAGAGTGTACTTGCCTGCCAACCACTATTTCCATCCGACAGTGCCTAGTTGAGGGCAGCAGGTAATGGCATTTGTATTCCCCATCGCCAACGCCTTTTTTTCTTCTTAAATATTTTAGTCATGGGTTTCCAACTAAATTCCAATGGAAATCCAAAGGATGGGCAAGATAGGGCTGCAAGGGCCTCACCATCCTTCCTCAGTTCTTTGTGTTTTTCTTGTGGGGGACAGGGAGTGTTGGACAGTGTGTTTCACTTAAAATTACACTCAGAAGGCCCTCAAAACTGCTTCCTCAGTGGTAGGAATATGATTTTACAGCTCATTCTTGGTCCTTCATGGCTGTGAAAGATGAGCAGGAATAGCAGAGTGCACCAGGCCACCAAAAATAATTTTCATAATTCGGAATGCAGACCACAGTCTAATATTTATAACACCCACAAAAGCAATTCCCAAAAAACTAAGTAACACTAAGAGTTCCTGCTCCTTATCTAGAGAGAAAATAAATTGAAATGCATCCCAGACCCCATCCATGCCTATGGCATGGGGATGGTGGGAGAAGAAGGGCTCCCCAGGCGGTGTCCATCAGGCTGAGGAGAAAGGGAGGCCCAACGACAGACAGGCTTAGATGGATCACTCAGTCAAGGGACTCAGTTCTGCAGGGCAAACCTCAGAAGATTTCCTATTCTATGCTGTAGGCAGATGAGTCAATGTGGATTGAAAGACCCACATATCGCTGGACTAAATAGAACACATGCAGCTATAGCTAGAATCTTTCCAGAAAGCAGGCATATGTGTTATGTGACCCTAAAGACATCTGGAAGTGATGATCCATACCACTGCCACCAGTTTTCACATTTCACTTTCTATTTCCTTGCCTGCCTGATCTAATCCCATCATTAGAGTCATTCTCTGTATTCAGGTACTATCCCTAGGCATGCTCCCTTGTTACAAAAATATCTTTTGGGAAGGCTTTAAAAACTTTTTTTAAAAAATATACTGTATGTGCCAGGCTGTTTCTTCTGCATGAATTTAGGTCATGTAGCTATTAAGTGCTCACCAGGATTGGAGCTCCTGTAACTCCAAGTTCATTGCTCCATGCATTGATTTTTCAATACATGATCCTGGGACATCTGGGGCTCCTAGAGACTATTTCAGTGGGTCTGTGAAATCAGAGATATTTTCATAGTATTATTAAGACAGTATCTGCCCCTTTTACTCTCATGATTGTATGGTGGAGTTTTCCAGAGGCTACATGATAGGTGACACCACAATGAATCGAATGCAGAAGCAAATTTGAGAATCCTGTTGTCTTCTCTTAAGCCAGACATTAAAGAGGTTTGCAAATATAAAACAATGCTTTTGTTTGTTTGTTTGCCTTGGAGCTTTATGGGGTCCTTAATAATTTCGAAGAGTGTAAAGCAGCCTGAGATCAAACTATTTGAGAACCACTGGTCTGTGGCACAGCTAGTGTGGTACCTAGCCATCTTCCTCTGAGTGTGGGCGGAATTCTGTTTTTTCTGAGATAGCCAGTCAAGAGAGGCATTGAGTGTGGGAGTGGGGTGGGGAGAAAGACAGTCTCTGTCCATAAAAGATACAGACTTAGCAACGATAAGATAGCAAGAAGGTGAAGAGAGGACACAGAGAGGGGAGTCAGGAAGAATTAGGAACAAGACTTTGTCCTTGCCCAGGACTGATGGTGGGATATTGTGGTGTAGTGGTAGGAACCAAGGCCTGGTTTGCTGGAACAAAACCACTTAGAGGTGGTGTGACCTGGGCAGATCACTTATCTTCACTGGGGCTTTACTTTCCTTGATTATTGGTTGAACTCACTCAGGATTCTCAACCCAGGATTGTGATAGACTACAGCAGTAATTAAAGATAAAATAATAAAACTGTGAAGGCTGTAAACATTTACTTAAAAAATAAACACAGATTCAACATGGTCCCGAACCATTATGCTGCTCAACTCTTTTGAGTTCTGATTTGCTTTCTGGAATGAGATTACTGCCAGCATAGAGTGGCTTAGCCAAGAGAGTATAAGTCATTATGGCAGAGAAGAGAGGCAAAGAGCCATTGGAAGTAGATGACTTAGTAAGTTTCTCTTTCAGCTCCAAGCCTCCAGAGGCTAAAAGGTGACACGTTCTTAAAGAACAGAAGAGGGACATACTTAGAAGGAGGGTCAAGAGTGAACAGACTAGCCAGCCACACAGACCTGGGATTATTTCTCAGTGCTGTTATGTGGTATTTGTGTTTCCAGGAGCAAGAGATATAATCTCTCTGTTAAAAGGGAATAATAACGCCCACTTTCTAGGGCTGCGGTAGCTGTTCAGTGTGAACATGTGTCAGACTGGCTGCCTCAGAGCCAGCACTCGGCGAACACTGACCACCCTCTCTTTTATCAAAGTGAGCGAGTAGAGAACTGAAAAATGCCACATGAAAAGTTTGTCTATTTGAGTGCTTCTTGATGAAAACGGGGGCTGCCTCAGAGAAGTGAGGTTAGAGGACTCAGATCCCGAGTACAAGGGGAAGCAACCTGGCAATGCTGCATCCTGAAGCTGAGCCGGTATGGAGATGCCAGGTGGCCTCTTCCTTCCTGATGGCAACACGGGGTGTCTCCTTACTCATAGCTGCTCCCCTGGGTCTCACTTCCTGGGAGACATGATGGATGAACCACGGCCAGCAGAGACTCTGCTCTCCATTTATCACCTCTGACTTGCTCAGTGGAGCCATTTGCTTTCCAACAGGTGAGTTGGATGAGATGGATTACATGTTGTCAACATGGTAAGTAATGCGATGCTGTGGTCATTCTTTTGTAATGTAGAAGTGGGAAACATTTAAGCATTTCAGCTTAGCTTGACAGCAAGCTCAGGAAATAGATATTTATGATTCCAGTCCTCCCTCCCCTATCAGTTTTATTTATTGACTAAATTTAATGCAAAAAGTGCCTTAAAAACCTTATTCAGGTTTAAAAAAAAACAAAATGATTTTCTTGGCACAAAAGAATTTGGAGAAGATAAATACTAAGACTAAACCTTATTTTATAGTACTTTATAAAAACAAATATGGAAGGCAGAGATTTGAGAAGATAATTCATTGTCAGCATTCATTGGTTAGTTCCATCAAATGAGTTCCAACTGAGGAGTTATTCTTTGGCATCCCAGAACCCTAAGAGGTATAGAGCTGCAGATACATGGTTTGCACACTCTGTTAGAGGCAGGAAGTGGGAAAAACATAGGCTTTAGAGTTTGAGAGATCTGTGTTTGAATTTGGACTCCATTTCTTGCTAGCTGTGTGACTTTGGAAATATCTTTAAACATGCTGAGTCGCAACTTTCCTATCCATTAAGTTGGAAGTAAGAAAAATCTACATTGTAGAACTGTTTTGAAGGTGAGACATACTGTACATAAAGTGTCTTAAAACAATCAGTTCATTTCAGTCACTCAGTCATGTCCAACTGTTTGTGACCCCATGGTCTGCAGCACGCCAGGCTTCCCTGTCCATCACCAACTCCTGGAGGCTGCTCAAATTCACATCCATCAGGTCTGTGATGGCATCCAACCATCTCATCCTCTGATGTCCCCTTCTCCTCCTGCCTTCAATCTTTCCCAGCATCAGGGTCTTTTCCAACGAGTCAGTTCTTCACATCAGGTGGCCAAAGTATTGGAGCTTCAGCTTCAGCATCGGTCCTTCCAATGAATATGCAGGACTGATCTCCTTTAGGATGGACTGGTTTGATCTCCTTGCAGTCCAAGGGACTCTCAAGAGTCTTCTCCAACACCACAGTTCAAAAGCATCAATTCTTTGGCATTCAGCTTTTTTTATAGTCCAACTCTCACATCCATATATGACTACTGGAAAAACCATAGCTTCCACTAGACAGACCTTTGTTGGCAAAGAAATGTGTTTGCTTTTTAATGATGTCTAGGTTGGTCATAGCTTTTCTTCCAAGGAGCAAGAGTCTTTTAATTTCATGGCTGCAGTCACCAGATGCCTAATAAATGGTAGTTCTGATGATGATAATGGTGTCTGTAGTCTGTGCTGCTAAATTCAGTACACTTAGTTTAACCAGAGCTATTTGCCCAGTAGAGTTGCCTCTTAGGATTCCTTTATATACTAATATTAGTGTTTTTCAGTTCTGTCCTCTGGTCTGGCTGAAGATTATTAGGTTTTGAAAGAGGTTAGCTAATTGACTAACTAACCTATATACAGGCACAAGTTGTATAAATGACCTTATGAAGAAAGTACATGAATAGCTATAAAACCATGGGAGCACAGGTATACTGTGTAAAAGTCAATAGCAGGTACTTTGCAGATGGATAACATATAGGAGGGTCCACTGGAGATTAAATCTGTGCATTTGTTCTTCTCTGTGTAGAGATGCCAGAAGTAACTTTGGAAACTTTGAAGGTGGGACCCATAGAAGGAAGGGTGTAATTACCTTAGAGTCATTGGGGGAGATACCTTGGAAGGGCACTTTATCTCTGGGACATGAGCATGACTTCCCCTAGAAGGGTACATGGGAAAGGGAGCTCATCAGACCTACTTTTTCTGAAGGAGAAACCACTTGTTCCCTAATGTGGGTTTCTGGGAAAGGAATGGAGTTACTCCCATCATGGGGCCCATGAGTGGGAGATGCCAGAGTCACTGTGAATCACACTCCACGGGTGGGTGGATGTGCTGAGATCACTGGTGTATGTGCACCAGAGACTGAAGTGGGAACCCAAGGACAGCGAAGTCCACAGCTCCACTGAGCACTCTTGTGCAGGGACAGGCTCAAAGTGGTCTGATTCAGGCCAGACATTTGGGAATGTGCAGGGCCAGTGTTCCACAGTGACACCATGTGACATCAAGAAGTCGTGGGAGCAGCAGATTGATCAGATCTAGTTCCCACCTCACTTGAATGCGAGTGTAGGACTGCTCTTTTGGATTGAGTCTTTCTGGAGGGAGGGAGGGTGCATTTTGCAATGGCCTATATAATAATTGATAAAGTCAAGGAGTGTCTCAATGGTTACTAAACCGTTAGTCAACTCCATAAAGTCATGATGAGAAAGGCTGGGTGCTTAGATAGGGGTGGCTTTCTCATCAGTACACAGTGCTTCATGAGAGGGGGGCAGGGAGCTTGACCTCGACAAACAGACAATTGAGGAGATTATTGATCAACCCTTATTGGCAGGCAGAGCTTCCGGTTGGAGGGCTGTGGAATCTGTGCTTTGCAGGAGACTTGAAGGCTCACAAATGGTTCACACTGCCTTCATTAGGAATAGATCGACCAACTTTATTCCAGTCTTTCTGTCTGACTTCAGTGCATTTTATTCAGCAGCTGTGGAGGAGGACAGGTGAGTACCTGTCGCTGGCATCTAGGCTCATGCAGCTGTCAACTTGATTTTTTTCTGCAGATGATGTTTCAAAATGACCCTGTACTTTCCGCTTTGCCAGTTTCCATTGAGTCTCAGAGCTTTAGAGCTGGAGAAACATTTGGTTCTTAACTTAGGGTTCAGACAGTCTTCCCTTGGTGACTATGGGTGGCTTTTGTGGCTTCCAGGAGCCCCTTTAAATGGTCTCCCAAATCTAACCTTCTTTTTTTCCCTAAGGAGGGTTCCTAGCTTTCAATAGATCCCATAAGTGATAATAACTCAAGAAATGTAGGCACCACTGATCTGGTCCAGGCTCTAAACCCCTCATAACAGACAAAGAGACTGAGAGAACAAATTAGGAAAAGAAGCAGTTATTGAAATTTTGGGAATGTCTGTATACTTTACAGGACTGACCTGGTTTTCTGCCACTGCAGACTGAGCTAATGGCCCAGTAAAATTGGTTGAATGAAACAGAGCCACTAGGGAGCTTTTGCTGTCAGCATAGAAACCCCAAATAGCAGACAAGTCTGGTTGAAATTCCTAAGAAAGAAACATAATTTAGGAGCAGCTCCTTTGTGTGGATTACGTTTGAGTTCCGAGAGAAAATATCATTGAGAAAGATCTCTATCAACAAATTCCATCTCTCCACTCACGGCCCTCCCCACATGGCCCCTCCACCCACTGTCTTAAAGAAAAAGTGGGTCCCTTGGCAAAACTGATGCAAAAGAGAGCTCAGTTTTCTCTCTTAAACAGAGACAACACCCTATTTGATGAAGCATTGCTGTGCTTACCAAGTAAGACAGAAAGTGAAAGTGAAAGTAGCTCAGTCGTGTCTGACTCTTTGTGACCCCATGGACTGTACAGTCTATGGAATTCTCCAGGCCAGAATACTGGAGTGGGTAGCCATTCCCTTCTCCAGGGGATCTTCCCAACCTAGGGATCGAACCCAGGTCTCCCACATTTCAGGCGGATTCTTTGCCAGCTGAGCCACCAGGGAAACCCAAGAAAACTGCAGTGGGTGACCTATCTCTTCTTTCTAGAAGATCATCCTGACCCAGGAGTCAAACTGGGTTCTCCTACATTGCAGGTGGATTCTTTACCAGCTGAGCTACAGGGAAGCCCATGTAGGAAAATGACTGTAGAAAATTCCTGAGTCTGCAAGTTATGGTTATAGCCAGCGATTGTCCCTACCCCTGCCTATTCCAAATTCCCAAAGAAAAAGCTCTGATTGGCACTCTTGGCTCAATGTCACCTTTTGCCAAAGATGTAGCCAAAATTGTGGCTGAGGAAAAGGGTACAGCTTGTCCACATTGTACAAAACAACTGCCAGCAAGGAGGTATCTCAAAGGATTCTCAGCTGGGCACACACTAAAAAATAATCTTCTAGAAAGGATGACTAGTTATTCACCAGGGAATGAAGTAAGAGAGTGACGTTTCAAATAATGCACCAGCACTTGGTTGAGTGTTTCTCAAATACTACCCATGAAATGTTTCTGGAATTAGGAAGAGTTCTGAAATTTCTTCAAAATGTCTTTTCATCCCAGGGGGTTTAATCTCCTTTTGCCTAATCCGGCAGTTCCCCTGACTGTACCTCTCCCTTCCTGACCATACCATATTTTTACATATCACAGTTTTCCCCAGGATTCTTCAGTTGCTTTCTTTTTAATGCAGAATGGAGTCCAGACTCAAACCTGGCATTTTTGTATAAAATGCTGAGTCATCTTTCCCCTGTCTGGGGAAGAAGAAGAAGAATGCCAGTGTCACAGATGTGTTGAGAAGATTAAGTGAGTATTAGGGATTGCTATTCTTTCCCACAAGTCTTCAGCGTGGACCCTCTACCCTTTTAGGTTGGCTTCCCAGAGTTATCCCAGTGTCTTATGTGTTCTCACGGCTACAGGTTTGTTTTGCCTGGGACCCCAGCCTTCCCCTCACTGCCTGTCTTTTCAGTCCTGAACATTCCTTTAGGCCCTGCCTAGCTACAATACTCATTCTGACCTCCTACTTCTAAGAGCATCTCTATGCTGTTCTATGCAGATTCTCAGAGTAGATAACACAGCCCAATTTCCTGCCTGAATGTAAAACCATTCACACATTGCCTTCCTGGTGACCATGCTGCTTCTACATGAACATTTCTAGTGTTGATGTGCTAAACTTGGGCTGCTCATTCCATTTTTTTCAGCAGCTCTAATTAAATAACTGGAGTATGTAATTATCTTTTTAGTCATGACAGTCTTGCCTTTTTAATAAAATTTTCAGTTCTTCCAGAGGAACAAAGTACCTGCTAGAAAGACACTGATTATATTTGTGCCTAAAATTACAGTTTCGTGACATTAATAGTTAAACCATTGCTACCACTTTTCTTTTCTTCCACCTTTATCATTTTTTAGTGGAGAGGACTTGCTATTACAGAGCTTTTGATTATTGCAGCACCTAGGACAGAAAGAAGTCAAAGAAAACCCTCTTGGTTGATGTCTAGTGGTACTTGAAACAACTTTACTTAGGTCACTTTAGGTTACTCTTCAACAGTATTTGAATTTCTGAAAAAAATTCTATTGCAAAATCTATTCCTTTCTCTCCCTTTTTCTGTATTATTCTAGTCTTTTTACTATTGCATCTGTATATCTGTATACAGTATATATACTATATATATATATATATATATATATATATATATATATCTGTATCTGTATCCTTGGTTTAGTTTTTATAAAAATTGGGATTACACTCTATATGATGCTTTGTATTTCCTTTTAAAAAGACAATATACCAATGACATTTTTTAATGTCAATATGTGAGTGCATGCTCTGACTCTTTGTGACCCCTTGGACTGTAGTCTGCCAGGCTTCTCTGTCCATGGAATTTTCCAGACAAGAATACTGGAGTGGGTTTTCATGACCTCCTCCAGAGGATCTTTCTGACCCAGGGACTGAAGCTGAGGGTCCTCGTCTCCTGCAGTGGCAGGCAAATTCTTTACCACTGTGCCATCTGGGAAGCTGATGTCAATACACAAAGATTTAATCATTTTTAATGGTTCTAGGTGGTGGCACAATTGATCCATATTTTTCTTCTATTGATCAACATATTTCCAATTGATTCTTGAATTCTGATTTTTTTACCTTAAAAGATATTAAAAAGATAGATGACCACCACACTCCTATTCACAAATTCACCCAGTGTTAAGCATTAAATTTTGCCATCCCCATATTTATATGTTGAAATCTTAGCCTCCAGTAGCTCAGACTGTGACCTTATTAAGGGATAAGATCTTCGCAGGTGCAATTAGATGAGATAAGGCCATATTCAGTGTCCTTATAAAAGGGGAAAATTTGAGTATAAACCACAGGGAGGATATTATGTGAAGATGAAAGCAGAAATGGGATGATGCTTCTATAAACTGAGGAATGCCAAAGATCGCCAGAAACTCACCAGCAGCAGTAGAGAGGCCGGGAACACATTCTCCCTCACAGCCCTCATAAGGAACCGACTCTGCCAACACCAGTCTTGGACTTCCAGCCTCCAGATCTAGATTCAATCCATTTCTGTTGTTTAAGTCACCCAGTTTGTGCTATTTTGTTAAGGCAGTCCTAGCAGATTAATACACCCAGTCTTTAAAAAAAAAGTTGTTTAGTACTTGAGATAAATAATATTGGGACAATAGATCATGATTTTGAGTGAAGGCCTTTCTATGGTGTCTATACTGTGCCATCATATCTATCTGATGACATATTGAAAGATAATGACTGTGACCAAGACCAAGGCTTCTGGGAAATGGCTCATACTATAAAAAAGTAATGTGCTGGATGTTATGGCAGAGGCCAAGTTAAGCACCAGAGATCAGGCATGGTAGAAAGGAAATAATTACTGAGAACTTGCTACAGAGAAGGGTGTGGTAACCCAGCCCTTTCTAGGGTAAGTTATCTTCAGGCTTTTAATCAAATTGGGTAATATAAACAAGTAAATGTGATAAATTATCTCTAGAAAATTTAATCTTTCTCTACCTCCATTAATATGTCCTTCAAGGAAGCTCCATGTTGGTCTAAATCTGAGATTTTGGCAGCAAATGATGGATGATCCGATTTTCCAGGAAATCTGAGGACACATGATTGAATATTGTATGTGTTACATAAACGTGCACATTTATGAACATAGACAAGCTGCTTGTAGAAAACTATGCCAGCCACTCGATTTTCAAAAAAATTGAAAACAGAGCCAGTGGGAAAGGTAAAGACAAAGGTACTCTTTGGAGTAAAGCCACATTCATTCTCCACACTGGGGTCCATACTGGAGAGAAAGTCCACGAGGCTGGGGCTTCCCAGAGGTTCTAATGAGGATGAAGCACTTTAACATTTGGGTGCTTAGCAAATTAACATTCCCCTCACCTTCAAAAATTGTGAATCACTATATTGTACACCTGCAACTTATATAATATTGTACAGCAACTATACATCAATTTAAAAAGTTAATGTCCCCCTTACATGGCATGTCATCCTCCTGTCGACTAGCTAAACCCTCCTTGTTCTTCAGGGCACATTCTGGTGTAATCTGCCCCAAAGGGCCTTCCTTGCCCTCAGCTGCAGAGCACTGTTGCTCCTCTGAACCTCTAGACTCTATTTTTCATGCTCTATTTCTTAGGCAGTGAAATGGTAATTACAAAATTATATCTGATCATACTTTATTACAGTCAGATTCAAAACTCCACGGGACAGGGACTCTGCCTGCTTTATTCACCTTGGCATATCATTGAGCACCATACAGGAACTCAACAAATGTTTTTTAAAAATAAAAGATTGTACATATGTGTGTTCTTCAATTTCTTTTCCCATTATTATTTGAAGTTAAAACATTTGTGCTGGACAACAACATTCCTTCTCTGCCGCCTGGATATGACCCACAGACCACCAGTTGTAGCCTCTGTTCTACAAGTAATTATAGAGCCCAAGGCAATCATGTCTCTGTACCCCAACAATTCTTATCATGAGCATGGTAGAAATCACATGGTGGCAAATAAATGCACAAAGAAGTCCAAGGCATGTTTTGAACTACTGAGGTTTTTTTTTTTTTTTATTGCAAAACATTTGTTACAGAAATTTCAGAAAGTTTTTCCCGTGGTATCTGCCAACTTCTGCTTCAAATTATATATCTAAACAAACAAGCTCAAAGTGCATTGTGAATCCAATAATAGACCTTTAAAAAAGAAAAATTCCTCTAAGGATTTATATATATTTATAATATTGATAGATATGCAAACCACTGTCTATCTATACACAAAGAAGGAAAAGATGTATATATCTTTAAGAAACCCAATTGCAAAATTATTTTATTTATAGGAATTCATTTAAAAATGATATTTGAATAACTTTCCCCATTATAAACTATGGTTAGAACGTTTACAAACGAGAGTCTAAGTTCTGTGCTATGGAACAGCTATGAGTACAGTATACTGCATGGACTGTTCTGAACAGCAGGAGAAGCAATATAAACTCAGGTCAGACACTGTAGTGACGGGAAGCAGATAAGCCTTGATACAATGCTATGGTACTCTTCTTCTGAGTCTCCCTCACAAAGATCCCACATTTAGGTCCAGAATGATGCAGCTAGCAAATATACATGCACATATCATTTGGGAGAACAGAAAGAACAGAAAGTTCCTTTCTCTCCCACCTCCATTTTCAGTGTATTTTGTTTACGTATTCACTAAGTTGGAATCAGGAATATGGTCCTGGTGGGCTCTGACTCAGAGGTCCCAAACTATTGCCTCCGGGTTTGAAAGCTGCTGGCAGACACATTTGGCTAGCACAATGTTTGCAAATCTGAACATGAATGTCTTTGTAGCTGACACGTTCTTTCTCAAGCCCTATAAACCCTACTTCTTCCTGTTGTCTTTCCCAGCCCAACTGACGTATGTGTGTTCTGGATCCAGCCCCTTCACGTATTTGTGTTTGCAATCCCACAGTCTAGATGCAGACGGCTGCTGCTGATGATATGTGATAAGCTCGGGTAAAGATGTGACTGACTCTTTTGGGATTCAGACAGGCAAAGAATTGATAAGGTTGATGCAAACACCAGTGAAGTTAGGAGCATGGAGTGAAGTTGTGGGGAGGAAGCTAAGTCAGTGGGAAGATGAGGGCTGGACAAAGCCTGAAGGCTTGCAGCCGCCGGTTCAGTTTACTCTGCCAGGGTCCAGAGGGTATGGAGGTGATAGGAGATTAAGTCAACTGGTCTTGCAAAAAAAAAAAAAAAATCTTCTGCTGGGCCAAGAGCAAGGAAGAAAGTTAAGGGAGTGAAGAAGGCTTTGTATCCAGGCCCAAGGCTGAACCTCTCTCTGCATCCCCCAGCCCTCAGCAGCCCCCCAGCTCCAGAGGAGGGCCTAGGTCAAGGTAGGCATGGATGCTCTTCAGAAAGCCTATGGCCTTCTAGTCATACTTGTTCTTTTCACTTCCCAGAACACAAACTGTGTGAACGGGCAATGGCTTGAAGGTTTAATGGGACTGGGAGAACAGGTCAGTTAGGGAAGGGAAAATTAACCTTACTCTTACTGCCACCTGGATTACTTGGCCACCAAATTTCTCTTAGACACATGTAGAAATGATCATGTCTTGATTTCATTAGCAGTGATCAGTGCAAGGAATTCATCAGAGAAAAGGTAACGCAACCAACTCCTCAAATGAATTACAAAAAAAAAAATCCTGCTTTCCTTAAAATCAGAACCAACTGCTCCTTTGATTGACTCCAATCTGAGAAAGAGACTGTTTGACATGTAAAAAGAAAGCCTAGGCCAGTGCAGGCTGACAGAAAAGTTCTCTCTACTCTTTGAGGAGCCATCACTTATAAGACCATGCAAATTTGATCCTCCCTTGTTCAGATGTTGAATGGCTTCTAACAACGAAACGGTGACTTCCTTGAAGGGGACACTCTTCAGAGTCACCCTGTGCTCAATGAGACACGCAATCACCCACCCCTCCCCCTCCCCCAGGCCAGGCTCACACACAACGTGAGAAAAGCCCCAAGGTAGGAGAGTGGTCACATGCCATCCACTGTATTCATCCATACTGATACGTGGATTACTCACTGTCTTGAATGGACGCCTCTCTCTCATCTCTGGTTTAGCAACTTGCACCCAATGGCCCTAAAGACTCAGAAATGTGTCCTTCATATATCACAGATGCACCAACATCAGACTTTGGTAAACCCAAGTGGCGTTGGCTAGCTATCTCCAGGTCACATAGCTATATGCCCTGCAGTTAATACTCTTATTCCATATTATTTGTTCAGAGTTTAAAAAAATAGTAAAAAATCGTTGGTTACTTTTTTGTTTTTAATTTTTTAAAATTGGACATAATCCCCAAACAGTGTAAGAAGCCCAACAATTTGAGTGAGTTCCTAACTGGTTTAAGTATCACAGCAGGCAATAGTAAAACATTAAGTGCCTTTAAAAGGTCAAAATAAATGCATAAAGCAGTGCATGCATTTTGTCGCCACAAAAGTTAAGACTGGATTTGGAGGGGGATTACTTCATTTAAGTCACATTAATATTGTTAAAGAATAGTGAGTTATAATGCAGTATTTAGAGCAAGTATTTAACCACCTATGCACTAGCATCACTTTATCTAGAAACAAACATATTAGTGTTACTACATGAAGATACTTATAAAATACTGTACACTGCTTCCACATTGGGTTAGCAGATGTAAACAAACAGCTAATTCAACTGGAGCTTAAGATATTATTTTCAATTTGTCATATAGTTTTTGCATAACATGCCAGTTCATCTTTCACAAAATCACAACTTGCCTACCACAGCTTGCAGGGCTGGTCAGAGGATGCACATCAGCTCATACAAATACTTTACAATGGTCTATGGGAATGTGAAAAACATAAGGCAGATCAGGAACAAAAGTACCCATTTCACGAGGATGCTAAATAACATGGAATTGGGAACATCGTTAATCCTTGCAACATGTGCTTCTTTATTGAATGTTACAGATTTGTAAATAATTATAAAGTTATCCTGTAACGTTCATTAATACAACCACATGCTACAACTATGCTGAGTTAAATACGGGTTACATATATGTTTACATGTGTTTTATAATACAGCATTGCCCCACACACATTGAACAGTATAGCCTATAGATATAGCATGATTGATGACTGGATAATATATAATTACAGAAGTTAAACAGCCCAAACGTTCAGAAAGATTAGACTGTATAGCCTTAGAAAGTGGAAAAAATGTACTATCCAGTTATCTACCATAATATTATCTATAGCGACCATCTTTCAGAATACATTTGAAACATTCAGAAGAAACACATTTTGTGTTTCTTATAAGTACATTTTTCTTATTTGATAATTCTGATATATATATACTTTTTAAAGGGGGAACTTTCAAAGTGCTATGTAATATCCTAGACCTGGAAGCTTAGACTTAAAAAAAAAAAAATCCAGTTCTGTAAAGTGCTGCATTCTGACCCTTAATACACCTTCTGGCTGGAGAAATAAACTAGCCCCCATCAATTATAGCCAAGCTTTCTGGCTTCATTCAAATCCACCCAGGAGAGAGTTTCTAAGTATAAATAAAAAGTTTGTTGATTAATCAGGAATTCCCAAGGCAATTTTCATTAAACATCCTTACATTTTTTTTTCAAAAGGACTGAGCAATTTAGAACAAATCATTACATATAGTAGTATATAAAAATTGGCACCTTAGACGCATATGATTAAACCAAAGCTATTACTTCCTTGAGCGCTCTATGACTTTATTTATATTCCTCAATAACTTGCTGCCCATGGGCTGCTTAATTCACAGAGAAGGTAATTAATATCCCCTCGATCAGGGACATGGTGAATAAATGGTTTGGACACAAGCTGACCGTACAAGGCCACAGAATCAATGCCACACTGGTGTGCAGAACACCCAGAAATGGAAAGAAATGGATGGAAACATAACACACATGTAAATGCACAGGAAAGAAATGGCTCATGAAAGTTATACAGGTTGTGTTTAAAGTCACTTAAATTTGGCTTATATATTTCACACACTTCACAAAAGATTTAAGAACTTCATTTTCATGCACAACAAAAGGACCAGGTAGTCGCAAGTTCAGGGCTGTTAAATACTTTGTTTCCTAGGTTTGATTCTCTCCAGAAATCATGATGAATGGAAACACTCATGCTCATAATATCGTTCCCCTATTTTCGATCTGGTCCAGAACGAGGCCCTGGAGGTGCTGTGATATCCTGCTCTGTGACCAAAGAAGAATAATTTCACCTCCTTCTTGGGTTCCTCTACAGACTTAGAGAAGCCTCTGGCTTCGTAAGTGTGGTCCACATTTAAAATCATCATAGCGTTTAGGATGTAAATACATCAAACTAGCAAAAGCTAATCTAAGGAACAAAAGTAACAAAATCTGGGTTTAAACTCTGGTGCTGAAACTTGGCCTTCCTGAGAATCACAGAGAAATGGTCTTGAAATGTAAAGTGCCTATAACAACTGCATTGATTATGAATAAACATGGTTCCTCTTCCTCATTATCAATCAATATGGGACCAGGGGTACATGAACCCTTTAAGGTTATGTTGCAACTCTACACGTACATACTTTTTTTTTTTTTTTTCCTTCTGGGAGGTGAGCCCAGAGCTTTCGTTAGATCCTCATAGAAATTCACGACTCGAGGAAGTTTTAGGGCAACTAATCTATTCTTAGACCAAATGCAAGCTTATTGAGGGGGAAATGGCCAGTAAAAATATAATTGTTTCTAGAGCAATTATATGTGAGGGACTCCGGTGACTTGTTTCTTACTTAAATCCAAGGAGTGAAGATGGAATTGTTTAATTCTTTATATGCGGCCACATCATTGTCTCTACATCTGAAAACTTGTTCAGAAGATTTTGGTTTTTGTTTTAAATATTTAAAGGCTAGAGATTTTGTCCATGTATTCACTTGATTTCACATAATGAGAAAACCTGGAATTCAAAACTATAGCAAAACAAAATAATCAGGAAGTATTCGGGGTCAGGGACATTAAGTCTTTTTCTTTAAAGATTTTTATTCTTCTTTAAATCAGTGATCCAAATAGGAATCCAAAGATTTGATGAAGATTTCTTTGTCCCACTTTAAATCCAGATTCTAATCTAGAAACGTATGCCTATAGTCGAGAGTCCATAATACTATCTGGTTTAGAACCGTACACCTACTCTGATTGTACTTGGCATAATCTCTTTGTGCAGGAGAAACCAGACTAAATGAGATGTCATGATAGCAAGTGCTTCTGCAAAAAAAAGAGGCAGAGGGAAAGTAGTGAGTCATGTTGGCAACTCTAGTTTTGTACAAGGAAAAGCTAAGGTCATAGGATTTTAAAAATTTATAATTTCAACATGTCAAAATTTAATATAATTAACTCTTTCAATGGAACTCCTTGGATATTAAAAAATCCTGGTTATATCTCAAGATGATAGAAAAGTCCAAGCCTTTTAAGAAAGCTCTATATGTCTGTTTATAAACTATATATTAACATGTCTCTCTGTGTAAATGCATATAAGCAGCATATACTACAGAACTCTTTATATGTTTATTTGCTTTCTATTTTAGTCTACCGCATCTTTTTTATAGCTCTGTGTATAAGAAAAATATTCATGGTATGCTTGCTACTGATGGCTTGGGTTGATACCAAACTCCCAGTCAATTCTAAGGTTATTTATGGTTTTGAAACTTCCCTAAAAAGTGCTTTGGAACATTTCCATAAAAAAGATACCAGCCCTTGAAAAACTCCAATTAAATTTATGCTGAGCTCAGATTAAATGGCAAAACTCTAGGTATGAAAATATCCACATGTAACCAGATATTCATATACAAAATGGTCATGTGATAGGCGGTGTGGAAAATTGGCAGTTACATCCTGGAGATGTTCAGAAGACATGGTGGACTCATATACATGATGAGGGTCACACAGCAGCATCGCACATAACATGGATGGTGAGAATATAGCAGTATCTCATATGGCAGTTTTAGGTGAGCTCTGCCTACTATTTTTTTTTAAAGTTCACTATTACATATTCAGTGAGTGGCTTCATTGATGACAGGTGAGATACAAAATAAATTAAAAAATATAAAATTATTTAATTACATTCATCCTGAGCTTACTTGACTATACTTGAATGCCCACTGTATATAATAAACCATTTGACAATTGTTTTTAACATCAACTCTTCTTTCATTTTGATTGCAATACAAAAGGCATTTCTTTTCCCTTTATTTTCTTCAAAAGAGATAAAAGTTGTGGCACCAGAAATGAATATATAAGAGACAGGTGAACTATGACTGTTACCTTGTTTTTTCTTTATAATGATCAATTACAGAAGTGTTGGCATGAGAAGGATGTGGGACGTTAGGTAGAACTGCTTGCTGCCGGCTTATACTGAATAAAAAGGATGCTCTTCATCAGTCACCAGTGATGGAGCCAATGTGAAAAGAAAACAGAATTGAAGTTTAGAATATCTCATTTGTATGCTGGCTACTTCATTTTATTTTGCAATTTAGCCCTGCATCCTAAAACTCTTGATAATGGTCAGAAATGGAAAGATACCTCCTGGCATGGAGCATGCTTGATGCCCCATTCATTCCCAGAGCTCATGGCTTTCTGAAATGACTAGTTATACACATTCATCTCAACCCTTCTTCTCCCTCTTTCCCCTCCCTACCCATTGAGTGTGAACATGACTTAAATCCCCTGTGTTTTACACTGGGTCAGATCAAATGTTTTCTTGATCTGTGACCCAGAATTCACCTTTTAGTTAACAACTTCCAAGGAATGACTTGTTTTGCTCAGCTAAGAATAAAGCAGGTGAGTTTCTAGAAATGGGAACCGGTGAATTTCAGGGAGAATTTGAGGGCTGGATTCTTGAGCTTCCTGCAAAACTTATTAGAAGGTTTAGTTGTGCTTGCTTTCAAAGCTGTGAAAAGCAGACATTCGGGTGAGTCTCCTCATGGACAGATTGTCCCCTCGGCCCTCCGGCTTGGAGGACTTACTCCTCTGGAAGGGGTTTCTCAGGCCTGCCGTGTTCCGCTGCCTGTCGAGTTTGTCACTGATGGAGAAGCTCTTCCTGGTATGCGCGTGCGGTGTGCTTGGCCCCTCTGCTGAGTAGCTGTTGGCGCGCTCTATCTTGGGAACTGTGATGTTGTTGGACAGGGTTCTGTCGGGATTATCACCCTCCTGGGGGGGCACTGTGATCGTGGCTCTCCGGCCCTTGGCCTCATTCTCCTCACCATCAGAGCTGGGGTGACTCAGCTCTGCCTCTCGCTCGGGATGGCAGCACGATTCCTCCACTTTCCCCCCAAGACCGCCCGGGAAGCTGGCTCTGTCAGCAATCACTTGAGGGGCATTGACACATCTCGTGTCAATACAGTCTGTAATACTTGTATATTCTGCTGTTTTCACGGGCACCCCAAAGTTGGCAAAACAGCTCCTCGAAGGAGAAAACATAAAGCTATGTGATTTCACGATGGAGGCTTCTTCTAGAAGAAAGGGGGTGGTGGCTAGGTAGCGGCTGCTTTTGGAACGCTCAATCGTGTGGTACATTGGAGGGTCAGTGTCCCATGGGTTTTGGCATTCTGGGAGGTGGGTATAGTCTGAAGAAAAAGATCTAGTGTCCATGGAGGTGATGTCCTCAAAATCAATGCTCCGGCTTGGTCTGTCTGTGGGTGCAAGAGTCACATAGGCACTACTTGAAGGAGCTGCGGAAGGTACTGGAGCCGAAAAGCTTGGTTCTCCCAGGCCAAGGATGTTCACGGAATTGTCCAGTGGGTCTATATCACAGTGGAGCTCATCCATGGCAGAGACATAGATGTCTATACATGAAGATGGTCTTCTGGAGTCGGGAACAATGGCCAAGGTGTTTGCAGGGACTGCAGGAGCTTTGCATTCTTTGGCTACAGAGTGGGAACTAGTAGCGCGGTGTAGGCTCAGGGACCTTTCTTTAAAAAGACTCTCCAACTTTTCTATCCCACCTCTCTCTTTCATATTGACTGAATAGAAAGAATGGCTTCGCATACGGGGCATTAAGGTTGGAGAAGTTGGGGACAAGGTCTCCTCACCTGCAGGGTCTATACTCTCCTGGAGCTTGAAGGTGTTCCCCTCCTGGCTGTTGAAGCTGCTCTGGCGGACAATGTAGGCTGCATCTGTGCAGTCCGAGGAGGTCCGCGAGCGGATTTTGTTGGACTCAGCCCGCTCCAGACCCGTCAGGCGCTCCAGGGCTGTGGCCATGCGCCCGATGAGGTCCTCGAGCTGCGCCAGCCGGATGTCCACAGTCTGGAGCGAGGCCTTCATGCAGTGCTCCCTCTCGTTGACTTCCTCCAGCCGCATGGACATATTCTCCACCCTGGGTGGGAAGAGAGAACCAGAGTCACTCTGGGTAGTTTCTCTGCAGGAGGCTGTGGAGCAGGGATAGAGGGCCTTAGAATTGTGCACTGACTTGGTGCCATCACTGTCCCATTGGGGGGATCGGATGGGGTGCGGGTAGTGAGATGGGGTGGAGAGGAGAGGATGGCCATGACCCTGTCACTGGGAATCACAGAACTCCAATCTTTCTAAGCTGGAAAAGGCTTTAGAGATGATTGAATCCAGCAGTTTCTAGCTACTAATCCCCTTTCCCTCAGGGAAACTTACTGCTCAGTCCCAACAACTAAACACCAAGGCAAGGAGGTCTTGAAGTGGAGTGGGGCCAAAGTCCCACTCTTTTCCGCCCTCCTGGCTTCACTGGGACTTGGAGCAGGGTTCAATGACCTAAATAAGGACTAGGATGTTGGCTTAACAGTCACCAGCAAAATGAGAATGTTACATTTGGATGACTTTACCCAGTTTTGCAGTAGAATTGTAGAATGTAGCTATTCTTACTATAGGATACATGTAAAATTTGTATTTTATGGACTGGGGTTATATTTATTTTGCATATACATAATAATCTTCTGTTGCTGTTCTTATTCACAGCAATCCTTTTAGAAAGTAGTGCCTCCAAAGGAACTGATGTGGTCCTATTACTGAGTCAGCTGGGGTTGACCTTATTTAACCCGATTCTTTCATTAATAAAGGATAAACAAATATCAAGACATTTAGTCAAGATTACATAATTGTGGTAAACTCTAGGGTGGCTATCCATAAATCATCCTACTCCTCTCTCTGTCTTTCCAGGTAGCTGATCCAGGTGCTTTCTATCCCAGTTATTTCTATAGTCCCCATTTTTAAGGGTGTGATCTGTCGCATATTCCTCTTTGCATTTCCATGTGGCCAGCCCAATACCTGCCAGATGTCAAGAAAGGCTCACTGAACAAATCACTGTGACAAACTTGATTTCAATTGTTTAATGGGTTGCTAGGTCATTTACTTATAAAGACAGAGACCACATATTTAAAATAAAATTGTGCCATATTTTTTACTTGTTCAAATTAACTTGGAAAGGACAAACCAAAGCCAAGTTTTGGTTTGAGTTTAAACTTTCACTTTTAAATGCTGAAAGGCAAATCTTGGAGAATCTAAATAAGATCTATTCACGACTTTTTTTGAGAGGATAAAGATACTTTCCCAATTTTTTTCCAATATGCACAGCAAATGACTTGACCATTGACCCTTAAAAGGAACATGGCTGCATGCTTTACAAAAGGAGATAGGAATTAGAGCTAGGTCCCTCCAATTGTTGTGATGGTGGTCGTGGTGGTGTGTTAACAATAGCAGCACCTCTATCAGAGAAGAATATATATTTCAATGCCAGAAGGAGATATAAGAGGCATGTGGTTTCTCTCTCTGAGGGACCTATAGGCTTTAAGAAAAACACATACACATACAAAAACCTACCTCTTCTGCTGGCCAGAGTGGGAATATGTGATTCTCTTACCTTTGCAACACCCTCCCCTCCCCACCCTCCTACAACTCACTCTGCTCTTTTATCTCACAGTTTCCCTTCATCAGTCTAAGGTTCTGGACTGCTGTCAAGAGCCCGGCTTCAGAAACATTTTTTTTTTCTTTTGTTCCTTTCTGCTGCTCCATAACCAGTTTAGCACCTCTAGGGTCTAGGCACACTCTGCCACGATGCTCAGGTACATTTCCAAAAGACTTGTACACTGAGCAATTCTGTATCTGGCAAACCCAATGCTACTTACTCATCCAGCTAGCACAGATGATTCAGAAAGAAAATTCAGCTTTTTCCTATTTCACTTGTTTTGTGGTGTACACATAGCCCAAGAAACAAATTACTTACAATAATAATTTTGTGTGTCTTAGAGACTTACAATTGACGTTTTCATCATCTATCCTATGGAGTTTGCAAGTATTATGGTTCGTTTTGCAATGCAATAAGCTTTTGGTAAGTAGGTAAAAATACTACTTCATTAAACTCAGGAGCGGGACAGATGGTACATTTCTGTAGAATGAGGATTTCTGTTTGGGATACTTAGGTACTGGGTCCACCTAGCTTTTTAGTGTTGGCAAAGTTACAAAAGGCAGGATAATTTTCTTCCTCCCTCTCCTGTCCTTTCCTGGAGTCTGGTGTATACAAGGTTGGTATGGAAAGAGATAAAGATGTTCTCTGAGTATAACTGCATGTGGTTATTGGTTTGAGCATGGGAAGATATCTCCCTGCACTGTGGGGACCCCCCTGCACACCCTACCTCACTTTAGTTCCAGAATCCAACACTGCAGAGAAAACTAGCAGGTGAAAGGCTGAGCTAAGGCACCAAGAGGCAATGAGAGAGTAAGGACTTGGTTGTGGGGAATAAACAGAACCCAAACACTAAGGATCCCAAGGAATGGGAGGGAGAGAGGAGGTACAAGGAAGAAGGGGGTCCTCCGGGAAGGCAAGGAGAGGCCCAGTGGGAGCCTCCAGAGCAAAGATAAAGAAGCATGGCTCCAGGGGGTGGAACTAGGGGAGGAAAGCAGTCTAGAACAAGGTCACGGAGCTATTCTTCACCAAATCTTAACTTTCCTGTGGGCTCTGAGGTGCTTTGGAACGTAAGACTTGAATTAAAAAAAAAAAGAAAAAGGACTGTTTGATCTGTTTTCTTTTAGAATCCTGGATGTGTTTAACCACTTGACTGTATGTCAGTTAGGTCACTGATATAAGTGATAGGCATTTAATGCAGGAGTTATAAAAAAGATGAAAGTTCCTAGAGCCAAACTTACCATATACTTGTTCCATAAATAGAGTTCTTCCCTTAATCTTTAAAAAGAACTCTTGAAAAGTTAATTTGTCAGTGGGCATGTATTACAGGTATAAATAGGTATGAGAAACAAATCAAGAGTTTTGGCTCATAGTGGTAGTTTCCAGGAGTTGACTTTGATCAAATAATTCAGGAGATTATATGGAGATAAGAATGATAAGATTTTATGGATCAAAAGGAATCCTCAAGGAGATATATATGGCAGTGACTAAGTAAGAAAAGAAAAAGGGATTTGGAAAGGAAGATGTTGAATGGGAGGAACACTTAATTTTTCTTTCCTTCTTTCAAATTTCCAGATTTTGTGTGACTTATTTCAGAATAACTCAAGAGGCAATCACAATAGGCACCCAACAGAAACCTGGAAAGGTATGAGGTGGTTCTTGTTCCCAGGAGGCCAAGAAAGCAACAGCCAGAAGCCCATCAAAGGGGACTCAATAGGCTGGTTAAAAAAAGAAATCCAGGTCATAAGACAACCAGCCTCTAACGGCCAAAGTGATAAGGAAAAGGGCATTCAAAAGAAGACTCTGGTGGCACAGAAAATTTCAGCTTCAATACGCAATATGTTAAGGATTATTGTATTGTGTGTGCTTACCTTCTAGAAAATTCATTGTTTTTTCTGATAACCTCAAAATGTGATGAAAGGAAATATGGTAAAGGGAAAAGACAACTGGAAGGCCATACCTGTTCTAAATTTCAAATATTCCCTGGAGTGCTAGCAGTAGGATGGGTATAGGATGAAGAGTAGAAACAACTTCAGATCACATGAGCCCAGTTGTGGGGGCTCTTATGGGGGCAAGGGGTATACTGATACAGGTTTTCAGATCAAAGACAAGGATGCAGAGCAGCTAAAGTGAACTCTTGCTTATCCATAGACTGATACTTAATATGCGAACTTTAGGGGCACCTACCCCTATGGGCTTCCCTCATAGCTCATTAGGTAAAGAATCTGCCTGCAATGCACGAGACCTGGGTTTGATTCCTGGGTCTGGAAGATCCCCTGGAAAAGGAAATGGCAACCCACTCCAGTATTCCTGCCTAGAGAATCTCATGGACAGAGGAGCATGGCGGGCCACAGTCCATGGGGTTGCCAAGAGTCAGACACGACTTAGTGACTAAATGACGATGATGACCCTTCCCTTTGGGCCGTTATCCTTCTAATTAACTCTGGGACCAAAAGAGGGGAGAAAAGTTAAACTTGGATCTATCAATGGAGATAGCAAGGATCAGTTTTAGAAAAAGACACAGTGGCTAGTGACTGAAGCTCCTCTTTTATGACTTACACTATTTGGGGATTATTTATAAATTTCATATATCCTAAGTTATTCTCTCTTTGTTATGAAACATTGTAACTGGAAAATATTAACAGTCATTGTCTAATATTTTTTGGATCTAGGTAAAGTGAAAAAAGGGGGCTACAGAGCCTATTGGTTTGGGAAAGATAATGTTAGTTAGATTAAAAGATGATAACAAGGAACGATATATATATCAGTTTGCCTAAATTGTTACTGTCAAGGAGAAAATTCAAACCGAAACTTCTGATAAGTGGAGCCCAACAGGTAGGGTGATGGGGAGGATAAACTGGAAGCTGTAAGTTAGGGATCTGAGGACCAAATCCCTACGGGAGGGCAGATCAAGTAAGTATGTGAAGCAGGCAAAGCATAAGAGACCAGCAGAAGGTTCTGTGGCAGAAGAGAGCATGTCCAGGACAAAGGCATTCAGAGTGAATTCTAACAATCACTGTCAGCTCAACATAACAGCCCTCTGTGGGCAGATGCTGCCCATGAGCCACCAGTTTGCAAAACCTGCTTTAAGTGAGTTAAAGGGACCAGAAAAGAACTTCCATCTGTGATCACCAGAAAATGTAGGTGACCCTTAAGAGCCAAAGGGAAATAAAAGGAAATGCCAGGAGACTGCAGATAGGAAATGTTTTCTCAGTACTCAACATTCCTGATTGTATGAATTATGGGAGTTTAACATTAATTCTAGGCAGCATTATAGAAAGGTTTGTTGTTGGTGTTTAGTCACTAAGTCATGTACGACTCTTTTGCAACCCCATGGACTATAGCCCACCAGGATCCTCTGTCCATGGGATTTCCCAGGCGAGAACAATGGAAGAGATTGCTATTTCCTTCTCCGGGGATCTCCCCAACCTAGGGGTCGAACCCGTGTGTGCTGAGTCTCCTGCAATGGCAGGTGGATCCTTTACCACTGAGCCACCTTGGAAGCCCATAGAATGGCTTAGTCTTAGGTAATTAAGCTGATGTTATCTTTTGGGTACTTTAAAGAGACAGGATTAATTAACAGGTGACTACACCCCAGCTCAATATTAATCTTGTCTCTCTCTTGATAATCTAGACTAACAAAGAAACATAGATGCACAATATTTTTCATAAAGTGCATTGTGATTTCAGTAAATGGGTTGATACACTAGCCTGACTGCAGAAATGTGAATACTTGGCTGGCTGATTAGCCAAGTGAGAGATGGTATAACAATGGACAGGTGTCATCATAAAAGATAGTTTTTGGAGTCATGCAATATCTTAGTTCTGTCTTGGTTCACCTAATTCATGCTGGTGAGATTTTGGTGGATTATGTTGAAGGCATAGCAGCTATGTTTATCAAGCAAACAATGATATAAAAAGAATAGGATGAAAAATTAGCAGACAGACAATAAAATCAGGATCCAAGGTTGTCCTTAAAATGCTATAATAATGAGCCAAAGTGGCGGGTGGGAGGTGGGGACTCGGGTGGTGCTAGTGGTAAAGAACCCACCTGCCAATGCAGGAGACCTAAGAGATGCGGGTTCTATCCCTGGGTCAGGAAGATCCCTTGGAGGAGGGCATGGCAACCCACCCTAGTATTCTTTCCTGGAGAATTCTATGGACAGAGGAGCCTGGCAAGCTATATAGTATATGGCGTTGCAAAGAGTTGGACATGACTGAAGTGACTGAGTATACAAAGAGGAAGTGGAATTAAAGACAAATTTCATAGCAATGAATGCTAAGTCTTGATTTTAGGTTAGAAACAAACATTTCCCAAGAAGAAGTTGGAAGATACTTGAAATATCTCATGTGAAAAAGGCTTGGTTTTAATTAGCTATAGGCTCGCTCTGAACCAAAGATGTGACTTGGCTGCTATGATGGTAATGCAATCCCATAGCAAATAAAATGTGTAGATCCAAAAATAATAACTACTAGTTAAAACACAATATCTCATGTATGTTATGGCAATAACTTTTAAAGTTTTAGTTAGGTATTAAAACCACAGGTATGTCCCCATTTTACTGATTGGGACATAGGTTCGGAGGAGTTAAGTAACTTGATCAAGTTCACACAGCTAGTTACTGCAGAATTAGTATTAAAATCTTTCCATTTTACTGTGTTCTTTCCCTTGTTACATGTTTTTTTCCTATTGTACTCTGTAATTATTAGGTTAGCATATAGTAGATGATCAAAAACAGTAAGTGAATGAACAAAGGCATTGAGTCTAGGCTCTAACTATAACACAGAATTAGGTTTCATTTAGATACCACATTTAAAGGGTGATGTTGAAAATTCAAAGTACATATTGAGAAAGTGGGCAGGGTAGTGGAAGATCTGCTATACACATGCTAAGTGGTTAAAGGACTTTGGGATATTTAGTTTAGAAAAGATAGAGCAAATGAGAGATGATGGTGATATTACCATATGTGAAACATTTTCTCAGAGAGAGTAGAATGTAATTTTTTCTGTATTTATTCATAATGCTGGTATCTAAGGCAGCTTCTCCTCCTTCAGGAGGTGCTCAAATAGAGGCTGAGTGTAACTGGATCATGCATTCTTTCAAAGCAAAGCCCTTATATCCCCACCCCAATCCAAGGTCCTGTTTAGCACATACTTGTTAAATTGCTGCTGGTCAGGTGTGTGGGAGAAACACTGCTTTGGGTACAAGTAATCTGTACTTGGGCTTCCCTTGTGGCTTAGCTGGTAAAAGAATCCGCCTGCAATGTGGGAGAACCGGGTTTGATCCCTGAGTTGGGAAGATCCCTTGGAGAAGGGAAAGGCTACCCACTCTAGCATTCTGGCCTGGAGAATTCCATGGACTGTATAGTCCATGGGGTCGTAAAGAGTCAGACACAAATGAGTGATCTTCACACACACACAATCTGTACTTAATGACCTCCAGAACTGTTCCAAATGTAAGGTACTGAATTTTATTGATATATGTTCCACAGTGAATGATTCTGCACTGTCCTATCCTACTTGGGACTTTAAGCTTGTCCATTATGTTCCATTAGTGGTCCCCAAAGTGTGGTTCAGGACTAGCTGTATTACCATCAGCATTACTGGGAACTTGTTAAAAATGCAAATTCTCAGGCTCCACCATAGACATGGTGAATCAGAAACCAAGGATGTAGGTGGATGCCCAGAAACCTGTCTTGTAACAAGCTTTCCAGTTGATTTTAAGGCCTTCTAAGGTTTGACAACTGTGGGTTAGATGTTCCTGGCTGTTCCTGCCTTGGGTGTACACTAGAATTCAGTGAGACTGTGCTTTTTGAGGACAGAGCTCTGCCTTATTGCCTGGTACACAGTGAAAGTGCTGGTATGCATGTATTGAAACAGAACCCACTAGTTAAAGGATGATGAGCACAGAATTTGATGGCACCAACTCCAAGGATTGGTTATCATAAGCCAGGGTAAAAACATCCTCAGAAAAGAAGGTAGTTACCAATGTTGCTTAACAGCTTAAAAATATGGCTATTTTAATATAATTATCACTAGCTAGATATTGTCCCAAATAAGTAACAGCATTGGTTATAATCAATTAGCTCACTACATTTTGGAACTGTATTGCTTTAGATATATCATGGTCATTGCTATATAAAAATGGCAAAGACAAGGGTTTTTCAGAATCAGTTCCTCCAAGGTGTTAATGATCTCCTGAATATTATATTGGGTCCTTCCTATACATACTATTTGGTGACAAAAATATAATTTAATAATGATCCATTTAAATAGACAATTACAGAAGTACATTTTTATTTCTAAAGAGATTCATGCAAATAGAATTCAAATAAATTAACTGTATTTTAAAGGTAGTAGCAAGGGGAGAAACAGAGCAAAGAACCAGCTTTTAAGTTTTCTTATTTCAAATCTCTGTATTGAGGTTATCTAATATGCAGAGAAAATTATAAAATATATAGTATAAAATGTGCATAGTTAACTTATATATAAATTTAACACATGTATTCAAATGTGAGTTTATACATACTTGTCTATCATCTCTCTACCCATCTGTCTATTCATCTAGCTAGCCATCTAGCTCATGTAAAACAGGACAGGTGATTTCACCTGCCACTCCACTTGGAAAGGACATGTCCTGGAGAATGTGTGAAATGGGTTATATGGATCCCCTCCTCCCTTGGTTGATCTCTGTTCCCCGATGCACCCCATGGTGTTTCTATTGTACTGAGTATAATTCTAGTGTTTAGAGACATTATTTTTGGTACATTTGCAGATGCAAAACAAAACTACCACCATCACCACCAAAAGCAGAACTTCAAATAAACACAGACAGAAGCTACAGAAGCACAATGAGGCCTGGGCTTAGATTCACTTCTCTGGCACTTGGGCTTAGCTGTGAACTCACCCTGGCCCTCTGGGCCCCGTGACCCCAGAAGGTCAGCTAGCACCTAGGTCACAGGGAGGGCTGCCGTGCACTCTGACCTGATTTCTGGGAACTGTTCACCTTGGTCACCTTCCTGAAGGGTGGGGCTCTCTACCCAGAGAGGAAGAGGGCCTTGGGGAAGAAGTCTCCTAGAAGCATCTGTAAATGTGGGGTGAGAGCCTCAGGTGGAGGTGCTCTAGTTCCTTTATGTTTCCATTCAAAGGGACTCTGTGACAGGTCACAGTTTACATGCCCTGGTGTCTGCACCTCGTCTGTGAGTTTCCCAGAGAGACAAAGACTTCTTTGCATCTTAATACTTCTCCCCCTACCTTTCTTTCCTCCCAGGTCTGTGGTTTTCTGAATCCAAAAAGCCACTGCAAAGGGTCCTGGACACACGCTTTGCAAATATGCCTGAGTAATGGACAATGTGTCCACATGGCACAATTTTATGGGAACTACTTGGCTAATATGTCCATTAATAAATAACTATTTCAAGGCCTTAGCATGAGAGAGGTCTTCAGATTTGAAGCTCCTTCCTCTGTTTGCTAGAAAATTGCTTTAGATCATATCATCATAAAACGTTCTAGTTTGCAATGACAGAAGTGTATAAAATCTGTGCATGGCTTTAAATTATATTAATATTGGCTAGTACCTATGGATACAATCACTAAATGGCATGTGGGTATATAACCACTTATCTAGACTGCATTCCTTAAATAAATAATGGGCCAGGGATAGAAAAATGCCATTTGTGTCATTTCTGCAGAGTCATTAGAGAAAACGTATGAAGTGGCTAAGAGACAAAATGTCATTTCATGAAAACTAGACGTGACTGACTCAAATCTTAAAAATTTGAGTCATATATCAACTGATGTCATCAATGTATCATTCTTTTTCCCACTATTTGTAAGTAACTCTGCCATCTTTATATTGCAAGTGCTTAAAATTTAAAGTTACACTAAAGTTTTGCAATACTTGGGGTGTTCTTCAGAAAAGCAGTGCTCCAAATGCTGGAATATGCCAGCCTGGAATGAAGTTTGTATTAGACTACAGCAAAATGAGGAAAATCAGAAAAATGTAAATTTATTTGCATAAAGTTAGATTTATTAAATTTAAAGTATTCTCTTCTCTTTATTTTGAGATTTTTTTTCTTACAGCCCTACTGGTCTATAAA
Source organism: Muntiacus reevesi (assembly GCF_963930625.1). Taxonomy (NCBI): domain Eukaryota; kingdom Metazoa; phylum Chordata; class Mammalia; order Artiodactyla; family Cervidae; genus Muntiacus; species Muntiacus reevesi. Next base: position 43,752,442 of record NC_089265.1, read on the forward strand.
CCTATTTGCTCAGTGATATCTAAAAGTGTATAATAAGTAAGTAGAAAAACATCTGCTTTTATTTCTTTGCTTTTACCTTGCTCTATAAGAATAAAAAAACCCAAAATAATTGGAAAAAACACCCTCAACGATTATTTTAATTCACAAGTCTCTTGCTGTTGTTTATTCAGAAGGTATTGAGCACCCACATAAGCCAGGCACTAGGAGCATCTTGACCTTTGGAGAAGATGCTCAGTGATCTACATGAAACAGAAACTTGATGAGAGCCTTGAGTTGGGCTGGGCCTCTCTTGGTTTGTGTCTAGGTCTGAACTTTCCAATTTCTGGTCTAAGCCAACAACTCTTGCCCTGTCCTGGACTCAACAATCTCCGGTGTCCAAGAAGGCAACTTCTACTGCCTGCTGGAGAAATCTAGGACTTACAAGTCTGGGATTTTGATCTATAGACATTTCAGACAATGTTCTGTTCTCTCATAAGCTCAATGATTTCTTGTACAATAAAAATAAGCAAAAAGGCGGGGAGGGATCTCTGTTTTCTTTGTGGTCCTGCATACACAATCAATTGATAAGGTATGCCATGGTATAAAACATCCCCAGGAGACATGTGCCCAGAGAACACACCTTTCTGAAGTCACTCGTATCCTCTCATCATTGGATGAGTTGAATCGATCATCCTTTTCTCTGAAATATTCCTCTATGCACTGCTCTTCAAAATCATGTACTTTCTTGAGCTCATCATCAGTTATGAAGAGTTCTGTGGAAAAGATGAGAGATATGAGGCAGAGAAGTAAAAGCAATGAACCTGAGTTGTGGGCCTAATGACATTCCTAACTCAAATCAGGTTAGGGAATGCTGCCTCGATTCTTCACTGAGACTCAAACTAAATCCAAACCTGGTAAGGTGACTTGTGTCATTGACCTCTTTCTGGGTGTTAGAGTCATTACGGACCTCTGAATCTCACCTAAGTATACCTGGTTTACTGCAGAGACTGGTTAGAATAATATATGTTGTAAGGATAACAGTGTAGCTAAATAAAGGAAAGGGAAGTTATGCAGAGAAAGGTTTATTAAAAACTCCTGGGCTGAGCAGTATGGCAGACACACATTGTTCATTTGCCTTACTAAAAGCCCTTTGTAGTGCAATTTCCCCTCCCTCTTCCAACTATTGAGACTGGAAAGCCAGATATTTCCAGAATTCCTTGGAGTTAGCAGCAACCAAGAAACACAGTTTGGCTCAAGGTACAAAAAAAAATATGCTGCAGGAAAGGGTTGACATTTCAATCCACACCCCACCTCCAACACCCTTTTTCTTTCAAAGGTATTGGAAAGAGATTTTGGTTTCCTGAGAAACTACAGGTATGTGGTTGATTTTTTCTATCTTTTTTCATCTTCATACTTCTTTATGCCTTGAACATGAACATGTGAGGGCTGGAAGTACAGCAGCTATTTTGCTACTGTGAGACAAGACAGTGTGACAGGGAATAGCTAAGTCTAAAAATGGGCTTGGGGTCTTTGACTTTAGTGAGTCATTATTGAGCTCTGGGCTATCTACCTGATCACTTTTTGTAGTAAAACCTTACTTATTTGTGTTATTGTTCATCTGGTATTCTGTTTATAGCAAGTAAACAAAGTAGTAACTGATACAGTGGTAGAAAGAGCCCAGGGGAAATCTGAACCTTTTCTCCCCTGAGCTTTCGACTTGCCTAAATGGGTATTTCAAATGGAAACAGTGAATTTTGGAATTCTTAACCCCTCTCCAACTTTCCAATTTTAATGTCTCGAAAGAGGTCAGGCATTGCTATGTCAAAGAAATTGTTAAAAGCTTCAGACTTAGAAAAACAGTTGACTATTAAGTGACTTTGGTTTCAAACTTTAGTTGCACTAGTAATCACCTGGAGGTAATTCTTGGGCCATAATCCTAAAGGCTCTGATTCAGTAGATTTAGTGTAGGTGGTCTATTTAATACTCTTTGAGAAACCACAGGAAGTTGCTTGTATGGGGTTGGATCCCACTGTTCTTAACAGTGGGTGTACCCAGGGGACATTTAGGAACTTGCAAGAGCTGTTAGTATTCAATGAGTGGAGGCTGTATGTGCTAAATCTTCTACAATGTGTGGAACAATTCTATATAATAAAGAATTACTTCCCCAATTGAACCTCCTTTTAGAAATACTGGGCTAGAAGGTGGTTGGTGGAAGGCCTTTTTTATCCTTGGATTATGGAAAAAACTGTTGGTTTCCTCATGAAGTCATATAGGAACAACCCCTAAGGCTTGGGAAATGTTTAAGACCTAAAAACACGATAGACCCAAAGACAATCATAGAAAGTCAAACTTGGTCACCTACAACTCTGCCTGTCAGGATGCTGATTTACACAGTAGCACTGGGACATATTAACATGGTCCATATAGCTTGTGGTGGGATGTCTGGCAAGTAAGAAGCTTAGAACCTCTGAAGGTGCTAAGACAGCCCTGCTGAAGCCTGGTTTTATCTAAGAAAGGGGAGAGGTTAAGAATGCTCAATCGCAGCCTCTCCTGTCTTCTTTCCAGCACCATCTTTTCATCGAGCATACCCTCCTCTCCCTCCCAAGTCTTCCGAGCCGTGGGCAGGAAGCAGGAGGAACCAGGTGCCCAGTGGTCCTGTATGATCCCTTATAGAAGCCGCGGGGATTCCTGCTCTGTAGTTGCCGGGGGTTGTCACCCAAAGCTTACTCAGGCCATAGTCCCTTTCATCTGGGTCACTCTCGTGTTTCCTCCATCGGCAACACAGGTGCTGGAATATCATGGTCATGTGGCTGAATATGATCAGAGGTGGGGGCAGAACGGGCCTTTCATGGAAAGTCATGATGAGCTGATACCTCTGGAACTTCCACACTTGATTGGATATTGATTTTACCTCAAAAAATGTATTGCTGAAAAAAGAGACCAGAGATAATCAAGTGAGAAACACCTTGCTTTCTGCAGCACCACGCTCCCCTCCTGCCTCAGTCTCCCTACTCCGTCCCAAGGGTTCTGAAGAAAGACCCTCTTACTTAAAGACAGCGATGAGGAGGTTGACCAGCAGGATGTTGGCCACTAGGAGGTAGCAGGCCATGATGGCCGGCACGATCCAGGCTCCTGTCTTGCAGGGGGGCAGCTGGATTATTTTACCATCCTCTCGAGTCTCATTCTGTCCACAGGGAGCTGAAGGAAGCAACAGAGGCAAGATGTGAGAAATTGTGTGGCTCTGGGATTAAAATCATAGACTGATTTGAAAGAGAGGGTTTTTCTTTTCTTTTTTAGATGAAGGAAAAACACAGTCATCTCAAAACAAACAGAAAAGAATTCCAGAAAAGCCTAAATAAACAAACAAAAGCTTCATGAATATCCCTAGGGGCTGCCACTGCAGAGGGAAGTCGGTTCTGCCAGTTTCCCGAGTTTGCCATTTGAAAGAGGTGGGTGGAGCCCCCTGCTGGTTGGCTGAGTCCCTGGGGCACCGGGTCTCCCCAGGAAGCCTGGGGAGGGCTTTCCAGAAGCTCAGGAGGGGCAGAGTCTCATCGCCCCATCATTTACTTTCAAAATGTGCTGTGGGGGTCAGAAGCCGACAGCTGGAAGAGCAGCAACATAGAGAGGCTGTCGATTGGGAATTAGCACCAGGGCAGCTGTTAGTTGCTGCAAGGAACAACCCAGGGGCTCTGAGTTAATGATCTGCTGTCTCGGTGTGGAAGGAATGAAACAGGGCAGCGCCTTGGGAAGGACTTAGGAGGACAGTCACTCAGAGCGCCTGATGGACGGCATTTCACAGGGAGGACCACGAGGGGCGATGGGCTGGGACCCTGGAGCCTGGAGCCACCTGCTTTTTTTCCAGCAGCATTTCCATTCCAAAAACGTGCTTCTCGGGACACAGGGAACAAAACCCAACTGCAACTGAATAAACGAGCAAGTAGAGAAAAAGAAAAAGTCTGGAGGTGGGGGCGAGGAGGAAAGTGATGGGTGGGACCTGGGTGAGCGTGAGTAATGTGCTAATGAGGCCTGCTTGGAGTTTCCGGGTGAATCCAGGGGAAAACAAATCCTTGACAAAGCTCCTCAGGGCTGCACAGACTACACAGCCCAGGAAGTGAGATGGTGCTGACGGCTGTGAGTGCCCAGGGGTAGGTGAGGTCGCCCTCCGATTCCAGCTGTCTAATGCCCGCTTTACAACAGGGTCCTCTTGCATCTCTTTGTAAAAGAGGAGTGGGGCGTGAAGCAGCCACAGCAGTTGATATAGGCAGCTTCTGAAGATCTGCTGGGAAAGTGTGCAAAGTTGACCGAGAATCTTGGCTGGAGGACGGCACGGGGAGTCCATTTCCTTCTCAGGAGTTAAGGTGGCTGGACTCCATGCTCTGCAGTTGTTCTCAGCCCTGGCAGCACTAGGGATCTTTAAAAACTGCCAATGCCCACCCCAGATAATTGAATCAGAATCTTTGAAGGTGGCCCTGGCATCGATATTTCTTTCAAAGATTTCCCAAGTAATTCTCAAGTGCCACTAGCGTGAGTCTACTAAATTAAAATTAGGCTGGAAAAATTATGTGATTTTTGATATGCTCTCAAGTCCAAAATACATCTTCTCAACTTATGAGGGTTTTAATAATATCAGGTCAGCAAGACTCTGTTTTAATGGCCAGGAAAAGATGGTCAAAGTGCTCCCTTTGGATGTGCCTGCAAGAGGATCAGGGGTGGATGGAATCAGGTGTTCTCAAAGAGCTGGCATCTTTTTTGTTGTTGGCAGTTGTGTCACTACTGACCCAAGACAGCTCAGTGAGGGGTCCTGATCATTTCCTTCTTGGGAATGAAAACCCAACGACAGAGGCCCTCACTGGCTCCAGGATGAAGCCCAGACTCCAAGGATAGTTAGCGTGTTGCCATCTCTTACTACTTTCTACCTCTCCCTCTGAGCACCAACTAGACCAAGTTTTTGCAGTTCCCAGAAATGTCATGCTCTCTCTTACTTCCTGATTTTGAGTCATGCTTCCAAAAGGTCCCTCTTACACCTTGCTCCTAACTCCCATGCTTCACCTGGGTGAATCCCAGTCATTCTTCGGTGCTCAGTTAGCTTTTGGCTGACTTTCTGCTCCTTTTCAACCAGGACTGGGATAGGTATTGACAAAGATCCTCTACTTGACCAAACTTGACTCAGGCTCTTCTGTGGCCTCAATTTGTGCACTTCCATATTTGTCTCTGCATTTGTCCAATTTTAGCAAGAATTCTGCTAAGTACATTTAGCCAGAATCCCCATCCTCAGTATCTGATCACCATCAACATTTGATCACATTCCTTATCCTCCACTGTCCTCCATCTGAAGTGTGATCACCCTGACCTGTCTTCAGTAAAAATACATTAGGTCAGGTAAGCCAGAAACCCCCCTTACTCCTGATGTTTCCTCTTAGAGATCTTCCATCCACTGACCCACACCCTGCTCCTGGCTATAAACTTCCCTTTTATTTTTCACTCAGAGTCAAACCCAGTCTCTCTCTTCTATTACAGAATTTCACTGCAGTAGCCCCCTTGAACAAAGTCTTCCTTTACCAAATGTCATGAATGATTTTTTCTTTAGTAATTCTGTCTTCCTTATGATCCCAGAGCTCCCTTTGTTTGCCCCTTTGGCAGGGGCGGGGTGGGGGTGGCGGGGGCTTCTCAGTACTCTATCACTGTTGCCAATTTACTGGTCTTTGTGTCCAACATAAGATTCCCAGTGGGAACATATCTCTTCATGGTTTCCTATCACAGCTCAGGATATACACACAGCACATTCACACACATCCACATGTGAAAACTGTTTGTTGAGTGACTAAAGGAGATCATCAAACACAGTTTGGTTTCTGAGCACTAACATCCGCCACAGCTCTGCAAGCCTACTCATCTTGGACTGTTCTAGTTCTAAGCAGTTGCTGACACCTCTTTCCTTAGGTCGTTTCCAGAAATCCTACCTGTGGCCTGGCAAGAAAGCTTCTCATGCTCAACCAGATGCCTGGGTCTCTGATACCCACTTGGCTGTAGGCCTCATGGACTAGCTCACTTTGCTTTTCTCTCCTCAGCAAAGCTTACGATCCCTACCCATCCTACCTGCTTCCTCCCAGCGTGACCTCTTTTGGGGCTGTCAGACCTGTGCTGCCCTTTTCTTTGGCTTCTGCTCAGTCCTCTATGAGGGAGCCGACAAACAGCAGCAGAAAGAACTGCTTGGGGTAAGGGACAAAGGGCACATAGTCTTTACAAGTGTGATCCCTATCTCCATTTAATGTCATTCTGTGATTTCTCTTTACATTCTGGGAGAATGTAAAATAAACTTGTGAGGGGCAGGACTCATCCGTCTTTTGACCTCATATTTATTTATTCATTTTTGGCCACACAACATGCAGGATCTTAGTTCTTCAACCAGGAATCGAACCTGTATGCCTTGCATTGGAAGCTTGGAGTCTTTACTATTTGACTGTCAGGGAAGTCCCACTGACCCCATATTTAGTGAAGATGCAGACACTTCCTCCACTAGAGAAAAAAACTTTCTTCCAGCCTACAGAAAAAAACCAGTGAGAACAGTAGGTGCTTCCTAGTTTTTCAGGTGGCCCATGCACACGTCCATGAGTCTTCAGACAGTGTCATCAACATGTCTCTGGATCTCTGCTTGGTTTCCCTACTAGTTACAAAATTGGACCAACTCATTATCTTTATGTAAGATTTGCTTTGCTTTGGTGTCATCATAGTTGGCTCTGGGAACTCTCTGACAATCCTGTGAGTATTGATTTATTCCGCCTTCCCCCAATTTTTTTCCATCCTGCCTTTATGGAGTGGTAGTAGTACTTCAGTGGTTAGAAACATGCATTTTAATTCAGCAGACGTGGGTTCAAATCCTGATTCCACCATTTTCAAATAATGCTATGTTAGTTTACTCCATGAACTTCAGCCTTCTCATCTGTAAAAGGGTTAGTATATATGGGGGAGATCGTCAAGATCTTTAAATGAGATAGTGTTGCAGAGCACTTATCTCAGTATCTAGCACTCAGCACGTTAACACCAAGAGTGATTAACATTAGTTGGTGTCACCATTGGTTATTTTTGTGATTAATAGACTTGAAGCTTCTCAAGGTTAGGGACTACGTCTTAATGCTCTTTATTTCGCAATCACTAAGCATAGCACTTATTCTACAAACATTTGTTGAGTGGTTATAACATGCTGCATACAGGAGATGCTGGGGGTTAAAGAGACAGTCCCTGTTGCTAAGGAACTCACAGTTCAGTAGGCGGCACAGAAAGGAACAGATATCACATTTGGGTGATAGGAGCGCTGCTGGGGCTCTGAAGAAGCAGAACTGCCGTAGCCCCTCTAGCCTGAGTGACACCAAGCAGGCTGCTAGTCAGGATCAGCCTTAAGGACCATCATCTAGATTCTACAACAAGTGCAGTATAAATGAATTAGATGATACTTGTGACAGTGATAATAAAAATGAATCAGTAAGAAACAGTCTTCATTTGGTAAAATCAGCAAAGAGGCAGTGAAGATTATATGCAGCAGGTAGTGCCAAACATTGCTTTGTGATGGCTCCTAGCCACGTCCTTGTTCAGAGCATTTATCTGTACTAGAAAGTGCTATGACTCAAACTTACAGATGTCTACCATGGACGAAGATGAATGGAGTGCCTTAAGGCAGGACAAGCAGCAGATTTTAGGATGGAGAATAAGTTATCTGGACTGTAAAATGGTCCCAACCAGTATCTGGGGTTCATATTCCCGGGGAGACACTCCAGGGCACGTAAACCCAAGATGGCACATGGGTGGATGTTAGGGAATATGTGGGCTGGTAGCTACCACTGCACCTCCTCCTCTAGTTTGGAACCTGACATGAGTGGTTTTTCTCCCAACCCTTTTGCAAGAAGTAAACGTGTAGTCACTGCCACTTTCATAACAAATGACAAGTTGTCACCTTCCTCTTTGTGACAGTCAGAGCAGAGTGCCTCTAGGGCAGGAGTCCCCAACCTTTTTGGCCCCAGGGACTGGTTTTATGGAAGACAATTTTCCCACAGACTGGGGTAGGGGATGGTTTTTTGATGATTCAAGCACATTACATCTATTGTGCACTTTATTATTATTACATCAGCTCCACCTCAGATCAACAGGCATTTGATCCCGGAGGCTGGGGACCACTGCCCTGGAGGAGGTTTGGTGCTTCCACCTACCAAATAAACGTTTCCCCTTCTTCTGGTAATGACATCCTATTTCCCTTTGTGGAACTGTCCCCCTCCCCTCCACCCCGCTACTCACAGTCCAGAAGTTTGGGTGAAATGAGCTGCAGTTCCATCTCAAGGAGATTTATCCATGTATTTTATCCCCTGATGGCAGTGATTGGTTCAAGGATGGATATGTGATCCTAGCCTGACCAATAAGAACCAATGAGCATAAGGCTTGAGATCTTTGCTGGGACTCATGTTAAAGAGAAGTTCCCTTTTTACATTGCAATTTAAGTCTACCAAGTGAAGAGAGCCTGCCCAGGAGTGACTCCATCACAGAGAAGAGAAATAGATTCCCAATTCAGTCATGCCTAAAACCAGAATTCTTCAGTTATATGAACCATAAAATTCCTTTTTTCCTTAAGTCAGTTTGAATTGGGTTTCTATCACTTGCAGTGAGTCCTGGCTAATAAAATCACACTGGCTTCCCTGTCCCCTGTCCACAATAATTAAAGATGTTGACATTTTGTGTATGCCACACCTGGGAGGCTTCATTGGAGCCTTGGAGTAGCATGAAGAGACTGGAAGGGGCAACTGGGAATGTGAAATCTGACCTGACATCAAGGTTGAATCACAATCTTGGGGTTTTAGGAGCCAGAGGCTCTGTTGCTCTTTTTCATTAGCAAGTATAGAAAGCATGAGAGGTCTACACTGGTCAGAGTTCAATTGTCCAACTGGGGCCTCTGACTCAAACTAATGGTACAGATTTTACTTATTATCAAGTCAGAAAGGTAAACACACTTGTGAAACTTTGGCCAAAGCTTCCAGTTACTCCCAAAGTGAATAAAACCCTGTTCTAGAAGCTGATCATAGATAGATTAGGCCACAGATGGCCTAGGGTGAGGGTACAGATAGAGAGTGGGACACCTACATCCATGCAGTTATGGCCAAATTAGAAGGGATGAAACATCTGAGAATTCAGATTCTCTATGATTTATCTATGTGGGTCACATTGGCATATCACAAGGCAGAAAGCTGAAAGTGCATTGATAAGTAGAAGTGAAATGGATGACTGGACTCCAGAACGAGAGGTTGTGTAGTCATAACCAACCAGATTAGGCAGGTGAAAGTAAGAAAGTCCTCCTCTTTCTGTACATGTTCTGGAGTGGCTGGAATGTCTTTTTTTTTTTAATCGTAGATAAATTTTTATAATAGTCAAAATAAAAGTCAACAGTACCCCTCACTAGAATGAAAGCCATGGGGAAAAGTGCTTTTGTCTGTTTAGTTCACTATAGCAGCCATAACATTGCCTGGCATATAGAAGGTGATCAATAAATATTTGCCAAAAGAATGCAGGTAGGAATATCACACACTGTGCATTTAACCTGCAATGCCAGGCATTTCTGTAAGGGTTATCTGTGATCAATTTCATGGGGTCAGTATCTGTTTTCCTATTTACTTCAAGATCTTAAGTGCCACCATGACCTGCTAATATGAGATGGTTCCTATTAAGATCAAAAAGCTGAAAGAGGGGAAAAACATTGTTTGGTTATTTGTTTTTGCTATTAACTTGTAAAAGGTCATGCCTGACATGGGTAAAGAAGAAAGAAAGAAAATGAAGTTTCTCAGTCATGTCCAACTCTTTGCGACCCCGTGGACTGTAGCCTACCAGGCTCCTCCATCCATGGGATTCTCGAGACAAGAATACTGGAGTGGGTTGCCATTTCCTTCTCCAGGGGATCTTCCCGACCTAGGGATCCAACCCAGGTCTCCCACATTTCAGGCAGACACTTTAACCTCTGAGCCACCAGGGACATGGGTAAAGTCTATAGCAAATCTCCCTTCTGAATGCTATTGTATAAATCTCATGGCACACCAGCCATAACACCCCATCTTAAACTCACGGCAGACACTGCTAATCATCATGACACTCTTCTGTCAGGCGGAAGCCTTGGGATCCTTTTTAAGACAAAACTCCCGAAAGCACAACCAATCAACTGACATTGACACAAGAAATGGAACCTTCCTCATAGTTCCTTAAAAAATGAGAAAATGAGGTCTTGGTAAAAGATAATTTCTATGCCTCTTTTCAGGATCCTCCTTATGCCCACATGGCTCGGCCTTTGCCCAAACTATACTACTTTGAAGCTGCCCAGGAACACAAAAGGGTCAAATTAGACATCCTGCTTTTCTCAGACCCTGACATTTTTGATGAAAGGCCACCTACATACATCCCAGGCTCCTTGACACAGACTGCTGCCCATTTTAAAAGACAACTTTTAAAATGGATGCTTCTGTAGGAACTGCTGATCTTAGTTCGCTATTTGGGATCATCAAAAGTGACGGACAGTAGAGATTTGGAATAAACACCTGTGGAAATCACAGCATGTCCTGGCCTCTGTGCTGGGCACTTCACATCAGCCATTGCACTGAAGCTTCCTGGCAAGTCCAAAACAAACTATTACCCTTCCAGCTGTGGAAACACGCAGTGAGGAGTGAGATGCCTTACCCAAGATCACACAGCTAATAAGGGATAATGCCAGAACCATTCATTTATTCATCCAAAAAATAATGAGTTCCTCCTCTGCACCAGTGGGAGTTGGTTCTGGAGATGCAATTATGAATGAAGCAGAAATGGGTCCTCCTCCTCTCTGACCCCAAAGCCTGTATGTATTCCTCGCTATCTCAAATGGCCTTTCCAACATAATAATGCTAGTGACCACCTATCACAAGCTTCAGGGAAAGGTCCTGTGCTATAAGCTTTACTTACATCACCTGTTTTAATCTTTATAATACTCAAACATGATCGATTTTACTACCCCATTTAAAGGTGAAGGAGTGAAGCTCAGAAAGCTTTAGTACCTCTGTCAGTATTTCAAAGACAGTAAGAACAGGGTCAGGATGTCCATGAAAACTTGCTCAACTATAGTCTCTTAACTCTGCCTTTGCAGGAAGAGTCAATATGGGGTTGAGAGGAATCTCAATTGTGAACAAATGTAAAGACAGACTGATAGACATCTGAATGTTTCTTGCTTTCATTAACACAAATAATAGTCCAAGCTGTTCAGATCAGGTAACACATGTATGGAACACTAAAATTCAAAGTGTGAAGAAAAAAATCTGATTCATATAATAGGTATCAGGTGCTGGTATCCTTGTCTCAAAGATGGACACTTGCTGTTTTGATTTTATTCTGTAAGGCATGGGCGAAAGAAGCATTCATTTATTTAATATATACATCATATTGATTTCAAAAAGCATGAGAAATTCGAAATGAAACACCAATATTTGATAAAAATGAACATCATGTTTAAAAATATGAACAAAAAGGATATTTCAAGAAGATAGACTCTTTCATACATGGCTGAAGAAACGTCTCAATCAGTTCAGTTCAGTTTAGTCGCTCAGTCATCTCCGACTCTTTGTGACCCCATGGACTGCAGCATGCCAGGCCTCCCTGTCCATCACCAACTCCCGGAGTCCACCCAAACCCATGTCCATTGAGTTGGTGATGCCATCCAATCATCTCATCCTCTGTCATCCCCTTCTCCGCCTGCCCTTAATCTTTCCCAGCACCAGGGTCTTTTCAAATGAGTCAGCTCTTCACATCAGGTGGCCAAAATATGGGAGTTTCAGCTTCAACATCAGTCCTTCCAATGAATATTCAGGACTGATTTCCTTTAGGATGGACTGGTCGGATCTCCTTGCAGTCCAAGGGACTCTCAAGAGTCTTCTCCAATACCACAGTTCAAAAGCATCAATTCTTCAGCACTCAGCTTTCTTTATAGTCCAACTTTCACATCCATACATGACTACTTGAAAAACCATAACCTTGACTAGATAGACCTTTGTCAGCAAAGTAATGTCTCTGATTTTTAATATGCTGTCTAGGTTGGTCATAACTTTCCTTCTAAGAAGTAAGCGTCTTTTAATTTCATGGCTACAGTCACCATCTGCAGTGATTTTGGAGCCCCCAAAATAAGGTCAGCCACTGTTTCCCCATCTATATGCCATGAAGTGATGGGACTGGATGCCATGATCTTCGTTTTCTGAATGTTGAACCGTAAGCCAACTTTTTCACTCTCCTCTTTCACTTTCATCAAGAGGCTTTTTAGTTCTTCTTCACTTTCTGCCATAAGGGTGGTGTCATCTGCATATCTGAGGTTACTGATATCTCTCCCAGCAATCTTGATTCTTGTGCTTCATCCAGGCCAGCGTTTCTCATGATGTACTCTGCATATAAGTTAAATAAGCAGGGTGACAGGATACAGCCTCGACGTACTCCTTTTCCTATTTGGAACCAGTCTGTTGTTCCATGTCCAGTTCTAACTGTTGCTTCCTGACCCACATACGGATTTCTCAAGAGGCAGGTCAGGTGGTCTAGTATTCCCATCTCTTGAAGAATCTTCCACAGTTTGTTGTGATCCACACAGTCAAAGGCTTTGGCATAGTCAATAAAGCAGAAACAGATGTTTTTCTGGAACTCTCTTGCTTTTACGATGATCCAGTGGATGTTGGCAATTTGATCTCTGGTTCCTCTGCCTTTTCTAAAGCCAGCTTGAACATCTGGAACTTCATAGTTCATGTATTGCTGAAGCCTGGCTTGGAGAATTTTGAGTATTACTTTACTAGCATGTGAGATGAGTACAATTGTGCAGTAGTTTGAGCATTCTTTGGCATTGCTTTTCTTTGGGATCAGAATGAAAGCTGACCTTTTCCAGTCCTGAGGCCACTGCTGAGTTTTCCAAATTTGCTGACATATTGAGTGCAGCACTTTCACGGTATCATCTTTTAGGATTTGAAATAGCTCAATGGGAATTCCATCACCTCACTAGCTTTGTTTGTAGTGATGTTTCCTAAGGTCCATTTGACTTCACATTCCAGGATGTCTGGCTCTAGGTGAGTGATCACATCATTGTGATTATCTGGGTAGTGAAGATCTTTTCTGTACAGTTCTTCTGTGTATTCTTGCCACCTCTTCTTAATATCTTCTGCTTCTGTTAGGTCCATACCATTTTTGTCCTTTATTGAGCCCACCTTTGCATGAAATGTTCCCTTGGTATCTCTAATTTTCTTGAAGAGATCTCTAGTCTTTCCCATTCTATTATTTTCCTCTATTTCTTTGCACTGATCACTGAGGAAGGCTTTCTTATCTCTTCTTGCTCTTCTTTGGAACTCTTCATTCAAATCAGTTTATCTTTCATTTTCTCCTTTGCTTTTCACTTCTCTTCCTTTCACAGCTATTTGTAAGGCCTCCTCAGACAGCCATTTTGCTTTTTTGCATTATAGCTTATTCCAAATCATAGGCAATGGAATAAAGAGCTTAGTTGAGTGTATGACTACATTTATCCATTTTTTTTTTTAAAGAAAGGATTTTCAACTAAAATTCCATCTTGATGGAAAGATAAGGAGACAAAGATTATTTCTCCACCTTATTTTGAAAATTCATAGTTTGGCATGGAGGATTTAGAATGCCATTAGCACAGCTCCTATGGCTTACTCCAAGGAATTAAGACTTACATAGCCCTGCTTTTTTGGCCTTTTTTTCTGACACAATGCTTTTCTGGGCAAGAGAACTAGAAACACCTCCTTTTGTATAGCTGTATCTATCTAAAAGGGCTTCCCTGATAGCTCAGTTGGTAAAGAATCCACCTGCAATGCAGGAGACTCTGGTTCAATCCCTGGGTTGGGAAGATCCGCTGGAGAAGGGATAGGCTACCCACTCCAGTATTCCTGGGCTTCCCTTGTGGCTCAGCTGGTAAAGAATCCACCTGTAAAGAGGGAGATCTGGATTCAATCCCTGGGTTGGGTAGATCCCCTGGAGAAGGGAACGGCTACCCACTCCAATATTCTGGCTTAGAGAATTCCGTGGACAGTCTAGAAGGTTCCTGATCTAAGAGTGCTAGATGGCAGCAAATCCAGGCAGAAGTCTTCTTTATGGAAGAAAGGGGGTCTTTCTGTTTCTTTCAATAGGTTAAAGCCAATGTCCTCTAGGAAAGGAGACCAGGAAGAGAAGATATAATTGAAAACCAGGTAAGCTCCAACTTCGTAGAGTTGAAAGCACTACCCACCAGCTCTGCATTTTACTTCTTTTGTGGTTCATTTCTTTTCCCTTCCCCTAGCTTAAATGTTAGGCAAGTTGGTAGTGACACTGTACAAAGGCAACCATGAAAAAGGCATAAGAGGAGGTCTGGGCTTCTTCATCTGTGAATGGAGGGACTTGGACTATTGACATCCCCTCCAGTATGATGTCCACCCAACTCAGAAAGTCCAAGATGACTGTAGGATACAGGAACAGGGCATTAAGTAGCAGTGAACTGGACAGTGAGGAAGTCATGACCTTTTCAAGCCTCTCTACATCTTCCAGACTCCATCAGAGGGAATGCATCAATTTGAGGATAATATTTCTTTAACACTTCCTTCACATTTGCTAAGCTTCCTTTTTAGTAAAGACTGGGCAGGCTGAAGGCCCAAGCATCTGGACAGAATTTCATAACAATGTGGTGTTTTTATTCTGTTTATTTTATGGTCATTTTCTATTACATCAAATCACACTGAGTTTTCAACTTATGGCCACAGTATAAATTCTTAAAAATAAATTAATTTAGGTTTTGAAATTGAGATAACTTAATTCAAAATATTACAGAGTACACAGATGTTACAAAACAGCAAATGGTTTATGGGACCAACTAAAGGTTGGGAAATGCTGGAAGATTTCTAAGCCCCATCTAGTCCAGACATTTTATTACTCTATGAATCTAAGAAAAGGAACCGAAGGCCAGAATAAGCCCCAGACTGGATTATCTATCTCAGGAGCTAACTTATAAAAGGCCACTTACAAAAGCTGTATTCTTTTCATTCCTATCAGAAAAGCAAACAAATAACTAGGCCCCATTGCATGGATATAGAACCCAGACACCACCAGGAGGGAAAAGAAGTCACTGATCACAGAGCCTCTAATTTGACAGGGTTAGGGTTACACACGATCAGCTTTTAGCTATTTAGGAAGCACAATTAAATTAATAAGCTTTTGGTTTTTAATCCAGTGAATTAGAAAGCAAGATGTTATAAGCCTAGGTATATTGTGTGTGAATTATAGGCAGGGGAGGGGGGAGGTGGGGAACATCCAATGCCCTCCGTTATCTTGGTTCTGTGTTCTAGCTATTTTTTAATTTATTCTTTAGTTTAGAGACACCTGTCATTTACTTGCTGTTATTTAAGAAGGACTCAAAATTCATGATTTGTGGTCAGGAATTACTATCAAAAGATCCTGTACAAAACTTGCCGGGAAAGGATGTGTGCCTAGACTCGCTGTTGTACATGTCAGTGAGCCTGTTGTCATGATGCAGCAAATCAATTGCATTAATAGTTCCAATATCTCTCCCTCTGTATCCAACCTCCCTTGCCATGTGATTTGATAGTTTTAATTCTCTGACTAAACAGGCAGGTTCTATTTCCTTGCCCCCTGGTTCCTTGCCCCCGAGTTTAGACATGTGAGTTTCTTAGCCATGGGGATGTTAGCAAATGTGACCCATATAGAACTTGAAAACACACGTGAGTGTTTTTGTTTCCATTCTTCCACTTCAGCCATCACCGCGAGGAACATGCCTGAGCCAGTCTGATGGAGGATAAAATACAGGACCCTCTGGTCCTAGTTACTTCTGTTATGTGAGCTGAGGTTGTTTTGGATCAGCTGCAAGTCAGCTGACCCCTTGGCACATTCCCAAAGCCTAGTCAAGACAGAAGAACCATCCAGGCAACCCACAGGCTACTGAGCTCAATAAATGCTTACAGCTTTATGCCACTGCCTTCTGGAGTGGTTTGTCCTACAGCATTATCAACAGATAATATCAACATCTGTTGTCAATAGATAATGTCAAAGATGCCTGATATACACGTTCCACTCCCCTGGCCCTGCTCACGGCTACAAGAGGTAGCCCTAGGTCTGTCAGGGTGACAAAGCCTTTTCCTAATTTCTTCACCCTCCTCCCTTAATTCAGGCCACATCCCATCATTGCCCAGGGAGCAGGTTTCCCACCATCATCCAAGGAGCAAGGAGCCAATTCACTGAATGACCAATGGCTAATCAGACTTGGTTTTTAGAAATTAAACTGAACAAGGAGATCAGCTGGGTGCTCTGTGACGACCTAGAGGGCTGGGATGCGGGCTGAGGTGGGAGGGAGGCTCAAGTGGGAAGGTATGTACGTATACATACAGGTGATTCAAGTTGTTCTACAGCAGATATCAACACAACATTGTAAAGCAGTTGTTCTCCAATTAAAAATAAATTAAAAACATTAAACTGAGGTGCAGAGACTTTAGTTAGAAGATGGCAGGGACTTAATTAACTGGAGATCAGACGAGATCGGGCGTGTTCAGGGTGGTATGGCCGTAGACTTAACTGGAGATCCTACAGTCAGGCCCAGTTGAGCCATTTAAAAACAAAGCAAGCCATCTGAGAGGAAAGGGCAAGAAAAGGAGGAAGGAAAGAGAAGCAAGAGCCAGAGAGGAAGAGAGAGCGAGAGATGATTGATTGGTTGAGCCTGGAAACAAGCAGAGAGAAAAGCAGTCGAGTGGTCATGTCTTCAGAGTCTGGCTTCCCAAAACCACTTCCAGCTTCATTTCCAGTCAGCTTACGTCACGCTTTGTTTCCTGTCTTTGAATGTTCTTGAGGTTTCCTCTTAGACACTTACAGTCAATCTTTATTTAATCTAGTTTGAGTGGGTTTTGTTTTCTTGCAAGCAACATTGCTCTAGTTGAAGGCACAGCAATGAACCCCTCAGAGAGGAACAGCTTCTCAGGCTGGTAGTTTCATCAGAGCAGGCCCAGATCTAGTGTGCTGGGGGCTCACGGGAATTAGGGAGCAGCCCCGGAGAGAGCGGGGAAGGGGGCTCAGGGAGGGGTCGGAGAGATGGAAATAAAAAGCACTTAAGTTCCAATTTTACTGCGGGCTCATCTCACACTCTTGGATATCTGCCTAAGCAAAATAAGATTAGGCAAGCTTCTTTCTTCTTCAAAGCGAAACCAAAAACATTCAGAGAAAAAAGTCAAATATATGAATTGCTCTCCTGGAATTTGTGCTATGTCCACCTCCACTCTAACTCTTGACTGTGACATTCTCATCCCGATTCCTCATGCTTCAAGGACACCCTGTCCAGAGCTTTGAGGGCAGAAACAGGTGTCCCTTCCAGCCCACGTGCAGGGAGCGTGACTCCCTCCTCATTACCTTGACTGTGGAAGGTTCCCCCGGTGGGTCTATTCCACCGAGCCACCATGCCTCACAGTAAGGAATAGGCTTCTTGTTCTTGTTTAAAGGACTGCATAATTTTTCAGAACCCCACACATCTGTCCTACTGGCCATATTAAGAGGGAAGAGCCAGGGCCTTCTTCCAGAGGGAGTGTCTGACATCAGGGCTCTTTGGGCCGAGAAGGACTGGTCACCAATCTTTCAGGCCAGGCTTTGCTATCTCTGTGTATTTCATCAGGAATACTAGGCTGGACCAGCTCCACGGAAATGATCCATGGCTCCTGCCGGCTCCCATCAGATTGCACCCCCAGAGTTACAGGACATTAAGGGGAACAATCAGTGTGGCCCCTAACATTCAGGAATGCATTTGCAAGCAAACACAACCTCCTGCTGACATTATGTACGAGTCCCCTGGGAAGTGGCAGGTAACAGAGGAAATCCATTTGTACTCAGACCTTGCGCTCCTGGCTCTGTCTGAGAGCGGGGCTGTCCTCCCTGCACTGCCCTCCAGATCCCGGACTCTGCTCTCCCCCTTTTCACTTGAAGGCCCCTCTGCCTGCTTGTCTGTTTACTGCTATTAATAAAATGTGAGCATCTCACACTTCAACTCCTGCTCCTCAAAGACTCTGGATCATAGTTAGCTTGTGTTCTACTTAAACCTCAACTGCTATGGATGGGCTCAGATTCCAGCGCCCATCACTTGCTGTCATGTGACTAGGAGTCCAACTGAGGCAGAACAGAAAGATTATCATTATTATAACAAGAGTGTTGGATGACAGTACACCCTTGTACAGTGGGCTACCAACTTTTTTCTTTCCCAGAGCAACACTGGCACACATGAGTGAAAACAAACACTTTTATCTTGAAAAGTTTACCTGTTAAAAATAAGAAACGTGGATGTTGATGAAGTGGAGAAGCAGGGTGGGGGGGGCGGTGCACAGAGAGGAGCAAGATGGGAAAGGCACTTTGCTCTGAATTGTGGTTTGAATATTTTCAATAATATCCTTGTGTGTTTCCTGTTTTGGAGTCTATCCATAAGTGACCCATCTTATTCAAGCATTCTTTGAAGTTACTAGACATAAGCTACTAATCTCAGTGAGCTCAGCTGGAGTCCCAGGTCTGATATTTGCCATCTATACACTATGGAGTAAGTCAATGATTAATAAAATGTCCAAGCGTGATAAAATCATACTATTAATAGAAATAATATTAATGATGATGATGGTACATGCCTAGATCCCCTCATCATTCATTCCACAAGTATTTATGAACCCCCTACGATGTGCCAGACACTGTTCTAAGTGCTTGAATTACACCAGTGAACGAAGCATCAAAGATCCCTGCCTTTCTTCAGCCTGCATTGGGAGAGGTGGTAGGTGGGCAGAAAATAAATAATAGCATCATAAATAAGTAAGCTAGGTGGCGTTGTAGAAGGGGATAAGTGCTGTAGAAGTAAGGCAGGGCAAGAAGGATCATGAGGGCTTGTGAGTGCCTGGGAACGGCAACGAGAAGGTGAAACGGGAACAGACTCCAGTCTTGGATGAGGGGAAAGGGTGTTTGAAGCTGCAGGCAGGGCTAAGGCAAAGGCCCTGGGCCATAAGCACTCCTGCTGTGTTCTAAGAACCAGGACTGAGTCTGATGATATAATACAGAAAGGAGCAGAGAATAAAGAAGAATGCTAATGGATGGAGGGAGGATGGATGTCATATTTTGGGTCTACGGAAAGATCTCCCAGGATCCGATCAGGTCATGATAAGGCATTGCTATTTATTGTTAATTCTTATTGGCTTTACTAAAGCAGCTGAGTAATTCCCCCTCATCTACTCTGGCTACTGCCTGACAGTTTTTTCATTTATTCAGTAAGCCCTTTCTTCATTACTGCTGTTTTCCCCAATAGACCCTCAAAGCCCTTAAGTGAGGACTTTCTAAGTGGTGCTAGTGGTAAAGAATTTGACTGCCGGTGCAGGAGACATAAGAGACAGAGGTTTGATCCCTGGGTTGGGAAGATCTCATGGAGAAGGGCATGGCAACCCACTCCAGTATTCTTGCCTAGAGAATCCCATGGACAGAGGAGCCTGGTGAGCTACAGTCCACAGGGTTGCAAAGAGTCGGAAACAACTAAATTGACTTAGCACGCATGCCCTGAAATGAAATAGGGGCCAACCCTCGTCCCAGGTGCTGGACTAAAGAGAGCTAAACCCTGCTCCTTCACAGTCTGCAGGGGGAGCTCTCAGACTCCCCCTGTGTCCACCAGCATAAAGGGATGGAAGGCTAATGAGAACAGGTGCCTGGGCTCACCCTGCCTTTCCATCCTAACCACGTCAACACTTATTCTGCCTTTATTGGCCAAACAAGCAGCCTGCTGAGGGAAAGCTGATTTGAGCAAAATCAACTTTTATAGATAGAAGAAGTCCTCACAGTATGAGTCTTGGGAGAAGGAACAAGGTTCTTATTATAATGACTTCAGAGCACAATCCAAGCTTTTCTCATTGCTGCTTAAACCCCTCACTGGCGGCTCTTAGTGCGAACTATTTGCTGTACCTGCTGTGTCAATGAACAATAAGCTTAGGGACAGGCAGAGACCCTCTGTTTCTTAAGTATCCTAACCTTTCCCAGGGCAGGAAACCGAACTAATAGCTATAGTCACAGTTAGTCTGAAAAACTTCTAGATGGTTTTATTCAAAAGTGTGTCTATCTATCACAATGCATATGCAAAGAAAGGGTGGGTTTAAATATGCATATCTTTTCTTCATGAAAATAGGAAGGTTGTTACCTCTTTTTAAATGAAATAGATGGCTTATATAATATCTGTATTTATCTCCTGTATGTAGACAAAACCCCACACACACCAAAGATGCTGCTTTTTTTCACAAGTGATCAACTGAGTTGACCATGTTGATTCAAGTATTTGAAAATTAGATGGCTTCACTTTGTTATCACACAAAGTACAAGCTAATGACATGTGAAAAACATATGATATTTTTTTTAAAGGCCTTCCCAATTTTCCTAAGCGTATGCTTCATGCAGTATCTCAGAGGAGGCATTTCCATTGGCCAAGTTAATCTGAACAGACCTGTAGGAAAATCTGAAAACTAAACCACAGAGCAATATAAAATGGCTAGTTTTTGAGTCCTACATAGAAAGGAAACAAGTTGGGCTTTTTCTACAAGTTGGGTTTTTTCTACTAGATCTCTTGCCTAATTGTGAAACAAAGGATGTTCTCTGGGTTCTGGTGGAGCAGCTTGTGGGTTGCAAACTTGGGAAGTTTGTAACTGAATGTTGTTTCTTTCTCTGTATCTTATATAACTATTTCGTAAAAAGAGAATGGTTAATGTGCAGACTCTGGGCTGCTTGCTCAATGATAAGCATGTATGTGTGCACACACCCCCACCCCCACCTGGAGGGAGAGTGGAGAGAAGAGGAAGGAAAACTAAAGAGGAAGCAAAACTAACTTAGCTTGACTGCTAAGTTAGCTAACAAGATACAAAGGAATGATCTCCTATATGCACTTAATGTACCACCTAGCTACAACCAAATCCCAGGGTAAGATCCAATTTTACTTAAGACTATAGACAACCAATGTCCAGTGGGCTGAGTGTGGTCATTGTTCCTTGGGGCCACAATAGGACATGTCTACTTGAACCAACATAAGGCAGATGGCCAGGTTTTTCACTATAGCTTTTCAAAGATCAGGTTGATGTGGGTCTGATGAAACAAGTCTAAAACTCAAGTATTAATAAAACAAGCATTTTTATAGCAGACAACTGTGGTTACAAATGCTCTAGAGATGGGTCTATCAGATTCTATGGCAGATACCTTCATATACATTAGCTCACTTGTCATGGTAACAAACAATTTTTAAAAAAGATTATTATAATTATGGAGGCTGATCATAAGACAAAATGGTGGAAACTCTGAAAGAAACTTTAGAATTTCCCACCCATTATTTTTTTAAAAATTTCATTTGAAAACCAATTAAGAAAACACTTGCTATATTTCAGGCATTATTCTGCATGCTTTATAATTTTCAGCTCATAAAAATATGAAGAAAAGAATAAGGTGGTGTTTTAGCTCAAACAACCATAAAATAAAATACCAACAACTGGGTGGTTTAAATAACAGACATTTCTCACAATTCTGGAGGTGAGTAAGTCCAAGATCAAATAGCCAGGTTATCTGGTTCCCCAGTGACAGCCCTCAGCCTGGCTTCAAATGGCTACCTTCTCACTGTGTCCTCAGAAGGCAGAGAGAGAGGAAAGGTCTTTTCTGTCTCTTCTCATAAGGGCACTAATCCCATCATGAGGGGCCCACCCTCATGATCTCATCTAAATCTAATCACCTTCCAAAAGCCCCATTGCAGTCACAATGGGGGTTAGGGATTCAACCTATGGATTTTGTGGGGCAGGGGAGGGGGGAGGAATAATATAGTCCACATCAGGTAGATTCTTTTATGTCCATTTTACAGGTGAGTAAACCAAGGCACAAATAGGCAAGTGAATTGCCCAAAGACACACAGCTAGTAAGAAACCTCAGAGCCTGGATTCAAACCTTAGATTTCATCATCTTAACTACCACATCGTGTTATTTTTCACGGTGATGGAGTTGAGAGTTACATTAGAGTCATGAAGGTTTTTATGCCCAGACAACTGTATTTAGACTATCTTTGTGTTTCATTCTTTTGTCTGGGTCAGTGGCTCTCAAATGATCATGTTCATAAATAATACTCTTTTCATGTCATAAAAACTTTTCAGAGTAAATTGAAGCAGAAGTGATTTTAGGCCAACATGCTTACTTTAGAACCACATCTGTGTGGATAATACATTCAGTGTAAATGGAAAAATGTATATTTATCACCACAAATATAATGAAAGAAATTTGAAATCCCAGGTTTTATTTATTGTTCAACAGTACCTTTGAAAATGATTAAACTAATATTCTTTGGAAGGGGTATGAATAATTCCAGGCCCGGAAGCATCATTTAGAGTGCTCTGATGCTTCAACCCACAGGCTCGAAGACTCAATTTAAGCCTTCCATAGGTCTCATTTATCCCAGCTGTGTAAACAGTCTACTTTTTACCCATGGAAACAGAGATCTCTCCGTTTCACTAAAGTGTGTAAATGGGCCCAAGAATAAGCAGCTTTCTTAGGTATAGCTGTTTGCATCCACCATGACTGATAGCTTCATTTAACATAGTAGTGTTGGGTTTGCAGTAGGATCTCTGTTGAGAAGAGGCTGAGAGCCAACCCAAAATAATGTATAATCAAGGAACAAAACCAAATCTTGTTAGCCGCTGTGTGTTATAAAGGGTAGTCCATTATTTCATGTTACTAGGTGAGTGAAGGAATTGGTTATACTGATGGTTGCCATGGATATGCACTGCTCCAGCTGGTTCCACATTACAACAGGAGCCAGTGATGTCAAGTTGAGGAATATCAAATGAAGGGATCTGGCTTTACTAACTGGTGGAAGTCTGTATGTCAGCATCTGAAATCAACAGAGATGTTCACAGTCACGTTTATCTGCTTCACAATGCAAAAGAATTGCCATTGCATATGGCAGGCATAGGCCCAAGTGGGCAGAGGGGTGCCAGTGATATAGTCACTGCAGCCTCTTTTAATTTAAATAATTAAATAGTCACATGAATTAGTTAATATTTTTTATACTTATGCCTGTTTGGGCCTGGCTCTAGTCTAAATTATATTTCCACAGAACTGACTCAGAACATTGATCCACAAATGATGGTTCATGGGCCTTAATTTGCTCTATTTTGAGATTTAAAGAGATAAAGAGGTTTTAATATTTTTGTAGATCTAGTGATCTGAATTATTTTATACTCAAGATTGAAATTACTTTAGATTCTTGGACTCTTTGTGTAGAATTTTCTTGCTAAACAATCCATAGCCTAACTTACGATATTCTACATGTAAAAATAAAACCACATTTAAAAATATTCTATAATTCAAACTTTTCATCTAATTTGATTCACATGATAGTTAAGATCAGAAGAGTTTTATATCATATTATTAAATGACACTTTAAAAAGTTAATTTGCTGGATAGCAACGGTGGCTAGGTTTTTCTTCTTTGCCTAAGAGAGTCTGGGTATAAATTAAATAGATGGAATATTGGGTCATTCTGACATGACCACTAATTTTTCAACAGAGTAGATCCAAGCACCACATGTCCACTGAATGGTCAGTCAATCATTTAAGAGTAGGAACAAGCTAACCAGTTACAAATAAAATACTTGATTCCAAATATCTCCAGCATAGAAACATATAAAATACCTTCTATAATCCATCTTCTAGTCTGTCACATTCTCTTTCTCTCCTTTTGCTCCATTATCTTTCATCTGTCTTTTATTTCCTTATTTTTGAAGTAATTATGAGGTCAGTTTTCTACTCCATCAGAATAACAACATCATTCATTTTGAGCTGTCCAGAAAAGACAATGTCCTTTTCTCGTGTGTCCTTCTAATGCAAAGTTCTAAGGATCTGTACTGAGGTTTGACAAGAAAAGCCTTTCCTCTCCAGAGTACTGAAATGAAGTGAAAGCTTATCTCAGGTCAAATTCTGTCACATCACATCTACAAATACATGAGAGGCAGGGAGCACTGGATCCAGTCTCCAGGGCCAGTCAGCCTGGGTTCAAATCCCAGCTCTGCCATTTATTAGCTGTGTAAGCTTTGGCAGGTCACTTAAATTCTCTGAGTCTCAGTTTCCTCAACTATAAATTGGGTGATTATCATACCTACCTCAGGAGTGTTGAAGCAAAGATAAATGACTTGTTGATACGTGTAAAACTTTAGATGGTGCTGAGTAGACAGTATGCATTCAGCATGTGTTGGCCATGTCTGTACGAGGCCCTCTAGCCGGCTCTTAGCCCAGACTCTTGAGTCGGCTGCCAGGGTTCAAAGTCTAGCTCTGCCTCTCAAAATAGCCATGGACTTTAGGCAAGTTACTTATTAGGTCAAACCACATGAAATTTCTGACAGTAAACAATTTTGACCTACAAAAATGGCAACTTCATAGTTCAATCTAACATGTACATAATATTCTCTGTGACTCGGTTTCCTTATCCATTAGAAATAGGGCAATAACCTATCACAGGGCTTTCCAGGTGACTTGGTGGTAAACAATCCGCCTGCGGTGCAGGAAACTCAGGTTTGATCCCTGGGTTGGGAAGATCCCCTGGAGAAAGAAATGGCAACGCACTCCAGTATTCTTGCCTGGGATATCCCATGGACAGAGGAGCCAGGCAGGCTGTGGTCCATGGGGTTGCAAAGAGCTGGACACAGCCTAGCAACCAAACAACAACAACAATCCTACCTCATGGACTGTTTATGGGGAACAACTGAGTGAGCACTTGCAAAACATGCGGGACAATGCCTGATTACAGACACTGCTATTTCAGTACTATGATTATTACCCTTACATGTCATTACTACTTGATACAAACTTTTCCCAAGAATAGCCTGCTTCTGTCAATCAGCCTTTCTGTCTTGCCTGCAAGGCCCTTTTCCTTCTTCAAAGTTTGGTTTCAATTCATTTGATTGACATGGCCACTCTATTCCCTCCATTTCTACCAAGTGTCTTGGCATTTGTTTATTCACTAAGGACAAGATGTTTATATCAGCTGACAATGGTTTCCGTATCATCTTTGTTTTCTTCATATATATATATATATATGTATGTATATGTATATATATATATAAGGGTCCAAGAAAGATATGACATTTCTTCTGTTTTAATTGTATCTTTTCATATGATGAGCATTTTTATATCTTCAGAAAAACTATATTTTTTAAATGCGGGACTCCTAATGTCTTCCTACATTTTTTAAAAGGACTAAAAAAGTTGAATAATTTTAGATTTATAGAAAAGTTGCAAAGATAGTATAGAGAATTCCTGTATACCCTTGGCCTAGTCTTTTCTAGTGTAAGTCTTACACAGCTACTGTGCTTTTGATGAAATGAAGAAATGTACATTGGTATGTTACTGTTAACTAAACTCCAGGCTTGGGTCAATATTTTATCAATTCTCTGCTAATGTCTTCTTTCTCTTTCAGGGTCCCATCCAGGATACTATGCTGCATCTGGTCATAAAATCTCCTTAGTCTTCTGGTTTGTGACAGTTTCTCAGTCTTCCTGTTTTGTTGGTTTTTTTTTTTAACTTTTTTTACCTTGTTTTTTTTTTTTATGACTTTTATACTTTTGAGGAATACTGGTCAGGTGTTTTGAAGAATATCACTCAATTTGATTTTGTCATATATTTTCCCCCTCCATTAAAGAATTTGGGGAAGAATACCACAAAGGTCTCAAAACTATGTTTTTTCCAGTAGTCATGTATGGATGTGAGAGGTGGACCATAAAGAAGGCTGAGAGCCAAAGAATTGATTCTTTTGAACTGTGGTGTTGGAGAAGACTCTTGAGAGTCCCTTGGACTGCAAGGAGATCCAACCAGTCCATCCTAAAGGAGATCAGTCCTGAGTGTTCATTGGAAGGACTGATGCTGAAGCTGAAGCTCCAATAGTTTGGCCACGTGATGCGAAGAACAGACTCACTGGAAAAGACCCTGATGCTGGGAAAGATTGAGGGCAGGAGAAGGGGGCAACAGAGGATGAAATGGTTGGATGGCATCACTTGACTTAATGGACATGAGTTTGAGCACACTCAGGGAGATAGTGGAGGGCAGGGAAGTCTGGTGGGCTGCAGTCCACAGGGTCGCAAAGAGTCAGATGCAACTTAGTGACCGAACAACAACTATCGCAAAGGTCAAATGTCTGTCTTGTCATATTATGTTCAGGATAAATGACACCCACATGACTTCTCATGCGGTGTGACTTCTCACGTGGTGTCAACCTTGATAACTCTCTGGGCTATTTAACAAAGTAAAATTTTACATAGAATTCTCTACATGTTAAAGTTACCAAGAGACTATCCAAAGATAGTAGGTAGTTAGAGTCTTAAAATCACAACATTTTGAAGCACCAAAAAGACTTGTTCATTGTTATCAATCTTATCAGATCCAACAACTCTTTTTTATAATAAGTATTTGCAGTTTTTCCTTTACTGTTCTGAAATAAAATTTATCAATGGTATAATTTACCTGTATGCATAATTAAAGTCAATATAATGTTCTAATTTTAAAAATACAGGGAGAATAAAAGGAAAGTGATTTATAACATAGTAAATATTCTGATATATAAATGCTCAGGTCTGACTATTCCACAAGCCACAGTAAAGTAGACAGGTACTTACACCTATGTGAAGAATCTGCATGAATGACAGACACAAATATTGACTGAATGGAAGACTCAAGAACAACGGGCAGCATTGTCACTGATGAGCTGATTTTCCAAAAGGGTGAACAGCCCTTGGGACAGGTCCAAAGCAAACAAAATACCACTGCCATCAATTTTCACGGTGGTTTCATTCCTGGAAAAATTTACTGCTTATTAAAAACATGAAAAAAATATTGTGTTTTTAAACGTAAAATGGAGCTAGGCTCAGATAATCATATCCAGGTTTTTCACCTGCATGAATGTCTGCAGAAACACTGGAGAGCTGTGTGGGGCGGAGAACAACGCTTGACTGTGCGCGTGTCCTGTACACTGCAGGACATGGGCCCTCCCTGAACCCCCCTATTAAATACCAGGGCTGCCCCCCATGCAAGGAGGGGAGGCAGAAACACTCCTTGAATTTCAAGATAAAACTTCCAACATACAGAGACCACGCTACCAAGTCAAATCACCACTGATGTAGTTTAAGACCAATCAACTCATTGCTCAGCTAGAGGCTGAGTTCAGATCCTCATAGCCAGCATATGAGGGCAAAACTTTGCCTGGAATTCAGGTTTGTGCTCCTATTCGGCAAGAGCTGGTGCTTGTTGAGCCCTCAGCAGTCCCCATGGTAACCAATGGATTGATGCTGATTGACCAAATCATGCAATTCACATCACACACACATGAACACACTTACAAAAGTATGCACCCACCCACCCACACACACACACATAACAACACAACCACCACAATTACTACTACAGCTCAATTCTGCAACAAGCCTTTCAAAAAATTTTCCATTAAATCTAAGAAACACTCATATCCTTACACTGGCCTAGAAGGTCCTGGACAACTTGACCCTCATTTGCTCTTCAGCTTTTTTCAAACTATATATTCCCATGTATGCTATGTTTCTATCATGTTGTTTTTCTCCCAGTTACTGGCAAGAGTTACCTCCTTCCCTGCCTCAGGGCCTTGGCAAAGACTACTCCTGGGTTCTCCTGCTCATTGTCTGGCCAACTCCTACTTACTCTGCATAGCTTAACTCAAGAAGTCACTTCCTCAGAAAGCTTTTCCCTGAGTCTCCTTGTTTGATGTTCTCATATCACCTCTATTTCTTGAACACACACTTACCAGAGCTTAAGATTAAGTGTTTGTGAGAGTCTGTGTTTGATATCTGATGCCCCTACTCAGGTTTTAGTCGTTACTATACCCCAGTACCCACCATAGTGCTTGGAACACAGTAGTTCCAAACATTTGCTGAATCTATGAATGGGTGAGAAATTGCATTAGCTATCCACAATTACTTTCAGGCTGGCTGGAAGGCAGACATAATAGGGCAAAGAAGATTGTTGGTTTTCATGATGATCAGCAGTGACAGAACCTTGGTTCTGCATTGCTTTAAAGAGAGTGTGTGTGCCTGCTCCGTCGCTCAGTTATGTCTGACACTTTGTCACCCCATGGGCTATAGCCCACCAGGCTCCTCTGTCCACTCGATTTCCCAGCCAAGAATACTGGAGTGGGTGGCAATTTCCTACTCCAGGGGATCTTCCTGATCCAGGGGTCAAACCCGTGTCTCCTGTGCTTCCAGCATTGGCAGGCAGATTCTTTACCACTGCGCCACTCAAGCAAGAGGCATGCTATTTGAGACAGCTTGTTTTGCCATAACTGTTTCAATGGATTTTGATTGAAAAGAACACAGTGGAATAGAAGATGCTGGAAAGCACCTTGCTGTTTGGATGGTTCAAGGCTCCTGCCCCTATTTGGAGCTGGCTTCCCTGCTGCAAGGGACCGGAGGTTTAAGCAACAGCTTGGTGAACATCCGCCGTATAGGACTCAACACTATAAGCGTTTCCACTTCCCCCTTGCCTTGTTTACCACCGATACCACCTTATCTCTGAGAAGTCCTTGATACTGTGCCTTTTAAAGTGCAAATGTTGTTTCATTCTTCCCCCAAATTTCATTAATTAGGCACATCTATCTGCACATCACCAGGGCCATTATTCATTAATGTTTTCTTTGAACACATCACACTGTGACACAGATGCAGACTTTAGCTTCATCATAAACACTAATATGCACGAACTCTTGTATTTCTTGGGTTTATTATATTGATGTGGGAAAGACTGCTCTTTTTCTTAATAGTGTTGCTGTGGGAGGTACACCAAGGCAAACTTCTCACTGTCCTAAATTTGCTAAGAATACTGAAGCACAGAGAACGTCACCAACTTGCTCAAGGTCACAGAGCTACTGGCGGTGACAGAACTGGGATTCAGAGTATCCAGCTCTTGGTTCCATCATGGGCTGTCCCTGCTACAGTACCTCAAATCGTTCTTAACTGAGTTCTGCATGCACACCAGGCACTCTGTCAAAGGTGAACTGCCATGGGACCAATGGGAGCTCCCCAAAGCAAACTCTTCTATAAGATTTTTCCCCTTTGAGTGTGTTATATCCAGTGCATGGTGCTGGTTTCTCACAGCTAACATTTTTTATCTGCCTCTTCGCAATTTGTAATCTTCTGACCCATCTGTGAGCATGTCTCATTTACAAGTGTGTATCCTTGTTTACGTTACTAAGATGTTCACAGTTTTGATGATGGAGGCTATCTGACACACTCACGAAGACAGGTAAATTTCCTCTTGGGAGGTGTAGTGAGTTTTCCATGTGGGTGTCTAATTCATTCATGATGGGTGTTTTTGAGAGCACCCACAGTACCACCATCCCAGTGTTGAGGGAACCCTTCAGTGAGGCCAAAGGGTGGCTCCCTTCCTGATTCTGGAAGCCACTGGCTTCTGGAAGATTCTCTACCCTCCTATCAGCATATGATGGTGGGCTGGTTTCTGAATGATTACAGAGTTGCTGATCTGTTCTTAAATTCAGCCCCTAACCTAGAATTTCCAGATGTACAAGCTGGATTTAGAAAAGGCAGAGGAACCAGAGATCAAATTGCCAACATATGCTGGATCATAGAGAAAGCAAGGGAATTCCAAAAAGAAATCTACTTTGGCTTCCTTGACTGTGCTAAAGCCTTTGACTGCATAGATCACAACAAACTATGGAAAATTCTCAAAGAGAATGGGAATACTAGACTACCTTACCTGCTTCCTGAGAAACCTGTATGCAGGATAAGAAGCAACAGTTAGAACTGGATATAGAACAACAGACTGGTTCCAAATTGGGAAAGAAGTACATCAAGGCTGTATATTATCACTGCTTATTTAACTTATATGTAGAGTACATCATGTGAAATGCCAGGCTAGATGAATCACAAGCTGGAATCAAGATTGCTGGAAGAAATAACAAATCTCAGACATGCAGATGATACCACTTTAATGGCAGAAAGTGAAGAGGAACTAAGGAGCCTCTTGATGACAGTGAAAGAGGAGTGTGAAAAAGCTGGTTTAAAATTCAAAATTCAAAAAATGAAGATGATGGCATCCGGTCCTTATCACTTCCATGGTAAATAGAGAGGAAGAATGTGTAAACAGTGTCAGATTTCATTTTCCTGGGCTCCGAAATCAATGCAGACAGTGACTGCAGCCATGAAATTAAAGACGCTTGCTCCTTGGAAGAACAGGTATATGTGAATCCTAGACAGTGTTTTAAAAAGCAGAGACATCACTTTGCGACAAAGGTCCATATAGTTAAAGCTATGGTTTTTCCAACAGGCATGTGTGGATGTGAGAGCTGGACCATAAAGAAGACTGAGCGCTGAAGAATTGATGCTTTGGAACTGGGGTGTTGGAGAAGACTCTTGAGAGTCCCTTGGACTGCAAGGAGATCCAACCAGTCAATCCTAAAGGAAATCAGTCCTGAATATTCTTTGGAAGGACTGATGCTGAAGCTGAAGCTTCAATACTTTGGCCACCTAATGCGAAGAACAGACTCACTGGAAAAGATCCTGATGCTGGGAAAGACTGAGGGCAGGAGGAGAAGAGAGCGAAAGAGGATGAGATGGTTGGATGGCATCACTGGCTCAATGGACATGAGTGTGAGTAAACTCAGGGCGATAGTGAAGGACAGGGAAGCCTGGCATGCTGCAGTGCATGGGATCGCAAAAGGTCGGACAGGACTTAGCAATTGAACAACAACCTAGAATTAAATCACACATTCGAACCCAGGATTTCCACCAAAATGTATTATACAAACTTGAGCTGCTTTACATCTTAATCTCCAGTCACACAGGCATTCTTTCTGATTCGAGTTAAACACAACTAGATCATTCCTACCACATCATGGCTTTTGTCGTTTCTGCTCCCTCTGTTTGGAATGTTCTTTCCCCAGTTCTTGCCACCTGGGTTTTCATCATTCATATTTCAGTACAAACATCTCTTCAAGGTCTTTCCCATTCTATTCGAAATTGTACCCTGAATCCTCACCCCAATGACTCCATGACCTTCTCTTTATGGGACCTATTGCTATCCCCAAAGTGTTTATTTGTTTACTATCTACCTCTCACCTGCCCTCAGGAGAATGTAATTCCCATTAAGGGAAAGAAGAGACCTCTCTTGTGCACCACTTTCTCTCCAGGGCCAAGCAGGGCACTTGATAAGTAGTTTCTAGGTAAATAAATGCACAACTATGGTCCAGTCAGTGGAGCGAGGTGTGGAGGAGAAAAGAGAGCTGTGGAATCAAATGGAAGCAGCCTTCTGTTACAATATAGAGATGAGAGCACGGACTTAGGAGTTAGACAGGCCTGGGTTCCAATGCCTCTACCAATCCGGCTGTGCACCATAAGGAATTTACTTAATCTCCACTCTTTCTATACACTGAGAGTAAATGAGAATTCAGCAGGTTTCAGAATATCCCGAGCCTGGTCTGGTGCCAGCCATCGTAACAGGATCTCAGCAAATGTTAATTGACTTCCCTTTGCCTGGAAATGCCAGAAGAAAACCCATGAATTTCATGACACAGCCTTTGTAATACACTTGACAGCTAATAAAGAACTCAGGCATCCTTATATTTGGCACAATCTGCTTAAATGCAACTGCTGTACAATTTTCAAAGAGCAGTGACATTTTCGGCACTTGGTTCTCTCATGTAGACTCCTGACAGGTTGTATAATCTTAAATCCACTGAAAAGAATCTCATCTTTTAGTGCCTGGCCTGTTTGATGGAGGTGTCCCTGCCCTGTATATTCAAGTACCCGCTGTATGATAGAACCGCACACGCCATACACAGTTCCTCTGGCTGTTGAACGCTACGTTCCTCAGGTGGCATCCTTGACTTTGAAGTTCTTGTCAGCAACTGGCTTTCCTGGCGCACACTCAGTTCACAGTGGCATTTTACTTATAAAGCCCTTGTTCAGAATATTAAAAAGGGCGCACCACAGACTCCATTCCTTTGCTTCAAGGACTGTGATTTTGTAAAGCTGGATCCTGTGGTCTACTCAGGAGAGAATCACTGGCTGCAGCAAATATTTTAAAATGGTTTTGGATTCGGTCCCGTGGTGTTAAGTTGGCCAGTAGCTGTACCTACTCAGTCTGCTCATGGGGAGTATGGTTCTCCTTCCTCCTTCATCCCAGATGATGAGCTGGACTGGTTGAACTGGACAATTTCACAGGACTTCCAAGGTCACTCAGGCCACTTTCTCTAGTCATGCAGGATGTTGCTTTCCTATTGAAAAAACCACTGGCATCTCTCAGATACAAACTCAGATACAAAGTTTTGAAGTTTGTTAGTCTCTACCTGGATCAGCAAAATATTTAGTGAATTGTGAACCACGGGTAAGGCCTCTGGGTTTTCCTCATTCTTCATTGCAGTGATAGCTAGATTTATTCCATTCAAAACTGGTCCCCAAGAACAGGAGATGGGGCCTTGCTAAATGTGCCTTATCATGCTGACTACTCTGACACCGTAATTGCATGATGTCCGAACTTGGTCTTTGGTCTGAAGATCAAATGAGTGAGCAGAGCGCAGAGTGATGTTGAGAAACCCTATAAGGGACGGCAGATGGAGGCCTAGAACACTATGTTCCTGGCATCAGGATGTGAGGACCTGGGATCTTCTCAGATACGTCCTTTAGGACTTTGCAGATGTTGATGGCAACTAGCTACCTTGTACCATTTTTGAGAAGCAACAATAACAAGATGAATTTTGAGTTCTGATAGACAAGGTTTCCTCAGCCTCAGCACTACCGACATTTTGGGCTGGATGATTTTTTTTGGTTAGGAGGCTGTCCTGGGTAGTAGCATCCCTGGCCTCTACCACTAGATGCCAGTAGCGTCTTTTGAGTTGTGACACACAAGGACACGTCCAAGCGGCGCTAACTGTCTCCTGGGGCGAGAGTGGGGTGGGGGTGACTTGTTCCTGGTTGAGAACCAGTGGTGCAGACTGAACGGTGGGAGATTCTGTGGCCACAAAAAAACTTCTCTGAGGGTATTCTAGCTTCTGTTGGCTTTCCTGGAGCTGTTTGAACCTTGAGTTTCCTGGGAAGTAGACATTTAATGGACCTGAAGATAAACGAAGGATGAACTAAAGGAGAAGGTGAGAGAGGGCGGTACCTGAATGCATGCGACTCCTTTTCTCTCTCTTCCTTCCTCTCCTGTGTACCTGCTAATCCTCTCGCAGGGAGAGCCAGGTTGTAGACGAGAAGAAACCCGACTGAACTGGAGAAGCTAGAGTGGGGAACTCCAGCACCTCAACCTGAACTAGGGGAGCCTGAGGCTTTTTAGAACTTCAAGTAGACCTGATATTTAAATTCAGGCATCAGCAATTTATTGCAGACAGCATAGAAGGCTTTTTGGAGGCAAGCTGGGCAACTGCCAGGGCCCTTGGCAAAACTGCAAGGTAGGCATAGCTGTTTTTGCCACCACCTCTCTTTCTGAATGTCCCCACACCCATCTCACTTTCTCTGCCCTCCAGGCACGGAGCCGCCTCATGAAGCCCTCTGGCTGCTCCAAGTCTGCCTTTCCCGCTGGAGTCATCTGTTTCATTACCTCCCCCACTTTAACTTTCCTCCCCTGAATGCTGATTTCAGCTACTTTGGGGGGGGGGGGCAGTTAAGATGAAAGATTCAAATATTTCACACCAACAGAAGAGTCAGTAGATTTAACCTACTCAGGGGATGATATTTTGACTCTTTGCTACTTCTTTTTTAAAACACAGTTTGGAACAAAAGGTTTTCCTATGGCTCATCTAACTTCCCTGAAATAGGTATCATGGTTGTGTACTTTCCAACCACAGTATCACCACTTGACACTCACAATGTGCAAATTCCATAAACTGGAGCTTTAACTTAGAAACGAGCTCCACACGAGGTAAACTGTGCATTTCCCATCAGAAAAGATTCAAATTTCTTGGCCTAACATACAAAGGCTTTACAATCTGCCTTTCTAGCCTCTTCTCCATTCACTCACTCAAATATGGTGGAAAAGATACACACGAATCATGGCCTTCACCCTCTCAACATTCATAGAGCCAGTGGGGAGATACACATAAGAAAGAAGAAAAAACCAATATGGTGTCATACATTAAGCCAGGGTAGGTAGGGGAGGCTCGGGAGCACCTCGTAGGGGTCACTAACCCTAACTGACTGGTCCAGGGAGGGCGTCTCACTGCTCTGCTCTCTTCGTGGATGCCTCGCCATCTCTCCCGAGCTGCGTGCACAATGGTCTCTCTGTCTGGAATGCCCTCTTATGATCTGTCTGGGAAACTCTTAATACCCTTTATGATCCAGCTTAACTGTTAACCTCCAGGAGAATTTCTCTGGCTGTACTTTGCCCTCCCTTGTTTTTCTCTGCTTCACATCCCACTCACACCCGCCCACCTCAAATGAAAGTATTTTCTTTCCTTTGAGCCAAGTCCTTAAACATCATCTCCATGGAAATATGTATTGATTTGTTTACTTGTCAGTCATCCCCATTAGACATTTTTCAAAGCCAAGGCATTAATGTATGTGGCCCACAGAAGTGCTCAGTAAATGTCACTGAATGAATGAACCCATTCTAAGTAGAATATGGAAATGTGGTGGCAGGATGTCTGCTTTATTCCTTTTTGTATTACACTGTGACAATGACATCTTGCTAAAACATAATGATGAGCCAGATCAAGAAGTAGCCCCCTCTAGTTTTAACTCATCAGCGGATGTCATCTACTTGAACTGAGTGTGTCATCGTGGCAAAGACTCAAAATTCTGCGTCTGACCTTAAATTATAGGGGTCTTCTGCGAAGCATGTCCTCATCTTAACTTCAGGCCTGATATTCTAGACACCAAATATCTGGCTGAATGCCAAGCAATTCAGTCAAACGTCACCTGCCAGACAGAGTCTGAAATCTAATGGCAGGAAGCTCTATGCTCCACTGGACAGTATCTTGTAAAAGATCTTGAGCACCTTTCTTCCCCCCTCCTCGCTTCCTTACTGAGGCTGCAGGTTTATCTTGTCACATTTGAGAAAAAACAATTAACATGTGAATCTTGCTGGGACTGTCTGCTAATAGCTAACCTGTGTGGAGGTCAGTCTAATTTTCTGTTGTTGTTAATAAACATCAGTTAAAATCTGGCCACGTTATCAGACAGGATGTGCTCTGCTCTGCTTTGAGTAGAAACCAGCCATCTGCCTCGGTGCGTTTGGTCGGAACGCTGCGCCTGTGGAAAGGGCCGTTGTTACGGGATACATGGCAACCACCTCCAGTGTGGTACAGCGCATAATTGGCAGGGGTTCTGCTCCGGCCTCATCTGGTCCCACCGCTAGGCTCACACAGTTCTGTCTTCCTTTGTCAGGGGCTGCCAACAACAAGTGGCCTGACTGCCCTCCCGTCCTTCCCCCCTTTCTTCTGGTCTTGCCCCCTCTGTCCTCTCTTCTGCTATCCAACATTCCATCTCTGCACAGAGTCTAGAAAGATGACTTGTTCAACAAATACTTCTTAAATGTGGCTGCAATTCTCTTCTTGAATACATATTCAGCTACATTGCAGGAAGTTATCAACTGTAGGATCCCAGCTGAGTTTACTTTCTGTGTGTGTGTGTGTGTTTGAAGTATGAATCCATGATCACTACATTTAATTCACCCAAATTTTACATTCTTTTTTAATAAAATGTAACTTTTTCAACCTCTCAATCGAAACATTTCAAATTCCATTATGATTCATTGAAATCTTCTTTTTGAAACTGTGTAAAGCAGAGAACAACCTTACTCTTTTTCTAGTCCTTACATTAAGGGGTTTATTTCATGCATCAACTATTTTCTGAGCTATTTTTTTGTGTGTGTGCCAGACACAGTTTGAGATGCTGAGGCTACAGCAGGGAAGAAGGCAGATGTATTCCCGGCTCTCACAGAGCTGGTGTTCTGTAGGACTTTCATATACTAGAACTGCGCTGTCCAGTAGGGTGGCCATTAGCAACACACAGCCCTTTAAATTAAAACTTCCTTCACACTGGCCACATGTCAAGGGCCCACTAGCCACATGTGATGAAAAGTGCAGGTCTATATCAGTTCCACTATCACAGAAGATTCTAGGACAGGGTTAGTCTAAAAGAACTTATAAGACCTACTACCATGTTGAGAACTTGGGAAATCCCACAGCAATATTGTGAGATGATTTATTATGACGTAGATTATGACCCCTTCACACACAACCCTCCCTTTGAAACACAGAGATTACAGCTAGCATGCCTGGCGCCAAGAAGTTTATTTTTCTTTGGGGCATCCTGTTTTTCCTTACAAGATGGTTAAATGTGGGGGATAGCATTCTGAAATACCCATTTTTCCTGCTTGCCTTGCAAGCAGGTATTGGCTCTGAATCAGGGAAGGAAGGGTTGCAAGGCACAACCCAGAGACAGCCTTCAAGTCTCTGGTTGCTTTTGTGGTTCAGATGTATAAGCTGTCTGCACTTTCAAGCATGTATATTATATGTATATATATATATATAGGTATGCATGCTGAGTTGCTTCAGTTATGTCTGACTCTTTGTAACCCTATGGACTGTAGCCTGTCAGGCTATTCTGTCCTTGGGATTCTCGAGGCAAGAATACTGGAGTAGGCTGCCATGCCCTTTTCCAATATGTATATGTAATGTATATGTATATAACAGAATGGGCAACAGAAAGGAGAATCTAGGAAACAGGTGAAAGTGCTCTGGCAGGAACAAGACTGGAGGGAAAAAGGAGAGAAATGTGTGTCTATGCACACATGTGAGGCTGTTTCAGAGTGGATGCCAGTTTGCAAGTGCTTCGTAGGTTCAGGTTACATGGTCTTCCTGGCAGCTCAGTTGGGGTAGCAGAGTCCCAGAGGGAGAAAGTGTCTAGGATTTGAGGCTGTGGGAAGACCTCAAAAATCAACTAGATTTGCACAGTGATGAGTATAATGGACATTTTAGCAGCAAACTGTGTGGACATGTGTAGACGATGACTCAAAACTACAACCTGACCCATCCCCACATTTATCTACCTCAGGAAAAGTAAAGAGGGGTGATCCTGAGGTCATAATTTCCCTCTAGTGTAAGAGGGTAGGTATGTAAAATAGAAATAAGCAGAATTGTAATAAAAATACAGTTGATTTTTCTGGCAGCATCTGCACCTGCGGCCTAGGGGCCATACCCACTCCTTGCACACCAGAATAATCTGTCTCCAACACAATCTTGGAAACCTGAGCCATGGTCACTCTTGTATATCTATGAGACTAGATCTCATCATCCTCATCTGCCTCTTATGCTACCAGGCTCTAGTCTCCAGCTGCCTCAAACTGGAAATATTATTCTCACAACCATTTCTTACCCACAATCTCTATTTTTTGCAATGCAAACTCTTCCGCTTAACTATCCTGCTTTATGCTATTGTCTTCATAAGATGTTGGGCTTTCTGCCCACTGAATTTTTCTATTTCTCCCTTTCCCCAGAGCTTTCTGGAAGACCCTTACCACTGAACACAGACTCCTGCTTTCTTATACCACATTTTCTTGCCTTAGCTAAAATGCTTTTGCAGGAAGACACCTCCCTGTAACCTTCTCAAATGGAAATCACACATTTCTGCTCATCTGCCAGTGAGGTTCCCATAAGTCCTGTCTGCATTCTCACTGATACTTTGCCTCTTCTAAACCACTGATTTTCACTTTTGTGCAAAAAGCCCTTGCTCCCTTGAGTTTCAGGTCATCCTGCTCAAAGTCTCCTGTCTACTCCATCTTGTGTCATTAGTATGGACACTTCAGTACCTGTAGTGACAAACACAGAAGAAGCTAGCTTTGCTATGCAGGACCTCAATTCCAGTGTATCCTGGAACCCATTCTTATAGCCACTCTTAGATTTTATCATTATCCTAAATGTCCCACCTTAGTACCAGTTTGCCATTCTCTGACCACAGCATCTTATCGTCACTACTCTGAGGAACCTTAGTTCTCAGAATACTTGGTGTTCAGGCTAGAAGTCTAGTCCTTCGATTACTCTTTTTAATTTGGATGTACTTACCAATATTGTACCTTTATTTTCTTCACCCTCCATCTTAGAGTTCATAATGCATAACTTTAAGAATCCTTGCAAGCTTCTTCAAAATCCCTAGGCCCCTTTATTTTTGCTATATTGGCAAAACAAAGCTTCAATCTTGACTTAATCCAGCTATTTGTTTTTCCTGATCTGGGCTGCTGAGTTTTGACTGAGAAAACAGACAACTGAACTATGCAAAGAGGTGGCCCTAAGCGATTCTTTGATAGGTACTGAGTCAGTGACTTTCCCAAGAGGTGATTACAAAACAATACTTTTTCTTTGCCAAGCCTCACTTCATTGACACCACTCCCCCATATATATAAAACACTTCTCTTCCTCACTTTTCCCTGGTAAATGCTTTGCCTTGCTACTCATTTACTCTTAAATCACTTTAATTGATTTTTGCACTCCCCATTGAAATGCAAATTCTCTAGTGAACTTCAACTCCTCCACCTTAAATTCTCATCTGCTTCCTGCACTACCACCTTTTGCACCATCTGACTCTGCCCTGGTCCTTCTGAATTGACTTTCCTGAAGTTTCCTGCTGCCTATCTTCTCCATCCCAACTGCTGCTATATTAGCTAAAGTCCTCCCAGCTCCCATCTCCATCCCTTTTATGGACCCTTTACATTTTGCTTGATAGCTTCAACTAAGACTTATATCAGAGCATGGTACTACCCTGAGCATGAGGCACAGCTCCTCTAAAATCGACGCTCCTGGGTCTCTCTTCAGACCCATCTGTCCTGCTTCCTGCCTCCTGCCTCTCACCCTGCATCTGCCATATTAAATTACCTGCTGAGCCTGGAACTTTCCATGTTAGGTCTCAGTTTGGAATGTCATTCTTCTCCTTCACACCCCCCTGCTCCCATCTGCCTAGCAAATATCTACTTATATTTCAGGGCTCAATTCAACCTTCCCACTCTGCAAGGGTTCCTCTATTGTGCCCCTCCTTTCACCTTAGGAAGAACTGGCTACTTGCTCTTTGGGGCTCCATCCCCAGGTATATTGACCATGTCAGTCTGCCTCTCCTGGACTGCAAACTCCTTGAGGACATTGTGTCTGTCACATGCATCTCTGTATCTAGATGCTCAGTTCACAGTAGGAATAAAATAAATGTCCATTGAATGGATACAGTGGATTCCACTGAATCAAGAATGAACAAATTAAAAATGGAGCCTGAGCTGTGGGCAAAGGCTAAAATCAGTCTGATGACAGTGGAACAAATGCTGGCCATAATGTGAACGGAATTTCATCACAACGGCCTGTCTGCAGATAGTTCCGCTGGTTGTAAGACTGCTAAGCCTCAGTTTGTATTAGTAAACAAGTCGGGTGGGGATTCTCTGGAGTGTAAGGTGACTTTCAGGGATGGAAAATGGGGATGGTGCCTCATACTGGCTTGCTTCCTTAGCAATTTGTAAAAGCAAAAGCCAGCAAGACAATTCCCCCCTTCCCCAAAAGTTGGCTTTGGCTCAAGTTTGTCTCTTCCAAAATCCTTTCTTTGGTCAGGCAACACTCCCCATGCTATAGCTGTCAGGCGTTAGCATGCTCTGAATTCATTAGTCAAGGTCAGTCCCCAATACCAAACAGACGCACAGCCCCGAGTTTCCAGAACTGGAGTGAAACTTTAACAATAACCACCCTCTCTGTTCTCGCCATTCTGAGCTTCGCCACAGCAGGCATATTTTAGAGACTGGCCTTGTGCTATCCTAATTTCCACACCTGAAATGAGCAACGAATAATTTGCGACAGAAAAGTAATACAGGAGAATGTTTGAACTGTACATGCATATACATGCTCCTTGTTTCATGACAAAAGCAACACTTTAAATCCAGTCAATACCACACAGACAACAAGCCTACAGAGGCTTTTTTTTTAAATAGTAAATAAATAAATGAGCAAAACCAAACCAAAACGATAGCACAAAAATCCCTCTTACTCCAGATAACCTATTAACTTCAGATGGAAAGGCCTTAGGCAATAAAAGAAAAAAAACGTGATCTATGCATTAAGTAGGTTGGATAGTTAATTTGAGGTGACTAGAAACGACCAAACAATAAGTTGTCATGGTAGAAAGTAAGTTTTGGACATTCTGCTTTCGCATTACTAACCAAACTTGTGAAAATACTCAGAGAGACAGAAAGAAGGACTAAATTTATACTGATTTAATGCATTCAAGAGCATGACTCATTTTCCCCCTGCCCTGGTACAGCCTGGAGAATCTGTGTGTACAGCACGCAACACAAGGATGCCCTGTAAATAAAGGGAAGTCTCATTCATTCAGAGACTTGAGGAAGCCAGAGACACCCCATTTTCTCTGCCAATAAAGGTGTATTTCCAAGAACCTCACACACCAAAACGTAGAACCAGATTTCTCAGATGGCTAGAATCCATCTAATTTTAGCTTTGCCCCAGCCTTGGAACGAATGTGCTGAAAATTTATTCTGCACCTTCTCTTCTCTTAAGTGGTTTTTCTCCCCTCAGGCTCCAGTGGGATCCTGACCAGCTCTCAGAAGCCACGCAACAGGGTTCATTTAATGAGAGGCCCAGAAAGATGCCATCATTCGGTAGCAATACTTTTAGCAACCCAGAGTCCAAATTCCCTCATGGTAGCCCATAGATTGGGTCTTAGAGAGCTACTATATAAAACATAGACACCTGAGATGATTTAGGGCTATTAAAAAAAAAAACCAACCAGGAACCAACCAATCAGACAATGACGGCAAGTTCAACCCCCATCAGTTAATGAGGGTGTTTGGCAAAGCTGTCTAGACAGAGCAGATTGTCACTCTCCTTTCCTGAGTTTTATTATCTGCTGTTTCCAATCATGTTCTTACACTCACTTCTGCTCTCAACACCAAAGCAAATGTTTCAACTGCTAAATTAAAGATAAATTGAGATTAAGGCTGGGCTATCATTTGTGTTCATCCAACCTGGCTTAGAGGTGAAAAGTCATTTTGGGAATTTACATTCTTTTTTTCCCCCCTCTTTTTCCTTTTAGTCTTTAAGAACATTTGGAAAGTAACCTTAGAAGTGTCATTCTAGCTTTTTTTGGCCTTATTGATATTATCTGGGTTTAGGACAAACTACAAGAAAAAAATGAAATGTATTTTAAAAATCTGTAGTTGGGTAATCCTGTTTCCCAGAAGTGAGGGCACTTAAAGTTGTCCTCCCTTCTGAGGCATGGGACAGATGTTAATAACCTCCCCCTGACCCTGTGGCCCCCATTATACAACGACATGTAATACATTCACTCTAATGAAGAAAGATTATTTCTGCAATATGAAATGGCTTCAGCACTTTCACAGCTAAAAACAAGGAGTTAGACACGGAGCGCGTGCATTATGTTACCGATGAGTCCCTCTGAGAAGGTGAGCAAGAATGAGCAGCCCTTGCAGAGGCCCCCATAGGGCAGGTCCACAGGACGGGGCTGGTGGGCCCTGGCAGTCCAGGTGGATGTGGGACCCAGTTAGCCTGAACACATGCTTCACAAACCAACCTGGACACGGCACAGAGGGGAGGCAAGACGCCGCAGGGCAGCATAAACGATTCGTACCTTTCTCAAACAGCTCGGTACCGCGTCTCCTGGGCGGTTCTGGGTGACAGGGTGGGGCTGTCACCCAATCTCTCTTGGGCCCACTCAGTGCCACAACATGCAAATCAAATCATTTAGAGGACAGGGATATTCAATGACACAGGCCAAATTTAATGACAGATTTGGAGGCAGCCTTCTATACCCATTTGAGAAAGGACAAATACTCTTTAGCACTCTAGACAATCAACTGGCTGATTTAGCTTAGAACAGCGGCTGCTACTGCAGCCAATCTCAGAACATGGAAACAAAAGGTAAGTAGTTGCGGTAAGGGAGTCATGAAGGTTGCATCCATCCAAGGCTGGGTTGGCTACATACTGGGGTATGTAGGATACAGGGTAGAAATTTATTCTCACACACATAGGGCATCACAGGTCTAATCAACACTGTGGCACATTCTATTTTCATACTTCACTCACACAAAACACCACACTTCCATCTCCAGGGTTTTTTCAAGTTCTAAACTACAATCAGCCCTTCTTTAAAATAACAATAATAGATCCTCTGATTCAGCCAAATGGTGGTGTTTGTTGCACTAGGCTCCATTCATAGTACAACATCAATAAATGGCCACTTGTAGATGGACGGACAGAATCCCACTCATAAAGCACACCTATTACCTCCCTCTTTCTCCCATCCCAAAATGTCGCATTGTCAACAGACCTATGGGGCTTAATCTCATTTAGGGGAAGAAAGGAGAGAGAGGAAAAGCAAAATAATGTAAGTGGAAAAGCAAATTGTTGGGGAAAAATAGTGCATTTAATTTCTGAGAAGAATGATCACAGGTGGGCTTTCAAGTGTTATGTTGCCTTCAGGGACCATTTGAAAGAATGAATTCAAAAGAGTTTTTCCCAGTCCCTGGAAAGCTGTCTTGGTGAAAGCTGCATATTGTCAAAGATATTCCAACTGGGAGATGCAGTTAGAATTTTTGTTCAGTGAGTTGGCTAAGTCTCACGCAATGGGTATTTGTTCCAATTAGGTGTTCCAAAAAAACCTTCTTGCCTCAGATAACTCATTTTGAGAAGAAAAGAGTATTTGTTCAAAACTCATCATGGAGGAGAGAATGACAGACTAGTGTGTTCTGTGGCTTTGTACACATACTCTTCACAGGCCTGTAGGACTCACTGTTTTAGGTCATTTGTCCTTATCTTCCTAGTCTTAGTCCTACCTAAAACTGGCTGGGGTGGGTGTTGGGGGATGCCGACTAGTTTTTGCTCCTGTTCTTAATAAGCTATACTATCAGTTATATAACTCTAATCTGTGTCCACAGTCCAGAGCTCAGATGGCTGGTCTGTCAGCAAAAAATGTTAGAAAAATGTTAATTCAACAATGTTGGAAGGATGTTATTTCTAGAGCTAAACTCCTCAGGGAAGATGAGAAATGGTTGCTCCTGGGATTCAACTCCTCCACAATGAAAGATACTTCTTTTCTGAAGCTTTCTTCCCAAATAATTTCCCAGTGCTTGGTGTGCCCTGACATTTGGTCCAAATAAAATGCTGGAACAGACTCATAGGATACAACTATCTTCAAGCCCTGTACAAGAAGGGTGTTTATTACAGAGAATCAACATCTATTAGGGCATGAAGCATCAGGGGCCTGCTGGCACTCACTCCCCACAATGAGTCACTTCATGATATAGATACTATTTTTTTTTTTCTGGCATTTATAAGCAAGCAACTCAGTTCATAACCTAAGGCATTTTCCATACTTCCAGGCAATGAATACTAGCTTCTTTTGAGTCTCAATAGCACATAATTTAAGACAGTGGGAAAAGAAGCTGGAGAATAGTTTCCAGTGCAAGGAAAACACCATGCAGATGTTTGCCCTCACTCTTGAATTCTGATGGCGAAATTGAGAATTGTTTATTTGTTCTGAAGTCAAACCCAAGGAATTTATTTTTTAAAGGCTAGGATAGGGATGGGGGTTAATGATATAATATACTTTTAATATTGAAATATTCAACACATGGTCCCAGGATTTTGAATCCCCAAGGAATTTAGATCTTATAAAATGGTTCATTCTTGGTCAAATTTGGCACACCAGATGTCACAGGAAGGACATACCTGAAAAAACACCCAAGGACTACTTTGCTAAAATTGTATATTCACCTTCTATAATTGTTTTTTTCCTCCAAGATAGCAAGCTAGGAACCAGTCCTCTATCTTGAGCCATTTATTGAGAACAAACAAATGAACTTGGAAAAGATATGACCCAATTAAAGTTAAATACCTGACTTTGGTGTATGAGAATCATAAACTTGCTTACGGTCTATCTGGTCTGCAAACACTTCCCCATAAATCATCCAGTAGGGCATGTAGAAGATGTTCTTGGCCAGTTTCCATGATGGCTCCTCATTGGGAAAGAGAATGGCTTGCCTGGCGACCCCAAAAC
This sequence comes from Muntiacus reevesi, assembly GCF_963930625.1. Classification (NCBI taxonomy): domain Eukaryota; kingdom Metazoa; phylum Chordata; class Mammalia; order Artiodactyla; family Cervidae; genus Muntiacus; species Muntiacus reevesi. Next base: position 43,796,537 of record NC_089265.1, read on the forward strand.
TCATGAGCACCACCAGCATAATGATGACAAAGTACATCATGTCTATCATCTGTAAGCAGGGGGAAGCAGAGGGAGAAACAAAAGAAAACCAGAATGACTGAGTATTCCTGTGATGCTGACACTGATGGAAAACTTGGTTCACTTTTGAGACTGCTGATAAGGGATGTTGAGATAGGGAGCTGTGATCAGGTAACCACTTGGTCTACTGAAACCAATGTCCAACAACTCTTATCAGTCACTAAGAAAATCATTTAAAAACAGAAAGCACATGTACAATGGAACCCCGTCATCTTCCATTGTTTTCTGTGGGACCTAGTCGTGACTAGGCATTAGAGTCATATGACACAGAAGCTTGAGCCTGTGAATGCATTGCTAACATTTTTTCTGGTCCTGGGAAAGACAAAGGTCCTTGCTGGGTCTCTTTCTTCTTAGCAAAGTTGGAACTGGGATAGTTGAATTATTTTGACAACTATTGCCATGCTGTAAATTCTCCAACTTCTGAAAGGCTTATCAAGAGCTGAAAAGCCCATGAGAATAATTATTTGTAAACAAGACTCAGACAACCCAAATATCCATCTTAAACTGCCTTACTCTTGTGGCCCCACCTCATTGCACACTTTTCTACCACAAACCAGTCTCTCAGAGAACCACTCTTTCTGCTCTTTCTTCTGCATTGTATTCTATCAGTTATAGAGGGTGTTTTGTGTAGGAATTAGAATCAGGTAGCCTAATGGCCTATTTCTGTGCTTGCTGTTGAAATGCTGGATTTTCCTCTTGACAAGTTCATAAAATTCTTGACTTGTACTGGACTCCATTCAAGTACAATGCTATCTCTTGTTCCTCTTTCTTTCTTTCTTTTTTGCTTGTTTTCATGATACATGTTATCTGGGATCTGTTTCTCATATGCCAAATTACTTTCCTTTTATCACCGAAAATAGATGAGGATGCAATAACTATTATTTTGCCTGGCCAGAACCCATTGCCTCCTTCTTTCAGAAACAGTTTTTTGTTTTTCCCACCCATTTTGGCCCTAAATGTAGGTGTCTTTTCCAGGCTGGGTTAATCACGGTAACTTGCTGTCTGGCAACAGTGACAGGAGGTAGGGATGTGACACAGGATAGGCCAACCAGAATCTTTTCTTTGGATTTTTTTAAACTGAAGTGGTGAGAGAAGTTCCCTTGCTATCTCTGTAATAAAGTGAATTCTGAGTGTCCAAGGCTGTTTCCCAGTAGGGAAACAGATCAGAGTGAATGAGGCAGGTATTCCAGGGAAGGAGACAGTGAGTTGTGATGGTGGCTGGGGGCCTGGGTGCAGTAGCTTCATCATGCCTTGCTGTAAATCAAGTCATCCCTCCTGGGTTTAAGTTAGTAGGAGACTGGTTTCTATCCCTTGCATAAAACCACCTAATACAAAAGACTGTCTTCTCTTGGATATCAAATTTCCTGAAGGAATGCCCATCCACAAAGAAAGACTGATGATAATTTTATCAGCGGCAATGAAGGCTTTAAATTAGTTTTAAATTTCATTTTGCAAGGATACATTCCATGGTGCCAGTTACTGGAATTAAAACATTACAGCCTTCCTGTAGGCCTCAGGACACTAGGGGCTCAATACATTTTAAGTTAATTAATCAACTTGCAAGGCAACTTCAAAACCTCTCAAGTACTGTCTGACTTTGAAACTAAATATCTCAAAATTTGATGTTCATTCATATCTGTTCACTGTCCTTAAAAATATATGCTAGTGAGTTATTCTTTTCACAACTTAGTAGCCTCAGAACTCTCTTAAAATGAGCAAGTCAGCAGTTTTATAGGAAACATGGGTCCGTTTCTCATCCCCTCTCTCTCTTATCTTGCAAAATTCTTTCATCATTTATTTACAAAAAGTTCTATTAATGAAAAAGCACAAAGGGGTCCTTTCTGTTATGTTTATTTAGACTGATTAAAAGGTGGGTGGGGAGAGGAAGGTGTTTACTTATGAGATTTAGGACCTAGTTTGATCCAAGAAAATTCAGCCAGTAAATACAGCAACTGTTCTAATCTAATTTCTCAGGACTGTTTCCATTCAGCTTGATCGCAATACCTATTCAAAGGGTCAAAACAATCAAACACACACTGTTCTCAAACACTTAACTTCACATATTTCAAAGGCGCCATCGCTTCCATATAAATACTGATATCTGTTGGAGTGAACTGCAGAAACAAGACATTATGAGTGAGAACCGGGTCTGGCTTCTGCTTTTAAACCAAAATTGTCCAAATTGGTTCAATACAAAGAGTGCTGATCGTCTCTCATTCTTTTAAATATCTTTTGGCTGGGTTGTATAGAGGAGAGCATATACTGCAGTGGTTAAGCATGTCCTCAGGTGTCAGAATATCTGAGTCCTCACCTTGGCTCTGCTAGCAAGAACAACTAGGTGATCTTGGGCATGTTGCTTGGTCTCGGTTTTTTTCTTTTAATTTGTAAAGTAGGGATAATAATCATAACAGTAATGATGCATATTATTTTTGTAAGGATTAAATGATATAATGTGTGAAACACAATGTGGGTAGTTCTTGGTAAAAGTTAATGTATTATTATTATTAGAATTGAAAAAAAAGATCATGCTGTGGAGTGAAAGAGGAATGTGAAGCCTTTGTTTCTTGCTCAGTTTTAGTCTGTTAATTGTGAGATGAATAAACTAAAGCCTATTTCATGGGGTTGTAATGATGATTGACATGTTTGACATGGTATTTGGTGCATAGTAAATACCTATTTTTGTTGTTTTTATCCACATTACATAAGTGAACTTAGGACTAGGCTTTAGAGAACCACTGAGAAGTGGAATATGCCCTATTAGCTGATTCTAGAGCTGAAGATCAGTTGGAATCATACTGTAACCAGTGTTGAGTCCAAGTACCTTAGCTGCCTTCAGCTGTGCCTGGACCAGGTAAGTTACTTCACTGCTTAATATTAAATAAGGGCTTTTGGGATAATCACATCTAGGCATGTTTTGTTAAGCTTCCACTCTGGCAGTCCACCTGGCTCACTCATAATTCTATAGACATAGTTTACCTATCTTCTGGATCAGTGGCTCAGTTACTGAACTAGTTATCTTAAAAGCCCTAGAAAGACAACAAAGTCCCCCCAAATACTCATTTTCTACTTATGAATGATCTCACTAACTAGTTAAGAATAAGTTAGAATGTAGAAAAATGCAGTACATCTCTCTTGCTCACTCCACGGTAAGGGTTCATTCTTATCAAAACTGGGGAAATAATTATGTCATTATTAAAAAAGACAGAGATGAATTTTAAAATAAACGTGGGGCATTAGAGTGACTAGTTATTTCAAGTATTTACATGTGACCCAACCTCTTAAGAGTATTACACCTGGTTTGAGTCCTTCCTAATTCTATTTACTGAAATAAGGTAATGATCAATTAGGGAAAACCAAACATCAGATAATGTATTTGCATAATACAGTGGTTCTCAACAGACGGTAACTTGCTCTGCAGGGAACATATAGCAATATCTGGACATGCTTTTGTTGTTGTTGTGTGTGTATGTGTATGTGCATACACACATGTGCATGTGCTCATGCACACGCATATCACTGGCACCCAGGGGGTAGAGGCCAAGGATGCTGCTAAGACGCTCTGATGCAAAGGACAGCCCACCCCACCCCCAACAAAGAATTATCTAGTCCAAAGCAGCAATAGTGTCAAGGTCAAGAAAACTTGGCTTAATTTTGCAGCTGTTCTTCACTTTCATTGGGTACATTTGAAAATATATTTGACAATTTCATAGAACCTTGTCCCCTCTGTCCAGAAAATTCATACATCTACATGTTGTTATACATAAACTGTGTGGAGAACCAACAGATCCTGTCTCCTAAACCTCTCCCATAGGCGAGGTGGAGACTCTGCTTTTAGATGTGGAAATTTTCACCACCATCTCAAATTCAATACTACAGCACAATGACATAAGAGGCAATGTTATATAATAAGATACAGATTTGTTTTCTAGTCAAAAACCTCTGAAAGGAACTGGGATTCAGTTTTGGGTAAGTAACTAAAGCTTTTTTTTTTTAATTGGAGGTTAATTAACTCAAGCGTACTGAATTCATTAATGATCCTCCAATTAAAAAATAAATAAGCGGCCCACTCCAGTATTCTTGGCTTCCCTTGTGGCTCAACTGGTAAAGAAACTGCCTGCAATGCAGTAGACCTGGGCTTGATCCCTGGGTTGGGAAGATACCCTGGAGAAGGGAAAGGCTAGCCACTTTGGTATTCTTGCCTGGAGAATTCCATGGACTGTATAGTCCATGCGGTTGCAGAGAGTCGGACACAACTGAGTGGCTTTTGCTTTCACTGCTGAATTCAAGTTTTTCCACTATAGAATGGGCTTTGTGATATTCTCCGTAAACAATGCTGGTATTACAAACACCAAGCTTTTGTTCAAAAGGATTAGGAATGGAGCAAATACGTATGCTCAGTTTTTCCATTGTACTTTAACAATGATAAAAGATACAGTTTATCAACTTCCTACTGTGAATCAGACACAGTTGGTCACTTAACATGTGTTATTTCTAATTATCACTGCAAAGTTATGAGATTTGCATTTATTATAACTACTTGGAAATGACTAAACTGCATCTCAAAAAGCTGTTAAATAACTTGCTCAAGGTCTCATAACCCTTTCCTTTTAGATTCAAATTCTCCCTCTCTGTGTGACGTGTATGGTTTAACTGATAAAAGTACCCAGTTTCATCAGGTTCTGATTCTTCCTCTTCTGAGTTTGGAGAGGGAGCTGATTTACTGGTACATTTTCAGATTCACACTAATGCTGTCCTGTGAGTGCTCAGCCTTTATGGAGAAAGTCTAGAAATTAGTGTATGGTCCAGGGAAATTGGAACAAGTCCAAAGCCATATGTGAGGAAGCATATTAGGTTGGCACTTGGGATTCTTTTTAGAATAAGTATGAATTTCATTCTGGAACCTAGTTTTTAACACATCATTTTCTAGTAATGTAACAAAACACATGATATATTGACAGAACTTAATGTTCAACTCAGATTCAACATAGTTCATCTCATCTTAAATTGGTTTTTCTTCCGTCTATATACAGAGAAGACATTTTTCTAGAACTTCATTAAGAAAAAAGAAATCTGTTAAATGATGAGAGTAGATATCCATATCTTCTTCAATATCCAGCTAAAATGTAACCTCCACATGAAGCCTTCTCTGATCAACCTTTTACGTCCCTGTGGCGTTTTATACATTTTATACATTGCAATCTCTGTTACAGCATTCTCACACCATATGGTAGTTACACTCTCTTTCTCTCATCATCTATCTCACTGAATGAGGATCTTTATATACTCAATTCCCACTCAGGTGCCTGGCACAAAATAGATGATGTTTATTTGTCAGTGAGTGAGTGAGTGAGTGTGAATTCTCCGGTTATGTATACAGATGAAGTCAAACTTCTGAACACGTGAAAGGAATCAAAAAATAAAACACCTCCAGGGCCATCTCAGGCAGCGATGGCAGGCCCAAATGAATGATTTCCCTCTTCCGATGATAACCACTCCTCCTCTGAGAACTTATAACATGGAATCAGAGGACTCTGCTTACCATTTTTCCAATCATCATCACATATGGGCCCAAATACTTGTTCACGCCGAAGATGTCTAATAGACGAATGTACCAATAAATGATATTCACACAATAGATGACCCTCCCATCACTCCTGAAGGGTTGGTCCTGGAGACGAAGAATCATTCCAACAGAGAACAGAAGGATCGCTATGAGGTCTGTAACATTCCAGTACTCTTGCAACCACACCTTCACTTTTTGCAGCAACTTTCCTGGCTCTGACATCAAAATCTAAAAGTCAGGAAAGAGAGCGACGTTAGGTTTGATTTCTGTCTACATTTTCAGCCCAGTTGGAAAGTGCTTGGTCTCTTAGCCAACATTAGTAACTTTTTTTCTGTCTACCTGTATCTATTCAAGAGGCTCTGGATGATCTAAGCTTAGCTCAGTTGTATATAAGCAGTAAGTTTGATCCTTTAGGATGCCTTACAATCCTGACACACATTAGAGTTTTGCTATAAAATCATTCATTCCTAATACCCTGCAAATCTCCAAAATCCTTCTCCATCTCAGTAAACAGTATCACCATGTTGAGTTACTCAGGCCACTAACTTAGGAGGATTCCTTCACTCCCCTCTTTCACACCCATGTCCTCTGCATCAACATATCAGCTCTGTTCCCAAATACAACCTAGTGCGACCTCATCTCACTACCTCCGCTGCTGTCATCCTCTCCTAAGCCCCATCCCATCGCCCAGATGACTGCAATAGCCTTCTCACTGGTATGCTGGCCATCACTGTTGTCTAGCCAGCCTCTGAGCAGCACACAGAGAGACCTTTAAAAGCCTAAGCCATGATCTGGGCGGTGATCACACACTTGTATAGGTAGGTAAAAATGAACCAAGCTGTACCCTTATGAGTTGTTCATTTCTTACAGGTGAATTAAGCCTCAGTTTAAAAGAAAAAGAGAGACATGAGAGATGGATGAATAGCAGCAACACTAGAGCAAACTGTGGTAACAGAACACTTAAGCCTTTTGATGGCTTCCATTACAAATACAGAAAGATCCAAATTCCTTATGGTGGCCTCATTTAACATCCCACCATATTCTCCCTGTTCCCTGCTCTGAGGCCATCATGGTCTGCTCTTAAGATAACAAATCCATTCTACATTCAGGACACTTGCACTTGTTCCTTCTGTTGGGCATTTTCTTCTCCCTGATTCTTACACGTCTGGTGACTGCTTATACTCAAGGTCTCCCCTATTTCCTCCTCCTAGAAGAACTTTCTTGACCACCCTCCTTGCAGTGGTCTCCACATCCCCAAGTCAATTAGCCTTATTTATTTTTTGAAGATTTTTTTCCCCTCGTTGAAAACCTTCCTCATACATGTGTATGTATGTGTGTACATATATGCTGGTCTAACTAACTAGCTATCATGCATCCATGCATTCCTCTCAATATCCATTGATCTCTCATCTATAACTATAAACTTTGAGGACAGATCCTTTGTTCCCTAGGGCCTGCTACATAAGAGACACTCAAGAAATAGTTGTTGCTTGCCTGATTGATTGTTGCACAGATACCCCATAGTAACTATCCACTCCCTTGTATATCTTAACTGCTGGGTGGTATTCTGATTTATCTTAAATCCAGAGGGGACTTTTTGCTGCTCCTCACTCTATAAAATGCACAGCTGGATAGCAGGAGCTACTACCCATTCTGTACCACAGGGTGTGAGGAACCTCGTGAAGCTACGTAGCAGGGCTACCTTCATGAATCATTTGTGTTTATCTCTGAGATTTCCACCTCTTCAAGCCATGACCCACCCCTTTCCCAGTTCAGGATCTCTCAAAGAAGGGAGTGCAAAGATGGGACAGGTTTCATTTGCAGCTATTGATCTGAATCTACACAATGACTTTAGTAGCTTACCTTGGCCTGAAGTGTAAGGAAGGGTGGTCTTAGTAAGTCAAGACTGGAGCTTGAAAGGCTGAGCAAGTTACCAGGACCTACCTGGTAGCTTCATTCTTCGAGTACCTTATTCCTAAAACCCCTAGCCCTCAGCATGCACTGGAATCACCTGGAGGGCTGGTGAAAGCAGTTGCCTGAGCCCCACCCTTGGAGTTTCTGCTCTCATGTGTCTGATCCCGGGCCTGAGGATGTACATTTCTAAAAGCTCCCAGGTCATGTTGCTGACCACAGGTTGGGAGTCACTGTCCTGCCCTTGACGAATTCCTGTTGCAGTTGGAATTCCCCATCCCCCCTCCATCCTAACTAGGCAAAATCAGTGTGTGTGCTCCCGTAGGCGTCCTAAGGGGTTCGGGAATGTCTTAAATTAAGAGTTTCTCTAACCCTTGGCCCACACTCTCTTAAGGTTTGTAGCAAAATATTTTTTAAAAAACAGTGAAAGTATCTTTGTGAAATCTCAACATAGAAACAGATAAAAGCAGAGTGCATGAGGTGAGGCCTCTCTTAGGATCCCTGGGATCCAGGGAGCATCCCAGTTTGTAACCGCGGGCAGAGTGGGCCTGAGGCTGGGCCAGTCTGGTTTAAGACCCAGCTCTCTTTTACAGCTGTGGGATGCAGAAAATTTGCTCAGTCCTCAAGTCTTAGTTCCCACAGCTGTGGAGAGGGACGCCTTCACAGCTGCATCATCTACCGTACAAGTGGCCGGAGGAGGCCCCAGTGGGAGGATGAGCGCCCGCGCGGCGCAGCAGTTACGTGCTGTTACGGGATCACCCGGCTTGCTGGGCTGACTCCACGCGGAAGAATGCACTGCCGGGAAGGGGTTGGCAGAACGTGAAACCACAAAGCCCTCCTTGTAGGTCCCAGGAGGCGCAGAAGCCTACAGACTTTCCCCGTTTCCAGGCTCTTGCGTCTGAGGCCTGCAGGGCCTGCGTGCTGACTGCGAGGTGGCACAAGGCGGGACCCTTGGCGCCTGAGCATTTCTTTAATGGATTCAAGCACGTGGGGCGAGGGGCAACCTCCCGGGGCCGAAGAGGCCAAGGTCAGATCCTTAGGTGGTCAGCGCCTCCCGTCCCACAGCTGCCTCGGACACAAGGGCTCTTGGTTGACCCCCTGCTGACCCCGGGCTCCAGGCTCTGCCCTCCCTGCTGTTACATGCCGCCTCAGGAGAAATGGATAGCCAGCCTGGAGATTCCTGGCAGGCCGCCGGCTTGGCAGCTTCTTCCAGAACAGTCCGTGGAGTACAGACTGCTCCCTGTCTTCTTCCAGTCTAGTCCCTGGAGAGATTCCAATCTCCTGCTCTAGCCTTTCCCTTTTCTGCTTATCATGGGGAAGGAATATGCATCTAAGGCTTTAAATCACAAAGCCAGCGAGCCTGCACTTCACAGCAACAGAGCCCTTAGCAGTAGCGGCCTCAGTTCTCAGAGAGCTACACAAAGACCACAGAGAATTTATTACTGTTTTCAGTTTGCAAGTGGGGAATACACAACACTGGTCAGGAAGTGGAAGGCATTATGAATGGGAAAGCCTGAGAGTAGACAGGCACCCATTAACAACAGCAACAAAAATCCTGTTCCTTATAAAATAGGACTCTCAAAATGGGGGCATGATGGCTAGAATTTAAATATCCCAAGGTACTTTAAAAACCCAAGGGAGGGGCTCTTAACTATTTATACATTTTTTAAAAAAATGATCCTACTTTTTCTTGGAGGAGGACATTTTAGCCCTGATAGTGAGGCCCTTTCAATCTGACTTAGCAATGAAGGCAGGGACTTCCCAGGTGGCACTAGAGGTAAAGAACCCACCTGCCAATGCAGGAGACATAACAGATTATGGGTTCGATCCCTGGGTTGGGAAGATCCCTTGAACCCACTCCAGTATTCTTGCCTGGAGAATCCCATGGACAGAGGAGCCTGGCAGGCTACAGCCCATGGGGTCGCAAAGAGTCGAAACAACAGAAGCAATTTAGCAGCAAGCAGCAGTAATGAAGGCAAGGGTGAATTTGTGGGTTTGAAAGAGTTATTTTTTCTGTGGGGCCCAATATATTTTCCCACTGACTATAGTACAGCAAGTAGAGCTCTTGAGAATGCAGTGGACTTGACAGGGAGTAATTCTTCCAGAAAAAGCCTCTCCAGCTGACTAGTTTCAGGGGGAAATGCAGAGGAATCTCACTCCACAAGCTTGACATCCCTGTGGACTTGGGAACCAGCTCCGGGAGCCTGTTGGGCAGGGTTGCAGAGCCCTCTGGTGGACTACTGCTTGACTGCATTTATTATAAAGGCTCTGAATCTGATGGCCCAAGGTTACCCTTGAATTCAAGTACGTCACATGAGGGTGGCATTTTGATGGCTTCTTTAATGCGACGGGGTGAGGAAGAGAAGAGAGAGACCCACACCCTCAACCTGAAGGACAAGAAATATGCTCATTTTTCCGGGGGCTGGTAGAGAGGCTATTGCCCAGCAGGGGGATAATAAATCTTGAGAAGGAATAAGCCAGGGAATAAATTAACGAAGGCATAGTTCATCCGGGAGCTGCTGAAATGCATTTGCAGAATGATAGGTATTGGTAGACTGGGTCCAAAACGACCCAGAGTAAGGGGTTGCAATGGGAATTAAAAGTGGAAAATTCAAAGATAAAAAACAAATTTTTTAAGTAGAAAAAAAATTTAAAAGTCACATTTATCAAGATGAGGAAAGAGAGGTATAAACAGTGTTGAAGACAACTGGAGGTTTCTTGGGGCAAGAGTGATGCTCCAGAAAATACAGGTTAGATCCCAAGCATACATGAAGTGACAATCTTATAAAACACACCCTGAAGCCTCCCAGGTTTGTCTGTAGTGGCCGAAACCAAGTCCCTTATTTCTGTGGCAGCATTAGAGAAATTGTTTCCGGCTTAATTTGGACCCCAACCTTCCTTACTCCCCTCCATTCCCAGAGGTAACTAACCACTGTCTTTCTCCTCTGTTTTCTTTTAGGAAAGTGGTTACCTCTCTCATCTTTTCTATTCCCAGGGTGAAAATATAGGAAATGACGATCCATTCCTGGGTGGAAGGCCAGCGCTCCATCTTCACTAGCACGATGTAGTTGAACAGCATCAGGTATCCGATATATGCCAGCTGTAAGGAAACACAACAGAGTGCTCTGCCTGCGAAGACCCAGGAGTCATGCCCTTGGGCAAGGACGCGGTGCGGCAGGACACACCAGGGTCAGCAAGCAGGGCTAGTTATTCACGAGGAAATGAACTTCCAGGTGCTCAACTATCGAGAGAATTTTAAAAGACTATGATATTTGAAATAATTGATATTCAATCTTCCTTTTGAACCTTGCATGTCTCAGGTCCCCACATTCTGCTTGTACCAATGTGTCATGACGCACCATTTTGTTCTGCAATTACCCCATTTCTGGAGTCTTCTTGGCTAAAAAGGGAACCTCTTCTCTCAGGGACTGCTCTTGCTTATATATGAGGCTTGGGTCCTTGAACCAGGACAGCACAGGCAATTTTTGCCTGAAGAATGCCAGGTAAATTAAACGTCTATAAGAAGGAAAGGCAGACACATGTTATACTTGTAAATTGGTCAAAACAACATAAAAATAGCCTGGACTTCCTTGGAGCCCCACTTTAATTCTCTTCTGTGTTAACTTTTTTTTCCCTCCTATCTTAATGTGCTTGGCTTGGCAGTACCCTGGGAGGGTTATACCTCATCCCTGGCACGACTTTCCTGCCCTATCCAAGCTAGGATAGTCCTTCCGGGTTTCTCCTCCTTTGAAACAAAACAAGAGAAGACAAGCAATTTATAGGAAAGAATGGGTCTGCGAGGCTGACTGTGACTTGGAGTGAGATTTAATTCTCACGAGGCAGTAACCCTGGAGGTTGAGCCCTGATGGAACTGGCTGAGTGGCACTGTGTCCCAGGAATACCCCCCAGGGCTCAGGTTTGCTGACTGTCACTGGAGGATGCAGGGATGTCTAGATGAGTGGCGAGGAGGAGGGCTGGCGAGGCTCTTACATAAGAGGCTGAGGAAAAAATTCATCCTAGGGTGGGCAGTGGCAAAGAAGCTAAGCCTTTTCTAGGTGAGGCTTCAAGTTGAGCAATGTCCTTGGCTAGCTTTAGGGGCCTCAGGGGCTGTGAATAGGACCTGAGTAATTCAAAGCTGCACTCTTTGGAGCTTAGCAAAGAATAGGATATAGTGTGGGCAAAAGGACTGAGACCTTGAGAATTCTGGAGGAACAGGGTGATTCTGGAGCCCTGGAGGCTGCTTAGAAGGTGGAAAAACATGCAGCCTGGCTGGGGACACAGGGGTACGGGCAGCCCTGCAGAGCTAGAAAAACACTGCTTTCTCTCCTAATGGACCTCTTTTCTTCTTTCCTTCCCCCCTCCTTTTTTCCTCTTCCCCCTTTCCGTCTTTTTTCCCTTCCTCTTTACTTTTCCTCCTCCCCTTTCCTTTTTTCTTCCCATTTTCTTTTTTCCTTCCCCCTTTCTCTTTTTTCCATGTTTTTTCCTTCCCCCGTTTCTTCTTTTGTCTCCTCTTCTTTCTTTTTCATCTTCCTCCTTTTTCTTTCTTCCCCCTCCTTCCCTTTTTAAAAACAAATGAATACATAGATCCTGAATAAGACTTAACATTTTCTGAGACCTTGTTACGTTGATGGATTTACAGACACAGCTATTTAATTTCCCATCTCTCGAAGGGCTGGCATATGCATATATATGTTGGAGATCACGTATGAAAGTGAGAGGGCAGCTGAACAGACGCTGAAGAGTCAGCAAAGCTCCTTCTCTTCTTGCTGAGATTCGCTCCTGTACACCCACCCCGCCCAAGGACCACTCTTTATAACCACGCCTCAGTTCCTACCCCACCCACAGTGAGATCATTAACACCCTGTGAAAACCTCACCTGAAGAGAATCTTGTCTACTCAATGTGAAACGGAATAGGATGGTGTTTAAGGTGTAATTTGTTTTATACGGTTCCTGTTTACCATTATATACTGGCATCCACTCTCTAGTCCCTGTGAGTTCTGTACTTTACAAAACACAAGGAAAGGACTTTAATGGTTAAACGCTAAAATATACTCTCAGCCTCCTTCTGACCTGAAACCCTTCTCTTCTTAGTTGCTTCTTTCTCCTTGTTGGATCAAATTCCACTGCTTCTGGTGGGCCTTGTTAACTACCCAGGTTTTGTCATTTTACTTAATTCATTGCAAAACTTTCCAAACCCTTATCTTCTCTTGTCACAAGTAGGCCCAGTGACACACACACACACAATTCCTCCAGAACCTCTTCATGTCAGTACTTAAATAACTCCTTCATAAAAACAGGTACAGTGTAGTTGTTTGGCAGAAGGACTAGTGTTTGGTGGAAGGAATGTAGATGAAAAGTCAGTGACACTTGGATTTAAAAATCCTCCACTCAGCTGTATCTTTTTGTGCAAATCACTTCGCTTGCCTGGGCCTCCTTCTGTGAAATGGAGATGTTTGCAACTGACCCTGCAGAGCTTTTGGAAGGACAGGGAGACGGGAATATGCATCTCTCTCCTGACACAGCCCAGTGAAGGGTGGCTGACGTTATTATACACCTCTGTTTTCAAGAAACTTCTATTCTTCTTACTTCTGCTTACCTCAGTCCTTCCTTTTTACCCCTGTTCATTATTCATACCTCTGTTCTTGTTTCTTTTTTAAATTGACCTCATTGCCTATGCTTCCTCCAGGACCTTCCCTTTTAGCTCCTGCCTGTTTTTTAAACCATAACTACTCTACAATGCTTTCCCTTCCATTATCAAGCTACAATATACTATTTGGGGACAACTCTCAAAATACGGACTTCCAAAAATAGGGCTTTGAACATGCTTCAATGGTACAACAGAGGACTGACTACTTAGAAACAACCTGTCTTAGAACTCGCTAACATTCATGGGCCTTGCTGCACAGGACCCTGACAGGACATGGTTTAATGGCTGTGGGTGTATGTGTGAATATATGTTCATATATACATACTTGTATATATCCTGTAAGCTTTAACAGGCTGTGTGTGGAATTCCATAATTTTGAAAAGAAACATAACCTTATGATTCTTAGTTTAGTGGGACTCCTTTAAGAATCTGTTTATTTACTTATGTATTCTTATAAAATTTCCATTAACCAAGATGCATGACTCCTAAAGTATGAAAAGCAAGCAACCAAAGCCTGCTGAAGCTGCCTGGGGGTCCCTGGTGGGGCTCGGCCATTCCTCACTTCTTCCCGGGCCTTTTCCTAACGCCACAGGAGTGTGGAAGGGCTGCATGCTGTCGGCAGATGAAGAGTCTGCTCTGCTGGAAAAGCCCAGAGCGCAGCGGTGCCCTCTGACCTGGCACCATGGTACCGTGAACTGGTGTCCTCTCCCACTGGGCCCTAGGAACAGCTCTCACACAAGCCAGTCTGGGAGCCAGCTGGAACAGCAGAGGACTCACGGCTCTCTGGAAACTTGCTAAGACAGGGAACCGACGTTATGTGGAAGTGAGGTGTGCCTTACCTTTCAGAACCTTGGGACTGTAGAACGCGATACTTTTGGAAACTGGGGTGGGAACTACTCTTACAGACAAAAAAGAAAAGCAAATGGGCCCTTTGATTTAAAGCTGCATTTTACTGGTCAGCATCTCTGGGGATTTTAAAGATTGACACTCCACATCTCCATTTACTTCCTTGAGGCCTGGGCTTTGTCAGTGCATATGGATTTCTGGAAGTCATTGTGGAAACACAGTCGGACACAACTGGAGCATCGGTCTAAGGGGTATGTGGAGGGTAATCCAGTCAGCCATGAAGAAAGGACCTGGACACGTGCCCTCCCCCGCTTCTCGGAGAGGTAGCCCCACAACCTGCAGTATATTGTACAAGGAAAGCAGTGTGCCTATGCTTCCTGGACCACAAGACTCACCTGAGAACTTAAACTGCCTCTCAGGCTCCTCCCTAGAGATTCATTTAGTTGGGGCTATGATAGGGTCAGGAATTTGCATTCCTAACACAAGCCTTTAGCATCATGGAAGTTTTAGAAATACCAGGCTGAAAACTCAGCCCTTTGTCTAGAGTAATGGTTCTCATCCCTGGCTACTCATTGCAACCACTTGGGAGCTTTGAAACATCCTGATGTCTAGGCTGTGCTCCAGACCAATAACATTAGAATCTCCAGGAAAAAGAACCCATGACTCTTTTAAAATATAGATTAAATAGAACCCAGGTGTTTTTTTCTTAGTACTCCAGGTGATTCCAGTGTATGGCCAAGGGTCAGAACCATTGGCCAGGGCATTTGTGACCTAAAAATATTCATGGCTAACAAACTGCTACAGCTACATGAAGGGAACTAGAAAAATCAAGGAAGTAAAATTAATACAGAACACAAGAAAAAAAAAGATGTCTCAGAAGGATAAAAGAATCACATACTCCATTTGTGCAGGTGATAGATAATTCCTGAAACTACTACTTCTATTGGCTTCTTTTATGCTCTAGAAAAGGAATCTGTAAACATTTTCTGTAAAGGACCAGATAGTTAAGATAGTTAAAGGTTTCTGTGGGTCAAATGGTCTCTATTGCAAGTGACCAACTCAAAAGTTGGAGCATAAAAGCAGCCAGATTACAGGTAAATGAATGGGTTGGGTTGTGTCCCAGTAAAACTTTATCTATGGACATATAATTACATGTGAATTTCATGTGTGACAAATTCATCTTCAATTGGTTTTATTTCAACTCTTTAAAAAAGTAAAAAACACTTTTAGCTCACGGGCCACAATAATGGGCAGTGGGCTGGATTTGACCCATGAGCTGTGGTTTGCCAAATTCTGACCTAGGCTGAGACAATTAAAGCAGTCTAACATAAAGGAAAGGGCAGACCTGGGCATAAAATACAATAAAAAACATTATGTTAGTTTAGGAAAAGTATATACAAAGCACCTAGCAGAGTGCCTCATAGTAGGTGTTCAATAAATGACAGTCTATCATTGTTGAGTGGATGGATGAATAAAGCACTTGATCTGCAATTGGTCTAGCCTAGGAATAACAAGTTACATTTATCTTATGCTTAATGTGTTCCAGGCACTGTTCTAAGTGCTTTACATATTTTAACACATTTAATCTTTACCAATCCTTATAAAGTAGGTACTATTATTATCCCCATCTTAAGAAAACTGGGAACAGAGTGTTAAGGTAAATTGCTTAAGGTCACACGATAATAAAGAGACCCAGAAAGGATTTGTACTTAGGCTGTCTGACTCCAAAGTCCATGCTTGCCACTGGTTGTCAGAAAACAAATATCTGCATGCAATATATAAATAGAAATGATTTTTGCATGCCTTAGTTATTTTGGGGGGTAGAGAATACTTTTCTTTTTTTAATGTTAATAAATTAAAATTTTTACTTCCTTTTACTTTATTTATGTTTTGATAATTTCTCATCCTATTTCAAGGCTATACTTTAAAGCAGTGATTTTTAGTATGTGCCATTTACCCCGCGAGGAGACATCTGGCAATCTCAGTGTGTTTATCACTTCTGGGGTTGGAGACGGCTACTGACACCTAGTGGACAGAGGCCAGGATGCGGCTCTGCATGTTACAATGCACAGGGCTGCCCTCCTTAATAAAGAATTATTCTGCTCCAAATGTCAACAGTGATGAGGTTGGGAAAGCCTGACTTAAAGCCATCATTCAGTGTCAGCACACAGGACCACACAAAAAGTACCTCATCTAGTCATCTGCGTCATCTCGGCCTCAGACTCAGATTATCCTGCCGCTGACTCAAGTGACTCGTGTGTAGCTGGCTGTAAGAAAGGCCAAAAATGCAGATGCACTGCTTTCCACCTGGCCCCACTCCACAGTGGCTGGAGAGCAGCAGAAATGACCTGGGTCAAAACTTACCTTAAGCTTAAAATATCATGAAAAACAGAGGCAGAAAACTAGCAGTCAGGCCATTTCTCCCCTCTCAGGAGGCTATTTCAGGGATAATCTTTCATCTTGTGGGCAGAAAATATGTGCAGGGTATGCTTACTGGACAGTATTTGCTGTGATTGTAGGTTTCTTTACATGTTTTTTGCTATTTTGTTTGCATGTTGTTTGTGTCAGAGCAAGAAAGCTTATTTGATGACGTATTATATTGGGAGTAATTACACACTTCTGATCCCCATCTTAAGTGGTTTTTCTTCTAATACTCTGCTCAGCCCACCAACTGTCACCCTAAAACCAGGACTGACATCTAAAATGGGCAACTCTGATCCAGCACTCATCCATCCAGAACATGGAAGCATTTTGTAAAAGGACCTCTATTTCCCTTCTAGACTCGACTCACATTCATCTCATCTCTATTTCTGTTAGCTCTTTTACCATTTCCTTTATTTTCTGCAAGGAGGAGAAATGTAGAAACTGTGGAAGCTGCCTCACAAGCTCCACAAATCTTGCAAAGCTATAGGAAAAAGCAAGGTCATACAACTGTTATTCCTGCCTGTGTGGTCCTTATATTATGACTCGAAGAAGAAACTGATGCTGACTCTCTGTGGCCATCCACTAAAAAGGAGAAAAGGAAAGGTACTTACAGTGTAGAACCAGAACTTCACAATGGGTGCATTGTAGAATTCATAGATTTTTCTGCCCAGGGGGATTAACCGGTGTCTGCTCTGAACTTCTTCTTCATCCTTCTTCCTGGAGGACTCCCCGTTGTTTCTTCCCAACATTGCCTATGGTGGAAGAGGACCCAAAGCATCACAGCAGGGTTCTGGAGAGCAGGTAGTTCAACATGCTCATTTTATAGATGGGAAAGTGTGTTCACAGAACTGGAGAGCTTTGTTCAGGGTCCTCAGAGAGTTGGAGATTGTGCCTTCTCTAGGTGTGCGTTTGCATTACACATAGAATCTATATACCCTTTGCCTGGGATGGAAGGCCTTAGGGATATTTCTTGATTGTTCTCATCTCTTCCTCCCTGGAATCTCTGGAAGATGAGGTGTTGGAAGATACCCAAAGTTCTGAGAGGCAGAAAGAGCATAACCTGGAAAGACCAGGAACCTCTCATTCCTCCCAACCCCTTCTTTTCCTTTATCATGAGACAGGCAGGTCTGGGTTATTTACTCAAGCTAATGACTCTCAAGTCAAGGGTACCTTAGACTAGTCATGCCTTATTTGTCCAAAGGTTATGGATATTCAAGAGGTTTAGTTATCTGAAGTGCCCGAGCTTAGGTTAGGAGCATCTGCTCAACTTTTAGGCTATGCCTTGGTTTCCTGATTTTAAACCCTGCGAAGCCTTAGTCTGGTGATTCCTGGGCACATTGCATTCCTCTGCATGCGAGAGTCAACCAGATGGGACTAGAAGTCAGGCCTGACTTGAAAAGGCCCTCATTTTTAAGTTGCTGCAGATTTCCTTAAATCAATTATTTCCTTCTCACTATTGACAGCAGCAGGAGCAACAGTGATTAAACATCACAAAAAAGGCAGAACTTGAAAAAAGGCAGACATTCAGAAAGAAGATTGGTCCTAATCTGGACACTTAGCATCTGTGGCACATTGGGCAAATTATTTTAACCTCTCTGAGATTTAGTTTCTTTAACTGTAAAATAAGGGTAGCAATAGCACCTGATAGAGGGTTGGTCTACAAATCAGTCAGCATCTGGCATTTAACAAGTGCTCAGTAAATATTGTTGTTTAGTCGCTAAGACAAGTCTGACTTTTTTGCGACCCCATGGACTGTAGCCTGCCAGGTTCTTCTGTCCATGGGATTTCCCAGGCAAAAGTACTGAAGTGGGTGGCTATTCCCTTCTCCAGGGGATCTTCTCGACCCAGGGATCCAATCCACATCTCTTGGGGATCCAATCCACATCTCTTGCATTGGCAGGCAGATTCTTTACCACTGAGCCATCAGGGAAGCCTCAGTAAATATTAGCTGGTCTTTAAAGTGAACTAGACTTTCTCAGATTCTCTTGACTGAAATGATCTAGTTGCGATATCTCACCAGAAAAAAGTGTGTTATTAGGGGTCTATTATACCATAATTTCTTGGGTTTAATTCTTTCTATGTTGTTCTAAGCGAGGTTAGTTCTACAATGTTTGGCAGAGGAAATTTTTATTAAGTGTGAGAAAAGGGTAGAATCTTACAACTACTCAGAGACTGACGAGGGCTTGGGAGAAGAAAAAGCACTAGGAATAATGGCTTAAAGTTGAAGATCTAATCACCAAAATAATTTACCCTGAAATTGGTAGCAGAGACGACCAACAGGTGATTCTGGCTTCAAACCACCTTACCCACAATATGAAATATTAGTTTCAACTATTTCTGTCATTACCTCAAATATTCACTTTACTTAAATATCTAACAATCACAAATGGTTTACCTGTAACCAGAGAATTATAGGAGAGGGTAATTTCCATTCCTTTATTGACCCTCTGACTGGAAAAGTACCTTGAACTAATGAATAAGTAAGACTCCATACTATGGCCTATCTAGGTATTTATTTTGATCAGTGAGCTTCATGATAGATACTAGACAGCAATAGGGTTCTATAAATATTGATCATTAACCTCAAGAAACTCTAAAGGTACATGATATTTGCCTTCTATAATTTATAATCTATATAACACAGTTATCCTACTTCTGTTTATTTATATGCTCAAAAATACAGGATCATTTTGGTAGACACTAAAGGCAGCCTGGAGGGCTTTAGGCATCTCAGAGAATAGCATCTTGGGGTAAACTCTAGGGACAGTGGCTTTTTCAACAGTTACAACAATGCCTTTGGTCTCTGGATGTATTGAGACTTCATTAGGCAAAATTCAAGACACTGGCAAGGCAGGTAAAACAAAAAGAAAAACAGAACAATCTATTTTGCCTTAAATATTCAAAAGTATTTCAAAGTGAGTACACTTCTAAGAGGCTTGTCCTTCATGGTTTAAGTAAAGCACTTTTGGCATTTCATTAATTCCAGCCTAAGCAGCTTAACTTGCTGATTTTGTTGATTTCTTTTTCCAGTAGTCAAACATTTCCTTTGGCTACATTTCTTAAAGCAGATTGCAACAGGGTCGAATTCAGACAAGACTGCACAACATGGATTTCAGAATCTTTGCTGGCTGGACACAGATGTCAAGCCTGGGAAAGATCCTTTGAGGTGAACTAAGCTATTGAAGGCTACTAAACTGAAGCAAACTGAGGCTGATATTTCATGTACAACTTTGGAAGGGCCAAGGGAAAATGTTCTATTCCAAGAGAGGATATATCAGTTTAACACAGAAGCTCAAATATCAGTCCTACGAAGGGAGTGGAGTTGTCAACAAGTTGCATTTTCCAATTCTGTTCAGAGTGAGCTGAGACCAATGGTCCAGCAGTAACAGAACTTATCACTGGGGTCTAAAGAAGCACCACATTAAAAAAGGTGCTGTCCAACTCTGATTTTGCCAGCCCATCAGTCCCTTCCTTTCATTCTCCCTGCTGTTTTAGCCTGTGGAGAATCAGTTCAGGCATTAATGCTACTGTGGTATCTTCTATTTGGGTTCTCAGTAGTCAACAGCAGGGGCTATTCTCTGAGAAGCAAAATTTGCTCTCAGTCCAGAGATGCACCTTTCATTGTGGCTTCTTGAAACATCAGATCCTCAAAACTCTGAATGGAGCAGGAAAGGGAGCTGCCTCTGTTTTCCTCCTTGAGACCCAACCAGAGAGAATACTGCTTTAGCTTCTGACTACCTTCCTAGTTTCCTACTTTGAGCCCTCCTAGGATGTACACCAAAGTCAAGGCCATGTCAAACTTGACATAGGAGGCTCATGCATCCCTATTGGATTCTCTTTACTACATGGCAGACCAAACCAGCTGAGCTCCTACATTTGCGACTAGGAAGAAACTCCTTGCATCCCTTAGCTTTATCAGTTAAAAGTGTGGCCAGTGGAGTCTGCATGTCTGGGTTCTAATCCTGGCTTTGGTACTAATTAGGTGGATATCCTCAGGCCACTTAACCTATCTTGAATCTCAGCTTCCTCATCTGTAAAATGGTATAATAATAGTACCTACCTTGCGAACTTGCTTTGAGGATTCCATGAGTAAGTGTAAGTAAAGCGTTGAACACCATTATAACAACATTAACAAACATTTATCTCATGATAGGCACAAGTATACATTAGTTACATGTAAGCTTTTCACATTATTTACATGTACCTGTGAGCTATTGATAATAATAATAATAATGTTATTATTCTCATATTAGAGGTTAAGAAACTGTGCCTGAGGTCCTACAGTGAGTAGGTGATGGGGCAGGATTCTGCTGAAGTATTTAATAAAGATCCGATATTACTACCACCAATGTTTCTGCTAATGATCAAAATATGGTTTCCTATACTTGAAGGGGTTCAGAGGCCAAAATTAAGGTCAGATCGTTAGGGAAGACAGTCATTTGATCCTAACATAGAGGGAAGCAGATGCCTCAGCTGATTTATAGGAGGATCCTGAAACTGAAAGCAAACACTGGACTTCAACTCAGTGAGTGAAAAGCTGTGGCTTGATGCTTATACACTGTTATACTTGGGGCTGGGAATGTGCCTGCAAATAGATCTTTAAGAAAGACCTGCTGGAAGGAAATGGCATTTATCTGGAGGAAAAACAACTCACAGGGTGTTCCCATTAGGATAATAATGCAAAGGCCTTTTGTCACCTGAGCAAAGTTATTAGTTTCTCCCCAAACAACTTCTTCTGGCTCATCACGGTCACCGGTCAGAGTGATGGGGGATATCCAGGAAGTCCTAAGGAGTTGTTGCCTTATGTCACCAATGCTCTGAAGACTTGTTTGTCCCTTTAACAGCCTGTGATATTTTTAAACTTTGAATACAATCCAGTGGCAGTCACACTGATCTCCAGTTAGAGTTGCGGGAAGCTGTCCCATGCCCAGCTGCCCCCAATCGCCCTACAGAACAAAGGATCCATGCTCTATAATTATACCAGGAAGAGCTAATAAAAGCCTTCCATACAAACCTCAAAATTCAATTAGTCCTGCATTTGTGAGCCTGACCTCGAAGACAGATAAAGGCTTAGCTTCTGATCAGCACAACAGTTTCAGTTCAGTGGAGCCGGCTGCTCCCAAATCAGATTCCCTTTCCTCTTCATGTGCTAAGACCGCCACATCACCTGGTTGTTTATAAAGTATTGCCTATTTGGAAGATTCAGACTGTCTTGCTTTTGAATTTCACTGGGTTGTTGAGTGCCACTTATCCTGGCCAAAGGATTAGAATTAGACCCTTTAGTTATTTGTACATAGAGAGGACACTGTTTTTTGGGGGGTGGGGGGTGCATAGCACACAGCATGTGGGATCTGAGTTCCCCAACCAGGGATTGGACCTGCCGCTGAACCAGAAAGGAAGTCCCCGAGAAGACACTTTTATAATACCCTGGTCTCAATATTTAAATGGAACTAACTGGTGGGAAGGTGACCTCAAGAGTTGCTAAATCTTAAGTCATATCCACGGGAGAGGTGGGTTAGCCGGTCTCCCCTCCTGCAATAACTGCATAGTTTTTTCTTACTGTCAGTTCCATGTCCTCTTCATCTTTTTCCTTCGTGGGCTTCTCTGGTTCTTCTTGCTCCTTCTCTTGGAGGTGGATTTCCTGGGCCTGAGTCATATAGGGCATGTCATCTTTGTTCTTGAACTCCAAGCTGAGAATTGAAGGAGGAAGTAGAATTCCCAGAATTACCTAAAGTAATAATAATGATAATAATAATAATCACATTTAAAGGATTAAGATAAGGGTGGTTGCTTAGAATCAGAATGCCTGCGGTGTGGGGTCTGTGTGTGTGTGCACATGTGGGTGTAGGAGTGTTGGGTGTGCCCAGAGTGAGGACCTGCATATCTGAATAACTAAGTACATCCACGCTAAGAGAGTTCCGTCTGCCCACGTGACTGGGAGCTGTTAACTGTTAACTCACAGTAGCTCAGTCTGATTTTGGCAAGACAAAGCGTCTTACTCAAATACATCTTACCCAATTACACCTACTTTGCACAGGGGAAACTGAGGGAAAAGACCTTACCCAAGACAAATACAGGAAAAAATTCAGATTCCCAGTTAGTCACGTGATAGCACTTAACTTTGTGAAATCAATTCATATGTATGTCCACTGGCATTTATTTACTCATATGCCAAGTGGAATTGATTATGTATCATCTGGTTATCTGTGTAAAAAATACTGTCCTAAGTTGACCTCAAGAAAATCTAGGTAAGAAAATATGCTATTCATTTTAGCATCCCTCAGCATTTCGTATTATCCAGCAGAAACACACACACATATACACACACTCGCACACACACATACATGTATACATACACATACGGGCTCTGTGTCACTATGAGAAGCCCCTGCACCAGGCCCCAGGAGGCCCCCCACCATGTTTCACTATCAACCACATGAGAGATCCAGAACCAGAACCTCACTGTTTCCCGATACCAAGTTTCTGACACCTGATTTGTGCTCCCTAAATCTTCTCCCATCTCTTCCCTCAATCCCCAAATGGTTTATGTACAAGCTTCTGAGTACAACCCTCCTTGAAGAAAGTGTACCAACGTGACGGGCTAAGAGAGGTCATGAAGGGCAAGTAAAAATGATCCTCAAGCAAGGAGGCAAGGACAGCCTGCGCTTCAGTGCCCAGGGACCCGAGAGCAGCTAAGCGAAAGGGGAGCGTGGGGGCCCTGCCTCAGGGTGCCTGGCAGGCCAGGGAAGGCTCAGATGGCAGGCCTGGCAGCCTTCAGGGGACACGACACCCTGTCCTCGGAGCTGAGAGCCAGTTTTGGCATTGTTTGCAGTATGGTGCTGGAATGTCCATGACCCACTTCATGGAACCCTTCTGTGACTCTGGGCCAAGAGCCCACAGACAGCGTGGAGTGGGGGAGAGGTGCTGGCTCTATCAGGGTGGCACCAGCAGACTGCTCTGGTTTGGTGGCCCTTTTGTTGTGGGCTGACCTCAGAGTCACCTAGATCAGGTTGTTCTAGGTAAATATGAGCCTGGCTGGTTTCAGTTGCAACAGTTACAAACTAAAAAAATAAAGCATTTTTAAACATTCTTTCAATCTCCTCCTTTCCCCATTTTGTCTTTTAAAAAACTTTCAGTTTAATGTTTTCCTGTAAAACACAGAAGAAAACATAAAAAAGTCAAAAGCCACTGATTATCCTATTTCTTGTATTTTCAACCCCAGGGATAAGTACTACAATAAGTTTACTGTGTATCCTTTTTGTTTTTTAAAAATATGAAGTTATATGGATAGAACTATATACATACATGCACTTTAAAAAACAACAAAATATGGTCTTAGGCTGCATATTGGTCTGCAACTTGTTTTTCTTCACTGAAGAATGGATCAGGATTATCTGGCATATAAAATATTTATTTTATTTTTTACATTTAAAAAATTTTTTTAATTTTATTTTTTACATATTTATTTACATATAAATCTATCTTATTTTTTATTTCATTAAAAAAATTTCTTAAGTTTAGCTGGTAAGAGCCAGTGTCTCTTTATGACACGGTGCCAAGGGAGGGCCAAGGTGTTCAGGCTTGCATGGAGGTAAAAGGTTGTCTAGGTAAGTGTCTCCTGGTGTAGCATGGCTTGTGACAGAGCAAATGGTACCTCCTATGGTACCTGTGTGTGACCGTCACCTTTAGGTCTTCTGAGAAGTATTACTGTCTATGCATACCATCTCCAGAGGCTCTTTTTTTTTGTTCTTTTCCTCTTGGTCTGGCCACACGGCAGGCGGGATCTTAGTTTTCTGACAAGGGATCAAACTGTGCCCCTGCAGTGGAAGCATGGAGTCCCAACCACTGGACTGGCAGGAAGTCCTACCTAGATGTTCTAATTTAGCAAAATTTGGGGTTGGCCCTCATTTCCGTATTTTACAAAAGCCCCATTATACAGAAGATTCTGATGCATAGCTGGGGCTTAGAAGTCCTCTCCCAAGTTAAGAGGATCCCTGCTACCATTGCAGATTTGGCTTGGAAAACTCCCACCACCCCCCTGGTCCTCAAAGCCAACAGAGCCTTCTGGGAGCACTGACCTTGAGGCCTGAGTTCTTGCGCATCCGGAGCCGACCCATCCACATGTCTGTGAGCAACATCTGGCTACACGTGTGTGCGATGAAGTCACGGTGCTTGGCAGCTACCGCAAGCTGTAGGCACGTGGCATTGCTCCAGTTCTTCAGTTCATACGTCAGCAGTTTCATGGCCAGCTGCTCATCCTGCTTGTAGGACTGGTCCAGGAGCTCCACGGCCAGCTGGCCAAAGTCCCTGAAAGAGAGAACGTGAGGAGCTGTCTTTTGGCGCTCTTGGAGACTTAGGTGATGAAAGTGGCAGCCCAGTGACCAGGCCATGTGTGGTTTAGTTGTTCCTTATGGGGTCTAGTCTGTTCATTAATTCACCCAGCCAACACCATTAAGAATCCACTGTGTGCCAGATATGGAGTTTAGAAGTGGGGGTGTAAGTCAAATTAGTCATGATCCCTGCACTCAGGGCCCCAAATTCAAGGCATATGGATGGGTGAGGCAGATCCACAAATCAGAGTACAGTATATCTTCTTAAATGCAACAGACCTCAGTTCATAGTTAAGCCTTGTCAACCACAAGTGTGTGATCTTGGACGAGTGACATAAATTCTCAGTCTCATTTTCTGTAGGTGTAAAGTGTGTATTTTAAGAGGTCTTACCTCTTGGGGCAGTTGAGAGGGTGAAATGAAATCTATGCATCTGTGTGTACCTCTGCATCTAGCACTGTGTACCCTAGGTGTTAACTGTCTGTGTCCATCTTCTGTGTGCACCTTTGGGTGGATACTGCCTCCTCTTAAAGTACTGGATAGCTCAGACAACCAGTATTTGGGGTCCATCTTCCCTTCTCTGCCCCTGACCACCCCATTTGCTGGACTGTCCAACCTGGAGTTGTGGTTCAGCTCCTGAGAGATGTCATCTACCATGTCGTTCTCAGAAGCCTCGTGGGCCATGGCTTTGCAGAGCTTACAGGCCACCAGGGCCTTGGCCATGGCCTCCTCGCCATGCTGCCAGAAGAACAGGGCCATCTTCTGCCGCTTCATCAGGACGGCCCACACCATCAGTTCATGAAAAGGGAAAGGGAAGTGGTTGATCTCAGGGTCATCCAAGTCAATGTCCACCTCTTCTTCACGCTTCTTGGTTGTCTTTCTTCCTCGCCTCAAAGGAACATCATCCTGTAATTTTAGGGAAAAAAACATAGAGATGGAGTTAGAAATGAATCCAATCAATTCAGTAAATAGTTCCTGTGTATCTACTACTAGCTCAGCCCTGGGATAGATACAGAAAGAAATGAACTATCCTAGCTTCTATTCTAAAAGAACTCACAAGTTCATGCATGCCTAACTTTAAAACAAGCTATAATAAATGCAGAAGCACAGTCCTATGAGAACAAGACAGTGTTAGACTTTAATTTTAAACAAGTCTTTCTCAACGGACTTTTTAAAAAACAAAACAAAACTTTCATCTATTCTTTTCCTCTACAGGTAGGGTCATTTGTACCTCATGATGGACAGCATTACCCTTTCTGCTGAAAGGACAAGGACATCCTATACTTGCAATTGGATATAGGATAATAACCACATGAACAGAAGATGGGAGACAGATGCTCTATCTCGAGTTTCTGCATACTTCATTAGATTCATTTGTGAAGAATTTCTGGCCTTTGGGTCTGTTGCCGTTTGTAAGCACCCATGAGTAGATTTCACTTACTGGAACCTATATGCTTTCTTGGTTTTTAAGTTAGTATTTCAAATATGATTTATTTTTGTTTGGAATGCTAATATAACCTCATGATAGAATTTTCAAAGCTACTGTGACTACCCCCTTGTCACTGGGAAAAATGTCACTTCCTTATTTTAGAATCATGTACTAAGTCCTACCACTGGAATGAACTTATATATATATATATATACATACATACATATATATATATATACACACACACACACATATATAAAACATGTAATAAAGAGAATAAATAATTGACACTAATAATTTGAACAAACACTTACCTCCATTCCCAACAGTTTCAAGGCTTTGGGCTGTTAAAAAAATTTTATGCACAAAGTTAGATCTTTCTTTATAGAGGTAAGAATCCTAATGTATCTTAAACAGGTAATGGAACAAATTTATTGTACCATATAGCATTTATTCATTTCACTAAATAAAACACCACAGGGGAAGCTCTTTACAGAAATTCTAAGAGAATTACAAATTTAGTGACTTTGGTGAATTATAGAAAATTAGGAAACTGGAGAGGTATAATGAGATAGCCTAAAGGGTAGACCCTGGAGGTTTATAATCTCTTTTATAGACCAAGACTTTTTCCATCTTCCTAAAACCATCCTGCTTGGTTGACATCTCTTAGACATCAAGCACTTGAGTGAACAATGAGCCATTCAATCAAATGATGAGATGTTCCTCAAACCTCTGAAAACCACTGTAATATGGAGACTTGGGGTATTATTCAGAAATACTACACATTGAGATGATTCATGCTGGCTATCTCTCTTTGCTGCTGACCAGTAGAGCAAGGGTGAATGGGGCCAGAGGGACGTTTGTTGAGGTCAAAGGGCATGGAAAGTGTAAGCAGACATAGCAGCACCACTGGTCACACTGGGAATGTGCAAAACAGGTGCAGACCAAGATGGAAGAGAAGGCATCTCAGCAAATTATGGAGCTAAAGAGAACTCATGTAGATGAAAAGCTTTGGGGGGAGTCCTCAATAATTTTTACAGGTATAGATAGATCCCAAGACCAAAAATCTTGAATGCTGATAAAGTAGATAAGATTATGCTGTGTGCTGTACTTAGTCATATCCGACTCTTTGTGACCCCATGGACTGTAGCCTGCCAGGCTCCTCTGCCCATGAGGATTCTCCAGGTAAGAATACTGGAGTGGGTTGCCATGCCCCCCTCCAGGGGATCTTTCCAACCCAGGGATGGAGGCCAGGTCTCCCACATTGCAGAAGGATTCTTTACCATCTGATTACTTGAATATAATTACTATTTGCTGATCATTAAGGTTTACTTTTTTAAATGAAAAAACGAGTTTTTTAATGTACCAAAAGACTTATTTAGAAGTTGAGCGTGTCATCTCAATTCACAGCATGTATAAAAGCTAAAAAAGGTTCATTATCAATGCCAGTTTCTGATTTGAATTGGACCTAGTGAAGAAAAGAGAGTGTAACGCTCAGTACATTTTTTTCCTTTTCTTTTTTAAACAGATTTGATGGCAGAGGGAAGAAGAGGCAGGACAGCTTGCCTTCTTCTCTGATTTCCCCCTTGCAGACAAGGAAGCAGCCACACTCCACATCTACTGCATCCTAGACCTCCCCAGAATCCAGGAAATGGAACTGCAGCCAGCCTCACCCTCTTTGGGCCAAAGAGATTGTGGTACAGCGTCCGGAAGCGCTTGCGCGTGTAGTTGCAGCGATAAGCCCCTCCCATCAGGTACTCGATCACCAGGCCGATATCGATCAGGCTGATTCTGTAGTCTGGTGGCAGGTTCCCCTACCAAGGAAGAACGGAACACACACACATCCGAGAGACAGCGGGGTTTACTAGAGATTCTACTCCGTGTGTTCTGTAACTATTTTAGACTAAAATAATAATAATAATAATAATTCAAAAGAAACATATGAATGTATTATTATGCTGGTTAATCAATTCACCTTAAAATAGATCCAACCGAAACCTGGATATTCTCGCTTGGAAAGAAGACATAAGTTAAATAAGAAGATGCAGTAATCGTCGGCAATAACAGAAAATCAAAATATTTATTCAAGTCTTCAGCTGGGGAGAAAAAAACACCAGTGTAGCAGAAAGAAACACAAATGGCAAATTCTACCACTCCCAGCCACTAAGGAACTAGGTTCCCAGATGCTCCCCCAGATCCCCTCACTGCTCTGCCTCATCCTCAGGCCTGTTACTGGCCTCTGGCTGATCATTTAGTTCTTCTTGCTCACTAAGTGAAGACTCCTTCCAGAAAGTAGTTGTTATTACCAGGGACTGCATCAGGTGAAATATGCTGAGAGCTTGAATATCCTTTATACAAAACTTCTGTTAACAATTTTTTTAAAAATTGGCACCTTTTAAATAAAAGGAGAGCATGATGGATGTTATGACAAAGACTTTTCTGAACATCACTTGTGTTTAAAGAAGAAAGAGGGATGAGGTAAGAGAAGTTTTATCAACCGAATATTTATTTCTCCAAAATTAAAGAGGTTTTTCACATTTTCTTTCAGAGAATAGTGCTCCTTGAAGATCTATAGCTATGGTGTAAGTTTAATGTTGTACATATAGATGCAAAAACAGAAGAGTTATTATTATTATCTCCTCATTATTGGTTTCTTTCCTCTGTGTAGCCTGAGGAAAATCTTTGTTTTGTTAGGTGATGGAAGAATTAGCTGTTTGTGGGAAATTCTGAGCTCACAGTGAGTTCCAAAGGGTGCAGCTGATCACATCTCACTCTCTGAAAGGTTTTGTTCCCCGGCGCAGAAGTGTGCTCTGTACCATTAGTGGTAGAGGTACCACATGTGTAGGAAGCCTGGCACACTGTCTTCTTAGATATATTTTGGAGGGACGGGAGGACTGCATCCACTTGGGGATTTGTCTTTAATGGGGGATCCATTCAGGACGCTAGGTGAAATTCCTGCCATTTCATGGAAATGGCTCATAGCAGTAGTGGTGGTTTTCTAGACTTGTGGCATCTGCACTGCCTGGGAAATGTGGTGACACTGCAAAGGTTTGGACCCTGTCCTGCATCAAGTATGAGATGCTATGCACTTCATGAGCCGTCCAGGTGATTCTGAGTCTACGACATAAAGTTCAGATGGGGTTACACAGCAGCATTGGGAAATTCAAAGTGTACGAAGATAATCATTGTCACTAGGAAGTTAGCTTATGAAGGTGGGTCTCAGTTATCCTTACTCAGCTTTCCTACGGGCAAGAGCAATCATCTGAAAGGGATTCAGAAACCGAGGCGGCCAACTGTATCCTACCATCAGACCTATAACTCCTTATTTTTAATTGTCTTATTTATCTTCACATTCCCAATGCCTGGTGTATGGTAGGCATTCAAGATATTTTTGGGGAGGAGGGGTAAAAATGTGAATAAGTAAAACATTGAAATTAATCAATGTATTTGAGGTTCTTCAGTATTATATTCTCAGTAACATTCCCACTCAGGCTATCAAGAAAGACCAAATCATCTGGTTCCTTTAAAACAGAACTTAGAGAAAGATTTAAGCTAGTAACTTATCATGTATTGTCCTTTCCATGAGTGCTAAACTGAATTTAAGAATATTACCTGTGCAACCCTTTTTCTCCATTATTCTGGGCAGTTTCCATATTGCCTGGCTCTTACTGGACAGTCATGTGAGGCTATTATTAGCAGCACCCCAGAGCTGCTTTGGGCGTGCGTGGGTCAGCCTCATCTCCTCTGCATTTGGCTCCTACAAGGGTGACTTGCAGAGGAGGCTCACCCCATCTGTGCTATTTTCCTTGGCACTGTGAGGCTGGCAGGGGAAAGAGCACTGGCTGTGTGTCAACTGCTCTGGATTCTGTCCATCCTTCACAAATCATCCACTTTCCCTCAAGGCCTCAGTTTTCTTCCCAGTAAAAGGGGCTGAACTCCATGTCCTTTATGGTCTGTAATGCCCAAATGCCAGATTTCAGGACCACCACCCCCGCCCCCACGGCAACAAAGGTTTATTGTAATGTGACCAAACAACAATCATAGTGAGTCTATGAATTTGTGCCTATTTTTAAACCTTGTAACAATTTTCTAAATTTAAAATGTGGGTAATAGTGAGCCTACTACCTATATATTTTCTTTTGAGAAACCATGTGTGAACATCAGTTTGAATTCTAAGAACAAGAATCAATATTGCCAGAAGACCAATATTGAATGATGATATTTATGCTTTTGAGATGTAAGAGTGGGTTGTCAGGAAAGAGATAATGGTAAAATTCAAAATAAATAAAAAATTTTAAGGGACAACATTTTTTTTGCAAATGTTCTATAAACATTGGTGATATTTTGCAGAATTTTATGCAAATTCATAAAGGGCTGATAGGTTTACTTACTACCAAAAAAGGTGATGGAATCTACTTTTCCTAAAGACTTCTTATATAAAGCTTGATTATTTCATAGTGATTTTTGTACAGTCTGGTCTGAAGCAGGAGAAAAGATTCTGTGACAATTCTGGGTTACTGAGCTTTTGAGTGATGGCCTGAAAGGAACTAGCCTGAATTCTGTCTGACCACAAGAGGGCGATGGTCACCTAACTCAAGGCAATGAGGGGTCGCTCGGTACTTGGTTCAATTTGTGCTCTGCAAACAGGCAATGTGGACAAAATTACTTCAAGGTCCTATTTCTAAAGGTTCAGTTGTTTGATCACTACCTGGCAGGCTGCTCTTATATCTCTGCTGCCAGGTCACTGGGCAAAGACCTGCCCAGAGCTTGCAGAGTTGATGAAGTTTCCAATAATCCCTGGAATTTGGTTAGTAGAGATGGAGGCTTAGAGAAAAGGAAGGGTAAACGGTTAGGTAGGGATGCGGTTGTACTCATAACATCCACTTCCTTTTTGAAAAAAATAAAGAAAAAAGTAGAAAAAATGCCACCTCGTATTCCACAGGTAATGTCCAAAAACCTCTGGAGGAGTCTTCCTTTGCTCAGTTCCTTTTCAAACAGGAAGTCGATATACTGGAGTAATATTCATTCTGCCTGCTGTTTCTCTTATTCCCTGTTTCCCCTTTTTGGTAATTACTTTGATAACTGGTAAAACCTGAACACTTATTTCCCATTTCATGCCTTAACAACACACAGCAAGCCATAGGATTCAAATAATTTGATCCAGAGAGTAAAATAGAGAGGTTTTGATCCATGGATAGGTAAATTTGACAACTGGAAAATGTTGTCTTTCTTCATGCCATGA
This sequence comes from Muntiacus reevesi, assembly GCF_963930625.1. NCBI lineage: Eukaryota > Metazoa > Chordata > Mammalia > Artiodactyla > Cervidae > Muntiacus > Muntiacus reevesi. Next base: position 43,828,006 of record NC_089265.1, read on the forward strand.
ACCACGACTCTGAAGCTAAATTTTAATCTGTGCCATGCCTAAGAATGTCTTTTAATTAAAAGAATAATTTGAATTCATTTATTAGATATGCTTTTCTAAATGCACTCTGTTTTTCAGATGTCAATTCATGATATCATTATCAGATTTCAGCTGCTTAGGAAACTTTTTTCTTTGAAATTCATAACAAGCCTTCAAAGAAGACTGTTTCCTTCTGATATATGCAAGGTATAAAATGACAGCTGGTTGTCAGATTTAATAAGGGAGAATGGGGAAAAGACCATCCTGGTGAAAATTCATGGGAAAAGAGGACACTCCCTCAATATGTGGCATGGCAGTAAACTGGGCAACCATTCTTTTAAAAATTAAGAATGCTTTGGTAAATTTGCATAAATTTAGCAGATGAAGTTATGAAAACATCCTTTCTTTACCAAAGTGTGTCTGAAATGCTTTTGCTTTAAAATCCTGCAAAGCGCTGGGTCTTGATTCCCATATAGATGAATTTTATTATCATAATTTCACCACTCTTCCTATATAATGTTCAAATATCACCCTTCTTTATGGGGAGGGATAATTCAGGTAATCTGAAGTATTAGTACATTTAAGAAAGAAAAACTACCTTTAAAACATACAGAGGCACAAATTGAGCAGACAGCTACTAAAATGGCAAGTTAGATTTCATGGAAAAGCAGACAGACTCAGGCCATTCTGGTTTAATATGAAAGCATTGGTACATCCAATGGATTATGCACGAAAATGGCTCAGGGAACTGGGTTGGCTGGCATCATTTTCAATTTCTGGTTGATGTGGAATACTAACTCTACTTCACTACTCTTAGATTGCTCTCTTGATAGAAGTAATTTGAGATTTTGAAACTAGCTTCAAATTCGCCATGTTCAGTTCTGTTGGTTTCAAAGGGTAGTTGGACTTGGAGATATCCTAGTTAACTTAATGATGGTATGATAATTCCTAAATGTATTCTCTGGGTTCATAAGTGTTATTTACATTTAATAGACATATTATCAAACATTATGCTTAAGGTCCAGGCTGTGTTTCTAACTTTTGAACAGCATTCATTTTGTATTTATCACTTACTGATTAATTTTTTGTGATAATAGATTAAATCAAGTAATATGTACATAAAGTCCTATAATTGTAAAGCACAAGCATATGCTGATTATTATGTTCCTTAATTTTAAAAATTGTTTGAACTGATCAAGATTTTCTTAGCATTTTAATCCTAGTCTTTGCAGATTTTGCATATCTTATTGGCATAAATTGCTGGAAGTTATCTGAAACCTTCTGAAGAAGATACGCACCAATATTAATTTCTTTCTCATTCACTTCTTAAAAGGAACACAAACAGAAAAACCTCATTTTTAGCTCCTTTCACCCATAAAACGTAGACACTGCCAGCTCCTTTGACTACCACTGTGATTCTTTCTTGCTTTTCAGTAGTCAGACACTCACCTTTATCATAGAAATAAATGGAGTCTGCATTTCCTGCCCCTATTTCTTCCCAAGGGAAGAAACTAAACAAAGGTTTTCATTTCTTCCAGCCACACTGGCAGTCTCTTTTTCTCAAGAAAAATTTTTCCTAAGTAAGTTCAGTACTATCCTGAGTGATCTGTTATCATTTTTTCCCCATTACTAAATTAGTAAATAAATGAATCCTTATATAACTATATTCTTGCTCTGGTATTGGGATCACATTTGAAAGAGAAATAAAACTGCTATTAACTGATAGTCCTTCCTCCAAAATTCTTACCATCCTGTCCTTTCTAGTGAGTTTATATTATTTTTGAGGTACACCTTTAGCTAAGAAGTTAAATAAAACCAAAGCTTAAAAACACTCTACATGTCTTCTACAAAATGTAAGCAAATGTAAGAGGCAATTAATAGGATTTCAGAAAAAAGAAAGAGGAAGAGAACCTATTAGGAGGGGTTTTGATCATTTAGATTCAGTAGAGCCTAACTGTAAAAATCTACTGGCCAGTGACTGGGCCAGAAGGAAAAAAGCACAGCCGTTTCTTCAGAAAGCCTCATAATTGCTTCAGGGACACAGACTAGATTAAGGTAAGGGGGATATTTTACTTTTCATAATTTCAGAAAAACAAAAACATTTTACTGAACATGAGTAACAAGTACCTTGACAAAGAATACATGCTAGGTGTGTACACCTTATCTTCTGAGATACTTCCCTCTGTTTAGTTTCCAGGCAATTTTAAGCCAAGATAAATTAAACTAAATAGGAAGACTTGAGGAAAAGAGAAATGGGTTTCTTGAGGGCAGGTATGCTTATGGCTTGAAATGGGGCAAGCCATGGAGAGGTGTGATCTCGGTAAAATGTACGGATGGCACAGCTTCTATTTCCCTTGCTTTGAGGGAACTGCAGGCTTCACTCACTCACACAGATGAGAAATTTTTCAGTAGGATTGTGTGGAGGTGAGAGGAAAGTTTCTAAGGGCCAGCAGAAGGAAGCTATTTGTACCCTTTACTCGTTACCAGCAAAGTTCAACTGGTTAATAGTATATTATAAGTAGCCCCAGGGCCTTTGCTTGGCCTTTCAAAGGAAAATTAGTAAGTGACTACAGGACACCTAAAGGGTAGTTCTAGCCTATGATTTCTTATGAGACGAAGGAGTGGTACTCTTATTTTTTTACCTCACTTCGTAGATTTTTCTGAGAATGTCCTATGGACTTTGGCAAAGAATTGCGACCAACTGGTAGGTGGGTATACGTGTGTGTGTGTTTGTGTCGGTGCATGTACACGGGATAGGGGACGTGCCACCACCTATTTTTAACTTTTGGAATGAAAACATCATTTTCTGGAAACCTGCTCAAGGGTTCAGAATTGAAGCTACCTTGGAAAGAGTTTGTACAGGGCAAAAGAACAACCACATGGTTAGGATTAAATGTAACCTCCCTATGCCTCATTTTTTTCATCTATAAATGGGGATAACACTATATAATAAAAATAATAATAGTAAAATAATTACTTCATATAATTTTTGTGAAGATGAAGTGAGCTAAGATACATAGAAAGCTCAGGTTAATGTCACACACTTAGTCATCACTAAACCCGAGGTACCATTACTTAATAATAATAATAATAATGATGATGATGATTAAAGGATCTGAGTTCTAATTCTAGCTCCTTACTAACCACTCAAGATAGTTCTCACCTCCTTGCCTCCTTGTGTTTCAACCTCATTTCTAAATTGGGAATAAACCTACTAGACCCAAACCAATTGACTCCCCCGCCCTGCCCCACATCAAACTGGATGATGAATGTGAAAAAATATATTAGAGAAACAAAAGTGTCAGCAGCATGGAAGGTATATTTGTGTGTAGTCTCTGTTTTTCTGAGATTTTCTGAGCTATGCTTACCACGCTCTGTGTCACACTAGAAGTGGCAGTGATACACTGTATCAGGAGCTAGTAAATAAATAAGCCTTTCATGGTCGGTTGGATGGCATGGAAATGAGCTCCCCAAACATCGAGGAGCACATGGAAAAATACAGGTAATGGCATAAATCCACACAGCATAGGGGCAAAGCCTAGAGTTCCACGATCCAAAAGCATTATGTCCGATGAAAGCATCTGAAATCACAGAGAGCGGCACTAGAACTGCAGCTGCATCATAAGCAGAGACGTCGGAGAGTTAAAACACAAACGCGCACACCATGTCCAGAAATGAGGGGCTTCTGACAGGGACAGGACTACTCCGGCAGCTCATGCAAAACGGCACTTTCTAATCACAGGAAGCAGTCAAGACAGGGCCTCCGACCTGCAGTCCGGAGGGTCCTTACCTTTTTGACATCCCTGACCAAGTGGTACAATGTGTTTGAGGGCCCATGTCTCTGAAAACAATAAAGAAGAATCAAATGGTTTTGCTAGTCAGGGGCTCTCATTGGCAAGGAAAGAAGGGTCTGGAGGGAAGGGTTTTGGCTGGTGGAGGGGCGGTTCATCAAGATGAACCTTGTTCTAGTTGCTCAGTTGTACCTGTCTTTTCTAAATAACCACAGGGGCAGGTTTTTGGATTGTGGCTCCTCAAGAAAAAGCATTTGAGGTTCTAGGTTCAAACTATGCAAAAGAGGCCATCAACTCTGATGACAGCTGGGTCAAAACATCATTCAAGAGGCTAGTTGTGGAGCAGGGGGAGACACAGGGGCTAATTTAGCGCTTTAGAATTACACTTTGGCACACTGCCAATTGTAACTTGTTTATTACACATAATGAATGAGAAACTGGCTAAAGCAGGGTTTGGCAGACTTTTTCTGTAAACAGCCAGATGGTTAATATCTTAGACTTTGTGGGTCATACAGTCTTCATCACAACATTCAACTCTGCCATTGCGCAAAAAAAAAAAAAAATGTTTGTTTGCTTAAGGTAAGACTAAAATGAAATAAGTCGTTTGCCATCCTCTTGTCTTTCAGGATAGGAACTCCAGATGAAATAGGGGATGCCTAGTTAAATCTGAATTCCAGATAGACGATGAATAATTTCTTTTTATTTGTTTTAACTTTCATTCATTTTATTAATTCTTAATGTTGAACTACTTTTTCTTTGTCCTATTGATGGTATATTTGGTAGTTCTCTTTTGTATTCATGTATTTTTTATGTATCAAATTTAAAGTTTTAAATGTAACTACATCTCTTAATCTTTTGATTTATAACTTCTTCTGTTTTTATGTTTTCTCACCTTTTTTTTTAGAGGCATAACTGACATATAACATATTAGTTTCAGGCATACAATGTAAATGATTTGATATTTGTATATGTGGCAAAATGATCATTACAGTGTCTTTGTAGTATCTGTCACCATACATAATTCCCAATTTTTTTCTTGTGCTAAGGACCATAAAGATCTACTCTTTAGCGACTTTCAAATATGCAATATAATATTATTAACTATAGTCTCTGTGTCGTATATTACATTCTCATGTCTTATTTTATAAACAAATTTGGAAATTTGTACATTTTGACCAATAACAATGAATAATTTTGAGTATGTCTCATGCAATAACTGAGACATACTAAAAATTATTTGTTGTTTTCTTAAATTCACATCTAACTGGGAATTCTATATTTTTATTTGCTAAATCTGGTGACTGTGTTGGAAGATCTGGAACAGTGATGGTAAATCCTTAAGCACTGTTGGAACACATTCAAGTATTCAAGACAATCCCTATGTACTGCCTCAACTACTGGCTCCTTCAGGTGGACATACACATCAGAACTCTTTTTCCACTGAGGAATGTAGTATTGTGTAGGGATTAAACCTTCAAACTCTGGAGTCAGAATGCTTGTCTCCAAACCTGGCCCTGCTGCTTACCAGCTGTGACCATGGACAAGCTGCTTAACTGTGTCTCAGTCTTATTATCTCTGAAAAGAGGATAATAATACCACTTATCCGGTAGGGTGTTTGTTAGGACTAAATGATGAAATGTTTATATAACTATAGCACTCAATAAATGTTAGCTATTCTTTCACTGAGGCTATCCATTGTATAATCCTTTTCAAAAGAGTAGTCCAGGGATAGTTGATTACCACTGACTGGAGTGATGAAATCACTTGGCCTTTCTTGATCTATAACTTTCCTACTTACTTCTTTCCAATAGTTGAAATAAATCACCCTCCTCCCTTGATTCTCTATTCATATGAGGGTCATTCAATTCTATATTTTTATTTATTGAAAACCCCATTATTCTTTCCTCCCCAATTTTACTGACATGTAACATTGTAGAGTCCGACATGACTGATGTGACTTAGCAGCAGCAGCAACAGCAACATTGTATAAGTTTAAGAAGTACAATGTGATGATTTGATGCTCCTATATATTTTGAAACATCTATGGCAATAAGATTAGTTAACATATTCTTCAACTCAGTAATCATTTTGCTGTTGTTATGGTGAGAACATTAAAGATCTGAATCTCATAGTAAGTTAAAAATATACAATATTGTACTGTGAACTACAGTCACTATGCTATACATTAGATCCCTGAAACGCATTCATCTTATAACTGAAAATTTGTACCCTTTGGCCATAACTTCTTGGTTCCCCCACGCCTCGGCTCCAGTTTTTTTGAGGAACCTCCATATTGTTTTCTACATTTGGTTCCCTTGTCTAATATTAGTTAACTGTATACGCAGGGGATTATTGCTGGGCTCTTGTTTGTGTTTCATTGGTCTATGTGTCTGTTTTTATGCCAATACTACTGTTCTGATTACTGTATGTTTGTGATATAGTTTGAAATCAAGAAGTGTGATGTCTCCACCTTTGTTCTTCTTTCTCATGATGGCTTTGGCTTTTCAGGGTCTTTTGTGGTTCCATGCAAATTTTAGGATTCTTTTTCTCTTTCTATGAAAAATGCCATCACAATTACATTGAATCTATAGATGGATTTTATTCATGAACATGAAATAGCTTTCCACTTATTTGAGCCTTCACTTTCTTTTATCAGTGTCTTACAGTTTTTGATGTATAGATCTTTCACTTCTTTAAATTTATTCCTAAGTATTTTATTGTTTTTGATGCTAAGCAGAATTATTTTCTTTCTTTTTCAGATAGTTCACTGTTAGTGTATGTAAGTACAATTGATTTTTGTATGTTGATTTGGTATACTGAACTTTACTGAATTTATTAGTTCTAGCAGTTTTTTTTTGTGTGTGTGTGGAGTCTTTAGGATTTTCTGTATACAAGATGGTGTTATCAGCAGAGAAATTTTACTTCTTTTCAATTTAGATGAAAATTCTTATTTCTTTTTATTTTTGGGGCCTAATTTCTCTGGCCAGGGCTTCTAGTACCAAGTTGAATAGCAGTGGTAAGAGTGGGCACCACTCTTGTTCTTGTTCCTCATCTTAGAGGGAAAGCATTTGGTCTTTCACTAATGAGTGAGGTTCGGTTTAGTTCAGTTGCTCAGTTGTGTCTGACTCTTTGAAACCCCATGGACTGCAGCACGCCAGATTTCCCTGTACATCAACTCCTGGAGCTTGCTCAAACTCATGTCCAGTGAGTTGGTGATGCCATCTAACCACCTCATCCTCTGTTGTCCCCTTCTCCTCCTGCCTTCAATCTTTCCCAGCATCAGGATCTTTTCCAGTGAGTCAGTTCTTTGCATCAGGTGGCCAAAGTACTGGAGTTTCAGCTTCAGCATCAGTCCTTCCAATGAATATTTAGGACTGATTTCCTTTGCGATTGACTGGTTTGATCTGCTTGTAGTCCAAGGGACTCTCAATAGTCTTCCTCAACATCACAAGTCAAAAGCATCAATTTCAAAGGCATATATGGGTTTGTCATATATGGCCTTTAAAACGCTGAGGTGTATTACTTTCATACTTAATTTGTTCAGAGTTTTTACCATGAAAAGGTGTTGAATCCTGTCAAATATATTTTCTGTATCCATGGAGATGATCATATGGTTTATATATTTCTTTCTACTAATGTAATGTATCACATTTATTAATTTGTACATGTTGAACCATCCTTGCATCTAAGGACGAATCTTACTTGCTCATGGTATTTGATCTTTTTAATGTGCTTCAATCTAGTTTGCTAGTATTTTGTTGAGAAATTTTGCATCTATATTCGTCAGATATATTGACCTTTAGTTTTCTTTTCTTGCAGTGTCCTTATCTGGCTTTGCCATTATGGTAATGCTGGCCACGTAAAATAAATTTGGGAGCGTTCCCTCCTCTTCATTTTTTGAAGAATTGGAAATGGATTGGAGTTAATTCTTTAAATGTTTGGTAGAAGTCACCTATGAAGCTATCTGGTCCTCAGCTTTTCTTTATTTGGAGTGTTTTGATTCCTGATTCAATCTCATTATTTATTACTGATCTGTTTAAATTTTATGTTATTTTTGTGTGTGTGTGACTTGGACTTAGTAGGTAGTATGTTTCTAGGAATTTATCCATTTCTTCTATGTTGTCCTATTTGTTGGCATACAATTGTCCATAGTAGTCTCTTGAGATCCTTTGTATCTGTGTGGTATCAACTATAATGTGTTCTCTTTCATTTATAATTTTATTTGAGTCTTCTTTTTTTCTTGGTAATTCTAGCGAAAGTATTATCAATTTTGCTTATCTTTTCAAAATATAATCTCTTTGCTTTATTAATCTCTTAAATTGTTTTTTTAGTCTCTTTCATTTATTTCTGCCCAGTGTTATCGCCTTCTTTTTCCTAACTTCAGACTTTGTTTATTCTTATGTTTCTGCAAGGCTGCAAGAGCTGCTGGGCTTTTCAACAGGTCTAGCAGCTGGGGGCCAGAACAGGCAGCAGTGGTGGCTGGAGTCGGTGGTACATGCACACATTTGGCCACGGGGACCGGCCGCAGGTGCCTGTATAATGGTGGGAGCCAGTTGCAAACATATATGCAGTGTCAGAATCCTGGGCTAACCGCAAGGGCTGGGGCCAACTGCAGGTGCGCTGGCAGATGCAGGGCCCCGGCTGTCAGCATGCATTACTGTGGCTGCAGGGTGTTACTGTGAGTGCATGTAGACCAGTGTAGGCCAGCGACGGAAGTCTGGCCAGTGGGATGCAGGGGCACAGCTGAGAAGCTATTTGAAAGCAATTCTAGTAGGCAGGCCAGTAACAGAAGATAGGGCGGGAGCTGGGCCCACAAGCAGCCTTGGAGGCTCTGACTGTTGGCGTGCACTCCTGTAGCTGCAGCGTCTCCCCATGGGTGTGTGCACGGGAGTAGAGGCCAGTGAAGGGAGCAGGGTCGGGACGTGCAGGTACACAGCTGGAGGGGCCAGCTGCAGATAGCCCAGTGGTGCGGGTGAGCGTCAGGCGATAGGTCTGAATCCGGGCCCACACGCGGCCTAGGCTGCTGGCGTGCACGCGTGTGGCTGCAGGGTTTGTAGTTCTAGGGTCCTGTACTTCCACGGCAGTGGTGCTGGCTGTCAGCCCAGCCGAATGTGGGTACCTGGCTGGGGGTGCTAGCTTTCAGAGTGTGCGCAGTAGTGGGGGACAGTTGTGGGGTCTAGGCTGGGTTCTTAAAATTTGTAGCCACAGAGGCCTGGGCTGGCCACTGGGGTGAACCCCAGGATCCAGCAGGGTTGAGAGGGGAGGGTGTGGTGAGGGGCTCAGGTGAGTGGTGTCTATGAATGCAAGTGTCTGCAGAGCAAAAACCGGTGAAATCTGCAGGGTTCTGTGGAGGCTTTGCTGGCCATTGGTTTCTTTAGCAGTGAAAGCGGCCAGGGTCCTCTACAGAGCAGGTCACTGGGAACTGTGGTCACTCAGCTGTCAGCCTGGCTGATACTGTGATCCTGGCCATGACGGTATGTCTCAGGTTTGCAGGTCTCTGGGTAGGGTGAATCCTTTGTGTGGCGCTCGGAAAGGCTCACCACTGTCTTTTCCAGAGAGGGCAACTCCTTCTAGCTGAGGAGCTTCCTCTTGGCTCGGAGCAGTGCCAGCCTCAGGGGCCAGGGTGATACAGGCACAAAGACGCTGTTCTTCTCTTTTTTGGGTGGTTATTTTCAGATTTTTTTTTTTGTTCCACTGTTTTGCTGAAGTTTTCTTAATTGGACTCCTGAGCTCTCCTAGAGCTGTCTTTGTTGTGAATAGCTGTCTAATTACTGATCTCTGTGGAGGAACAAAGGCTAGGTCTTCCACTCTGCCATTTTGGCCCATTATGACTGAAAGCCTTAGCACGCTGAACTGAAAAAATACTGTAGAGAAAAGAGAAGTGTGGGGCCACTCTGCGGAGTTGTTTTCTACTTTCTGCAGTGGGAATCTCATCAAGCCAGGGTGGCAGCAGCTAATCCCTACCTCTGGCTGGGGATAGGTCAATAAGCTCCATCTCATTAGTGCTGAGAGTGGTGGAACAAAGAAGCACTGTGACAAATGAGGGTCTCTGATAAAGACGTTTTGGTTCAATAGCTCCTTTGTTTACTTAGAAACTTTAAGATCTTGAATAAGCCAATTCTCTTCTTGGCCTCAGTTACTTCATCTGTGAAATGGAGGGGAACAATATCTATTCTTTGAACTTCATTGGATTTTTGTGAGTATCAGCTCAGAGCTGATGTACTAAACTCACTAAATACTCTCAAAAACTTCATAAATAGCAGTTTTTCTTTTGATAACTTCTTGACATCCCCAGTGAATGAATTAACAAATCGTTATAAAAACAAAGCCAAAAAATCTTCCTGGGTAACTCCAAACAAAAAGTTTTTACATTTTATCCTGTTATACTGCAATGAATGAACTGAGAATAACAAGATGCTGAGAATAACAGTGCTGAGAATAACAAGATGGTGTGGGATAGTTAACTGGCCTCCTTTGATGGTTGGGAGTTAAATCAATCCTGCTCTGCTGATTGCCTCACACACTCTGTGGGTTTACAGAATGAAGTATGTTCCAATTTCCAGAGCCTTGTAGTTTTGCATAAGAACCTGAGAACATTACCTTTTGGTGATCATGTAACTTTCTGCCTCTTAGATGCTGACAACTGAGCAGTTAAAACAAGTGGATTTCTGGTGACTTGGTGTTTGTTGTCGAAGGGAACATTTGTGGAAAATGATCCATGCATTTGGAGGGGAAGGCAGGGACTCACATTCATGTTGGGGGCAGGAGAAGGTAAAACCAAAAAAAAATTAGAGAAAATAAAAAGTGCCTTAGCTTGGTCCTACCGTATTGTACAATTCCTCTAGTCTGGAGATGGTGAGAAAACGATGCATGCTTACTCCATTCTCTATAAGTAATTTCACAAAATCCACTCTGTCCAGAACTAAGGCATCCAACATGGCTTGCTCCAGAGACCCCACCTGCAAATCAAGTCACTGAGTTAGTCTGCCCTAGGGTCTGAGGATGCAATTTTCTGGCATTTTCCTGAATACTTTAGAAATGGATGTCTTTGACATCTAGTAAACCATTAGCACCTCCAAGAACATGCTAGCAAGAGTATCTCAATTTCACTTTTGGGACACCCACGGTCTCTCCTGTATTTGGGGGCTTGTCTTTGCAAACAAAACACAGGGCTTTCTAGTGCTAAAAGCTACTTTTTTCCCTCTAAATCTCTTCTTTGTTCTAGATTCTGAGAAGTTCAGGGTTTACAAGGCTTTTCGTTTCCCAACTCTCTAACCAAACTTCTACAAAACCACTAAAGTGCCAAACTGAGTATTTTGCTATCTTCATTTTCATCTTCCCTCATCATCTAATTTAGGCTCTAAATTAGATTTCTGACTGACCCAAGAAGTTCAGTTCAGTTCAGTCACTCAGTCATGTCCGGCTCTTTGTAACCCCATGAACCGCAGCACACAAAGTCTCCCATGTCCATCACCAACTCCCTGAGTCCACCCAAACTCATGTCCATTGAGTTGGTGATGCCATCCAACCATCTCATCCTCTGTCGTCCCCTTCTCCTTCTGCCCTCAATCTTCCCCAACATCAGGGTCTTTTCAAATGAATCAGCTCTCCGCATCAGGTGGCCAAAGTATTGGAGTTTCAGCTGACTCAAGAAGAGGGATCTAGTAAATAGACCAGAAAGTAGACTGCTTTTTTTCTTTTTCTTTTTTTAGTTAAGTATCATTACCTTGCCTCCACCTTGACCATTTCTACAGGGAGACCCAGTAACTATTTAGGTCATTTGGTCTGTTTACTAGGGCTTTATTTAATTTCTTTCACAAAATTTCTCAGAGACTCTGTGACAAATCTTTCTACACGAGTAATCCATTGGCACTAAAGGAAGCCAGGTTTCAACCCCAGGCAGAAGCTCTCTGGGTCACAGAAAAGGTTGAAAAAGACCTGTACACGGGGTGTTTTCCTTCAGTGGTTCCAGGCACAGGAATCAAATTCCAGACTGCTGGCTGTCTCCTGGGGATACAGGCATACACCAGCCAATGGCCAATTTTCCAAGGTTTTTTTTTTGGTAGACCCAGTTGAGGGAAACAAACCAAGAACGGTTATATAAAGCTTTGGTTGCCTCTGTGTTGTTCTTGGGTACGGGGTGGGGGCGGTGGGGGGGCTGTGCTCAGCCTCCAGGACCAGATGGCACCTGCTCGTGGAAGCCTGCAAATTCTGCATCCCGTCGTGCGGCCGGTCCCACACCAGCCTGGGGTGCCATCACGTGGCGGCAGCAACCTCCAGGACAACCAGAAACACACTGCTAATTCCACTCCTTTCTTAATTTTAATTAACACAATTTTGTTTCATATATGTGTTTTCAGGCATATAAAAGAAACAGCATTAATTGCAGCTAAACATTGCTACCAAAGGCCATGCAAGAGATGGACATGTTTGGAACATTTGGAGTTGTACCACCAGGCGGCAGTATTTCCCTAAATATGAGAAAGGGAGCCGCGCATGAGGACCGCCACAAAGGAATATTTCTACCCTAAAGATAAAGCAGTGGTTTCTGGAGTCGCTCTCATATACCTGAAACAAATACCCTTGCCCCAGCAAGCGTGCTTTTCAGGGGTGATGACATATACTCTACCGGCCACTGTTGCCCATAAATAAAGATCTGGCTGCGGGCGATGTCGACTCTGTTCCAGGCTAAAGCTAAGCTCAGTTGGTCTGGGGCTGAGGCGTTGGCTCCTGCATATACAAAAGCAGAAGAGAGAGAGAACACAATCAGTTATTAGATCGAGAAGACCCGCTGCATCACTCTCCCATCCACCTCCTCTTCCTGGAAAGTAGACTTGGCTGTATAGGGAGGGTTCTCAAACTTGGCACTATTGCCATTTTGAGCAGGATAATTATAGTGTCTTACACGTTGTAGAATATTTAATACCATTTCTGGACTTAACCCAACAGATGCCAATATCACCTCTGCCACCAAGTCATGACAATCAAAACTATCTCCAGATGTTGCCAAATGCCCCCAGGGGTAAGGAAGACACGATTAGCCTGATCACTGCTCTACTGTTTTTCCAGTCAAGGTGTGGCCCCTGGGGCAGCAGCAGCAGCATCACCTGGGCTCTTGTTAGAGATGCAAACCTCAGCCCCCACCCCAAACTACTAAATCAGAATCTGTCCTCAACAAGCTCCCAGGTGATTGCTGTGCATGTTGATGTTTGAGAAGCGTTGCTCTATAATATATGTTGTTTCTGCTGGCCAATCACAGGTTTCAAGGATTTGGATTGTATATTGCATAGTGATGGTGCCCTCACCAACTAGTGAGCCGGCTTTAACACTCTACTGAAAAAGAGTTAAGATCTTTAAAGAGAAAGGCAAAAAAGTGGCTGAGGTTTACTTTGATTTTTGAGTACAAACCACTGAATAACTTCTCAGTTTCCCATTTTTCTCCATACTCCGTCACTAGAGCTGCACTATCTACATGCGACTTATTATTTTTAGATTTACTTATTTTTTTATAGTGCTTCCAGGTGGTGCTAGTGCTAAGAACCTGCCTGCCAATGCAGGAGACATAAGAGACATGGGTTTGATCCCTGGGTCAGGAAGATCCCCTGGAGAAGGACATGGCAACCCACTCCAGTTTTCTGGCCTGGAGAATCTCATGGACAGAGAAGCCTGGCAGGCTACAGTCCATGGGGTCACAAAGGGTCAGACACGACTGAAGTGACTTAGCGAAAAAAGCAAGTTTATATTATGCTTGGTTGTGTTAGGTCTTTGTTGCAGTGCATGGACTTCTCATTGTGGTGGTTCCTTTTGTTGCGGGGCATGGGGATCTAGGCACCCGGGCTTCCCTAGTTGCGGCTCACGGGCTTAGGTGCTCTTAGGCATATGGGATCTTCCCAAATCAGGGATTGAACTCGTGTCCCTTGCATTATAAGGAAGATTCTTAACCACTGAATCACCAGGGAAGCCCCTATATGTGACTAATCTAAAATTAAATAAAATTAAAACCTTAACTCCTCACCCATACTAGCCACACTTAAAATGCTCAGTAGCCACATGTGGCTGGTGGCCTTTGGAGTATGCAGATACAGAACAGTTCCAGCATCACAGAGATGGTCTACTGGGAGAGAGCTGGTCTAGGTCAATGCATCCTGCCCAAAAACGCAAACTGCCAAGCAGCTGGTTGTGAGATTGAGGATGGTTAGGTGGAGAGAACACTGGGTTACAGTCAGAGGGTCTGAGTCTGCCGTTTGCTGCTGTGTGGCTCTGGATCTCTCTAAACCCCTGTTTTCTCGTCTGTAAAACGGGGACACTGAGAGTTATCCTGTTCACCAGCTGAGATGTGAGACTGAAATGAGATCATATAAATGAGCTCGTATGCAAACAGGGTTATTTCAATTCATTGATATCTTCGGTGTTTGAGCACGAGACATCCCTAAACATGCGCTCGACTTCATGCTGCTGGACGTCCCCCGTACCACCAGGGGAGCAGCATAAAGAGGTGACGCTCTCACCTGGCTCGGATGTTTTGGACGGCAAATTTGGCACATGCACATGCTATCATATGTAAAGTCCCAAATAATCCTTGGAATTGGGTCTTACTGTCTCCATTTGACAGATGATACTGAGGTCCAGAGAAGTTAAAGATCAAACAGCTACCAACAGAGAGGAAACCGAATAAGCATTCATGATGCCAGGGGGGAGATTCAGAGTCACTGCTGATTCGGATGTTTGAAGGAAGGAAGGAGAGAAAATGCCGATGTTGCCCATTCCTCTGGGTTCTTTGGCAGCAGAAGCCCAAAGCAAGAAGCTGGGGATATGGCTGTTGTATCAGTGATTCTGTCTCTGCTGTACATTAGGATCACATGGGAATCTTTTAAACCATCCCTCGGCCTAGGTCACACCCCAAACCAATGATATCACAGTGCCTTGGGTGGCAAACTGATAATTTTTAAGTTCTCCAGGTATTTTCAATGTGCAGCAGAGTTTGGGGACAATTGACCCACATGCTTCTTCTCCCTGCTTACCCTCTGGGCTTTGAGATAATGATATAAAGAACTAGGCAAGTGTTCTCTAGATGAGCCCTTCTCAAATTTGAGCATGCATACAAATAAACTGGAGAGCTTTTTAAAACACAGATTTCTGGGCCCCACCTCTAAAGATTCTGATTTAGTAGGTCTGGGGGTGGGACCTGAGTTTCTGGATTTCTAATTAGCTCCCGGCTGCTGGGGCTGATCTAGGGCCAGCCTTTGAACAAGGCCCTAGACAACTTTGGCGCTGTGTTCCCTTCAGAAGTCAAAGGGCATTTCTGATTCTGGTGTCCAGACATTGATGGGTTCAATAGAAATCACATACTTGTACTAAATTAATTAGGGATTATACAAACTGGACTGATTAATATGAATTCAATTTACATAGGGATTTTTCCATTAAGAAATGTATTTCTTGTCTCCTCAGACAACAGCAGGAACTGTAAGCTCATACCAGGGTAACTGACATAAATAAGCAATACATAGGAATATGTCAGAATGTACGGTCAATATTTTGAAGGAAAATAAAAAGTGAAGGCTCACTGGACTGCATTTGGAAGAGCAGCCCTTCATGCTGCCTCCAGGTGAGGAGGCTTCACTGCTCTGCTGGGCCTTGCTGACCTGCTGTAATGGTTTAACCATCTCCTTTGTCATTTGCATGCCACACATTTGTATGTCACCCAAGTCAAGAGTAGTCACACAAATCTGAAGACGAACACATAGCAGGAAGCAGTCATTGAGGTCAACAGAAGCTGCCTGAATGTAATTGGATAAGTGTCAAGTGAAAGCATGAAGCTGATGAGTCTTGACTTTTCAAAAATTGAAAATATATCACTCAAGAACAGTGCTACATTGACAGTTTGGATCAGTGGTTCTCAACTAGGGTAACCAACCATCCAAGTTTGCTTGGTACTGTCACAGAAATTTCTGCATCCTGGGAGATGCCTTAGTCCTGCACAAACCTGGATGGCTGGTCACTCTATTTTCAACTGTGGTTGTACACTGAAATTTTCTGGAGAGTTTTAAGGAATCATGCCTGGGATGCATCCTCAGAGACTGATTTAACTGGCCCTGGGCATTGCAGTTTTTAAAAGTTTTTAAAGAGCTTTTAAGAACCAGAGGTTCTTAACCTTATCTACACATTAGAACTGTGAGGACAAGGTTAAGAACCTCGAGTCTAAATAATACATGATCATTCATTCACTCATTCATCTGTTTATTCCTTTATTTATGCATTCAAAGATACTAACTTCATGCCTTCACATATGGCAAGCACTATGCCAGTATGAAGATCAAGGCAAATAAGACAAAATTCTTTATCTTGAGAGTTTATATTCTAGAGATGAAGAGAAGTCTATAATTAAATACCCCATTTCATGCAATCATACACTTACCTGCTCAACAGATATTTACTGAATAACTGGTTTCAGAAACTGTTTAGCACTGAATGTCTGATAGTGAACGAGATAGCTAAGGTCACTCTTTTCTACTTACTTTTACTACAGAAGGTGTGGCACTCAGAAAAAAGATAAATAAATTGCTAAACAGTATACTCTCAGAATGTATAAGTGCTATGAAGGAGGAGTATGACTCCTAGGTTATATGGGACCTGTGTATACATAAAAAGTTTGAGTTATTCCAAATCAACGTGGCAGTACCATTCAGGTGACCCATTTCACATGACCCCAGGACAAAAGTATTGTGCCAATCAGCTGGAGTGATCTGCTGGCTAGGCTGCCCTCCTGAAACCAGGGCTGGACATGGAGCCACTGGATAACCTCAGAGCACAACTCTGAGAGCTCTTTGGGGCACCTGATTGACCCCATGTAAGAAATAGAAGTTTCAATAGTGCACTGAAGCATTGAAATGGGTCTGGGGTCTATGCAGGTCTGGTATGGGCTCAGTGCCCACCTTCCTCTCCCTCCTGCCCATCGTACTGCAGCCCTAGTTGGTGCTAGATCCCAGATGACCATGGAGAAGGCTCTTTAAAACACAGATCTGAGGATGATACTGATAATGATCAGGGTGGTGGAGCTGCTCTGTTAAAATGAGTGAACAGAAGACTTTCCTGAGAGCAATAACACTTGAACAAAGACCTAAATGATTAGAAAAAGCCATCCTATGAAGAACGGGCGGGGGCTGGGGGGTACATTCTAGAAAAAGGAAACATCAAGTGCAAAGGCCCTGCTAGAGAAATGAATACAAGTAGGTATAAGAATTAAAATATGGTTTTATTATTTCCTCTTTTTGCAGGTGATCAGGAAGGATTTAAATGCATAAGTAATGGCCACACATGGTTTTAAGGGATTAGTTCACTAGAACAAATGAAATGAAGAAAGGTATTCTAGCAAAGGGAATAGTGCATGCAAAGACTGGGGGGTTAAACAGCTCAGTGAATTTGGAAAATTGATGGGAAGACACTAAAGATTCACCATTTGGGGTACAGTACAAGATAGAAGCAGAGAAAGATGAAGCTAGAATAGAAGGACTTATAAATTACATGGAGTTTTGTTTTATCCTGAAGTCATGGAGAAACCACTGGAGGATTCTGTATCAGAAACAATGCAGTCAGATATCTGTCTTAGGAAAATCACTTTGGGAGAAGTGTGAAGAATGGACTGCAAGAGCATTTGGTTAGAGTGAAGAGAAGCAGTTAGGAAAGTTTTGCAATATTCTAGGAAATGTATAATGAGAATCTGAAGAGGCATCTTTGATGGAGGGATATTTAGAAAGCAAAACTGATAGGCTTTGGTGAAATTTAAAGTGGGAGGCAAGAGAGAAAGAGAAGTAAAAGGTGATCACCTTGTCTCTAGCTTGGAAGCCCAACTGAGATTGGCAATGCAAGATTAACACAAGCATTTGGGGGCAGAAAAATCCATTCTTGCATATGTTGAGCTTGAAATGTCTGCGGTATATTCAGGTGGGAATGATCAGAGGCCACAAGATATTGAGGTCTGGGGCAGGGCAGGGGTCAGGCCTGGAGAAAGAGAATTGGGGGATATTAGCATGAAGGTGACAAGAAGAAGAGTGCAGAGGATGGTTACATGAATAACAGTAACACTTAGAAAGTATGAACGTAAAGCAAATTTTTAGAAAGAAAGCAAAAAACAAAACAAAACCCCCTAGAAGGATAGGAGGAGAACTAGTGGTCATAGTGGCCTAAACTATGGAAGACAGATTCTCAGGAAAGAGGGAATGGTCAATAGGGCAAAGGTGGCAAAGAGGGCAAGTGAAAAAGACTGGTCTTCCTTTTCCATAATTCATCTCATTACTGGGAACCGGCTCATGTATCTATTAGTCTGTTACTTATTTCCTTTACCAGGATGTCTATAGGAGGTCAGGAACTGCCTCTTCTTTATTCACGGTTGTATTCTTAGAGTTCAGAACAGGGCTTGGCATATAATAGATGTTTAATGACTATTTGTTGGATGAATAAATGAACCCAAAAGTGTGCACTAAATTTGGCAATTAAGAAGTCCTTGATGAAATCAGCATGTGCACCTACAGTAGAGTGTGGGAATGGAAGCATATGCCCAAATTCTTCCCTCAAGGAAATTGCAATTTAATAAAAATGAAGGTAGAATGAGAAAATAAGACAGATATGACCAATATACAAATCACTATATCAAAGGACACAGTGGTAAGTGTTGTGAAATCTATACAAATAAGTCCAGGGCACTTGCTGTCAGTTGAGTCAGAGCCACCTTAAGGAGAAAGTAGAATTTGCTGAGAGAGGGGATGAATGAAGGAGACTTGAACAAATGGAGTTTGTGGTAGGCTGATGGTGCCCCCACCTCTTAAAGATGTCAATGTCTTGATCCTGGGAACAAGTGATGCTGTTATTTTATATGGCAGATGAATTCTGTAGCTGTGATTAAGATTTTGAGATGGGGAGACTGTCCTGGATTATCTGGTGGGCCTAATGCAATGGAATCACGAGTTCTTATAAGGGGAACACAAGGGGATCAAAGTAGTAGCAGGGTATATGAAGGCAAAAGCAACAGGTTGGATTGATGTAAGATTTATGTCAGGCAAGAACCACAAGTAAACGAATGAAGACAGCCTCTGGAAGCGGAAAAAGGCAAGGGCATGATTCTCCTCTGAAACCTCTAGAAGCAATATAACCCTGCTAACATCTTAATTTTAGACTTCTGGCCTCCAGAATTATGAGTAAATTTGTGCTATTTCAAGGCACTAAGTTTATGATAATTTGTCATGGTATCGATTCTCAGATTTTAATGTGCATATGATATATCTAGGGATCTTGTTTAAATGGTAATTCTGATTCTTTTGATCTACACTGGGGCTCACAGTTATGTTTCTCTAGACGGCATGCATTAGTTTTCTACTGTGATCATGATAAAATTAGTGCATGTACATGCACCTTCTCTCCCTTTCCTTTCCTCCACCATTCAATCTTAGAATATTAGATTATATTTTTATGTTTTACTCTGTGCTGTCAAATATGATTATATTTCTTTTTACTAATACTTGAGTTGTGTCTCAAGCTATATTCCTTAGGCAAAAGGGATATTATATTACACTGGGCAAAAAACCTAGCAATTCTACCTTCATCCTTTTTTCCTTCACTCAATTTTTTTGTTGCTGTATTATTTCTACCTTGTTATGGCAAGTAATATTTATATTTCTGTCTGTTACTCAAATTCCTATTTTTATCTTAGTTCTATTAGAATTTTGTATCAATGCTCACAGTGATTTTACCAACCAAACATCTCTTGGTTGGTAGCTTGAATTCTCTAATATTTTTTTCAGAGGTATTTGAGAGAAAACTATTTCCAAAGTTCTAGACTGTTTTATTTTTTTTAGTAGTCATTACAGTAAATGACATCGGTTCAATATAAAATCTGTTCCCCTGTTGTCTCCTGGCATTGAATGATACTGAAAGAAGGTCTGAAGCCAGCTTGATTTTCACCTCATAAAAGACTTGATTATTTTTCCTGGAGGCCCAAAGTAGCTTTTATTTTTCTTTGAAGTTCAGTAACTTTACTAGGATTTTAAGTGTGTATGTTGAAAATTTGGAGTCCATTTTTTTTTCCTGGCATAAAGTGGCCCCTTCAATATCCAGATCAAGGTTTTAAAATTCTGTAATAAAAAATTCTTAAATTATATTTTAAAATTATGTAATTACATTTCAAAATATTTGTTTTAATCCATTATTTGGGTTTTCTTCTGTGGAGTCACCAGTTATGTTGGATCTCTCTTCTATCTTCTACAAACATAACTTTTCTTTAATCCCAATTAACTCTACTTAATTTCATTTCATTTTTATTTCCCTCATTTCTAGTCTTTGCGTCCAGCACTAGGTTTTTCAAAATGTATATTTGATCTTGTACTGTTTCCCATTTCTTCTGCAATTCCATGATCATTTTATTTCCACACCACCCCCCCAACACACACACTTCATTCCTGAGTGCATTTTATCTCCTCTTGCTGCCTCACCCACTCTCACCTGAATTTTGGTATTCCAACTCTGAAGTACTTCATGGATAACTGCTTCATTGAGATTTAATTTTTTTAGAGTTCATGGTAAAATATTTATTCAAAATGTTCATCTGTTCCCTGAAAACATTTTTTTTATAGAGTATTAGTCTTCTGTGAACACAGTTTGCTCTTTTGTTATTTTTTTCTTAGAATGTATGGTAATTCCTTTTTCTTTTTTTTGTATTTATCATTTAGTGAGTTGGGTCATAAAAGGTCCAGGGTAGCACTAAAGGTTAGTTATTATTTGCAGCTGGAAAGTTTTCTTCCCAGCTTCCATGAAGGAAAATTCCCTCCTGAGAACATGGGTTATCTGAATAACTCTGTATGTGGCTCATCTCCTCTATTCATATGTACTAAGTCAAGATCAGGAGAGTCTCCTACCACCATCCAACTCACTTTCATTCTTTTTTTTTTTTTTAATAAATCTATATAGTTTTATTAAGACAAAAAACTGACAGTGTTGATATGAAGTTTACATTTAAACAAAAGTTTTCACAAAAACCTATCACACGCCTAAAAATTACAATGGAGTTCTAGATGCAGGTCAAGACGATGTCAACAACTGATGGATCTCATGACTCAAGACAGCGTTTTGGATTTTAGTTAATTCTTAGGATTAAAAAATTTGTTTTGTTTTAAAGTGAACCACTGCCCCAGTATGAAAATTAAATCTTCTCCTGAGACCAGGGCTTTTGAAAAGAGCAAACTGTGTTCACAGAAGACTAATACTCTTGAACTTGTGCTGTCAGTGACTGAACCCTGCCACCAATGGTTTCAAAGTTCAAAAAACAGAGGCTCCAAGAGTTTTCCACCCTATAAGCACCGGCCCTTGTCTTTCCCTACTCACTTACCTCCTATACCACTCTCTGCCCTTCCCTAAATACTTCAGCAGTGACTTGGATGGAGAAGTTGATATTGGTAACTTCACAATAGGAAAAGAAAGGGTCTCCTTGTCAGTTTCATAAGTAGCACCTCTAAGACAGAATGATCTGCCTGTGTATACACTCCAAAAAGACTTTTCCTCCTCAACCAGTTTCCATCCCCCAAATGGCAGTTTTGGCAGCTTCTTAGTCCTTTGTTGGGAACAGCATTGAGCTCAGGCAGGGAATACCTTGGCTTCTAAGTTTCAGGCATTCACAGCTTTTAAACAGTCTCTCACAGTCCTCATTTAGGTTGCCAGTGACATTTTTTGAAAGGATACAATATTCTGGACACAGAACCCAATTATCATTAGTTGTTCTTTCTTTTGTTTCACCATTTCCCCAAATTTTAACAAAAATGATCCTAACCCATCGCCCTTCTTTCCCACCCCACCCCACCCACCCCAAATAATACACCAGTAATAGCCAAAAACTACACACACGCTACGCTGTAAAAATGCAGAGTTAACACTATCGGGAAGAAGGCTGTGTGGGTTGTGGTGATGCTCTTTGAAGATTTACAGTATCTCTTGCTCTCCCACATCCCATTCTACGTTTTGTCCTTCATAGAAGGCCCTTTGCTTTTTTTTTTAAGCAAAGTTCGGAACGGGTTGCCTTGAAACACTGACCCTCCTTTGCCTCCACGGGGATGGGTGTGCAAACTCTCCAGCGTGGAACGGCTTTAGAGCACTCGGGCTGCCGTCGGGCACAGAAACTGTACTGGCTCTCCAAAGGACATCTTCTCACGCCACCTTTATGGTGTCAAGACGAGGAGAACTCCTTCTCTCCCCACCTGAAACCCACAGTCAGATGTGACAGGGGCTGGTATTCAAGAAAGTTAATTCTTGTCATCTTTTTTGTCATCATCCTCTGAGGGGTAAGAATGCCACGTCAGCCTTTCCTCATAGAAGGATATGACAACTTGTGGGCACTTGACATTGGCCTCCTTGGCGGGAACCAGGTCAGCCTCATCAGAGTTCTTCCATTTCATTAGGAACATGAGTTCTCCACTGGAGTCTGTAGCTCCAATAATCCGCTCTGGTTCCAAACCCCGGGCAAAGCCTCGTGGCTTTTCTGACTCTTCTTTCTTCTTCTTTGGTTTGCTCTCCTCCCCCTTATCTTCCGAATCAGAATCAGCTTTGCGCTTGCCTCCCTCTGATTTATCTGTCTCGTGTGCTGTTTTCTGTGACTGCAGAAACTCAGCAATGAGGGCAATCCAGGTTCTCTTCTGGTTCCCATGTGTTATCCTCATCTGAGAACCCCTTCCACTTCAGCAGGTACTCCACTTTGCCCTTCACCACTCGGCGGTCTAGGACTTTCTCCACCACGTACTCTTCCTCCACTTCTTCTAGCACCTCCTCCACTTTCTTCTTGTTTTGTTTTTTCCCCATAGTGCCCGCCAGCTTTCTGGTATAAAGGATGACCTGCTCAGAGCAGCGCCCACAAGCCCGAGAGGAATCGGTGCCGCGCTACTGGCGGGTCTTGCCCGGCCGGCCGGGGGAGTGGCGACCAGAAAAGCAACAAGCCGGGTGACCACCGTCGAGCCCCCGCACTGAAGCGGCGAACCGCAGGCCCCTGCCAACGGCCCTCCCCCTCACTTCCATTCTTAGACATTCTGTTCTAGACAAGGGAAAGAACTTTGTACCTTAGGGTGTTCCTCACACCGAGTAATCATAATTTTGTTGGTGTTTTCTGAGGACTGCCACTGCTAGTTTCTCTCACCCCAGCTTTTACCCTTTCCTCCCACAGATGTCCCACATATACAAATATTTTGGAATTTTTCCTAGTTCACCAAAAAATGGAATTTTGCCTTATTGTTTTCTTCCTCTTTCATTATTGATTTCTGAAGCTTTCTACGAAAAGAAGAGAATGATAAGTTTATGTTGCCATGCCTATACTGGAAGTCCTGAAGGATTTTATAGGTACAAGAGTGCTCTGATCAGATCTTTGCATTCCAAATTGAAGTATAGAAGATGAACAGGAATATGTTCAAATAAGAAGCAGGAAAATTCCTTAAAAGGCCATTGCAATAATTCAGGTCAAAAATTCAGAAGGCCTAATGATGCTAAGCAAGGAAGGAAAAGAAGGAAGAGACATGAAAGATATTATGGTGGCTAAAATGCCCAGAATTAGTAAGAATTTGCATGAGCAAGAGAGAAAAAAACTTGATGAAGGCTCTGAACCTCTATAATCAAAAGCATGGCTGCTATGTGAACATAAATGGTAGAAATCGGCTTTGGAGGGAAAGAATATTTTTATTTATTTCTATTCAAGTTCATGACAATTAATTTGATTGAATTTGACTACCAGAGGAGTTATCCATTAGACAATTAGAAAAGGGAGCAGAGAGGGAAGTTAGGGTTGGAGGTGAATCTGGAGATTATTCGTGTAGATACGTGATTTAAAGTCATGGTACTTTTTACATTTGACAGATGGCAGACTGAAGAAGTAAGAGGGTCTAATGAAGGAGAGAATGGAATGGTAAGAAAGGTAGAATATTCAGTATTTCTGACATCAAGGAAAAATAAAAACATATATATATATCCAAAGAATGTTCAAACTACCACACTTGTACTCATTTCGTATGCTAGCAAGGTAATGCTAAAAATCCTTCAAGTTGGTACACGAACTGAGAAATTCCAGATGTATAAGCTGGATTTAGAAAAGGCAGAAGAACCAGAGATCAAATTGCCAACATGCATTGGATCACAGAAAAAGCAAGGGAATTCCAGAAGGATATTTACGTCTGCTTCATTGACTATGCTAAAGCCTTTGACTGTGTGGATCACAACAAATCATGGAAAATTCTTAATCAGATAGGAATACCAGACCACTTTACCTGTCTCCTGAGAAACTTGTATGCAGGTCAAGAAGCAACAGTTAGAACCAGATATGGAACAATAGACTGGTTCCAAATTGGGAAAGGAGTACGTCAGGGCTGTATATAGTCACCCTGCTTGTTTAACTTACATGCAAAGTACCTCATGCGAAATGCCAGGCAGGATGAAGCTCAAGCTATAATGAATGCTATCAAGATTGCCAAGAGAAATATCAATAACGTCAAACATTCAGACGACACTACCCTAATGGCAGGAAGGGAAGAGGAACTAAAGAGCCTCTTGATGAAAGTGGGTTGTAAATAGAAGTGTGGACTCTCTTTGGGAGAGTTTGCAAATTTAAAAGGTTAGGTGAGTCATCTGACTTGGATACTTAAGTGTGATCTTGCTTGGTGGTCTTGGTGGTGGGAGGAGGGGGCAAGAGGTACTGACCTTGTGATGTTTTAGTAGTGCCATGATTCTGTGATGTATTGGATGATGATGCCTATCCCTATATCAGTCAATCAACATTTCTTCTTGCTAGGGTCTTTGGACCTTTCCTTGTCTTATCTAAAGAATCTTGTCTGAATTAAATATTGTTCTCAGGGATTATATTCATTTCTATCAATTTACTTTAGCTTTAAGTTTTGCAACTAAATGCAATATGATCTCAGTTGATGAAAACTCACCCATCCACTCAAAGACTTCAGATTTTCTGCCTACATGGAAACCATAAAGGTGGAAGGAAAGTGGCTGAAAGGCCCTGCCATGTGACTTGATTGCTAGGATACATCTTCACTTATCTCCCAGAGCAAAGATATCACCTACCCTGGTGAGCCTCTCTTAGGAATGTGACTGCTACATTGAGGGGAAAAAAAAAAAAGGCTTGAAACACAAAAAGTGTGTGAAGGCTGTGGATAATCTATTCTTTGCTCTGTTTTCTTGCTCTGAATGATAACTATCTCCTCTTGGTAAAAATAACTTTAGGTAGACTCCCAGGAGAAAGTTAAAAGAACTCAGGAAAGATTGGATTGACTTTAGCTGATGAAATTCAGATTTGGCTTATAAGAGGGAACCAGGCAGTTGAGTGAAAGAGTCCTTTTGTGGGAAGATGGGGTTTCACATCTTGATTTATCTTTAGTTAATGAGAGAGATAATAACAACTAATGTTTCTTTCATGCTTAGCTTGTGCCAGGGACTGTTTCTAAGTGCTAATGTATTGAATTCTCACAATAAACTCTGAGGTTCCATTATCCCCATTTTACAGATGAGGAAACAGAGTCATAGAAACTTGTCCAAGGTGAGAAGGCTGGTTTGTTCAGAGATTAGATTCAAACTCAGACAACCTAGTTTTAAGAGCTGAGCAGTTTTCCTGATTCATAGAAATTTTAAAAGTTTTATGGAACTCATCAGATCTACAACAAAAAGGGAAATAGGCAAACAGGCTTTTGCTTCCTCTATCACAAAATAACCCACATTGCATTAATGAAAAAAGCCAGAATATTCTCTAATGCCCTATGATTAGGACCAAAATTGCTGGCTAAATGTTATCTAAAATTCACATATCAGCTTTGAAAATTATTATTATTTTTTTGGTTGGTCAAGCCATATGGGCTTAAGTTTTATTTATTTATTTAAAAATATTTCCCCCAGTTATACTGAGATATAATTGACATAAATGTTAATAATAGTTTTGGGTGTACAATATAAATTTACCCTCATATAGTTACACATTTTTTTCTTGTGATGAGAACTTTTAAAATCTATTCTATTAGTAACTTTCAGATATAAAATAAAGCACTGTTAACTAAAGTCACCATGCTATACATGACCTCCCAAGAACTTGTTTATCTTATAACTGGAAGTTTATACCTTTGACCACCTTCACCCATTTCACCTACTCCCAACTCCCACTTTATGCTGACATTCTTGATGTCTTCATTTCACTGCCTCTAAGGACGGCCTTTAGAGAAGAGAGCTGGATCCCCAACTGTTTTCATTTACTCAACAGATTTTTATTGAATTCCAACTCTGTGCCAGCCTTTCTATTAGGCCCTGGGGAAATAAGTTTAGACCAAAGTTTCTAGTCTCAAAGGAAATATATATATATTTATAGTAAATATAAATAAATACATATATGTAATCTCCTGCATTTCTTTGGGGTTCTATTAGTTAGTCTTTGTTTTGGATGGAGTCCTTAGAAGACTACATGATAGTCTAGGCCAGTTCCTGAAGTGACTCGAAATGAATTCAGAGTTCCTCTTTTCCTTTGGAATAGTAAAGATTGGTTCTAAATTGGGCTCCATCCATTGTATCCTACCAGCCCCATTCATTTTAATTATCCCATCTCTATTACCACCCTTCCTGATGGTCATAAAGAGGAGATCTCCATTTGAAATGGTTATGCTTCAGCAGGACCCTATCAACCCTTTCCCTCTGTGTCAACTGCCTGCCTTTTGTTTGCAGAAAGACTTTCAGTTCAGTTCAGTTCAGTCACTCAGCCGTGTTCAACTCTTTGCAACCCCATGAATCGCAGCACGCCAGGCCTCCCTGTCCATCACCAACTCCCGGAGTTTACTAAAACTCATGCCCATTGAGTCGGTGATGCCATCCAGCCATCTCATCCTCTGTCGTCCCCTTCTCCTCCTGTCCGCAACCACTCCCAGCATCAGGGTCTTTTCCAATGAGTCAACTCTTCGCATGAGCTGGCCAAAGTACTGGAGTTTCAGCTTCAGCATCAGTCCTTCCAATGAAGACTCAGGACTGATCTCCTTTAGGATGGGCTGGTTGGATCTCCTGGTAGTCCAAGGGACTCTCAAGAGTCTTCTCCAACACCACAGTTCAAAAGCACCAATTTTTCGGCGCTCAGCTTTCTTTATAGTCCAACTCTCACATCCATACATGACCACTGGAAAAACAATAGCCTTGACTAGACGGATCTTTGTTGGGAATGTAATGTCTCAGCTTTTTAATATGCTATCTAGGTTAGTCATAACTTTCCTTCCAAGGAGTAAGCGTCTTTTAATTTCATGGCTGCAGTCATCATCTGCTGTGATTTTGGAGCCCCCAAAATAAAGTCTGACACTGTTTCCACTGTTTCCCCGCCTATTTCCCATGAAGTGATGGGACCAGATGCCATGATCTTAGTTTTCTGAATGTTGAGCTTTAAGCCAACTGTTTTTTTCACTCTCCTTTCACTTTCATCAAGAGGCTTTTTAGTTCTTCTTCATTTTCTGCCATAAGCGTGGTGTCATCTGCATATCTGAGGTTATTGATATTTCTCCTGGCAATCTTGATTCCAGCTTGTGCATCTTCCAGCCCAGCGTTTCTCATGTACTCTGCATATAAGTTAAATAAGCAGGGTGACAATATACAGCCTTGATGTACTCCTTTTCCTATTTGGAACCAGTCTGTTGTTCCATGTCCAGTTCTAACTGTTGCTTCCTGACCTGCATACAGGTTTCTCAAGAGGCAGGTCAGGTGATCTGGTATAGCCATCTCTTTCAGAATTTTCCACAGCTTATTGTGGTCCACACAGAAAGACTTTAGCCAAAGAATAAGCATAAACAGAGAAGTGAGAAAATGCAGAAGCAAAGAAAAACTATCAAATAGGACAATATAATCATAGTTCGGTCATTAAGTAAAGTCAAGGACACTTAGTTTCTCCTCAAGGGCTATAGATAGTATTCTGAGCCATGTCTTTTGGGCTGTCTTATAAATAATGAAACCCCTACCAGGTGGAAGAAGGTAACTATGTGATGGCCAGATCACAACCATGACATAAGCTACTACAATTCCAGGAACTGCCCTCAAGGAAATGGGAACACACCAATCTGGAAACTGAAGGCTAACTCTACTAAAAACAATCAATTTCAAGATGACTGTTGGAGCTGACTGTGCTGTTTCTGCATGTAACCCCCTCCCTCCACCAGTAAAAGCTCTTGCCCACTGATTGTCAGTTGAGGGGGAGTTGGCCTTTGGGAAAATTGCTCAATGTTCTGTGATAACCTAAATGGGAAAATAATTTGAAAAAGGAAAAAGAAAAAAAAATCATCTTTATTTTAAATTCCTCTGAAAAAATAATTGGCATACTGTTTATTTTGGATTTCTCTAGGCTGTCTGTTTGACATAATAGGCTTAGCATTCTGAACTGCAGAGGCACATTTCAAATAAAACTTTCCCTGACCCCATCAGCCTCTTTCATTTGTGCTTTTTTAGCATCTTGTTTACATTTTAAATTGGGGTGTGTACTCTACCATACTTTAAGACTTTGAAGATTTTGCAGCACTTAATACCTTATAGTAGGTGCCCCAGTGCTCAGCTAACGTATCCCTGATACTACCCGAGGAACTGGGAAAAGTTACTTATCCTTTCCAAGACTGAGTTTCTTCGTGTAAGACAAGGTCAACAATATCTCCCTCAAGGGACTGAGGATTAAAAAGAATAATATATGAAAAAAATGCTTTGTTAAATTAAAGCACTGCGCAAATATTTTGAGTGTCTTACATATTCCCAACCATAAATTTACCAGATTAATAATAATATTTTAATAATTTTGTCAGGGTGATAATGGTTTTGCCATGTAGACGCTTCTGGATGAACAATTACCAGACAGACTCACTACTGTTTCTACTGTGGTTGATGTGAATGATTATCATTGAATTTTCATAAAAGGGATACCAGCTATAAAATAAAACAGTAAGTCTCACAATTAAGTACTGACAGTCCCTAAATTATCAGGGGCTTATATGTATATATGTCAGAGTTGGCAATGAATGTTAGGAGAGGTCTTCTGACAGAGCTTGGAGAGTCAATCAAGTGCTGCTGCTGCTGCCAAGTCGTGTTAGTCGTGTCCGACTCTGTGCAACCCCATAGACGGCAGTCCAACAGGCTCCTCTGTCCCTGGGATTCTCCAGGCAAGAATGCTGGAGTGGGTTGCCATTTCCTTCTCCAATGCATGAAAGTGAAAAGTGAAAGTGAAGTCGCTCAGTCATGTCCAACTCTTAGTGACCCCACGGACTGCAGACCTACCAGGCTCCTCCGTCCATGTGATTCTCCAGGCAAGAGTACTGGAGTGGATTGCCATTGCCTTCTCCTAGTCAAATGCTACCTTCTAGTAATTTTTTTCTTCAGACATTCCCCTCAGTGAGTTGAAGTTTACAGGTGCTCAGATATAAGCAAGAAAAGGTAAATGTGTTACAACGCGAGAGTCTGAATTCAGATACAAATGTTCCTTTTGGATTATAAGAATGTACCTGTTTTGTAGGAATGTAAATTGGGAAAATTGGTTGTGTGTTTATGCCTGGGCAGCCCAGGCCAGGGATACTGGGTGTTCTTCACAGGAGTCATAACCACATTCTATTAGGAAGGTGCAGCTGGCTCCCTCCTCTGCAGACTGTCTGCTGCACATTACACCTGTCCCTGGCACTTTCTGCTTCCTGCTGAGAGCTGCACCTTCTCTGTCCATCCAAGCTGACTGAGGACTCCTCAGGGACTGAAGGTCATTCCTCCTCTCAGTCTTATACCCTTGAACTTTCTCTCCTGGGTCCCTACATTCTCTGGCTACTGGGTCTAGGAGTGGCAGGAGGTGGTAATTAAGCTTTGTTTTGTCTTTCTCTTATTTATTGGGCCTCTGTTTTCTGTGTAAAGTCTCATTAACTTTGCAAAACTGTTCTTAGTTTCATTTTTAGAGCTAAAGTGCTAGACTTTTATGGACCAAAGCAATACAAAAACCTAACAAAGTCAGGCTGTCTACACAATGATATTTGTCAAGAGTTTCTGTGTAAATATTGTCATTATTTTCTCATGTCCTAATAAGATATGCAAATAAAAAGGACAAATGAAATTATATGGCTTATGATTAACAACGTAAAGCACCTATTTCCTTCTTTTTGCCGACCTACTTAAACATGTTTTCTTTATTGTGTGCTTTCTACAATAAATGAAGTCAATACTTTACAAAAGTTACCCATTAACATGTTAAAAACTTTATAAAAGTGTTGCTATATTACACACAATATGCAAAACTGAGGAATGTTATCAGTGTAAGGCAGAGGGAATAAAAGAAAAGAAAAACATTATATTTGGTTATTCTGCTTGCTTGTGATATGACAAAATGAACTAATTTACATAGCCATGTAAGTAAAACAGTTTTTTTTTTTTTTTTCTTTTTGGCCATGTAGAGGCATGTGGGATCTAAGTTTCCCAAACAGGGATCCAACCCATGACTCCTGCATTGGAAACATGGAGTTTTAACTACTGGACTGCCGGGGAAGTCCCAGGTAAGAAAAATATGTGCACCTTCCACATTGTAATTTTTAGCAGGATTCTAAAGAAATGTATACCTTGGAGTTCTGGGACATTTTCTGGAATTATTGCATTGATGATTTCCTACCAATTCTTTCTTTCTTTCTTTTTAAACTCATCCTTTCTCTTTCTTTGAGGACCATATAATCCAGGGGCTATTTTGCGGTTTATTTTTACTAAGGTTACGCATCCACAGAGTTTAGAGTCATCCATCCTACAAGATTTGTTAGAAAATATCACAAATCTGATCATCCCAATCCTCCTTCTCCAGAGGCAACCACTTCTTGCAGCTGATTACTTTGGTTGTCTGTGGAAGCTGGTCTCTGAAGATAGCTTCCACGGAACTGTACCTTCCAGTATTCACACTAAATCTGGGCTGGTCTTTTGACACACTTTACCCAATAGAATGCAGCAGAAGTGACACTATGGCAGTCTGAGGCTTGAGCCTTCAGAAGGTCTGGCAGCTCCTGCTTTTACCTCTCATGCCTGGTGCAGAATTGTTGGTTTGAGTCCCCCTTTCCCATCATCCAGGGATTTCCAACACTTCTCATGTGTGGGAGCTCCTGTTTCCTGTGTTTCATGTTTGGTTTTTTTTCCTCTTTCATTTTGGTGGAGCACATCTTCCAGTAAAGTGCCAAAGAAATGGTCATGGGTAGTGAATGTGTTGACAACTCATGCCTGACAATGTCTTTATTCTACCTTTACAAGTAGTTGGTAGATTAATATAGAATTCTGGATTGCAAATAGATGTTCTTCAGAATTTTTAAGGCATTTCACAACAGCCTTCTGCACTGTTGTTCAGAACTTGACATCATCCTAGCTCCTGGTTCTTTGCATGTGGCTTGTTTTTCTCTTCGGAAGTTCTTAGGGGTTTTGTTGTTGTTGTTTCTTATATTATGCAATATCATGATAATCTATCTTAGTGTGGGTTTATTTTTACTCATTGTTCTGGGCACTCAGTGGGTTTTTATCATTCGGTGACCTGTGTTCTGGAGTTCTGGGACATTTTCTGGAATTATGTTAATGATTTCTGACCTTCTGTTCTCTCATTATCTTTAATTCTGTCTGTCCTTTTCCAAGAGAATTCTCCAACTTTATTTTTAATTCTTTCACTTATTTTTAGTTTGCCACTATCATTTTTAATTTCTAAGGGTTCTTTTTAGTTCTTGAACTAAATAAAAGATGCTGTTTATATTTTAATGGTTTAAATATTTTCCTTGATTTCTCTGAGGGTAGTAATCATAGTTTTGGTGAAGTTGTTTTCTTCCTACACTGGTTCTGTTTGCACCAAATTGCATTTCTCTGTTTATTTGTTTGCATATCTGTCCTCTATGTTAGAGATATTTCTTATATGCCTGGTTACAGTTGGACATCTGCTCATACTTAAGAGTGGGTGCTAAGGTGCTGATTGGAAGTCCTGAGTACATGAGTGGAGATTATCAACTATGAACCTCATTGTAAGATAAGCTGGTTCCTTAAATGGGGAATCCTTTATATTAATATCTTTAGGTTTTTTCTCTTAGGAGGACCAAATTTTACAAAAAAAGAACCTTTCAGTCCCTTCGGTCTCCTCTTTGGAGATCGAAGACCCCCGCGCCTCAGGCACCAGCACGCTGGGAACCAAAAGGGGGAGAGGGCTGGGGTCTTGGCACCCAATATCTGATAATTTATTTAGCAAACCCACTTTCAGTCTATAGCCTAGCCCTCACCTTTTACCTGCTGTCTCATGGTGCAGAGAATATGTTTTACCCTCTTCAGAGAATATATCTTTGCTTTTTTGTTGGAGAGGAATTGGGAGTACAGGGGAATGTAGGCAATAGGATATGGCACTCTGGCTCCTTATTTTAAAAGACCCCGTGTGCCCCAACTTTCTGGACCTTTTGAGCATACTGAAGTGTAAGTCAGCTTGATACTCAGTTTTTTCCCCATGGGTTATTTTCCATTCTTACATCTGCTTTTCATCTTCCATGTCTATAAATGGTTTACATCACTTCTGATCACATCTGTTTGATCAAAGCTCAGTCACATGGTTCCAACCTCTCTGCAAGGAAAGCTAGGGTGTTAGTCTCCAGTGTGAAGAAAGAGAAATCAGTGTGGTGAACACAAAATACTGTTTCTGCTCTAGTGCTTTTAATAAATGACCATTTACTCTTGCTTTAGAGGGAATCAGTGTACAGTAATAACAGTAGACTCGTGTTCAGTGAACCATATTTATCTAGGAATCTATCTGTACTTTTTTATGCATCAAAGAAATTCTACTCACTTATTGTTCAGAAGATATAAAAAATGAGGGCAATCCTTAATATGCAATCCTGGCCATAGAGGCTTAGGATGCAGAGCAAGTGTTCTGGACTCAGATAACCTGAGTTCATGTCTAGGCTCTATCAATATCTAGCTGTGTGACCTAGGTCATGGTAGCCTGTATGTGCTTCAGTTTCCTCAAGTGTGAAATGGGTAATACTGATAATATCTGTCCTATTGTAGTGTTGTGAGGATTAAATTAGTTAATGCTTGTACTACAGTAAATGCCATATTAGTTGTTATTCTTACATTTTAGTTTTATTATTGTTATCACTATTATTTTTGTTATTGATATAAACTATTCATTTTGGAATTATGCTCCTGCAAATCTGCATGGGTATGTAATTCAGAATACTCAATAATTGATTTAACAAATGAAGCTGATTCATTGTTCTCTGGCACGTTAGGGAAGAAAAGGTACAATTCTGTAGTACTGTGACCGGTGGGCAATGATGATGTCTTCACAAGTCAGGAGCTGCCAGGGAGCTCTGGGTTTGTAATTAGCTTAACATGCACACAGCATTGTTCCCTTGGCAATCCTGAGGCCCAAGGGAGCTGCAGAGTAGAAGGCACTTAGCTTCCGTGTAACACGGAGATGAGATGACCACATCTGCCATCAGAACTGGCTGCATGATGTCGGGAAGGAGGAATAGACCTGGACATCAGCAGACCTGGATTCCAGTTCATCAGCAAGACCTCTCACTGTCCTAAGCCTTTACAGTTCTATCCTGCTTTGTAATTCTACAGTGAGACAATCTTATGGACATGGTCATAACTTTGAAAATCTGCTAGAAATGGCCTGTCCATAACTGCAGACCTGGGGGCCCTAATGTTCATAGTTCTGCAAACACTCGTGCCTACTATACACTGTACTTTCCTGCTGGTAATTATGTCCCTGGAGCAAAGAACATCATATTCTCATCCTTTGATTAGGGACGTGAGTCAAAGCCCTACTCTTCACTTACTGCCTAAATCAAAGGAGCTGAAGTCACTCTCTCCTATGAGTCTGGCACCAGAACTCTGCTTAGGGAGGAAGCTGTCTGTAAAAATATCCTGCAAAGTTGCCTAGGGTACATGAGCCTTTCAGGGCAGGACCAACATGTCAGAGAATGGGGAGAAAGTGCTCTGTTTGAAGAGGACATTTGTTTTACTCTTAGAGGAGAGCATGAAGAGGGCAGTGGGAGAAGAGGGGGAGACGCCTGTGGGACTGTGTGACAAAGGGGGATTCAAACGTGAAGGGTCCATGCAAAGTCCCTGTGTGAAAGAGCCAGAAGCTATCAAGATTGGAGATGCTTGCTATGTGATTAAGAGTTGTGTGCATTATTGAACTTTTCTTCCAACCTTACTTATATTTTTAGAAGTTTATTATGTTTTTATAAAAGTCTACTAAAGCTTTTAACAAAAAGTTTTGTGTAAGTGAATTTTGTTATTTTTTTTCGACACTGTGGCGAGGCTGAATTTTACATTTTGTCTTCTGTGATGAGAAACAGAAATAACACACATAGAATCAGGAACCTGAAGGCAAGGGTGACCAAGAGGACTTTCATCTTTCAAGAATTTACAGAAATCCTGGGGAGGATGTGGAATTTGCATTTCTGTCAGTCACTGAATTGAAAGGTTGGAGTCCACCTCAGTGAACTTTCAAGGGGTAGGGAGGGCCTGTTTGCATCTTGGTTGTTTATATGACTCTGGCCAGTGACAGACTGGCCTGGGACTCCAACTTCTTTCAACCAGTGGGTATTTACTGAATGCTAAGCACATGTCAGGCTTTTTTTCTGGTATTGGAATATGAAGGCAAAGAAAACAAAATTCTTTTCCTCCAGAAACTTTCTAATTGGAAGGTGAAGTTTGTAATCAGAGTGATCACACTCCCCAATTTGTCTGGACATTCTTCATTTATTCTAGCTGTTCTGGCCTAATTATCACTATCTCCCACTTTCATGACTCAGAAGACCCAGTTTAGAGATAAATTAACTGGCAACCATTCCACAGAGTTGTTATAAAGATTAGATGATAAAATTTATGTGAAAATGCTTTGTGAATTGTAAAACATTATACAAACAAAAGGAGCAAGAGATTTAAGTTCTTTTATTGCATTCTTCTATTAGAGACAAATAGAAATGTCCAAAATTGCTATCTACCTTGGTCTCTCTTATTGCTCTGAGATCTACTTGGATTTGCAAGAAAATAAAACTGCCAGAAAATTAATTTCATTTTAAGAAGGTTGGGCATGTGCTCAACCATTTTCAAGATTAAATTTATTTCTGTGATCTGTTCTGGTTCTTTACACGTATGCTCAAAGGTTTTTGTTGTTCTCAAATTTATGTGTCCTTTCAAAATTAAGATTTTAAGATTATGATGGATTTTGGACATGGGGGGGGGGGGCGGCATCCTAATTCCCTAGGGAGTCAAAAGCCTGTTTTAGAAGAGAAAGAGTATAAAAGCACTGTGTGTGCTTCCGTCGTGTCCGACTCTTTGCGACCCCATGGACTGTAGCCCGCCAGGCTCCTCTGTCCATGGGATTCTCCAGGTAAGAATACTGGAGTGGGTTGCCATTCCCTTCTTCAGGCGAATCTTCCTGACCCAAGGATCAAACTTATCTCTTCTGTGGCTCCTGCATTGCAGGCGGATTCTTTACTGCTGAGTCACTGGGGAAGCCCAAGAGGGCTTGTCCAGGACTTGAACCCAGGACCTCTTGCACCCTAAGCGAGAATCATACTCCTAGACAACTGAGCCACTGCTTGATAAAGCACTAAGTGTTCAGTATTTACTATGAGGAAAGCATAGTGCCTGCCCTCAAAGGGCTTCCAGTCCCTTAAATCAACCCACATAACAAAGGTTGTTGTTTTTGTCATAAATTTCTTTTTCATAGTTGAGGGAACTGAGACATACAGAAGTTAAATAACTTGGTCAATTTTATAGGCAGCGAAGAACTAGGATTTATATATATAAATCACACACACACACATCATCTGATCCCAAAGTCTGAAGATCATTTATTCATGCACCCAACAAATCTATATTTAATACTGATGGTGTGCCAGGCACTCTGTATACGTGTATATGGTGGTGAGTAAAACAGATGTGGCTCTTGTTCTCATTTCTAGTTTGGCATCATCATCAGCATGACTATCATTTATTAAACAGAACTTTCCAGGTTCTGCTAAATGTTTTACTTGCATTATTAATTAAAATTATTAAAATGACTATGAGTGAGGTATGATAATTATTTCTAGTTTAGATTAGGAAACCAAGCCTCAATGATGTAAAGCAATTTGTTCAATCAGGGAGTAGTGATGCTTTGAATGTGTCTGTAATTCATACTATTAGAAATTCCTTTACTGGGTGGTCTCCCTGTGCTAAGTACTATTCTGAGGGGTTGGCGTGGTAGTGGAGGATGGGGTGGAGGGAGTCTAGTTGGGAAAGCCTGGGGTGCTTTGGTCTTTATAAAATCATTTTCTCCTAAGGGTAGACTTTGGTCTTGGGGGAAAAGTGTTAAGAATGTAATCACCTTTAAAATTTTTAGCAGAAATAATCAAATAATCAAGTACAGATGATTAAAATTGAAAAGGATAATAATGACTATAGTGATAAAGAAACTATATAGTACATAATAGTCATAGATTGAATATTTAGGTCTACCCGAAGTGAATTATATGAGAATGCCTTGAGTGGATGTCTGACTTGGATTAGTATTAATTTGACCTAGTTTCCATTTTTGTCTAGTGAGTGAAGAATTTGTTCCCCTAAGGTGCATGACTGCTTACATATTAGGTAAATCTGACACTCTTTGGTCCTCAATACTTTTTTTAATACAATTGTGAGTCGTGTACATATACATATATATTTAGTTGGTTTTGGTCTTCTCAGCACCCTTTCCGCCTTTACTTCCTGGCTATAGAGCCTCTTTTTTTGTTACTGTTGGAAATCCATAACTCCAAGGCTTGGGTAGAACTGATCCCACTTCTCATTTCATGCTCACAGGGATTCTCCCATCTTCCTTGCCACAGTGATGGATTCAGGGATGGGCACTGAACCAAAGCAAGCAAATTCAAATGCTCCCTGGGACTTCTCATTGCAAGTATGAGAAAAGATGGCTCTTGGGAACTGGGGTTTGCTCAGTGGGTTGGATGTGAGCTTGCTACTGCTGATGGCTGTTCTGCACAAGTCTCAGACCGCCTGGTCATGGAAATCGTTGTATTTCTTTTTTTCTATTTTTAAATGACATATCTTTTTATTTCCCCTTTTCAATTTTATGATTTACTTATTTTTAAAAATTAAAAAAAATTTAGTTGGAGGAAAATTGCTTTACAATGTTGTGTTAGTTTCTGGTGTTCTCTATTTCTCTTTGCTTGAACTAAGTTGATATATGTTTCTGTCACATGTGACTAAAAATTTCCTGGTTGAATCAATATTTCACCAGAGGTGTACTCTTTAAAAATAAAACAAGTGTCAGACTGTACTTTTTCTTCCACTGCATTAGGTTAAATTGTGGACATTCTAGTTTCCTCATTAAGGTACTGTGCATGCGGCTAGGATCCTCTGGTAGCTGAGGACCCCGGTAAGTGTTCTCAGAGCTTCAGGGAAGCAGATGTCTGATCTGTTATCACTCAGGTACCCCTGAAGTCACAGGGGTCAATGTCTGAGATCTCTGTGGCAGTGTAAAGACAAGGAATCCCGGATGTTTCCAAGACTCATACATGTAATAAAAAGAAAAATTTCTTGTCCCCCTAGTTTTGCCTTTTCCAGACTGTCCTATGGTCAGAATCATAGAGTATGTAGCCTTTTCAGATTTGACTTCTTTCACTTAGTAATATGCATTTAAGATTCCTCCATGTCTTTCTGTGATCTAATAGTTCATATCTTTTTTAGCACCAAATAAACCACTCTGTTGTCTAAAAAAAAAAAAAAAAAGAAAAGAAGTGAGGAGACCTGAGTGAAAACTTTGGCTCTGCTATTGATTTGCCTAAGGATCCTGAATGTCTTTCAGACTCTGCCTCAATTTCAAAGTTTGTAAAAGGCATGGGAGTAGCAAGGTGAAAGGGCTTTCCCAAAGGCTCAGCAGTAAAGAATCCGCCTGCAATGCAGGAGACACAGGAGACCTGAGTTTGAAGCCTTGGTTGGGGAGATCCCCTGGAGAAGGAAATGGCACCCACCTCCAGTATTCCTGCCTGAAAAATCCCATGTACAGAGAAGACTGGCAGGCTACAGTCCATGGGGTCACAAAGAGTCGGACACAACTGAGTGAGCACATAAACATGTGAAAGGGGGTACTGTGGCTTCAAGGTGGCTTTGGGATGAAGTAAAAATGAGTCCAGTAGCAGACACAGGTCTGCACCATCTGTACTGAGGGTCTAGTGCACATGGTCAATCTGCTCCATGATATCAAAGTTAAAGATTTGGCTAGAGAGATAAAAATGAACCATCAGGAAACAAGTGGATTTGGGGGAGCCTGGCTTGTAGTGAAAGCACATGAGGAAGATGAAAAGTGGTCTCATATAGAGAAAGGTTTAATAATACTTTTGCAAAGAATCTACATTGTAAAAATTACTGAGTGAATTTCATCTCTAACTGAAACATTTCACTGTTCTCCAAAAGTTTATCTCCTATGCCCTTTTAAGCCTAAAATAAATATGCCACACATTTTGACTTTGGTGATCTCTTTTGGAAAAAATATCGTCTATTTTCATTGCATAATAATTAATAACAATGGTAACTCTGCATTGCACTTACGTGATGAAAGTATCAATATGAATATCCCTTTTCTGGTCTTAATAAGGCTATCTAAACAGTTTTGGGTTTTAAAAAAACAGTATTAAAAGGAAAGCAATCATGCATGTGTTGTTTAAGCTGCCTACACACAGAAAGAAGCGTGGGAAATATCAACACATAATTAGAAATAGTTTTTTAATTTTCAAAGCAGGGCCATAATAAATTCCCATAAAACCTATTCATGAGTCATCTAAGTTTAAGCAAAGATAGTTTCTCAGTAAACATTTTAAGGTGCTAGTTACTTATGAAATGTATCTGGTGCAAAGAATTATTGGACATAAACTAATTTAGAATATTGTGCTTCCCTGGTGGCTCAGACGGTAAAGAATCCATCTGCAATGCAGGAGACCTGAGTTCAACCCCTGGGTTGGGAAGATCCCCTGGAGGAGGGCATGGCAACCTACTCCCCTATTCTTATCTGGAGAATTCCATGGACAGAGGATCCTGGTGGGCTACAGACCATTGGGTCACAAAGAGTTGGACACGACTAAGTGACTAAGCATAGCACAAAAGCATTTTGCTTTATCAATGATTAATCAAGCCACTTAAAAATGAGTTATTTAGCAAGACTAGTTGTGTATTAATGCCAGTACTAGTTTGTGACAATAATTATGCATTTTCTAGTTTATAGAGTTGGAGGGGGATGCATTCAGAAGTAGTTTCAAGACATCAGATTTTATTTACTTTTATTATTCAAGTTTAAAAGATACAGTTTTAAAGGAAAATGGCTCAAAAAATAGTGATTTTCATTGTTTTGTATGACTTAATCTAATCACTAGCATTCTTACTAGAAATTTTTCTGAAGTTAGAACATGGGCTATTTTTCTTGGTATTTGAATTTTTATTCCAGTATTCTTGCCTGGAAAATCCCATGGACAGAGGACCCTGGTGGGCTACAGTCCATAGGGTCGTAAAGAGTCAGACACGACTGAGTGACTGATCACGTGCACATTATCCATGCCTCTGTGATTTATATAGACTCTTTAAATAATGCCTGTGGATGTTTTGATTATATCTGTACTTGACTTGTACAGTTAATTCCATAAGATGCTTTTTCCTTTTTTGTCGCTTTGACATGAAGAAGTGTGGAGTTTTCTTGGCTACAGTCTGTCTATTGTTCAGATCCATAATATATGAGAGCATAACTTATTTTTCTCTTAACATTTAAAAAAAATAAACAAACTAAAGTCCATACTTTATTAAGATTTTCCTAGTTTCAACCTAATGCTCTTTTTTTTTTTTTTTTCTGCTCAACAATATTACCCAGGAAACCACATTATTATTTAGATGTCAGGTCTCCTTAGGCTCCTTGGGGCTGTGACAATTTCTGAGACTACCCTTGTTTTTGATGATCTTGACAATTTTGAGGAGGGATATATTATTGTTGCACTCTCTTCTAAAATACTTTTCAGAAAAAGAAGTAAGCAATAGAAGTTACTCTCTCTTTATGCCACAGATGAACTTTACCAATGAAGATTAAACCTAAAGAATTTAGGTTTCTAAATTCTAAAAAGGAATTCTTAAAAGAATTCCTCCTTTATAGAGGACAGCTGTCATCACATATTACACCTCAGTGCATGTACAGAAGTGAAAGAATATATACCCACATGATTTGACCTCCAAGGCATATGAGAAAAGAGGAAAAAATTGGGAGTAACTCTATGCCCAGAAGGCTTTCCTGGTGACTCAGATGGTAAAGAATCTGCCTGCAATGCAGAAGACCCAGGTTCGATCCCTGGGTCAGGAAGATCCCCTGGAGAAGAGAATGGCTACCCACTCCAGTATTTTTGTCTGAAGAATTCCATGGACTTTTAGCCTGGCAGGTTAAAGTCCATGGGGTCACAAAGAGTTAGACATGACTGAGTGACTAACACTTTCACTTTTTCTTTCTATGCACAGAAAGGATCTAGGGGTCACTTTCAATAACTTCTACTCTGAGTAGATGTTTTCTGGCTTCACTGAAACTGCTGCATAGGGGATGCAGATAGGATGAGGTGACTACCAGAGCAAGTTGATAAGCACTGGATAGTTTGTTAAGATAAGTCTGGGGCCCTTTCCAATGGAAATCTCTGATTGCTATGATTAGGCAGGGCCTGCCTGAGAGACAGAGGCAGACAGAAGAATGAGGGGATCTTAGATTCTTGAGTTACTTTTCCTGCAGAATCTCTAGAGGTGTTTGAAGTTCAGAAGTATTAATAGTGTCACAACTCCTTTGAGTAAAATAACCTGATTTAGCAAATAAAAATACAGGATTCCCAGCTGTGTTTTAATTTTAGATAAATAACAAATAATTTTTTTTTTAGTGTAAGTATGTCCTATGCAATATTTAGGACAAGTTTAAGCTAAAAATTTACTTACTGTTGATCTAAACATTCAATGTCCTGCATTTTCTCTGGCAACTCTATTCTGCTCCTAGTCCTTGAATTCCCTGGGTGTATGTGTGAGCAGGGGTTGAGAGGAGGAGGCAGAACTGAAAAGCAGGAGAAGGATGAAGGGTGTACAGTCTCTAGTTTCAGATCACACATATCAGGGAGCAGTTTCCTTAATGTGAAAGACAAATGTGACATCATCTAGTCTCAAAAGCTACCCCAGGTGTCAGCATTTGAGAAACTATGGGCTTCCTAGATCTCTGGAACAACTTCTTTTTTACTCCCTTTTCTCTTCATTTTTGAACATACTTAATAAATCTGTATCATATAAATAGTATTCTTTAATATATACAGATCTTAAAAAAAAAAAAAAAGAAACTCAATGGGACAAAAAAGAAGGAACAGCAAACGTATATTTTCCCTGTTCATTCTCTTCTCTCCTAGGTCCTGAATCTATGGACCAGTGCTTAGTTTCATCTCTCTTACTTGTCTTCCTCTTTCCACCTTACTTCTGATTTTCCCAGATGATAGAGAGAATAAAAAGATTACTTATATATTAGATAACTGAAAACTAAGCATAATTATAAAAATTAAATGTTAAACCATGTTACTTGTCCAGGCATAAGTTTTAAAATACACTAGAAGAAAAATTTAACAAACTAAAAGAATTTGAAACTGGTATAAATATATTCTTGGCCTCTAAGGAAGTCAGCAAAAGCATTACACTTGATATCCTTCACAAATCAACTGGGTTAAAAGCAGAGAGCATTTCAAAGCCTGCACAAAATAGAGTTGACACACCATAATATTTTAATGGCATAAATTCCCATTAGCATCTACTGCTGCATAAGTAATGTTCATTATAGTGATTAGAAATGTTAATTTCTGAGAGCAATCATAATTTCCTTTAATCTTCTATGGCCGTGTTTTTAAAACAGCAAGTTATGACCCATTAGTGGGTCATAAATCAATTTGGTGGGATATAATAAGCATTAAAGAGAATAGAATAGGTTAGAATTGAAAATATCCAACTTCATTGCATACAGTAAATGTAAAAACTATTTTATTTATTTTATTTCAGCTTTCTAACTACATATATGTAACTACTTGGTTATAATATAAAATGCATTTAATATGGCCTGTCACACACATAACAGTTGGAAAACAACTATTATATATTAGAACAAATAAATTCTGACTAATTTGAAGGTGACGTACACTTGTCTCACAAACTGGTGAAAGAGAAAGAAAATATTTTGAATAGAAGATATTATGATGACTAATATTTTAACTGATAATTGGGCCACATCTCCATTTACTATGAGTTTTGGTTCAAGGAGATAAATGTGGTGTTTTACTTCATTTATTACCAAGGGACAAGGCATGCCTTTTACTTCATAAATTTTTATGATTCAATAGACATGACTGAATTGTAGTACATTTAAATTTTACTGAGTGGCTTCACTGGTGGTTCAGTGGTAAACATCCACCTGCCAATGCAGAAGTCACAGGTTCAATCCCTGAGAAGATGTTACAGCAACTAAGCCTGTGTCCGAGTGCCTGGAAATCCCAACTACTCAGCCCTCGGGTCACAACTACTGAAGCCCAAGTGCCCTAGAGCCCACGCTCCACAACAAAAGAAGCCACCACAATTAGACACATGCATGCCACAATTAGAGAGTAGCCCCTGCTAGCCACAACTAGAGAAAAGCCTGTGAAGCAATGAAGACCCAGCACAGCCAAAAATTAAATAAATAAATAAAAATTTAAAAAATTTATAAATTTTCTGAAATCAAGTCACGCTATAATAGGCCTATTATAGGGAAATTTAATAGCATTAAGAATGTCTGGAGATGTATGGAGAGAGTAACATGGAAACTTACATTAGCATATATAAAACAGAGCCAACGGGAATTTGCTGTTTGTCTCGGGAATTCAAACAGGGGCCTGTATCAACCTAGAGGGGTGGGATGGGGAGGGAGATGGGAGGGAGGTTCAGAAGGAAGGGGATAGATGTATACCTGTGGCTCATTCATGTTGAGGTTTGACAGAAAACAACAAAATTCTGTAAAGCAATTACTCTTCAATTAAAAAATAAATTACAAAAGAATGTCTTACAAGAGAAGCCCTTATGTTATCAATAAT
The DNA here is from genome assembly GCF_963930625.1 of Muntiacus reevesi. Classification (NCBI taxonomy): domain Eukaryota; kingdom Metazoa; phylum Chordata; class Mammalia; order Artiodactyla; family Cervidae; genus Muntiacus; species Muntiacus reevesi. The sequence continues at coordinate 43,870,970 of NC_089265.1, forward strand.
TGGATGTGTCATGGTATTATTTGAGATAATATCCACTATTAGGAGACATAAGGTTGCTGTCTAATCCATTTAAATTACTTTTGTACTCCCTGTATATAGAAACTCCTTACCTTTGAGCAAAGCTGTCAGGATGGCTAAATCAATGTCCTGGTGTCCTTCTGATCCCATCCGAAATACTGTAATCTGCAATTTGAGACAAGGTGACCATTAGCGATTTTTCTCCCTGAAGAGAAATTAAATCAATGAGACCGTATTTGAACATAGACTATCTTAATATCTATAAGGTAGATTCTTAACCACAGAGAAAGCATACATGGCAAGAATTCAATTAGAGGGCTCTGCAATCCATTAAGAGGGAGATGCCTCAGTAGCCTCCAAACAGAAACCAATTTAGATAATTCACTGATTATGGTTACAATCTCTGAAGCCAGACACAAAGGAAAATGTCCCCGTTTATCATTTCACCTTTAGAATAAAAACTTACCAGATTTGCAGAAATGTGTAAGCCATAATTTAAACCGAGTTGAGAAATTAAGTGTTTAAAAAGTTAGTAAAGGTAACCTTCAGTAAAGGTACCATGTGCATCTGTGCACGTGTTCATGCCTGTATGTGTTTCTGTGTTTATGCCTGCGTACAATATAGCCATCACTACGTTCTCTCCTAGCAATAGCTACTCAAGGGTTTCAATACTGTGATGCCTCTGGACCCTTCAGTCCTCTCAACAACTTTAAACCTTCTTGAGAATAACTTAGCAGTATCCAGGTGGTAAGAATGAGAAAGCAGACAATAAAATAACATTTTTCTTTTTAGTTTTGGTAAGAAAAGTATTCTTTGGGGATGAATGAGGAGGCAGAGAGTACAGAGGTAGCTGCTGCTGCTTCTGCTGCTAAGTCGCTTTAGTCGTGTCCAACTCTGTGCGACCCCATAGACGGCAGCCCACACGCTCCCCCGTCCCTGGGATTCTCCAGGCAAGAACACTGGAGTGGGTTGCCATTTCCTTCTCCAGTGCATGAAAGTGAAAAGTGACAGTGAAGTGGCTCAGTTGTGTCCGACTCTTAGCGACCCCATGGACTGCAGCCCACCAGGCTCCTCCGTCCACGGGATTTTCCAGGCAAGAGTACTGGAGTGGGGTGTCACTGCCTTCTCCGACAGAGGTAGCAGTGAAGGAGAAAAACACGCTTAATGATAACGAAGATTTTTTTCCAAGTCAGAGAGAAACTATTTAAGGAAGCCAAAAGATTTGAATATCTACATTGATTGAATTACTACTGTATTCAATTGCTTTAGACTTCAAGTTTGTTTATCTGTAAAATGGGGAACTCATAGGACTTGCTTATTTCTAACTACATAGGAAGTAAACTTCATAGGATTGGCTAATACGTAATTCTCGGGAAGATGGTTAAGGACAGGGAAGCCTCGTGTGCTTCAGTCAGTGGATTGCAAAGAGTCAGAAAAAACTCAGCAATTCAACAATATATAATTCTAATTTTTTTACCATGATGAAGAGCACCAGTACCTAGATTCACAGACTGTGAGACTATCAGTTGCTTAGAAATCCTCTAGCCCACTGCCTGGGGACAGAGTAATTTGTTTATGGTCAGCATCAAGTTAGAAGGACAGCTATGCCAAAAGTCAGCAGCTCTCTTGCTTCTGTCTTGTGCCTTAAATACAGGTAAGAACTAAGGGAAGGAACAAGATCTTTGAGCACCTGACTCGAATCGGGTTAAATAGCTGCTTAACCGTTCATATCTGTTCATGTCCTTCAATCAGAGCCTGGGGTGAGTGTGAGGCAGAGATTACTAGTTGAAAAGCATCATAGGCCTTTGAATTAAAAAATGTAAAAGATATAGAGGGAGCCAGGCAAAATCCACCTAAGTGCTGTGTTTGGCCTCCAGGCCACTGCTTTGACCTCTGACTGGTGGAGGCGGTACGCCCGGCTCCAGCAGGTTTGTACTAAAATCTGCTTCTGCGTAAGCACAAGTTTGGCCAAAGTGTCAAACAGGACATTCTCCCAAACAGCTCTTGATGCCCCCAGAAAATCCACTTGGGAGATGAGGGGCAGTTCTCTGTTTTGAACTCAGGAGTACCTGAATTGGGAAGAAAACTTGAAGTCCACTGGAGAGAGAACCAAGAGGCAGAAGTGGAATTTTGGCTAAACCTTTAACTCTTTAAGCCAGGGCTGGCTAAAGTCTGAAAGGTATTATTGTGTGCTGAGCTGGTAGCAAATTACAGACTATCAGAATAACGTCTCATTGTTTTAGAAGAATTCAGAAATTAGGCATCAAATGGAACTCCTTAAACGTCTCACCTACTTGTTCTGTGATGCCTAAATTCCACTGACTAATTAGAGATCCCATTTCAGATGCAAATTCTTCTGAGGCAGCAAATAGATAAATTTACTCTGAAATATCAGATTACCAGGCTTTCTTTGAAACAGATTTGAGGAGGGGAAAGGAAGGTTTACAGTATGGAGTTGCTAAAGGATTTTGGGGTGGGGGTGGTGGAGACACAGACATTTGTGCTATTGTTTATCAAGGAACCTGAGGTGGCATTGTGCTCTGCGGCATCACAGATTTTCTGGAAAGCTGGTGTGGAGGGAATAGCTGTCCACCTGTCCATGCCCCCATCCTGGTATGCTTAGACTGAAGAATCTAAGGACTCCAGAAAGAGTCTAACCAGAGGGAGACTGAAGGATCCAAAGATGAAATTTATTTTATAATTTTCCCTTGAGTTGACCTGAGATATTATATCTCCGCTCCTCTAAATCTTTAAATTTAAATTTGAAGTTAAAATGTTTTAAATATCACTCAATTTATATGTCTTTCTCAGAAAAAAAGACGAGTCAAATAAGAAAACCAGAGTTGTCTTCACCTACCACCCTTGGTGTTGGCAAAGATGCAGAAAATCAGGTATTCTTAAGTATTCCTGGTGGGGATGCGAATTGAATAGTAGTTTTGGAGTATTATAGGTTGATAGAAAGTTTTTTGGTTTTAATATATTATTCAGTTCAGTTCAGTCACTCAATCATGTCCGACTCTTTGCGATCACATGGACTGCAGCACACCAGGCTTCCCTGTCCATCACCAACGCCCGGAGTTCACCCAAACTCATGTCCATGAGTCGGTGATGCCATCCAATCATCTCATCCTCTGTCGTTCCCTTCTCCTCCTGCCCTCAATCTTTCCCAGCATAAGGGTGTTTTCAAATGAGTCAGATCTTTGCATCAGGTGGCCAAAATACTGGAACTTCAGCTTCAACATCAGTCTTTCCAATGAACACTCAGGACTGATCTCCTTTAGGATGGACTGATTGGATCTCCTTGCAGTCCAAGGGACTCTCAAGAGTCTTCTCCAACACCACAGTTCAAAAGCATCAATTTTTCAGCGCTCAGCTTTCTTTATAGTCCAACTCTCACATCCATACATGTCTACTGGAAAAACCATAGCCTTGACTAGATGGATCTTTGTTGGCAAAGTAATGTCTCTGCTTTTTAATATGCTGTCTAGGTTAGTCATAACTTTCCTTCCAAGGAGTAAGCGTCTTTTAATTTCATGGCTGCAATCACTGCCTGCAGTGATTTTGGAGCCCCCAAAATTAAAGTCAGCCACTGTTTCCCCATCTATTTGCCGTAAAGTGATGGAACTGGATGCCAAGATCTTAGTTTTCTGAGTGTTGAACTTTAAGCCAACTTTTTCACTCTCTTCTTCCACTTTCATCAAGAGGCTCTTTAGTTCTTCTTCATTTTCTGCCATAAGGGGGGAGTCATATGCATATCTGAAGTTATTGATTATTTCTTCCAGCAATCTTGATTCCAGCTTGTGCTTCATCCAACCCAGAGTTTCTCATGATGTACTCTACATATAAGTTAAATAAGCAGGGTGACAACATACAGCCTTGATGTACTCCTTTTCCTATTTGGAACCAGTCTGTTGGTCCATGTCCAGTTCTAACTGTTGCTTCTTGACCTGCATACAGGTTTCTCAAGAGGCAGGTCAGGTGGTCTGGTATGGCCATCTCTTTCAGAATTTTCCACAGTTTATTGTGATCCACACAGTCAAAGGTTTTGGCGTAATCAATAAAGCAGAAATAGATGTTTTTCTGGAACTCTCTTACTTTTTCGATGGTCCAGCAGATGTTGGCAATTTGATCTCTGGTTCCTCTGCTTTTTCTAAAACCAGTTTGAACATCTGGAAGTTCACGGTTCACGTATTGCTGAAATAGTAGTGTATAATATTTTGCTAATTGTTGTTAAATAAATAATAAAAAATAATTAATTAATGTATTATCATTTAACAACAATTAGCAAAATATTATTTGCTACTATTTTATTTAGAATCTTTGTGATTATGTTAGTAAGTGAGGCTGGTATATGTCACCATTCCTCTTGGTTTTGATACAAGGGTTGCAGTATATTTTCGGTATAAATTGGGAAGCTTTTTAAATTTACCTATGCCCCAGAACAATAAATGTAACATAGGAATTCTCCTTCAGGCAGATTTAGTAGAATGTTTATAAGTTATCTAGCACTGAAGTATTTTTAGGGATAGATCACTGATCATCTTTATAAATTTTCAACAGCTACTGATCAGTTTAGATTTTCTGCCTCTCCCAGGCTCACTTTTATATATTTTCTGATGTAGTCAAAGATTTCATCTAGATTTTAAAGTTTGTTGGTATACAATTATACACATAATTCTCTTATTTAAAAATCTCCTTTATATATATGAATCTATGGAAGTTGTTTCATTCCTCTTTTGTTTGATCAAAATCTCTGTTATTTTAAAGAATCAGATTTTAATTTTATTGATCAATAATAGTATTACTTAAAATTTGAAGTTACTATTCTCTGCTCATTATTTCTTCTGCTTTTTCTTCCTTAGCAGTTCTTTTCCTAGAACTTGACTTCCTGGTCAATTTATTTTCATTGTTTGTTCCTAGCAAATACATTTATATGTTTATGTATCTCATATGTTTTTATATGCCCTATGTAATTTTCTTTACTTTAAAATATTTGCAATTTATTTTCTCTTAAAATTGTTTTTAATACTAGAGAGTATATGTACATATATATTTATAACATTTTCTAAATGTATTATTTTGTTTGAAAAAAGTGTTTAACTCCTTACTTGCTGGGTACAAATTCAATATTATATACAGATTACATACTACTTTTAATTTAAATATCTACATATTTACTTGCTTCTTCTTTCTGATTACTCATGTTAAAATCTCCTATTAGGTCACAGTTATTCCTTGAAAGCAAACATCATTTCCTTTGTATGTTTTGAAACTTCTTATAAATATATACACATTGATAAAAAAATTGTGACAATCTGTTCTTGGTAGATTGAAGTTTTAATCAGCATATAATGTCTCCTTTTCCTATTTATGTTGTTTCTTTGTACTGTATTTTGTTTTATGTTAATTTTGTAGTTGTCACACACACACTTATGGGAGATTAGGATGTGTCTGGTGTATTATTCCATCTGATTGTCACTTTTCTGTGGCCACTTTGTTTTAGGTGTGGATCTTATAAACAGCAAGGCTAGTTGTCTTTTCTAAAACTCAAATAGAATCTCTCTCCTCAAAGGCATAAATGAATTCAGCTACATTTAATTACTAATTTTTTTGTGTTTTCTTTCATCATATTTTGTTTTCCATTGTCTAGATTTTATTATCATTTCCCTTCTGCACCTTCCTTTTCCTTTAACAGTATCATATATTTGCATATATAATACATACACATGGCGAAAACAATCCCAACAGTATAGAGAAATATATGGTAAAAACTAACTGTATCACTTCTGTCCTCAGTTTTCCAGCACCCCTTTAGAAAGGTAGCCAGCATTATTAGTTGCAGAGATGCTCTATACACATATAGAGAGAAACACACGTGTCTCCCTTTCACATAAGTGCTGGCAAGTTCTACATGTTATTTTATACTTCACTTTTTTTTTTCACTTGACAATCTATCCTGGAGACCATTCCATTCAGCCACAAAGAGATGTGCACCATTATCTGTTCAGTGCTTAATGTTTCATTATATGCATGTACTTCTATTAATGAATATGTGGGTTGCTCCCAATCTTTTGTCAATATTAGCACCACTGCAGGGGATACCCTTGTATGCACATGAATATATCTATAGGATAAAATTTGTAGGTGTGGAACTTCTTGGCCTAGTTAATCTGAGAGGAGCTCTTTAATTCATTATTCTGATTCTACTCCCAGGACTCTCCTGCTATCTTTATTTTGATCCTTTATGGTAAGTGAAATAACTTTATTTGGAAAACTATAGTGTCTATACCTGCTTTTAATAATCCAGAAATTACTCAAAATTTCTTATCTCCAAATATGTTACCCTTTTCCACCTTTGTCCAAGCTGAGCTCTGATAGGGATGTGTTTAAGGAATATATTTTTTGTCATTTTGTTTTTTTTTGTCATTTGAAGGGTAGAAGAGATACTCATGTGTGTTCATTCTATCAAATCTTGTTAATGCAAATTTTAATAGGAAAAAATTTTAAATTAGGTAGAAGTCATTAATCTAATTATTTTGAAGGCAATTTAGTAAATGAAGCCTGATTTTCCTTGTAAGACTGGCATTTTCAACATGCAGCCTAAAATTGATTTGACATGGTTGGTTATTTTGTCAAAACACTATGGAATACAGAGAAATTAATGTGTTCTTCAAGATTTCAAAACAACAAACACCAAACATTTTTGTTACAGAAAAATACAACTTTCCCCCCAATTCAGTTTGACATTTTATGTCTTTAGCTTGCTTGTGGACAGACTGCCTTAGCTTGGGTGGAATTCTGATTCTCACGTGAATGCAAGTTCAACTGTTCAAGATGAGATGATTTCCCTGCTCTCTGCCCCTTCCTCCTATCTGCCAACCAGCTTCCCTGCTTCTGTTCTTGCTTCATTTTGCACCCCTTTAAAGTCAAGAATTTGTCACCCTCACCCTCTGTATACAAGTGATTCACTGAACACACCTTTGCTGAGCTTCTCTGTGCTAGGCACTGTTTAGGAGCTGGGAACAAAGCAGTGAATGAAACTGACAATTCCTGCCTTCACAGGGTGTAGTCTAGTGAAGATAGACAGAGGGAAAGTAACTTATCATATGACATGTCAGATTGTGGGAAATGATGTACCGCAGTGCTTCTCACTATTCACTTCGTTCTCCATCCCCACTATCACAGCTTGTTCAGTCTGTAGTACCTTAACTATTCCAATTGTTTCATTATTGGTCTTTCAATTCTATTCCCCACGCAGCTATTTAAGCAACCTTCCTGATTATATAACCCTCCTTATTAAAATTTTAATGGCCTCAATTATTTATGGTACAAAACTAAAAATTCTTAGCAGGGCATTCAAGGAATGCTGGTATTCCATTCCTGGCAATTTCTTTTGTCTTGTCTCTTGCTGACTACATCTTCACCATCATGCCCTTGCAACCTCCCCTACCACCGCAGTCATGACCCAACCCCACACACCTGATGCCCACCTTGTGTGGAACAACTTAATCCTTTCAGGGGTTTGGATGTTGTTTCTAGCCTCTTAGCCTTTGTTCATTCAGTTCTTTCTTTTTGCAAAGCCCTTCTCTCTACTTGGTGAGCAAACTATAAGAATTTCATTGACATGTACTATTGAAGAAGCCTTTCTATAGCATTAGGATTGGAACCTTCACTTCTCTTTGTGTATTTATGACACTCCATAAGGCTGTCTAGCACACTACTTTAACCCTTCATTGACCTTGTTTGCACATATGTCTCTTTGTTTTAAAGAGAGATCCATGTGCAGACAAGATTGCTAGCCCCTGCTCAGTAAATATTCGTTAAGTGGATAAATCATCACCAAACAGTTGTGTTCAGGAAACTGGTTTGGAGAAACCAAAAAGTAAAAAGTATCACATTTCACACACAAATGGTAACAGCTAAAGTGAACAGAACTGTTAGGCTACAGATCAAGAGTATATTTTAAGCATTAAGAGTTGATTTTAACACAAGAGTCTCCTGGACACTGTATTATTGCTAAGCACTTAGTCAAACATTATGTGATAGAAACTAGGCAGACTGAGTTTTAGAAATTATTGAAGCTTTAGTGTTAATATATAATACAATATATAATAAATAAAAGAGGACAGTAAAAAAGCTGGCTTAAAACTCAACATTCAAAAAACAAAGATCATGGCATCTGGTCCCATCACTTCATGGCAAGTAGATGGGGAAAAAATGGAAATAGTGACAGACTTTATTTTCTTGGGCTCCAAAATCACTGCAGATGGTGACTGTAGTCATGAAATTAAAAGATGCTTGCTCCTTGGAAGAAAAGCTATGACAAACCTAGACAGTGTAACAAAACCAAGACATCACTTTGCTGACAAAGGTCTGTATAGTCAAAGCTGTGGTTCTTCTAGTAGTCATGTATGCATATGAGAGCTGGACCATAAAGAAGGATGAGTGTTGAAGAATTGATGTTTTCAAATTTTAGTGCTGGAGAAGACTCTTGAGAGTCCCTTGGATTGCAGGGGGATCAAATCAGTCAATCCTAAAGGAAATCTACCCTGAATATTCATTGGAAGGACTGATGCTGAAGCTGAAGCCCCAATACTTTGGCCATCTGATGTGAAGAGCCCACTCATTGGAAAAGACCATGATGCTTGGAAGGATTGAAGGCAAAAGAAGAAGAAGGCCGGAAAGGATGAGATAGTTAGATAGCACTGCCGACTAAACAGATGTATTTGAGCAAACTCTGGGAGGTAGTGAAGGACAGGGAAGCCTGGTGGGCTGCACTCCAGGTGGTTGCAGAGGTGGACATGACTTAGAGCAAAAGTATTCATATGACTTTTATGAGATATAGGTGGTACCAATTAACCCACAAGTTTCACCACAGTGTTTGAAACTTTGGTGCCTTTTGGATTAAATCATAGTTTAGACAAAGACTTGAAGCAAGAATATATTACAGAAAAATGAAAAAAGACCCAGAAATACAGAAATGATTTGGGAAAAGTGATTTTATGTTTGAAGATGGTCTGGTTCATTTTCTGAGCAGCAAACAAGTACAGTCACCACCTAAATAACAAAATAAGAGATTTTGTGGCTGAATTAATCGTGGACTTCCCACTTATAAAAGCCCGCAGGTATAGTTGAACAAGATGAAGGTACAGAAAAAAAATACTGAGAAAATTAAACTGACTCCCTTTCAAGGTGTCAGTTAATTAGCTTAATTTGTGATTTATATTTATGTCACAGTGAGCAATAAATCTGTGAAAGCAGACATGGAGATTGAGGCTGGCTTTTGAAAATGAAAATAACCATGATATCAAACTGAAAGACATCTATAATCTGCAAAAACACTTTGGTTCAATCTATCAAAAATAGAAAGAAACATTTTCACAATCATTTCATGCTGTGTTAGATATGGAAGAGATGATATCTGAGTTTAACAAATGCTCTGTAACGCGTCTGAGAATTTTAGAGAAATACCATAGCTACACAACAGATAATCAGCAAAGTTCATATGATGTTTTTAGGAATTTAGAAAAGTTAAACAATAATAATGCTAACCAATAGATTTAAAGACATCAAACATGCTACATCTGGAAATTCCTTAAAGGACACATCTCTAAAATATTTCTTATTTACTCATTAAATTACTTAATAAAGTCTGGAGATGTGTTTCCTGAGGATAGAAGCAGGAAGAGAAGGAAAGAATCAGACTCATAAGTAATTCAATCATCACAATGCAAAGACTTTCAAAAATCATCAGTGTAGCAGAATATTTCCCTGATGAATTATTAATGTTCCAGATAATTCAAAATAATTGAGTGATTAATAGAAAGTGCAAAAATCCATGTTCATCATGATATAGAATAATACAAACCCCTTGATAAGGATCTAAACAAGAATCCTGGTTGGTAATAAAGGTCTCTGAGCAGATAGTGGCTTCAGTTTTCACTTTGGCACAATCAAAGGTCACTTAGTATAGGGAAGAGAACAGTGCAGCTGGATGACTGGCATTCTATGCACCTAAAGTTTACTCCTATTTGATTTCCAGCATTTCAAAAGTGGACGCCCCTTGCTGACAAAACTCTTAAAGTTAACGTCTTGCCAAAGGGACGGGCCTCTAGTAATGAATGTGCTGATTTACAGGGAGGAAAGGAGAAAATCAAAGGAAGTTCAAACATAACTAGGTCAAGAGGGAGGGGACATACATATACTCATGGCTAATTCATTCTGTCATTAGGATGATTCCCAGAAGTTTGGGGATCTTGTCACTAGAAATGAGTCTTATAACTAGAAATGAATATTTTATAAAAAATACATCAATGACATAAGCGATTAGTTGTAGTTAAAAGGAAGCTTGTGTTGTCCTTGAATCAGATATGTTACAATGGCCTCCAATTCCATTAGTAAAAGTGCTGCAGAGAGGGTAGCAACTCTCATAAAGCTGGTTGCACCAAAATCGTAATGGGAAGAGACACATGCATATGTTGAAAGGGCAGACTTCATACATGGAGGCAGAGCAGCTACAAGCAAGATCAGAAGTCCCGTCTCTATTGGCATCACTACTAACCACTGAACGTTCTTGTCATGTCTGACTCTTTGCAATCCCATGAACTATAGCCAGCCAGGCTCCTCTGTCCATAGAATTCTCCAGGCAGGAATACTGTAGTGGGTTGTCATTCCCTTCTCCAGGGGATCTTCCCAACTCAGGGATCAAACCCAGGTTTCTGCATTGCAGGCAGAAATGCCTGGTGTCTGAGCCACCAGGAAAGCCTCAGTGGCTCAGTTGGTAAAGATCCTCCTGCAATGCAGGAGACCCAGGATCAGTCCCTGGGTGGGGAAAATCCCCTGGAGAAGGGAATGGCAACCCATTCCAATATTCTTGCCTGGAGAACCCCATGGACAGAGGAGCCTGGTGGGCTATAGACCATGGGGTTGCAAAGAGTCCAACACGACTTAGCGGCTAAACCACCACCAGTCACCGCTAAGAATTTAAGCTCTTATTTTTTGGAGAAAAGGTCTTGAAATACAGACTGACCTCATCACTTTCTCCCAGTTTCATTTCCCTTATTTTTATTTTTTAAAATTATTTATTTTAATTGGAGGCTAATTACTTTACAATATTGTAGTAGTTTTTGCCATACGTTGACATGAATCAGCCATGTGTGTATATGTGTTCCCCCATCCTGAACCCCCCCTCCCTCCTCCCTTCCCATCCCATCCCTCAGGGTCATTCCAGTGCACCAGCCCTGAGTACCCTGTTTCATGCATCAAACCTGGATTGGTGATCTGTTTCACGTATGATAATATACATATTTCAATGCTATTCTCTCAAATCATCCCACCCTTGCTTTCTCCCACAGAGTCCAAAAGACTGTTCTTTACATCTATGTCTCTTTTGCTGTCTTGCATATAGGGTCATCATTACCATCTTTCAAAATTCCATATATATGTGTTAATATACTGTATTGGTGTTTTTCTTTCTGACTTACTTCACTCTGTATAATAGGCTCCAGTTTCATCCATCTCATTAAAACTGATTCAAATGCATTCTTTTTAATGGCTGAGTAATATTCCATGGTGTATATGTACCACAGCTTTCTTATCCACTTGTCTGCCGATGGACATCTAGGTTGCTTCCATGTCCTGGCTATTGTAAACAGTGCTGCGATGAACATTGGGGTACACGTGTCTCTTCAATTCTGGTTTCCTCGGTGTATATGTCCAGCAGTGGGATTGCTGGGTTATATGGCAGTTCTATTTCCAGTTTCTTAAGGAATCTCCACACTGTTCTCCATAGTGGCTGTACTAGTTTGCATTCCCACCAACAGTGTAAGAGGGTTCCCTTTTCTCCACACCCTCTCCAGCATTTATTGTTTGTAGACTTTTCGATAGCAGCCATTCTGACTGGCATGAGATGGTACCTAATTGTGGTTTTGATTTGCATTTCTCTAATAATGAGTGATGTGGAGCATCTTTTCATGTGTTTGTTAGCCATCTGTATGTCTTCTTTGGAGAAATGTCTGTTTAGCTCTTTGGCCCATTTTTTGATTGGCTCATTTATTTTTCTGGAATTGAGCTACAGGAGATGCTTGTATATTTTTGAGATTAATTATTTGTCAGTTGCTTCATTTGCTATTATTTTCTCCCATTCTGAAGGCTGTCTTTTCACCGTGCTTATAGTTTCCTTCCTTGTGCAAAAGCTTTTAAGTTTAATTAGGTCCCATTTGTTTATTTTTGCTTTTATTTCCATTACTCTGGGAGGTGGGTCATAGAGGATCCTGCTGTGATTTATGTCAGAGAGAGTTTTGCCTATGTTTCCCTTATTTTTAATTTTGTCTTTTGATGCTATACAGGTCCCAAGGCATACTGTCTCAAATAAGTAGGTGGTGCAAATGAAATCATTTGGTGAACATAAGCTTTGGATACTGTTGTTTTGTTTTGTCTTCTTCATTTTGTTTTAGCATGTAAGTCATGTCACAGTACAGTAATTGTTGAATACTGGTCATGAACCCAAACAAGGCTCCTTAGGTCCATGTCTGGAATCTCCTTCACAGTCTAAAGAGCACTTTGTGATTCTAAGCTGACACACAGGGAGGACAGGAAAAAGTGACCAGCTGATTTTATGATGAGGGCAAAAACAGGAACAGGCTAAATGCCTCATCTACTAATTTTCTGGGGGAAATTTCAGTAGGGCTCTCTACAGGACTGGAAAGCAAAAAACTGAAAGTCACTCAGTAGTGTCCAACTCTTTGTGACCCCATGGACTATGGCCCACCAGGCCCTTCTGTCCATGGAATTCTCCAGGCAAGAATACTGGAGTGGGTAGCCATTTCCTTCTTCAGGGGATCTTCCCAACCAGGGATCAAACCCAAGTCTCTTGCAACACAGACAAATTATTTACCATCTGAGCCACCAGGGAAGAACAGGGCTGAAACTAGATGACAACCTTTTATCTACTATCTCCTGCTTTTGGTTCTCTTACTGACAATTGATGCTACCTCTTCCATGAATTATATTGCCAGGTGATCTACCTTACTGGATACCAATGTGACAGATGCCAGTGACCAGCAATATTTCTAGAAATTTCTTTTTAAGTCTCATGGTCTTGGCTGGTAGAATCAAGAATATTTGTCATCTATCATCTTGTCAGCCAACCAGATGGGTGAAATTCAATTTGACCCAAAGTAATATTTTCCATCCCAGGAAGGACACTATTGTGTTCACATGCATTATCTTGTGTATTTTTATAAATTTAGTAGATATCGCTGAGGATAATATGCAGGGCAACAGATGGTTCTTATAGGTCAACACCATATGGGCTTTTTATTAGGGTGTAATCATTTTCAGTGTGGGTTTTTTTGGGTTCAGTTCAGTTCAGTTGTTCAGTCATGTCCAACTCTTTGTGACACCACAGTTCAAAAGCATCAATTCTTCAGCACTCAGCTTTCTTTACAGTCCAACTCTCACATCCATACATGACCACTGGAAAAACCATAGCCTTGATTAGACAGACCTTTGTTGGCAAAGTAATGTCTCTGCTTTTTAATATGCTGTCTAGGTTGGTCATAACTTTCCTTCCAAGGAGTAAGCGTCTTTTAATTTCATGGCTGCAATCACCATCTGCAGTGATTTTGGAGCCCAGAAAAACAGTCAGCCACTGTTTCCACTGTCTCCCCATCTATTTGCCATGAAGTGATGGGACCAGATGCCATGATCTTAGTTTTCTGAATGTTGAGTTTTAAGCCAGCTTTTTCACTCTACTCTTTCACTTTGGTCAAGAGGCTCTTTAGTTCTTCTTCACTTTCTGCTGTAAGGTAGTTTTATCTTATATTCTTTATCATCACAGGATGAAACTGCATCTTTTTCTTTTTTTTTAATTTATTTCTTTTATTGAAGGATAATTACTTTACAGAATTTTGTTGTTTTCTGTCAAACCTCAACATGAATCAGCCACAGGTATACACATATCCCCTCCCTCCTGAACCTCCCTCCCATCTCCCTCCCCATCCCACCCTTCTAGGTTGATACAGAGCCCCTGTCTGAGTTTCCTTAACCATACAGAAAATTCCCATTGGCTATTACATATGGTAATGTAAGTTTCCATGTTACTCTTTCCTTTTATCTCAGCCTCTCTTCTCCTCTCCCCATGTCCATAAGTCTATTCTCTATGTTTGTGCCTTCATTGCTGCCCTGTAAATAAATTCTTCAGTACCATTTTTCATGATTCCATATATGTACTCTAGAATATGTTATTTACCTTTCTCTTTCTGACTCACTTCACTCTGTATAATAGGTTCTAGGCTCAATCACCTCAATAGAACTGACTCAAATATGTTCATTTTTATGGCTGAGTAATATTCCATTGTGTATATGTACCACAGCTTCTTTATCCATTCATCTGTCAATGGACACATAGGTTGTCTCCATGTTCTAGCTATTGTAAACAGTCCTGCACTGAACAATGGGATACATGTGTTTTTTCAGGTTTGGTTTCCTCACGGTATATGCCTAGGAGTGGGACTGCTGGGTCATATGGTGGTTTTACTCTTAGTTTTTTAAGAATTCTCCATACCATCTTCCATAGTGGCTGTATCAATTTACATTCCCACTAACAGTGCAAGAGCATTGCCTTTTCTCCACACTCTCTCCAGCATTTATTGTTTGTAGACTTTTTGACGATGGCCATTCTGACTGGTATGAGGTGATATCTTGCTGTAGTTTTGATTTGCATTTCTCTAATAATGAGTGGTGTTGAGCATCTTTTCATGTGTTTGTTAGCCATCTGTATGTCTTCTTTGGAGAAACGTCTGTTTAGGTCTTTTTTCTACTTTTTGATTGGACTGTTTGTTTTTCTGATATTGAGCTGTATGAGCTGCTTATATATTTTGGAAATTAATCCTTTGTCAGTTTTTTCATTTGCTATTATTTTCTCCCATTCTGAGGGTTGTCTTTCCATCTTGTTTATAGTTTCCTTTGCTGTGCAAAAGCTTTTAAGTTTAACCAGGTCCCACTTGTTTACTTTTGTTTTTATTTATGTTACTCTAGGAGGTGGGTCATAGAGGATCCTGCTTTGATTTATGGCATTGAGTGTCCTTCCTATGTTTTTCTCTAAGAGTTTTATAGTTTCTGGTCTTACATTTAGGTCTTTAATCCATTTTGAGTCTATCTTTGTGTATGGTGTTAGGAAGTGCTCTAATTTAATTCATTTACATGTAGCTGTACAGTTTCCCAGCACCATTTATTGAAGAAGTCCCATTGTATATTGTATATTTGCCCCATTGTATATTCTTGAATCCTTTGTCAAAAAATAAGGTACCCATAGGTGCATGGGTTTATTTCTCAGCTTTCTATCTTGTCTATATTTCTGTTTTTGTGCAAGTACCAATCAGGAAGCTTGATTCCTCCAGCTCCATTCTTCTTTCTCAAGACTGCTTTGGCTATTTGGGGTCTCTTGTGTTTCCATATGAATTGCGAAACTTTTTGTTCTAGTTCTGTGAAAAATGCCATTGGTAATTTGATAGGGATTGTATTCAATCTGTAGATTGCATTTGGTAGTATAGTCATTTTCACAATATT
Source organism: Muntiacus reevesi (assembly GCF_963930625.1). NCBI lineage: Eukaryota > Metazoa > Chordata > Mammalia > Artiodactyla > Cervidae > Muntiacus > Muntiacus reevesi. The sequence continues at coordinate 43,886,558 of NC_089265.1, forward strand.
GATTCTTTATATCTCTCCATCTGTTTATGTCATCTTTGATTTCTTTCATCAGTGTCTTATAATTTTCTGTGTACAGTTCTTTTGGCTCCTCAGGTAAGGTTTATTCCTAGATATTTAATTCTTTTTGTTACAATGGTAAATGGGATTGATTCCTTAATTTCTCTTTCTGATTTTTCAATGTTATTATATAGAAATGCAAGTGATTTCTATGTATTGATTTTGTATCCTGCAATGGCAACCCACTCCAGTACTCTTTCCTGGAGAATCCCATGGACGGAGGACCCTGGTAGGCTGCAGTCCATGGGGTCGTGAAGAGTCAGACACGACTGAACGACTTCACTTTCACTTTTCACTTTCACGCATTGGAGAAGGAAATGGCAACGCACTCCAGTGTTCTTGCCTGGAGAATCCCAGGGATGGCGGAGCCTGGTGGGCTGCCACCTGTGGGGTCGCACAGAGTCGGACATGACTGAAGCGACTTAGCAGCAGCAGCAGCAACTTTGCTAAATTCACTGATTAGCTCTAGTAATTTTCTGATACTATCTTTAGGGTTTTCTATGTACAATATCATATTATCTGCAAACAGTGAGAGCTTTACTTCTTTTCCAATCTGCATTCCTTTCATTTCTTTTTCTTCTCTGACTGCTGTAGCTAGGACTTCCAGAACTATGCTGAATAACAGTGGTGAAAGTGGACACCCTTGTCTTGTTCCTGAACTTAGTGGCAATGCTTTCAGTTTTTCACCACTGAGAATAATTTTTGCTGAGGCTTATCATATGTGGCCTTTACCATGTTGAGGTAGCTTCCTTCTATGCCCATTTTTTGAAGAGTTTTCACCATAAATGGGTGGTGAATTTTGTCAAAGGTTTTTTCTGTATCTATTGAGATAATCATATGATTTTAATCTTTCAATTTGTTAATATGGTTTATCACATTGATTGACTTGTGTATATTGAAGAATCCTTGCATTCCTGGAATAAACCCAACTTGATCATGGTGTATGAGCTTTTTGATGTGTTGCTGAATTCTGTTTGCTAAAATTTTGTTGAGAATTTTTGCATCTATGTTCATCAGTGATATTGGTCTGTAGTTTTCTTTTTTCATGTTGTCTTTGTCTGGTTTTGGTATCAGGGAGATGGTGGCCTCATAGAACGAGTTTGGAAATATTCCTTCCTCTGCAATTTTTGAAAGAGTTTTAGAAGAATAGGCATTAGCTCTTCTACAAGTGTTTGATAGAATTCTCCTGTGAAGCCATCTGGTCCTGGGCTTTTGTTTTTTGGGAGATTTTTGATCACAGCTTCAACTTCAGTACATATAATTGGGCTGTTCATAATATCTATTTCTTCCTGGTTCAGTCTTGGAAGATTGAACTTTTTAGGAATCTGTCCATTTCTTCCAGGTTATCCATTTTATTGCCATATAGTTGTTCATAATTGTCTTATAATCTTTGTATTTCTGCATTGTCTGTTGTAATCTCTCCTTTTTCATTTCTAATTTTGTTGATTTGATTCTTCTCTCTTTTTTCCTTAATGAGTATGGCTAAAGGTTTGTCAATTTTGTTTATCTTCTCAAAAAACCAGCTTTTAGTTTTATTAATCTTTACTATTGTTTCTTTCTGGAGAAGGAAATGGCAACCCACTCCAGTCTTCTTGCCTGGAAAATTCCATGGATGGAGAAGTCTGGCGGGTCCCAGTCCATGGGGTCACAAAGAGTCGGGCATGACTGAGTGACTAACACAACACATTGTTTCTTTTATTTCTTTTCATTTGTTTCTGTTCAGATCTTCATGATTTCTTTCCTTCTACTAATTTTGGCATTTTTTGTTCTTTTTCCAGTTGTTTTAGGTGTCAAGTTAGGTTGTCTATTCAATGTTTTTCTTATTTCTTGAGGTAATATTTTATCACTATAAACTTCCCTCTTAGGACTGCTTTTGCTGCATCCCATAGGTTTTGAGTGGTCATGTTTTCATTGTCATTTGTTTCTAGAAATTCTTTGATTTCCCTTTTGATTTCTTCAGTAACCTGTTGGTTATTTAGAAACGTGTTGTTTAATCTCCACTTGTTTGTGTTTCTTACAGTTTTTTTCTTGTAATTGATATCTAGTCTCATAGCATTGTGGGTGGAGAAGATGCTTGATACGATTTCAATTTTCTTAAACGTACTGAGGTTGATTTGTGACCCAAGATGTGGTCTATCCTGGAGAATGTTCCATATCCACTTGAGAAGGTGTATTCTTCTGCATTTGGATGGAATGTCCTGAAGATATCAATGAGATCCATCTCGTCTAATGTATAATTTAAGACTTGTGTTTCCTTATTAATTTGTTGTCTTGATGATCTGTCCATTGGGGTGACTGGGGTGTTAAAGTCTCCGACTATTATTGTGTTACTGTCAATTTCTCCTTTTATGCCTGTTAGTGTTTGTCTTATGTATTGAGGTGCTCCTATGTTGGGTGCATAGATATTCACAATTGTTATGTCTTCCTCTTGGATTGATCCCTTATCATGTAGTATCCTTCCTTATCTCTTGTGATCTTCTTTATTTTAAGGTCTATTTTGTCTGATATGAGGATTGCGACTCCAGCTTTTGCTTCCCATTTGCATGGAATATATTTTTCCATCCTCTCAATTTTAGTCTATATGTGTCTTTAGGTCTGAAGTGGGTTTCTTTTTTTTTTTTTTTTTTAATATTATTTTATTAGTTGGAGGCCAATCACTTTGAAGTGGGTTTCTTACAGACAGCCTATACATGGGTCTTATTTTTGTGTCCATCCAGCCAGTCTGTGTCTTTTGATTGGAACATTTAATTCATTTACATTTAAAGTAATTATTGATACATATGTTCCTATTGCCAGTTTCTTAATTGTTTGGGGTTGATTTTGTAGATCTGTTTTCTTCTCTTGTATTTCTTGACTATATAAGTCCCTTTAACATTTGTTGTAATGCTGGTGTGGTGGTACTGAATTTTCTTAACTTTTGCTTGTCTGAAATGTTTTTTATTTCTCATATATCTTTTTCTGAGTTTGTCACAATTACCAAGACATCGTATACCTCTGCAGCCCAACTAGTCCTTTGATTTTGATATCTCCAGGCAGGGGAAGCGATGCCCAGAAAGCATCACAAAATGCCATAGACTGAGGGGTTCTCTTTCCTCCCTTTTCAAATCAGTTCAGTTTCCCTGGAAACAATCTTGTTGACAATTTCTAAGGTTGGTAGACCAGATATCCCTGGTCAACTCTCTGGGGATCTGCCCACTGGGAGGGCATGCTACCTGTTACTAAGTCCACATGGGAAACCCCTTGACTAGGGCAACCCTGAGTCTTAGTCAGTAAGAGAGGTCTTTGAGGGTAAAAAGAATATTTTAGATTACTTTCTCACTTTAGGAAAAGATACATTTTGCTTCTCCTTCGCTTCCTGCCCAAGCATAAGGAACACCTAAAGTGTTTAGCAGACATTTGGTCCTGTCCAGTTTCTCCATAAGACATTTGGTCCATACCAAAAAGTCCCTAAACTTTGGTCCTATTCAAAGCATCCATGAACATATTTGGTCCATGCCAAATGGTTTCAAAAGAACCAAGTATCAAGGACATTTTGTTGTGGACCAAATCTCTTATGGATATTTTGGACAGAACTAAATGTTCTGCAAGATCAGAAACAAACAGCTGAAAGGCAGGGCATGTAAGCTTGTTGAGGATGGGGGATCTGCTTTCTTCCAGGCTGGTTTTCTGCATCTTCCCTGATGCAGCAGTGAAAGAGAGCTGTTTAAATAATACTCACTTTAGAGCCTGTGCAAGAATCTACTATAAAGTGTTGGGGGGATGTTTTAGAGGAAAACACCCATTTCAGCCTCTGTGAATACTTTCAGATTCCCGAGTTTTCTTTGTGTGGCTAACAAAAACAAAACAAGTGACAAGATAAAACAAAGACAAGATTCCTATGACATATGTCTGTTTTCAAAGAGATCTTGGTCTATTCATCTTACTTCTCTGAATCTTGGTTTTACCATCCACAAAAAAATAACTGACTGGGTGATAACTGGGGTTCCTTTTAGCTCTACAGATCACATAATTTCTCTACTTATGCTCAAACTGGCACAAACCTGCATTAGGGGCATCTGATAAGTTCAGCTTTCTACCTGATACATTAATTGTATTCCCTTAACAATATCCCTATGAAGGGACTTGATTTTTATGGATGGTTCTATATGAAAACCTTGTTTCCACTTGCTGTTTTATCTAATCTATTAGCTTTGGGCAAACTACAGGAATTTAAAAAAATTGAGATATATTGATAATTGGCATATAGCACTATAAATTTAAAGTATACACTATGTTGATTTGATACATTTGTATATTACAATATAATAACTACTACAGAGTTAACTAAATGATTTAGCAATCTCACTTCTGGTTATATGTCCAAAGAAAATGAAAACAGGATACTGAAAAGATACTGTACTCCATGTTAACTGTATCATTATTCACAATATGCAAGATTTGGAAATAGCCTTATGTCCATCAACAGATGAATGGAAAAAGTAGATGTGGCATATGTATACAATGGAATATTTTTCAGTCACAGAAAAGAAGGAAATCCTGCAATTTGCAACAACATGGATGGATCTTGAGGTCATTATGCTAAGTGAGATGTCAGGGAGAGAAAGACAAATACTGTATGATATCACCTACTTGTGAATCTAAAAGGGTCAAACTCATAGAAACAAATCATCATTTTTAAACGTTCCCTTTTTACGTTGCTGGACCAAGTCCCCATAATCTCTGTTCCACACCTCACATACCATATTGTTGATACTTAACCCATTAAATACCCAGCTCTTATACCTATGAAATTGGTTAAGAGGCACATGACAACCCTTCCTGAGTTCAGGAAACCCTGTCACTTTCATGACTTAGGGAAACACCCAAACCCATACTGTGGGCACTGGTCTAGCTTCTGAGTTCTCATCTTACATGGTCCCCCACAACCCTCTTGGCACTCTGAAACATTTTATGCTCTGGATTGGAGAGGAAAGATTGTGTATGGAGTGTGAGCTTTAGACTCATAAAGATTCAGAAGTGAATCATGACAGTTGCTAGACATGTAATCTTAGGTTCCTGCTTAGGTGCTACTGTTGTGTCCAACTCTTTGGGATCCCAGGGACTGTACCCCACCAGGCTACTCTTTCCATGGAATTTTCCAGGCAAGAATTTTCCAGGCAAGAATTTTCCAGGCAAGTGGGTTGCCATTTCCTTCTCCAGGGGATCATCCTGACCCAGGGATTGAACCTGTGTTTCATGCATTGGAAGGCAGATTCCTTACCACTGCAGCACCTGGGAAGCCCTCTTTGAGCTTCCGTTTCTGTTTATGTGAAATAGTGATAACTTTTTGCCTCTCTATTTATAAAAAGAATTATTATAAAGCTCTATGTGGAATTATCTTTTTAAATCATATAGCATCATTTCTGGGATCTAGCATGGACTCGTAACTGTGGATTTCCTTCCCGTTTGGTACCCTTATTGTGGTCCCCAGGCCTTCTCCCTCCCACTGTGGGGGCTTTGCCTGTCTGTTCTCTGCTGGCACATCTTGCTCCTGAAGCTGTGTCTGACCCCTTTGTCCTCCCAGGCACAGTTGAAGCATCACCTCCTACAAACTCATCTTGATTCTGATCATCCTTCACTCGGGTCAGGTGTCTGTCCTCTGCACTTCCTTGGAATTGTGTGCATAGGCCTCTGACATTGTACCACAAACAATGCCAACACTGGTGACAGCAATATTACTGAGGCCGCTTGTGCATTGCACAATGTGCCAAACACCGTGCAAGCACTTCATAAACATGACCTTAGCCAGTCTCACAAAACTATCATGTAATTACTGTTACTTCCATTTTACAGCTGGTGAGCTTGAGGCCAGAGAGGTTAGATTCCATGCGGAAGCCCATTCAGTTAGGAAGGTGCATTTGAATCTAGACAGCCTGTTTCAAGGGCATAAATCTATTTGCTTGTCTGCCTCTTTCCATAGTCTCTGATTTCTTGGAAGACAAGAACACGTCCTCCATCTCTACATTTCTGTTACTGGTAGCATCCTTGACACATCATGAATGCTCAGTGAATGTTTGTGGAATGAATCCTTCATGCTAAGTTCAAATCTGGCCTGTAGTTTTCAGATGGGGACTGTATAATGTCTACAAAGACTGTCTCCCTGACCAAAGTTTAGTCAGGCTCCTCTGAACACTCTTCTCCACTAGGCTCTAACCTTTGGGCTTCCACATTCATCTCTGCATTGATTGACTAGTTTTAGCAAGAATCCTCTGCCCTCAGTGTCTTATGACCCTCAGTATCTGGCAAAATTTCTCATCTTCTTCCACTGCGCCACCACCCCGGCCCCCTGTTCCCCTAGGTGATATTTGATGATCCTGGTCTGCTTTCAGCAAGAATCCTTTTAGGTCAGTTTAGCAAGAAGCATCCTATCCTCTGAGTAATTTTCCGTTCAGGGACCCTCCTCCTTCAACTCCTTAGCTATAAATCCCTACTTTTCCTTGTTCTGTTTAGGGTTAAGCCCAATCTCTCTTCTTTACTGCAAAATGCTATTGCAGTACACCCTTGAACAAAGACTTCCTTACCATCTGTAACAAGTATCAGGTTATTTTTTTTCTTTAAGGTATCTGAGAGTAAATGTTTCTTTTTGCCCCCTCAGGGGGCAAGGCTGCAATCTTACACACTCAGTGTCTGGGTTCAGGTGCCTGTGTGTCTCTGCATTATTTCCCAGCCAGAGATTGGTCAGGTTTTTACCTAGTAACCATCCCCAGTATCACCAGTAAGACAGGATAGGCTCAGCACTACCTCCTAAAAAGTTAGGATTCACTTCACTCATAGTCTTGCAGGCTAATCATAAACAAAAAAGACACTGCCATTTGGTCAGGAATGTCCCATGTGGTCATAAGATGCAGTATTAAAATACATCCCTAGCCTGAGAGAGGGTAAAGAAAGAAAACTTTCTGGGCTGATGCATGGATGTTTGCATAAACCCGTGTTTTGAAGGACATGTTGGGCCAATGCCAGGACTCAAGATAATCCTGAATTATGTGTGTGTGTTTGAGTGAGTATATTTGAAAGCATCTGCAAATAGAGATGCAAAATTATACTTTAGTATGATGATTATTTTCTCAAGCAATGGCAAACAAAAGAAAAAATAACACAAAGACCATTTACTGGAAGTCAAACTCTCCCCAGACCCTCCTCTGCCTTTAAGTGTGCATGCTAGGCAGTGTTCCTGTATGTCTGGCCATCAGTCCCATGGGTAGAGAAAATTTCTTGTTTATGTACACAATGCCCAGCTTGGAGATGCTGTTTTCCCCTTCTTCCTTTAGCAGTTTTTTAAAATTTCAATTTGTGCTTTCTCAACGGCTTTTTTTTTCTAGGGCCACTAAAGAAGAATAAGCAGCAAGAATTTCCTTTGTCATATAACAAGAATAGAAATACAAAGGGAAACAAAAAGCAGCCCCAGTAGGTCTTCCCCTTAAACTAGTTTGGCAAATGAAAATGAAGCTGATGGAAGAATGGAAGTCCTCCCATGAAGTTGCATTTTCTGACCTGACAATGGAAGTACATGACATTTGTTAAATGCTGAAAGGGAGTATTAGCCTAGGGCCCGCTGACTGTCATATTATACCAACCTACAGTGAGCTTTATTTTGAAAAGATTTTATTCTTTCAAGCTCAGACTGAATTGCTTCCAAGAAAGAACAATTCTGTTTATCAGCTCTATTGTTTCTTCCTTAAATGAAGTTATCCCTCTCTCTTTCTGAGGTCAATTTAGACACACCATCTTTATCTTCTCACTGAATGGCTGTGTTTATTCTCATTGTTGCTCACTGCATAAACCATGGCTATTACTGCTCCAAGTCAAAACTCTTTGCAAAAAAAAATCTGCAGACTAAAATTTTGGGATTAATGGGGTTTTTTTTGTTTTTTTTTTTTGAGAATTACTGTTTAGGAGAGGTAGCTTTCCTCATAAACAGAGCAACTCTTTCCTCTTCATCTCTATTAGGATTACTTTATTATTCCAAGTCATATATACATAGGTCAAATGTAAAGATATTTGGTGAGAAATAGAGATTCAATGGAGAAGGAAATGGCAACCCACTCCAGTATTCTTGCCTAGAGAATCCCGTGGACAGAGGAGCCTGGTGGGCTGCTGTCCATGTGGTCACACAGAGTCAGACACGACTGAAGCGACTTAACAGCAGAAGCAGAAGCAGAGATTCAAACATAATCAAAATCAGGAAGCTGTGATGAGGTGATGAGAAAATTCTAACTAGGGAAAGAATATAGAGGCTGAGGAGGCAAAGGTCATTTCTGACTGGTATGACTCAAGAAGATTTCATGAGAAGGCAAGGATTTGATCTGCACTTTGTGGGGTAACTAGATTTAATAGGGAAGTTCAATGGTGGTGGTGGGGAACAGAAGACAATGGTAAGAGAAAATAAGAGAAAGTGAACATTAAAACATCACATATTCAATTGGCTGGAGTACTGAGTAAAGAGAAGGTGACTTATGAAGGCAGGTTGAGACCAAGTTGTGAATGATCTTCAGTGTTGAGGAATCTGGACATAATTCATTAGACCTTGTGCCAATCACTTTATATATATCATCTTGTTAATCCTCACATCAACTCTGCCAGGCTCAGAGATTAGATTAGTACCCAAGAGTGCTTAACTGGTAAATGGCATAGTCAAGACAGGATCTCAGATCTGCTCAGCTCTGAAGAGCATGCTTTTAGCCTTCTAGGCTATCTTGCTAAAGTCAAAGACTGTAAGATGCAAATTAATCTCAGGGTGCAAATTGAAGGTGAGGCCGTTTCAGAGCTGCTGCATCAGGTTTAAGGTGAAGAAATAAGGGCTTGGATTAGGAGGTGGCTGTGTGATGGAGTGGAGGCTCAGTGCAAGGGACATCAAGAAGAATCACAAGGTGGGGTGATTTTCAGGGATCAAGAGACAGAAAGGAATACAAGATGACTATTAAATTTTAGCTTTGGTGCTGATAGCATGGGGTTGGTCTTAAGAGAAAAAGAAAAGACAGGATGGCTTGGGGGGAGTGTCAGGCCAGAGCAGCACCCTACAAGCTAGGGGGTGATTCATACAGTGCTCTGTGGGGCAGTGAAACCAAAATGAGTAGAGTTATTCCTGCCCAAATGCCCTCAAAACCTGTGCGTTGGTGAGCAAAAAGATGAATGCTTTGATATTATAAAATGCCTTTGGACAGAGTTACACCAAAGCCTGGGGGCAGATTCTGAAGAGCAGGGAAAGGGGAAGATTTGGTAAAACTTGAGACTAACAACAGCTTCTCAGGTTATAACTGCCACAGAGCAATGTGTGTGTGCATGGAGATCCCAGGACAGAGAAAATAGAAGCTCTCATCAAATTGATCTTTTTAGACAGCAAAACTGGAAGAATGTTCTACTTACATCCTATCATGACAACAAGGAGATATGAGCACATGCACACACACACACATATACACACATACAGTGGTTTTGTGAGTCACAAGACTTGGCAATAGTAAACATGCTGTCATCCCAGAAGCAGTTCTGTACAGTTTAAGTGTGGTTCTCTTAGATCAAGAATGTACCTTTCAACCAGCATAGCTCTTCCCACAAAGATCCCTCAGAAAAATGTTTACATTCACCTGTGCCATCAAATGCTAGCATTTTTCACACATTCCTATTATACCGATTGTACAGTAATATGATGATGACTATTTTATTTGGAGATACTAAAGAATGAAGTGTTCTACAGAGGTGAAATTTCTAGTTAAGTATGGGTTATGGCTTGACACCAATTAAAAATAAGTTAGTTAGAAAAAAAGAAGCTAGTTCTCTTGGACAGAAACTTTTCTACTCAGTTGAGTTCCCTGTGCCATGTAGTAGGTCCTTATTAGTAACCTATTTTCTATATAGTAGTGTTTATATGTTAATCCCAATCTTCCAATTTATCCCTCCCCCGTTTATCCCCTGATAACAGTAAAGTTTGCTTTCTATATCTGAACTCTGTTCCTGTTTTGTAGGTAAGTTCATCTATACCTTTTTTATTTTTTTAAAGATTCCACATATAAGCGATCTCATATGATGTTTTTCTTTATCTGACTTGCTTCACTCAGTATTATTGACTGTCAGGAAATGTAGGGCTATTTGGTCCTATTGAAATGGTCTCTGACTGTATCTGCTCTTTACTGGTTCCTCACTCTACAGTCTGACGAACTCTTCTCACAACCTTCCCTGAGCTATAAAGGGCAAGAGTGCTGGCAATCTAGCAGAAGAGTGGTGGCTGCTTGGCATCTGGTGCCTTTGCCCTTGTGGGATTTAGTGTCAGACTGTCTCATATTAATGATAGCATTCAAATAAGTCTCTCTCTTTTTATTTTCATTTATTTCCTGGTTCCGCATAGTTGAGGTTTCTGTATAAGAGATCTTCAGATAAATAAAGCATTGTCATACTTAAAGCCAGAAATTTTTCTAATTAATCTTGCTTGAACTCTTTCTGCTAATCCCTACCAGGGAATTAAGAACTGAACATGTCCAGCCTCTTAAGGAGAGCAGTTGCTAAGTGATGTTAGCAAGTCTGATTAAGATGAGAATAGAAGAGAGCTCAGGTGGCTCAGATGGTAAAGAAACTGCCTGCAATGCAGGAGGCCTGGCTGTGATGCCTGGGTTGGGGTGATCCCTGGGTTGGGAAGATCCCTTGGAGAAGGGAATGGCTACCCACTCCTGACAGAGGAGACTGGCAGGCTACTGTCCATGGGGTCACAAAAAGCTGGATACACCTGAGCAACTTTCACTTATTAACAATAATAGTGTAGTGTACAGCTGTAGTGAGCATGCACTCCAATAAACGTTGTACATGTACAGCTCTCACTAGCCATTCCAATGACCCTCAGTATTACTGTTCCTATCGTCCAGCAGAGATACCTAAAGTTTAGAAAGGGAAAGTAAGTTACTGAAAGTCACACAGTGGAAATTCTTACATTTTGTGCTCAAACACCGCTATCGAACACCTTCTCGCTCGTTCTGTGAGGTGACCCAGCAGAGTTCCCTGGATTCTATGGAGGGACAGAAGGAGAATGAATGGAAACTGCAGAGGTCAGAGGTAGTGTCCATATTTGATGTCAATGGCCATTGCTTTCAAACAAATAAAGCTTGCTGAGTAAACAGGCAGAGCAGCAGCAGAGTCCTATAGGTCAGCAGGGGCTGACAGCTCTCACACCGCAGTCACTGGGGCCTCATTTCCCCTTATTTTATGCAGTACTTTCCTCTACCCTGTGGGTAGAGGGGACAGAAGAATATCCACTAGATGAAAAGAATCATGACTGTTAGCCCTTTTCCCTTTTGCTCTCCAAAGTTCAGAATTCATCTCTTGTTTTCTGGAAAACTATTAGTTTATGGAGAGGGTAAAAACAAACCGAATACAAAGAAAGAGACAGGATTACTAGTCAGTCTTGGGCCTCTTCTCTGTTGCATGGCAAGAGCACCTACTGATGAGTCAGATTATCCAAAAAGATTCTATTACTGATCACCAGCTCTTTTAGACTTTGCTTTTTAGATCGAGAATTTCCTAGATGCCCCAAAGCAGAAATAACATGAAATAAACCAAACTGCTTAAGGAAGTCAATTTACCAAAAATAGGCTTGGTAGAATGGCATGGAAAGATATACATTTTTAGCTAACAATTATAAAACTACTGTATTAAATTGAAATAACAGTGCTGCAAAATAGAATGTAATTATTTTCTATCCAGCACTTGTCTTTGAGTCTGTCACTTTGCTATTCATTTCTGGACATCAGTGAGAGATATTTCTTTCCCTTTAAATCTCTTCCTTATCAGTCCATTGCAGCATTACATTCCTTAGCTTGAAAGTTATGCATGGAGAGATACATGGGAACATTGAAGAAACGTTCAAATTCTGAGTCCCTCTCACATGCAAACCCTCCATTTCTTTTTTTTTCCCTCCATTTCTTTCAGTTATGTTTTCAGCTTCCCCTTCTCTTTTCTTCCTTATTCCTTCTCTCCCTTCAGTCCTTCCAAAACATTAGCTAGGTCCTTAAATATTTGAAGCACCAGACACTGGGCACACCCATAAATGTAGATAGATATGAAATATATATGTATGTGGTGGTTTAGTCGCTAAGTTATGTCCAACTCTTGCGACCCCAGGGACTGTAGCCTGCCAGGTTCCTGTCCATGGGATTCTCCAGGCAAGAATACTGGAGTGGGTTGCCATTTCCTTCTCCAATTACATATATATATTTAAAGACTCCTGGTTAATATGCACATATATAGGCAATAATCCTGGAGTGAGCTGCCATTCCAGGGGATCTTCCTGACCCACGGATCGAATCTGGGTCTCCTGCATTATAGGCAGATTGTTTACCATCTGAGCCACCAGGGAAGCCCCATATTACACATGTAATATATGTAATTACATGCATATTATATACACACATATTAACTAAGAGCCTTTAAAATGGCAGTGCACCATCATTTGTATAGTGATATATTTGTATATACATACACATACACACATACATATATATATATATATACATAAACATACCTAGGCATAAATCTATATTTCCTATATCTATATTTTATATCTATACTATTTATATTTCTGTACTGTGCCTGCCTTTGGGATCACTTTTTCTTTGACTCATGTCCCAGGTAATTTTTGTTGTTCATTCACTCAACTCTTTGCGACCCCATGGACTGCAGCACGCCAGGCCTCCATGTCCTTCACAATCTCGTGGAGCTTGCTCAAACTCGTGTCCACTGAGTCAGTGATGCCATTCAGCCATCTTGCCCTCTGTTGTCCCCTTCTCCTCCTTCCTTCAATCTTTCCCAGCATTAGGATCTTGTCTAATGAGCCGGCTCTTCACATCAGGTGCCCAAAATATTGGAGCTTCAGCTTCAGCATCAGTCCTTTTAATGAATATTCAGGACTGATTTCCTTTAGGATGGACTGGTTGGATCTCCTTGTAGTCCAAGGGACTCTCAAGAGTCTTCTCCAACACCACAGCTCAAAAGTATCCATTCTTTGGCATTTAGCCTTCTTTATGGTTCAACTCACACATCCACCCTCACAGTATGGACTATTGGAAAAACCATAGCTTTGACTATACACACCTTTTTTGGCAAAGTAAAATTACCCAGGTAATTGGGTAGATACATAATTTAATTAACTTTTACTAAAGTGTAGTGATATTGTGATTCCAAATAGAGATTTGTTTCAATGGAACGGTAACTGTAGCTAGGGGAAGCTCAGTTCAAAGTATATATCCTTAAAAACTACATCCTAAGAGTAATTTATTTAGTTAAAAGAGCAAACATAGTTCTTTAATAGTGAGAAAAGTTAGTCTTTCTGTCCACACTTGTTTAAAGAAAGAAATAATATAATATATTAACAGCTAAACAAAGCTAAATTTAGCTGTGGGGGAAAATGACACAATTTTCAGCAGGTCCCTGAAATTCTGAATGAAGAGAAACTAGTCAGTTTACACCAGGTGTAATGGATACTTCTAATTCCTTGAAAAGAAAGTGGGTTTTATTTTTATTCACCTTTTACAAAAGAAAAATCTAGTTTTAATTAAGTAGTAGCATGTGTTTGAGAGAATGACATCATTAGTGTGTGTGTGCGTGAGTGTTCAGTTGTATCTGATTCTTTGAGACCACATGGACTGTAGCCCGCCAAGCTCCTCTGTCCGTGGGATTCTCCAGGCAAGAATGCTGGAGTGGGTTGCCATTTCCTACTCTAGGGGATCTTCCCGACCCAGGGATCAAACCCGTGTCTCCTGTGTTGGCAGGCGTATTCTTTACCACTGAAGCGACACAATTAGGGGCTCTCCATAATTATACTATCAATCTGAATAAGCACGTAAGGCCAAATTCACCCCCCACACACTCACAGTAATTCTGTGGTAGAACTGAGGCAGCCTGAAATAAATTGGGCAATAGGAAGAATTTCTTTTTTTCCCAAAAGAAGAAATATCATGTGAATAACAAAACCTTTAGCTATTCAAAACAATATCTCATCAAGTATCTCATCAACTTTTAAAAACGGCCACCAGAAGCATGACCACCACGCCACGAGGACCAGTGAGGAAGAAGACCACAGCCACTGGAGGGGAGGCGCCCAAGGAAGCGAAGGATCTGTCGGCTCGTTCAGTTCCTCCAAGAATTCCCAGAGGTGACAGGCAGTCACCAGCGTTGCTGGGCATGACAAGCTCCATCTCAAGGAGTCCAGCATGTATTTTCAAGTAGACTGGCTGCTGCTATGAGCCCAGTCGACTTGAAGTTTCAATTGCTCTTCAAGCACTGCTTGGCTGAGCATGCTCAGCAATCACAGAACCACCCAGGCCTGTGACAAAGGCTGGGAGAGAACTGGAAAGTCTCTTAAAGAAAAGGCACATTTTAGCAGCTTTCTAAATCAAGCATCCAAAACACGCCTTTTTATAGTGACTGATCCTATATTTTCTGATATGGACAAGGAAAGGAGGCATTTCTGGAACTGGGAGAAATCCAGGGAGAAGACGTCCTCCTTGTCGATGATGACTTACTTAGGCTAACGTGTGAGAGAATGCTGGACATTCCTGCTCATTAACTCAAAGTTTATTAAGCTTCACCTACAGTTTCTAAAATAGCCAGGTTTTTAAAATTTATAAATGCTTTTATTAGGCATCAAACAGAAGAAGCTGAAAAATGACATCCTGCATTTTATACTGACACACACCAAATACCCACATTAAACACACACGTTCACTATGCACATGGAATTTTTCGGAATTGTCCCGATTTCAAATGTTCTGCCCAGCTTGTAACTCATGTCTAAGGCCATCTAGTCTAGAATTTAGCTTTGAAAATATAGTTTCTGGATCCATATTATCCACTATTATGATTCTGAGAGAGAAAGTCAGATTTGGAGTCAAGAGATATTTTCTGAACACCCTCTCACATGTAAGGCTTGTGTTTTAATCCAATATCTAGTAAAATCAGAAGACCTTTATTAAGTGGGATATGGCACATTATTTTTTCCTGGTTTTCCTTATCAGCATATAATGGACTTACTGCAACACGTTTTAATGAAATACAAAATGCATAGAATCTTTTAGGAAAATGAATTTTTGTAAGTTTCAACATATATATAACAACTGTACTGTAATGTATGAGAATTATCATATATTACAGTTACAGACAATATAATATAAGGATATATACCCATATATTAAGCCACTTAACAGGCTCTATGACTTCAAGCAAGTCATCCAACTGTTTGACAAGACAATAACACTAACAATATCATCTTCACAGGCCACTGTGGGGAAAGCTAACTAACATGTGTAGAACAGTCAGAAAAGACTTTGGCGCATTCTTGGAGAAACTGAACTGGCCTGACAGACAGGCTAAGAAAACCAAACCATTTGGGAAAAGGTAAATTGCTCCGTAAATGCTGTAGCTATTAATGTTATTATTTAAAATCCTGGTTTCCTCATCTGTAAATGGGATGGGTGGATTTAATCTTGATGATTCCTATAGTTTCTTTGTTTTGGTGACCTCTGTAAAGTTCTTTAAGCTTCACCAGAGAGACTAGTATCCTAAATCAGCAGATCAGGCTAACATTTAACACAAATGAAAATTCACTCTGAGGTGTTAAGAGCTCATGGTGCAAACAGAAGCATAAAAATAACTGTCTTGTCTTGCTCCATACATATAACCGCTGCTTTTTTATAATGCCAGAAAGATGAAATAATAATAAACAGGTAATTACTCCTGAGAGCTTAAAAACTTGGCCGAGCTTTGAATGTTTTGGGATCCATAAGGAGAGTGGCCTAGCTCAGCCTTAACAGGGAGTAGAACAGATTTTCAATTGGTTATTTTAGCTCCCTGGAGGCTCGTTCTGATATGGTGATTTTAGGTTATAAATCTGGGAAAATGTTTGGATAGGCTGACTGCCAGTTGTTTCAACAACTTTACTATAAATCATTCATTCCCCCAAATGGTTGCTCTCTTTCGCAAATATCTTCCTATGCAGAATAAATGCTAGTCAGGGGGTTATAAACCACTTAAAATTAGGCTTTGAGGTATTGAGTATGTCTTCTTCTGAAAAAGACATTTTTTTCCCTTACATGTTCCCTTAAACATTGCCCTATATTTAGGCTTTCCCAAAATCCAAGCGGTCTATTTATTGCACCCAAATGCATTAAAAAATATTAAAAAATCCTAGTGACAGACAAAGCAGTCCGGAAAGCACACTTTTTCTAGGGAACAACAATCCAGAAAAGAAAAAAAATGCTATTCATCAATAGTTTGAGTTCAATTGTATTTTATAAAATGAACTACTTTTGATCAGGCACAGATTCACTGGTAACACTCCTTGCAAAAACAAAAGGCAAAGAAAGACCAAAAGAGAAATGGAACATATATGAGAGAAAAAATTAAAGGGGATTCTCTTCGGTGGCTGGAATTGGTTTCTGATATTGTCCCTGAAATAGCTTTTGTTGCTCGTAAAGAATATACTGTACCCAGGACCTCTTCAGCAGTAGGTCACTGTTTTGTGTCAATAACTGGAATGTAAGTAAGCTTGCTGGCTGGAAACAGGAAGCTTACAATGGAACTTTTTAACCAGGGCCAGATTATAACCACATTTGTGGAGAATGCAAAATCAAACAAGGTAGGACTTGGCAGGGTGCATGAGTGAAAGGCTGCATTCATCACAGATGTCAAGTACAAACTGGGTCTTCATATTTCTTTTTGTCATGCCATTTCTTCTTATCTTATGGCTCCTTCACATAGACTATCTATATAAGGAACAGAGGTTCTCTAGTAGGTTACATTCCATGATAAATCTAAGAATTCATGGCACTCACCAGCAAACTGCCCAATAAACTGTTTGGGCATTAAGTGATTCAAATTAATTGTATTAAATAAATTTCATGAGTGAAAAGGGACAAGTAGTAAAGATTGCCTCTACGAGGATACTGTAGAGAGAAGGAAGGGTTTTTTTTTTTTTTAATTGTAATTTAATGTATATATATATATATATATTTTTTTTTTTTTTCCCATTTATCCCCACCACCTGGAGGCTAATCACTCCACAATATTGCAGTGGTCCTTGTCATACACTGACATGAATCGGTCATGGATTTACATGTATTCCCCATCCCGATCCCCCCTCCCACCTCCCTCTCTACCCGATCCCTCTGGGTCTTCCCAGTGCACCCTTCCCAAGGCCCAAGCACTTGTCTCATGCATCCAACCTGGGCTGGTGATCTGTTTCACCCTAGATAATATCCATGTTTCGATGCTGTTCTCTTGAAACATCCCAGAAGGAAGGGTTTTGTTAAGCAGAGGTGGAGTAGGCCTGCTTCTTAATCCAAAGTTTATTAAAGTGTTCTCAGCAAGGTCATTACATTGCTAACAGGCTGATTCTAAAATTTACACCTGCCAAGGTGGCTCCACTACAGAAAGTAGTTTTGAGAATCATGGTGGAAGAAGCTACTAGCAGTACTGACTCATGTATCCTTATAATCAGACACTTCTTCTTTTCTAACAGCATGACTGTGGGAACTTAAGTGCACTATCCATATCTTTTCCTAATAAAACTCAGCCTAATGCTTTCAGTGGGGAAATTTCACTGTAACATAATGAGTAGTTTAATTCTGAAAAATGTATATTCATGAATGGTATGAAAAATGCAAATAGTTTAATGTTAAGTGAAAAATTTCACTTTAGAAATATATACTTGATTACAACTGTGTTTAAAACAAAACAAATCTAAACATTTATGCATAAAAGCATAGAAAGTGAAAGTGAAAATCACTCAGTTGTGTCCGACTCTTTGTGACCCCATGGACTACACAGTCCATGGAATTCTCCAGGCCAGAATACTGGAGTGGGTAGCCTTTCCCTTCTCCAGGGGATCTTCCCAAACCAGGGATTTAACCCAGGTCTCCCGCATTGCAGGTGGATTCTTTACCAGCTGAGCCACCAGGGAAGCCCTGAAAACATAGAAGGAAACAAAAGTGACTGGTGCTTGTGGGTCTGTAGTGATTTTTTTCTCCTTTTATTTTTTTGTGGTCTCTAAATTTTCTATAAAAAACACATTTTCAATCAGCAGATATTACTTTCACTTTGGAAAAAATAAACTAAATCAAAACTACATTAAAAATCAACTTTAAGTTGACTGTTCACACACACAAAAAATGATGACTGTTCACTGAGAGATATATAGTTAATTTGAAAAAAAAGATTTTGAAATAAGAAAAAATTCTTTCTGTGTAAATGAATCACAGAAGCTAAGAAAAGCAGTGCTGGAAGGAACTAGGGGTCATCTAGTTGTATGTTTCATATGATCAGGTCATTTCTAGGTGAGATGTTTAGGTTGGAGAGTCATAAGTCTATTCTTATAATAGAAGAGAGAAGAAGGAAAAACACAAGATTTTTATTCAAACAAGTATGGACTCAAATCTTCTGCTATTCCATAACTCTGTGTTCCTTGGGCAAATTACTTAACCTCTCTCCAATTTAGAGAGAGAAGTTGACAAAAATACCAGCTTCTTACTGTGTTTTTCAGATTTAAATAAGGAAGGGGAAACATGTATATAATCTCTTAATCCTAAAGGCACCCTCAAAATGGCAGCTTTTAACACTGTCATTATTATTTGAATTCTTTGATTCCTCAGTGGCTCCAGGCTGGAAGTATTTTGATGCCATTTCTCTTGGGTTTAGAAGGATAGAGTAAATGTTTAAGATCATAGGAGATTTTTTTTTTAATGGAAAAGTTATTGTGATATCATCTCTTGAGCTCCATTCTCCTCCAGTTTCTTTCCCATTTTCCCCTTTATTTCAAAATTCTTCACATACAGTTTCTATTCTCACTGTCTCATTCTCTCTTGAATGTACCCTATTCATAGGGTTTTTGCCTACAACACCACCAAAACCATGCTTCCTAAGGCCACCAATGAATTCTGTCTTGCTAAAAAATCTGGTGGCAGATTTTTAATCCTTGTAGTACTTGATGCGTTAAATGCACAAGATCATTCCTTGCCATATATTTATTATTATTTTGTTACCAGCAAAGCCCATTAGCAAGCCTAGGAAATAAAAGTAGAATCTGGACAATAACATCTAACATTTTTTTCCCTTTGTGCTTAGTCTAGTGTCCTTGCTTATGGGGTACCACGTGCAGGGACCTTGCGCCTAGCCCTTCAGATCAGAGTTCATGGTGACAGACACCTGCGCTGACACCTCAGCTAGGTACGCCTTGTGCAAAGGGCTGCAGCCGGCAATGCAGTTCTAGATGGTGGCAGTGAGCCTGTGCCCGGACCCTGTGCCTGGGACTGCGATCTGCAGCCAGAGCAGCACAGCCCTGCCCACCCTCCACCAGAACTCCTCCTCCTCCCGGACGACAAGATCCACATAATGGGATCCTGCCCATGGTCTCTCTGGAGGCCATGTACTACAACCACCTCTCCATTCTCCCATCAAAAGATTAAAACGCCGCTATGCTTCTGCACCAAATGTGTCTCGTTGTATTGGCTGAAAGGACCCTGGGCAGGAAAACCTCTGCTGGAGCCAGACTTGGAAGAGTTGATAATAATTTCTGTATTTCTTCTCTGCAGGATTGTAGGCTGAACGAGGACAGATACTGCTGTATCCCTAGTCACTAGAATAGTGCTTGGCAGGTGATAAGCATTCAATAGAGGTTTGAGGAATGAATGACTGCAAAAGTAGTCTGTTGAACAAAAAACTATTGCAGGTAATGAACAGATTGCCTTTCCCTGAAGGAGACCCTGAGTGGAACATGAACTTAGAATGTATGTTCTAAGCTGAAGGAATCCCATGGATGCCACGAGTGGTTTCTGAGTACATTCCGGACTTCTGTTCAGTACTTATAATTTGTTGGCATGTGTAATGATTTGGCTTTAAAAAGACATGCATTTCCTACTTAGAGTCTTCTGCAGTGAGCTTCAGTTGCAAATGCCCATGTTTATTTGTATTTGATGTGTGCTGTGCTGGCATCTGCTCTGCTTCCTACCCTTCTATGTGCCCATGCCAACAGGGTGTTTTGGAGTTGACTGGCATGTTACAAGGTTAAGAAATTCTCTCTGCACTCTCTGACTTATCCTATTGGGGATGAGAGAACTACGAAGTATTCCTAGCAGGAAGAGTGACAGAATCAACCCACACAGGTGATAAAACAGCTGTAATGGAGATGGAGAACTTCTGAAGACCAGTGAAAGAGGAAGATGAAGAGCTTACGGCTCATAGATGGCAGAAAGCTGAGGCCTGGTTCGGAATCGAGTTGCTGAGAACATTTTGTCTTAGGCAGAGTTGGATCATGGGCATTTAAAGCTATGGATAAGTGAGTGACAGTCCCAGCAATCTCAAAATTTATCTATGTCAGGATAGAGGTACTCACCTCCAACACTCTGACTCATTTTCTGTCCATAGTAGAACTTGCAAGTTGGTTCTTGTGAGCCCTAAGTCTTGGGGATGCACGTGGGGGTGTTATCTGGGCCCTGTACTCTTTCCTCAGAGCACTCAGCCCTCCCAGGAGTATACACTGCATTGAGACTCTAGAAATGTAAGTATTAAAAGAGATTTCCATGATTACCATGGAAAGGAACTTGCCATTCAACATGGCTTTCTGACTTCATGATTTCTATAAGGTTCTATCTGAGACAGGGATTATTTCCCTGTGTTTCTTGCCAGTGAATGTGCATGTTTTTGGCAATGTTAAATGGGGACATGGAGAGAAGGAACGAACAAATAAAAGCAGCAGAAGAAAGATAAATGAGAAGCATTGTTGTTTAGTTCTTTGGAAAGATAATTCATCCTCTCCAACACTCCTGTTTCTTTCTTTAGAGACAGTGTCACAGAGTGAAAAGAGTACAAGCTTTGGAACTAGACACAACTGTGTTTGAATCCTGGCTGTTTCAGTTATGATGTTGGCTTAGGCAAGAATACTAATTTATCAAACCTTAATTTCTTAATTTGTAAAACAGAGAAATAACATCTATCACATAGGAATGTTTTGAGTCTTAAATGATATATGAACAAAGCGTCAACAGCATAGTGTCTGAAATAGAGCCCACCCTAAAGAGTAGTTATAAAAAAGGGTAGGGGGAGAAAATGCAGCATCAGACATGGCAGACGTGGGCTTTGTTTGCTAATGTATTCAGCAAATATTTAAATTGAGCATCTACTTTGCATTTAGGAATGTGTGACATTTCTAAATGTCATAAGACATTTATGCTTGTGTATGCTTTTGTAGATAAAGGTGCAGATAAACAAAAATATGTGCAGATATAAATAAACGAGAGGATTGTCAAGTGTGGTAAATGCTACTAGGGAACAAATAATGGAATGGAAAGGGGAACTGCTTTATATAGGGTGGTCAGGGAAGGCTTCCTGGAGGTGGTGATGTTCAAGTTGCAAATGAAGAATAAGAACCAGCTACATGAAGGTTGGAGGGAAGGTTTTCAGACAAATGGAAGATATAAGCAAATGTCTGAGACCAAGAAAGCCTCAGGAGTGTTTGACGTGAAGGAAGACCAGAGTAACTGAGAGACCAGTGCTAGAGCAAGAAAAACAGGGTGAACACTGGTAACCATTCCTTGGGAAAATGTCTCTTGAGAGTTGGCCACCTCCCACCCCTAAATACTATATTGTAAGAGGTTTCTCCCTTTGGTTATCATTCTGTCTCTACAATTATGGAAACAAAATGATGCCATTTGGCTGAAGTACAAGTTTGCCCAGGTGCTTGAAGTATTAGCATTTGACTATTTCTTATTGTTGTTAGATGAGAGAACAATGGGTTTTTGTGAATGGTCTGCCTTCTCTACAACAACCAAAACTGTCCCCCATTAGCTCAATAATAGAAGTCCTCCAGCCCATTTCCTGGGAAAGCCTGGCAAAAAAGATTCACCATTCATGACTTAGCATTCATGTATAATAGCACCTGCTGGGACCTCTGTTGGAATTTGTTTTTCCTGTGACCCAGATCCCTTTGGAGGTCAACAAGCTGCCTGAAAAACTCAAACTCCATTTCTTGGATCCTAA
The DNA here is from genome assembly GCF_963930625.1 of Muntiacus reevesi. Taxonomy (NCBI): domain Eukaryota; kingdom Metazoa; phylum Chordata; class Mammalia; order Artiodactyla; family Cervidae; genus Muntiacus; species Muntiacus reevesi. Next base: position 43,908,662 of record NC_089265.1, read on the forward strand.
ATAGCCCAGAGGGATGAGAGCTGTAGTGCTCCTCCCCTGGGTGCAGACTGCATTTCCTCCCACTTGCAACTTGATTTCACTCAGATCTGCAGAGTCTATGTCCCCTTCAGAACGAGGGCAGTAGAGTTTGAACAGGTGATGACAGTACGGCAGAAGTGGTTGGAAGAGGTCTGATCAGGCGAGTGGCCTCTAGTCACTCCAAGAACCCTTTTAGTCTATAAAAATAGGGATGGCATTATTTGCCTCTTGGCATTGTAGGGAAGATAAAGTTACAAAAAGCAACTGGCAAGCTAGGGATGGATGATTCCTTTTTTTCTCTCCTCCTCTACTTCCTCCCTTTCTTCCTTTTCCTCCACGAGTCAGTGATACCTTCAGCCTCTTACCTGTCTTTTATCATTGCATGGCTTATCAATGGTGTGTGTAGAGAGCCCATCATGTTGGGCGAGACCCCAACAGTTATCCTCACCACTGTTGTAAGTCATGGTCAAGTGTTTGGAGGAGGATGGAGGAGGATGTGATCACAACATTTAAAATCAAGTCAGTTGGAGCCAATTTTACTTAATAATGCTCTTTCTCTGCCCAGTGCCACCAGGCCTGTTCTCACTGGATCATGATACTTCATTTGCTGGTATTTTTGGAAAATAATGTATTTCATATAAGTGGATTTTTAAAATTTATTTCACAGAAAAATGAGTCCATTTCCTTGTGGAAAATTATGCTAAACCTTCTCTAGGCCCAAAGGTACAGAAGGAAGTAGAACACATAAGTGTTAATGGTGCAGAAGAAAGCATTGTCTTACATGATAAAGTCCCACCTGGAGAGCTTTTTAACATCTTTCACACTCAGGTCATACTCCAGAACTGGGTGAGGGATCCAGGTGTGGGGTCTAGGCATCAGTAGTTTTTAAAACTCCCCAGGTGATTCTAATGTGCACCCCAGGCTGAGAATCACTACTAAGCGGCTTCTTAATACTACAAGCCTCTATGCTTCTATGAATTATGTGTCTATGTTTCTATGAATTAAAAAAAGGAGAAGTAGAGGAAGGAAACTACAGTTACATGGCTGCCACAGGCAGATGCTAAGGCCCATAAGGACAGGGAAGGTTGAAGTGTGAGTCACATCATTATGGAATGAAGATGACAGACCAGTTCCAGAATAAGGCCTGAGCACTGACCCCACTGTTGATAGCCATGTGCCAATAACAAACACTGGAAGTGGACAAATGGGCAGAGAATAAAGAAAACACAAATGCCAAGTGAGAATGAAAAAGAAAGGGAATATTATTTAATGGAAAGGAGATTGGTGGATACAATATTTAAATTCTTTTTGAGGGATAAGATGATCAAGTAAAAACTCAAAGCTAAATGATAGAGATAATAGAGCAGCAGTGATCTTTGAGCAGTTTGTCTTATCTGATTAGGGTAATTTTCTCAGGTTAAGTTTTGGGTTTGGTGAAACTTGGGAAAATGATATATTGAGCAACATGTGATCAACACCAGGCTAACGGCCCTGCCTGAAACCTTGGAATCTGATGAATTGTATTCATTTACTGAGCCTCACATCTAATAAGAAGAAGCATAAATACAAATATAGAAGGAAGTGTGGGTTAAATGAGTTCAAATGATAGGAGATATTTTACATACATTGATTAGCATGGAAGAGAAAGTAGAAAGTACCTGGTTTCAGACACCTGGTTTACAGTAACTTATGTATATAAATCGGAGAAGGCAATGGCACCCCACCCTCCTAACTGAGCCACTTCACTTTCACTTTTCACTTTCACGCACTGGAGAAGAAAATGGCAACCCACTCCAGTGTTCTTGCCTGGAGAATCCCAGGGACGGGGGAGCCTGGTGGGGTGCTGTCTATGGGGTTGCACAGAGTCGGACACGACTGAAGCGACTTAGCAGCAGCTGCAGCATGTGTATAAATAGCCTCCCTTGCTTCCTCCTACTTATTTTCACCTCAACCCTCTACTCTGCTCTTCCTCCTGAAAACACTGTGGGTCAAAAACACAGTAAAACTTACAGGTTTGAGTAAAGTTGTGTAGTCAGAGGTGGAGGAAGTGTCTTACACTGTTGGTGGGAATATAAATTGGTGCAGCCACTATGGAAAACAGTACGGAGGTTGCCCTCAAAAAACTAAATATGAAGTTGCCATTTGATCTTGCAATCCCACTCCTGGGTGTATATCCTGACAAAACTATAGTTAGAAAAGATACACGCACCCCTATGTTCGTAGCAGCGCTATTCTCAATAGCCAAGACGCAGAAACAACCTAAGTATCCATTGACAGAAAAATGGATAAAGATGTGGTACATATATATACAACGGAATATTACTCAGCCAAAACAAGAATGAAATAATGTCATTTGCAGCATCATAGATGGACCCATAGATTATCATATTAAACAAAGTAAGTCAGATTCAAGAGGGAGGGGGGCATATGTATCAGTCAGTTCAGTTCCGTCGCTCAGTCGTGTCCCACTCTTTGTGACCCCATGGACTGCAGCACGCCAGGCCTCCCTGTCCATCACCAACTCCTGTAGTTTACTCAAACTCATGTCTGTTGAGTAGGTGATGCCATCTAGCTATCTCATCCTATGTCATCCCCTTCTCATTCTGCCTTCAATCTTTCCTAGCATCAGGGTCTTTTCAAATGAGTAGGTTTTTTGCAGCTGGTGGCCAAAGTATTGGAGTTTCAGCTTCAGCATCAGTACTTCCAATGAATATTCAGGACTGATCTCTTTTAGGATGGACTTGTTGGATCTCCTTGCAGTCCAAGGGACTCTCAAGAGTCATCTCCGATACCACAGTTCAAAAGCATCAATTCTTCTGTGCTCAGCTTTCTTTACAGTCCAACTCTCACATACATACATGACCACTGGAAAACCCATGGCCTCGACTAGACAGACCCTTGTTGGCAAAGTAATGTCTCTTCCTTTTAATATGCTGTCTAAGTTGGTCATAACTTTCCTTCCAAGGAGCAAGCGTCTTTTAATTTCATGGCTGCAGTCACCATCTGCAGTGATTTTGAAGCCCCCCAAAATAAAGCCTCTCACTGTTTTCACTGTTTCCCCATCTATTTGCCATGAAGTTGATGGAACCAAATGCCATGATTTTAGTTCTCTGAATGTTGAGTTTTAAGCCAACTTTTTCACTCTCTTCTTTCACTTTCATCAAGAGGCTCTTTAGTTCTTCTTCACTTCCTGCCATAAGGGTGGTGTCATCTGCATATCTGAGGTTATTGATATTTCTTCTGGCAATCTTGATTCCAGCTGTGCTTCTTCCAGCCCAGCGTTTCTCATGATGTACTCTGCATATAAGTTAAATAAGCAGGGTAACAATATACAGCCTTCACATACTCCCTTTCCTATTAGGAACCAGTCTGTTGTTCCATGTCCAGTTCTAACTGTTGCTTCCTGACCTGCATACAGATTTCTCAAGAGGCAGGTCAGGTGGTCTGGTATTCCCGTCTCTTGAAGTATTTTCCAGAGTTTGTTGTGGTCCACATGGTCAAAGGCTTTGGCATAATCAATAAAGCAGAAGTATATGTTCTTCAGGAACTCTCTTGCTTTTTTGATGACCCAATGGATGTTGGCAGTTTGATCTCTGGTTCCTCTGCCTTTTCTAAATCTAGCTTGAACATCTGGAAGTTCACGGTTCATGTACTGTTGAAGCCTGGCTTGGAGAATTTTGAGCATTACTTTACTAGTGTGTGAGATGAATACAATTGTGCAGTAGTTGGAGCACTCTTTGGCATTGCCTTTCTTTGGAATTGGAATGAAAACTGACCTTTTCCAGTCCTGTGACCACTGCTGAGTTTTCCAAATTTGCTGGCATATTGAGTGTAGCACTTTCATACCATCATCTTTTAAGATTTGAAATAGCTCAACTGGAATTCCATCACCTCCACTAGCTTTGTTCATAGTGATGCTTCCTAAGGCCCACTTGACCTGGCATTCCAGGATGTCTGGTTCTAGATGAGTGATCACACCATCGTGATTATCTGAGTCATGAAGATTTTTTTCATGTTGATCTTTTTTGTAGTTTTGTATAGACATATGTATACCTATGGCTAATTCATGTTGCTGTATAGCAGAAACCAACACAATATTGTAAAGAAATTATCTTTCAATTAAAAATAAATTAAAAAGTCAGAAAGACAAATACTATATATCACTTTGTGTGGAATCTAAAATTCGACACAAATGAACATAGCTATTAAACAGAAACTTACTCAGACAGAGAGAACAAACAGACTTGTGGTTTCCAAGGAGGAGGCTGGGTGGGCAGGGAAAACTGGGATTTTGGAATTGGCAGATGCAAACTACTATACATTGGCTGGATAAACAACAAGTACCTACTATATAATACAGGGAACTAAATTCAATATCCTGTGATAAACCATAATGGAAAAGAACATAAAAAAGTATATATATTTGTATAACTGAGTCACTCCGCGGTACAGCAGAAATTAACACACTGTAAATCAACTATGCTGAGCTGTGCTTCTTCATGTCCGACTCTTTGTGACCCCATGAACTGCAGCCCATCAGGCTCCTCTGTCCATGGGGATTCTCCAGGCAAGAATACTGTAGTGCGTTGCCATGCTCTCCTGAAGGGGATCTTCCCAACCCAGGGAATGAACCCAAGTCTCCCACATTGCAGGCAGATTCTCTACCCTCTGAGCCACCAGGGAAGCCCGTGTATCAACTATACTTTAATAAAACTAAAAGAAAGAACCATGGAATGTAAGAAGAGGAGGAAGGGAATAAGCTGGGAAACACTGTCTATTTTGAAGAAGTAATTTTCAAACTTTAGTTAACTTTAGTTGACTGAAGCATTACTGGGAAATGGTTGGAGAACTAAGATGAATTTAAAACAGAGAAAAGGTAGGCTGCCACCTGTCATGTTCAGCATGCCTTTTCTCCTGGTCTTTCCATATCATGAAGATGCTGCAGGAAGCAGAGTTTGGAAATGATTTGAATATGAGAGTTGACATTAGAAGATCTCCAAAAAAGACTCAACATCCTACCTCTTCATTGCCTTTCCCACCTGTATTTCCCTCTTAATTTGTTATACTACCTTAAAGTCCCCTAATCAATAATTCCTTTGGTTCAGTAAGTTTCCCCTGTTGGAAGCTAAGCAAGTTAACAGAGGTCAAAGAGCTTTCAGTCCTGCTGCTGGGACTTCAGATTTCCAGATAAGATGCTGTGCAGGCAGGACATGGGTTTATAGGAGGCGGGGGATGGGTAACACTGGAGGAAGATGATGGGGATGTCCCAAAGAAGGGAATGACAATCTTTTCCTTCCTTCCTACAACTCTTCATGGTTTCCTGTTCTTAGACTTTTTATAGCAAACCAGAATTTTGCTAAATTATTTACACTGCTATATGAGAAAATGGATTCTGGGATATAAATAGATCCTTGGATCACAGTCCATTTATAAGTGGATAACTTGCTAAAATGCACAATTGACCATTCAGCATGGAAGAGGTTACCTCTACAAAACTCATATTGAAAAACGTGGAAGTTCATACATTTAAAAATTGCTCAGAGTTTACATGTTTATCTAAATGGGATATCTCTGAGGAACTAGAAGGAATATGAGGCAAAGTTTATGATTCCCATGATTATAATTAGAGAGACCCCTAATACAGTGGTTCTTAACTCTGGAGTTACTCATACCTTGGGAAATCTAAGAAGTGAATGCATTCTTTCCATGAAATGCATATACACGCAGAATCTTATGTACATTTTCAGAGGATTCACAGAGCTCCCTAGAGACTTCTAGTTGTTCTTGGACACTAGGCTGACTTGTTACTCTATTGAATTCAGGGAAAATACTAGCCCATGTATTCCCATTTAGAATAGAAAAATTCCTATTTGGGAATAGGCTGAAGGGTAGGAGTGAAGCCTCTGTCCCACCGCTTGTTGGACCCACTGCATTTAACATTTGAGAGAGGATTCAAGAGCTTGCACAAAATACAGAAAGATGTATAAGGCACAGTCTTCTCTCTCAAAGAAAATTAGATGTGGTGGGACTAGAATAATAAGGGACAAAAGTAGTAGTACTGCTCAGTCTTGACCAGAAAAGTAGACTAGATCTGGATCACAGAGGATCTTGAATGCTAGGTTAAGAAACTGAAAATTAATTCTGAAAACCAGTATGTTTCAACCTACAGTCATTCTTGTACAATCTTCATCTTTCTGCCATTATTTATATCTTAATATGACAATTAGATCCTTTTTTCAAACTGATCCTCCTTTAAAACTTATATTTTTTAAGGCTTAATATCCATGGTTTTGTGTTTTATTATAACCATTTCTAATACATATGTAAATAAAAACATACCTTTTAAAATAATAAAATGAATTTGCATTCTATCTGAAATTATTGCATAAGCAATTGGTAGTGGGTTTTCTTCATTTTGAACATTGAAGAGTGAGATAGGGGTTTCTGAGTATATGGGAAGTCACAAGAGACGCTCTTTAAAAGGATTCATTCAGCAGTTGAGTGTTCGTTGGAATGGAGAGACTGGCGGCAGTGAGACCGAGCAGACACCAAAGATCTAGGAGAAAATGGTGAGACACTGGACCAGGGAGGATAGGGAAAATAAAGAGTGGAAGTGAGATGAACAGTCTTTCTAGAGTTGGAACTCAAACCAACTGTCATGTACATTATTTAGTAAGTCAACTCTTAAAGGAAATAAAATAATACAACAATGTGTTTATTTCTGTGCATTATTTATATTTTAATTATTGCATTATTTTATTTTTCTTAGTAAAAGAAAATACTTGCTATATTTCCCCACTGCCTTACTCTATTAGTATTTTTAAATGAATATGGTTGAAAGAGGCATTAAACTTCTATGCATTTTTGTTGATTTTGAGAAAGAATCTGAGACCTAGATTGTAAGGTTGAAGCTCCAATGGCTATTTTCTGTATACTTCTGTAATCTTCCTCAATTTGTTTAATTTTTCTAGTTAACTGAAAAAAAAAGATGTAATTCCTGTCCCATTACTTTGCAGCTCTAATAACACAAGGAGTGCAACAGACCTTTGTCTATTATAAGGTATTATTATACATTATGCATCATTAGATGAAAGGTGTTCTTCTTCTCATTAATATTGACTGTCTTAGAAAGACTGTGTAAATGAAATTTCATTCAAATTTCTTTTTTATTTCAACAAATATGCTGTGAGAAAATAGGAGAGTTGATCTTTAATTTGGGGTTTCCAGTTAGTCTGACTAAAATATAATGCTGGAAAAGAATAATTTCATTGTGCCTTGATGAAGAAATTTCAGGTGATTTGGACACTGTGCTTACATTTTCCCTATAGGACCATAATGACTACTGTATAGGGGTAGAGGGCATTCCAGGAATATTAATAATGTATTCTTTTCTTTCCAGGACTCTAAAAATCTAATAAATATTTGCTCCAATTATTCTAGAAATGAAAGAGTAAATGGGCTCCTACTTTATTTTTTAAATGGATTAATTTATTTTAATTGGAGAATAATACCATATTGTGATGGTTTTTGCTATACATCAACATGAATTGGCCATAAGTATACATAAAGTCATTGTAAACTTGGTCACATCTGATACTTAGAACATGGAATCAGCTGAAATACTGGGGAAAGAGTGGAGAACTTGCAGAAAGATGCTCTTGGTTCAAGTCTTGGGGTTACCTCTAATAAGCTACCTGACGTTGGGCTTGTAGTTAAATCTTTGAGTTTTGGTTTCCCTAGGAAATATTAAAACTGACCTTAGCAAGGTTGACTGCAGTATCAAGTAAGATGACAAGAAAATCATCTTTGTTAAAGTGTTATATAGATATCATCATTAGTGTTACAATAGAAGTATTTATTCAATGCTCACTACGTTCTTTGCATGTATTATTTCATTTAACCCTTATAATTAACCCCATAACATAAATACTATTATTATCTTAACTTTCTGGAAGAGAAAACTAACTAATCTAGAGACTAAATAACTTGCCTAATGCCATGTATTAAATGACAGATGTGGGATTTGAAGTCAGACATGTTGACTCCAAAGCCTTCATCATCCTTATTCCTAAGATAGAGACATTCTAACCACCTAAAGAGCTTCAGAACTTCCAAAAATTAATCAGTAACCCACTGTATTTTGAGAACTAATATGGAAACATTTTTAATGGCGTAATACTTCTCCCACATCCTCTCTCCACATCTCATATATGTGCTGTGCTTAGTCGCTTAGTCGTGTCCGGCCTTAAATCATGTTACGTGTGTGCATGCCAAGTCTCTTTAGTTGTGTCCAACTCTTTGCAACACTATGGACTGTAGCCCTCCAGGGTCCTCTCTCCATGGATTCTCCAGGCAAGAATACTAGAGTGGATTGCCATGCCCTCCTCCAGGGTATCTTCCCGACCCAGAGACTGAATCCGCACCTTTTAATCTCCTGCATTGGCAGGTGGGTTCTTAACCACCAGCGCCACCTGAGAAGCCTAAATTATGTTATAGGGAGAGTTAAATGAACTTAAAAGGATCTAGGTACAATTCAGCATTGATCTCAAAAAGCATTTCTATTTCTTCCCATGTACTATGTTAGATAGAACTACTTTCTAACCTTGATACATGACTCTATGACTTTTAGCCATTTGGCTTAAAAACACCTTTTTCAGCTCTAAGAAATTTTTTTCCTTTGTGGCCATATGAGATCTGCTGTACTTGTTTGGCCATTGATGTCAAATAGGGAAGACACAGGCTCACTCCTTTTCTACCAAGGAGGACTTTACATATTATGTTTCCTCTTGTCTGTACTCTTTGTCTGTGAAGATAAGCAGGAAGGGAGATGAACATGAAGATGGATGACAAGTGACTCAAGTTAAACTGTGCCCCAATGACAATTATAACCAGGACTAGAGAAAAAAAGAAGGATAAGAGTAGGTATCTACATGTATACTCTAACTTGCATCTGTAGTGACTCATAGACAGAATTTGAATATAGGTGTTTCTGTTTTGAGAGCTTGTTCCTCATAACAACCATACTGGGATACCTCCCATAGGTCCAGTAACTTAAGCAATTGGCCCCAAATCAAATCTATGTCCATAAACCAATCTATGAAACCTTAAGGATGCATGCCACTGTGTTAGTGAAGATTTTAGGGCAATTTGTGGATACTGAATATGTATCTTTCCGCCTTAATGTATATTCATCTTAATTCATTCATTCACTCACTCACCAGTTAATTACTGGGTGAGTAATTAATTGTAATATATATATATATATATACACACACACACACACCCCTAGAAGATACCTCACTGAGTTATCTTCTAGGGGTGTGTGTGTGTGTGTATATGCACATGTGCATGTACGTGCAATATGTGCATGTATTTGGCAACTGGCTATGGCTAAAGAGAGGGCTCTAGACTTGAATAAATTCAAGGAAGTAGGACATTAAAAAATGATTGCAAGAAAATAGCTGGGTTAGTATGAGGGGTCTGTAAAAAAGTGGTGAAATATAAAACTGGCACTATAAGCAACACATTATACTCCATATTCAAAGGACTGACGAAACTGGTTCTATCCTCCAGCAAGAGTGTCTAGCAATACTATACAAAACCAGGTCAAATTTGGTACCTGGTCTGTTTTCCTATAGCCAGTAAGCTGAGAATGGTTCGTATATTCTAAAGGTTTGTTTAAAATCAAATAATCAAACAGAAAAATATGTGGTAGCACTGTTTGGGGCACACAAAACCTAACCTACTTAACATCTGCCTCTTTACAGAAGTTTGTAAATCCCTGCAGTGTATAAAATAGATTGATGGGGAGGGGGGGATATTGGGTTAGAGGGAACCATGTTAATAGGGCATAGCAATAGGTTAAGAAAGGAAGAGTGAGGGAATGTTTGAAAGCATGGATTCTGGAAATGAAGGAGTCTGGAGGAAGATAGGGCTCGATATGTGTGCATTTGGGAGTTGTCTCAAAATAACTGAAGTCAGAATAATGAATGAAAGGGGAAAAGGCCAAGAACTGGTCTTTGATAAATATCTTTTTATAGTATGAGGAGGAAGAAGGGAACTAGCAATAGAAAGATAAATGAACTGTAAGAGAAATGGCAAGGAATCAGAAAAAGTAAAGTCTAACATCACTGACTTCTCAGGAAAGTAATGGGAGAGGGAAGAGGAGTTGACAGCATCACATGCTACAGAGAAGTTACTGAAAAGGATACAAACTTGATGACCTAATATCTTTGCTTCAATTTATTCCATTAGCACATTTTCTATGTCCTTGGCTTTTCCTTGCCTTAAGGTACCCTACTCAAGTGAGAATATGATGCTATTGAGATGCTACACTTTCAGCTGCTGGGACATATTAGTGATCCTATTCCTTAAATTTAGCTTCTTAGGTTGTTTCTGTCCGTCATCTTCCAAATAAAGGTAAATACCAGGTCCCCTCCAACTCTCCCCAAACTACCTCTTTTCTATATCTGTAGACACCCTTGAAAGATTCTTAACTAGTGTCTTAAAAAATCAGTTTTTTTTTCAGTCCTATACAGCCTGAATTGATGGACTGGATAAACATAATAGTCTAGTTGCAATATTTACTTCCAGATTTTAGAATCATTATTTGGAAATAAGACCAAGCTCTAAGAAAGAAGGAAGTTCATATTGTCATACTATAAAGATTCTGAAATGCATTACAGAAGATCCTGAGAAGCAGTCAGATTAACATGTAAGAGGTTTGGAACAATGATTGTGGAGAACAGGAGAGGGTATCCACTGACTAGAGATGAATAAAGAGATTGCTCAGTATGATCGAAGACCTAACTGAATTAGAAACAATGACTCAGCCTTGGGAGTGATTGTTTGGACCCTCAACTAGGAACAGGACACTGAAAACTACACTTTAAAAATACTTTTACGTGGATGAAAGTATATTTCATGTGGATGATCTCAGGAATTTGGTATCAGACTAGTGAATTATGGAGAAGCTTGGCATTCAAGTTTGATATGAAGTGATGGTGGTGGGGGGTAGGAGTTTTGTACTTGAGTTGGGACTTGGATTTTAGAGCAGCATCAACTTTGAGTGGAGACATGATTTGTCAGGTGTGACTGGGAAGTGGTGGTATTACAGGGAAGAGCCAATTGTGACTCTAAGATGGGTCTGTTTCTTTTATTTCCAAACCTTTGCTTTACATTGCTTTTGTTCCCTAAAAGCTTACTGTCCAGACATAAGGATCTGCTTCGGGGAACCCTGCATCTCTGCCTGAATGTTAAACCAAAATGCCTTTGTTCTGGATCCTGTCCACGAGTGGAAGGCTATAGGAAGGAAGAAATTAACACATCCCCTCGCCATGGCTGGACAGTTCAGGAGACATTTGCTAGATTAATGGCCTTTTTACTTTACTTCCTCGTCTCCCCTCATCTCTGTTCTATAAAAGAACCTGACATCCAGCCCCTGATAATATGGTTATTTTGAGACATTAGTGTGCCATCTTCTCAGTCTGCTGCTTTCCAAATAAAGTTGTATTCCTTGCCTCAACACCTCATCTGTAGACTTACTGGCCTGTTGTGCTTCAGGCAAAGCAAGCTTAGACTTGGTAATAGTGGCAAAGTGAACAGCACTGGCCCCTAGGAGGTCCAGCAGCTGGGAAAGGAAGGTAGCAAATTAGAGGAGCCATCGGCGTGGAAATGAAAGATCGTAAAGCAGGAGCCAGGCAGGTGCCATCCTCCATCATGACTTGTCTAGGGCCACACATATCATGGGGCTTACACTGCTGAGTCTAACAATACTCCATCACAACAAAGTGTCCTTGGCCAATGTACTGCCCAGGCTAAGGCTGGTGGGTTGGCAGTGAGGGTGTGAGGGAAGCTTCTACAGGAGTTCAGAGGGCAGGTGGGAGCTCTAAGAGGCAGCAGCAGAGGGAGGGAGCTGGCACTGTCCTCTGGAACTAAAAGGCTCTGTGCTTTCTATACATGTAATCAGCCTCAGAGTGTGCTATGCCACTGGTTCCTGTCCTAATGTTCTTTATGACCACATCCTTTTGGAGAAGAAGGAAGTGGAAGACCATTGACCCCTTACATTTGACCCCAAATTAGTATATTGCTATGGACAGTTTTTTTTTTTTTTTTTTTTTTTTTTTATTAGTTGGAGGTTAATTACTTCACAACATTTCAGAGGGTTTTGTCATACATTGACATGAATCAGCCATAGAGTTACACGTATTCCCCATCCCGATCCCCCCTCCCACCTCCCTCTCCACCTGACTCCTCTGGGTCCTCCCAGTGCACCAGGCCCGAGCACTCGTCTCATGCATCTCACCTGGTCACCATAGATAATATACATGCTGTTCTTTTGAAACATCCCACCCTCACCTTCTCCCACAGAGTTCAAAAGTCTGTTCTGTACTTCTGTGTCTCTTTTTCTGTTTTGCATATAGGGTTATCGTTACCATCTTTCTAAATTCCATATATATGTGTTAGTATGCTGTAATGTTCTTTATCTTTCTGGCTTACTTCACTCTGTATAATGGGCTCCAGTTTCATCCATCTCATTAGAACTGATTCAAATGAATTCTTTTTAATGACTGAGTAATATTCCATTGTGTATATGTACCACAGCTTCCTTATCCATTCATCTGCTGATGGGCATCTAGGCTGCTTCCATGTCCTGGCTATTATAAACAGTGCTGCGATGAACATTGGGGTGCACGTGTCTCTTTCAGATCTGGTTTTCTCGGTGTATATGCCCAGAAGTGGGATTGCTGGGTCATATGGTAGTTCTATTTCCAGTTTTTTAAGAAATCTCCACACTGTTTTCCATAGTGGCTGTACTAGTTTGCATTCCCACCAACAGTGTAAGAGGGTTCCCTTTCCTCCACACCCTCTCCAGCATTTATTGCTTGTAGACTTTTGGATAGCAGCCATCCTGACTGGTGTGTAATGGTACCTCATTGTGGTTTTGATTTGCATTTCTCTAATAATGAGTGATGTTGAGCATCTTTTCATGTGTTTGTTAGCCATCTGTATGTCTTCTTTGGAGAAATGTCTGTTTAGTTCTTTGGCCCATTTTTTGATTGGGTCATTTATTTTTCTGGAATTGAGCTTCAGGAGTTGCTTGTATATTTTTGAGATGAATCCTTTGTCTGTTTCTTCATTTGCTATTATTTTCTCCCAATCTGAGGGCTGTCTTTTCACCTTAATTATAGTTTCCTTTGTAGTGCAGAAGCTTTTAAGTTTCATTAGGTCCCATTTGTTTAGTTTTGCTTTTATTTCCAATATTCTGGGAGGTGGGTCATAGAGGATCCTGCTGAGATTTATGTCGGAGAGTGTTTGGCCTATGTTCTCCTCTAGGAGTTTTATAGTTTCTGGTCTTACATTTAGATCTTTAATCCATTTTGGGTTTATTTTTGTGTATGGTGTTAGAAAGTGTTCTAGTTTCATTCTTTTACAAGTGGTTGACCAGTTTTCCCAGCACCACTTGTTAAAGAGGTTGTCTTTTTTCCATTGTATATCCTTGCCTCCTTTGTGGACAGTTTTTGTCACTTTTATTTTAATATTTTTGCCTAGACTTAAAGTGATGGGATTTAGCTCATGGGTTAGTTTCTAAAAGGATATATCTTCTCGGAAGATGATAGGATTTGAGGTGTTTTGACCCAAGTTGGGAAGTAAGCAAAGGAGAAGTGATTTTTTTTCAGGAACAATATGAAGTGTGTAGAAATTACTCATACAAAGGGCGCAACAAGGCATATTTTCCATGAGGCCACATAGCTCAGAGGCCCAATATCACAAGCTAAATATGCATCTATAATGCAGGTTTTTAGGACACTGTTAATAGGATGCTGGGATGAGAAAGATGTAAGAACAGCTCTAGAACCAAAACCTAAAGTTGAACTTGGAAATGAATTTACACTGACTTCTGGATATGACATCCCACTTCATTTATAAAGGGAATCAAAAGAAATTTGAAGAGGAACCTTCCTACACTAGTTGGTGGGAATGTAAACTGGTGTAGCCACTATGAAGAACAGTAAGGAGGTTCCTTAAAAGACTAAACATAGAGCTACTATATGATTCAGCAATCCCACTCTTGGGCATATACCCAGAAAAGACAAAAATACTAATTCAAAAAGAAATATGCACCCTAGTGTTCACAGCAGCATTATTTACAATATTCATGACATGGAAGCAACCTAAGTATCCATTGATGGATGAATGGATAAAGATGTGGTACATATATACAGTAGAATATTACTCAGCCATAGAAAGAATGAAATAATGTCATTTGCAGCAGTGTGAACGGACCAAGAGATGATTATACTCAGCAAAGTCAGTCAGAGAGATAAAGACAAATACTATGTGCTATCACTTACATGTGGAATCTAAAATATGATATAAAGGAACTTATTTACAAAACAGAAATGCACTCACAGATATAGAAAACAAACTTATGGATACCAAAGAAGAAAAGGGAGGGGGGATAACAGGGATTAATAGACACACACTACTATATATAAAATAAACAAGGACCTACTGTATAGCACAAGGAACTATAATCATTATCTTGTAGTAAATTATAATGGAAAAGAATCTGAAAATTCTTTATATATATATACAAGATATATATATTATATATATGTAATATATATATGTATTATACATGTTTTATATGTATATATATATATATATATATATATATATATATATATACATAACTGAATCATTTTGTTGTACACCTGAAATACTAGAAATCAACTATACTTCAATTTTTAAAAAGTTGCACGGAAACTCTGTACCGAATACCAGATGGATTAAATATCTAATCAGGGAATAAGAACACAAGGCAAGTCCCACAAAAACTCTAGACCACCTAAATAAACAAAAAAGCACCTTTGAAAGATGCTTGCTGTTGTATGGTGAGAAGATACTTGGGTTCTGCAGGAGAGCCCTGGCGTGGCTCTTCCTCGTTCTGCGCACATCCCTACATCTCTTCAGCCTCTGTTCCCTTCCCCACTTCCTTCAAAAGGAGAAAAATAATGCCGAGCTCCTCCCACCTCCTTTCTAAAGCATCTAGTATCCATACACACAGTCCTTCAAAAATGGAAATTAATTACATTTATGATTTTAAAAATCCTAATTTCTACCCAGATGTGGATGGAGATCAGGACGACTTACGGCTTGTTAAGATCACAAGTCCTTAGTCTAGAGCTAGGGATACCTCATATTTCTTACAATGACTATGTTGCAATAAAATACAGTTGACATTTCAGCAGAGACCATGATTAAGCAATAAGACAATTACCAAACAGAAAGAACCCCAGGGAACAGTCCTATAAAATACTCAGAAAAGTACATTCAGCCTCACTTGGTTTTATGACTTCCAACTAGTTCCTAGAATTTTGAGCCTGAACGCCTTTCTAGGAAACTTGGAGGACTGCTGAAATGTAGAGTTCTGCTAAGCTTTCACAGTCACTGACCTTGGCATTGTAAAATCATTAATAGTCGGGAAAAATCTCCTCTGTGGCATGCAGAAGCTCAGAGTTTCATGCCCCTCTTAGAAGCGGAGGCAACACACGGGCTAATAGTTTGTGAGCCAACTGCCTCCAAGACGGGGGGACGGGAGGATGGCAGTGGCACTTTCGGGATTGACAGAGGCTCTCCTGGGACACTGGCAGTCATCATTCTGAACCTGATCTCCACGCGGGCTTCTCTATATGGGGCAGCCAGACTACTCAGGTCAGGTACTCAAGAATTAGAGGTACTGTCCCATTCTCCTCACCTCTCTCCTTTCATGCTAAACCTAGAAGCTGCTGGAAGTCTTTTCACAAGGGCTATGTGATGTTTTCTGGAGTTTGCTCTTATTTATATGAGGCAGGTATTGTTTTCTAAATATTTAGTTCTTTAAACTCAGAAATCACCTCCTTCCCTCCTTCCTGGCAGCCTCAGTGAACACCAGTGTGTACCAGCTAATGTGAACAAGACAGTTCCAGCCCAGGTCTGGGGAGCCTGTAGTCTAGTGGGGAACTGGAGGCAGGCAGCTCACTCCAGCTCCTCTCCACACGCCCTGCCTCACAGCTGATCCTTCTAGGGTTTGGCCCCGGTGACCCTCTGGAGGAGCAGTACACCCTCAAGTCCGCAGGGATAATCATTCTAGGATGCTCAGCAGACTTGAGATTGTCCCAGCCTGCATGAGGCCACAGCTCAGGGGTGAAGTGCTCCTCTACCTCCTCATCAGCACGTAGGCTCCCATGGCCTTTGAGAGTAATCTCATCTCCCTGAGGCCCACCATGAACAGACCTAGAGTGGATGATGCACTACTTTTGCTTCAACGAGACAATTTCTGAATAAAACTACTTCCCACAGAGATGAAATACCACTGGTTTTCAGTCTAGTTCCTCATTTACTCATCAGGTGACTTGGAGTTTCCTCATCTAGAAGGTGAGGGTAGCAACTGTACCTCTCACATCGGGACAGTTGCTGAGATCACATGAGTTAATATGTGGAGAGATCTGGCACTCTGTCTGGCACACAGCAAGGGCTCCTTCAGTGTTAGCACCTGCTATTTCTGCTCACCCTAACTGAAGGTCTCTGTGACGGCACATTTCTAAGACATTTTCCTCAGATGTGAGAAATGCTTCTTCAGCAGCTATGAAGGGCACTTTGGAAATGATAGAAATTTCCAGACTTCCTTGAGTACATTTCTTCATTTTCTACCTGTACGAATGAACAGATTAGCCTGTACTCTGAGCCACTAAGATTGATGATACTAAGATACTAAGGTACTACTCACAAGCCAAGTGAAACCCTAAACCTAAGAGGATCAGCAGAAGCATTCTCTGGGAGAAAACCTATGTTCTCTCTTCACCTCATTGCACTGAGGCAATCAGAACATGTGGGCGAGCTTCAGTAGCAAATGATGCTAGAACCCTGCTGCCCACAACTTCATTAAATCCAGGCAGAAAACACAATGTCTCAGGGGAGGAAGCTATAAGTGCCAGTGGAGCCTGAGGATGGTTGTGAGCTTGGCTGGAAAGGAGAAACAGTTGATGTGTGATTCAAGAAAATGGTTAAACAGAGAGCGCGGATATGGGGAGGTCTCTGCCACCCACAGACACAATGCTACCTACCAGTTCTTTCTTCTTCATGCACTCCATGAGGATGATGAAGAGGTGCTGAGCTTGGGTTCGAGTGTATGTGAAAGTCTTCTGGATGGTTACCAATAGCTGGTCCCTCAAAGATTCATTTATAAGTCTGTAGTGAAAAAAAAGTGTTGAAAATGAGTTAACTCAGATCCTATCTAGTACATATTTTTGACAAGTATAGAATACAAGAGAACGTTTATTTTAGATAGGAGCTTTCTCTTCCCGTATTTTTTTTCATAGCAGTCATTTTGTGATAATTTTTTTTAGAAAGTATATTTAAAAATAAATCCATTTTAAAAGTTCAGTACTTAAATGAGTAAAGTAAGAAGATGGATTTAGTTATTTTTATGGTTCTCTCTTTTTTACATTTATATGGCATATATCTAATGCCCTCTTGCTCAAGTGCTGTTCTCAGAAAATATCTTCAACTAATCCTTTGCATCTTGGTAAAGTTACTATATTACTTATTTGAAGGAGATTTAAATTTCAACTTCATGTCCAACTGTGGAAAGAAAAAATTTTATCTAAATGAAGGATTTTTGAGTATCAATGAATGAGGAGAAATAGGACTAAAGTTTCCTCTAAAATCATTCCATGGAGATAGTAGCTGATCTGGTTCACAATTCAGGTCCTTTTACTGTGTTGTTTGCCAACAAAAGCCTGAACCATAAAGAGGTATCATATTGACTACTTTATTAAAAGATAGTTTTTGTATTATAGAAGAGTGAATTAAAGCAAGGAAGTTGCATCATATCAGTCAAAGCTCAATTATCTCTTGAATATGGAACAATCACAACTAATTTTAACTCCTTTATCAATAGACTGGTGAGAACGGGCTACCTCCACTAGCCATCAAATAGCTGGAATGAAAATTCACTTTATATTGATAGATACTATTCCAAATCCAGAAGATAAAACTGCTCCTAAGGACTAGGGACAAAGTTATCATAATTTGGCTACCTTTTACAATTGACAAACCACCTTCACACATGAAGTACCAACAACGCCTAGATAAAATAGTATACTATACTTATTATCTCATTTGGTACCTACAAAAACCTTGATAGGCAAGAGATTTGTCCAATTCAAAAGGGAAGAACATTGTAGCCAGAAAGAGCCAGATATTTAAGACCATTAAAAAAACAAGTGGCAAAACCAGAACCAGAACCCAGTTCTTCTGATTCCTTGTCTAATGCCCTTTCTACTCCACCATGCTGCCTCACATGACACCGACTGCAATACAAGTGTACTTGTACACCTCTTGGTGTACACCTCTCTTCACCACTGTGGCTACTTACGCAGGAAATCATGATTTCACTGGCCTGCTGTGCCCCAGGATTGAAGATTCACTTAGACTCACTAGGCTGGACACTATGGTGGCCCGACTTTGAGGTGAGTGCATTCCCAACGACAGATTTATACCAAGGACCCCGGAATGTCACTCAGCTCAGTGGAGGACTGTGTTACCCCTTTTGCCCCACAGGAAGATTTATATCATGAACATACACATTTAGAAAACGAGAATGACCCAGATATAGTTGAAAATGATACCAAATCCTCACAAGATTACCAAATTATTCCACAGGACTCCATAGCCTTAGCTGTAGACCAGTTTGAACCCATTCATTCATTTGTTCATATTCACTCGACAATTGCTTAGTGGTATCTGTTTAGTGCCAGACACTGTGATGAATGCTAAGGCTACAGAGATTAATGAGATATACACATTTACAACCTTCAATGAGCTTACACACCAGTGGAGTAGAAAGACATAAGCTAGGAATTCAACTATGACTGACAGTGGTAAGGAAGTGGAGAAGCTTGTGACTGCTACTGCTGCTGCTGAGTCGCTTCAGTCGTGTCCGACTCTGTGCGACCCCATAGACGGCAGCCCACCAGGCTCCCCCGTCCCTGGGATTCTCCAGGCAAGAACACTGGAATGGGCTGCCATGTCCTTCTCCAATGCATGAAAGGGAAAGTGAAAGTGAAAGTGAAGTCGCTCAGTGGTGGCTGACTCTTCGGGGCCCCATGGACTGCAGCCTACCACGATCCTCTGTCCATGGGATTTTCCAGGCAAGAGTGCTGGAGTGGGGTGCCATTGCCTTCTGGGGAAGCTTGTGATGGTTGAATACAATTCACCTAAGGGATTCAGGGCATATTCCTCTGAGGAAGTGCTCTTTTATCTGAGACTTGAAGAATGAAGAGGTGTTTGCAGGGTTGGGGGGATGTAGGGCTGGGTAAGAGAATATTTGCCAGACCAGACAGCATGAATAGGCCTAGTTTGGAAAAATAAAAGAAGGCCAGTATGGCTAGAGCACAGAGAATATAAGAAAGCGTGGAACACGATCAGGCTGCAGCAGGGGTGAGCAAGGGCAAGACCAAGAGGAATTTTCAAGATTTGTTAGAGATTTTGGATTTTATTTCCCCAGCAATGAGAAACCATTGACGAATTGGAGTTGAAGAATAACATGGTTACATCTGTGTTGCCAACTGATTTTCTGGAAGAGTGAAGACATGAGATATGCCCGGGCATATGTCTATTTGACAGGTAACCTGTGTGGGTGAGTCTAGAGATTTTCGCAATATCAAGTGTACATAAATGTTATACATGATTAGCAACAGAAGAAACTCTTCCGATTAGCCACTTGATAGATCCAATCATTCATCTGCAGGTGTTTAATTCTGACAACTCAAAATTTGTTTTCTATTGCTAACCGTTTGTGATGAAATCCCAGTTCCCTGAGGTCATTAACTTTTGAGGGATCTGTCTGTCACTGGTATGTAGTTTGTCACTTTGTAAAAACTGAGAAATGATGTGCAACTTAGCTGATTGTGGACTTCAGAGGTTAGGAGAGCTAAAGACACTAAGCATCTTATACTGTCTAGTCCAGTTTCACAACTGACTAAACTTGTGGCTTTGATTAAACCATTTAGCAACAGAACCCACGGAATTCTACCTCTAGAAGTATAAGAATTCACCAGGTTGGTGTTTTCCAAAGTGTAGGATAATTGTCACTGTTGGAGCAGAGATAGATTTAGGTGAAACAAAGGTGATATGATCCTTTCAAAGTAATAAGTTATACTTAGTAAACATTAAATAACTGCTGTTCCTGGTTAACATCTTTTTCTATCCTCTGACTGCATCAAGGGGAAAATTTCATTTCTGATGCTTCTTTGCCTATAACAGCTCACAAACACTTGCAAATCCCCCCTTTGGGCAGAGAAACAACAGGTTTTAGATCACACATTCTTTGCTGAGAGTTTAATAACACTGTATTTAAAAAGATACTGTATAACAGCTTGACGTGTTCATAGTGCATGGTTTGTGACTCACAATGAGTTTCACTGAAATAATCTCATTTATTATTTTTTTTCCATTTATTTTTATTAGTTGGAGGCTAATTACTTTACAATATTGTAGTGGTTTTTGTCACACATTGACATGAATCAGCCATGGTGGGATAATCTCATTTAATCTTCACAATAGTATGTGAGAAAGGAAAGTATCAATTCCAGTTTCCAGAGAAGACTGCGGTCCTAAAAGGTTAGATGATGCATACAAAGTCACAAAGTTTGATGATTTCTGTGCTTTAGTTGGGTCTATTGAATCCAGACTTCTTTCCATGGTATTGCTTTTCCCCACTGATATCTATAAATGTCTGTCACTTTCCTAATAATCTGCACTGGAGGGAGAAATTTGAGTGTATTTGTTGTAGGAAATTGCTTTTCTTTGGTTTGACATAGAGAATATCTGAAGGCAATCAGACAAGCTTGGAGAAGACAAGGGGAAACTGGTAAATGTGGACCATGGCCAAGTGCATTTAGTATAATACCTTGAAGATGACATTTGCTTCTAATTGCCCACAAATATTTTTTATGCTGACATAGATGTCTTCCATCTGGCACACATTCTTACTCTGTCTCTCCACCGCACACTTCTTATTTTGTGACTACCTCCTTATGATATTGGGAGGCCTACTTCATTGAAATTATTACTTTCTTAGCTCTTTGCAATCTTTTTTCCTGCACAACATTGGAATAATTTAAAAATCTTGACTACTATATTTAATCATGAGCAAAAATAGAAATAGCCCATTTTAGATTTCTTTTTATGGCACTCGAATAGTGATTGAAATTTTTTTTTTACTCCAAAACATGGTCAGTTATTATATAAAATTTTAGTTCTAGAACTGGGTCTTTGACAAAATCTTGACTATTTATGGAAACTGTTGATTTGTGGCTCCATATGTGCCAGTGCTATTTTTGGTAAACCTCAAATTAGAAGGTTTTCTGATTTAGGAAGTGTAGTCATTGAAGTGAGGAAAATCTCTACACTCTGGCATTTGTGTCTCCATTTAAATGCTGTATTTGTGATCTGCAGCTTTTCAGATGAGTCACAGGGTTATTTGAAATAGGTCAGTGTTTATTCAAAGCTCGAAGTAACCAACAAAACTTCCCCCAGTTTGTTATCAGTATTCTGTTCAAACGCTGGCAATTTAACCCACATGGACATATTTTTCTCAGAATGAATTTAATTACCTGCAATATCAGAGTTTTGTTCCTAGATTTAAAAATTGGAAAATGCATTTAGAATTCAATGGGACTCGATAACTAGGCTTAGACTAATGGCTTTCAGGGAGAAGAGACCTTCTTATGCCCCCACAGACACTCTATTAACTTATTCAGATACAATATGAGAAAATTTTACTTGTATAAAGAATGATTGTTAATAATATCACAATTTGATACTTACAAAATATCATTTCTCATGGAATCTCTAATGTTCTAAAAAAAAAGAAATTTTATCATTTGCTTAAAGTGAAAGTGAATCACTAAATTCAACATTAAGAGCACAAAAAGTTTACATCTTGTCTAAGGTCACAGAGACGAGTATTTTTCTTTCTTCTCTTTCCTTTTTTACTTCTTTACCAAAAATTATCATTGCCAAATGGATGCGGTCACAGGTAACAGCATGAGTCTTCTCAAAGAAGCAGGACAGCATCATGAATAAAAGCATCATTGTCACCAGGGGCAGGCTGCCTGGAGTTCAACTGTCACTTGCTAGCTGCGTGATCTTGTGTAAATTACTTAGCATTTCCATGTCATATGTTTTGTATTTGTAAAATAGGGATTATAATAGTACTTATCTCATAGACTTATGAATATTAAATGGATTAATCTTTGCAAAATGCTTACAAAAGTGCCTGATACATAGCAAGTCTTATGTAAGCATTTGCTATTATTAAAGCACAGTTCTACTGGGACTTCCCTGGAGGTCCAGTGGTTAGGATTCCACGCTTCCACTGCAGGGGGCCCAGGTTCAATCCCTAGGTGAGGAACTAAGATCCTGAATGCCACATAGCATGGCCAAAAAAAAAAAAAAAAAAAGACAAACAAGCACAATTCTACAGTGCTCCATGGGAGAGTCACTGACCAGTTCCTCTTGTCAAGAAGCACAGCCAGGGGCTGGGGCCTCTGTGTGTTACACATAGCTCTCTCCTGGGGTCAGCAGGGCTCCGCATACCTTCGGGGAGGTCAGAGATCACCATTCTTTCTTACATTTGCAGTAGAGATACTTAGATTTGGAGGCTTAATTATAACGGAAGCTTGCAAACACCCCAGGCAGGCATCTAAACATCCATTCAACTCACTCAAAAAACAATATTGGTGCTTACTATGTGAAAGGCACTAAGGCTAGGGGTAGAGAAATGCATACTATTTAGTCCTAGCTACAAGTAACTCACATATTCTGGTCATTTATTAACAGGTAACACACTCCAAACTTAGGAATGTAAAACAGCATTTATTTATTGTGATGATAATTCAGGAATTCAGGCAGAACGCAGCAGAGGTAACTCATCTCACTCAAACGGTACCGACAAATCACCAATCGGTTTCTTCTCTATCCTCCTCTACTACATTCCCTAGTGTTGATCTAATGGTTCTCTTACGAGGCAAATATGATTCTGTGACATCCTTCTTAAAACCCTGAAATAGTTTCCCGTCACTAGTAATATAACATCTCAACTTACACATGGCATTTAAGACTTATCATGGTCTCTCTCCAGGCTAGGCTCATCCCCTGCCACTCTCTCACACATGTTCTATGAAACCCTATTATCATTCGAACATACCAGACTCTTGCATGCTTCTATGTCCTTCAACTTCCTGCTTGAAATACTCTCTACATCTGATCCCATCACCCAAATTCATCATTCGTAATTCAGCTCCCAGTCCCCCTCCTGTGTGAAAATTTCTGATTACCACTCTACTGATGTTCTCATAGCACTGGATACTTATTCATTACTATAATTATTGGACTGTGTGGAAACTATTTATTTACATGTATGTGGATTATGCACTCCTTGAAGGAGTGAATGCATCTTAACAGTGCCTGTTTCTAAGCTCTAGCAGAGTACACAGTTCAATATTGGTTCAGAAGAATGTTTGTGGGTTGACTGAGGGAATGAGCAGCTGCCTGTTTTGTGGCAGTTGACCAGGTGGTCCTCCCCACTCCCCTGGGCTCTTTGTGTTGGTATAAACTTCAAATCTGTTTGGGAGAATGGAAGAAGTGGCATAGGGTTTTCTCCCCCCCAACAATCTGATCTCCTTGATTCTTTTTTTTTTTTTTTAAATCAGATTCTTCTTTGAGAAATATTCTAGGTCTCTGTGAGTTTTCTTTAATCTCACGTGGTGTTTAGGAAAAAACTGGCCACCAAACTCTAAAGCCTATATTTGGTTCTAACTCTGAAGGCTGTTCTCCCGCTTCGAGTAGCTTTGTTGCTCTTGTCAGGAGCAGATGCTTTATTCACTGTTTCCCTTATAATGCTTAGGGCAAAGTCTTGCCCATAAGAGTGCTCAATAACTGTTTGAAGACTTTAAGGCTTTTGGCGATACCAAGATAATTTCCTTCACATAGACTCTTGGTGTTTTTAAATTCCATCTGTAAGTAATTATATGACATAAAAATCAACTCACTGGGGAAACAATAGAGGCTGTGTGTGCAGAGCAAGTGTCCACAGGCTCCCCACCTCTCCTACAACGCTCAGTCCCGGGATCCCCGCCAACTTGCCTACTCTCCATGACCGACAGGGAACCAGCCTTTGATGACATAGTAGAAGAATGTGTGATCAACGAAGAATACAAAATACGGAAAAAGAACACCCCTTTTCTTTACCATTTGGTGATGACCCATGCTCTAGAGTGGCCTAGCCTAACTGCTCAGTGGCTTCCAGATGTAACCAGACCAGAAGGGAAAGAATTCAGTATTCATCGACTTGTCTTGGGGACACACATGTCAGATGAACAGAACCACCTTGTGATAGCCAGCGTGCAGCTCCCTAATGATGACGCGAAGTTTGATGCTTCACACTACAACAGTGATAATGGAGAATTTGGAGGTTTTGGCTTGGTTAGTGGAAAAATTGAAATAGAAATCAAGATCAACCATGAAGGAGAGGTAAACAGGGCATGCTATATGACCCAGAACCCTTGCATCATTGCAATTGCAACAAAGCCTCTATCCAGTGATGTTCTTGTTTTTGACTATACAAAATATCCTTCTAAACCAGACCCTTCTGGAGAGTACAACCCAGACTTGCACCTCTGTGGACATCAGAAGGAAGGCTATGGGCGTTCTTGGAACCCAAATCTCAGTGGTCACTTACTGAGTGCTTCAGATGACCACACCATCTGCCTGTGAGACATAAGTGCTGTTCCAAAGGAAGGGAAAGTTGTGGATGTGAGGACCATCTTTACAGAGCACACAGCGGTAGGAGAGGGTATCTCCTGGCATCTGCTCCATGAGTCCCTCTTTGGGTCGGTTGCTGATGATGAGAAACTCATAATCGGGGATACTCCTTCAAACAATATGTCCAAACCAAGCCACTCAGTTGATGCTCACATTGCTGAAGTGAACTGCCTTTCTTTCAGCCCTTATAGTGAGTTCATTCTTGCCACAGATCAGCTCCACAGATCAGCTGATAAAACTGTGGCCCTGTGGGATCTGAGAAATCCGAAACTTAAGTTGCATTCCTTTGAATCACATAAGGATGAAAAATTCCAGGTTCAGTGGTCGCCTCACAATGAGACTATTTTGGCTTCCAATGATATTCATCATAGACTGAATGTCTGCAATTTAAGTAAAATTGGAGAGGGACAATCCCTAGAGGATGGGCCGCCAGAGTCATTGTTTATTCACAGTAAGCCCATATATATATATATATATATATATATATATATATGTATATATTAACTGAACCGCTTTGCTGGAAAGTAGAAATTAACACAACATTGTAACGCCCATAGCCTTCCTTCTGATGTCCACAGAGGTGCAAGTCTGGGTTGTACTCTCCAGAAG
Organism: Muntiacus reevesi; assembly: GCF_963930625.1. Taxonomy (NCBI): domain Eukaryota; kingdom Metazoa; phylum Chordata; class Mammalia; order Artiodactyla; family Cervidae; genus Muntiacus; species Muntiacus reevesi. The sequence goes on from NC_089265.1 coordinate 43,934,162, forward strand.
GGTCTGGTTTAGAAGGATATTTTGTATAGTCAAAAACAAGAACATCACTGGATAGAGGCTTTGTTGCAATTGCAATGATGCAAGGTAAATGCCAAGATAGCTGATTTCTTCTGGAATCCCAAAGAACCTTGGGTGATTTGTTGTCTATCAGAAGATAATATCATGCAAGTGTGGCAAATGGCAGAGAATATTTATAATGATGAAGACCCTGAAGGAAGTGTGAATCCAGAAGGACAAGGATTTAGATCATGCCTGCACTTCTGATCTCTAGACTCTGCTTTTCTTCCTTTCAACTCTGAGATTGATTTAACACTGGTTTTGAGACACAGAGTTTGTTTGGTTATCCCTCTATAATAAGTCCTATCACAATGTCATTAGTCCAAATAGAAGGTGTTTTCTAAATATTAACTGGGGGCTTCTTGATTCAGCAGAGCCACAGACTTATATTTAAATTTTCTTTAGGAATTTTCTAGTAACAGAGGTCTAAAAGTAGCCACAAAAAGGGGAATATTGTGTGTGGTCATTTTTCCTCTTATGCTATATCCCCAAGTTTTTCAAACTCATTTAACTAAAGGCTAGAGTGAGTAAGAAATAGAGCCAAGTGAGGTAGGTGTCTGAGCCATGAAGTATAAATACTACAAGACGTTGTTTTTATTCAGCAAAGAGGGGAGATTCAAGCCACACAAATTCCTACACGCTGAAGTTTTCCAGGATGCACAATTCCTTACATAGACCAGTCTCCTCTCAGTTTCCTCAGTTAAGTCAAAACAATGTGTTCCTCCTTCCCCATATATTTTTGCTTGTTAGTGTATTTTTGAGCTGTTTTCATATTATTTCTTTCCTTTCTGTGAAATGGTTTTTTAAAAAAACTTGCAACCACCATGTTGTAAAGATGTATGCTTTTACCTGACAGTTACCCCACAGGTAGACTGTCCAGCTAAGTTGAGATGAGTGAATCAATAGCTTGTATTTGTTCTTAACATTAAATTAATCCTGGATAAGAGTTGTTTTTTTTAAAAAGGAGTTAGTCCTCGACCACTAGTTTGATACCATCTCTATTTTGGGTGACCTGTTTCACCAGCAGGCCTGTTACTCTCCTTGACTAACTGTGTACGTGTGTATAATGCAATAAATTGCTTTTCTACATAAAAAAAATCAACTCACTGTGATAACCATAATGGAAAAGAATATGAAAAATTATATATATATATATGTATATATTAACTGAACCGCTTTGCTGGAAAGTAGAAATTAACACAACATTGTAAGTCAACTATACTTCAAAAAAATAAATTAAAATTTAAAAATCAACTCAACATACATCTACATTTTTTTTTTTCCAACTAATTTCAAGTCAGACATAGAAGGGGTGAGGTCAGCTTTGCAATCTTCTATAGAGGATAGAATATTATAATTAAGGCTCTATGATATGGTGCTTCTGGCTGGAATCCAGTTCTTTCATTTACTAGTTGAGGGACCTGAGAAAGGTTATTCCATCTGTTTAATCCTCCATCTCCTTATCTGTTGAAAGGGGATAGAATATGTTTTCATAGATTGATACATTCAGAAAAAAGTCTTCCCAGGTGGCGCTAGTGGTTAAGAGCCCACCTGCCAATGCAGGAGACTTAAGAGACAAAGATTTGATCCCTGGGTTGGAGAAAGGCATGGCAATCCACTCCAGTATTCTTGCCTGGAAACTCCCATGGACAGAGAAGCCTGGAGGGCTACAGTAGTCCGTTGGATCCTAAAGAGTGGGCATGACAGATGCCACTTAGCACACATGCACACACACAAACTTAGAAAAAAAAGCTCAGGTATATAAAGCACCTAGCACTGTTTCTGGTACATAAGAGGTGCTCAATAATAAGTAGTTTTTTTGTTATTATTAAATACCCCAGGGGCTTTCACACCTGCAAGGAATCCTAACAATGCCCAGATCAGGGCTGAAGTAAAGCATTGGGTATGCAAATTAACTGGAAGAGACAGATTCTATGGAGAAAAGAAAAATTGCAGTATTTCTAATGTAAAAGTTGGATGGAGCAGGTCTGTGAATGGGATGGAAAAGGCTATAATTCAAGACCACTTAGAAGGGTATCAATGAAGAGAATTCATTAGCTCATATTAAATTCTCTAGGCCAGAATACTGGAGTGGGTAGCCTTTCCCTTCTCCAGGGGATCTTCCCAACTCAAGGATTGAACCCAGGTCTCTCACATTGCAGGTGGATTCTTTACCAGCTGGACCACAAGGGAAGCCCAAGAATACTGGAGTGGGTAGCCTATCCTTTCTCCAGCAGATCTTCCCAACCTAGGAATCAAACTGGGGTCTCCTGCATCATAGGCAGATTCTTTACCAACCGAGCTATCAGGGAAGCTCTCATTATGTTCATCAGTGTCAAGTAAAAACAAACAAATGATGCTAAAATACCCTAAAGCCACTACTCTTGATAATTTTACATCATCTTGAAGTCAAATATGTTTTAGGATCATAACTCTTACTTGACCGAGATATCCTCCTGAATCTTATATTTTTATATTTCTGGAGTCTGTGTGTTCTAGGAAAAGTGCTAATCTGAAAATCCGGCTGAGGAATTTGAAATTCAGGATAAAAGAATGATACAACTTCACAACAACCACTTTACAGATAAAGAATCTGAAGTTTGCAGAGTTAAACTGACTCATTAAAGATTATAAACTGAAAGCATCAGAGCTGGGTTTAAAGGACAAGAGAATCAGAAGGAATGATCTTTGATAATAAATTATACTAATCTAAATATAAAGTCTCAACTCAGTGCAGTAAAGTTAGTGATTTGTTTAAATGACTAGACACAAGGAGAGATTTCTTCTGTTGTATCACTGAGACAGGATTTTAGATATCTTATGTGTAAGGAGACTAAAATGTGATTTCAAAGATCCACCATCACTCTCTCAGAGTTACTTTCTTAACTTAGCAGATGCCCAAAGTTCCTTTTAGTTAATTAAAAGGCAAATATTTTACTCAATAATTAGAAGCCGTGAGAGCACCTCTTGGGATAAGTGATATTTAATACTAAATTCACTTAGCTGTAACTGACTGATATTGGTGGTTTTCAGGAAGAATTACCTGACTAGGAAGTTGGAGAAGATATGAATAGAATGCAGAAAAGTGACCAACAGACAGAAATTACTTTGCCCAAGCTTTTACTGAGGATCACCTTCAGATACAAATGGCTTCTATCAGCTAAGACCTATTAGAAATAGTACCTCTGACCTTGTTTGCACATCTAACTTAGAAAAGTTGTTTACCTGTGCTTTTCCTGAGGGTTTCCATCTAGCAATGTCAGGTAATTAGATCTTCAAGAAGTTGCCTATTACTGGGCAATGCATATACCTTGATGGCATAGTGTGCTCTCTGGCAAATTCCACCTACCGCTTCCCATAGAGTGATGTGTCTTACATTTCTTTCTTTCTACCTACCTACCTACCTGTTTATCTGTCTCTCTCTCTACTTTTTTAAACCCACTCTACAATCCTGAGCCAGATATATTAAACAGAAGGCATAGATACATATACAAAAGGAGAGAGAAGAAGGTGGTGAGTTGGGATTGAGGGTGGTGGTAAGAGAAGCAATTAATACATTTTATAAGACAAAGTTTGTGCTATACATCTTATATTTGGCACTTCATAAAGACAGATTAATTTCAGAAAATCCTAACTAGACTGTAACTCCTTGGATGCATGGATTGCATGTTAATAGAAAGGAGTACTTATGGACTCCTTCTCTCTATGTTCATGGAGATGCTAAAGACAGAGGCTTTTCCTCTGCCCCTCTTATCTTGATTTCCCTCATCCCTGTCCTTTTCCCCTTGTATATCACCTTTAAAAATGTTATACATGTTTATTACTTATTATCTATCTAACCCTGCTAAAATTTAAAATGTAAGCTCCACAACAGCAGAAATGTCTGTTTATTTGGTTCACAAGTATGTTTTTGCCCACATCTAGAATAGAGCCTGGAACATGGTAGGTGTCCAAAAATATTGGATGCCTGAGTACATGATGTTGGTTGGATGTAAAAATATAATTTAAAAATGAAGGGAACAATTTCTAATAACAGCGGAAATCTGTCAGACATTCAAGGGTTCTCAGTGTGGTAGAATCCAATTATAGAAATGTCAGAGCTGTGCTAGCTATTAGCCACATGTGGCAATTCAAACTTAAATTTATTACAATTAAATAAAATTTAAAATTCAATTTCTTAGTCACTCTAGCCATAATTCAATGGCTCAGTGCCTATCTGATTGGACAGCAGAGATATAGGACATTTCCATCATCACAGAAAGTTCTATTGAATAGCGCTGCTCTTGAGGCAGACAGAGGTGCCAAATCCTCAGCCTGAGGCACAGACCTAAAAGGACATTAAGGTGGAAAATCCTGAACAGTGCTGGCTGCATCTCTACACTGTCTCTTCTTCCCCTTGCCTTTGGTTATGAATCTGTCCAAGAGTCAAAATTGAATTGTTGCCAAAGGATACAGGGACTGCCTTATGGTCAGGTAGCTTCTCTATTGCCAAAATTGTAAGGAAAAAACATACTCTGATTTCATTCCAAGTGAAATCCCATCAATGAATACTGCACATAACCAAGCAAGAGGAACAGTCAAACTTTTATTGTTTTAGGCCCTGTATAAAAGACAGAATCAAAGCTAAAGCTGGCTTGAGATGTGTAGGCTCCTTGGGCAGGCAAAAAATGTTGGCACCTCTTCAACTGACCTGCTTTAAATGCTGGTCCAATGTTTAATTCAAAGGAGAAGTTAACCAGCATGCAAAACAAGAAGGAGAATATGGAAGCTGGGTGCAGTCCCCTCTGTTGTCTGGAGTAACTCAGATCTGAGGCAAGTAAACCTCCTGCAGTTCCTGGGTCTCATTTTCCTAGGAGGCAAGACATGTAGCTCCTAAGAGCCGACATTCCAGCCCCATCTGCCTGGACAGACCACTCAAGCTGTTTGATGCTGAACTTTCCTCACCTCTCCTCAATTTCCTCATTTATAAAATTGAGATAATCATCACAGCTAACTCAAAATGTTTATGAAATAAAGTGTCTAGATCAGGTTCTTGTATGCAGATCTTTAAAAAAATAGCAACGTAAATTCCTCAAGGATGCACTTGGGGGCAGGGTCAGGGATGTGGAGGAAAAAAAGTGTGAGTAGCTCAGTCACGTCTGACTCTTTGCGGCACTATGGACTGTAGCCCCCCAGGCGCCTCTGTCCGTGGGGATTCCCCAGGCAAGAATATTGGAGTGGGTTGCCAAGCCCTTCTCCAGGGGATCTCCCCAATCCAGGGATCAAACCCGGGTCTCCAACATTGCAGGCAGATTCTTTACCATCTGAGCCTTCAGGGAAGCCTGAAGAAAAAGGAACAGGAAACACCAATTCTCTTCTAAAGTAATTTGTCAAAATATTCCTTCTAACCCCACATCCTATGCTATGAGATGTTGGGACAAATGCAATTTTATCTGTTTTTGTATGTATTCTGTGATGAATTAGTTCCTTTTAAAAAGAACTTTTTAAAAGTTCTTTAAAAACTAAAAAAAAATTAGCTTTTAAAAAAAGTTATTATTTTTTCTAGCAAATTACCCATTGGCAACTGCAATTGTCCCTCAGTTCAGCTCCAAATGTTGCCTTACAATAAAGAGCTTCCTGTCGTTCATATCCTATTTATTATGCTTGTGTGAAAAGGCTCATATCATTGGGTAATTTAAACACTGATGGGCTTCACAATGCTGATAAAAAATTGACTTATTTACTAAGCATCTTTTAGACAGATAAGTTTCTTATTCTTCCCTTGGTTTCACAATTCAGTGTGCTGCTTGATGACTGCCTGGTAGTAATATATGCAGGCTACTTACAAGACTTTGTTTTTATTCTAGAATAAGAGTAGACATCTGTGATATTTTGACTCTAGTTTTCCTTCTTTGCATCATTGCTAGTCTATCACAGTAATCTTTCTTCTGAGTCCAGATGTGGTTTCAGAATCATTCTCAACACATCATTCTATGACGTCTCTATCAGTTGATTATTGTTGACACTCAAAACAAAAACTTATCATCCCTCCACCAGAGGATAGAAAATCTCAAATATACTATCAAAGGGGGAAAACCAAGAAGATCATAGGGTCAAAGAGCTCCAAACATTAGCTGGTCTCCAAGACACTGAACAATGGTTTCCATGGTTTTAGAGAAGCTGATTTTTAATTTTTTACTTAAGACCTTTAGGGGTCACTGCTCATGGATGGACACTTTATTTACATCGAATAAATCCAAAAACACAATGAACATGCATATCAACTCAAGGATGGCTGTCCAACAATCAGGATAGTAAAGGAAAGGCTTTTTTGAAGCTGAATGGAGACTTCTCTAGACAACAGAAGTATAAACTTGTGTTAACCTTGGAGTCCTACTTCAATGCATCTTTAGTGTTTCTCTGGATGAAGAAGCTTTTATAAGGAGGTAGTTACTGCTGAAAATAGTTTCCATAAATCCCGTGGTTCATAATCAACATCTAAGAATTACATAGGGAATCTGAGGAAAATCCATTAAGAACATCCCAAACATTATCTATTATTAATGACACTACTGGGTGAGATGTTAATACACTGTATTTTTAGCAGCTGCAGGTTCTAATGTCAGCCAGATTGATTCAGAATTCATTTCCTCTAAGGCAGAAGGATTAAATACCAGGACAGTTTATTATCTATACCTCACTCAGATAATTTTTAAGTGTATTTGTTGGTTTTAAAGCTCTCATGAGACAGAAACTCTGCATTGAACTTCAGAAAGAAAAATTTCTTAGAAATTAAGTGGGTAAAGAAATGTCATGTCAATCCCATATATAGCTGAATCACTTTGGTGTACAGCAGAAATTAACACAAAATTGTAAATCAACTGTACTTCAATAAAATAAGTTTTTCAAAACGTTTCTGAAAGTGTTGTCCATGGGCCTCTCATTGGAATCACCTGGGCTTTTGGTTTCAAGTACGGTGTCCTGCATTCCAGCCCAGCTACAGTGAATCAGGATGCTTAGGGGACTCGGTCTTTTATTGCTTTCGAAGTGATTCTCAGCCATGCCTAAATGTGATGACCACATACTTATTTGGAATGTTTTCTATGTAACAAATGGCTGCCAGTCAGCTAAGCAAATCTCAGAGGAACACAACTGATACCTCTGAAGTCTTCAGTTGCCTTGATGCGCTATCTGAAAGCTGTGGGCAGTGGTTCCCTTAAAAAGATTTCTTTATGGTGATGGACTTCCCAGCTCTGTGTTTTTCTCATGTTTGCTCTTTATTTCAAGGCACATTTTCCCAACTTGGAGTTGAGCAATTCTAAAGTAAACTTAATCAATATAGAGAATGTACTAGTCAATTTAGATCAATAAAACTTTTCACTGGCACTTTCCTCAATAAATTGTCTAGATTTTTTTTTTAAGTTAATGTTTCATTATCCCCATGTAGACACACATGGAGGGATCAAAGAACAAACTCTAAGAAAAAAAATTTTTATCTTATTTTGCACATGCCTAAGCAAACAAAGCTGGTCTAGCCTTGTGGAACTTGGATACAATGACACAAGTATCCATATAACTATATCTTTATATATTCTACAAATGGAAAAACTGAAGTAACACTCTATAAAACTTTCTCCATTTACTCCAGCCTATGCCTCTTTCTGCTTTTTGGAACTCAGTAACATCTAATTGAAAATTATTTTTTATTGTACTAGCTCAGTTGTACATATCAAGGAAAGGCCTAAAGCAAGCATTCGAAAAATACCTGGTGATTGATTGATTTGAAAAGTGATGTTATCAGTCCTACTTTTAGGTTTTCACTTAAAATTTAAACACACATACACACATATATATTATTTATATGTTAATATATATACTTAATTATATTTAATCAATTTTATAGTATTAAATTAACGTATCAATTCCATTACATTGCATTTGGGTATATATAAATTCAGTTTAATAAAATACATATATACACACACCAAACACTGTACTATCTCATATAATCTGTCCCCTTTACCAGCTTTCCTTCAACCTGTTCAGACTGGTTCTTTTTTCTGTGTTGAGCTGCATAAAAGAGGGTCATATGTTAGCTTTTCCTTGATCATTGGTACTGACGCTCAGTTTAGATATAGTATTTGATGGGAAAGGGGGAAAGAAGCAATAGAGTTATTATATTGCCATTTTGTGGATAATTGACATAAATGTTTCCACTGAATAGATTCTCAAGAGCATTGTCACACTCAAGAGCTGTGTGCTCTGTAACACTTTACACATTTATCATGTATACTATGTATACATGTATACTAGTTGTTGGTACTCAAGCCTGTGTTGTAGATTTCCAATTAATCTCCAATGTGCCACATCCTGCCTATCCTCTTACAGTGAAATGTTGACTTGGAAAGCAGTTTACAAAGGAAGCACTTTTTTTTTTTTTTAGATAAATAAAGCCACCAGTATTCTGTGTCTGTACAAGATGTTTCCAACTTTTCTTACTTCCCTTCTGAGGTCACAAGACAGAATCCAGTTTTGACATGCTTTTTATAGAAAATTATAGAAAAGAGACAAGGCAAGATGAAATTAACAACAAATAAAATGGACACGAAGTTGGCATGCTTGCTATTTGTTTCTTTCTTTCTCACTTGACATTCCAATTATGTCTAAATCATGCTGGAGTACAATCCATCAAGATCAATTACCTTCTTTGGACAGATCTCACAGGGACAAATGATAGGCCTGCGGCATCCTTCAGCTTTAGCTAGAAATCTCTTGAGCAGCAGAAGGAACCAGTGGCCACCACCCAGAAAGATATGCTTTAGGGAATACAGTCTACACCTGGGGTTCTAAAATGATACGTTCCTGATGGACTTTCTCCTGTCTTTGGTCATTTTGATATTCTTTGGAGACAAGCAACCCTGTCACATCTCTGTTAGGATACAGCTATATAATTTGAAGCCATGCAACAAAATTTCCCTTCATTTCTACTTTGTGTTTCATTTCCCCCTTTACTTCATCTAATTCAAAAATGCCGCTGTTGTGTTGTGGTTGTTTAGTCACTGAGTCATGTCTGACTCTTTGCGACCCCACGGATTGTAGCCCACCAGGATCCTCTGTACAAGCTCTGAAAAATATTCCTGTATTTTTCCCAGGCAAAAATACTGGAGCGGGTGGCCATTTCCTTCTCCAGGGGATCTTCCTGACCCAGGGATCAAATTCATTTTTCCTGTTTTGGCAGGTAGATTCTTTACTGCTGGGCCACCAAGGAAGCTTTCCTTTAAATAGGTAAATCAGACTTTTATCTTGAATACATTATTTACCTCCTTATGTTGAAAGCAAGCCATTGCTCATTTATTCTTCACAATATCTGATGCAAATTCCACTGGCACATAAGGATGTGAAGTCTATTTGTGTTTGCCCCACTGATAACCTTCCAAAAGTTGACTACTTAAAACTTTTAACGTTTTCTGCTTCTTTGAGTTCTGCTTCTTGCCTCGGGTATCGAAAAATGGTAAATCCAGGTGATAATTTTGGGCATAAGCTTGACAAAATAAACACAAACATCAATAATACAATTTGGATGAATAAGGGGCATCATCTCAGGACACACATTCATTCAGATGTCTTTTTCAGGCTGACATTTTTCATCAATGAGCACTTGCTCACTAACTGATAAATGAGGGGCTAGAACATATTTCTCTGAAATCTGAGACTTGAGTTGACAATTATCAAGCAAAGTCATCTCGGACTTACACTTTAGGCACCTACAATTGGAAAGGTATTCCTGACTATGAGTAAAGCTGGTCATCTCAGTCAACACAGCAAAAAGGGGAATCCTAGTATTTAAAAACTGAGGTAACTGAATCTAATGCTATTTGGATAGCATTCATCTATTTATGTCTGCAGTGCTGAGTCATTCATGATGTAGAAATAAAATTTGATAATATTTCTAAAGCATTGAAATTAGTCAGGGACAGTGACTTGTGACACATTCTAAACTAAGACAGATGAGAAATAGAAAATCCAGTACATCAATAAGGAAAAAAACAAAGTCTGACCATTTTTTTTCTGGTAGTATATACCTCGGAGCAGAGATGAGGAGAAAAGATAAAAATAAGAATTTATTTGTAATTGTCTCCTAGTTTATCCAAACCCACAGCACTGGGAGAGATAGTCTTTCTTTTTCTACCTCACATAATCTCATCTACAAAAGTTAATCAGTTTTTCCAAACATAATTTGCTTCCAGAGTCATTCCCTTTCAAATTCATGTTCTTAAAAGGTGGTTATTAGCAGAGAATTTAAAGTCAAAGATACAAAGTGTGTAAATTTTTTTCCACACTTTTAGGATTATGAAATTTAAAAGCTTTAGAGCTGAATATAAAAATTTATAGTCCTTGGGCCTGTATTATTTAACAACTTGTAAATGAAGTTAAAATTTTAAAAATCATATTTACATTTCCAAAGTAACTGAAAAATAAAAATAAATTATTTCAAACCCCAATTCAGTTTTCATAAACCAAGTATATATGTTCCCTATATTCAATATTATATGTACAATCACACACTTTTATTTGCATAGGTCTATTTATATGAACATAGCTAAGCATTTATATTTACCTGTAGTGAAATATGTCTCAACTCTGTTAGACTTTGTTGGAAATCAAAGAAGAAATGCTTGTTGATGAATAAAGTCCAGCTGGGCCATTTTTTTTTTTTTTTTTAGCATATAATAGGCACACTAATGATTTTTAAAATTGGCTGCACACATGTGGTTGGACAATTTCTTATCAAGCTAAATAAACATGATTAATTCTGGCAGCTATTCAGACAGCACACAGAAACATTCTGAATGCATTTTATCATGTTAAATTTATAACTGCTTTCCTTAAGCAGAGCATATTTTATCATAACATTTATATATATATATATATATATATATATATATATATATATATATATATATTTAGATTTAGGGCTTTCCTTGTGGCTCAGCTGGTAAAGAATCCACCCACAATGTAGGAGACCTGAGTTTGATCCCTGAGTTGGGAAGATACCCTGGAGAAGGGAGAGGATATCCACTCCAGTGTTCTGGCCTGGAGAATTTCACGGACTGTATAGTTCATGGGGTCGCAAAGAGTCAGACATGACTGAGTGACTTTCACTCACTCAGATTAGCAAATATGATGCTCCCTTTTAGTCTTCTATGTTCTTAATAATCATTTTAAAATGTTTCTGAAAATTATTAAAGTTTTAATTTTAATAATTCTAAAGATATAAAAATATCTTAACTCTTTATCTTCACACTAGTTACACTCATTATAGGGCAAGGTATTTCTGACTCTTGATTTTAGAGTTGGGGTATGATGATCTGGGTGGGGGAAGGAAAATCATCCATATGATGTACAGCTGATCTACTTGGATTTCAGTTTGTAACCAGAAATGCATTGATTTTATCTTTTTTGAATACACAGAAAAAAAATTATAACAAAAAGAGAAAGTTGAAGGCAGCTTAAGTACACTTATATATTTAAAAGATAGTATCACTGAAGTACTATATGAGGAAACAGTAGAGCACATACCAGAAAACACATTTCAGTAAATTTTTGTAATATACTGAACTGGCCTGGGATCATGGGCTGTATGGCCTTGAGAAAGCACTTCATTTCCCTGTGTATCTGTCCCCTAGGTGAAATAATATATAGAGCCATGCCCAGCTCCAAAATGTGTAATATTTCTCTTATATTAAAACATAATCAGGAAAAGCAGCTTATCAGAGATTTCAACATTTTTTCAAGGTACCCAACCCAAGACAACGACAAAAAAAACAAGCATAAGGTCCATATTTTCATTGTATATAAACCTGGAAATCTGATGTGCTAAGGTTTCCCCAAGAGGAAACTGCATTCTGAGTGCAAACTTGTATCTACTTTGTAGGGATACAACCAAATAATGCCAGTACTAAGACAAAAACAAAAACAAAAACAAAAACAAAACAAAACACTGCCAAAGCGAAAGGCTGTATACATTCTTTAATAACCAATTGTTATATTTAAATTAATGAGAACTATGGCTAAGCTTTTAATAAAAGCAAGGCATCGTTGGACATGAGTTTGAGCAAGCTCTGGGATGGGAGATGGTGAAGGATAGGGAAATCTGGCGTGCTGCCGTCCAAGGAGTCACAAAGAGCTGGGAACGACAGAGCAACTGAACAATAAATCATAGCTGAGGATCTTCAACTTTTATTGGTAACAGACACAGGACCATGTAGGCAAATATTTTCTGTTTAGTTTGTTAACTATAAAATGGACTGATACTTACTATTAAAGAAGATAATGACAACTTCATCGAATTTGCCAGAAAGCAAACTCTAACTTGGTGCTTTTTTCTTTTAATATCAAAAGCTTTAACAGGGCCGAAAGTCACTGTCAGTGTTCACAACATTAAGCTGGGAGCTCTGCGCCTCTGATTTTCTTCCTCCCACATGCCTCGGTACACATACTAAGGGCTAGTACGTGTACTGACTAAGGGACGTGTGCAGCTTGATGCCTCACCCGGCGTGCTCGGCTGGTGGCAAAGACAAGAGGAGGAACGGGGAGAGGAGAATCGGCATCGAGCTGCCATGCTGAGTCTATTTAAGTCAGGCTGGGTGAGGGAGAGGTGCCAGAGGGAGTGGCCTGAGTAGACAAACTCACCTGTCAGTACTATTATTATAATGATACACTTGTCAATTTATAAGACTTGCTATGAACTCTTTGAGGGTAGAAATAGCTTGTTATTTTTTTTTCCATATCTTAGTGCATGGCACCCAGTAGATACTTACTGTATATTTACGGAAGGGATGAATAGAAGATTCCCAATTCCTTTGGGGTTTCTTTCTTCCACTACTTTCATGTGTCAAGAGAACTGATTAGGTTAGGAAATTCCTTATTTAAAGCTTCAATAACTCCCTTGAGTTCTCCTTCTTAAAGTCATCCACACCTTCAGATGAATTACTTCTAATCATCTGCAGGAGGGGATCTCAGATGCAGGGGACGGCTATGCAAGGAAGTCCTCCCAGGGGTTGGTGCTTTGGACTGTTGAAAGCAGCATGGGGAAGGGAGCTGCTAGATCAAGGAAAGTGTGTGAAGGATTCAAGATCAGTTTACACAGGACCAGAGTGGTTACCATTACAGACAGTCCACTTTCCAAGCCAGTCTAGAGGGATATGAAGGGAGAGGGCACCAAACGCTTTTGTAAACATTTAGTATTTGTATGCACATAGCAGCTTGGGGAAGCTGGTGCTTGGAGGTCAAGCCTGGAAGTTGCACATCCCAGCTTCTCTCAAGTTGCTGCTGCTGCTAAGTCGCTACAGTCGTGTCCAACTCTGTGCGACCCCATAGATGGTAGCCTACCAGGCTCCGCCATCCCTGGGATTCTCCAGGCAAGAACACTGGAGTGGGTTGCCATTTCCTTCTCCTGCATTATATGGTCCAGGTGAGTTGTGCTTCATGTGTAAAAACCAGGTTCCTGTGCTTTTTGGTCATTTGTGTGTCTTCTTTGGAGAAATGTCAATTTAGATCTCTTGACCATTTTTTTTTATTTTTTGACATTGAGCTGCACAAGATGTTTGCATATTTTAGAGATTAATCCCTTGCTAGTTGCATAGTTTGCAAATATTTTCTCCCATTCTGTAGGTTATGCTTTCATGTTGTTTATGGTTTCCTTTGCTGTGCAAAAGTTTTTAAGTTTAATTAGGTCTCATTTGTTTATTTTTATTTTAATTACTCTAGAAGGTGAATCAAAAGAGATATCATTGCAATTTAAGTCAGAGAGTGTTCTGCCTATGTTTTCCTTTAAGAGTATTATAGTATCCATCCTTACATTTAGGTCTTTAATCCACTTTGAGTTTATTTTTGTGTATGGTGTTAGAGAGTGTTTTAATTTCATTCTTTTTCAAGACGCTTCCCAGTTTTCCCAGCACCACTTATTGAAAAAATTGTTTTTTCTGCATTGCATCTTCTTGCTTCCTTTGCCACAGATTAGACCATAGGTGCATGGGTTTATCTCTGGACTTTCCATCTTATTCCACTGAGCTATATTTCTTTTTTTGTGCTAGTAACATACTGTTTTAATAACTATAGCTTTGTAATATAGCTTTGAAACTGCAATAAGGTATCACCTCACACTTGTCAGAATGCCCATCATTAAAAATCTACAAACAATAAATGCTGGAGAGGGTGTGGAGAAAAGGCAACCCTCCTACACTGTTGATGGTAATCTAAATTGGTGCAGCTACTATGAAGAAAGTATGGAGGTTCCTTAAAAAACTAAAAATAGAGCTACCATATGATCTAGCAATCCCAGTCCTGGGCATATATCTGGAAAGAACCATAATTCAAAAAGGACACACACATTCTAATGTTCATTGCAGTACTATCTCCAACAGTTGAGAGATGGAAGCAACCTAAGTATCAACTGACAAAGGAATGGGTAAAGAAGATATGGTATACATATATAATGGAATATTATGCAGTCATTAAAAAGAATGAAATAATGCCACATGCAGCAACATGAATGCACCTAGAGAGTATCATACTAAGTAAAGTAAGTCAGGCAGAGAAAATCATATGACATCACTTATATGTGGAATCTAATAAAAATGATACAAATGAACCTATTTACAAAACAGAAACCAACTCACAAATCTCAAAATCAAATGTATGATCACCAAAGGGAAAACACAAATCTTGAAATCAAACTTATGGTTACCAAAGGGAAAACATGGAGGAGGGAGTGATAAATTGGGAGACTGGGATTAACATATATATGCTAACTATATATAGAATAGATGACAATTGCCGACCTACTGTATAGCACAAGGAACTCTACTCAATATTCTGTAATAACCTACATATGAAGAGACTCTAAAAAAGAATATATATATATATGTGTGTGTGTATATATATATATGGGATGTACACCTAAACTAACATATTATGAGTCAACCATATTCCAATAAAAGTCATTGGGGAAAAAACCCAATTCCTTAGTGGAAGGAGGGAAAGAGAAAAGGAAATGAAGAGGAAGGAGCCCATGTCCTGTGGCCCCTCCATTCCCCTAGTTCTCTTTATCATCGCTGTGGACTAGTGTAGCTTTCGTGGTATTTCCCACTTCATAGGATACTTAGAATATGTTCTCCTGCTCTTTCCAGCCTCCTTCCCATGGCAAACCGTCAATCAACTTACACACTCTCTTTCAAGCTTGGAATACAAGCTTAGCACTCATAGTTTAAATCCAGGGCCTGGCAAATTACCTACCCGCCTTCTTCTGAATATTTATGCCCAAATGCCAGGATGTCGGATGCCCGTCCACTCCCATCACAGACAACAACGGGCACAGGAGGGGTGTCTCGAAGGTATTCCAAGACAATTGAGATCACATTGGGTCCTCCTTCCACAATTAGCGCCACCACTGGAACGCCTTGACCGATTCCTGCATTAAAAAAGGAAAAGAAAAGGGAAAAAAAGAGAAAAGAACACAAAGCCAGCAAACCAAAGAAACAAAAAGAGAAACAAAAAGCACAAACTAAAATTACTGAGCATGGGGGAGGAAACAACATATGAAGGGATAACATACGGAGCGAAAATTTACAGAAAACCCTCTAGTAGCATTTTCCTACCAGAGAGTCCTTAGACTTTGCCCACCCCCTGTAACTCCCAGGGTGCTGGGGTCAGTTAAAGTGTTGATGACCACACCTCAAAGGGGAGGCATAGAGTGAGAAGGTGGGAAAGTCGGTTAGTAGAGGAAGCCAGTAGCCAAAAGATTGGAAGCTAAATGTGATCTTAAGCAAGTCTCATGTGGATCCAATGGCCAGTTTCCTATATGAAACATGGAAAGTTAAAAAAAAAAAAAAAACCTACCTCCCTGAAGTTATCACAGTGCTAAGAAAACGCCTAAATGGTTTTTATATTAAAGGCTACCAAAATCAGCTGGGGGTATATTTTAAGTTGTTGAATCAACTGCTAGCTAAATTAGGGGTCTATTTCTGACCACAGGTGCTCAGCTTGATTATGGATTTTTAACATATAATGGTCATAATAAATTACCCAGGAGATATGGCATCTGCCATCTGCCATTACTGTGTCCTTCACTATAGAGTGAGTTGCCCGGCACATGATGGGCAAACATTGGTTGAATTCAGTTGAATTAAGGAATTTCAGCTATTTGCACTGAGTCAATAGACACTGCTGTTTTCAAGTAAAAAATTATCCTAAATCAGCACTTAAGTATGTTCAATCTAACATAATAAAAAGAAGCCCTGAAAACAAATGTCCATGAGAGACATGATGAGAAAAGAAAGTGAAATAAAAGTGAAAGTGTTGGTCTCTCACTGATGTCCTACTCTGCAACCCCATGGACTGGAGCCTGCCAGGCTTCTCTCTCTGTCCATGGAATTCTCCAGGCAAGAGGACTGGAGTGGGTAGCCATTCCCTTCTCAAGGAGATCTTCCTGACCCAGGGATCAAACCTAGGTCTCCCTCATTGCAGGCAGATTCTTCACCATCTGAGCCATCAGGGAAGTCCATGAGAAACAAATTAGTTTTCAAGTGACACCTCAAGTTATCATCATTGGTGAGTGAATAACTTCTTTTGCTCAATTTGGTGTCACATTGTATTTTTTCACTCTATCTTCTCAGTATAGTTAGGAAAATGGGCAGTTCCATAGAAACGAGGTAGTTTTGTAAGGTATATAAAGTAGTTACCTTAAAAAAGGAAAGAACCAAGCTTTTGTACCATTTCTGTAAATATGAACTGAAAAATCCCCTTAGTCACCTCAGTTCTTTCTCCTCCCCCTTCTGCTATGGTATTTTATCTTTTATCAAGAAACTGCTTCCCTATGAGAAATGAGTTTGATGTTTGATTTCTTGCTCCATTAATAAAAGATTCTATTAGACTTGTGTGACCAGTTTTATTTCTAAAGTATAAGTACATCAGTCTCCTAGGGCCTTACCTCCTCTAAGTCAGTGTTTTTCATGGTTTGATTTTCATCTGCAAAGAATGGTCCGAAATGCCAGTTACACAAAGAAGAATGCTATTTTAAATTTACATTTAAAAAATGTAAGAAAATGACAATTGTTGATTAAGGCAAGAAGCCAAGATTTCTTTTTGTTCCCCAGAAGGAATTGGGAGAGAGAGATGACTCATAGTCTCATCAGAATTTTCTGTGGATGGGAAGATTTTGAGAATTATGCTTTCAAATCCAAGAAGAGGGAAGTAAAAGGTCATGCTGTTCTCCTTTGACCCAGAGCCCTAAGACTCAGACAAAAGGGCATTTTTTTAAAGCTCTGTTTTGGTGTCTATGAAGGAGACACTTTCCCCACTGCTGTTGATTATGATTAAGTTCCTGTTGAAAGGCATGTTGAAGATTAAGGGCTAGCTTGAAATGTTAATACAACATACTTCTTTTTGAGAAGAATTTTCTCACATAAAAAATACCCACTCCTATACAGATTTATATTCTAAAGTGCCTCTTTTCCAAGGTACATTAAGAGTTATTTTATAAAGCAGTTTATGTTTAAACATAAACTTATATGTTTAAAGATATTTTATAAGGTATTTCCAATGTCCCATGCCATTTAGTTTTCTCCTTTGCTTTTCTTCAGCACATACTCCCATATTGTTTTATGTCAAGGGACAATACACCATACCTGCTGTTTTATACCAAATGATAACATTTACACTACTTCTAGGATCTTCTAAGAGAGGCTAAATTCTGTTTAGCCTAAATTGGCTAAATTCTTGAGCACTGATTCTATCAGTGGATCATCACTGCTACTCACAGACTTGAGTTTGAGCAAGCTCCGGGAGTTGGTGATGGACAGGGAAGCCTGGTGTGCTGCAGTCCATGTGATCACAAAGAATCAGACACAACTGAGCAACTGAACTTAACTGATGAAACTCACTGAGGCATCTGAGACAGGTTCTAGAAAAGGTTTTCAGACAAAACACTATGTCTGGGGAAACTATATCACATTATTACTGCCCAGTTATACTGATTAACCAAACTTCCCACTGTCTATAGTTTATTTCTCCTCCTATCCTTCATTCCTTTCTCTTTTCCTTGTTTTTCTTTATTTCTTCTGTTCACACTTTCTTTTCTAAATGGTATTTTGGATAAGGGATATTTTAAAAGTCTCTAGAGAAAATGAATTTTATAAATCTGTAGCATATGACTTCATTAGTAAAGAAAAAAGCTTTTTAAAATATCAAGAATGGTATATTTTTAATTAGTGAAATAAAGAAAGCAGGTGGGGAATTCACTGAAGACCCAACTGGATTCATAAGAACCACTACCAATTTATGCTTATATAGGAAATAATATAAATTACTCTGAAGAGCCTCACAAAAGTACTTGCTCATCTGAAACCACTGACAATTCACAAAAAGTAGTTTAGATATATAGTTTTAAAAAAATACAACCTCTATTATTACCAAAAAGTTCTCATTTTATCTAGGTCCCTGAGAGATTTTTTTTTTTGGTCAATACTTGCTCTTTTGATTTTGGGGAAAGTAGGTTAATTCTTTACTTGATAATAATTAGTTTTCATTTTCTACCAGAACCAAGAACTTCTTAGATATTTCCATTAGAATTTAATTTTAGAGCAACACAATGTTGCTTAATTAGGAAGAGGCAAGATGTTTGCCACACTCTTTATAGTTTTTGTAATTTTGGAACTGGAAGCATTATAGCCTATTTAAAAAAAAAATGTGAGCTTGAGTAATGGATTTAGCAATCTAGAGGATTCCAGGTTGACCTAGGGTTTTTAAATTATAAACTGAGCCCCAATTAATGGTTCTTTGCAGAAGATAACCTTTTAGACTTCTGTCTCATTTTGTTACACCTGCTATGCAGTTCAGCCTGGTGGTGGTGGTTTGTCACTCAGTCATGTCTGGCTCTTGCGGCCCCATGGACTGTGGCCCTCCAGGCTCCTCTGTCCATGGGATTCTCCTGGCAAGAGTACTGGAGTGGGTTGCCATTTCCTACTCCAGGTGATCTTCCCGACCCAGGAATCAAACCCAGATCTCCTGAACTGCAGGCAGATTCTTTATCAAATGTGCTACGAGGGAAGCCCAGGCTGGGCTACCAATAATTCAAATATTGTCAAAATTGGCATTAAACAAAGACCAGGTTGGGTACTGTGAAGAAGGGAGGTGGAAGGGATAGAAGAACATCTTAAAATTCCAAAAGCTTTTTCCCCTCTTTCTATTGACATGAGACTATAATCTATAATTAATTCAGCCACATGTAAAAATATTTGGTGTACTGTAGTGAAATTCTTGGACAACTAGAATTTTGATCCAACTAAATTAATCCTTTGGTTTATTGTCAACCTTACTGTATATGACCTAAAATGCTAATGGGCTCAAGGAATATTGTATTTTTTGGTTGGAAAACAGTTTATTATTTATAAAAGAATGGCGCACAGAAGATTGATTTTAAGTCAATGACCAAAGCCACAGATCATGTGATCATTATAGTATAGGTCCTTTAGAAAAGAGGCTTGAAACTTTACATAAGAGATGACTTCTTGAAGATCTTAGTCACTTTCAGACCAAGTCAGTGATGGGGAGACATTTCTGTTCACCAGCTAAAGCTGGTTAGCAGTAACACAGACACAGTTAACTCACTGGTCTTGCCAGTTCTGGGATTATGCGATTCTTAATGATTCAGAAGTTTGTCAAGAGAATTCACGTGCTTTGGAAGTATGCACATAGTGAGAGTTTGTCAATACAGTTTATGCTGCACAATTTTAAATTCATGTTAGTAAAATTGGTACATTATTAAAAAGCACTGAACACATCCTCTTTATCCCATTTCTCATTTAAATAGTCTACTCTTTGATTTGATGGTTGACTCAATCAACAGATATACTGGTTACTGTCTCCTGTATTTGGACTATAAAGGGGTGATAAATTTAGTAAGCTGTTAAGGTCTTGTAGTTTACAAATAGAACTTTATACAGATCGGGGGGTGGGGTGGGTGGCAACAGTTACTGTAGTGATGGGAGAAGAAGGAGTCAAGCTATTAGTATCTACCTGATTTTAATAGGTACCAGTTTACTGCCTACTTGAGAAATAGTAACTGAAGTTTCTATAATACTACAGCTTTTTACAAGTATTGAATAGTTTTAGAATTAGGTTCTTGCTACTCTTAATGCAACTCTTCTGTAGTCTGGAAATTCTGGGATGAATTTATGAAAATTAAATAAAACTGGTAATCAGCTATGTTTGACAACACTCGATACTATTCTTGGTTATTAAGTTTAGGTGCTTCTTACAATTAGAAAGTTTATCAGAACATGAATATTCAGGTATAACTGTAGAATATTACTCTACAGAGAATAATATTTTAATATGCTTTTTTTCCCAAAATAAACATTATTGGAAATCTTTGAGCTACTAAGAAGCAGCATGAGCCCAAGAAAATATCTAGGGACGATAAAAAAAAAAATGCACCTCACTTTAACTAGAATGTCTCTTCAGTCTTCAAAGGAAGCAGATGTTTTAGATACTGCCTTCATGTTTTGGAGATAGAATACATTATCTATCCAAGAGAACAGAACTATAGCTGGAATGTGCCTGATCTTACTTGGAAATGGGTAATAAACCCATTTGTTTTAACAAATCCTGACCATATACTCAATTGGTAAATGCCAATTCCAGTTCAAACCAATGTCATGTATCATTATTATTACACTCTTTTGTCACTATAACTATGCACCTAAATGCATGCTTAGAAAAGTATTTGGAAATATAAAATACTGCACAGATTATTAAGAAGTCAGAAGAAAATCACATGCAACAAGACGCTTCACTTTTAGACATTTGATCTAGTCTTCGCCTTTGCCTGTCCTAAACTATACGGAAAGTCCTCAGATGCTCTTTTCTCAGTGTGAGGACCCTGGCAGGAGACAGTAGTTGGGGGCCCTTTGTAAAAGAAAAATTGGGGATGGAAGAGGTTTTTTTCTTTTTTTGAGGTGGGGTTTTAAGAGGCAATATTCAGGTCTAATTTGGGTGTAAGCATACCATCTACACGGTGTCAGGGGGCCTTCATTTTGGAGCGTAACTGATGCTCATGTGGGAAACCTGATCACCAGTCATGGTGACGCCTCTGCTTCTCTCACTCACAAGGTCTGTCAAGGAACTTCCCTCCAACAGCAGAAGGGATTTAGAGGGCTTTCCAAGAGTTCTAAGTCCAAAGGCAGAGACAGTGATCACACCACTCTGAATACTCTTGACTCCTGAAGAGGCGCACTCTCTTCTACAAGCCAGCTAGGCTGGGGCATTGCTTGCTCCCTCTCTGGCGGTGTGGGCCCCAAGACTGGGATTTTGCCTTGATTTCAGTGAAGTTTGCTGGAAGCACTTTGTCATGCAACAACACCACCATCCATCTTAGCCCTACACTCCAGAAGCCTGGCCCTGTCTCACTCTCTCAGATGACACTTTTCTTTAGATCACAGGATGCCTGTCTGGAACTGGGCTGAGCCTGTTCTGTCCTGATCTCCACCTCTGATTCTCAGTTCCACAACTGCCTCTCCCTTCATTTATCTGCTGCCTCCTGTTGACCCCCACTTTCCAGCTCAGCATGGGTCACTCTCTTCTATTGTACCCCCTTACTACTGTAAACTTTGACAACATGTTTACACAAAACTGCTGACATTGTAGCTGGAACTATGCAGAAATGCTTCTTGATATGAATTGATAAACCAAAAATATATTTTAGAATTCTACACATGTCTAATACACAGAGTTGGCATACAATTCATAGGGTTGTTTAGAGAAATAAATTGAGTTATTTGTAAAGCACATAGAACAGAGCCTGGCACTTACTGAGAACTACGTGGTTAAACAAACACGAATAAAAAGATTCTTATTTATATTTATTAGGCTTATAAAAGATTTCTACTTCAAATGTATAAATGATTCATGAAGATAAATGTACTTTATGTATTTAAACCAAAAGAATGCTCAGACAAATAATTTGAAACACACTTTTCTGAAGTCTGAATATTCTCTCATGCAGACCAATAATATGCTTAGGAAGCCCAATTCCTTTATCTTGTATCCAAAACACTAGAAGTCTCTGCTTTGGTGTAGGTGATCTTTCATGTCACTCCCCAAATGCTTTCTACCAAGGGGCTTCTCCTCAATGCTTCAATCAACTTAAGTCTTTCAAACTCTCTGGGTTGGACAGAGATGTAAATGCCAAGGAACAGAACCCCTAAGTTGACTCCAAGTATATTAAATGCTAATAAACAAACTTAGCTTTTGACTTAGTCAATGGAAAACAGTTATCCTCTCATGGCCAGATAGCTCTGACTGAAATGTTCTGCTATTAACGTCTGTATGTTTCTAGGACAGCCAAACAACATCCCATGTGAATCATTTCAAAAGAAAGGGAACAGCCAATCCCAAAGGCTATAAGACAAGTATTACTTTCATAAAAGGAGAGTGCCAGCATTATTTTCTTTGGGGCCATTGTTTGCGGGCTGAATGTTTTAATGTAATTGATCTAAGTCTACAAGAAAACTCTCTCAAACAAAGCTATAGCCTTCTTAGTTTCTGCTCCGTTCAAAAGCCACATCAAAAGGCATTCCTTGCCTTCTCAAATGTAAGGTAATCAAAGTGGTTCTAACTCATTTTACTTTTTAATTCTTTGCCCACACTCCCCTATAAATGTGCCAGGAACCAAGTCCACAGCTTGTACAAGTTCCATTGGCTTCTTGGCAGAATTCGTAAGCAGCAGAGCAGCCAGGGGAATTATGAATTGGAAAAACATGGACAGACCTAGCCCACAGTGCAGGGCATACCTGGGTAGGAGAGGAAAACGGTAAGAGAAAGGAAAATATGGCTGGTAATGGCAAAATGGCATATTAATTTGCCCTTCCAAAATAATTTTTAAAAATCTCTCTGCGTCATTTGAAGGAGACTGAAATTATTTCTCCCTGCTCTAAATGTGAAAAGTTTTATTCTCTCTTTGAGGCATATTCTTTTCAACTTACTCTTTCTGGAGAACTTACATGCATTCTGCAGTTCCCAGGTTCAAAGACAAGTCTACCTTAGGCCTCCCTTTCATCCCCCACCAGGCAGAACTAACTATTCTCATTGTGTGTTCTTGTAGTATTTACTTTTTAAAGAAGCCCATGCCAATGGATATTCTTTATAAACTTGTCAACAAACTATTTTGGTATAAAAGAAAAAATTCTCATAGTATCTTATATATCTCTCTTTAAATTCCAAGTTTGGATATCTCTTTTCTCTATAGGTAGGTTTATCTTTGTATCCACAGCGTATTATATAGTGTTCTACATGCAGTAGTTGCTCATTAAATTTTGGGTACAGAAGGAAGGCAAGATATTGAATCTCCTCAACTATATCCTGATTGCTCATAGATTAGACAACAATGTAATTATTTCCATAGAAATTTTCAAATCTTTTATGATACAAACAAGTTTCCCTCAGTCAACTGATCTGAGTTTCAAGGCACTCAGATCTGATTTAAATTCTCATGAAACTGGGAAGTGAAGTGAAAGTCACTCAGTCATGTCCGACTCTTTGTGACCCCATGGACTACACACACAATCCACGGAATTCACCAGGCCGGAATACTAGAGTGGGTAGACTTTCCCTTCTCCAGGAGATCTTCCCAACCCAGGAACTGAACCCAGGTCTCCTACATTGCAGGCGGATTCTTTACCAGCTGAGCCACCAGGGAAGCCCAAGAATACTGGAGTGGGTAGCCTATCCCTTCTCCAGCAGATCTTCCCAACCCAGGAATTGAACCAAGGTCTCCTGCATTGCAGGTGGATTCTTTACCAACTGAGCTATGAGGGAAGCCCTCATGAAATCAGGAATTATGCCAAATGCCCAGTGTCTGTGCTCGTTAGTTTTCCTGTGGACTACTGAGATTGCTTTCTGATTTCTCTGCCTCTGCAACAAACATCACATAACTGCTAGTTATCATCTGTAGTCTTCTCTGTAGCAATCTTTAGTGGGTTCCCAATGCTTATAGATGAAAGTCCAAATCATTTTGCATGACAGACAAGGTTCCCTATATGCTGAACCCAATCTTTAT
Source organism: Muntiacus reevesi (assembly GCF_963930625.1). Classification (NCBI taxonomy): domain Eukaryota; kingdom Metazoa; phylum Chordata; class Mammalia; order Artiodactyla; family Cervidae; genus Muntiacus; species Muntiacus reevesi. Next base: position 43,958,313 of record NC_089265.1, read on the forward strand.
TCACAGCCTCATCTCTCCAGAACTTTCTGTTCACTCTGATTCTAGTCTCGTCCAGACTATCTTCTCTATCCTCCATCTAGGATTATTTTAAAATTTCTCTTTAGCTATCCTAATTTTCAGAGAGGATTATCTCTCCCTACTCTAGATTTCATGAGGAGGAACTTTTCCTAAACTCATCGTTGGGTTTCCTATGCTCTTTTACTCACTTGGTAAACTGAAGAAGAATAATTGGATTTGCTCACTCAGCCTCGCTCTTTCTCTTGGCATCTTCCTGCCTGCAGGAAACCTGACATCTCTCAACTCCCCCAGTCCTGCCCCTGAGGGTGTGTGCAGTGGGACGGGGGATGAAGGCTTACTGTGGAATTCTGCATAATGCTGGTGACTCAATAAACCCACTTGGTCAAGAGTCTAAAAGTCACGTCTGCTAACTTGTCCCTCAACTAAAAATGATATTCTGTGTTCCATCAACTACTTGTTTTATTTCTCAAAGTGTTTAGAACTTGGATGAGGAAGGGAGGTGCTATTTATTGTGGACCCTATAAACTCCAACTCAATCTTCCAAGTCCAGTTCAAATTTTACTAATTCCCGAGGCCCTTCCTAACTCCCTGAGGCAATATTAATTATTCATTCCTTTGTAGTCCCATTGTTTAGTTTTTTTATTTTTCTACATATCCTTTGGTATTTTTAAAAATTCTGCCTTGCTTTAATGAAAGTTTCATTCACTACATTATAAACTCTTTGGGACAGAGACAATATTCTAGTTTCTACAGTGCCTCACACTTAGAAGGCAGTTCAAATAAATGCCTGTGAAATGAAACAAAGTTAGAAGGTACAATGCCTAGGGTCTATACCTTGGGACTACTGCTGCTGCTGCTAAGTCGCTTCAGTCGTGTCCGACTCTGTGTGACCCCATAGACGGCAGCCCACCAGGCGCCCCCGTCCCTGGGATTCTCCAGGCAAGAGCACTGGAGTGGGTTGCCGTTTCCTTCTCCAATGCATGAAAGTGAAAAGTGAAAGTGAAGTGGCTTGGTCGTGCTGACTCTTAGCGATCCCATGGACTATAGCCTACGAGGCCCCTCCGTCCATGGGATTTTCCAGGCAAGAGTACTGGAGTGGGGTGCCAGTTCCTTCTCCATACCTTGGGACTAGCACACCTGAAAAGAAGTGACTAAATAAATAGGTTGTTGTAAAGAGACTGAGTGTCATATCTCTATGCCATTGATGAAAACTGCTGACGTAGAGATGACAGCCATTTAAATGGCCCCTGGCGTTCTTTCACAGGCTCTCACTACTGGCCTCAGCGGTGGTTAAAGACCTAGAAAAGAACATGCTCAGTAACCTGGGTGAGTGCTCACACCTTGCCTGTCCATCTGGACTAAATTTGGAAGAGTCCAGATCCTTATTTATTTCTCAGAATTGGACCTAGCTAGAGTGACAACATGTCCTGGCCACTGGGTAAAAAGATTCAAGGTTTACTCTCTTCCCCTTGCTGGAATAGTGTCCATAAAAGCTATTACTTCCTCTGGCTGAGATGAATAGGGAACTATGTGACTAAAGTGGAAACCTAATTCTGTCTCTGACACGATGGATACGTATTAGCAGCTAAGTTGCTGTAGACCAGGAGTGACCTTCATTTACCACCCAGGTTATTACAGTTATTAAGATAACTGACTTCCATTAGCATGAATGAGACACAGGAAGGGTACTGATTATTTGGGATTTAGTACTGATATTTAATCCAATTTCTGACCAGCAGTTGGGAAAAGCAATACATTTTTATTTGATTATCTGGCATCTTTTCCAAAAGATAATGTGCCCAATCTGATCAAAACTTGACTGTTACTAAATTCTCAGTGAGAAAATGGTGAAAATGTCATGCAGAGCCTTCTTTCTCTTGGTTTCAAGTTTCCATGAGGAGGGAGCTCCATTTGGGTGACTCATCTAGCCTTCTGTCCTTCTCTTACTCATCTCCACATATAGAATTGAGTGACCTGGTTGAAAAGTCTTTCGGTGAGGAGGACTTATCATCTTTTCTCCTTTGCCTGCATGGACCAGTGCCCACATTAGTAAAGCTGTTTCTGTAGACTCAGTTTTCTCCTCTGGTTGGCTGCCTATGGGCTGAGGTGAGCAGGCAAACCCCTTTGGCCCTCACACTAAGTCATTATCTCCAACTACTTCATCATTAATAAAAGTGATATTTTTGATCTCCATCTGCTTGACGCTAGTGTTCAGCTCTCAATTTGAATCTTGTCCTGTCAAGAGTGAGTTATAATGTACTGGACTTCCTCAAGGTCCAACATCATGAATCACAATGCTGTTATTTCTGCTTCTGACATTCATTTTGAAGCAGCATTTAACAAATTTAAGCCTCTGGTTCAAGTTTGTGAGCATGATCTTATTTTTCAAATACAAATAAAGCCTTTTCTGAAGGCAACTTTTCCTTAATGTCCTTATAGTTCCTTAAAAGGAAACAACGACTGCCACAGATTTTAAAAAGCTTATCAAAAAATGGAGCCCAAACAAGGTGTTATGAAATTCTGGGATGCAGTGAATGACTATATGTAGTGAAGTCGACTCAGCCAACTGATGAAGGCTCTTTGCCCCACAGGTGAAGTAGCAACTAGAGTGAGAGCATCCACCAGTTGCTGGGCACTCAGCCAGGCAGACTACACACTCACTCAATTTGCTCACCAACTCTATGATAGAGACATTATCATCCGCATTTTACAGTTAAATAAATGGAGGCATTGAGAGCAAATTACAAGTCTGAACAGGGTTTCAAACAGAGGTCTGCACTCTGCATTCTACTCGGCTTGTCTCTCACTACGGTGACTATGTAATTTATCATACAAGAACCAGGGTGTTCTCATAAGTGAAGAGGTCATCATTAATAATTTCTGGGGGATGAAAACCAGAACTATTTAGTTTTGGACAAACCTATACATATGATCTCTGTAGGGTCTCAAATGAATTTCTAGCAGGTTTTTAAAAACAGATGCCAATTTCAGATATTTAAAAAGGAGCCTGAGTTTATTCACTGTTCCTTTGTTTGCCTCTTCCTGGCTTACAAAAGCCAAGACTCACTAGTTGCCCCTCCCTGATTCCCGAGATCCAGTTTCTAGCGCCGTCTAAATAAATCACAGCTGTTCATTATCAGAGATATTTCTTCCTCTAGACACAGAGGGATGAACCTCCAAGGAAGGATTAGATCATTAAGCAAAGGAAAATAGTAACAACAATATCAGCAGCACCTGCATAAATCCTTTAGGGGGAAATGATCAATTTAAAGTTTTTCTCATATTCTAGCATATCCTTGTTGGTGCTGGAAATAAATCACTTCTTTTCTCTCTTATAAATAAATGCCTCATTACATTCAATCACTTACACACACTGGAGTGTTGTGATGAGAAATTGGATATAGTCAAAACCTAGGGGCATGCAGGGGGTATTCTGGGTCCTTAAATCACTGGAGGTGGTTAACCTCATTATCCTATTCTGTCAAGTTGGTGTGAAGTAGCCACTTGGTTTATTCCCACTGCTGCCATGAAGAGTCATTTGACTGCAATAAGACGTGCTAACTTATTAGGGTTAGCATTTTAGAGTTATCCTAATGTTTTATATATATATAAAAGAGTGTGACACTCAAAGGACTGCTCTTAAAACCCTGATTCTAATGTGCAAAGAACTAGTTTGTGCATTGAAAATTATCACAAGAAGGAGTGGGTGGACATGCCCATTTTTCAGTTCTCAGCTCTTACCATCAGTGTCTGCTCTAGCAGGGTGGCTATCAAACCTAGCATGCTCCAGAATCACCTTGAGGATCAGCTGAAATACACAGAGCTGATCAGTGGGTCTAAAATGGGATTTGAGGATGTGCATTTCTTTACCAGCGGATCCACAAGGGAAGCCTGAGGATGTACATTTCTAAGTTCCTGGGTGATGCTGTTGTTGCTGGTCCAGGGACCACACTTTGAGAACTACTGCCTTCACAGTGAAGGGAGTGGAGACTTTGGCCTTTGAAAAGAAGTGAAATCTAAGATGTGCCCCTTGGAGTAAATGAACATGAAAGCCCCTGAAGCAGTACTGAAGTGTTCTTGTTATATTTCCAATAGTCTATTCAAGTCTAAACAGGAGTCTGCAAACTCTTCCTGTAACAGGCCAGACAGCAAATGTTTTCAGCCTTGCAGGCTAGGTGGTTTCTGTTGCAAGTGATCAACTCTGCCATTACAGCTTGAAAGCAGCCTGAGATGGTACAGGAAAGGAGCGCTGACACAGCTATATTCCAATAAAGCTTTATTTACAAGACTGAGTAACGTGCTGGTTTTGGCCTACAGGCCATCGCTTGCCAACCTTTGAGTAACTGATGTTAAAAATGATTCATATCAGGCAACATCTGTTAGTTTGCCAAGTCCAAGTATGCCTATGATCAATGAGAAACCAATCAAGCTGGAAACCTGTGTCAGCCAAGCACTGACACCTGTATCAGCTGCACATGATTGGTAGACTACTGCCCACACTGGAAAGTAGGTACTCTTCTTGCAATTCAGCTCCTACAACCAACTATTTAAAATCCAATGGCTTACCACTTCACTCTAATTCAACAGGGGTTTCACTGAACTGCTGGAAATTATCCATCTATACTTAATATATTCTCTACTTGGTACTTTGCTGAAAAGTCAATAATAACTGAGTTATTAGCTAATTCATATTTTGTTGCCAGGAATGACTGGCAACATTCCTGATGATCAGTTCCCAGGTCTTATTTGTCCTGTCAATACCACTTGACATGGTTGGTCATTCCTTCCTCTTAGAAATATGTTCTTTGCTTGGTTTTCAAATAGCATTTGCCTCTGATTTCCCTTTTACTTAATAAGCAGTTCCTTCATCTCCTTTGCTTATAGAAGGACTGTCTCAAACCCCAGTTCTTGGTTCTCTCTGTCTTGTCCTCTCCTCACACACTGTCTTGGTGATCTCATCCACTTACATGGTTTCCCATACCATCAACACATGGACAACTTCCATCTTTATGAATCCAGGCCAAATATCTCCACTGAACTTGAGTTTCACATAACCGTGCTTCTCTTGCAGTCTCCACACATGCTATGAAGCATCTCAGATCTGATATGTCCAAGTTAAGCTCCTGATACTGTCTCATACCCACCATCCCCATCCTCACAGTCTTTTCTACCTGGGAAATGGGAACTCTATTCTTCTAGCTGATCAACCCCCTAAACCTGGAGCCATACCCCATATCCAATCTTATGGTAAATCTTGCCTGCTCTACCTTCAAATTACAGATCAAATTTGACTACTTCTTACCTCCTCAACTGCCACCACCCCTAGTCTAAGCCACCCCCAGCTTTTGCCTGGATTAGTGTCATTTTGGCTGACTTTTCTGCTCTTATTCCTGCTGCCGATTTGAATGACTCTCAACTCAGCAGGTACAGCAATTCTGTTGAAACATACAAGACGATTCATTCCTTTGCTCAAAACTCTACAAGTTCCATTTGCCACAGAGTGAATGTGAAAGTCATAGGTCTTTCTGTCCTCTCTGGCCCTTTTTCCCTCTCTGGTTTCCTCTCCAACTCTTTTCCTCCTCTTTCATCCATGTGACCACACAGGCTTCCTGATGCTCCTCAAATGTGCTGCTCACATCCTCACCTCCGTGCCTTTTCATTGCCGATTCCCCAACTGAAAATGGTTTCCCCTAAGACATCACATGGCTTTCTCCTGCACTTCCTCCAAGTCTCTACTCAGATGTCTCCTTTTCAGGGAGTCTTCCTCTCATTCTACTGACAATTGCAGCCCCTTCCCTGCACTCCCCTTTCTGCTTTTTCTGCTTTCTCTCTCTCTCTACCCAATACATTTCACTATGAAATACACTATGTATTTTATTTGTTTTCTGTCACCTTCCACCCAAATGTAAGCTCCATAAGGGCAGGATTGGCACAGACCTCTGGTCTGACAAGGCTGCTGTGAAGTGTGCCTTGGGGAGCTGAGTCTGGGTCGGCAGAGCCCTGGGCGTGGGGATGCCAGCTTCAGCAAAATGCTGCTGGCTTTCCTCAGCCAGGGAGCACGAGAGCCTTCCACCTGGGACCAAGCAGGTTTGGACAGCCACTGTTCTCACTGGTCATCTTGGCTGAGGGAGGTTAAGAGGCTCTTATTCAACTCTCCTGGTACACCATAAGCATGAGAGAGGAGGGGTAGGGGAAGAGAGAGAGAGGAGAGTGGGGTTGGGAGGGGAGAGACGAGAAGAAAGAGGGAGAGATGGAGGGGGAGAGAGAGGAAGATGGGGGAGGGAGAGAGAGAGGAAGCAGGAGAAGAGACGGGTAGAGGCAAGAGGTAAGAGGAGAGAGGGGAGAGAGAGGAGAGGGAGAGGGAAGGGGAGGCAAGGAGGGAGGTGGAGGGAAGGGAAAGAGAGAGAGTGTAGGAGACGTAATAGATGAAGATTAAATTTACCAAAACTAGATGGAAAGGGGACTTGGATTTATTTGAATTAAGGAAAACTATTATGTGACATTCCCTACATACCCAACTTTATGAACAATAATCACATACCCAACAACAGTTCTTATTACTTGAAAATGGAAATAAATAAATCAAAGAACAAAACAAACCCTGTTCCACGCACACCAAGAAAACAGGATAGAAGGACACACAGGGTGAAGTGAACTTTCCACTTCTCCCCAAACTCCCCCATGATTTCGTATTACATTCTGATGTGCACCAGAGTCAATATTCACTTCCTGTGTTCTCCTTTCCAGTGAAAGAAATGCTGCTAATGAGGAAGGGCTCAGCTCAGATTTGTCTGATGGCCGGAAAAGCTGACTTTTCAATCTTCAATCTTGAAAGCTGACTTTCAATCTACTGCTTGAGCAAAGGTGCACCTGCCTCATTCCACCAGGAATTGGCCAGAGAACCCCATGTGAACCCAGAGATGCCAAGGCTCATTAGCCAACAAGAACTGTTGATTCCTCTGCCTGGGATTTAGGACTTGAGTGTTTGCCTGCAGGGTTGTGGCATGTGGGACTGCATGGCTTGTGAAATCTGGCCTCCTTGCAGAACAGGGACAGCCTGTTCAGTGAGGGGAAGCGCGCTTGTTTGCCTCAGCGACAGATGCCAAAAAAACAAAAAAAGCTGCTCGCTTATTTGGCCAAAATGAGGGCATAACATCTCTATTTTTCTCATATTTTTCAGGGGTTAATGATCTTCAGCGAAGAGTGTAAGTTAAAAGATTCATTTTATTCTGTTAAAACTTACAACAATTTTATTACTGACATCTTGAGAGTGCTATTTCTAGTCATTTTCCAAGTCTATATGAAATATAGACTTATATTTACTAGTTTAAATGGCTTGAAATGATCCAAACACTATTTCAAAAGGGTGGGTAAATTATTTTAAATCCTGGGAACGGGCTTTGAAAGGTCCTATGACAAGTTCTCTAGCCTGATCCATTACCAGTGAATTAAAATCTCAGCCTGCCTTTCTAAAAGACCCCCAGGTGAGATATCTTATTTTCTCCAATTATATCCCACTGTAAAATTGTTGATTATGGCAGAAAAAGTACTCAGCACAAGTTTTCCTATCTATTTTATGTTTGTCTAACTTTCTAAAGTTAATTACACATTTCTACTGAATGGTTGATCCTAATCTAGACTGAAAAGCAGCCATGGGCAATTATCATTTTAGATAAGTGGGGAAAACTCAATACTTATTTCTGTTTCTATGTAAGTTGAAATAATGAAGCCATGTTGGCATTGGTTGCCACAAATATGTATATCCTTAGACTATCTAAATCCACAAGATAGGAATGATTTAACCACAAGCACGAGTCAACAGAAACACAGTCAAGTTTCCAGGATAAATGCTTTTATGCCCATGATAATTGGAAGTATGCACGATGGTCTCCACCTCTACACATTTCTATTTATTTATCCTCCCTGAGTTTAGGTATTATTGTTTTATTATGTGTCCTTTCTATATAGCTTGTAGTTTCTAAACATGTCTATTACATTTTTACAACAGGCTGGAAATGAGAGTTAAAAATAAGGCCAGAAAATCAAATATTGATGTTTATAATAATTTATTGATCACCTACCTACCTACATGTGCCAGGCACTGTGCTAGCTTTGCATGATGACAAAGGTGAGGATGACTCAGGCTCTGCTCACAGGGAGCTCACAATCTATAGGTGATGGGGAAGTGGTACACACAGACAGACAACCCCTCTATCAAGGAGGCTGTGCTACAACCCAGGTTTATGGAGTGCTGTGGGAACGTGGGCTATGTGGTGAACAACTGAGTCTAAGACAATCACGTGAGTGTGTGTGTGTGTGTGTGTGTGTGTTGGGTTGGGGGGGTTTCTGATAGGATTTCAGAGAAAAGAAGATTTTCAAGCTGAGATTTAAGAGTGTAGAATTTTGCCAGTAAGTAGAGTTGGGAAAGGCTGGAATTTCCACAAATGTCAAAATGGGACAAAAACACATCCAACAGGGTATGTCGTTTAAGAGAAACTGCAAGTAGCTTGGAATGGGTGGGACAGGTCCACAGGCATTTGGAAGGAGAAGAAAGCTAGAAAAACAGATGAAAAGATATGGAAGGTCTTTCAATTAGCAGTGAAAGGAGGAAAAGACTGAGTTCAATCAGGGAGGTTTATGTTTTCATCAGAGGAAGCTGTTAGTTTTGCCAGTAAAGGAAAATGTTGCTGATTCTGAGACCAAAATGTCAGTCAAATATTTGCAACCCAAATCTTTCTAATCTGAAAGGTGATCTCAGCATCCTTTGCTACATGTAAAAGAACTAGTAGATCTTATTAGAATGGTGGTCAGTTCCCCGGTTCAGACTCATTTGTTGACAGAACTGTCCCAGTCTCAGAAAAGAGAGTTCCAATGTGGGATGGGGTTCTTTCCTAAAAAAGACCGTGCTCCTAGCTCAAATTGGAAAATAAGTCAGATAAATAAGACAGGCAAATACCAAGAAACGGGTTTCACTAAAATTTGTTCTATTCCCTCAATATTATTCTTTTAACTCCATGATTATCTTGATTGACAAAATGACTTCTCATTAAGAAGCATGGCAAACAGTTCAGTATCACAGCCAACTTCTGTCAAGTCATTTTATAAGATGAAGAGAGGGCGGATGTCTAAAGTGTAACTGTCTTCTTCACACAACCTATTCTTTGAAGGGAAAATTCTATAGAAGGCAAAGAAAACTTCAAACAACATTCAGTTGACAGCATCTAGAAAATGGCAAGTTATTAACAGTCCACAGTTAACTGATCATGTATTTTGGATGGTCTTCTACTTGAATGGTTGAGTCTACCAGTGGTAACAATTTTCAGTAATGAGGCTGAACATTTTAGAGAATCCAAGGAAGACAATGAGATGTTCCTGATGTATATGTAAGCTGCTCAGAGGAAGTTTAACATCCTTTTCAGGTCACTTGATTTGAATCCAGGGCTATCAGTCTATGAGAATCTAAATTCACTGCTTCCTACTTTCAGGACTCCCTGGATGAAGTTCTGCTATAACCTTTTACTTTTTATTTATCTCATGGAATAGTTATGAGCTCTGTGATGGAAAATTCATGTCATGGTTACCCCCAATGCATTGGATGATGGTGCAATGATCAAAAAAGATGCCGGTGATGACAATTGAACGTCCCTTTGCCTTCCCAGCCTCCTTCATATATTCTCAGGCATAGGATGACAAAGGGAAGTCCACGAGTCACATGACGAAAGACTGTAGCCATGGGCACACGACCAGGAGCTCCTCAATTTGTCTTCACCCCTGCCGCCCATGCCACCACCCCATCCTGCTTCTTCCTGATCCTGTTCCTGGGAATTCCCCTACCATCTTGCCACTAACTACAATCCCTCCACCCAAAAGTTCTGCCAAAGCTTAAGCCCAATTGAATCAATGTTCAACCCACGCCTGACAGAGATTTCATGTTCAAACAGTTGTTGAGTGAAATAATGACCCCTAAACCCTCCAAGGTAACAACATTTTAGAGAAGTGTCCTTTTGAATGAAATAATGCTTCCTTATATGGGACAAAAAGAGCAACATTTTTGGAATCCCATCAGCCTAGGTTTGTACCTGGCTGTGCCACTAAGTGGAGAATGAAACAAGGGCTTAACTACCCTGAGATGCCATTTCATCAACTATAAAGAAGGTAGATAATAATTCCTACTTTGAAGGGCTTTTGTGACTATTAAAAGAGATAGCATACATGAAAATGCTAGCACAGTGCCTGGAACATACTAGGACCTCAATAAATGCTCACTTCTCTCTTCTCCATCTTATATGGTGTTATTAGGATGATAAATAATAGAGAGTAATTAATCTCTGATATGGTTGGATGTTTTAGAAGAGATAGAGATAAACAGCAGTCACAGGGAGGGATAGTGTTAGGAATTTGTAAAGGAAAGTATTATTTCTATGGTTAATTTTCTTGGTTGGGGTTTTTATGAGGAGATTCGTGTTGTCCATTAATTATACTTACCAATTGGGTCTAATTGGCAACTACCCCAAAATGAATAAAACAAGCGGGAGTCAAGAGAGAAAAACGGCAGGCATCCTGTCAAAAAATAAAATCTTTGAAATTTCTACAACCCAACCGTCGCATACACATTTTATTAAAGCAGACTGATCGCACAATTTGTAAATTTATACATGTGATGGCAACTCAGGTTGCATATTCAGATTTATGCATAGCATCAGACAGCACTCTACACCAGCTATACCATGCCTCATTGCTCCTTCAGTTGAACAGGTCCTTAAAATAAACATCCCCTTTGCTGGATGTATCCTTCATCACTCTGTTTCAGCCTAGATAACTGCTATAGGAGTTAAAGGGTTAAATGAGTCAATCCATGTTAAGTGCCTGTAACAATTCTTAGCACTCAGTAAATCCTCAAGAAATGTTTGTTGTTGTTATACTAATTATACTAATAATATGTCTTTTGAGACCAAACAAGAAATGGATTCCTCTCACTCTCTTTTAAAAAGTTTTTTTATTAATTTCTAGAAATATGTCTCTTATTCTCACAAAATTAGCTACTTTTGACCTAAGAGAAGTACTTTTTTTAGAGGCTAACATACTTATTTTCTTTTGAAGGGGAAATGAAACCAATGCCAATGTGTCACTCAACACACCTAGTGTAAATTATTTACTGAAGAGATTCCCACATTTCCCTCTCTTCTTTTTTTGTCAGCCAAGAAAATGATCAATTAGATAAAGTCATCTATATCTATGTCTATCTGTCATATAGATTATATATCTCCATCTCCAGAAGTTGAAGAAATTTCATTATAATAGGTTTTCTATCAATTTGGCTATTCTACCTATTCTAGATAAATTTAGTGGTGAGTCATGTCTCTGGAATGGTAACTTATTAACAAGCTAGTTAAAGGCTAGATGTCTCAGGCAGAATCTCATTTCAAATCCAGGTCTCAGAAGAATCTGCCTCTGCCCCCTTTTGCTCCTTCCCTAAAACAGCATTTACAGAGGGGCCCAGATCCTCAAGTGAGATCTTCCAGACTTATTTTTCTTGGATCAAGTTAGGTTTCTAGATCCAGTTGTTATCGGTTGGGCAGGGAGTAACTGGTTAGTGAGAGGCTTAGATGGATCCCACCCCACTTTTCAGGGAATATGACTTGGTAATTCCTCAGTGCCTGTAACTTGGCAGAGCAGCCTTTTCATAGCAATATTCCTCGAAGCACAAAATATAAGGGTTGGCTGTTCTGGATTCTCAGTGGGTTGCAAAATAATAAACTAAGAGTAACTAATGTATGTTTTCCAAAGACAGCGCTAAGTCGTGTCCGACTCGTGATGCCACAAACTGTAGCCTGCCAGGCTCCTCTGTCCATGGGATTCTCCAGGCAAGAATACTGGAGTGGGTTGCCACTTCCTTCTCCAGAGGAACTTCCAAACCCAGGAATTGAACCCCTAAATTTACTAATTAGCACATTCCTGAGAACAGAAATTCAGCTTGAGAGCACATACCTCCCAAGGCCGCTCTACTACCCACTGTCTGCAACAATTAGACCACTTGCTAAATACTATGAGCAAAACCTCAGAGAGCTGATGACACAAATCCTCCTGGAAATTTAACACAAAAGCACTTGTTTAAGGAATCCAGCACAAAATTGGCTTAGCTGCATCTTCCTGCAGACTGAACAGCACACTGGTATTTTTAGTTTCTTTCTTTTTTTCCCTCTACAGTTACCAAGCCCTAATGAACAAAAGTTAAATGACATTTTAGTGCAGATCAACCAGATTTGTTGCATGGCTAAAAATGGAAACGTCTGAACATCTGCTGTCAGTTGACTCTGATTCCAATTCTCTTGATACTTCCTTGTTTACCCTTCAGGATGCAGTGGAGAAAATGGTCTCAAGGGGAAAAATGAGAGAATAAAGGGCTAAGGATTTTGCATCAAATAAGGTTGTTATCCCACGTGCCCTGCTTTTATTCCTTCCTCTGGTGGCTGGAGAACATTTTCTTATTTGAGGTCTCCTGGTGCTTTGTTAAAAAAAAAAAAGAGAAATATCTCCCAGACTAAGAGGGTAACAATGCTGAGCAAAGAGTAGCAGATTTAAAGTTTGGAGTCCTGAGTTCAGGTAAAAGTTGTGCCAGTTAATTCACCGTATGAATTTAGGGAGGGCACATGACTGACCTTTTCCAAGTGGGCCTTCCTATCTGGGAAATGAAGCCAGTGAACTAAATGAAATATATATGTATATATAATATCTATGATAATTTACAGTTATGAAATATAGAATATGAATATATGAATAACTGTTTCTGCCCCATCTAATCTATGCATACATAATACGTCCTCTTTATCATAGCATATGATATTCTATCTTGACAACATTCTATTAAGAAGCTTCAATAAAAGAAACAATGAAACATCCATATCTTATCCTTATGAGTTTGATGATCGTGTTTCCTAAAAAACAAACTAAGCCTAGTTCACATATAGACCTTATATTTGCAGCTGAAATTTTGCTTGTGAAGATAGGAAAAACAACTTAATGAAAGTAAAATAATGTAAGTAGACACATGCTATGCACTGCCTTTCTAAATATTGAAAGCTTTCACCTGCATGGTGCTTGCAATCTGTTACCCCGATTTCATCTATCAAAATCTTCCTTGACCACTCCCCCTCCATAAACATTCTATCCAGAAAAGCTTTTGGTCTGAATTCCTGTTGTACTTCATACCATTCAAGGGCATTTAACACTTGCTGCTGTTCAATGCAGCCCTTTCATACTGAGACGACATGGAGCACAACAGTTGAGGCACAGATGCAGGCAGACTTTTTGGATTTGCCACTTACTAACAGTCCGACTTTGGGGGCTATTACTTGTCCTCTCTTGGCCTCAGTTTTTCTTTTGGCCAATGGAAATAACAATAGTACTTATTTCATAGGGGTGTTGTAAGAATTAAATTAGTTATTTCTCATAAAATTTTTAGAATAGCACTTGATAGCTAGTTCTTGTTAACTTAATTGCAAAACTCTAAGTTCTTCAAGTGCACAGTTACATGTTATTTATCTAGCCACCTCTATAGTACACTGTATATTAAAGATACACAAGTAAATACTGGTAGAGTAACAGAAGAACTATCAAGGGGAAATTAACAGACAGTGGTCACTATTTATTTATTTTTGCAATATTAAGATACTTTTTTTCACTTTTTTTCATTTATTTTTATTAGTTGGAGGCTAATTACTTTACAATATTGTAGTGGTTTTTAGGTGACAGATTTTTTGAGTTCTCCTTCTTGCCACATTTTGAAAAGCTGAAGAACTTTTGACATGTATTTTGTCTCCATACAAAACATCTTAAGGGTATAGTGGAGTCAGGAATATAGTGGGAGCCTTTTTTTCAGTGTGAGCATTACAGACAATATTCAGAGTGAAATGACTTTTGACTGAGCTGTGTGTGAGCCTGCTCCATCATTGGGAGTAGGCCAGGAAGAGAGGAGCTAGACTTTAGGGTGCCCAAGAGTCTAGTAAAAGGAAAGTGAACAATTTAGCTCTACAGAATTGTGCTCACAGTAGAGATATAAAAGTAGGGTATTTTCAGTAGCCCCATCACACTAGGATATCTCTGGTTATGGCTAAGAACTGGGAATAAATTTAGGACATTTTGTCATTTACCAAATCTAAACAGGGAAGATAATTTTGGTTCTGATTTCAGCTGCTCTCAAATATAAGCTTCAAACCTGTTATATATAATTAAGAAAACATAAATGTGGTTATAAACACACAGTTATACTGTTGTCCAGTAGCTTTTCACTTAAGAAAAAGAACATAAAAAACTACCATTGGATATATTTCCATACGAGCCCAAACAGAACTATTGCATTACTCATAACAACTTCAAAGCATTTCACTGCACATCGACATGGAATTTGCATGTGTGCTCAGTCACTCAACTCAGTTGTGTCCAACTCTTTGCAACTCCATGGGCTCTGTCCATGGGATTTTCCCAGCAAGATTAGTGGTGTGTGTTGAATTTAACTGGTCATTTAATGGTGAATCTTTGAATTATTTCCGTTTTTATTACTGTAAACAGTATGGCAATAAATACACATAAAATAAATTCCTAGAAGTAAAAAAGCATATGTACATTAAAATTTAACAGGATAGCCAAATTATCTTCCAAATAAGGTTGCCCGTATTTGCACACCCTCCCATACAGATTTCCATACACACTTATGGACACTAGATAATTCTAACTTTGGTTTTTGTCCATATTGATAGGTTAAAAAGCATTTCATTCTTGGCTAGGCTTTCATTTCTTTTTTTTGAGTGAAGTTGAGCACGCCACCCTCCTGCACCCCCCAATTATCCTGTTAATATACTTTGCCCACTTTCTTACAGGATTTTCCTTTTGGATTTGTAGATGCCCTTTGCTTATTATGTAAATGAGTTCTTTGTCGTGGATGCAAATATTTTCTTTGTTTTTCCATTTGTTTTTTGAATTTATTTATACTATTTTCTTGATAAAGGTGAAAGAGAAGAGTGAAAAACCCGGTTTAAAACTCAACAATCAAAAAACGAAGATCATGGCATCCTGTCTGATTGCTTCATGGCAAACAGATGGGGAAACAATGGAAACATACGACTTAATTTTTTTGGGCTCCAAAATGGTGCAGATGGTGACTGCAGCCATGAAATTAAAAGACGCTTGCTCCTTTGGAAAAAAGCTATGACAAACCTAGATAGTGTATTAAAAAGCAGAGACATTACTTTGCCAACAAAGGTCTGTATAGTCAAAAGCTATGGTTTTTCCAGTAGTCATGTATGAATGTGAGAGTTGGATCATAAAGAAAGCTGAATGCCAAAGAATTGATGCTTTTGAACTGTGGTGTTGGAGAAGACTCTTGACAGTCCCTTGGACTGCAAGGAGATCAAATCAGTCAATCCTAAAGGAAATCAGTCCTGAATATTCATTGGAAGGACTGATGCTGAAGCTGAAATTCCAATACTTTGGCCACCTGATGTGAAGAACTGACTCATTGGAAAAGACCTTGATGCTGGGAAAGACTGAGGGCAGGAGGAGAAGGGGATGACAGAGGATGAGATGGTTTGGATGGCGTCACTAACTCAATGGACATGAGTTTGAGCAAGCTCCAGGAAACGGTGAAGGACAAGGAAGCCTGGTGTGTTGCAGCCCATGGGATCGCAAAGAATTGGACATGACTGAGCAACTGAACAACAACATACGAATTTCTAATGGAGTTTCTAAACATTGAATCTATTTTCTACAGAAACAGTCTGTCCGAATGAAAAACTCACAATAGGTCTGAATTTGGTATTAGAAACAGATGAGGGAAAAGGATACTAGGCAAAGCACAAAAACAAGCCAAGAAACCGTTCAATACAAAGAGTATCTACAGAGGAAAGGTAAGGTCTACTTTCAAAGTGCTGGCCTATGGTTTTATTAAATCTGTATGGCAATAGATCCTCCTAGGTTTATTCACTTAACAAGATAGAAGAGAAACCACAGCTATCTTTAGCTCTACCTTTTTAGTTTTACTGAATACAAACTTAAAATCAAAGGAAAAGCTAACTAGGGTTGGATCAGTAATGACACATGTTTTTCAGTCTCTAGAACAAGGTGACCATTTACCATTTGTTAAGCGAAGTTCTACTAATTCATTTTTTATAACTATTAGGGTCAGCAAATACTCTTAATTATATATTTTCAGGCATTCAGAAGGTTTCAAGAGCCTTTCAGTTATATTTTGCCAAACTGCTAGTTATCACTTAGGGCTTATAAAATGTAGGAATGTCAAATTGGATAACTGGAACAAAAAAGCTTTAAATCTCACACAAATGCATCTGCTTTTCAGGTCTTCTCAAACATTTCCTCAACAGAGTCAGAAGACAAGTTGCTCTTATTCCCTAAGAAGGATTTTTCATCCTTTTCCCCCCAACTAGGCCAAGACTCAGTACAACCTTTCCGCCTCAGGAATGATCGGAGGGGTGACCAATCTCCATTCTACTTCCTGTTACCAAGAGTATAATCCTGTGTAGGTCACATGAAAATTATTTCCCAGGCTTTATCTTTGAGATATTAAACACAACATCATAGAAACATAGTACAGAATCTATTCTATTTATTTTTAATATTTAGGCATTTAAAAGTTAGAAATGATGTGCAAAATATATGTGGCTACAGATCTGTTATGGAGTGTATATAAATTATAACAGCAGAGCCTATGCAATCAGTTTGAGGCTAAGAGGATCTGTTTGGGTTGACCCAAAAAGTTAATTTAATCACTATAGTCTAAAATAATGTATATAATTTTAGACGGCATATCTCAATCCAATTTCAAGGGGAAATTACAATCTCCAGAGCCAGTGCAAGACTTTTCAACTATATATCACTAAGAAACACACAGGTGAAGAGTGAAAGGGCACAGGATGAAGCATATGATACAGATGTTATTTACAGACAAAGCTCCTCAATGAACACCCTGAAACATATCGGTATATCTTACTTATGAATGGCAGGTAAGCTTCACCTCATGTGCCAACTCCAGTCAAGTCTTAATAACCATATGAAATGCTATGCCGGAAAGGTGTGGCAAAAACTACTGACTGTACTCTGCTATCTATTCTCTTCCTTTCATAGTGATAGAATTTTAGCTGTTTGCCTAGGATAAAGACTACAGTTTTGAATTCACTTTTTGCCGGGTGTGAACATAGAATGTAAGCCAAAGTCCTGTATATGACCTCCTCATTGTGCCTTTAAGGGGAAGGGTTATGACTTTTTCCTGATTCCTTCTGACCAGAATGTAGATGTGATAGTGTGTTCCCACAGACCATGAAAATAGGGATGTACAGAGCCAAAAAAAAAAAGAGAGAGAAGATATCTGAGTCCTCAACACTGTGAGGGTACTACGTCAGGTCTGGACTCACGTTCAGAATAACACATGTATAAGGAACAAACTTCTGTCTTATTGAGGTATCCATTGCTTTGAATCATTGTTACAGCAGCAGAACCTGTGTCTTCATGAATGTAAAATGGTCCTAACTGTATCAAGGCTCAGTGGGAAAAATGTCTCACTAGGTTTGCAGTGTCAGTCATGGGTGAGGGACATGATGGTTCCATGCTAACTCCAACTTCTAACTGTTTTTCTATCCAACTTACTACAAAATGGAAAATCTTCCAAGGAAACGCTGATGTAATTCACACCTTTGCCTTCTGCCTCCGTCTCTGTTATTGTTGACACTTAGGCCTAATCTTCTGTGTTTTGCATCAATACAATGAGACTTACTTAACAGTCATAATAAGAGTAAATAATATATGTAGTATTTATGATATAAATTATTTATTTATATATAAATGACTAAAATCTTTAAAAATAGCCACCCAGGAAACTATCTGCTTATTTCAATAATGTTGCTTTTGCTAAAATATTTCTGGAATATTTTTGGAAACTGTAAGTTTGCACATTTCTTATAAAATATGAATGAGTCAAAATCACTTAAATGTATTTAATGTCAAATCAACAACTCTTTACTGAGCACTTACTATGCATAATATTATGCCAGTTCTGGTGTCAGAGAGGTTGGCAAATAGTAAGGATGTCAATAATGTTCTTTAGATGATCTATGTCAAATTTCCAGGGTAAGTAGTCTTCATAATTTAACAAGATGAAAATACTAATACATGTAAGAGATCTAGAGCCAACTCAATGGAAAAGACCCTGATGCTGGGAAATATTGAGGGCAAGAAGAGAAGGGGGTGACAGAGGATAAGATGGTTGGATGGCATCGCTGACTCAAAGGACATGAGTTGGAGCAAACTCAGGGAGATACTGAAGGCCAGGGAAGCCTGGTGTGTTGCAATTCATGGGGTCACAAAGAGTCAGAAATGACTTAACGACTTATAAGTATAGTCCAGGGAAATCAGAGACATAAAAAGCACTACTTTATAGCATTTTATGTCATGATTTTCTTCATTCACTCAGGGTTTATATTACTGCCCTGCTCCCTTATTTCCAAAATAATTCCCAGTAATTTATAGATTAAATTTAGAGGTCTCTTTGTATTCAATTTTAAACTCTTTATTCTCTTAGAACCTTGGTGCATCAAAATATTCCCTTGGCAATGAATTCTAGTGAGTAGGCTCTTCAAGGGCCTGCAGGTAACGCAACCACATTTCTGGGCCTCTGTCTCTATCCCGAAGTCAGCCAGTAACTGTGGACTCTAGGATGTCTCTGAACACCAAGGACGCTGACAGGGCAGCCCTAGCATTGAGCACAGTTCTGGAGTCACTGAGCCTGAAACATACAAAGCAGTGGTGGAAATTCTGATTTATTCTGTGAGTCCGTTCTGCTGTTAGGCAGGTTGGTATGTCTGTGCAAATGAAAAATAGCTTCCTTAGAGCCATTATGGCAAAGAGGTCAACTCAACTCCATTTACAGTTTTCAAATACACTGAGAGCTCTAACACAGATGATGACTTTGGTTTTCATCCAGAAGAGAACAGATTCAGAGCAAATGAAGTTGGATAAAAGCGAGAACTTCCCAACAGCAAGGGATGTTAGGACCTGAAGGACAGGCCAGGACTGACATCCAGCCTCTGCTGTGGATAGAGAATACTAAAGCCTTCACAGAGAGTTAAATATTTTAAATCTCACCACTGGCTCCCTATTGCTGCTGCTTCTACATGTCTTTAGAATAGGACAGAGTATTTTGGATGTGTGTGACCCTGCTGAATTAGGTGATGGGTGCTAGAAAGATTTGGAAAAAGAAAAAGAAACTCAAGGAAATATAATCAGAGTAGTATTTTCTAAGAGATGTGATTGGCATTTGGTCCAGGTAATTCTTCATGTGAAATTGTCCTGTATGAAAATATTAACATTCATGCCTCCTCCCTTGTGTCTTTTGGGAGTGCCAGAAATTGTCAACCACATCCCTCTGATATTTTAAAATACCTCCTCTGGGAGGCAGTGTCACCTTAGTTGAAAACTATTATGACCATGTTTAAGAATTATCACTATGAAATGATGGTAAAGGAACAAGAATATAGTTATGAGTACTTCTTCTGATTATGGAAATTTCACAGAAACAAAATGCTTTAAATTGATAAGTGTCACATCATGGAGGTGACCTTTTTAAAATAAAATCTCCTGGAACCTGTAGGACTTTACCAGTGTGGCTGAATCACTTTGTGGATTAGTCTGTTCATGGTTCTCCTGTACCAAACAACTCAGTGGAAAGCGAGACATCTGTTCCCATTATAAAGCAGAAGTATGACATTCTGTGCTACTGGGTGACATTAATATTGTCAGTATTTTTGTTAGTTTGTGTAAGCACAGAATCACACATAAATAGGTATATTGGCCTAAGGACTGCATAATAAAACATCTGTTTTTTTTTTTTTTTCCGGAGAATTCTAAATAGTAAAATCCTCAAATACCAAATTTGATTGTGCTTTATGAATTCTGTGATCATTTCTGCTACTTGTTTACTTAGAACTGCCAAGCCAATTTTAATCTGCTGCTTTAGACAAAAGTATTCTTGGTGGCTTCATTAGATGAGGCTATGCTCAAATGTCAGTTGTTACTCTGGGGCAAAGAAAATGCAGAGCATCAAATTCTCTTTCAAGAAAACCCTGACGGTAGCAAAAGTGCCAGTTACAAAAATCTAAACCTACCCAGACAGCCCCATTCATTAGTAGTGCAGAGTAGGTATATCTACAACCACTGCCGTGGGAACAGCATCCCCTTAGACTGGATTTAGTCTGATGTAGATTTCACTATATAATATGAAGAGGACAAAGTTGGAAAATTCTAGCCTCATAATGAAATTTCCTACGAATTTATTGTTCACAGTGTAATTAGATATGTAATCTGAATAAAACTTTGCATTCATCCAAACCTAAATAAAATTCAAACACAAAAGTAGTAACACTTTAATCAATCAGAGAACAAAGAGAACTAGATTTCTGGCCTCTTCCTCCAATCTTTTAAAATCAAATGGTAAATTTATAAGCAGGAAATCTGATATTGGCCCAAATCTAAACTTTATGTACAAATCCAATCTTATACATTCTGAATCAATTCACATTTAGCCCAAATTCTAACACCTCCACCAAATAAGAGTTCTCAGCAAACCTGTCATTCATAATGATTGCTCCAGGACACTAGAATAGCTTTACTCTCTAAAGAAATATTAAATTTTCTCCATTATATTCTTTATTCAGGAAAGAGGAAACAACTATAGTTTAGAATATGTTTTCAACAATATTGAAAAAAAAAGTTTTCTATTTATTGCTGCAACAATCAAGACTTAAAATGTATTCTTTAAGAAGTTATTAGAGTCTTGCTAATCCATTTCAGAGTATAATTTTGAGCCTCATTTTTTTTCTTTGGGCCCTTTCTGTAATTCCAGGGATACATGGCTTCTCCCTAATGAGCAGAGCCAGGTTTGATTTGTGGTAAAGAGGGGCTGACAGACACTCTAGACTCTGATGGGCTTTGAAGGAAGGTCTGGGTCTCAGGCTGGACCCTGTGGCAGCCCATCAGGATATACCAGCACAGAACATGGTCTCCCACAGGGATCTGCTGTGTGTGTCACCAATGCGGCAGGAAGGTAGTCACTGTTTCTGAACTGCCACATGCCAGACTCCTTTCCTGTGTTGACTCGTTTAATCACCACACTGTGGAAAATTATTATCCCTGATTCACAGACACAGAAACAAAGTCTGAGAGAAATACAGTAATTTGCCTAAGGTCACAGAGCCATGAAGATCTGAACCCCCTGTCTCCCCGCTACTCTCAGCTTATACTACTAGCAATATAAAGACTTTCTTTATTTCCAAAAGTTATATTCTTCCCTTCAAACACTTCAAAGAAAACCACAGCGGTTGGGGATTTTTCTAATCTTTCTTTTTAAGAATTGCAAGGTAATAATTGTTTAAATTCTTTTTTTTTTTTTTTTTTTTGGTGAGCTAAGTGTAGAATTTGGGACTAAAAAATGATTATCAAAATTTTAGATGAATTTTAGCATGCGATAATATATTGATAGTTCTTAATTTTTATTTTTTGTAAAAACTGTTACAGGATTCTTGGATCAATATTTTCCATTATATTGCTACTGAGTTAAGGAAATACTTTAAAAAAAAAAAATCTACCTTATATGTGGCCAACACAAGTTAAAGAAATGCTTTGGTACTGAAATATTTATGGATGAAATGATATACTGTTTGGATTTCTTTCAAACTTGTCCAGAGAAAGAGGTAGGTGGTTATATACATAGAGAAAACAAGATAGGCTATGGGCTAATAAATGTGGAATGTGGCTGATAGTTATGAGGGGTTATTATAATATTCTCTCTTTTTATTTTGGAAATTTTTAACAGTAAAAATGTATGTAGAAAATATGCTTGGGATTTTAAAGTCTCATCAGGTTACTTATATGCTACTTTCTGGAGTGGTCCCTTGGTATTTGGTCTTTCAGTTAACAGGTGTTTATTGAATAGCTACTATATTCCCCGCATTGTGCTAACTTGATTCAACTTAAATGAATATGTGAACAACAATAAAATAAACATGAGGGATTGTTTATGATGAATGCCTTTTATTTAAAAGTCTGAAATTAACATAATGCTTGGGAATACTAACTAAGGATGTGGGTCATCTTTGAGAATTCTCTTTATCACTTCTCTGCACCGTATTCTGATCTTTTAGATGAATGATTTTATGCTGTCATAAATGGGCACAGATATGGGTGGAGAAGCACGGCTTTCATTCAGATACTGAAAATACTCCTGGGCTATAGGTATATAGAGTGCATGCAACCTCACTCCCTTGATTCTCTTTTCCTCTTTTTTACTTGCTTAGCAAAATCCCAACAGGTTCTCAACCTAACTCTATGCTTATTTTCCTACTCAAGCTGAATGTGCCTGGAAAAAAAAAACTCACAGCAATGATGTTCCATGCCTCTGTAAAGCTATGACCACAAATACCAAGTGGGCAACCCTACATTTCCCTAGTTGGCTCACTCTCTGGGACTCTACAATTGTTTTCTCT
Source organism: Muntiacus reevesi (assembly GCF_963930625.1). NCBI lineage: Eukaryota > Metazoa > Chordata > Mammalia > Artiodactyla > Cervidae > Muntiacus > Muntiacus reevesi. The sequence continues at coordinate 43,980,875 of NC_089265.1, forward strand.
TTTTTCCTCCCTAATCTTCTATACCTCTTCCTCTTTCACACTCTTAGCCAATGATCTCCTGTATTATTTTCTTTAGATACAGAAGGCATCTATAGAGAACTACCCAAACTTCCCAGCAGAAAATATTCCATCCCATCCACATCTGTGCCCATAAACTCTGCCTTCACCCAGGATGCAACTCCCCTGACCTACCTAGGGCCACATTCTTCATTTGTGCACTGAATCTCAACATCTCCCTCCTCCTCAAGAACTTTGTCTCACCTCCCCTGAGACTGGTTTTCAATTCCCTTTTCTTTCTGTAAAAACTTACTCATTAGGGGCTCCCACTAGCCCTGTTCTTTAAGAATATGCTGGTGTTTGTAAGGATGACTGTGCAGTAACCTTGATGTGTCTATCCTTTCTCCTGAATACTCAATTTATAGCAACTCTTCTTGAGCTCTACTTTCAAAATATATCTTAGGACCAATATTGTATGATTCTACATATACGATGTATCTAGAATAGGCAAATTCATAAGGATATAAAGTTGAATCATGGTTAGCAGGGACTGGAGAGAGAGAATAAAGAGAAGCCAGTGTTTAATGCATATAGAGCTTCAGTTTGGAATGATGAAAAGTTCTGAGGATAGATAGTGGTGATGATTATACAACAATGTAAATGTATTTCACACACTAAACTGCATACCTAAAAACATTAAAATAGTAAATTTTATGTTATGTATATTTTACCACATATGTATATATTTGAATCTACTGCTTTTTACTACTTTTATTACCACCCTAATTTGAAATACTGTCATCTCTCACCTGCATTATGATAATAGTCTACTGAAACATCTATCTGCCTTTAATCTTGCCCCCATGTCAGTCAGATCTCTACATACAACAGCGGATATTTTAAACCAGTAGGGAGATGCTGTAACTTGCCAGATCAGATCTCTGTTAGAATAAAATCCAACTCTAAGATCGAGCTTGTCATCTCAGCTTATACTACTGGCATATAAGGACCTGGGTTTTTGTTCTTGCTTTCACTCTTCCCAGAATGCTCTTTTTAGAGCTGGCTCCCTCACTTCATTCAGTTTTTTGCTTATACATTACACTGTCATAGAGGCCATTCCTGATCACCTAATCTAAACTTTCCTCCCGACACACACATGTGCATCATGCAGGCACATGTACCCATGAGAAACACATATATACCCTCCTCTGTTTTATTTTTCTTAATGGCATTCTTACTACATGTATTTACCTATTTATTTATTCATTTGCTTGTTCCTCTTGACTTGGCTCAATGAATTATCTACTGCTGCTTTTCTGAACCTTAATCATGACTGGTACATAACAAGAGTTCAAGAAATATTTGTTTTCTAAAGGCATGATGGAGAAAGCTTTGCACGTTAAATCTGAAGTTTAGAAAACTGCAAATGGAAGTGCGCTCTTCAGACATTCACATCCAAAAAGATTCTCCTTTCAAAACGAAGAAGTCCTTCAGTAACCAATGACAACACTTGAGGAAGGACTGTTGACAGCAGGAATGAGTGGGGGAGGGGAGAGATGAGGTAATGAATGCCAGAGCACTGAGAAAAGCCTAAGATGCTGGTGCTTGTAGTACGCTGTTATTCATGATTGTCATGTTGATGAGAAAGGGCTTAAAAGTCTCTTGAGAAAGATTTACTTAATATTTAAGGAAAATATTCTTCAGAAGATTGTCATTTATGCGAGAAAATAGACTCGTGGAAAGATTCCTATGGTATGCAGGTCACCCCTAAGTGATGAGGAGGAATCACGCCTTATGAGGAAAATGCTGAGTGTGTTCAGACATCCCTGGAGTCATCCCAGGCATAAAAGGTGGTAATAGTATTACTCTGGTATCTTGCTGGAGAGTGTAATCTTCAGGAGGCTAAATTAGGGCTTCCTAAACTTGAGTTCTCCTGTTGTACTATAGATTTCTTAAACTTTTGAAGAAGGAAATTAAGATGTAATTTTTAGAATAGTTATATAATAGAAATTTATTTTTAATAAGAAGCAAACTATTGTTAATTATAAAGAAAAAAAGAGTGTTCAGATTAGAGAGCAGAATTGCATTAACAGTTTATACTCTTACTTCTGCTGTTTCCTATTTTAAACAGGTCAACTTTCCCCCTTTATTTCTCAGTCAGTCCTATTCTGGAGACTTCCAGGTTCTTAGTGGGCACTTGGCTTTGCTGCTAACTGAATGGACATCTCCAGGGTCTTTCTTTACTTCCAGAAGTCTGGGTCACTCCTTAAGCTCTGAGGTCCTTGCTGTTCCTTCCCTGCTTTGTGGGGTAAATGCAGTGAAAAGAGAAGTAGAGCTAATGACTCATGAGTCTGGTTTGGAGGGTGATGTACAATCTGTGTTTGCCTGGGACAGAGCAGGCCCAGGGGCATGGAACTTTCAAGGATAAATCTAAGAAAGTCCCCGGAAAACTGAATAAGTTGGCCATCCTCCCACTACCAAGTTCAGGGATAGAACTGGTAGAAGAGCTAACTCATAGCATCATTCACTACAACTTGTGGCAAAGTCTTGGTCCTGAGCCTTTTAACTTCCTGTGACTCCAGGGATCTCCTCTGGGCATCTTTAACCCCCTTCTTCTCATTGAATATTTGCATTGAATGGAAGCCTATGGATTTCTTAAAGCCTCAAATACAGTCCCCAAAGCAAGGAGGAAAATTATGTTTATAAATTATGATGAATGAAATGACTATTTGCCTCTCCCTACCCCCATTCTGTTCCAGCGACTATCATTTAGCCTAACTAAGGGGCTCGGCCCCTACCCCAGATCTGAGGTCTTATCTTATTTGTGGACTTGAAGCATTTCAGGAGTCTCAAGCCAGCTTTTCTGACCTGTCTTTCAGCTTGGGACCTGGATCTGTGCTTATTCCCTGCTTTGTGGCCTAGACCCCTGACTGGGACTTGACTTGTCAAGGTGTGTGCATGTCACTACCTGCCTTGATATCCTTGCAAGGGTCCAGTGTCACATGAGTGGCATGAGGCGTGTACATGGTGTCCTGGCTTCTCCAGAATCCCTGATGCCACGAGCCTTGGCCTGCTCTTCAACTCTGTGCTGCTGGGCTCTGCTCCTCAGGGAGGCCCAGCCACTGTCTACAAGCCTCCTCTGCAGGGCCATCCCCACAGACAGCACCTCTGGGAGCTTTGGAGAAAGGCACATCTCGAAATTAAAAAAGGGTGCCTTCTCTGGAATGACCATTTAGGAAAGAGTATCTTTCCTCAGGCAGCCTATAAGGCCCACACAGGCCTGGCTAGGTTTTAGCTCCTGCTGGCACCTCCATAGCTGAGTATACAGTTTACACAAGCACACGCCTAGCTCTCTTCACAGCACTAATGAATATATCTGGCCCAGCTGCCTTCAGGACCTGGCACAATGGATGCTTTGCGTGTCTGGACAAATCCGGTCTCATTACTAAGCACTGAACTTGACCTGCATTTGCTCTTTGTCCACCCTGCTTCCATCTCCTTCAGCTTTCGGGTTACTCCTATTTAGGCTTCTTCTTAACCTGCTGGTGTAAAAAAAGAAAAGGAATCCTATAGCCTATGAAAACCTAAATAGATAACATTAATTAGATAAGATTTGCTTTTCTATCAAATATTATAATAAAATTCAATTTCAGTATAACAACTACCCACTGGTAATAGTGCTTTTTTACTTTGGATCTCTGCTGGTTTCTGGATGGATTTTCTAGTCTTTTCTACTATTTTTTTCCCACAAAAGATGGTTACCTTTTGGTAATCCTGTGTTTTCTCTTTCCAAAGACTATTGAAATTTCTTAGATAGAAGAGAGTTTTCTAATATAATTTTGACTTCAGGCCTACATCACAATTTATTATTCCAGACTTCTCTGTGAAAAAGATGAAGGTATGAAACTTGACTGTTAAAACAGTAGTGGCTCCTAAAAGGTGGAACCAGAAAACAGATTATAGGAAAGACAAGTTATGGTCTGACAGGTCTGGCATCCCAGTTCTGGGAGGAAGGTGGCGACAGCAAGCGCAATCCATTCTGGATGATGCAGAGAAAAGACAAGAGATGAGAAAAGCCATTTGGACATGTTGAATTGTGTTACACTGAACTTCTGAAAACTTACTGAGCCAAAGAAAATTTTTTATTATTTGGAACTGCAGGCTTTGAAAGTTCAATCAATTAAAGCCAAGTTTCCCTGATAGAACACACAGTTACCACAAAGCCTAAATCTGCCATGAAGCCATGTGTTACTTTGTGAAAACAAACTGAATTTTATTTTGTGAGGAAGGACAGTGGATTGTTTATATATCTCTATTATATTTAAATGCAAGCCATTTAGTGATTTCAGGAGCATCATTGTTTTTACAATGCTACCTTCTATAGTTAAATGGGTACATAATAAATATTGCATAGAACACATAAGTACTTAAGAGATAATTTTAGTGTAACCATAGGCTAAGTATTACATGGTACCCATAAATATACACATATATCTAAATATGCAGGTACCTAGAGACAGCAAATGAATACATACATAAAATTGAGATAGAATTAAAGTTTCATCAAGATGGTTAGACATAGAATGTCAGTTCCCTTGAAATGCCTTTGCACAGCCAGATCTATGCTAAGATCAAAAACTGTTTTCTTTTCTTATAGCCACCCAAAATAGCTTAATAAGTGTAAAAAATTTCTCCAGGGTGCTTTTCCTCCTTAGAGCATTGTGTAAAGGATGTAGAAAAAAGTATGGAAAGAAAGGCTTATCTGCATTTATAAACTCCAGACGGGGTTGGATTTTGCATACATAATGAATGAGCTTGAGTTCACTAATTGTGTAATCACTTCTTGAGCCTCCAATCATCCCCCTCTAGGTGACTTCCTCTAATTCTAACCATTAGCCATGTAGAAATAATGGTCTGCATTTGAAATTTCCTCACTTCCATCCTATTTGCTATGAGGCATGAGCAGACAGTAGTAGACTTACTTGTGTTTATCTTCTGGAGTGAAATATGCTTTTCCAGTTGTCTCCTAAGTTTCACCTCTGCTCCATACTTTCCAGTGGTCCCATTGTCGGCCAGAATGAAGTGGGAATGCATACTGTTGAGAACAGTGAGCTTGCTCATGGGATTGGACATGGTCTGGTATGGCCGGACAACCTGCAGAATTTCAAAAGGAAGGGGCGGAAGTCAGAGGAAAGAGTACTAAATATGAAAAGGAGAACCAGACAGATAGGAAAGAGAGAGAGAGAAGTGAAATAAATTCTTTGGGACAGTGAAAGAACAGTCTATATCTTCTTCTTAATATTGTTTCAGGTAGAAGCAAGATTTATAGTAAATGTTCTACTCAAAGCATGATTATGCTTAAAGGATTATGTATTTATTTAATTTTTGGATTTATACAGAAAGAAGAATTTGTGATTTTATTGTTCTCAAAAACTGGCATGTGAATGTCTGTTTCATTTTGAAGTTGATTGTTTATATAAGCTGATGAACCAAAAATAATTTTTAGGTTTATTTTGTTTCTATCTTTCTTCTCTCTATCATGTCCACACTCTAACAGGCACAGACGAGCAGTCATGATTTGGGAGTATAGTGCAGGGTTAGGGATGGAGGGTGGGAATTAAGTAGGAGTGACTGCTCTCATTCAGCAATCTGAAGGTCTATTATTTAAAATTCTACACACTGTTCTTATTAGATACCTTCAGTGGAAACGCTGAATGTAAAAATAACTGTCCCATGAGATGAATATGAATCAGGCTTAAAATGTTCATCTCTGTTGTATTTTTTGGTTATGTTATCTTAATTTCATGGTGAATTATACTACCTAAAACAGAACAATGCTTAGTATGGTCTTTCAGACTTGATCTATAAAGAAAAACAAACCTATTATGAGCTAGTTGCTTTATACATTATCTATCCTCCTTGAAACAATCATGCAAGGTAGATGCTGTTATGTTTTTTGTGTATATGAGGAAACAGAGATGGAGATGGCATAGGTTTTATAAGAGTTTACTACACACAAAACCAGAATTCACATCCAGGTCTGCCTGATTCCAAAATCCATGGCTATTCATTCCCCTATCCCAAACTGTTCAGACACAATGGAAACAAAATGATGTATTAGAATATTTAGGTAAAAACTTCACTCAAGACTATGAAAAGGAACATTCAAGAAACTCATTATTACACAATCTCCATACAGTTATCTCTGTACTGAATCACTGAAATTGACAAGACAGAAATAAATGTGAAGGGGCTTTTATTTCTGTGTCTTTATGCAGTGTATACATTAATTATAGAGTTGAGATGCTCTTGTTCATTTTGGGTATGAAATAATGGAAAAGCTGTAGTAAGATTGAGTAGTTTGATAAAGGAATTACAAAGTGATTTAATAAAGACAGTGTTAGTAGAAAAGATCTCATAAAAGTCATATCTTACACCTTGATGCTGATTCAGAACCCCACATTTCTATGTGCCTGGCAAACAGAATCTACTCAATGAATAGTGAATGAATTAATTTAAATAAAACTTGAGACAGACATACTTTTATTCAAAGTTTAAAATTAAAAACTCTCTCTTATCTGAATTGTTTGGGAATTGATCTAATCTAAATTTAAAATGGGTAATTCTGAGCTATGAAATATCCTTCAGTCCTTTTAAATATGTCTTTATTTGTTAATATAGCATAATATAACATTAATTCATGGCTTCATTCTTGTTGGCTCTCATTGATAAAGGAAGCCCATAAATTTGTGATTATTGCTTCCAGTAATCACATGGAGCAGTATTCAATTACTCTTTTGTCTAGATGAGTGAATGAGAGACCCCTCACCCCTGAACTACAGAGAGAGTGGTTGGCTAACCCCATCCTGGGTTCTTTATCACTGGAAGAGTAGGTCACTTGTGGTTAAAATTTCCATTTTGTTGTTACTTGTTTTTGATCATAAAACATTCATTCTACTGCAGAGTGCAAGTTAATAAATATTAATGCTTTGTTGAAAAAGACTTAGCAGAAAGACTTTCTCCTATTCTTTTTTATTTTTTTGGTGGAAAGGAAAGTGTGCTTTATTTTGGATGGTCTCCTATTCTTAAAGTGCCTATGCATTGTACTTTTGGACAAAAGAAAACGCTTTAGGTTACTGTTGTCTCTTTTCCCCAAGGCTCCACGTGAAGAAAGACAGAACTCCAAAGAAGTTCTGTGAGGGGCATGTAGTTCTAGAGGTTAATGATGGTGAACCCTAGACACTTGTTCTAGCTGAGATATGGGGCATGTTTTCTAATTCTTGGGAACCTAATTAAAGACTATAAGTGAAATTGACATTTTCAAATGAATAAAAGAGTGAAAATGCTTCTGGGCCAACCTGACATAATTACCATGATCTGAGGTTAAAAGAACATAATTAAATCATATGACTATATTCTATATATCTGTTTTCCCTACCACAAAATTCCAAGGACATTGGTACTTCAGTCTTCAGAGTTTTTACTTTCTTTTCTTGTGAAACATGGTGTATCAGCTCTTTGGAAATACTAAACATCTGAATTAGTTATGATAGGAGGGTCAAGTTTACAGTGTCACTAGTGAATTTTAATTTCTTCATTTTACTGCTCCCATTTCTTTGAATCTTATGTTAAGGTAACTTAAAGGTGGTTATATTTTGGCAGAGGTTTTTTTCTGCTGAATAATAGAGGATATAAATCCAAAAAATAAGTTAAATGAACTAAATTATTCTCTAGTCATCACTGGAGGAAGGTATGTTGACTCCTAGAACAATCATGAATGTTGGGGGCATGGAAATCTCTTTGAATCCCAGTTCTGTCAACAGTGAGTGAATATGAGTCTCACATTTTTAATCTGTAAAAGGGAAATGATAAAACTGCTAACCTCATGGGGATTAGATGAGATCATAGTGTAACTGGCAAGTACAGTTACTGTAAGTAACTGTCACCATGCCTGGTAGATTTTTCAGGCAATCTACAAATGTGAATTCCCTGTCAAGTCGGGCTTTATTTTACCAACTATAAATTGATTTTCCAATTGCAAACTAGTGACCAAAATGAAATGATGGGAGACAAACCATTGACTTCTGTTTAACACAGGTATTTAAGCTAATCAATATAAGTAAAGAAAACAAATTAGTAATCAGTTGCTTAAAATATGCAAGTGTTTTTTTTCTTTTTATGTCCTCGTACGTCGTTTAAGATGGTGATATTCTGGAAATGTTTGCTGATTAAATGAAGAGTTGGAAATAACTTCCCAAATACTTCAGAGGAATGCACTTGGGTCCAACTTTTCTACAAAATCTACTTAATATTCCTCATAACAAACATACCAGCAGTCTATTTTTGTTCAACTTACAATTTGCATATCTACAAAAGATATGCTGATCTTCCTGTTATGTTTTTTCAAATAGAAAAAAATAATGACTTTGTAGCACATGAGTACAAATGAATTTTTCCCTCTGACAAAATTCTGGAGGTAATGCATCCATTTTTATTGTTAAGAGCTCATAAAAAGAGGATGTTTTTGGAAACATGTGTGTATGGGGATGTGCATGTGTGCATAGCAAGAACAACTGTGACCTGTAGGTATACAGATTACTCCAGCACATTTCTCAGCCAGTGTTTCCTGGGAGAATCAAACTCTAATGTACTGCAATATTGATTGCATATAACAGATCATTTTCTCTCCTAAGAATACATGTTATATAGCATCATTGATAGAACTGAGAGGAGAATCACTCAAATAATATTCTGTGTTTTGCAGTTCAAATGAGGAATCTGTGTTTAGAAGGGTGAATGGTGTCTGAAAGGTCTACATATCAAGTGATCTTCATGATTGGTAGCTACATTGGTATCTATACATAGAAGGGAAATCTGCATGGAAATGGATTTTCGATACTTAGTATTTCATTCATTAATCTATTGTACACCACTTTGTATTGGCTGCTTGGTAATGCCTGGTTCCAAGGCTTCTGTGTACCTTGACTTTTCAACAAAGAGGAAATGTAACATGAATTGCTCAAGGAGTTAATGAGGTGGAGGGTCTTTATATAAGACATTTGTAGGGCCATTATCATTGTCAGGAGAGAACTGATCTAGACACACTGTGGAAGAATTGAACATCATTCAGGAGCATCTGTTCTACTTGGATAGACTTAAATCAATCTTGTGGGAGTTGATATAGGACACTGGCTTGAATTTTCCTAGCTATTTTTACGCATGTTCTGGTCTCACCTGGGAATACCTGGTAGGAAGTCAGGGATGGAACTTTAAGCTGTAGTTCCTCTAATTACTGATTTGTGACCCTGGACAAGTCTTTGAATTTATTTGTCAGGGGAGTGTGTAATTTCCTCGGTTCTGTCTCACTGCAGCAAAAATTTGAAATGGTGGACCAGTATTACAGCTCAGTTACTGCTCAGTTTTATTTGGCAGGCAAAGGAAAATACATCCTCAAGGTGTGAGGGCAGGTCGACCAAATAAAGAGAGGGGCTCAATTTTGGCTACTCTTTTTATGTGTTTTGTTCTCCTCCCCCTGAGCCTGCCCTGTGTAAATTGGGATAGCCAGGAGGGCTGTTTGTTTCACCTGAGGTTCTCACTCCCATCCTCGGACCTTCCTTTGTTCCATTTTCATGCTTCTCCCTTCTTTGTCTTTTATCAACTGTCATTTTGGACTCCTTTTTCCTATTCTAACTACCTAACATATTCATTCATTCATTCACACACAGAATTTCTCTAGGAAATGTATGTGGTAAGTACTGGACTGGCTTAAAGAGACATATAATCTTGCATCTAAGTAATAGCTGAAATAAATGTTCAAAATATATTTATCAAAATAAAGTTTTTGGATGGTAGTTTCTCATCTGTAAGGTAGAGGACTTGACTATAAATTCTAAAGGCTTTCTATCTCTAAAGTTGAGTCTGAACAGTCTGAATTAAAAAATACACTTGCCTTTCTCAGGTTAGTACAGAACAATGACTTGCTATGTGTTTTGACTACAAAAAAGTAGTTTGCTCATACCTTGAGGGTCTCTTCCATTTTGTGGTGCTTTCCACAATGCAAGAGTAGTTTAGGTATCTGTGACTTCTTTCCTGAATAGAACTGAATTGAGCTAAATCGGGTTTTTAAGTCATCAATCACAAGCCCTCTGCAGTCCCAGACCTTATTACCTGGTGAGGTGTGTATCAACCTGCCCAGGCAATAACAGGATAGGGGATGTATAGCCCACTGAATCACTCTTTCCCTCCTAATAACACTATGATTATAATTTTTACAGGAAGAAAATTAGCATTCTTTTAACACTTACTGCATGCCAGGCACTGTGACAGACAATTTTAAGTGGATTAATCTATTTCATGCTTATTTTAAAGACAAAACTATAGCGCCCCAGAGAGGTGAAGTGTCTTGGACAAATCTGCCCCGCCAAGCACACTGTTCCCTCTAAATCACATGTGGGCCTTCATTTCCTTTACAGGACAGGAAACATTTAGAGGAAAGACAGAGGACCCAGCCTGATTTTAAATTTCTAAAGGACATCATGGTCGGTTTTCCTGTTGGGACATTTTTGTCAGTGACTCAGCCAGGCATTAAAGTCCTTCTGACAGCTGATCATATTATTTCCAGATGAGGCCTCTAGAACTAGATAGTAGACAGAGGTCAGGAAAGGCAGCAGCAGCAAAATGGGGTTTGTGCTTTGGAGAGAGAGAAACAAAAGGAGTGGCGAGGTTCTCTTGGGATCAGGCATGCGTTTCTGGGAGAGAAAAGGGCATACTGCAGAGCAGTGGGAAACAACCTCTGTGCCTGAGATAAAGAAATAAGGGGACTGAGAGAATGATATTAAAGGAAAAAAGAAAGGCACAGTGCATCCTTAAAATTACAGTGAAGCCTGAGCTAATGGGGCACTGGCTTGTTGTTTCCTATTCACGCAGCTCAGCTGGAAGTCTAGGAATAAAGCAGGGTCACGCTGAAACCCAGACACTGCTTCTCAGCTCTGCAATCCAAACAAGAAACCAGCAAACCCAGAAATCCAACTGTAAAGAATGCCCAGATACTTTAGCTGCTTGATTCCTATTAAAATCCACAGGAAAACAAATGCATCATTTTACAGCACTTTGAAAATGTGTTCAACTCATGGGCTTCAGAGAGTTGCACCATCCACATTTCAGGCTTTCTGCTCAAATAGGCTCGCCTCCTTTTGTCCTGTCTGAGGGGAGACTGTGTACCACTCAGACACAGGGCTTGCTGGTTGTGGGAAAGGACCTTAAGTTTTGAAAGGGGTTCCTTGCTTTAGAAATCACCATGTATCAGTGGGGTGATTTTAAAATATATTTAGAAATTCTTTGAAAATCTTCCCTTATTATGGCTGGACTCAGTGACTCACTTCTAAGTATTCATAGAATCAAAAGGGATGGTGTGTGGCTTCCAAAACTAGGTCATAAGGGGCTTCCTCTTTGCTCTCTCTTGAATCACTCACTCTGGGGTGAGCCAGGTGCCATCAGTAAGGCACCCTTCTGGATAGATCGAAATGGTAAGAACTCTCCCCAAAAGCCATGTGACTGAGTCACCTTGGAAGAAGGCACTCCAGCCCCATTTAAGTCTTCAGATGATGTAGCCCCAACTTACAACTTGATTGTGACCTTAAGAGAGACCGCAATTCAGAACTACCCAGGTAAGCCATTCACAAATTTCTGATCTTCAGAAACTGTGAGATAATGAATATATCCTAAGCCATTAAGTTTTGGGGTAATCGGTTATACAGTGATAAATAGCTAAAATAATAGTGTATTGTTATTATCTTCTTCGAGCTTTCAAAATGTATTCTTTTCCCTCTAAGCTGGATTCACTGAGGCATCACAATTTCATGACTTCTAGTGACCCTGGGTTCTCTGAGTTGCCTAGCATTCCATCTCTGGGCTCTGATTAGTCCTGGTTCCTGTTCTCCACTGGGTCAATGACTACCATCCTCCACTCTCCTCATATGTCTGACCCCAAACACTGTATATCCTCATTCAGCAGATTAGCTGACTCCTGTGCTTACAAACTTCCCAGTTGGTTAACTTTAAGCAGATTATTTACCATCTGCGTGTCAGTGACTCTATTTGTAAACAGAGATTATTATGATTATAGACCACCTCATTGGGGCATTTTTAGGGTTCAATGAGATGTAAAACTCATGAAACAATCCACAAATGAACTCAAATAAATGACAGCTGCTTGTATATGGAGAAGTAATGTTGCATAACAAGTAAGGATTTGATCGAGGGTACTGGCTGGCCTAGGTTTACATCCCAGCTACACAATTTATTAATTAGGTAACACTGGACAAGTTACTTAATTTCATCATATTTAGTTTCTCTCATTAGTAAAATGGGGCTACTAAAAATAACTTTTGAGTGCCATTATGAGAATTAAATGTCTGTGTAAAGTGCTTAGTCGGATGCTGACACTTAATAAGCTCTACAATAGTGTTGATATTATTATCTCTGTGATAAATGATAAACCTCCAGCTAAACGTCAACATCCTACCATCAACTCTTTGCCTACTTAGTTTTTCTTCTTCTCCTTTGGTTACAAGGGTACAGATGGTTAATCTCCCCTTTAGCTCTCATCACCACAGGGTCACTCTGGGACTTATCTAATCAATTATCTCCTCACCATCCCTAACTCCATTTATACCATAAACATAAACAAACTCAAATCTCTCCCAGTTTTGAAGAAAAAAATCCCTCCAACTATGGTTCCCTTTGGCTACTCATGTCCCTTCTCCTCATCTCAGCCAAACCTCTAAAAGGTAAGTTTCTACTTGCCATCTCTACTTTCTTCCCCCTCCTCAACCTACTGAAATGTGGCTTGATCCTTCATTTGGCTTCTGAAACAGCTTTGATCAGTGATGCAAATGATGTCTGTCTTGATAAACTGAGTGAAGGCTTCCAAGTCCTTATCTTTCTTAGTCCCTTAGTTACACTAGGCATTGCCCTTCACTCTATCCTTCTGAAGCACACTCTTCCCTTGACTTCCACAACACTCTGCTTTCGCTCCTCCCTCTTAGCCTTTCCTCTGGTCTCCATTGGCAGGCTGCTTCTCTCTACTCGACCATTAAATATTGGCTAACACCAGGATCTGGGATATCCTCAGGCCCTCCCTGAATCCTGTCCTGTATTGCAGTGGCTTCAGTTGTCATCTATATGCAGACACCTTCTGAGACTAGGTGGATAACAAGAGCTTTCTCACAGTCCTGCTGGACAATTTCACTTAGGTATTTCAAATGAACTTTGAAAACAACATGTCCAAATCCAAATTCAACACTGCTTACTGAAACTGCATTGTCATGAGACTGGATGTAGTACTGAACCTGAGTGCGGTCCAGGTTTAGCTAGCATTGGCTCCTTTATGACTGAACAGCATTGGTTGGGTCTCCTTGTCTCAATTTCTCCTCTCACATCCTCTGAAAATATCTTACCTAACCTATCATAGAAATCCAACAAATATCACCTAAGGACACTCTTGGGAGGTTTTCTGAGCTTACAATATGAAGTTCACATTTGGCTTGCATTTGAAGTGAAAAATATACTGAGTTGAAAACTGTACTAGAATTATCCATCAATTGCATTATTAAACTTGATATTTCTTGGCTTAAACTATAATAATGACATCAAAAGAACACTTTCCAATTAAAGGGAACAACTTTTAAAAGGTTATAAAATTCTGAAAATAAATATATAGTTTAGGGAAAATAGACGATATCATTGAATTCAAGATAATTTAACAACCACATGAGATGATGTTTTGAAAATCTACCCAAACACAATTTCCATTCTCAGGTTAAGATGAAAAGTGCTTTTGCTTATAATCATATCTAGATTTTTCATTTGCCATGTTTTATTAATTTAAATTTGGGAAAACACAAATCATAAAGGCTTCAGAAACTGTTAAATTACCTGAAACAATTCTGGGCCAGACTGTTTTCTAAAGCAAGAAGCTCAGACTGAAATGAGTCATATGAAAATCACAATTCATTTAATTCTTATAATGGCACTCAGAAACTGTTGTTTTTAGTCTCCCTATCATCCTTCCCATTTTACTGATGGTGAAACTAAACACAGTGTGATTAAGAAACTTGCCTGACATTACATAAGTAACAAATTGTATAGCTGGGATGTAAATCTAGGCCATTCAGTTCCCCACATCATATTCTTACCAATTCACACTGGCAACAATTTCATAATCATAATTGCAGATTCAGAGTATTTTAGGGACAAAGAAAAGGGCTCTGGTCACTCTCATTGAGACTACATTTTTTCATTCTACTTTTGAGTTCAATCGATAGGCATAAAATACCTGCCAGTATCTCAACTAACAATAAAAACATAATATCGTTAAATATTTTCTTATAGACCACCTGGCATACTACTAATTAAGAGTATGGGCTTTGCAGACAGTGAATCTTGGCTCTAAACATTATTTAGTTTTCTTATGAAATAGAACATAGCTCAGAAGCTTAATATATATAGTCACAAAGAGCTTCCTCAAATAAGAGCTTTCTCTCTCTCTCACACACACATGCACAAATTAAAGTTACTATTATGATTATGCTCATGGAAGTTGTATAAAACAGAGAGAGCAGGTGATTTTTATAGTCAAATTAGAGGCAAAGAAATCAGATCTCAGAGTTTCAGTGACATGTCAATGCCTCATGTTCATGCAGAGTATCATGTTAACGGTTAATGACAAACAAGAAAACAATTTAATCCCTATTTTTGTTGAGTTTTTAATTAAGTTGAGGAGTAAGATAGTTGTGGGAGAATTGTAATCAGGGATATGACACTGAGGGTGAAGTCGGGAAACCGTCTTGGTGGAACAGGGGCTTGAGCTTCATTTGAGGGCAGTATAGGATTCTGGGCCATGGAAGAAAGGAGCAGTAGGAATAGTCCAGAAACTCACAGAGGTAGAATTAAACTTAAGAGTTGAACAATATTCATTTTCAGGTCTAACAGCAGGGCAAAAAATTGTTATCATATCAGTATTCGCCAGCATTACTCTTCATTAAAATCTGTTGTTTTTATTTATTAATTGAAAAGATTTGGTTAAACAGAGTTGAAGGTATTCACATTTAAAGAATTAAGGCTAATTCTATCACTCAGTCAAGAGGATCATGCGTCTGATTCAAAGGGGTTAGAGAAGAGCCTGTTTGCCTCCACATTTGTCTCCCTACCCAACATGTACACCTTTCACCATTCACCTCTCAATTTGAGCTACTATGTAAGAAAATAGTTTTTCATGCAGATGCTTGGGTAAAAAAATCCCTCACTACAGTTACTATAGTATGCTCAAGCTCTGTAATGAGTAGAGATGAAGTTGTGGTAAAGTTGTGAACCAGATAAGATTCATTATTATATATTTTCCCCATAATGTTTTGTTTTCCCAGAAGCCTGAATTCATCATGGTCAATCATCTTCCTCAATATTTATTGAGTATCTTCTATGTCTGTGACTCTAATTTGAAGTCAGAATCCAAAGATACATGTCCTATATCTTTAAAGTCAAGTTCAGAGATAAGACTTGAAGAGAGGTAAGTGCTTTAGAGTACCTACAAGCACTCCCTAGGGCAAATTGAACTTTC
The DNA here is from genome assembly GCF_963930625.1 of Muntiacus reevesi. Taxonomy (NCBI): domain Eukaryota; kingdom Metazoa; phylum Chordata; class Mammalia; order Artiodactyla; family Cervidae; genus Muntiacus; species Muntiacus reevesi. The sequence continues at coordinate 43,996,488 of NC_089265.1, forward strand.
TTCTTTATTTTTAGGACTAGCATTTGCATTTATGGTGCCATTCCAAAGGTATATTCAAATTCTAAGATGAATAGCAATACAACTGTGATGCCTACTACTTCTATCAATAACATAACTCTGGTAACAATTGAATTTTCAGCTTCTAAAAGGCTCAACTGAGAGCCAATCCCATAGAGATAAAATGATCTATATTTTCTATTGGTTTGGATATAAATCTACTGTAATAAAATATTTGGCATTAGATATAGAGCCTTTCTTTTATCCTTATATTTTTATTTATTTCAAGTAAATTTCCTAGATTTCCCTTGACATTTATTTTGTGCCACTTCAATCTTATTTTGGGATATAGACATACACTTGACCAAAAATGCAACAATTGTATGTTTTCAAATGATTGCATTTTGATAGAATTCTGAAATGGCCAGAAATTTTAATAATATGTTGGTTGTTTTCCTCTGCTACCTGATGTCTGATATAAAAAGGTTTCCTTTTTGATGTTTACTACATGTGAGTTTGTTTATATAAAATGGAAGAAAAAAGATAGACAGTATTAAATCAAGCTAGTTATGAAAATTATTGTAACTACTTAAAAAAGCTTACCAGACAACACTTCGATTTCAATGACTTTTGGGGGGATTTTCACCAGTTACTACCAATATTTCATTCAAATACTTCTTTGATGATAGTCTGACATCATATTCCTTTTAAATTATCACATTAGCATAATAAACATATATTACAATGTCTCTTAAGCTATGTCATAAATCCTGTAAACCAGAAACAGCACTTTTGTTCCAAATAATTTACAGACACTATCACCGAAAAACAAACACTATTATTATATAAGAGCCTGAGAAATCCTATGCATATTCTGGTTTCCCAGTTTGGGGGAAAATATGCCAGAATGGTTGAAATGCAATAGATCTTGGTCAAAGATTTACTAAAGAACAAAAATACAATTGCTATTCCTGTGCTTTCTACAACCTGTCAATTTTATTTTCTTTTCTCAATTTCTCTGCAAGTTCACTTGGATCTTGTTGAGCCATGATTTGCCTTTATCAGACCCCTGTAAGCAGGGACAACAAATGTGCACATTTTACTGAACTTATAAGTGGCTTTTTCTGTTCTCTGCACTGGGATCAAGATCAGTTTTTCACTGGGAAATCAGATAATGTAAGTAACCCCTATTGGCATAGGCACAAGTTCCTATAGGTGTAGCACTGGTAAGAAACACAGGGAGAAAGAAAAGGAGAGTGAAAAAGAGGAGAACGTGAGGAGGTAAAATCAAAGAAAAAAAGCTAGAATTGGAGGAAAATGAATTAGAGGTGATTTTTCTAACCCAGCAAGGCAAGTGAACACAATATAAGTACTGCCTTTGTGCAATCATATAGAATTAGAAGACAAACAAAAATGACACAGAAAGGCAGTGCCAGCATTCTTTGAAAATGATTAAGCAACTGAGCTAATTACATGGCTACTCCATCTTGAATAAAGAAATAATTAGCTTTCATTTATTCACAGTTCATCTGCACGAGAAAGTTCCAAAATGGTTTTCCCTCCATAAAGCTGAATAATAACAACTCAGGTTTACAAGAGCGATGTGAAACTATGAACATTTAAAAATGACTTCTGAATCATCACATTTTAAATAGTTAATTCATTTGTTAATAAAATGAACAATTAGATGCTCTTGGTATTAGGGGACATTTTAGCATATTCTAATTCTTTAAAAACTGTATTTGTTCTAGTTCACAATTGATATATACTTAAAAGTCAACTAGGAATCTAAGGCAAGAATTAACCAAAATATATTCCACAAAGACTAGTCTCAGATACTTTGAAAAAAGTTAGAATTACTATTCCAGTCAGTTCTGCCAACATAACAATCTGGGAATTGCTGCTTGAGATATTTAATTTGTATGTGATACAAAACATCAAATACATTTTAGTTAAGAGAATACTACACTGATACAATTATCTTATTCCTTATTCTATATATTCTGAATAGATTTGTGTTTCTACATGTAATTTGGTAGCATAGATATGGACATTTCTTATTACTTAAAGGTTCTGAAGGATTCAAAGAGTATTTATTCACTGCTTCCATTTCATGATCTTTGACTTTTAAATTCAGTTTTTGCATTGCATTTTAAAAACTGCACATATTTCACTGAAATAGGATGGTTTCACGATATTGTAATACAATAGAAGAAGTGGTTTAGGATCAGTTATTTCTCAACTTCTTTGATTAAAAAAAAATTTTTTTTGGCCCAAACAGACTTCATGTTACTTAGGAAAAACTGCTCAGCACATTTATTATACTGTATTGCAGGTCTTTATTGGGAACGAAAGATTGTACTGATCTGATTTAGAGGAGCATTGATAAATAATTAATTGCTAAAATTACTGGGGACAAAGAAGTGAATAATGCCTCGCAATCTGTGTGCATAGTTTAACTCACACCAGTGGAATTTTGGAAAGCATTGCATAAGGGGAAAATCCGGTTGTTAGTAGCAGAGGAAAACTCTAAAAGGGAGGTAAGGAATGGCTTGTTTGCAAGTTTTAAACAAACAAAAATGAGACCCTGAAAGGAACAGAAACAAGATGATGACTCAGAAAAAAATAGGATCAAATTCTCTGTTCAGTGTGTGGCTATAGACATCAGAATAGGAAAGAGAGGGTGATCCTCTTCTGAGTTTGGTCAAGGGCTTCTGAGAAGTCCTGGAGTGGGGAATAAAGATTCCCGGGAGTGTGCCCACTCCTCACCCAAGCATTTAGCAAAGGAAAGGGAAGCCACAAGTTTGAATGGAAAGAATCTCCCTCTGTAGCCTCCTGTCTTAGGTGAAGGACACTCAAATAACAAAGAAGTTGGAGACCTGGGTGAAGAAAAGTCCCCATTTTATGTATCAGTCAATGAGCTCATTTTGTTAATTAATTTTAACATAACTGGGCCAAGAGTACTTGCAAAATTGGATTGATATTTTGATTGATTTGATTGATACCCTACTGATTCAAAACAAGAGGGAAGTTAAGTCTTACTTAGGACTTTCCTGATTAATTTTATTTTACTCTTTTGATATCACCTCTATGAGAAGTAACATGGAGGAGCAGCTCCCAGAACTTACATCTCTTCCAATCAGGTCTTCCTGGTTTTCCACAATTCCCCATGGGGCAATACCTATGGTACATATCTTTCCTCGAGACTTAGATGCATGGTCCTTCAAGGCATCGCCAACATGACGAATAACACCTAGGCAGAAAAAGAGAAATGTTAACCTTGCCTTTCAAAGCATTGTTTTCCATTGATCTAAAGGAAACTGTGGTAACTGTTTTTTCTAAGATTAAATGCATTGAATATAAAATTTTGACATATTTCTACAAAACTACACATTACTTTGCCAACAAAGGTCCATCTGGTCAAGGCTATGGTTTTTCCAGTGGTCATGTATGAATGTGAGAGTTGGACTGTGAAGAAAGCTGAGCCCTGAAAAATTGATGCTTTTGAACTGTGGTGTTGGAGAAGACTCTTGAGAGTCCCTTGGACTGCAAGGAGATCCAACCAGTCCATCCTAAAGGAGATCAGTCCTGGGTGTTCATTGGAAGGACTGATGCTGCAGCTGAAACTCCAATACTTTGGCCACCTCATGTGAAGAGTTGACTCATTGGAAAAGACCCTGATGCTGGGAGGGATTGGGGGCAGGAGGAGAAGGGAACGGCAGAGGATGAGATGACTGGATGGCATCACCGACTCGATGGGCATGAGTTTGAGTAAACTCTGGGAGTTGGTGATGGACAGGGAAGCTTGGTGTGCTGCGATTCACGGGGTTGCAAAGAGTCAGACACGACTGAGCGACTGAACTGACACATGTTCAGGAGAGAACATAAACTTGCAGCTCTAATGCTGCATACATTTGCCGGACTTACAGATGAACTCTAGCAGTGAATTCCTTATTTTATTCTAATGAAATAAAAGAAGAATACAGTGTCTATGAAAAGAAAGATACTTTATACTTAGATAATCTTTTTCTTATAAGCATAATGATGTATTAGCATAACTAAGAACTAACAACATGACTATATCCTATAAAAAGCATCATAAATAATATATTAAATCTGTACCAAAGTTTGTATATGAATTAGGGTCATCAAATAGAGCAATTGCTTAGTTTGGATTTTGTTACTCTTGATTTCACCTTCTTATATACAGAGACATAATGTGGAGACTCTGCTTGTAAAGAAAAGGTTGACACAGTCTGTGGAAAATTTATGTTAAAAATACATGAATACATCTTTTTAGACATCATTCTAATTATTTTCCTCTCTGTCTTAATGGCCTTCCCATCACCACAACCTTCCTCACCATAGTTAAGAGAGAGAAAATTCAGTCTACAAGATGGTAGGAAACGTGCTTTTTACTTTTTAATAAACTATTTGGAGAAGATGTAATTTCTAATCTTTTAACTGCCCTCTCAAGGGACCATTTTTATAGAAGATATAAAATATAGTTTCTAAGAAAAGATGTTTCCACTTATTCTTTAAGGAAAACACTACCCATTCTTCAAGGAAAAACTCATACCTAGAGCCATCTCCTATATGAAAGCTAAGTTGGGGTTGATTTCTTCTCCATTTGAACAGCGCTGCAGCTGGTGTATTTTGAATAGTTCAGTATGTCACTGAACATATTCTTCTGTGGTTCATAATCACAAGTGAGAAAGAATGTCTCTGCTCAGAGTAAACTCACTGAGGAGAAGGCTGGAGGTAAGTGTCTTACTTTCTGCAGGTGCTTCAGGTGCCGGCACAGAGGGAGGGCTCAGGAACTGGTCACTGAACCGACCAAGCACGTAAAACACACCAGGCAGTTTAATCACAGGAGACAACAGACATGTGTGAGCAGCTCAATCCTGCAATATCCATAAGATCAAACAGGAAGAGCCTCCTTTAAAAAAACCAAACAACAGGGTAGTGTAAACAGCCACTAATCCTGTCCAGTTGTGCTGGGAGTGTTGAGGAGAGCATTAATTTCACTTACTCATCCATCTACGGGTCTTCTAAAAGAGAGTATTGATAAAGAAAAACAAACACAAGAGCAAAGCTATCAATATTAGTGTTAATTTTATTTTTCCTATTTATATGTAAAACTCCTTTGGGGTCCAGTCCTGGACAAGAAAGTTAACTTCATGGTACCCCTCCCTCCATCTGCCACAATTCCATTATCACCTCTTAAGCTGAGTGTGCTACCACTAGAACCTCACTTTGAGTCCTGGACTGAACGCTATGCCTGGAGAGAGGTAGAGGTGAACACTTTGGTTTACAATCCTTGTGCTATAAATTCTCCTTTTGATATTGGATGCTTTTCACAAAAGAAGAAAAACAATATACAATGTCCCAAGTTCCTGCAAACAGAAGATAAGCATTTCTTTCCTTTTCCTTTTTTTGGGGGGGTGGGGTGGTGGGTGGGAAGCGGGCTGTGCTGCATTACTTACTGGAATCTTAGTTCCCTGATCAGAAATCAAACCTGGACCCCTGGTAGTAAGAGCGCTGAGGCCTAACGACCAGGCACTAGGGAATTCCCTAGTAAGAATTTCTTTTAGAAACTTTTGTGTTGCTCTCCATAGGAGTTTCAGGTTATGTCAGGAAAGCAAAAGACTGAATAATCATAGGCAAATGGTGCCTGTTAAACTATGAGTGGAAGTTGGAGCTTACAACCTCAACAGCCAAGAAAGAAAACTCTTCTGTAGATATTTGATCACTGTAACATAAACAGTTGGCTGCGCAGGTCATTCTAGAATCATGTCAGTTTACAGGCTGAGTCAGGGTTTCACATGACAATGATAGGCACAGGCAATTGGCAGAGTTCACTGCAGAAATGCACCTATGTTGTTGTGGGCTGAATGTTCACAAATTCTAGATATGGAGAAGAATTCTGAGTGCAGGTGTCACTTAAACATCATCTAAACCAGCGGTCCCCCACCTTTTTGGCACCAGAGACAGATTTCACAGAAGACAATTTTTCCACGGACAGGGGTGGGGATGGGGAGAGAGAGATGGTGGAAGCAGCAATGCAAGTGATGGGGAGTGATGGGAAGCCACAGATGAAGCTTGCCTGCTGCTCACCTCTTGCTGTGAGGCCTAACAGGCGGTCCACGGTCCAGGGATTGGGGACCCCTGATCTAAACTACAAACAAATGACTAAACAACATTGAGATAACATTTTATTTAAAACTAGTTGGTCCATGGTTATGTTCAGAATGTCCCATTAACTTCAAATGTGTCCATGTGGGCAGACTTTGAGTCTTGAAACAAGTCTGAATTAACTTACTGCAGCATTACCTGTCTCTTCCAATTGGCACTTCTGATTCACTCTGGGGAAACATGTCAAAACAATTTACAGGCATCCATTCCATTATCAAATGCACATTCACAATGTTCTGCAGATAAGCACTTAACTCTAAGTGGCTTTTTAAGAACTGATTTGACAGCCTCCCTGGATCACAATATAGAAACTCATTTGGCAAGTAGAAAAAACTACTTGGACTTCAGAGTGGGATATGTTCTGTTGGTGCAGAGTTGATTCAATGAAATATTTTAAATGATAAACACATACTACTCCAGTTGCTGTTATCCTAGATGAAAAGGGCATTTTGGCAAAATTAAAGCTACTTGCATCAAACTTAAACTCACTTAGAGAACAGGTATGGAGTCTCCAATTTAGAGCAAAAGTTATTCCTTAAAAAAATATTGGATGCTTATTTGGCAATTTGAGGTATTGAAAATAACCTGTAAAATTCCATCAGTCATGTTTATAAATACTATATTGTCAGGTATCCCAGTCTGTGTCTTAAGTGTTAGTAATTCTTGGTAGAGAAATGACAAAAACAGTTATCATTTAGGTAGAGGAAGGAGGGAGAATCACTGAAATGAGCAATAACCAGCAACTGTGGACATAAAGGGGTAGGGGCTGAGGTGAGGATATGTAAACATGTTTAACCTTAGAAGAAAGTGACCTTAGTCACAATCTTGTGATCTCACGCTGCCCTTCTCTGGCCTACTCCAATTACCTGTGTTGACTCCTCCAGTGAATATCCATGCTCCAGTTGTCATGGCTGCTTTGATGAGACCTTTTCCAAAGACCTGCTTGAGTTTTGGCTGGAGTTCAAAGTTCTGCAGGCCCCCATGCACCGAGATGAGAAGCTTGGGAAGCTCCAGCTGCCATTCCTTGGTCATCAGGTGTAGGAGGAGATCAGGTTTTGTATCAAAAGATACTCGTACATACTAGAAAAAGAATGACTATTGATTAGGGAGGAAGGGCAGGGTGGCTGCAGCTGCTTATCTTTACTGATTGCAATGATATGTGTAGTTACTTGAAGAAAATGTCTTGTAAGAAATAAGATTTTTTTTTAAAAGGGGCAAATCAATTGCTTTACTGAAGACCTTCATTAGATAAAGAGATTCACCATCTTTAACAGGTTTTTTTGAAATTCTGAATGACTATAAATTTTAAAATTATCTAACTTTCTAAAATGCAGTATAAACACAACTTTCCCCAGGATGACTGCTTTGCTCAAAGGAAATCATATTTATATTTAACCTTAACATTTGTGCAACAGTTCAAATGTTGCTACCATTTTCAATATAAGTAATTCCTTTATAACAACTGGACCTACATATGACTGTTTCTGTGACCCTATTATTTTGGTAGGTTTTGAAAAATTCTACAGTTCTACATAATGTAATGAGAATGTTTAAATGTGGTAACAGCTGATTATATTTAGTTAAACCTAAATTAACTGCATACCAAATGTTTGCTTTATCTTTCAAAGAAAAGTGACAAAAGTCATGCCAATTATTTTTAAGGAATAGTTGAAAATATTAGAGTGCATAGCAGATATCAAGGTATTTACATATGCAACTAGAAATAAAATTATTGTATGTATATATAAATAAAATTCTATAAATACATACAATGACAAACATATATATATATATATATATATATATATATATATATATATATATATATATATAAAACTAAACATTTAGATGGGCTTCCCATATGGCTTAGGTGGTAAAGAATCTGCCTGCAATACCAGAGACCTAGGTTCTATCCCTGGGTCCAGAACATCTTTTGAGAAGGGAAAGGCTACCCATCCCAGTATTATTGCCTGGAGAATGACATGGACAGAGGAGCCTGGAGGGTCTCAAAGGAGTCCAAGGGGTCTCAAAGAGTCATGACTGTTCAACTGTCATGTTAAATCTTTCTTTAAAATTATATAAATATTCTCATTTAAATCTTTGTTTAATTATATAAAGATTTCATTTCTATCTGGAAACAACTCGAATACTTGGCAAATGCACTGAAAAGCCTTTTGCAATGCATTGCTGAGCTGGCATGAAAAGAGAGAATATTCAGATACCTAAACAAAGTGGAAGCTGGAATCTCTGGGAGTAAGGAATACCAAAGGAAGCTTTGGCCTTCAGGCTTTCTCCTAAACCCTGGAAGACCCTGAGCAGCTGTTTTAATAGCTTAATGCAGTATGGGGGGCATAAGAAGAGACCCCACATAAAGCTGAGATACTTCAAAGAGATCCACTCTCAAGTATAAGGACGGAAAATAAGTAAGGAAGGAAACAATAAGTGTAAGGGAAGGAAAATAAGGTCAGAGGAAGAGAGCAAGGAAACTTGCCTGCTGCAACCTTGATCAGTAGATGGGGAAAAATTCTCCTCTGGTTATTTATAAACAAAAGTGGGCCCTCATACAGATTTTGGTCTACATCCACATTCTCAGTGTGGTCTGAGAAACATCAGAATATTTAATGTAAGTGGAGTAATGGCTCCAGATAACTGGCAGAAGCAAATGCAAATTATTTGTGGAGGAATGCATCATCAAATCAGATCTCAAGTAATTCTCTTGGGAAAATAAACATTTCATTGTAAAAAATATTACAAATCACATAACGAGATAAAGCAACATGAAAGAGAACCAAAAGACACAATAGGTAGCAGAATAAGATCCTCAAAGATAGTAAAATGCTCTGACAGAGAATATAAAATGGTTTCATTTAATATGTTAAGAACATAAATGAAAAAGCTGAATATATGAATAAAGAACAAGAATTATAGAAAATGATCACATATATTTGAAAAAGAGTAAAAAACAGAACTTCTAGAAACTAAAATGTAAAAATTTAAATGAGAAATACAATGGGTAAATGAAACCATAAGATCAGACATGCTAACTGTCAGTTCAGTTCAGTTCAGTCACTCAGTCGTGTCCGACTCCAGCCCCATGAACCGCAGCACACCAGGCCTCCCTGTCCATCACCAACTCCCAGAGTCCACCCCAACCCATGTGCATTGAGTCAGTGATGCCATCCAGCCATCTCATCCTCTGTCGTCCCCTTCTCCTGCCCTCAATCTTTCCCAGCATCAGGGTCTTTTCCAATGAGTCAGCTCTTCGCATCAGGTGGCCAAAGTATTGGAGCTTCAGCTTCAACATCAGTCCTTCCAGTGAACACCCAGGACTGATCCTATAGATACAGAGAAAAACCACATGCAGCCTAGAAAAACAGGAGAATTGGAAATACAGAAGAAAATGTGATAATTTTATAGGAGGTAATCAGAATTCCAGATAGAAATAAAGGAGATAACAGGAAAGAAACAATACTTGAAGAGACATTGGCAGGGAATTTCTCAGAATTACTAAAAGATTCCAATTCTCAGATTCAAGAAGTTCAATGAAACCGAAGAAGGATAACTAAAAAGAAACCCCATCCATACATCAGTCATAGAGAAGACCAAAGGGTCGGGGTGGGAGAAGCATTCAAAAGGAGCTAGAAAAGAAACACTGATCACCTACAAAAAAACAGTCCCTAGACTGAAGGCTTATTTCCAACAGCAACAATGGATGCAAGAACAGTGTCTTCAATGTGCAAAGAGAAATTATTTGTCAGTGTTGAATTCAACAAAAAGTATCTTTCCAAAATAAGATCATTTTACAGGCATTTTCAGACTACCAAAACCTAGTATTTACCTCTAGTATACTTCACTGAAGGAAATTTTAAAATACATGGAGCAGGCAGAAGTTACGTGATCCCAGAAGGATGATCTGGGATGCAAGAAAGAGTAGTAAATAAAGACATTAGCGTAAACAGAGTAAATCTTAAAAAGCGTTGGTTGTAAAATATGAAATGATAATAGTGTCTAATTTATGGTGGAAAGGGATAGAATAAAGTGCTGGATAATATAGAATATAAACTAGGAAGCAATAATGAGAATTAAAGTATTCTAAAGTCTACATATTGTGTGTGAGATAAAAGTACTAATTTTGGAATTTGTTAAATATTAATGTTGAAGCTGCATAACAAAAAGAATAGACTTGCATGGAATCATACAAACATGCTTTTAGATGTATAACTACATACAGGTAGGTATCAAGGACATGACAATTTATTTTAAAGTTTTTGGATATGGGAGATACCATTACTATAAAAATCTCAAAAATTATATGTTATTCTTTTTTGAAAGTATATTTTAAGTATATTTAGGTGAAATCTGAGGCAAAAACATACAAAATAGGAAAGTAGCTTGATAAATTAAGCTGTATCATCAAGAACTACCAAAGAGCTAGAGTTTACCATTTATTGTACATATACTAGAAATACGAAAAAGTATTAGAATTTAACAAGCTGATTTTATATTGATTTGATCTACATAGCAAAAATTAATTCCATAATGGAAAGGGTAAAGGTTGGCAATTTTAGCTAACCACATTATATTAATAGAATTTTATCACTTATATCAACAGAATTTGACTAGAGTTTACAATGTGTGAAATAGGAATCTTGGGGCTGGAGAGAGGGTATCGCAAATATAAATGTTTCTTAAATAAAAGTTTTAAAAATTATCATTGCTATATTTGTTATCTCATTGAGTGACTGTATATAAGAAAGGCTACCTATATAATGGACGCTATGTTTTCTGTGCCTATACACTGAATTTATGCTACTTAAGTAGTCATAATTTGGGAGCTTTACTAGATTAAATTTATATAATTTTGACTAATTCTAGAAAGGGATACTTGGTCAAGTAAAGTAGAACTGAGATTCAGAAGGCTTCAAAACTATATAAACCAAGAATGTTCTGTATGGGAGATGCTAAAAAACTGCGTTTCCAGTTATTCAATAATTTGGTATCTCAACATCACTCTCTTATTCCTTCAAAAAAACAAGGATCCATATTCTTCTAAGGTGAGATCTAAATTACACTTCTAAATATAGGAAAACATTTAAGTATAAAGAGTATTCTAAAATTATGTGCCCCTTCCAAACCTAAGTAGTAGTTGTAGGTTTGTGATTAGGATTATGGCTTTTCGAACTTCAAGATACCTCACTGAGTGTTCCCACCTACATGTTTCATTTAGCCAGGTAAATAATGTGAGCTTCTGAGCCACGGGGAGTATCTGGGATCAGACACACCTACATTACTAACTCAATGTGAAGAGAGACTACAGTCATACTAAATCACTACAGAGACTGTGTGATAATTTTCATTAGGCTTAACCTAGCTAAATAATGCATTCTGGAGTTCAATTATTTACAGTAATTAGTAAGAATAACTCAAATGTGTTTTTAGGAATAAGTCTCACTTGGTAAATAATTCACTTTGGAGCTTCTAACGTTATACACACAACTTACCAATAAGGAACCAAATTTACTGATCACATGAACAGTTCACTGGAAAACTACCAATTTAGTGAATATTTAAAAGTTCCTTTTGAGCTAGATTAATCTTTTTCCTAGTTAGGAAACTAAGAAAAGCTTGTTGATGATCACAAAACACTTGTTACCCTGTTAATAAGTGCTCCAGTGGAGATAAATGAATGACCTTAGATCACCTTCTCCCCAGTTCTCTATCTTACAGAGGAAGAAAGGAAGGCCTGTGTTAGGTCCTTTTGCTCATAAGCTCTCTTTCCATATTTCACCTGGCTCTCGATTTCTTAACTACTGAGAAAAACACCCCAAGTCTGCAACCAAATCCCTTGTGTTCCAAGCACATATATGCTGTGTGTGGATTCACACTCCAGGTCTCTCTGACACCAGGTCCTTACTCTTGACCTCAAAAACAAATGCTTTTTCTCTCCTCACTTTTCCTTTTCCTTCACCTATAGACAAGAGGTCTGCGAGTTCTAATGACCCATTTTTCAAATAATGCTCTCCACCAGGCCTTTCCCTCTATTGCTTTAGTTGCTATTTTAAGAATAAATGCTCTTACTAGGATGTCAGTATGTGTCATGGCAACACTCCTAGTGGCTTTTCTAGCCCTGTGTTCTCAATGAGATACCAACAGGCGACTCCTATCCCCAATACCTTTTTAATAATACTATTTTCCAATTCAAAGGGTTGCATCATACATAAACTCCCATTCTGCCTGTCGTGGTTCCCACAATTTGGCCTTACCCTACTTATTGAGAGGCATTTCCCCACTCTTTTCTGTATTTGGTTAGTGCTAGTTCTTCAAGTCCTGGAAAATCCAGTTTCTCCCCTTTCATCTGCATAAATCATTCTTGTTTTTCAAAGGCTCTTATTGACTTTTCCTTAGAATGCAAGCTCATGTTGACACAGTATAACTCTCAGTCAAATTCAGTATAATATACATAAATATTTTCCCTGTTGTTTCTTACATGTGTCAGTTTTATCCCGCCATTTGCAAGATATCTGAGGGCAGGGATCATGTGTGACCTGACCTACGATTTTGGATAATCCTTTCTCTCCTGGCTATGATGGAGCTACAATCGCAGAAATAAAAAGGAGTTTGGAAATATCTCAGCGATCATGGGAACTAGAAATCACCTATTTCAGTTCTTCTGCTTTACGGATGAGGACACTGAGACCTGGGGAGGCAAGTGACTGGGACATCAGGCTTATTAATAGCTATCTACTAGTTAACCACTCACCCAATCCATTGTTAAAGCTACTGTTACAGTGGAAACTCTAGGTTGAGCTGGGCTCCTCAAACTTTAACATGCAAAACTCATCTGGGGGAACCTAAAAAATTCAGGTTCTGATTCAGTAGGTCTGAGTTGGGACTTGAGATTTTGTATTTTTAACTAGCTCCCAAAAGGGACCACATGAGTAGAAAGGATTACAACTCTTTCCCAGACCAAAGATTCTCAGTGGTGTGTCTTGTGTTTATCATTGGGCCAAAGGCAAGAAAGAACACTTTAAATATTTTACATAAAAATCAAAGAGAAGAATGGAGGAAAAACTGGAAAATTACTCAGGCCATGAGAAATAGGAAAGTGCAGTCATTAATAAGCTACTCAATTCCAACTACCTGATCCTTTTTCACCAGGACTAATTCCTATACAATGGAATCCATGATTAACATTATTTATGTTATCTATCAGCCCACCCCTGATTATCCAGAAGCTGATAAATAACACAAATACTAGGTGTCCCTGTCCCTTTAATGTTGGCCATTATTTTAGATTTATTTTGTCCTTGGAGAATAAAAGATCTTTTAAAATGGAAGTATTTAAATGAATCAATCCATTACCTTTTGTCATGTTTTTGTTTAGCAGCCCAAGGAAACAGTTTAGGGATAAGACGGTAATTAAAACTAAGGGATAAAAGGATATTTTGTGATTGCGTGGAGATTTCAATTTTTAAATTATATCCTTATATCCATAAAAATCATGTTATTCAGTAACCTCTCCTGGAACTATATTAATAATATAACAGTTAATTCTTGTGCCCAAATCAGCAGCTTCAGGTTCATAAATGGTTGTACCCAGAGCAATTAATTCATTCCTACTAAATGGTCAAAGTGATTAGAAATTAGGAGCTATTTTGGTTGTCAAGCAATTTTGACTGTCCACTTGTGAAGTCATTAATTGCTAAGGGGTCACCTTACAAATAACCAGAAATCTTCCTAACATGTTTATTAAATTCTGTGACCTGGGCAGTACTCTGATGCAGTGATGCATGCTCCCGTTTACAGGTTTCCCTGGAGAAGGGCATGGCAACCCACTCCAGTATTCTTGTCTGGAGAATCTCTATGGACAGAAGAGCCTGGGGGGGGGGGGGGGGCGACAGTCCATGGGGTCACCAAGAGTCGGACACAACTGAGCGACTGAGCACAATCACGTGCAGAAACACACTCAAGCATCAGATACTGGCACTGCAGGTCATCTGATCAGCTTGAGACCCTCTCTTGCGAAATGAGGGTAATCCTGAACACCACACGGAACACTAAAGAGTAAATTGTGGGAAAGACCTGGAAAGAAAACCGACACATGGAAATTAGACTATAGGCACTCACAATTGACTTCTGCATCACACGACCTACATAACTTGCCTTTAGTTCTTTAATGTACCTTTCAAAGTAGCCCTTTGTGAGTTATCTGGGGAATGACTGGTACAAGTTATAAAAAGTACCTATCCAGAGGGAAACTGCTACCTCTGTCTGTGGCCACCAATCCTATTCTTCTCCCTCATGCCTTTAGTTCCCTGATTTTAATTTCTAGAAATAAACTGAGCTCAAATGAGTCATCCACACCTGTACTGCCATCATTAGGGTCCCTGCCTGACAGCAGACAGCCTGTGTGATGAGCTAATGAGATTAAAAAGAGTATCTAAAGAAAGCACTGTGTAAAACAGAAGTTAGTTCTATTTGAAATTATACTATTTGATCTATTCCTAGGTCCTTTGGAGGTCAATGCATACAAGCATGATTTTCACAAGAATACCTTGAATTCCAAACCACAAACTTACAAATGAAATTTTGTGAATAAGTCTATAAAAGCAAAATAGAGTTTTTGTTTTGTTTGAGTGGCAGAGGGCTTTGGTAACTAAAAATTTTGAGTTTCTGCTTTTTCCAGTTGTTAAGTTTTTTTGCTTGTTTGTTTAGCAGGTAGTTTCACTGCAGTTTTTTCTAAAGCCACTCTAACCTGCTCCATCACTAGAAAAGTTACTATTCACTTGTCAAAGCAGAACTCAACTTTACTATGGCCTCACTGCATTAAACTGGGAGGGAAATCACAGAGGTGCTACAGATCAAATAGCATTCTTCTCTTCAAAACACCCAGGGTGGTGAAGGCTGAGTGGAGAAGCAGCCATCACTACTTAGAATAGGCTGGGGCTGTTTAATTAGAAATAATAATAATCTTTCTTTAGAATTCTGAACTTGACCCATTGTGGAGTAATTTGTCTCTGGTTTTAAACTAAATTTTGACTGACATCATTTTGCCCAGCTTTTAAATGAAAAGGTAAAATAACTACAGGACAATAAATCTGGTTACACTTTAGGAAATGGTAAATGGCAAATCTTTCTAACCCTCACTGAGAAACCATCTTCAAGTCTTAGAAATAATCAATTGGTATATTTCAGTAGTACTTTCTCTGAGTAATGGAACTACTACAGCTAAACCTATTTTAGTAGTATTTTTAATGCCTTTCTTCTGAGTATGCAGTGGGAAATTTGCCCCATTTTCCTTCTATTGAGAACTGTGACAAGCATCTTTTCATTTTCTAATTCTCTGTAGCCCCATTTTCAATGAGTAGTTTTAATTAAAGTTGTGGCCAAGGAGAATATGTTGCATCAGACTCTTGAGACAATTTTGCTGATATCAGCTTTCCAAGTCCATGGAGCCTTTGGTTTTGCACCAGGTGTTTAATGCGTACAGTGGTTTAATGTGCAAGCTGAACCACTAGAAAGAAAGATCTCTAGAAAGAAAATATTTGGAATGCAAATGTAAGGTGTCACTGTTACAGGAGTTTTTGTTTGATTGACTCACAAAATTTTGGAAGTGAAAATGCCATTGTAATTTATTCTATATTGCTTTTATGATTCTTCAATATTAGATAACAGGTGCTCCAGGTGATTGATGCTGATAAGCCAAAACTAAAGGTTTAGAAATAATATAAAACTTCACTGAGCATATGACCTAGTTGCAGGGGGGTACTCTGTGAATTTTCTGCCAGAATTGCTTTTGTGTAAAATTTTCTAGAGCAAGATGGGTTTCTTGAGGAAGGTTAGTTCTTATTTCTCTACAGGTCTATGATTAAGATCAGAAGTTTAAATGATACATTCTAGCTTTATTCCCAGTTTCTGAAAGGTTTTCCAAAGGTACTGCCAATAATCTCAATAGTCTAGAAATTTCAAGGTGGAAAATGGAAAACAACAGAGCAATTACAAAACCCCTCAAAAACTACACCATGCTATACAAAGCTACTTAGTTAGCTATAGTCCAGTGATGAGGCATTTTGTTTTGTACTGGGATTTTTTAAATATATTTTGTGCATGTCAATCAATGATTCTCATATCAAATCTCCATAATGCAAAGAAAGACAATTTTAAGACAAGAAGATTTAATCCTAAAGCATTTTAAGAGTATAAGATGGTAGATGTCATGCTGCTGACAGCATGCCCTTTCCTGGACACACATCAAGTATTATATCTCTTCAATCTCACCTATTCCCTCTCACACCCTCATCTTAATGCTCAGAAAAGAAAGATTGCGTCCTGGCTGACTCAATACTTAGAGCTCTAAGTGTGAAAATGAGGCATAGGTATAATTCTCTAAATTATATGAAAGCTGTAATAAGGGGCTCAACTTACTCTAATATCAGAGTGAATATCAAGGGAATACCTGAAGAGAATTATGTAGGTGACTTGAGAAGTTTAAATACAAGTCCTTAATTAGGTTAAACTTACCTGGTCCATAAGTCAGCTCAGCCTTAATTGGAAGAGATGATTAGTAAGCAAATAAGATTCTAATTAAGTCCAGCACTGCTTCCTTCTCTAAATAATTTAACAGCCTCAGTCCCAGATATGAAGAGTCTTTGAGAAAGGACCCAGTGTCTGCTATCAGACCATCTTATTATTGCTTAGTCAGTTTTAAAAAGTTGCCTGGAACCCAGTCTAGTAAGAAAATGCCTAAACCAGGGCTTCAGTATCTTACTACCTTCTTTTGTCCCTGAGTTCTGATTTTACCAGGCATCTGAATGAACTGCGAGGTCCTTTAATCCCCAGGAAATGACCTTAGAAGCATGCAGTTTGGTAGGATGTGGCTTGGTGTAGAGAAGAGAGGAATGCAACTCCTTCAGTCACTGTCAGCTTTGCACAAGACTTCGTTCTGTGCCACAGTTTCTCTCTCTATAAAGAAGGAAAGATGCTGGTTTCACTGCTGTTTCACTGGGGTTTGTCAAGCCTGAGAATTAGGGACAGAACACCAAAAGTACTGGGAAGGTCTTAGAAAATAGTTCCATTAACCTAGGATATAATTTTATGAAGAACTTTGTGCTCACAACTTTTGAGTTCAATAACCTCAACAAATACTAGTGATCTTATAATTCTACTAAAAAGTTTTCAAAATTCTTAGGAACTGGGCTTCCCTTCAGGCTCAGGTGGTAAAGAATCCACCTGCAATGCAGGAGACCTGGGTTTGATCCCTGGGTTGGGAAGATCCCCTGCAGAAGGGAAGGGCTACCCACTCCAGTATTCTTGTCTGGAGAATTCCATGGAGTGTACAGTCCATGAGGTCTCAAAGAGTTGGACATGACTGAGCGACTTTCACATCACTTCTTCACAGAAAGGAACTAGAAACACATAGTAACTAGCTTCCTTTCAAAACATCTACTATAGTCTGTACCAGGCATACAAGACAGAGAAGAAAAAGAATTGACAGAGAGTCCTAAGGATCTTGAGTTCGAAAACTAGCTTTGTCAAATAACTGGGTGACTCTCAGAAAATAATTTAACTGTTTTGGGCTCGAGTTTCCTATCTGTAAAATAGGTAAAGAGATTGGTATCATTTAGTATTTTTAAGGTTGGCTGAACAGTAGAATAACTGAGCTAACTTTTAAAACACTTTGGATGTCCAGGTTCTTCCCCAGACCTCTGGGAATGATTCTGGGCATGGGCACTGGTAGTGGCCCCACAGGTTATTCTGAGCCTCCAAGTGGAGAACCACTGTATTGATCCCTCATTGTCTTTGGTGATCAAAGTTCTGTGACATCACGGTGTGCTGTCTATGGAGTAACACAGACACAAATGTGAGATGTGGTTCTCACATAGCCCACCACATTTTAACAATGAGTTCCTTTACTTCAACTGTATCTTCCACCAAACTATGGCACACTCTTTCTCACGTTGTGTCCAGACCACATTGGCATTTGACCCAGGTGCATCAATTTGGGCTATCTTGAGGGGAAAAGTTAATGTTATACCTTATTTATTTATTTTTTAATTAATGAAGGTCAAAGTTAATCTGCCCTCTAGAATTTCTTGACCACTTTGTTAAAAATCATTTCAACTTTTAAGCATTCTTGTTAGGAGAAGGTGACCAAAGACAAATTAAGTTAGTTGGCCTGTTTCACTTCCAGCTTGGTGAATAATTTAACCATGCCTCCCCCATCCAAGGACTGGCACCCTTAGACAGCAGATGCTGATTCTTCCCTTGGACAAACTGCACGGCAGTTTGCTGGAGAGAACAAGTGGGAAAGAAGCCACATGCAAGTGGCTCAGTCACTTGGTCTTTTCTGACTCTCTGGGATCCCATGGACTCTAGCCCGCCAGGCTCCTCTGTCCATGGGCTTTTCCAGGCAAGAATATTGGAGTGAATTGCCATTCCCTTCTCCAGGGGATCTTCTGGACCAGGGATCCAACTCGTGTCTCTTGCATCTCCTGCATTGGCAGGCAGGTTCTTTACCATTGAGCCGCCTGGTAAGCCCACTAAAGAAGGCACAGGTGGCAAAAAATGACTGTCCTGCTTGATGAAACAGACATCTGCCCTGTGGATGACTCCACCCCTTTGTCCAGAGAGCAGAATCAGAATAATTCAAGGCAAGGGCAAGGGCAAGGCGGAGCATGTGGTCTGTAGTATTTCAGGGCAAGGTAAAGAAATAGCTATCCCTGCCTCGGGCTGGTAGTACTTTGGTGGGTTTTGTGAACAACTTCATGGGAAGTATCACCCCCACTGGATACTGAGCACTTTCCAGGGAGGAGATGGCAATCCACTGTTGGTTTGCCCATCCACTGAGGGTTGGGGCTGTCAGTCATGGGGAAGGAGTACTGATATCCTTATCCCTGCTGAATGCCTTCACTTTCATTTTATACTGGACTCCACAAATCATGTAGCTGACCTTGCCTAACCCAACTGCCAAGAGACAACTCTGAGTTTCATAGAACTATGTGAGGCCATGGGGAGAACTGTCAAAGTTCAATGTCCTTATGTGTTCACTCTCCTGGAACAGAGCGAAAGATCTAGCTGCCTCTTGAAGTTTTTCCTCTATTCTTAAGTATCACATTATACACATATTGTATATTAGCTGTGTGACATGGGGCAAATTATTTACATTTCTGTGCTGTAAAATGTTATTTTGTCATATAGGAGTAATAATACTAATCTCATAAACATGAAATATATAAATACATACAAATACTTGGCACAGCAATGGATACAAGGTAGATGTTTAATCAATTTTAGTTGAAGAACAAATTCATTATTTTTTATAAAACCTGAAAATTGTTGCAAAAGTATTTTGATTAATACTTTGAAGGATACCCGTTCTAGTAAATATATTTGGAGTATCAATCTCCAGGGTTCTTAGAAATTTCAAATTCACTAAAAACTCTCCAGGAGGGGAAAATTTTTAGTTTTTCTTCTAAGAAAAACTGTATGATGAGAAGGAATCCTTATGGCCAAATTCAGACTTAAATTGAAGAAAGTAGGGAAAACCACTAGACCATTCAGGTATGACCTAAATCAAATCCCTTATGATTATACAGTGGGAGTGACAAACAGATTCAAGGGATTAGATCTGATCAACAGAGTGCCTGAAGAACTATAGATGGAGGTGCGTGACATTGTACAGGAGGCAGTGATCAAGACCATCCCCAAGAAAAAGAAATGCAAAAAGGCAAAATGGATGTCTGAGGAGGCCTTACAAATAATGAGAAAAGAAGAGAAGAGAAAGGCAAAGGAGAAAAGGAAAGATACACCCATTTGAATGCAGAGTTCCAAAGAATAGCAAGGAGAGATAAGAAAGCCTTTTTCAGTGATTGGTGCAAAGAAATGGAGCAAAACAATAGAATGGGAAAGACTAGAGATCTCTTCAAATTAGAGAAAATTAGAGATGCCAAGGGAACATTTCATGCAAAGGTGGGCACAACAAAGGACAGAAATGGTATGGACCTAACAGAAGCAGAAGATATTAAGAAGAGGTGGCAAAAATACACAGAAGAACTGTACAAAAAAGATCTTCATGACCTAGATAATCATGATGGTGTGATCACTCACCTAGAGTCAGACATCCTGGAAGGCGAAGTCAAGTGGGCCTTAGGAAGCATCACTTCGAACAAAGCTAGTGGAGGCGATGGAATTCCACTTGAGCTATTTCAAATCCTGAAAGATGATGCTGTGAGAGTGCTGCACTCCATATGCCAGCAAATTTGGAAAACTCAGCAGTGGCCACAGGACTGGAAAAGGTCAGATTTCATTCCAATCCCAAAGAAAGGCAATCACAAAGAATGTTCAAACTACTGCCCAATTGCACTCATCTCACACGCTAGCAAAGTAATGCTCAAAATTCTCCATGCTAGGCTTCAGCAATATGTGAACCATGAACTTCCAGATGTTCAAGCTGGATTTAGAAAAGGCAGAGGAACCAGAGATCAAATTGCCAACATCCGCTGGATCATCGAAAAAGTGAGCGAGTTCCAGAAAAACATCTATTTCTGCTTTATTGACTATGCCAAAGCCTTTGACTGTGTGGATCACAATAAACTGTGGAAAATTCTGAAAGAGATGGGAATACCAGACCACCTGACCTGCCTCCTGAAAAATCTGCATGCAGGTCAAGAAACAACAGTTAAAATGGACATGGAACAACAGACTGGCTCCAAATCGGGAAAGGAGCACGTCAAGCCTGTATATTCTCACTCTGCTTATTTAACTTATGTGCAGAGTACATCATGAGAAATGTTGGACTGGATGAAGCACAAGCTGGAATCAAGATAGCCTGAAGAAATATCAATAACTTCAGATATGCAGATGACACTACCCTTATGGCAGAAAGCAAAGAAGAACTGAAGAGCCTCTTGATGAGAGTGAAAGAAGAGAGTGAAAAAGTTGGCTTAAAGCTCAACATTCAGAGAACTAAAATCATGGCATCTAGTTCCATCAACATCATGGAAAATAGATGGGGAAACAATGGAAACAGAGATTTTATTTTGGGGGACTCCAAAATCACTGCAAATGGTGACTGCAGCCATGAAATTAAAAGATGCTTGCTCCTTGGAAGAAAAGTTATGAACAACCTAGACAGCATATTAAAAGAAGAGACTTTACTTTGCCAACAGAGGTCCATCTAGTCAAAGCTATGGTTTTTCCAGTAGTCATGTATGGATGTGAGAGTTGGACTCTAAAGAAAGCTGAGCAGTGAGAATTGGTGCTTTTGAACTGTGGTGTTGGAGAAGACTCTTGACAGTCCATTGGACTGCAAGCAGATCCGACCAACTCATCCTAAAGGAAACCAGTCCTGAATATTCACTGGAAGGACTGATGCTGAAACTGAAACTCCAATACTTTGGCCACCCAATGTGAGGAACTGACTCATTGGAAAAGACCCTGATGCTGAGAAAGATTGAATGCATGAGGAGAAGAGGATGACAAGAGGATGAGATGGTTGGATGGCAGAGTTTGAGTAAACTCTGGGAGTTGGTGATGGGCAGGGAGGCCTGGCCTGCTGCAGTCCATGGGGTTGCAAAGAGCTGGACACAACTGAGTGACTGAATTGAACTGAACTGAGAAGGAATTTTGGCTTTGTGCACCATAAGCGGCACAAACGCCACACCCACAGTAACTGTCTAATTGTGGAGGTCTACAGTAAATAAAGTAGAGAGAATGCCAGGTAACAGTTCATTTTCTGTTTTGCTTGAATAAGCAGATGCAGAAGGTTGATGTAATGTGGAAGTCAAACTGTATAATTTGGTGGTTTACAAGCCACATGTCTCCAGTCACTGATGAGCAGGTGTCTGCCGTGCTAGCCTTTAATCTGTGACTGTCACTATTGCCATCCTATGTAGCCTAGAACTATGGAAAATGGTGGAAATATGTAGCATATCCTTGGATTCCCAGGAAATAAAGGTGGCTCCTTCACTGCCCCATCACTATGATTTTCATAAATATATTGAGCACTGGCTGTATACCAGGTAATTTTATATTCTTTCTAATCCTTGTAAGAGTTAGTCGCTCAGTCATATCTGAATCTTTGCAACCCCATAGACTGTAGTCAGGCTCCTCTGTCCATGGAATTCTCCAGGCAAGAATACTTGAGTAGGTAACCATTCCTTTCTCCAGGGGATCTTCCTGACCCAAGGATTGAACCTGGGTCTCCTGCATTGCAGGCAGATTCTTCACTGTCTGAAGTCACCAAAAATCCCTTAGGCAATTATGTCCACTTCATAAATAATGAAACTTGAGGTTCAGTTAAGTCAATTGGCTTAACCAAGGTTTTCTGACCAAGTAGAGAGAGTGAGTGTATAAATACAGTTCTATAAGACTTGAAGATTATGCATCTTATTTTAACTGACTGCAAAGCCCCTCTTGTAACTAAAGTAAATGAATGCTTGGTGGAAGTAATAATATAGCAAATACTAATTTAGCTTTAACATCAGGTACTGTTCTAAGTACTTAATACATATTGACCTATTTAATCCTTGCTATAGCCTTATATAGTAGGAATTACTATTTTCATTTTGCATATGAGGAAACTAAGGCACTGGGAAGTTAAATAAACTGAGCCAGATTATGAACCAGTAAGTGACGGACCAGCTTATAAACAAAGCAATGTGGGTTTGCATGCTGGGTTTAACAACTAGGTAAAAGAATTGGAACTTCTTGAATTATTAATATCTTAAAGGGTTAACTGAAAAAGTATGGTTTGATTTTCCATAGTAATTTGCCAAGATATGTACCCAAATGTATGTCCTTCTAAACATTAATCAAAATATTTAAAAAAAATTTCAGAGCCTGAAGCAAATAATAATGATGATAGTAGTAAAAACAACTGTTAAAATTAATTTTACATCTATAATGTACCCTGGCACTGTGCCAGATGACTTACATATGTCATCTCATTTAACATTTATAATAGTAGTTTTATTATTTCTAGAAAACAGAATAAATTACTGAGGCCCAGAGAATTCCCTGGTGGCTCAGTCAGTAAAGAATCTGCCTGCAATGCAGGAGACCTCATTCAATCCCTGGGTCGGGAAGATCCCCTCGAGAAAGAAATGGCAACCCACTCCAGTATTCTTGCCTGGGAAATCCCATGGACAGAGGAGCCTAGTGGGCTACTGTCCTTGAAGCCATGAAGAGTTGGACACAATTGAGTGACTAAACCATCAGAGAATTTAATTAATGTTTCTCATGGCACACAATAAATATATGATGTGTCTGGGATAGACTGTTTGCATTCAGAGCCCACATCCTTCATTACCAAACTGGTACTCCATTCTTTCATAATTTTTTGTGGTGGAAAACTTTATCTTCTGAGAACCGACCTGAGTTTTAAAAACCAGCAAGAGTCATTTGTGACTAAGTCATTTGTTTTTTGAATTTCAGGGACTTGAGAAGAACTGACTTATTGGAAAAGACCCTGATGCTGGGAAGGATTGAGGGCAGAAGGAGAAGGGGATGAAAGAGGATGAGGCGGTTGGATGCCATCACCAACTCTTAATGGATATGAGTTTGAGTAAGCTCTGGGAGTTGGTGATGGATAGCAAAGCCTAATGATGGAAGCTGCAGTCCATGGAGTCACAAAGAGTGAGTGACTGAACTGAACTGAACTGAGATTAACTTATGCTCAAAAACACCATTTGAAGAAAATAACAGAGTGCTTTTCTCTTGTGATCGATAAATTGTCTGAAATCAGTCCCCTAAACACATTTTTGTGCACTGGTGGCAACATGATAATTACAATCTCCCCAGGTGATGACTTTGAAGGAATGCTCTTCTTAAAGCAAATGTATGCTCTATACTTGACAGACACTGCATGTTAATGAAGGAAATAATGGCTAGAAGCTTACCATATGCCTCTGGGCTTGTGGCATGTTGCTTACAGGCATCATTCAAGCATCTGTATAGTCACTGGGTATACTACTCTATAATGATTGTTGACCACTAAACCACTTCATCATCTGTAGCACTTTTCTTACAGGGAGAACTTGCATGACTTTTAATTAACGCATGCGTGGTTCCAGAGGATCCACACTATATGTGATTCAACCCCATACTCTGAATGAAGACTAAGGTGAGTTGGTAACTCTTATGACCTTTTGTGGGAACATGTATCCCTTAAGTGGATGAGGAAATTACCAAATCTCCATATCCCTTGATTCTGTCTAAGTCAAGACTACCTGACCCTTTCTTTGTTTTCCCAGGTCTTGGTGGAGGTTGCACATAGATTTCTCCTTTCCAATATATTGTTCAGAATTAATTTTTTTAGGAGAGAACTGTGAGAATAGCTTGGTCAGCCATTCTTGGTGAAGAAAATACTGCAGTATGAAGGAGGAGTGGATGGGGGAAAGCAGAGAGGGGGAAGAAAGAGATAAAAGAGGTGGCTTTACTATGGTACATATACACAATAGAATATTACTCAGCCATTAAAAAGAATTCATTTGAATCAGTTCTAATGAGATGGATGAAACTAGAGCCCATTATAGAGTGAAGTAAGCCATAAAGATAAAGACCAATACAATATACTAACACATATATATGGAATTTTAAAAGATGGTAACAATAACCCAATATGCAAAACAGAAAAAGAGACACAGATGTACAGAACAGACTTTTGGACTCTGTGGGAGAAGGCGAGGGTGGGATGTTCTGAGAGAACAGCATTGAAACAAGTATACTATCAAGGGTGAAACAGACCACCAGCCCAGGTTGGATGCATGAGACAAGTGCTCAGGGCTGGTGCACTGGGATGACCCAGAGGGATGGGATGGGGAGGGAGGCGGGAGGGGGGATCGGGATGGGGAATACATGTAAATCCATGGCTGATTCATGTCAATGTATGGCAAAAACCACTAAAATATTGTAAAGTAATTAGCCTCCAACTAATAAAAATAAATGAAAAAAAAAAAGAGGTGGCTTTATCGCACATTTATAGACTGTAACTGGTGTGAACTGGCTTTCCCTGCATTTTGCAATATGCTTTTTTAAGCAAAATTTCCTCTCCAAACTCAGAAAACTCTGTGGAGTGCCTGAGAACAGTCACCTCCAACTGCTCTACCCTCAACTAACTAACTGTCTCTCTCAACAGTTAGAAGCAAGTTTGTTGGAAAGTAGTGTTTCTAGAGCTTCCAAAAACACATAGTAGACATTTTTTCTTGGCAAAATCTGTTAGCCATTAGGGAGGAGTCCATGTTGAAAGTTAAAATTTAGATGTGACAACTCTTAAAAGTAAAATTTGTATATTTCCAAATGCCTCCTTTCCAAAAAAAAAAAAAAAAATGCTTTTCATATGGAGCTGTTCTATTGAGAACATTATTGAAGGCAGCTGCTTGAAGAGAAAGCACTTAATTTGGATGGCAAGATCTCTGTTAGAACAGGGAAGGAAATAGTCTGGGATGATCATTTCTACCTTAAATTGACAGAAATGCTAATTACCAATAGAATGAAATGGAGACCTAAGGGTAAGACTTTTTTTTTTTTTTAAACCAAAGGAGTTAGATAAACATGTCTCAATTGATGACAGCCAGAAAATAAAATAACAAACAGTGAATAATGATGGAAAGCTACTTGCTATTATTTTAAAAAACAATAGTCATTAGGTCTGATCTCATAATTATTATTCTAAAAATCCTGAAAGTAAGGTCTTCTTTCCCCCATTAAATAGAGGCAGAGCAGAAACATAATTAGAGCTGGTCACCCAGCAAGGAGCTGGCAAAGTTCACCACTCCAGCTCTTCACCACTCCTCTGCAGGACTTGAAAGAGAACCTGAGCAGTGAGCGACAGAGCTCTGATTACCATGGCTTTGTTGGA
This sequence comes from Muntiacus reevesi, assembly GCF_963930625.1. Lineage (NCBI taxonomy): Eukaryota > Metazoa > Chordata > Mammalia > Artiodactyla > Cervidae > Muntiacus > Muntiacus reevesi. Next base: position 44,022,538 of record NC_089265.1, read on the forward strand.
ATGGCCGCCTCCTTGGAACTCGATGGTCCCGAAAGCGTCGGTGGGGCTGAGCTGCGTGTGCTTGCTGATGGACCACTTCTCAGACTGGATGTCATTTCGAGAGAGGCGACTTTCGTTTTTCTCATTCTGAAGAACCGAGATACTGGGAGTGAGGCCAACATGCTGGCCTATTAGACGCCCACAGCAACACCTATAACGTAAGAGGGCAAAGTGAACCCCTTGTATTAGTGACAGCTGGAATATACACTTAAGGCAATCTGCTGGAGAAACCTACAAACTGTAGCAAGCCAGCAAGTCAGTTTTCAGGTGGAAACCATATGTGGCATACCTGACAAATGGTGAACTCAGGATTTACTTGACAAATTAATACACTTCTTCTCTGGCCCTTCCTCATTTTGCTATAGCTGTAACATGCCTCCCATCTTTCTGAACCCACCCCCTTTCACACCAACCACATTGTTCAGGACTGGAACCTAAGAATGAAAGCCCTGTAGGTTTTTCTACTTCTCACTCCTCCCATCTATTAAATCTTGTGCAAAGGCCACTGAACAGCTTTAAGGGGAGAATTTTAACAGGCATATTTAAATAAGGACTCTCAATCATATGTGAGTAAGAACCTAACTTCTCTTTTCCCAATTGACACTCACTGTCAAATATCCAATTCTGAGAATAAAAATTTGCAACTTAAGTTTTCTTGAAGAAACAAGAAAAAATTATTCACAAGCTATCTGAAAATGAAATTTGTTCCTTACACCGTTGAAAACGTTGCTCATACTTTACTACTAGCACTACTGTGACTATTAGCAATAATACTGATATGTTGTTACCATTTATTAAATACTAACAGTGTGACATTCATTGCACGGGTACAATATTATAGTTTTAAAGGCATGCACGGTTGCACAGCTGGTTTATATGATTCCAGAGTCTATATTTTAAACTACTTCATTATATTGTCTTTTTGTAAAGGCACTTCCAGATATTCATATATTACTTTATCCCAAATGCTTCACACTTTCTATACTTTTGATCATCAGGAAGTAAGTAGAATTTTAAAAATGTTCTTAAATAGAAATCTGAAGGTCTGCAGTCTAGTCAGTAATCTGCTAGGAGTATCTCATTTAAAAGTCTCTTTTTCGCTGTAGCTGAGTATGTTGGTAAAAACCAACCATTTTTGATGAAATGTTGGAAAGGGAAACCACATTAAATATATATTTATACATATATGTATGTATGTATAAATATAAAGTCCATTCTTGCAGACAATGATGAAATTCCCTTCCTGAGGGTGTACCTGTTATTTTGTACATGCTCCCAGAGAATTAACTACAGGCATGGCATATTACATGGTGTGTATATATAAGATTGTTTCAAAGATATTCAGTAACAATGAAAAGTAATCTTTAATCTCACATCGGTTCTGTTGCAATGGATAGTGACTACTATCGTAGTTTTGTTCCCGTAACTGCTACTTCAAGTTCTTGCTACATTACAAAGACAGCAAACTTACCTATGGGGGTCTTTGGTGCTGGGGATGATGTGAACACATTCTCTTTTATAAAAGGCTCTTTCTATCCAAGACTTCTGAGCCTGAAAAAAAGGAAAAAGAAAGGGGAACACAGTCTTTAAGTATTTTTGACTAGAATGCAAAATTCCATAAACACTTAACAGACTAATATCTCATAAACTGAATTGAAATTATTGTTACTTCACACATAAATGCTGTATATAACAAAATCCCTTACTATCAGAGACTGCTGATTAGATTTTTTAATGTCATAATATGAGAGTTAAAGGAAAATGACCATATTAAAAAATGCTAGTAATGGAACTATATACAAGTTCATAATGACTTCTGAAGAACAGAAAAATAATGCTATTTACAGAGAAAACGAAAGCTATACAGCAGTATGTTCGTAACCCTTTAGATAACAAGTATTAGTATGAGGAAGAAATATACCTAAATAAGCATAAAGTTTTCATGGGTGACACTTCCACTAGATTTTATTTATAGAAAGAAAGAAAAATGGTGAGGAAATTACATTTAATTCGAGCTCTAATCCATCACCATGCTTTTACTAAAATCCAAATTATCAACGCTTGAATATGGAAGGGGAAAAAGGAGATGGAAACATAAGGAAGATAAATGTCTTCATCACAGTCCAAAATTTCACAGGTAATGCCTTTGGAAGGAAAGTAGATGCCACATTTCTTGGCATCCCACATGCCTTTCGGCACACGAAACACAGCTTCTTAGAACGAACATTGTTGGGACTGTCCACACAGCAGCCTGGCCACTGAGATTAGGTTCCCAGAAGGATAAAGCAAGTTCCAACAAACTGTACCATCTTTGTTCCAAACCAGTGTCCATCCTTCATCCCTTAACCCCTTTCTTGACCAGCATTTGAAACAGTATAGGACTCTCCTATGTAATCCAGCAAACTACTTTTCAGAAGATTCCTTCTCTAAGCAAGTGGTTGATAGAAGTTTGGTAGAGTAACATGTAATGTTATTTCCACATGGTGTCATCTTCTATCTAACCCAGGATCAGAACAAAACTCCTACTTTTAAAATATACAGAGAGTTTGGGATTGACATAGACACACTGCTATTAGTATATGTAAAATGGATCACAGACAAGGACCTACTTTCCTGTGTAGAGCATAGGAAACTCTGCTCAGTATTCTGTAACAACCTAACTGGGAAAAACATTAGACAAAAGAATAGATACATGTATATGTATAACTGAATCAATTTGTTGTATACCTGAAATTAACACAACATTGTTAATTAACTGCAAAGTAAAGTAAAGTGAAAGTTGTTCAGTTGTGCCTGACTCTTTGGACCCCATGGACTATAAGTCCCTGGAATTCTCCAGGCCTGGGTATTGGAGTGGGTAGCCTTTGCCTTCTCCAGGGGATCTTCCCAACCTAGGGATCGAACCCAGGTCTTCTGCATTGCAGGCAGATTCTTAAACAGCTGAGCCAACAGGGCAGCCCAAGAATATGGGAGTGGGTAGCCTATCCTTCTCCAGGGGATCTTCCTGACCCAGGAATTGAACAGGGGTCTCCTGCATTGCAGGCGAATTCTTTATCAGCTGAGCTAAGAGGGACGCCCTAATTAACTATATTCCAATATAAAGTAAAAAGTTAAAAAAAATACATACAGGGCCAAAGTGCAAACACGCTGTTTACTTGGCCTGTCTCAATGACCAATGCTGACTGTTTCAAGTCCCTGTTTTGTTGGCTATAACTGATACTAACTCTTCTAAGGACCCAAATGGCTGTAAATGTTGTGCTAAGGTCTTGTCCTCAGCCCCTTAATACTGCACCTCTGTCCTCTTTCACAGTGGAGTCTATGTGAGCCTGTGGCACTGAAGGCAATAGTTGTCTTAGATGCATAACAAAGCACATTTTGAAAGTAGCAACACAGGGAATGCTTGAGGGATACAAAGGACCGGCATCCTGTTTCAGTCATGGTTACAATCAGGTCGCGTAGTTTCTGAGTGCTTATGCATTGTCCAAATGTAAAGGAGCAGCCACTCTGCCGCAGAGATCCTGGGTCCAGGTGGCCCTCTGCACTGTCATACCACAAAGGTAACATTTGCAGTTCTGTTTGTCATTTCGGCATGGAGAAAGTTTCAGTGTCTATTCTCAAAGTTTTTCTTCTCAAAAATGTAGGAAAAACTAGTGGCTACATCTTTGCAGCAGAAATAAGCTTAGCAGCATAGATAACCAGTCTTTATCTTCGTAAAAAGCCTGTAAGTTAAACTATTCATAGGCTGTGATTTTTTTTCCTAGAAACTGAATACTTTCTTTGATAATATCTCTTGGCAGATAGATGGTAAAAATATTCCTCTCTTGACATCTGAAACCAACTTTCCCTACACCTTGGGGAGCAGAAAAGGGAGAGCATACTTTCACTTTTGAGGGGCCCACTTTGGCTGGCATTCAGAAGGATCTTTTGGAAAGCATCTGGGAATTTCAGGGAGTGCTGATCAATACTCTTTGAGAGAAAGTAGGAACGGCAGTATGATGGGTAGAGAATGATGTCTGCAGTTAGAAAAGTGGTATGAATGAGACTCTGCAGCTTCAACAAAGTCATATAATTTCTTTGATCCTCAGTTTTCCTCATCTATAAAAATGGGCACAACCATAATGCCTGAAACACAGAGTTGTTATTATTTAGGTAGCAAGTTTTCACTTAAAGAAGAGGAACCAGTCTTACGTTGGTCTCTGGTACTAAAAGTTCAGATAAAGGTTTAAATGAGAAACACTATTAAACTGCCATAACAGATCTGACCTAAATTGACTTTATGTTACACTGGAGATGATATGCTCCCAGAAGGCCTGACTGTCTACAGACAAGGTATCTAGAAATTTATTTAACTTCTCTGGGCCTTTTCCATAACATGAGGATAATCATAGCTACTTTGGAAAACTGTATTAATCAAAGTAGATGATTCAGGGTAAGCATCTGGCACTTAGTAGGAATAACAATGCCTAACTTTTATTTGGGATTTAGCATGTGCCTGGAATTGTGCCTTATATGCGTTATCTCCATGGAGCCTTATAAGAACCCCATGGGGGAACTACTACTATTATGTCGTGTCTGTGTGAGATGTAGCAAATTAGAAGATAGACTTTGAACTTGAGCTGTCTGACTCCAGAGTTCATACTCTTACTGACTCTGCTCAACTGTCTCTCCAAATTAGACATTATTGGTATTAAAATACCCTAGATCTGGGCAGACCTGAGAGTGCCCTTGTAGAGGCATGTCTGAGAACCAGTTCACACTTGCACCTTTCCCTTCCTTATTTCCTCCTTTCAGTTCCCACAAGTGAGGTAATCAGCACTCTACTCTCTGTTCCTCTCTCCCTGAGGTCAAGGATTGAGGTGGGACACAAGGCAGACATAAGAATGTGAGAAAAGTCAAAGAAAGGAGTATCATTATAATGGCTACAACAATGAAATGCAATCACACAGGCCTCCCAACTTGAGAATTTCAAGGGCACCTCCGTTATTGCTCTCACTTACAGATCCTGGTTTCAACATGGAAGGCCCTAGAAGCTTTACTCAGATGGTGTGTAGTAAGACTGACTGCATATGGATTGCTAACTTGTTTGTTGGTCTTTAAGTAATTTGACTTGCTTGTGGTTTAGCAACTTAATTACCTTCCCAAAGGTGAAAAGTTACCTCATGGACAGTGAAGGGATTAAGGATCAGTTTCTACTTCTTATTATTAGCAAACTAACAATTTCTCTTACAAAGGCATAGAAAATTGGGAGGGGGGAAGGGAAATGTAAAAAAAAAATTTTCCATCATTTATAATTGAGTTGGATTCTTCTTTTGAGAAAGCATAATATATAACAGAAAGAGCACATGTATAGCACACAAATTAGGAATTCTACCAAACATCATGTACAATTTACTATGCTTTGGTGTGGGCTTAACTGTGCTTTTATTCAGACTTCAGTATAGATGGATATTAGATTTTTAAAATAATTTCCCTGGCATATTTGGTGTATAATCATGATTTAACTTGTCCCCTAAACTAATTCCCTTTTCCTTTGTTCAAAGGCTTTGAACTACTCTTTGTGAAGCTTTATACTTGGCTGCAACATCCAACTAAGTTGGGTTAGAATGGCTATCCTTGATGTTAGAAAGCATAAAACAGTTTTGACATGCCATGTTTCTAGTTGACCCTAATTCTCTTCCAACGCAAAACTTCAACAGTGTGCCCGAAATCTTTTCTTTTAAAACAGGCTTTGGAGGACTCATGTACTCTTAGAAAATGTGGCTGCTACCAGCCCTTAGAAAATCACTAAAGGTAGAACGGTCACATCACCATGGCTGAGTTTGTGAAGGGCTATTTTCTGTCTTGTCTTTCTGTATTATCAGTCATGTGTGATGTATAATAAGGAAATGTTTTTCAAAGGCTAATAATTAAAAGACATTTCTTTCAAAACAAAAATAAGGATATTCACATTTTGAACAAAGTATGTTACCCTCAAAGAATAAAGTACATATGAATTTTGAAAGTCAATTGTACAATCAATAAAGCATCAAAATAATAGGTAGCAAAAAAAGAAAAAAATAAAGTTGTTTCATTTAACCAGTTTCCACTGTTTTTCACAAAGACTCTGCTATAAACGTTAGTCTCTCAAACTTCCATGATTCTTCTTACCACCTACTCCCCACTCACTATAGAGTTAAGACCTTCTCCAGCCAGGAATAATAATTAAATCTGCTTCTAGAAAGCCTCAGAAACTGCTATTGCAATCCTACCATTGGTAGAGCAACTTCACAGAAGGACACCAACCCAGACCAGTAATCGCACATTAGAAAAGAAAAAGAAAAAAAAAAAGAGTTCACTAACTTCTTAGGAACAAATTATGAGCAAAATTTTACTACATTCCTCATTTTGAGACTCTCAGGTTTAAAATTTACACTCTGCCCTGATCAGAACAAAATACCAAAGACTCCAAGGTACTGAATGCCTGTGTTCATTTTTACCTTTTGCTTTTCCTCAACACCTCCCTGGCATTCCCTGGGTCTTCCTCTAGATGCCCAGATCCAATACCGGAAAGTTGAACAAGAAGAAAATGAGCTGAAATAATTTTACCTGAGCACTGACTCTGAGTGGTGGCGAAGGCAGTCCCACGAGCAGCTCCTGTTGCTTTCATTTTGCTGCATCTGGGGTTGGTCATCCCGTTAATAACGCTCTTATGACCGCCCACCGGAAAAAAAGTCACTTGCCGGGCTCTTCCCCCAAGAGACGTTTCAAGTAAGCAATGAACTTGGGCAGATTAGCCCCTTGGAATGTGCTGCTTTGGGATTAGCCTCACTAAGAATCCCATGGACATTCCCTTGCAGCCCTCAAACACTGCTTGATTTGAACATCTAATCTGACGCCAGAAGAAAAACAAATCCCCGGAGAGATCGGATTTAACTGGCACAAGTCCTGACAGGCTCTCCCCCCTTTCCTTTTTCCATTTTCAGAAAGAAGCCTTGTGAAAGTGTGATAAGGTGTTCTGAGTTCTGAAAAGTTCAACTTTGGAAAGCAAATCCTTCTACAGAAACAGTATATTAATGCTCCAAGTGGTTTGGACACACAAGCAGCATTGTTCATTCCTCCCCAAAGGATGGAACGATAGCATTTCTTAAAAGAGGAACTGCTAAAAACTCTGAATGTTTCAAAAGAATAGTGGGGTCCCTGAATGTGCGCCCAAGGAGAATAAAGTTGGGGTTTATCAGTGATGTTCCACAACTTCTGAAATGTCAATAAATAATAATAATAAAACCGATCACACGTCTTATCCTGCAGCCCCTCCCCACAACTGCAACTGTGTGACTGGAAACCTACGCTCCCCCGTTCCCCGATTAAAAAAAGATGAGCTGGGACTGTCGCAGCACGTGGATGCAGGCTGCAAGCAGCCGCTTTGTGGTGTGCTTATCTGGGGGTGGGTGGGGTGGGGGTGAAGGCAACTTAGAAGTTCCTGCTCACACAACACAAAAGAACTCTTTCAAATATCTTCCCAGACTAAGTTTTTTTTAGATAACAGCATTTCGTAGCTAGATAAGTGAACAAACCGGGAAGAAGACAGTTCAACTTTCAACAAGGCAAAAATATTTTTTAAAAAGTGAGTATGTGAACCCTTCATCTCCAAAGGACTTATCTCCTCTTGCAGATGGAATTCAGAGCTGAGAGGTGCGTTCGTTATCGACTCTGTGGGCTGCGTCCCTGTGAGGAGTGGCACTTTGAGTTTCATTTTCCCACAGTCTCCTGTCAAAGTGCCTGCTATGTGTTACGGGGGCACTCCCTGGGAGTCACCGTGTGAACTGGGTAACATTTCTATCTCTGATCAGGATCAGGTCCACAGCCTTCTCCCTGCCTTTCTGCAGTTTCCAGGATGGATCTTTCAAACTCCCCCATCTTCTGGTCTCTCACTTACCAAGGTTTCCCTGGAGACAGCAGGTAGCAAATTACTAAGTGACTTTTAACTGAGGAAACATTACAATAAGCAAAATGCAAATGAATCATCAGGCTGAACGTTAGCATTAAACACGAGATGGAGAAGTCCCTTTGCCAGTCTTCAGGAGTTAGCTCCAGAATATGTAGTGATGACCTTAATAATGTGCATGCCCTTACTTCTATGCAACTGTAACATTCCTATGCCTTTATTCTTAGGGAATCAACAGGGACGTGAGCACACAAAGGTGTTCACAGCAACATTTTTTATAATACAGACAAATTGGAAACAGTCCCTCAATCAGAGGCTAATTACACTATAGTTCATGCTGTTTGATGATCACAGGTTTCAGAAGACTACGTAATCACATAGAGAAATATACATTTTTACATTGTTAGCTGAGAAAAGCAGGACAAAATTGTACGTAGAGAATGATTACAGTTTTTAATTAGATACAGAGATGGGAAGATACTAAAGGGAAAACTAGCTAATTATTTTTTTTTGTTTTGCTTTTTTATATTTTCCAAAGTTTTCTTCTGTAACTATATACTTATAGTCATTAAACTATATTCTCTGTGGCCAGAAGACTTCCAGATTTTTTTCCCAACTGTTAAGCACGACCTTATGATAATGGGGCACAGAGAGAGGGGGAGGGAGGAGGTGGGTGGGAGGGAGGAGAAGGGAAGGGAACAGAGAGGAGGAGGAGAAGGAGGAAGAGGGGGAGGGTTGGCTGGCAGGCAAGTATCTGAGACACTGACCTAGTGGTTGTAGATTACGAGACTAAAATTGGTTACAGATAATCCTATGTCAGAAATATTTGAAAAATTCAGCTTTCTTATCTTGCTTCTTCACTAGATACTGCTTCAGTTCTTCATCTGACTTGAGTGTAGTCAGATCCACACTGAATCTTGTAAATATTGTCAATGTATTTTTTAGCCCTATTTTCTCTAGTCTTACTGATTTTTTGTTGTTATCTTTTTGCTTATTTTTCCTTCCTAGAGAGAAATATGTGATAGGGACAAGAATATGAGGCACCTTCCATGAACTTTCCACCAAAGACAAAAATACTGTTACCAGAACCATGAGCATTCTAAGTGAACAAGGAAGCCCCAGGTAAACTCAGCATAGCATTGCTTTCCTATAGGGTTACAGATGATCTTCAGGACCCTTTGATTTTGAGAAGGTAATTAGTTCCAAAGAAATTTTAGCTCTGGGTCACACTGTCCATGCAGATCTTTTAAAAATCCTATCCATTACCCAACAATGCAACTCCAACTCCTGACAGGATATATCACCAGCCTCTTTCAGATATAGTTTAGAGAGAATATAATTTGAATACTAACAAGAGGAAACCACAAGTGTAATGCAAACTGTGGTTATTCTTCACTCTTATCTTTATGTAATGACAGATTACCTTATTCTCCCAATTCATTATTAAATAAAAAGATCACACTTGAATATACTAAAAAGTTTCCACTGGTACATAACTCAAGTTGAAAAAATGAAATCAGATTTTCTACAAGTATAAACTAGATTTTGACAGGGATGATTTGTATTTCATTTTTATAAAGATGCCCAAAGCACTCCATTCTGTGATGTCTACACTTACCAACAACGACAACAACAAGAGCATGATATGGAGGAGGGCTCAGTAAACATTTTCTGTAAAGTGCCAGATGGTAAATAATTTAGATTCTCTGTGGGTCACACGGTCTTCGTCACAACACTCAACTCTGCTGCTGCGGCACAAAAGCACTCATAGGTCATGAGCGTGGCGGCATTCTAATAAAGCAAGCAGTGGGCTGGAACGGGTGTGTGCTAATCAATCCATGCAAACAGAGAAACGGGGTCGCCTGATGGGGCAGCGGGGGAGGGGGTGGTGGGCCTAAGAACCCGGCTTCCGTGGTACCAGCACTAGCTTTTCTTGGCTCTTCCTCAGCATGTCAGGCAAGTTCCCAGGTGCCTCTACTGTTTCCCCTTCTACCTGGACAGCTGCATCCTCAGTTCACAGACAACTTGTTTCATCAGTACACTAGGACCACCCGAGCCATCATTCTCTACTCTGCTTCTCTACTCCAACTTCCCTTTCTTTTCCTCAGCTCGTCCCATTACCTAGTCGTTATGCATTTATTGTATATGTCCTCCACTAGAATGTAAGTTCCTGAGGGTAGTGATTTTATTTTGTTAGTGCTGTCACTCCAACACCAAGAACTGTTTGGGATGTAGTCAGCACACACAGGTGACATAGGGACAACATTTGATTTACTTGTACATCAATTCCTCACCTGTAAGATGATGACATCAGATGGATGGAACTCATGTTTCCTAAAGGTGGTACCCAGATGCATTTTTCTTTTAAGAGTTGGATTTTTAATAATATATAATATTTAAGCAATGGCTAAAACTGTAATTTAACAAATATTACTGTTTGGAGACATCATATGTTTTCTCTTATGGAGTTAAGAAAAATGAATCCATTACAATATTTAATAAATTAGATTAAAAATGACTTGAAGATAAAGAATTATGATGGTATCACATAAGCAAGGGAAGTTTGGGAAACATAAGACCAATTTCTCTTAAATGTTCCTTGTTTTTATTCTAATGTATGTAAATAAATGTATTGTACTCTCTAATATTCAGAGTTGCCATTGATCTATAAAGTAAAATGGTGCCAGGGAAATATGGCAAAGTCAGCTGTCTCTGAAGCATAATATCAACATGGTTTTCCTAAAACAATCAATCAGGACATCCCTTGGTCAATACTCTTTGGTTTCCATCCTCGACAAGATGAGACCAGCTCATGAGACAAGTGCTCGGGGCTGGTGCACTGGGAAGACCCAGAGGGATGGGATGGGGAGGGAGGCAGGAGGGGGGATCGGGATGGGGAACACATGTAAATCCAAGGCTGATTCATGTCAATGTATGGCAAAAACCACTACAATATTGTAAAGTAATTAACCTCCAACTAATAAAAATAAATGAAAAAAAAATGTTCAGGATTTGCCTCTGAAACTATCTATTCAAATCACTCCATCTCCCTCCAATCTTTAAACACATTATGTTCCAGTACACTAGATTATTGATTGTTTCTGTAATGCACCATGCTGTGCCAAGCTCCTCAACCTTTGAATATGCTGGCCCATTCACCTGGAATGCTAGGTTCCTGCTTCTATGTTGAGCAAACACCTGTTTATTCTTCCAAACTCTGCACAAAACATTGCATTCTTTGACAGGCTTGGCTGACCACTGCCAGACAAGATGAATTACCACAACTACTGATCCACTTTCATACCTTGCTCACACTTCCATTAGGAGAAAAGTCATACAATTTTAAAATTATTTGTTTTCATGTCAAAATTTATGATCCCACACTGCCTATTTCTGCTACAAACACACAGTATTCTGAGTCTATCATGGCATGAGTGGAGTTTTGAAGCCTTGCCCAGGACACCACCCTTCTTCTTCCTCCTATTTTTAACATTGTTTCTGCAGAAATATCAATTTCTCACTCCTAATTAGTCAGAGTTGGGGAATAATTATTTGTGAAGCTATTTACACTAAATTATTTTAATTACTATAATTAGCATATACATTATTAAATTATTTGTACTAAAATTCACTTTATAGCCTCTAAACTTAAATCATATGCACCATAACATAAAATTAAATTAGATTATATTTTTATCACTAGTTAGGCAAAAAATTCAATAAATCATGCTTTACAAGTATAACTGAAACTCATCTTTTGTCAGTAGGTCATACTGCAAAAATTATACCTAAATGCATGCAGAATTTTACATAGATTTAGTATGAATATATATGAATGTTAATCTCACAGAATTTTTGTAAACAAAAATATATATCGCATTTCTTTGAAAAATTGTTTCGTTACAAATCAGTAAATTATTGCATGGGAGCAATATATTACAGTTATAAAGTATTTTACTGTTCACAAATGCTTCCTCACATAGTATTTTATGCAATATTCACAATAACTCTGTAAGGTAGGCACATAAAATTCCATTATACGAATTAAAAACGGGCCTACAGAGGTTTAGTCCCTCACTAAGCTGAACATCAGATATTGGCTCAGCCTAATGGAGCCAAAGTCCTTGTGCTTCTATAGTGTGCAGAGGGCACAGGGAACCCTGCATCTTGTATGTTCCAGGACTCATTTTAGGGACGCTGAGTCATTTTCTCCTTCTTTGTGGTGGGATAACTGCATTTCAATTATTCTTATCTTTATATATATACATATATATATATATATATATATATATATATATACACACAAACACTTCATCAAGCCTAAAAGCCTGCTGAAAAGATTGAAATGAGGATATAGACTTTTATTTCAAAAGTATCCTATTTATGATCAAGGATTAGACACCTGCTTGAATATAATAGCTGTTTCCATACATGGTGACATAAAAAATTGAAAGTTCCACACACATTTTTAGCAACTTTACTGCCTTCATTGACCAAAAAGCGTAACTACAGCGGAGTCAGCCATATAAAACTGGTCTAGGCTGCAAGTGTGGGAAATACAACTTTGTTTTCTGTCAAGTAAATGCAGAGCTAGGGTGATGTAACGTCATCCTTTAAGTCCTTAATTCTATTTAGCTTTCACAATTCATTCCAGCACCATGCTTATTTTGTCAGAAGCCAAAGAAATGTGCTGAAATCACGAAATTGTTACATTTTGTTATGTAGAAACATGGAGTTTATGTGACAAATAATATCATAGATTCAGAGGCTGATTTTTATTTTGTTTGTGTCTTTTGCTCTGGGAGGATGAAGATGTTAAGAAGAACGTGACAATGGATAAGTAGCTGTACTTCTATTTTTAGTAGAGTTCTCATATAAGGATTAACTGCTTAGGAAATCAGTCTCTCTCTTATTTTTATTATTTTTAGTTTATCATCAGTCCTAACTAAAGTATTTTAGGTAAAGAAACAGATTCATCTTTATCAATGAGTGATTGAGTTCAGTTCACACTCTTTATCCTCACAAGGTATAGACAAATTTGGCTGCAGGATTTTATTTCTGAAATTCTGATTTTCTTCATCCATTCAAAGGCAGAGCCTAGTGGAAGCATGGCTGATTAAGAGTCCCGAGACAGGCATCCTAGCCACGTCTTGTTGAGTCGTTTAAACTTGGGGAGGACCTACTCTTGGCAATCTTCTAGGTCAAGCTCTGTTTTCAGAGCTAAGGATCATGGGAATCAGAATCTGAGAGCACTGTCATTGGCTCCTCATTAATGTGTACAAGATAGGTGTAGAGGTTACTTTTCTTAAATAAGAGAGTATTTCATTTTAATTTTTACAAATTCATGAAACCACTATTCTTTTTGTAACAAACAAAAATGTAGCAGAGCACAGTTTTGTGCTTACTGAGCACAAATCACATAAGGAGATTTGAATTAATAAATAATCCCTGAAAGAATTCTCCCCAGACTCCAACCATTCTTAAGAATGCCTCTGGTTTAGCAATCTGGCACAAGTGTCAAGTCCTAATTCTTTTTCAATAAGACTTCAAGTATTATTAAGACATTATCACAATTAATAACTTGATATTTCTAGTTCTGCCATTGAGAGAGTTTTCAAGATCAGAACTTTGTGTTCTCTTGCCCTCATTCCCAAACAAACAATAAATCAAATTCTGATCATCATTCCCATCAGAATATGCACACTGCCCACAGTTTGTAATTTTTTTAACCTAACAATCAAGATTTACTTAACTGGAGAAACTGAGGCCAAACCAAGACCATTTTTATCATCAAAAGTGAGTTATAATAGCAGATTGGTCTAGCAATGCAACTGTAAAGCTATTCCTATTACTCTCTGAAAATGAAAAATTATTAGATATTAAGTTGTGCTTAGTTGCTTCAGTAATGTCCAACTCTCTGCGATCCCATGGACCATGGCCCACCAGGCTCCTCTGTCCATGGGATTCTCCAATCATCTTTCTCTGTCAAATTACTAGATTCTCAAGCAGAAAATAAAGCCATCCACATAAATTCAGCCTCTGGTTATGTTGTACTAGTATGATAGTTTAAAGTTTTCAAGGTTATTAGCATCTATATATTAGCAATGCATTCCCTTACACACTCCCTACCAAATCCTATATCTTTTGACTTATTCCTACCTTAGCATGTTAATATAAAATTCCTCTGAAAGACTTTAGGTCTTGGAAGATATTAACATTTATTAGCTTTCTCTAAATATATTTAAACTTGATGCACATAGAAATGAACAAAAATTCAAAAGCAGGTGTAAAAAATATTAGTAGGTAGTGCAGAAATACAGATTTAGTCTCTAAATTGTATTCCATTGGATAGCATTGTGATTTTTTTTTTTTCTCCTATTTTCTTAGCATCTCATCCTCACTCTGATGTAGAGAGTTCATTCTTTGGACATTTGATGCCAAAATGAATTTCTGATAGCAAAACACTTCTGAAAGAAGCTATGCTAATGAAGCTATTTTTAAAAATAGATTGTGCGGGCTTTCTAATTGGTCCCCTTAATTCATTCTCCACCCAGCAAAAATAGTGATCATTTTTTCCTCTTAATTAATAGACTTTATTCCTTAGAGAAGTTTTAGGTTTAAAAAAAAAACTGACCAGAAGTACAGAGAGTTCTCAAATATCCCCTCCCTCTACTTCTCCCCATGGTTTTCTGTATTATTTAACATCTTGCATTACTGTGCTATATCTGTTCCAAATGATGAACTGATAATGCTATATATTCATTAACTAAAATTCACAATTTACTTAGGGTTCACACTTCATGTTGTACAGTTCTATGGGTTTTGCCAAATGCATACTGTGTATAAATCATTGCAATATCATATTGAATAGTTTTATTAATGATCTTTTAAAATGATATGTTAGCTCATGGCATTCCATCTCCCTACCCCCTTATCATTCAGTGACTTCCATGACTCCTAGAATAAAATTGACATTCCTTAGCAGGTCTCACATGCCTCGCACTGTCACATCCCACTTACTACCTCCATCCACGCCAACCTTCTTTCAGATCTACAACGGATCCATATAAAAAAGTCAGAAGAGTAAAACTGTCATGATAGAATTTAGTCTTTGAGTACTGCTTTCTGATGGGATACAAACAAATAATATTTATGACCTGGTTGGAGGAGGTTGTAAATGATTTGACATCACACTTCTGAATAAATTTTCAAAAGTAGCAATTCTCCACAGATTTGTTTAATTTGATAATGTAATTTAAGATTCCTGTTTGGCATATGAGAGAGAAGTATGATAAAGATTTTGAAAGCAATTAGTAAAGACATTAATTACTGAAAATCATGGAGCAGAGACTATCTTGATTCATCTATTAATATAAACTCCAAACCCTGAATTTTCAAGAGGCCTTAGGTCCCCTTCTCCAATATTTAGTAGAAAACTAACTTCTTCCTGGTGAATGGCACCCTGCTTCTAGTTGGTGATATAATGACAAGTAAAAATCATAAATACACACACTTACATGAAATTTATTACTCTGGAATGCTATTCTATATGTTAGAATACTATCTGTGACCAGTCGTTAAAACTGTCACTATAGGTAAAAGCCATCACATCATGGCAAATAGATGGGGAAACAATGGAAACAGTAACAGACTTTATTTTCTTGGACTCCAAAATTACTGCAGATGGTTAACTACAGTCATGAAACTAAAAGATATTTACTTCTTGGAAGAAAAGCTATGACAAACCTAGACAGCACATTAACAAGCAGAGACATTACTTTGCCAACAAAGGTCCATATAGTCAAAGTTATAGTTTTTCCAGTAGTCATGTATGGATTTGAGAGTTGGACCCTAAAGAAGGCTGAGCACTGAGAAATTGATGCTTTTGAACTGTGGTGTTGGAGAAGACTCTTGAGAGTCCCTTGTACTGCAAGGAGATCAAACCAGTCAATCCTAAAGGAAATCAAATCTGAATATTCATTGGAAGGACTGATGCTGAAGCTGAAGCGCCAATGCTTTGGCCATCTGATGCAGAGATGGCTCATTGGAAAAGACCCTAATGCTGGGAAAGATTGAGGGCAGGAGGAGAAGGGGACAACAGAGGATGAGATGGTTGGATGGCTTCACTGACTCAATGGATATGAGTTTGAGCAAGCTCCGGGAGATGGTGAAGGACAGGGAAACCTGGCCTGCTGCAGTCCATGGGGTTGCAAAGAGTTGGACAGACTGAGTGATTGAACAACAACAAAATAGGTAAAAGTATAAAACATAACACTGATTTTCACTCACACATATACACCCAAAATAATACATTTCTTTTTTTTCAAACAAGTATTTCTTTTCCTTTCCTTTTTTTTTGTGACATATTAATATGTATACTAATGTTATTAGGTTGGTGCAAACATAATTACAGTTTTGGACTGTGAATTTTAAATCATTAAACTAGGCTCAAACACATCTTTATTAATCAAAATATGAACCATTACAATCAACACATTTTGCCAATGAGAAATAAGTGTTTATTCCTGTAGCATGAAAATCCATACTTTGGGATTAGACAAACTCTTGAAATGCATTTTCTGCATCCTGCTGGTTGTGGAAGCACTTTCCCTGCAAAAAATTGTC